>NW_026555229.1:8917000-10355500 GCF_021234165.1 Pteronotus mesoamericanus
GATAACTTGTGACAATTAAAGACTTTATTTAACTTTTACTTTTGCTACCTAACCATTTTAGATTGTGATATGTAAGATTGAATACACCCATGTACTCTTCCTAATTTAGAAAGCGATTCTTTGAGCTAGAGCCCAGGGAAAGCAAAATTCACAATTCAGTAAATTTTTAATTTTTTCTGAATTAAACTTGGACATATGTATTACCAAAACTGTCAATGAAGTTCTTCAGTTATATCATTTAATGACTATGTAAGTATACAATGAGCAGGAGGCTCTAAATTGATAGTCGATCTCAATGCACAGACGAAGGTGTGAAAATTGGACAGTCTTACAGGAAGGTGGTTCTGTATGAGTGAGAGCCCTTCTTTTGCAAGTTTCAGGTATTCAGATTGTTCTCAAAATTTGAGTCTGGATGTTAACAAACCAAAGTTGATATGTTTTGTGTAGGTTTCTGTTTTTGTCCTTTATTCTTATTTTAAAGTGCTTGCTTTTTTTAATGAATCAATTGTTAAACTTTTATGTCTATATAACTCTGTAATATATCCTCTTTTTCTTCTCCATTCCCAACATATTAATACAATTAATATTAATTTTAGTGCTGATCCTCCCATAATGATTTTCTACATACACATAAATGTATATGTGTGTTTTTCCTCCTTTTTTCTTCTGTCTTTTAACAAAATAGGATTATACCATCTATTCTCCTCTCTAACAATATTATGGCCCTCCTATCATGTCAATACATTTAGACATAAACCTGTTTTTATTAGTTGCATATAGTTTCATAAAATGAATGCTCATAACTTATTTAAACATTTCACCTATGATGAACTCTTTTTCTCTCAAGTATTTGCTGACACTGTGCAGTAATAAACATCCTTGTATACAAATTCTTAGATACAGATAGTTTTACTTATTTCTGATAGATGAGTAAGTATGGAATTGTAGCATCAAAGCAAAGGCATATTTTGATTTTAAGATACAAAATAAAGCCATTTTACTATTCGATAAGGTAGAAATTTATCCTCATACCAATAATCCATAATCGTGTTTCATTTCCCATACTTGTTTAATCACTGAATGAAATCAATCTTTTCCATTTTGTCAATGGGAAAAAGAAAGCACATTATTTTCTTAATTTGTGATTGCCCAGCTACTAGTCAATTTGGACATCTTTTCACACATTTGACATTTGCATTTAATTTCTCTTGAATTTTCTGCTCAGATTTATTGTTCATTTTTCTATTATTTTTTTAAGAAATCTGTAAGTCCTTGTATAATGAAGAAATTAACACTTGGTCTATTTTATGTAATATCAATATTTTCTTCTCTAAGTTAAAAATAATCTTTTACTACTTTTGATTAACTTAGCTATATAAACTCACTAACTATAATGTTGCCTAATCTCTCAGGGTTTATTTGTTCATTTATTTTCCTTCTTACTTTATGGTTTCCCAATTTTGTTATTATCCCTTCAAAGTTATGCAAATAATTTGTCAAATGCTTCATAGTTTTATACCTTATATGTAAAGCTATCACAAAATAGATATGTGTATTTGTATGGCCTATAATATATGATAAGGAATACTTTTATACTCTTTAAATTAAATAACTACATCAATTAGGATCCTGGTATGAAAAAGATGGCACTTTCAAACAGGCCAAATTAGAAGATAAAATAAAGCAACTATTTGCAAAGATAAGGCAAGCTGAAGAAAAACAAGAAATAGTGAAGTGCACTTTTCCTCCCTCCTACTCAGAGGGGAAGGGATGGCAGAAAAGAGGAGAGAGTGGCCCTCAGAACTCTGCAGGAGAGGGCCACCTCTGTTTGGAAAAGATTGGTTGAAACCAACTCATATCCCAGCATGAAGGTATGTGGAGAATAAATACACCAACCTTACCGTCCTTTTCATCCTACATTCCTTTCTTTGGTTCTTCTCTATGGCTAAACTCTATAAGAAACCAAATAACAAGGGGGCCTAAT
The DNA here is from genome assembly GCF_021234165.1 of Pteronotus mesoamericanus. Taxonomy (NCBI): domain Eukaryota; kingdom Metazoa; phylum Chordata; class Mammalia; order Chiroptera; family Mormoopidae; genus Pteronotus; species Pteronotus mesoamericanus. The sequence continues at coordinate 8,918,985 of NW_026555229.1, forward strand.
GATCCAATTCAAAGCACTGGTCTTATCAAATGGTGAATTGTGGAGAGAGGATCCAATATGGCAGCTATTAGTTACATGCCACTCGAGTATTGAAATGTGCTAGACTAAATTGAGATATGCTGTCTGTGTAAAATAGATGCTAGGTGTCAAAGAATTAGTAGGAAAAACAAACAACAAGCGTAAGGAAGATATATCTAATTAATAATTGTTTATATGCATGGAATATTGAAATGATAAATTGTGTTAAATTTCCATTGAGTTAAATGAAATGTACTAAAATTAATTTCATGTACCTCTTTATATTTCTTAAAAGTTGTTATTATGAAATTATATATGTGACTTGCAGCAGGGACATAGAAGGATAAAGGGAAATTATCCAATGATTTTGATAAAATAACCTCTTTTCCAGTAAATTCAAGTGTCATCCTTTGCATATATATTAAATTTTTCTATAAAATATAAAATATATGTAGTTTCTATAAAATATTGTTCCTAAATGCTCTATTGTGTTCTGCTTATCCCTTATCCACATGTCTATCCCTACTATAACATACCATTAAGATTAAAGAAACTTTCTACAGAGTTCTAATGTGAAGGATCTACAAAAGCTTTCTCACTGTTGTCTTTCTTTCTGTTCTTTTTCTTAACAATTTCCATATGTCATTTTATGTGAAATTAAAAATTGGCCTATTATTTCCTTCACCTAAAGATGTCAATTGGTTATCTGAATCAAAATATATTTTAATAAAGTATGTATCAACATATATATGTATATTTGGAAGGAAATGTCATTTTTACCATCTAGTGAAATGTTCTATGACTCCATTTATTAAAATCCTATTTAATGTTCTCCTATAAGATTTTATAGATTTTTTTATGATAGATATTATATATTTCTTGTTAAATTCACTTATAAGTATTTTATACTTTTTGGTCATCATAATAAATTATTATTTTTATTTCCATTCTTGACAAATTGTTTGAATAAAGAAACTATAAACCCCTAGAAACTCTTGGGGTTTATAGATTTATTTTGTAATCAAACATCAAATAACTTACTAACTACTGTATATTAGGTTCACTTGAGTATTTTAAAAGCACAGCATGTTATTTGCATTCTAAGTTGAACTCACTTTACTCATATGCTGACTTATTTTCATTATATTAACTAGATAAAACATCTACTACATGATAATTAGTAGTGGTGATAACAATCATCCCTGTTCTCATTCAGACTTTAAAGAGAATGGCTTTACTATTTCACTTACTAAGATAATGTTTGCAACTAGCCTTGGTGAAATAAATAAGATCAGGTATAGGTAGTTTCTTTATTTCTATTTCATTCACATTGGACTTTACTTACAACGACTTTTTGTTCTTCAATTTACTGATATATTCCTTATTTAATAAGTTGTAGATGTTATTTTTACATTAATTTAGATATATTGTTCAGATAACCTAACATAGAACAATTTGGCATTAATAGAGTAATCTCAATTTTCTCATGGAATCCTATTCCTTTATTATATAATTTAATGATTCTTTTGTTTAGAATTGTCAAACCTGTACTTATAAATATATTTTGTCTATAGTTTTATTCTGTTTTTTCACGTTTGAGTAAGACAATTTGTCTTCACCTGTAAAATTATCTGGACAAATATTGAGATTTTTCTCTTGTATGTGATTATTAAAATAATAAATTGATTTTAAGCTGAATTCTTAAGTAACCTCAATCTATATTTTCTAACCCCATCTCTGTCTGGCACCTTTTATTTGTAATTACTTAAACAACTTTTAAAATTTCCTATGATTATTATCTGGTATTATTTTATATCTGTTCTTTAGTCAAAAAGATATTTATCTTTTCTTTAAAAATCATCCATCTTTCTATAGTTAAAATATATTATTCCCGGAGTTAAGATGGCAGAGGAGTGAAGGGGAGTCATGCTGACATCCTCCCAAGACCAAACTGGAATTGTGACTAAATAGTGGAGAAATCACCTGGAAAACAATGGAACGATAGAGGGAGAGGAGCCTTGGAGCCACGGACAGACAGTGTATTCAACTCTCACACATCCCTACGGGTGAGAAGTGCGGTGGACGCTAGAGAGGGTGGGCTGGGCACCCACAGGCACCAGCACTAGAGGGACATTGAAACGGCCAGTAGAATCCCCCTAGAAGAACAGGGTCTGAATGATAAACAGGGACCCCTAGACTATAGCAGCTGAAACCAGGAAAACGCACAGACAAAAAACAACCCTGAAAAGTTTAGGGGCACTCTCTGTCAGACAAGCAACTGGGGATGCAAAGAGACATTTAAAGGGCCAACACAGAAATTTGCAGTGGCAGCCGCCCTCCTTGATCTCTGGGTAGAAGTGGCAACAGAGTGGGCTGGTGCCTGGCAAGAGAATGGTGAGGAAAACTTTGGGAAGAGAACTGAGACAGTGGCTGGTGGAGCCCCGGGTGATAACGCACCTCCCGCTCTGCAGCTACCATCTCTCTCAGCCATAAGGGAATCAATTAACCTGCCTCTTGTGCTCTCCACACACATCTTGTGCACCTGTGAGCTGGGGGGCTAAGTGCAGACAAGCTGGAAGAAATAGACAATCCGTGGCCAAAGGGGTCACACAGCTGCATAGAGAGCCTTGAGGAGAGACTAGAGACCGAGGCATTGGGGAAAGAACAGGAGGAGGAACCGAGGAGTCCTGACCCCTTCTCCTTTCTGTAATCTCCATTATACAGGAACAGGCCACACCCCCAAAGAGCCAAAAGCTGAACAGCACACAATAGACAGCCCAAAACCACCCAGTGCTGGCGCGCACACTGGTGCTGAGTGGCCAGCGAGAGTTGGCAAGGGTGTGTGTGGACCTGCGTCGGCTGGCTAGAGCTCGTGGGAGTTGGCGCCCACGGGGCCTGCGAGGGAGTGCGCAGATGGGCGAGGGCAGGCAAAAACCGACCTCGCAGGCCCCTGAGGGCAGAGCGGACCTCAGAAATAGTGGATCCTGGGCGGAAGGGGTCACAGAGCTGCCCAGAGTCCCTGGAGGAGAGACTGGAGACAGGATGAACCGGAGAGTCCTGGAGCTGACTTCCTCCCATTACCTTAGTCTCCATTTGGGGAGGGCAGGCAAAGCACCCAAAGAGTCAAAGCGTGGAAAGCACACAATAGAAGACCCTAAACTGACTAGTGCGAGGGTGCCCGCTGGCCTGCGGGGCCAGACGAGTATGTGAGGTCGCGAAGAAGCCCCCTGGGCTGGGGCAAGGACACCTGAGCCCAGGTGGGCGGGAGATCCTGCCGGGCCAGAGAGCACGCTCAAGGAGCCGGCATGAGAGTGCAGAATGATCCACAAAAATAGTCGATCCCTAGCCGAAGGGGTCACAGAGCTGCCCAAAGCAAGAGTCAGACACAGTCAAAAGATTCCTGAAAGGCTCAAACAAAGGACCCAAAGTCATATAGGGTCAACAACTGACATCATCAGAGGCAGGCACAGAAAGAAAACTAAAGAAAAAAAAATAAATAAATAAATAAATAAATAAATAAATAAATAAATAAAAAGACCCACTTACTACCATAGAAGTTTAATCCACAAAGTCAGGATATCTAGACAGTCCAAGTGAAGCAGAAGCAAACATAAATGAATAAATAAAAAATTACTTAACAGACCCTCACAAAAATGGGAAGAAAAAGAAGTTCCCCCCAAAGAAGTGGAAAAGGGGACTCCTCACAGAGAGAGCTAAATGAAATAGAAGCAAGGGAACTATCAGATACTGAATTCAAAACAATGGTTCTAAGGAACCTCAATGAGCTCAGCCAGCTCAAAGATAAGTATGAGAAACTGCAGAGAAACTATCAGCATCTTACAGCAAACTATATCAGCCTGGAAAAGGACATAGACACTATCAAGAAGACACAAGAGGATATGAAGAATACCATTTCTGAATTGAAGAACACAGTAGAAGGAATCCAAAGCAGGCTGGATGAAGCTGAGGATCGAATCCGTGAGATGGAGGGTAAGGTAGAAAAAAGCTCCCAGAAAGAACAAGAAATGGAAAAAAAGACTCAAAAAGAATGAAGAGGCATTCAAGGAAATGTAGGACAACCTGAAATGCAATACTATCTGCATAATAGGGAGAAGAAGGAGAAGGAGAAGAAGAGGAGCAAGGGATAGAGAACCTCCTCGAAAAAGGAATGATGGAAAATTTCCCCAATTTGAGGAGAAAAAGGGCCTCATGGATCCAGGAGGCACAGAGGACCCTACTCAAGAGGGACCCAAGGAGGTCCACTCCAAGACACATCATCATTAAAATGGCATCTGTCAAAGACAAAGAGAGAATCCTCAAGGCAGCAAGGGAGAAGGAGAAAGTAACATACAAGGGGGCCCCGATAAGCCTAGGAGCTGACTTCTCAACAGAAACACTACAAGCCAGAGGGGAATGGCAACAAATACTCCAGGGAATGAAAACCAAGGGCCTACAACCTAGGCTGCTCTACCCAGCAAGGCTCTCAATTAAAATAGAAGGGGAAATAAGGAGTTTCCCAGACAAAAGAAGGCTAAAAGAATACATCTCTACCAAACCAGCACTACGAGATATGCTGAAGGGACCAGCTTAAGAAGATGAAGGAAAAGAGTGAGAAAGAGAAACACACAGATACAAAGAGAAGAAATGAATATGTTTCTATCAATAATAACTCTCAATGTGAATGGACTAAATGCCTCCCTCAAAAGACACAGGGTAGCTGAATGGATAAGAAAACATGACCCACACATATGCTGCTTCCAAGAGACCCACCTCAGAGCAAGAGACCTACACAGATGGAAAGTAAAGGGATGGAAAAAATATTCCAAGCAAATGGGCAAGAGAAGAAAACAGGGGTTGCAATACTTATTTCAGACAAAGTCGATTTCAAAACAAAGGTCACAAAAAGAGACCCAGAGGGGCACTTTATACTACGGAAAGGAAGAATCTACCAAGAAGACATAAACATTGGAAACTTATATGCTCCCAATATAGGAGCCCCCAAGTATATAAGGAAATTGTTGGATGACTTCAAAAAAGATATAGACAGCAACACACTGATAGTAGGGGATTTCGACACCCCACCTTCAAAAATGGACAGATCTTCCAAACAAAACATCAATAAGGATATTGTGGAGCTGAATGACACACTGAATCAAAAACTTAACTGACGTATATAGAACCTTACATCCCAAAAAAGAAAACTACACATTCTTTTCAAATGCTCATGGCAGTTTTTCAAAGATATACCACAACATAGGACACAAAGCAAGCCTCAGCAAATTCAGGAAAGTTGAAATAATACCAAACTTTTCTCAGACCACAAGGACTTGAAACTGGAAATCAACCTCAAAGAGAAACTTCAAAAACTTGCAAACTTATGGAGACTGACAGTAGGCTATGAAGCAATGAATGGGTCAATAATGAGATAAGAGAAGAAATAAAAAAATTTCTGGAAACAAATGAAAATGAACAGAAAACAGTCTAAAACCTATGGGACACAGCAAAGGTGGTCCTGAGAGGCAAGTTCATAGCAATACAGGCTTACCTTAAAAAGATAGAAACATTTCAAATAAAAGACCTCACACTACAACTTCAAGAACTGGAGAAACAACAACAAATCAATCCCAGAGCAAGTAGAAGGGAGGAAATAGTCAAGATTAGAGCAGAACTGAATGACATGGAGACGAAAAGATCAATTCAGAGGATCAACCAATCCAGAAGCTGGTTCTTTGAAAGATAAATAAAATCAACAAGCCTTTAAGCAGACTTATCAAGAAAAAAAGGGAGAGGACCCAAATTAATAATATCAGAAATGAAAGAGGAGAAATAACAACTGATACTACAGAAATACAAAGGATTGTCAGAAACTACTACGAACAATTATATGCCAAGAAATTTGAAAACCTTCATGAAATGGACAAATTTCTAGAAAAGTATCATCTTCCAACACTAAAGGAGGAAGAAACAGAAAGCTTGATCAGACTGATAACAGCTGGGGAAATTGAAGCAGTTGTCAAGAAACTCCTGGCACACAATTGCCCAAGGCCGGATGGTTTCACAGGAGAATTTTACAAAACATTTAAGGAAGAGCTAACACCTGTCCTTCTCAGACTATTCCAAAAAATCCAAGCAGAGAGAAGACTCCCAGACTCCTTTTATGAGGCCAGCATCACCCTACATAAAAACCCTACAAAGAAAGAAAACTACAGGCCAATTTCACTGATGAAAGTAGATGCTAAAATTCTCAACAAAATATTGGCAAACCGCATCCAGCAATACATTAAAAATATTATCCACCACGATCAAGTGGGATTCATCCGAGGGATGGAGAGATGGTTCAATATACGCAAGTCAATAAACAATACATCACGTAAATAAAAGGAAAGACAAAAACCACATGATCATCTCGATAGATGCAGAAAAAGCATTCGATAAGGTACAGCACCCATTTATGATCAAAACACTCAGCAAAATGGGAATAAATGGGGCATTCCTCAACGTAATAAAGGCCATATATGAAAAACCTACAGCCAACATCATACTCAACGGGCAAAACCTGAAAGCTTTCCCACCAAGATCAGAAACACGACAAGGATGTCCGCTTTCACCGCTTCTTTTCAACACCGTATTTAAAGTCCAAGCCATAGCGGTCAGACAAGAGAAAGAAATAAAAGGCATCCAAATAGGAAAGGAGGAAGTAAAGCTATCATTGTTTGCAGATGACATGATATTGTACATAGAAAACTCTGTAGACCCTACCAAAAAACTCCTCAATCTAATAAGTGAATTTGGCAAAACAGCAGGATACAAAGTCAATATTCAGAAATCAAAGGCATTTTTGTATGCTAGCAATGAAATAGAAGAAGAAGAAATCAGAAAAGAAAATACCATTCAATATAGCAACAAGAAAAATAAAGTACCTAGGAATAAATTTAACCAAAGACGTAAAAGACCTGTATGCAGAAAACTATACAACATTGTAGAAAGAAACTAAGGAAGACACAAACTAATGGAAGCATATACTGTGCTCATGGATTGGAAGAATTTACATCCTCAAAATGTCCATACTACCCAAAGCAATTTATAGATTCAACGCAATCCCTATTAAGATACCAATGACATATTTCACAGAAATAGAACAGACATTTCAAAATTTATATGGAACCATAAACGACCCTGAATAGTCACAGCAATTTTGAGAAAGAAAAACAAAGTAGGAGAGATCACAATACCGGACATCAAACTCTACTACAAAGCCACTCTACTCAAAACAATCTGGTACTGGCACAAGAACAGACCCATAGACCAGTGGAACAGAATAGAAAGCCCATAAAAAAGCCCAGATTGATATGGGCATCTAATATTTGACAAAGGTGGCAGAAGCATAAAATGGAGCAATAATAGCCTCTTCAGCAAATGGTGTAGGGAGAGCTGGATGGCTACATGCAAAAATTGAAATTGCATCATCTGCTGACACCATACACAAAAATAAACTCAAGATGGATAAAAGACTTAAATATAAGTTGCAACACCATGAAAGTCCTAGAGGAGAACATTGGCAGGAAACTCTCAGATATCCCACGCAGCAATTTTTTCACTGATATGTCTCCTAAAGCAAGGGACATAAAGGAAAGAATAAACAAGTGGGACTTCATCAAAATAAGAAGCTTCTGCACAGCTAAAGAAAACATCAGCAAAATGAAAAGGGAGCCAACCATATGGGAAAATATATTCTCTAATGATACATCAGATAGAGGTTTGATCTCCAATATATATAAAGAACTCACTCAACTCCACTCCAAGAAGACAAATGATCCAATCAAGAAATGGGCAAAGGACCTGGGTAGATGCTTTTCTAAGGAAGAGATACCTAGGGCCCAGAGGCATTTGAAAGGATGCTCGGCATCACTAGCCATCAGAGAAATGCAGATCAAAACCACCATGAGTTACCACCTCAAACCGGTCAGAATGGCCATCATAAACAGGTCAACAAACAACAGGTCTGGTGAGGCTGTGGAGAAAAGGGAATACTAGTCCACTGTTGGTGGGAATGCAGACTGGGCAGCCATTGTGGAAAGCAATGTAGAATTTCCTCAGAAAGCTGAAAATAGGAACTGCCTTTTGATTCAGTGATCCCCTGCTGGGACTATACCCTAAGAATCCCAAAACACCAATTCAAAAGAACCTATGCACCCCAATGTTCATCGCAGCACAATTTACAACAGCCAAGTGTTGGAAGCAACCTCAATGCCCATCAGTAGATGATTGGATCCAAAAACTGTGGTACATTTACACAATGGACTAGTATGCAGCAGAAAGAAAAAAAAAACTACTACACTTCGTGACAGGATGGATGGAACTGGAGGGCATTATGCTAAGTGAAATAAGCCAGGGGGCAAAAGACAAATACCATATGATCTCACCTATAAGTGGAACCTAACCAACAATACAAAGATGCGAGGAAAATAAGACCAGCCACACTGAAAGGAAAAGAAACCAACAGAGACAAGAGGGAAGCGGGGGGGGGGGGGGGGGGGGGGGGGGGGAGGAAGAGAAAGGGAAAGTCAAGGAACATATAACAAGGACTCATGGACAAAACCAAAGGGGAAGAGCTGAGGGAGGGAGGGAGGTGGCAAGGGAAAGTGGTGGGGGGAAGACAGAGACAAATGTATTTGAAAAAGAAATAAATTAATTTAAAAAATATATTGTCAAAACTTATTCACAAAAATATCTTGTAACTTTCTATTTTTTAATTTTACATAAATCAGATTAAAACTTCTTGCTTAATGTAATATATATTTACTTACTTTCCCTCTTTCCTTAATAAAACCAAACATTTCAAAGAATAGTTATTCATTGGACATAATCTTTTCACTTTTTTATTCTATTAATGTCTATTCCTGTCTTTATTAAATGTTCTTCATTTTTTGGTTTATTTTTTTTATTTTGCTTTAGTAGTTTCTTAAAAGTAACAATATATTCACACATTTATTTCCTTACTTTTAATTAAAAAAATATTATAGTTACAAATATTCCCCTCAGTCTCGCTTAAGCTTAAGCTCATGTTCAATATGATTTGCAACTTTCATTAATTACTGGATAATTTTTAATGCTGAGTTTAAAATTAATTTGATTGGGAAGTAACTTGTTTTTTAATTTTTAAGAAGTAAAATTTTTTCCCTTTTATTGATATTTTGAATTTGTGTATTTTTGTTTTATAGTCTGTTTTATTTGTTATTTAGTTTTGTACTAAGATCAAATAATTTGTCTTATGAAGTATTTAATACTGGAAAATTAGATATTATTTGTTGCTAATTACATTATTGAATTTTTCTGTAAACATCTTAACAGTTTTATAAAAAGAATATATGTATGTGTGTGATCTCTTTGGAAATACTTGATTACATTATTCAAATTTTTGTTTGATTTTTGCCTACCAAATTTATTGAATTTCAGAAAAGACACACAAATAGCTCCATTTATGTATATATTTTGCTGCTGCAATATTTGGTACAATACAGTGATGACCAATGTATTAGTATAGTTTTTCTTAGAATAGAAATATATTCCTTTTCTTTAACTTAATGAAGTTAGTATTAAGTAAATCTTTGATACTAACAAAGCCAATTTATTTTTTTGCATTTATATTATATAGATATAAGTATAAAATGTATATGCTAACTATAAACTTTTCCAACAGCTTTTTTGAGGTATGGCTGAAAAACAAAGAACTGCATCTATTTAACACATAATTGATGACTTTGGACATACGCAAACTGTTGTGATAACATCACCACAATGAGAGAAGACGGATATCCAATACCTGCCAGAATTTCCTTCTGTGTCTTTGGGTTCTTGTTTTGCTTTGTTTTTCCTGTGGTAATGGCACTTCACATGAGATCTACTCTAATAAAATTTGAAGTGCATACTACTGTATTGTTATCCATGGGCACAATGTTGCACAGGAAATCTCTAGAATTTATCCGTCTAGCATGACTGAAAATGTATATCATTTGAATTACAACTTTCCAATTCTTCCACTCTACAGCTCCTGGCGACCACTATTGTATTCTTTACTTCTGTGAGTTTGATTGTTTTAGATAACATGAGTGGCAAAGGACTTGATAGCTGTTTCTCCATGGAAAACACATAAACCAGCCAACAGCTATATAAAAGGATGCTCTACATCAATATTTTAAGTAAAATTTTAATCAAAGCATCCACAAAGGCCAAGAACTTAAGTATACAGGCTCCTAAATTATTATGAAGTGGCTATACTTCTGTAGCCAATTATGAGATTTAAAAAAACAGTATTCCCAGTATCACAGAAACTACCTTTGTTTCTGGTTTCAGTAATTTTCCTTGTGTATCTTTGCATATGTACCTGCAGACACACCTGAAGGTTCTTTGTCCACTCTTCCACCCTGCCTAAAGAGCACTGCCTCCTTATACTCATGCCTTTGTATAATCCCACCCTATGGAGTGTGAGCAAGTCCTGTGACTTGATTCTAACCAAAACAAAGTAAAGGTCATGATTTGTCACAGTGTTTAATTTATGTTATACATGACTTCATCTTGCCAAGGAATTGGCTCTGGAGACTCTTACTCTTGTCTTGGCAAAGGAAGTGACTACACTGGGAAAATCCGTGTGGCCAGAAGTTGACGGCAGCCTCTCAGAGTGGCAGGAGGCTTGCAGGGGTGTCCAACCTGCTGCCCACAGGCTCCACGCAGCCCAGGGTGGCTATGCATACGGCCCAACACAAAATCGTAAATTTACTTAAAACCTTTACTGCTCATCTGTTGTGGTTAGTGTTTGTGTATTTAATGTGTGGCCCAAGACAACTCTTTCTCCAGTGTGGCCCAGAGACACTGAAAGGTTGGACACCCCTGTTGAGGTCTTGAGGGCAGCATTCACTTGACAGCTGGAGAGAAGTCAAGCATCGCATTCTTACAGCCACAAAGGAAGACATTTTACCAACAACACTAACAGATTTGAAAGCAGATTCTTCCCCAGCCTAGCCCCCAGATGACAGTGCCACTGAGCAGATACCTTGACTGTTTCCTTATGACACCCTCAGCCAAGCTGCAATTCCAAGCATGTGACAAGTGCAGATGAGAGGCACCTATTTAATTGTCCATCTTCCTTCATCCCCCATCCCCCTTTTATTTATTATTAAATTATACCAAATAACAAATTACACCTTTTATTTCTAAATTTTTAAGTTTGAAATTATGCAAACAAATGTAACTGTAATTCAATTCACAATTTTAATAGTTTTCCAAGTTATTTTGGGTGAATGCTACTTGGAAAATCCCGTTTATAAAATGAGTTTTATTTTGCCACTAGCTTATAGAGAGTGTTCTCATAGAGCTGTAAATGAGCTCAATATTCATTATGCAAATGAACAGAACCAGACAAAATTAAACGGGTTAGATTTCGTGGCATCATTTCAGGGATCTAATTTGGGGGCTTCAAGCCTTTGGGCTAAGAGAACTATGGGAAGTCACATTAAGTTGTTCTTGATAAATAATAACACATTTTAAATGGAAATTTCACTAAAAGGGGGATAACCTAGAAGGAGGAAGGGCTATAGGGCGATGATACTAGGAATTGATGACTCCATCATATACCACTCCATGATGGCGCCTGAGGCTGATTTTAACATTTCATTCTTCTTTATTTGGTTCTGTGATCAACTCTCAGCCTCCAGTTTTTAGGAACCAATCACCTATTTTTACCAGTTTCTCCCTGGTAAACTAGAAGATATATATTCTCATCCATGTTACTTTTTTAGAAGTGGGTCAGAGTTAAACAAGGAAAATTTTCTATTGTGTATAACATGGAACTAAATCTAGATGCTATTTTTGGCTGTGCCACCAAAAAATGTTTATATATTTGAGTAGGGAACCTTATCTTTTAGGGTCTTGATATCTTCCTTGATTAAAATAATAAAATAATAATAATAATAATAATATAGGTGAGATGGATGGGTCAGATGAACTAATAGACAACTAAAACCTTAGATTTTGAGGTAGAAAGAATATTAAAGACAATCTAACTTACAGTCCTTATGTGCCAAAGGGTAAAACTAGGTAAACATCTCATGAGATCTCATTTTCTTTAAACCAATTTATGATTTATTTAAGTATGAAATTATTTTAAGTACATTCGTGCATTTGTTTCAAAAAATATATACATGATTCCATATTCTTTTTTTATGCAACAAAATGTCCAAAAGGATCTCCAAGGTAGTTGGCAGCTATATTGAAAAATACATATGGAACACTTTTGGTGACTAAAATAAGTTAATCAAACAGTAAGCATTTCTGTTTTATGGACAATATGTGGGAATACTATATGTTCTATTTCTCATTGAACAATGTTGAACCATTAAGAGTGAAGTTGACTCCCAACCAAAGGAAGTATGTGGGATTAAATTGTAACACTATGGCACTAAATGTGATTTAACAAAACTGAAAGTTTTCAAAATGAGGAGTCATTCTTGGCCAAATTCAGAAAAAGAAACAAAATGATAATTTTAACAAATCATTTTTCTGACTGAAGAAACAAGTGAATGGATACAAATAATAATAAAATTCAAAGTTACTTTATAGTTAATAAAATGCTTTATATATGTAATAAAATTTGAGTTTCTTCCATTCAATCAATGCGAGGTAGATGATGATGATCATCATCATGATTTTGCCATATATTAAAATTCATCGGCATTTCTCATGTGGTAATTTTGCCTCTATCTTTGTAATATCACCAAAAAAACAGGGGACCTCCTATAACTAATCTAAGGCCAACTCTTTAAAGAGAGCTGTAATTACTTTGATGAGGTTGTCTAAACACTGAGCCATCCCTTCTTTGCAGGATTAGATGCAAAAGAAGCAGTTATTTCTCTAATGCTTTTTGCTAATCTCAAGGAAGTGTTTTCAAACGGGAGGAAAATGTTCATCATTTTTCTTGAAAGCTATTTTAAAAGTATTATCAAAGTAATCACAATTTGAAACTAATCAAAGAACTAGCAAATGCTCCAGGCTAGCATTTCATCATGGCACTCAGAGAATTTTGTATGCTTTTCACACTTTCCATCACTCGCCTCACGTGCCTAATCCCTGAAATCCCACTGGAAAACTCTCCCTTTTGTTGCTGCTTGTTGAGACCTTGAGATAAAAACCAAACTAAGTCAGCTTCTGGCATAACCCACTGGTAGTTCCCTGAGAAAGTTTCCATCTGTCAAGCAAAACCTGATCTCACTTCTCCAGATCTTACTCCTGGCATTAGTTTAACAAATAGCCATTTTCACACTGCCATGTGTCATTGGACATCTTCAGCAGTGTTCATGCATGTTTGAACCACTGTGTCACAGCCAAGAGGCAGCAGTATCATTTTAATGAGACATTTTCCCCAAAACTTAATGACTATTTCCAGGTATCTTTTATAAGGATTATAAGGGCAGTGTTTTGAAGACGGTACCCGAGAAAATGCAGTTATTATAAATTGGGGTAAATATTAATGGGACATTAGGAAAGCTATCTTATTTACCTGGGATAAAAAAAAGAAAAGAAAGAAAGAAAAGAAAAGAAAAACAGAAGCCAGGGACAGATGAAAGCTGGAGATCTTCAGTAATAAAAGAGACAGCATTCATTTCAGAGTAAGCCTGAAGGCATGGCTTATATCAAATGGTCTCTTCAAATTTTAAACCAAGAAGATAGAGTTCACTTCAGGTATTAATTCTCAGCCTTTAGGCAAAGAAATAGGCTCAAAAAGAGCATAATTGGAGAAGTGTTGATTTAGTAAACTGTGAAGTCACATTTACTGCTTTTATAGAGTTTATAATCTTGTCAAATGCATCCACCAAATTTAGCCTATTCCAGATGTTCAAGATATATTAGTTGAATAATGTTATATGAAATTAACCATCACCCTCTATTTTATGGTCAAAGTAGCTCAATTCTAAAAAAATAAATGATTCAGGCCCTGGCTGGATAGTTGAGTTAGCTAGAGCATCATCCCAATATGCCAAGGCTGTGGGTTCAATGCCCAACCAAGGCACAGACAAGAAGCAACTGGTGAATTCACCAATAATTGGGACAACGCGTCAATGCTTCTTTCTCTGTCTGCCTCCCTTTCCCTGTATCTTTAAAACAAATAAATATTTTTTTTTAAAAAAAGATAAATGATTCATCTTGAAGGTCACTCTTATTTAAAAGAAAAAAATATCAGTGTGGGAAATAAGTTCATTCTATACTAATGTATATTTGTGAGCTGTTTGAATTTAGGTTGTCATGTATTGTAATAATCAAGAAAAAAATACAGATATTTACTTCAGGAAAAAAAATCATGCTGGAGCAGAACACTGCAAGGAGCTGAGGACCTACCAGCATGTCTCCAGGTCAGACCTCCTAAAATTCAGGCCTGGCACCTAAAGATCAACTCTTCTTCCTGTACTCTTTGCTCAGTGACTTTCTAATCTGGCAATGCAGCAAAACCTGATATCAGCAAATTCCTTCCTGAAACCTCCTTTATTGAGGCCCAGCATGTCATCAGTCTATCAAATTGGTTGCTCACCTTCACTGATTAAGGTGGTTTTTTTTCTTTTACCCTAAAGAAATAATAAACAACTTCCTATTTGCAGTTCTTTGGAAAGCTTTTGCTTCACAAACACCAGCTTGCTGTATGTGAAGTGCATGTATTTTTGAACTTGAGAGTTAATCACCACCCAATTATCATCTTAGGCATCACTTCAGAACTTTGTTTTTCTTGTTTTTCATGCACCTGATGTATCAAGAAAAACAGGTTTGTGTAAGGGGATCAAGTATGTCGTCATATATTTATCGAGACAATAATATTATCCAAATGGCCTTAAGGGATGGATACAAAACAGGTAGATGCTAAGCAGATTAATAAAATAAAAGAATCTTTAGACCACTTGAGTCATTCAGTTTCGGGATGAAAGACTCTAAATGTCATCTCATACTTCTGTAACATCCCCAGTCAGTTGCTCACTCTATTTATGCTTGAAAATGCCAATTTATAATCTCTACCATCTAGTCTCTAGATTTCCCTCACTGTTCATCAGCTTTTCAACTGGTCTGAATGGGTTATGTGGCAAGATGGCCCAGGTGCTTGTCCCTGCTATATCTGTGCTGTTGTTTTCCTTTTTAAAATTAAGTGTTGCAAGTGTTCATTCTCTTTTATTACTGGGCACAGTAGCACAAGACACTGCAGTGAACATCCTAGATTCAAGATATTCCTCCAATCACCAACCCTAGCTCATTGTGGTAATCAGGGTCTACTACTCTCATCAGTAGAGCACCTTTTTTTTTTTTTAATGCCTGTTCCTTCAGCATAAAAACCCCAAAGTAACTAGAAAGAAATTATAGCTTAAAATTCAATAGAACCCTTAGTGTCCCTAAGCGAAGCCTTCTTTCTCCCAAGACCAATGACCACTGTCTTGGCAAATCCTAAAATCAGGGGGGACAGGAAACACTAAGTCCACAAGGACCTTATTAGAAGTAAGTTGAGAAGAACTAATCTTACTTCCATTACTTAGTTTCCACACCCATAATGTACCAGCTATTATGGACGCTATTGGTCCACCAAACAGATTCCATTCTGGTGGTCAGTGTCCCAATCCCTAGGAGATTGTTCCCAAACTCTCTTTTGCTGAATCTTTAACAATATAGTCTACTGCCTGGATGATGGAGTTTATGGTAAGGCCAACGTATCTGTTATAATGCAATTATTGTCATAGTCCCTTTGCTGTAAGAGTCCCTTGTTCTGAAAAAAAAGTTGTGTAGGCTACCGTGGCAACACATCAGGCATTTTGGAAGTTCATAGCTGGTAATGGTGGATTCACTTCTGGTAGGGAAGGAAAACTCATATATGTGGTAGGTGTCAATTCTTTCCTTTTCTAGATGGAAGAAACCCAATTTAATTGACCTGCCATCATGTGGTAGCTGGTCTTCTGGAGCAATTATGTCATATGGAGGGATCATCTTTACAATGGGCCTAATTTTCAGTGAAGTCTGTTCTGTGGCTTCAGAAGTTGAAAAACTCCTTAGCAGCTTCCCCGTCCTCTCTCCGGCTTCTCAGTGTGCTTTAAGTTAGCAGTCAGCTACCCTAAACTTATTTTTCTTATTATTATTTCAAGTTCTCCAATGAAGAACCAAACAAATTCACATTTTTTTATAATTGCCATTTCCCCCCACATCATTCAAGCCTTCAGATACTGCATAGCCAATGTCTCACTTCCTACCTGAACTTCATTCTGATTTTGCACAAGTGAAAGCTTCAATGGAAACGACCACCCCACAGTCACCAGCAAGGAGAACTTTACTGTCATCAGATTAAAGATTCATCTAGCTCCAAATTCCCATCTCTTTCTGGAGTGACCCTCAAGTCCACTTCTTAGTCTTCCTTTCTGCACAATGCAGGGACTAAAGTAAAGAGGTATAAGTATTACTTTATCAGACTACTATATCAAGGATCAGAATCAATGGAAAGAAAATTGAGATATGAAGCAAGAGACAATACAAGGATGTTGTAGAGCTAGAGTTATGAAGTGGGTTTCATTCAATTGTTCTCCAAAAGTATATTAACTCTATACCATGATGATGAACTAGGAGGATATAGAAGGAAGAATTTATCCATTGGATTTTATCTCCCATTGATCAAAGGTTTGTGCTTCAGTCTATGAATACCTAAATTTTTCTGGGTTTCCCAAAAGTGATCACAATGAGCAGACAATGGCATCCAATGACCTGTGTCGACAGGGAAGACACAGGGTGGGAGGCAAGAAGTTCGTGGCACAAACATGAGGCAGGGCACTGGCAGGCTGAGCTGAGGCAAGGCTGGTTTGACTCCATTCTGACTATGGATGAGGGCTGCAGTGCAACCTCTATGGGAATGAGTCTTAGGTAAGATCACTGTCACCCCAATAAATTCAATAAAAGAGGAATTAAAAAGTAATTCTGAAGTTGTATCTAAACACAGCCTGATGCAATGAATAAGACTAGGAAGAGGCGAATGCATTTATGACATATAATGGCTTCACCAGTTCCCCTGAAATCATTCATGTTAGAGAGTCACCCACCTGATTTTATAACACCATCCTTACTGAAAGGACCAACATTTCCCCAAACTTCCTGGTGTATGAGGAAGATCATGAGATTAGCTGAAAGCAATTAATTCCTAGGTGGGGTTTCTTCCCTAATCTGCTTTGTATACATAGCCATCCCTCCTAGTTCTGACTGAATAAAAGTGCAAACAAAGCAAAGGAACATAACAAAGATCTTCTTTTGATTGTCCAAGCTGAGAGAAATGAAAAAGGCAAATTGATAGAAATGAGGAAATATAAATCCAATTTACAAAATTCTGCCTGGGTTAATAAAACAAGGTATAACATTAACTGCACAACCAAAAGACTGTTATTTCATTGGCATTTTTACTGCATTCAATTCTGACATTGACAACATTCTTTTTAATGTGCTCCTTACATGAACATTCTATTCATTGTTTAAACTTAAAAAGCTGTAGAAACAATGCAAAAATCATAGCGCTTAATGACTAGCAAACTAAGGGTCTCTAACTATATTATAAAGTGTATATACATATATCATAAAACAAAGAATTTCAGAGGCCATAGAATTACACGATACTGTGACTCAAACACCCTCCCTTTGCATCTACCCACACCTTCTACTTCCATCTGGCATCCTTTTCCCACTCTAGGAATATGCCTGCCACAATTGTTGAAAGAGAAAGGCCCAGTAGAATTTTCCATAAGCCTTATGCCATCTAAATAAAATAATTTTAAAAATGCATGGGGCCTAAAATAATCAATTATTTTTAAAAAGAATAAAATACACACATACACGCATTCATGCACACACACAAATATAGAGTGGCTCCTATGCACCACTGGAAACATAACATTGTACAGAGACAAAAATGTCCACCTGCATGGGGCTTACATTCTAAATGTGGAAATAAACACTACACATGGGACTAAGTAAATAGAGTATATTTGTTATGGTAGTTGATCATAAATGTTGTGGATAAAGTAAAGTAGGAAAGGCCAACAGAAATGATTAGAAAGGCTATTACAATTTTTAAAATGGTGGTCAGGGTGCTACTAAGAAAGCAACATTTTAAAAAGCATGAAAAGCACAGGCAACAAAAGAAAAAAATGACAAGTGAGACTACATCAATCTTAAAAAACTTCTGTACAGCAAAGAAAACAATCAACAGAGTGAAAGGCCTACAGAATGGAAGAAAATATTTGCCAGCCATATATCATAAAATATATAAGAAACTCCTACAACTCAATAGCAAAAAACCAATAACATGATTTTAAAGTGGGCAAAGACTTAAATAGACATTTCCCCAAGGAAAACACACAAATGGCCAATAGATATATGAAAAGGTGTTCAGCATCATTAATCATTAGGGAAATGAAAATCAAAACCACACTAAGATATCACTTCGTACTTGTTAGGATGGCTACCATACAAACAGACAAAAGATGAGTATTGGCGAGAATGTGAAAAAATTTGAACACTGGTACACTGTTGGCAGGAATGTAAATGGGTACAACTACTATGATAATCAGTATGGAGATTCCTCAAAAATCCAAATGTGGAACTAACCTATGATTCACAATCTCGATTCTGGGTATATATCTAAGGTATTGAAATCAGATCACAGAGAGAGATCCGCACTCCAACCTTCACTGCAACATGACTCACAATAGCTAAGCTACGGAAACTAACTGAATGTCCTTTGATGGATAAATGGATAAAGAACTTGTGATGTGTAAAGATGTCATAGAACATTTTTCATACTTAAAAAAAGAAGAAAATCTTGCCATTTGTGACATCATGAATGAATCTGGAGGACATTATGCCAAGGGAGAAAAGCCAGGCACAGAAGGAAAATTCCACTTATCTGAGCTATCAAAAATGGGAATATCCACAAAAACAGAGAGTAGGATGGTAGCTCCCAGGGTTGGAAGGAGTGGAAAATGGGGAATTGATATTTAATGTGTATAAAGCTTCAGTTAAGTAAGGTGAACAAGTTCTAGAGATCTGTACAGAAATGTGACTGTAGTTAACAATACTGTGTTGTATACCTGAAGTTTGCTAAGAGGGTAAGTCTTATGTACCCTCACCAATAAATAAATAAATAAATAAATAAATAAATAAATAAACATGTGAGGTGATCAATTCATTATCTTGATTGTGTGGTTACTTCAAAGTGTATATGTGTATCAAAACATTACATTGTATATCTCAAACATGTATAATTTTTATTTGTCAATTATACCTCAATAAGGGAAAAATATTTATTTGGGGTGGGAGACTGGAAATAGGGAAAGGCTAGAGCTTTTCTGAGATCCCAAGGGAGACCTTTCCAAGGAGAGGATGGAGCAAAAACAAAGGCCCTGGGTATAAGCTGGCCTGATGGGTTTCAGGTCCAGCAGGGACACAGAGTGTGGGACAGAAAAGGTAGCTGGATGTAGGTCAGGGAAGAAACAGCGACCCCATTTGTTCTATAAACCACAATGTGGCCCATCATATGAACACTGACTTTCATTAGAAATAAAATTGGGAATCTTTGGAAGGATTTAAGCAGGAGTATAAAATTCCAAAGTAATGGCACTGAAAGGCAGAAGAGATTAAGTTCAGCATTAAATGAATATGTAAATGTACAAAGTATAATGCTAAGATTCCAGTCCTCCAGGACCTTAAGGCCTCAAGGACATGAAATATACTATTCTGAGGACTAGCTCACCAGATAGACAGACAGATAGGTAGGTAGGTAGATAGATAGATAGATAGATAGATAGATAGATAGATAGATAGATAGATTTCATAGACATTCCATAATGCAGAGAATATCCCAACTCTGCCGTCTTTTCTAGAAGAGTCTTTTTCTTTTCCCATGTCTATCTACAACAGTGTAAGACAGGTGCAGCCAGATTTATATAACATAACTCTGCCCTGTGGCCATGCTTATATTACTCATATTTGAGTTCTTGACTCCAGTGCATCAATCTGCAATTTTTCAAAACCTCTCTTCCATCCCAACCATTTTCTACATATGCTTTAATACAAAAAGAAAAGTTGGTCTATAGTTAGAATACAGAGGAAGTTCAAAACAAACAAACAAACAAAAAAAAAGACAAAAGATGAGGACAGAGAAATGCTACTTCCTCATGACTATATGATCCCTGATTCCAAACTGTACCTAAAGTCCAGAAACTAGGAGATAGCCAGTTTCCTGTCAATATCTTTTAAAATTTATTTATTAAGCTAATTTTAATGAGACTCTGATTCAAGTGGGGGAAAAAAGTACTAAATGACTGTTCACTACTCAGTGCTATAGTTTGTCTCCCAGAAAACTCCAGACCTTGGACTTCTAAAGGCTCCTGGCAAATGAAAACAAGTGAATGTGTTATGTGTTTAAAACTATTTTAGGCAGCTTTTCAGAGTCAGCTTGTTCCCATGTCACAGAGAGTGGGATAGACTTGAAGTTGATCTCCATGATCCCTGCCTTCTGGTATTTGTGTGCTTGTGAAAGCCCCTCACCTAGAATGACAGTGAGACCTGGAACTTGCTTCCAACCAAGGGATGGTGGCAGAGTTTAGGGCGGATGGTAAGTATCCAGTACCTGTCTTGCTCAAGTACCTAGTTCTCCTTTGTTGACCTTGAAAAAGCATGTTGGCATGTTTTAAGAGGGCCACCTAACAAAGAACTGCAGTTGGCCTCTAGGAGCTGAAAGCAGGCCAGGAGATAAACATCAGCAAGAAGCCTGGTACGTACATCCTTCACCAGCAAGGAACTTAATTCTGCAAACCCAAGTAGGCTTAGAGGTAATTTCTTTCCCAGTCTAGCCTCCAGCTGGGAATGCAAACTTGAGTTCACATTGGTTACACCCTTGTGAGACTCTGAGAACTTAAGTCCTAAATCTAGATTCCTAATCCCAGAACTGTGAGATAATTAATATGTGCTCTGTTAAACGACTAAGTGTTGATAATTTGTTGCACAGCAATAGAAAACTAATATACATAAGAATAGACTGACAATTCAACCCAAAATATTAGAATATGAGTGGTCTGGGTCATTGCAAAGACATACAATAAAGAGCATTAGGGTCAGGGCACTGACTTCTTTTCTTTTCTTGAGTCACTTCTTATGGTTAATTTCAGGTGTCATCTTCTTAAGGTGGAGCTTTGGAGCCACAATCAAAGTTTTAAGAAAGAAGACATCTGCTCATTTTGGCCCTGAAACTGTTCAGCTTTTCTTCAGTGGTCTCCCTTGAACAAGTAAAAGATTAAAATAAATAAATAAATAAAACACTTATTCTTCTTAGAGTGTGGATCAATAACTAATATGAAAACCAAATCACCAGGCCTGTTAAATGGTTTGTAAATAACAGCAGTGATGATGGACACAGAAGAAACAAAGTGTTCAGGTAAGAGTCCACTCACTCATTTATTCCAAGGGTGTTGATTTTCCATTAGTGAACATGTCCAGGGGATGTAATTTAAGCTTTTATGACATCTTAAACTGAGTCAATGAAAATTGCACCTGATTGTTTCTAGGACTTCATTGTACCAGAAGATGAAATTACACAATTGCGGCTTTTGTGTGTTTCTCATTAACAAATGGTGCTGGAGTTCCGTTTTGCGTGTCCTTTATTAACCTTCGTTGTCCTTTATTAACTGTGAGAAACTGGGTGAGATATACAATTTCTTTAAATACTTAACACACCTATGTAGTGCTAACAAATCTCAAATCATGACCTTGTGACAAAGCCTGAAAGTAAGGATATTGACTAGGACCAGGACTTTTGACATTTGACAATCCTGTGTTTGATTTAAAGCTATCACTTTAGTGAATTTGTGCCTATGAATGTCTACCTAACTACACCAACCCTCAACTTGTCACACATAACATGGGCATTCTCATTTTTAACCCATTCAATTGTTATGAAGATTAAATGACATCATTCACAAAAGTACTTGGTCAAGTGTCTTACATATAGTAAATGTTTGATAAATGTCATTTAGCATACTTAGATAATATAACATCTAGCACTCAATACTTTGTTTCTTTTCTACATATTTTTATCACCCTTTCCAGTGTCTCACGCCTACTCTTACATTGAGATAATTCTTCCAGAATGTCATGGGATACTATAAATTTATAAGAAATTAAATAGAAAAAGAAAAATAGAAGAAAGATGTTCAAGCATATATTCCCTGGAAAAATAACTCTACTAAAATCTAAAAGAAAGGTGTATTTAAAATTTCAAGTTCTTTGGAGAAATGTAGTATTTAAATTTCTTCTTGGACTTTATTTGAACAGTACAAATACCTATATTCCAATCCATAATAAGCATCTGAGATGTGTAAACCGCATTCTTAAGTCCCATGTGTGATATGTAAGCCACTCTCCTAAGTTCCATATGTAATCAAAAAGATGGAAGTTAATTCTTGCCACTATTTTATTTGTAATTTACTTGAAGAAAATATTTAATTGCTATCACAAGGTAATTTATAAATGACTAATAAAATTATAAGTGGAGATAATAAATATTCTGTTTAGTTTTTTGCCCACTTCTTTGCCTTAAACATTTCAAAGCTCTGAAAAAAGAAAAAGAAACTGGACATGAATACATGTGGGACTTGTACTATTTCTTAGAGGCCTGGAAAACATGAATGATAGGGAAAGACTAACATGATATTAATGTAGAAATTGAAAAGTTGCAATAGATTTTTAAAGATTGATTGTGGGGCTAATGGAAATAGGCTTTATTGTATTGACTGAGAATAGACCAAAATGCCAATATTATAGATAGAGGAGATAGTGAATTGTGAACACTTGATTAAGAAACATATTATCACCAAACTCCTACTTTTATCTGAGAAGACAAATAATGTGAATCCTGTAGCAAAGATAAGTTTTGAAAGCTTATGGAACATCTGTGACTAAGCATTTCTCATGTTCTTCATCAAGATGTAGATATACAAAAATATCATTAAATAAGAATTTCAATCAGAAAAATCTCAAATGGTCTCATATATGAAATTTATGGCATTTCAAAATAAAGTAGCAAATTAAATGAAAAGTCTTCATTTCTTGGATGAGTAAAGAATAAGAATGTAAAAGAAGGAGGCAAACAAACCACCTATCAAATCATTAGGTAGCTGTCTGGCTCTATTGTCCATGGTAACAGATCTTCTTTTCCTCTCTTTGTCCAATACATTCTTTTATCTGTTTTTCTGGTAACTGCTAAGTGATTTTGATCCTTTGGACCAGCAGGTAAGCCGGTCCCTGGAATCATAGGATCGCATCTTCCTGGAAACAGTGACTAGGATATAGAATAGCTATTCAAATTTAGAACAATCTAGTACATAGACTTCACTTGCCTCATGCCGCCTGATCTCCTGCACCTTTATCTTGTGTCTGACTTTTATTATAAGCCAGAGGAGGCTGCTGGCTGTTTCAGAAATGTGCACTACAGTTTAGACATTTATCATAAATATTTCTTAAAAAATTCTAATTTCTTTTATATTGGAAATCACATTTAGGTCAGGTTTGCTAGTCTGGAATAGAACAACATTTTTTTATGTCAGAAAGCTTAGTAGAATGCATTTTTAAACTATATCCATGTAGCAGGCAAGACTTTTTTTCTGGTGCAAGTAAGAGACACCCAATTCATGCTAGCTTAGAAAAGGTTTCATTGTTCTCTGAGGTTGGGAAAGATCCTGGGGAATTAGCAGAATGAAGTTCTGCTAATGTGTTCTGTAGGAACTAGGGCCTAGCAGGGGTGCCCAACCTTTTGGCAACTCTGGGCCACATTGGAAAAAGAGTTGTCTTGGGCCATACATTAAATACACAAACACTAACAAAAACTGATGAGCAAGAAAAGGCTTTTAAGTAAATTTACAGTTTTGTGTTGGGCCACATTCATAGCCATCCTGGGCTGCAAACAGCCCGCGGGCGGCGCGGTGACACCCCTGGAAAAGATCTTGTTCTGAGAAACCACTTCAGGGAGGATCTCTGTCTCTCTGACCCCACCCACGTTTCATCTCTGCTTTTTTCAACTTCCCAATGTGTAGGTGTCATTTCCTTTAACTTTAGAGAAATACTTCCTTAACGTAATAGGACAGATGACCATTTCCAGCTCCAGTTGAGCAAGTCCAACAAAAGGAGTTTCTTTCCCTTAGCATACATATGTCGGTCCAGAAAAGCGACGTCTGTTCACTTCTTCCCAGCTCCCTGCCAGGCCGCTCCCCGCTTCAGTGCCCCACCAAAAGCCGCGTTGGAACTGAGCTTTGCCATAGCCGTAGTTGTGCCAAATCCGCTTACCTCTCCCACCTCTTGCTCTTGCAGTTTAGGACTAGTAGCTGCTTCTCTATCTGTTGCTAACTCTGGAGAGACTTTTCCCTTAATTCTGCTCATTTTTTTTTAAATAGTCTCTTAATTAAACTCTCTAAAGTTTTTTGATTATGCCCTCTCTTTCCTGGTGGGTCCTTGAACAACATACACTTAGAAGAGTGTCCATCATGCAGAAAATAGTGAATGAATGTTATCTATTATTAGAGAAAGTGCAGGGGTAGAAGTGATGTCTTTTCTGACAAGTACATAAATCATTGTAAGAATAAACAATGAACTCTTCTAGAGCAAGATTATCCAAAAGATTAAGGCACACTGTAAATGAGAATAAACTTAGAGTTTTAAATACATGAGAACAATTAGAAATAAATCAAGAGCTGTTTTGGAAAACAATATGCTAAATTATTTAAAAATAGAATAGGGTTACTGTAAATCTACCTGTATGACTGCAGTAATCTTAGGGGAAATACACAAATATCAATTTCATTTGAAATCAGGTCTGACCACATGGTGACAATATTATGCAAATTGAACTTAGCATATCAAAAGAGAGGATTATGAAAATAAGCATTCACAAAATTTTGCATCTTCCTTATTTAAGTGGAGGGAAGTGAGCACAATGAATTATCATTTATTTGTAGAGGAAAAAACAAGTGATCACAAAAAATACAGATAATATGGATTCATGCAATCATCTTATTCCCCATATATTTATAAAAATGGGTAAATCGTAACATGGGACTATATAAATATTAGAATTTTAATGTATTAGAATTTTTATTTTCTTATATGCCCAAAAGAAGATATAAGTCCTTTAAAAGTCTTACGCCCTATTTCAAAAAGTTGGATTAAATGTTAACAACAAATTACTTCAGGGAGAGTTCCTCTAAGGAGAAATAAATGCCAGAGAAGACAGCACTGCTGGTGTGTTCCTGTAAGGCAGCCAAAAGGATTACTTATCTACAATTAAAATATATTCTATTATTAGGTTTCTTTTAGCATTACTGTGAACTGCAGTGATTTTTCATTTAATAAGAAAAAAGCCACCTTCTTATTCCTAGAGAATAGTTTCTTCAGGATAAAAGAAAAAGAAAGAGGGGAAAAGAGAGAGAGACAGAGACAGAGACAAGGACATAGAGAGAGAGAGAATGTTCCTCTTAGCAGAAATCACTGCCAGGGTGAGAAGGTAATGTATTTTATCTTCCAGTCGGTTACAATTTTAAAGGTTTTATTTTATTTTGTTTCTTATCCACGCTTGTTTCCAGTTGCCCATTGTTTCACCAGCTCTTCTGCATTGAACAGATGCTATTGTTTTTATTCTTTCCTGTATTATGTGAGAGGTGTTTCTAGGATATTTCCCTTTTCTCTTTACGTTTTAGCAAAGAAGACACAAGCAGCTTCTCTTTAATCAAATTTAACGTAACGTAGCGACAAGTTTTTACACGCATAGGCAATGGAGATGAACAGAATGGGATGGACTAAAGGTAGCATTTAAACGTACAGACTGGGTTTTATTAGGTATTCAATGAACTGGTAAGCTATTTGTGTGCTAAGCATTCTGTGAACTAAAAGAGCCTTTTCCTATTATGCACAAGTTGGAAAAAATAACTATGTATTCAAGGCTAAGTATGTAAAACAACCAAGCAGAATCTTCCTCACAAAGTAGTACTAAAATTATGTATTGGATGCCAATGGAAAAAAATTCTAAAACCATTCCAAGTTATCATGCTATTTTAATAAAACAGGAGAAAGAGGCTGTTACGGATATTGGTTGAGAAACAATGTTTGCTCATGGATGCCTGGCTAATTCTTCTCCGTGACCAATCGCTACTCTATCAGATTCAGATCATTCTTTTTGTGTTTGATATTGAAACTGAGCTTAGGCTCAGGGTAATGAAGTTTAAAAAAAGAGATAAAATTCAAGTTTTCCTCCCTAAAAGCTGGATAGTGATTTCTATGTAAACTCTTCCAATGAAAAATGACAAGTAACATCATGTTGGCGCTAGCATCAGCCGGTTTGAGTTTGTACAACTCCAAAGAACGGAGGTAGAGGAAGGTTTCACACTAGACTGGGGCGTCCTGAAGCAGGGAACCTAGTGATTAGAAATTCTATTTGGCACATTACTTCTCTGCTTTGTCAGCATGTGAAGTGGTGGTGGTGTGAATTATGCCAGTGGTTCAGTGGTTTACACCATTCAAGGCTGAATTTCAATGTCACTGGGCTGTGAAGCCTTTCCTAGATTTGCGACTACCTCATCTTACATTAGCTCCCTGTCTGACCTTCAGGAGAGAGGGAATCTTCTTTTGTTGAAGCCTTGGTGCAGTAAAAGTCCTTTAAAATTAGTCAATGTTTTCTCTCTTATGAGATCATTTTCTTATAAGTTTATCATTTTTGTTTTATACACACCAATCCTTCCTTGTTAGTTTGAAAAGAGTCTAAAGCCTGTGAAGCACTTATATCAAGTGTAATTAAGGATTATTGAGGGTGATTTCAGTTTAAGGGGATTAGACTGGCCATGCTATCCCTCAATACTTGCGTTTTTGACTGAAATCCCAACACAGACAGTCTAATTCTAAAGGAAATACAACTGTCCCTTTAGGAGAATTATTTTAATTTTTAAAGATCCTTTAATTAATTGTGAAAGGTGGCTCAAAGCATGAAGCCTGGAGCATGAGCTAGGGGACAGGCAATGGGTAGAGAGTTTGTGGAAAGGGGAATGGGAAATAGGAAACAGAAAGAAGAGAAATATTCGCTCGTTCAACATTCAATATACACATATGTACTGAGCAGCCCCTACATCGGGTGCTCTTCTGGACACGGAGATAGAGAATGAACACTCGGCAAGATGCGAGAAAGCTCCTCGTGGAACTTTCGCTTTGGTGAGAAAGACAAAGAGTGGATAGATGAGGTGATGTCAGGTAGTGATAAGTGCTGAGGGGGGAAATAAGAGAATAATTTGATAGAAAGTACTGGGGATGGGGGATGAGGGGATACTATACATGGAATAATCAGGCATAACCTCCCTGATAAGGGGGTGTATGAACTGAGACTTGAAGGACGAGAAAGCCAGTCTTAAAATCTACTAGGGAATGAAAGTTCCAG
Source organism: Pteronotus mesoamericanus (assembly GCF_021234165.1). Lineage (NCBI taxonomy): Eukaryota > Metazoa > Chordata > Mammalia > Chiroptera > Mormoopidae > Pteronotus > Pteronotus mesoamericanus. Next base: position 8,946,523 of record NW_026555229.1, read on the forward strand.
ACAGACCACTTTCAAGCATAAAAACTTCCATGGCTTTTTTTTTTTCTTTTCCTACAAACCTAGACTATCCAAAGAATACAATTCATTGTGTAGGAGTGGCATAAGGAGGACCACAGGAGGCACGGGCAGGTGGATAAGGACGAATCAGGGTTTTAGAAGTCATGTTGACAACATTGAACTTTATTCTGAACTGACTGGGGAGGAACCGGAGACTTTTAAGCACATGTGTTAGCCTGCCAAGGCCGCCATAGCAGAGCACCACACGCTGGGTGGCTTAAACAACAGGGATTTATTTTCTCACAATTTTAGAGGCTCAAAGTCCAAGACCAAGGTACCAGGCAGTCAGTTCCTGGTGAAACCTCCCTTCCAGGCTTACAGATGACCGCTTCCTTGCTGTGTCCTCACATGTCCTTTCTTCTGTGGGTACGCACTGTCTTTTCTTATAAAGATACCAGTTCTATTGGATTACGGCCTCATTTGCCTCCTTATTACCTCCTCTAAGGTTATTTATTTATTTATTTACTTATTTCATCCTCACCCAAGGGTATGTTTATTGATTTTAGAGAGAGAGGAGTTGGCGGGGAGAGAGAGAGACATCACTGTGAGAGAGAAACAGCGATGGGCTTCCTCCCACAAACACCCTGGCCAGGGATCAAATCTGCAACCTAGGTGTGTACTCTGACTGGGAATCAAACCAGCAACCTCTTGGTAGATGGAACGATGTGCCAACCAAATGGACCACCCAGCCAGGGCAAGGTTCTTTTTGTAAATACAGTCATTTTGAGGGTTAGAATTTTAACATATGAATTTTGTGGGGACACAGTTAGGTTCATAACACAGGGGCTGGGTGACATAACCTTGTACTTGTAAAATACCCCTTGGGCGTCACGTGCAGCTTGGATAGGGGAAGCAATCATAGCCATGTAGAGTCAAAACCAATCTTCTTCTTTTGTACTTTATGTTAAAGTCTCACCCACCCACCAAACCTCACCGTGGTTAGAAGCAGGTAACACTCAGAAAAAACGTATTCTGTTCATGTTTGACATGAAGGTCAGAGTTCAAGCCAAAGAAAAGAATTTTGGATGTACTCAAACAAAACCACAAAATTCTTGCATTGCATTTCTTTTTTTCTGTTTTAAGGATTACAAGGTCACAACTTCTTTTCCCCCATAAATGTCAAGCAAGGCACTGTTGGATCAGCAGCAGCAACATCAGCATTGTGAAAGCCTCATAGATCAGAAAGGTCCTGCCTCCTGCACAAGGCAGTGTTCCATTGTCATTACATTAGCCCGGAAGAAGTGATTTATTGCCTGTGCCCCATTTACCATGGTGCATTCAGAGCTGGGATGATGGCTCCCAGACATATTGACACAGAGAATTCTTTGTCTGCCACCACACCCCACTGGAGCAGAAAGTGAGAGGAATGGGACAGTAATAACAGCTATACTTTCTGAACCCTTATTATATACCGGCTAAGTGCTTTCAAACATCATCTCCTTGAGTCCTGAGTTAAACCTTTGAGGTGGATATTATGAACCCAATTTTAGAAATATAGAAAATGAGACTCAGAGGGACGAAGCAGATTGTCTGAAAGCACAGAATGAGTGCAGAGCCAAGTTCTGGTCCTGATATACCTCAAAAGCCTTGAATCTAAGCTTAGTGCAAGGTACATACCTCTGCACACCATTGGAGTTTCACTTCTGAACTCATCCAATGCAGCAAGAATTAGCGAAGTTCTCCTAGATCAAAATAGTCAAAACTGCATACCCAGACATGCAGTGTGAAACAAGTTCTTGCCCATTTTGATAAAAACTGCATCATCTTTTATGTGTACATGTTACTTTATAGCTTATGGAGTACTGTGACATATATCATCTCATTTGACTCTCAGAATAATTCTGTGCATGTTAAATACTGCTTGTTGTAGTTAACTATTATTAGGTGAGAGGTGCTAAGAGTCCAAGTGACTAGTCCATGGCCATATGGCTAGCAAATAATAAATTCTGTGTAACCAGGAGCAGAATCATCTCTTCTAGGCATATGTGCTTTCCACTAATCACATTGTCCATCCTATAGCATCTTATCTCTCTCTAATCAGCTATAGTTCTATCTTCATTCCTGCTAAGTGTGGACCACATACTACTAGCTAAAATGGAACAGTGGAAAAGAATGAAAGCTATGATATAAGACAGCATTGTTTAAATTCCTCCTGTCTCAATGACCTCTTTTATGACATTGGGTAAAATTAAGTATAAAAATATCATCCCTCAAAGAGTTCTGCCTCCCATAGAACATAGTTCTCATTTTTATTAATAGACCAGAAGTCATTTGTTGGCGGGACCTATTTTCTTGGCTCCTAAGTGACATGGAAGCTCATTGACATGGAATCTACCCATGATGCATTGAGAATAGGAAACATGACATATTCCAATTTGTTTTAAAAAAGAATGTGCATGTATATAATCCCAAACACTGATTAAATTGAACCCTGAGTGCCATGAGAAAATATTGTATTCTTCTCCTCCTCTCACCCACTGAAACCCTGCTTATAAAACTGGTTATACCTCCTCTACTTAGAGTATTGAGCAGACTCCATATCTTACTCAATCACTCTCAGAAGATAATATTTTTCTATTGGCAGAAAAACCTCATTCAAGTAACTAAAGGTTTCATTCCATGTGGTGATCAAAACTTATTTAACTTATTATTCATTTAGGTAGATATAAAATCACTGAAGTTGATACCTCTCCCTATAAAAATGGAACTACTTTAGGGAGGAAGCCTGCATGGGAAATGGTAGCATAGGTAGCATTATCTTCTCTCCTTACAGGAAGCCTCTCTTCTGTCCTACCTCCACTTCTAGAAGGAGGGATGAAGGCAGGAGTGTAGGTAGGACAGCAAAAGTCTTACCAACTGTATTAATGTAGTTTGCTGTGTTTTTTGTTTGTTCTTTTTTTTTTTTTTTCTGAACCAGGTACAGATCTAAAGCTAACACTTTTCTCTCTGGGGTCCTATATAGGCTCTTTAAAAACAAAACAAAACAAACAAACAAAAAAAAAACACTGAAGATATTTCACCTACAGCTCTGTTGACTCACAGAAATGTAACCCCACGAGTGAAGTTGTGGCATTTGGTGACACTCCCACTGCCACTCTTTCAGCTGGAACAGTGTAATTTCAGCTGAGAGCTCTCGGCTCCTCTAAGTGACTCTCCCAGACATTGCCAGGCTTGCTCGCTCCCTTACATGGTTCATACCTGATCAAGTGAAAACATGCACATTGGCCCTGCCATTTATAGGATGTACTTGCTTCTCAAACACAGCCCCATCCTCTGCAGCCTCAGAAAATGTCACAGGGGGCAGATCAGTCTTTCTCCTGGAAAGGAGGCTTGAGGTGACAGGAGGGGATAGAGGGAAGTCACAGAGCCATCAATTCTCTTCAAATCTTTTCTCTAAACTCAAGTATCCCTTTTGTTGTTTTTTTCATAGTCTTAGAGGATAGAGATGGGTGCCTAGTTGTTGAAACTTCATAAAGAGCCAGGGGTCAGTCAACTCTTACAAGTTCTCTGCTGTTCCACTGTTTGTCTAGAGACTCACTTTGAAATGTGGAGTATTGACTCTTTGGGCCACAGATAAAACTGAGTCAAAATATTTATGGGCATGTAATATACTTGTAAGGGTATATAGCAGGATGTAAACAGAGGTTATATCTGGGGAGTGGGTTTAGATTAGAGGAGATTTTCTATACAATTTGCATTTCTTCTATTAAGCAATTATTGTATCATTTTGAAATAAGACATATCTATAAAAATAGCTTCTGCCTCATGAATTGTGAGTGCTTGTAGAAGAGCTTGGCACAGAGTAAATCTTGGTTAAATGGTAGCTGTTATTACTATACTTATTAGCATTGTAATTTATGCATCCAGCAGATGTTATTGAGCACTTCTACACAAGGCACTGAGCACATTCCTGGGGATATAATAGTAAATAAGACAAATGTATTCCCTTCTGTTAAGGGAGACCAAGTAAAGTGAAACTAAATAAAAAGTTATTACAAATTGCAATTAGTTCTCTGGGGAAAAAAACCCACGATGATAGACTGAGAGATTGAAAAGGTCCGGCGGTCACAGGCTTTCCCAGGGACGGTCATGGAAACAAGCCCTCCCCGGGCACACAGATTCAAACTAGGGCAAAAAAGAAGTGGAAGCTTGAGGAGAAAAGCCTGAGAGAAACATTCCTCTTGAAAAGAAGAAAGAATTTCCCGTGGAAGGAACTTTGAGGGACTGAAGCAACACCAGCGTGGCTGGACAATAATGAGCAAGGGAGGCCGTGGTGTGAAATAATGATGTAAGACAGAGAGACAGCGTCGCAAGGTGTGGCCTGGTCTGGATTTCTTTCTACACAGAATTATGATTTATTTGGTAGTCCATGATAGCATGTTATACAACGTAAGCCGAAAGAGAGCGAGAGGGACCTCCTAAAACATTCTCTTTGCTTTGAAATCATAAAGATCTATGTTTCTTATCCTTCAGCCATAAGCCCTATGAATAAAAATGGCAGCTTTCTTGCTGAGTTCTGTATCCCCAGAACTTAGAAAATGATCTGGCACAAATTAAATCTTCAGAAACATGTTCTGCATAAACACATGCATGCATAATATCAATATCACATAGTAACTAAATGCTTGCATTCTGGAATCTGACAGACTTTCCAAATTTACTGGACATATGGCCTTGGAAAAATACATTTGACAATTAGACATAAAGGCTAACTCCAGGAATGATGGATTCTCTGAAGGATAACCTCCCAGCAAGGCCAGGGAGGGAGTCGATGTCATACAGAGCAGAGGCATGTGAGAGCTGAAAGTTGCTCCATGGAAACTGGCCACCCATGGGAGCTCTGATCTTATTGGAGCCATTATGCCATGTCATACAGGGAAGGGACTTGAGCCTTCCACCAAGAACAAGGGGCAGGACAATTGTGACCACACAGCTGCAACCAATGCACAGTTATGCCAGGGGAAGGGCCAGTGCTCCATCAACCCTGAAGACAGAGGTGCAAGGTTAGAGCTCGGAGGCCATGGACCCACCACATCATAGCCTCAACCTTATCATGCAGCTGAAAAGCTCCACAAACAGGGCTGCAGCTCCTCTCCATATCTGATACCTGGTCCCACCTAGATCTCCATGCGCTGCCCAGAGCCCAGTGAACAGTCGGCGACTGCATACCGGTGTTTGCCAAGGAATGTGTCTCCCAAAAAACACTGTTCCTAACCTGAGGGATTCAAGTTGTCAGGTCAATTTTCCTATTTTTGCTTTTACTACTTTAAGCTTCATTTGTTATCAGTAAAATGTGTGTAAAAATAATATTACTTTTATATGGTTGTTTGGGTATTAAGCCAGACAATGTAGGCAAATAGTTTAGCATCTCACTACTGAACTAGTCTTTATTTAGTATTTTGATATTTTTGTATTGATTTTTATTTCTAAAATATTGCCTTAAAACATTATATCTCTTGATTACTTGGATTTTTGGCACTATTCTAAAAATGCCTCTGAATTGAGTACCACACTTGCCTTACCCTAGTCTCAGCCCTGCCTAACCTGACATAGATTAAATACTAAATATTATGCATCATTTTTGTTACTGTTGCTGCAACAATTACATTACTAGTTTTTACCCACCCTCTCTTGATCTCTCTATCTCTTCCTTCCTTGATATTTCTTTCTCTTAATTTCTGTTTCTCTCTCCCCTCCTTACATACATCTATACATTTATTGATATAGTGCTTGCTTTCTGAAAAATAAAACTATATAGAACACTCATCAAAGATAGTCTTTTTATTTTTAAGTGGGTCTGGGTGAAAAAAGTGAGGGGGTTAAGCAAAAATAAACAAACAAACAAAAAAACTCTAAAAATCTCACAGGCACAGACAGCCTTATGATGATTACCAAAGGGAAAGGGGGCGTAGGGGGCGCTAGACCAGGGAGTGGGGCTGTGGGGATAAGTGGTGGTGGCAGAAGACCTGACTTGGGGTGGGGAACCCACAATACAATATATGAAGGTGTATTATAGAATCGTACACCTGACACCCATGGAATTTTAGTAACCAATGTCACCCCAATAAATTCAATAAAACAGTTTAAAATGAATATAGAACATTTATTATAGAGAGACTTTTCATCTTTACTCCCTCTTACAACACATGGTACATGTTGTTTTATAAAGGGTTCAATGCCAGAATTGCTGTGCAATGAGGCTTATCTGCCCCTAAGGGGTGCTGTTGCTGTTAGCAACATTTCCATCTGTTGGGAGAGGTCATTGAGAAGACACTAGTGCAGGCTCCACCTAAGAGCGGGACTCAGGCAACTGGAGGCTTCTCACTCCTTCCGTCTTTGGAATGTGCCTTCTGCACTCCCAGAATCTGCTCAAGGACACACCCTTGATTTAGTAATGTGGTGATAAGACTATCTGGACTGGATAGAAAACTAAACCCTGTCAACGCCCTCTGTGTGTTGCAGTACTGAGCCTGGTGATCTCCTCCTATGCATCTGCTGAACCCAGTTAGGATCTCTAGACAAACATTTAAGATTTGGCAGAGGCGTGCAGAAAAACGACTCATCTCGCAGGCGCCCAAGATAAGGCTAAGTGAATCCCCTTGCTCATTAAACCCGACACCTCCCAACCTGGAGTGGCCTGCCTTTCCCTTCAGCATCCCCCACACCCTGCCCTCCAAGTAGGGGCCCAGTTCCAGGTTTCACCTAAGAAGTTCCCAAAACTGTTGTGACCTAATACCATTTAATCCGCAAGGATTTCAACAATTCTCAAACTGTGTCTCAGGAAACAAGTGCAGCTTTAGAGCTCAGCATGGCCTCTTAGAATGTCCGGCATGAGAGACTATCCAAGGAAAGACTTCCTGATCTCTGCTGACATTCTTGAAGTAGGACAGTGATCAGATAAGGGGGGTATAATTTAGGAAAGAAGTTGTAAACAGCCTCCCTATGTACTAAAGAAAATGTGCAGACAGTTAAGAAAATGGCCATTTATTTATTACCATGGATTTTACTAATTTTCCTACATATTTTTTAAAAAATATTAATAATTAACAGCAATATCTTATTTCAACAGCTGTGAAGTTTAATCTTCATTCTCAATTACAATTGCATGCTAATGTTTTTGGCATGTGCTGTACCTAACCTTTGGTAACTACGGTCATTGCAAAAACAGTGGGTGGGAGGACAGGAGGAAAAACGAGATGAAAAGGAAAGAAGGGAGAGGAATTGGGAGACAGAAGGTGCTTATAAATAACAGCATTTGAAAATCAGTTTTGGTCAAACAGAGAACAAACGTAGGCCTGAAATAAATATGGGAGCATTAGAGTCAACACTAACAAAAATGGAATGTGAAATCCACACTCTAAGGCAAACAAGAGTCTCTGGATTTTCATACTTCCTGCCAGCACAGGGGTTGTGTGCTGATTGATCACAGAATTGGAACACTAGCTGAAATCTCATAAAAAAAAAAAAAAGCCTGGGAAAAATTAGGATTAATGCAAACAAAAGGCACATAGAATCACTTCCCGTTAAATGACCTTCGAAAGAGCAAGAATCGAGAGTTGTGTAAATGCTGCCTAAACACCCTAATCATCTTAAACTAGGTGCTGTCTTGAGAGTGGATGGAATTTATGAAGTCTCTCACTGGATGCTGTAAAAATACATCTTTCTATTATCAGGTTCTATGGAATTGGAGAGTACCAGTGGGAAGAGGAGCTTTCATGAATGATTAAATAATCAAAGGGAATAAAATGAAGATTAGCTGCCAGCAAACCCAGGAGGGTCATATTATGGCATCATAAAAGTGACTCGATATAAAGTCCTTGGGAGTAGTTGCCATTTCAGTTTACAGATAAGCAGGGTGAAGAATTAATGCAATTCTTGTAGTAAATGACTTTCACTGGACTTTGCATATAGATAGTCTCTCGCAGAACCATTCTCCCTTTGTGTGTATGTAGTCTATTCAGAATGGATCTTTCTCATTTAGGACATTTTGAGTCCCTCTAAATGAATGATATTTCAGATTGCATTAGGGAAGAAAATATTTTAAGTTTCTCTAAAGAAAATACTAAACACTGGGTTGATTTTAAACTATAGGAGGGAAGCAAGGGAGATTTTTGTTTTTAAGGAGATATTTTCACTTTATATACCATCCATACTTTGCATCTATATTCCCTGACCCCAAAGAGACACACTGTGCACTACTTACAGGCGAATAATGAGCCCATAACAGCCATTACATGCCCAGCTACCATAAGACAATGAGGAAGTGTTAGCATAGGTAGCTAGATATTAATAAAGGAAAGGAGCAACAGGAATTGACATTTAGAAGCCTAATAAACTAGGGAGGTGAATCAGACAATAAGTCTGATTAAATGTGGAAGTTACAGCTTCAGACACCTGCAAGGGATCACAGCATTGCCCTGCTAAGAGGATTATCACCCTTCCATACCCCCTTTCAGGGAGGAAAGACCAGTTTTCCAATCTCCCTGGGGTGCAACTGTCACTGTCCCCTAGCGCTGACAGAGAAATAAACAATAGAGGGAAATTCCTCTGCTGAATGCATGCCCGTTAGAGGCCAAGAAGCCAAGAACAGAGGAAGGTTCTTCTACTTTGAGGCAATGCAAAGCAGGGGCCAAGTTATTGACCATAAAGAGGAGGAGCCTAGCCTAGGAAAAGAGTTGGATTGGATAAGGAACACGGAAACCCTGGAAGATCTAGAAAATAGATTTGTTAGGGGGAAGACCATTCAATGCAAGCCCGTGAAGGTTGGAAAATTGTTTACTTTGAAAGAGTACCTGGTCCATCCCAAACCCGAGATAATAGAATCCAAGCTTAACAAAGCTCTCTGTCTTGCTCCATAACATGCTCTGGGCCCCATTCGCTCTTATGTTCTCTCTCTGTAGCAGTTCGCTCTTATGTTCTCTCTTTGTAGCAGCCATGTGGGTCTAGCAGCCGCTTGGGCCCCATGCGTGGGCACTAAGTGTGGACTCCAAGCACACAGGCTCTATGTGCAAGCCTGCGTACAGCGCCAGCCAGAGCACACCTCAGAAGGAGATCGTGCTAGCCGGATGCAGACAGGGACTGAACTGGACTAAGTTTTGCCTGGCACAGATTTTCTGGACACTGGCCTTTGTTCTGTGCCTGATAAAGACAAGGCTGGATTTTTCCACAGTGGGACAGACAGAGATGAGACACCAGAAAACTGGGGACAGCCTTCTTTTTCTATCCCAATAAATATTACTACAATACCTCAACGTCCCATGTGTGGATCCCTGGAAATACTTTTCTCAGCACATTGTAAAAGGGCCCCATTTCCACCAACAATGGAAACATCTTCATATCTGTCTTGTGATTAAGAAAGGAAAAACACACTTTTGCATGTTCATATTTTTTCTTTGTTTAGTTTTGAGTGAATCCACAGAGACTTATTTAGTAGTACCTTCATAGAAGATATAAATTTATTTATTTCTAAATAGTTGCACCAAAAAAAAAGTAATGCTGGGACAATATAGGCTTCAGGATCAGGAGGAAAATTCTGCGGACCTGATATCAGGAGGTAAGTCATTTAAAGAGGGTCCAATTCTGAGACCTGTGGTAGACTTTATTATTTTACTGTTTGCAGAAATCCATGCTCATTGTAGAGCTGTATTTCTTCATCTCGGTTCTTGGGGATTGAAGACATTGTTTCCCTTTAAAAAGCTACCCAGGACCCTAGGCATTTGTATACCATTCACTGTGATGCATATGTATATCGCTGTGAAACAAAAATGAGAAGCTTTTACTATTTTTTCCTCCTTTTTATTTTTCCTGAGACCTTCAGATGAAAGTGAAAATGGATGGGCAAAACAATATCCTCACATCTACTCTTGGAGCCATTTGCTCAGGGGATTTTTGTATATCAAAAGAGGGTCTGTATTTTGGTGCAATGGACTTGAGGGTGGAGAGAAAGGCAGAATGCAAGTTTAAAGAATATTTTCTTACATTTCATAGGCTGTGTCTGAGCTACTCAGCTCCACTAACACACATTTATCAAAGTAATACACAGAGAGCAATTTGGTAACATGGGAAACAATGTTTATCAGAGCTCACTTATACTCAGGGCTGGGTGCCATAGCTTAACTAAAGGGAATGGAAAGGACTGCAGCTCTGTAGGGCATTTTAGGATGTTGGATCTAATATATTTTAGGAGCTGTGGGATCTAGGGGAAGGAGCAAAAAAAAAATAAACCAATAGGAATAGCCTAGAAAAGCCAAACTTGAAAACAAGCCAGGCACCACAATTAAAATTTTCTTCCTATGAATTTAAAGGGCTTCTGGTGATATCAGTCAAACAAGAACTTCAGTTGATCTGAAAATGCTGGAAAATTAATTTTTCCAAAGCACAACTCAGAGCACATCACTGCTTTGCTCAGAAGCCTTCAATGCTGGACTGTCTGCCATTGGCTATTAGTCTAAAATACTTGCTCTGGCATTGAAAGCCTCAAACAAACTGCCCCAAACTGCACTCCCACTCTTAGTTTTCTTCTCTTTACTACATTATAAGATGCAGCTTTCCTATTCTTTCCACAGTCTTCAATTTTTCCCTTTATTTCTTTATATTATATTTTTGCCTGTAATATTCAATTCTGCCCTTCCTTGCCCTGTATCCTAATCTGACTCAAGCTAAATGTTACCTCTTCCATGAAATTCCACAAGATTTCCCTCAGCAGGGAGGGCTTTTTCCTCCTTTGCTCTTTCTCTGTTCATACTATTCTAGAAGAGCCTACATGATGCAAAAAGAGACTTCACAGAGTGCTAAGTGTGGGATCTTCAGTATTTTAATCTTGAGTCATTTTGATTTCTTCATCTCTGCAGTAGGAATAAGAGGAATCTCGAGCCTCAGAGTTATCGTGAGGACTGAGCTGCAGGAGCATGGTTGGCGTGCTAAGCTAGTGCACCCCTACATTCCACATCACTTCCCCTTCCCATGCAAACCCTCCTTCTGGAAGAGAGCTGACGAAGCTGTACCCATGTGAATTGCTCTACCCTATGTTAAATCTCTGTCTCCATCTCCAGCTCTAAGCCAGGGCACTCCAAGGCATGGTGGACCTCACACTCAGAATGTCTACAATCATATTACCTCTCCATTGCCTTCCTCCAAAACTATACAACACCTTGCATGTCCTATTTATCAGGGTTGTGACAAAAATAGAATCACAGATTATCAGTCAACTGACAGAGAAGGACATCAAAGCCCAGAGAAGAAAAGTAAGCTATGAAGGAAATGCAGTGAGGAAAACCAGGCCGATGAAATACCTGGTTGTTGAAATCAAGGACCTCATTTTTCTTGTTGAGGGCTGTATCTCTCAGAGACGGCACAGCTCCCAGTGCCTTTCAGGTGCTCAGTAAATGTTTTTAATTACATAAATGAAGAGAGGAAGGACCTAGATCCCTTGGATCACTATCTATTATATGCTTCCGTCAGCTATTCCCTGGCCATATTCTGTTTTCTAGGCTTCTTTGAAGAGATGAGGGCAGGTGTTGGCAGTGCCCGTAAGATACCCTTTTTCAGCCATGAAGTCTGCTCGCTCAGAGTGCCTTCTTGCAACACCCGCATTCTGACATGCTCACCTTTTTACCGGTCATACATCAGTGGGTTTAATTAACTTTTTTAAAAATGGCACTAAATTTTGTTTCCCCAGGACAGAGTTGGGCTCCGGTGGTCCACCACAAAATCAATGTCTGTGTCTGGATCTTTTATAAAATATATAGCCCCGAACTTTGTCTTTCAGTGAGTGATGCAAATGACTTCCTTTAGGTCTTTAATCATCTCAGGATGATAGCACCTCTTAATCTAGCCATTGCTAGAGCTCTGCTAACTGAAGAAACTGGTTGTGCAAAGAATTCTTCCCCTGTGAGGAAGAGGCAAAAATCTTCTTTATGTTAGAAAGAAAAATTACAGTGGCTCTGTATGGATGGCATGCATCCCAACTATACTGGAAATTACATACTAAATTATTTGTTATCAGTGTTTTAAATCTATAATATAAATATGTGTGATCTTGTTAGTACCTGGTTCTCGCAAACAAGATGGGAAATTCCAAAAAGCATTTGTTAGTCATAATTGGGGGTCCACAATGGGGTGCATGCAAAAGTGTTTACACTCCTTTCTGTGGCTGCAGTCACTGGGAGGAATCTGCCCCGCCTGCCTCTCTTTTAAAAATTATAGTTGCTCCTACGGCTGCTCAGACAAGCCTCACAGCCACTGCTACTAATCATGAAATAAACCAAAAGTGCTGTATTTTTATGTCCCCAGAGTTCTCAAGATCAAAGTCACTAGGTCAATCCTAAGCCCTATGAAAGTCATGAAAATACATATCCCAGTATGCTTGACCATATCAACATAATGCTCAAGAAAACCCTGTTTAATATCTCTTGTATTAACTTCACTTTACAGGTGATAGAACCAGAGGCCAGAGAAGTAAAGACACTTTCCCAATTCACAAAGTTAATAAAACATTCAAACTTAGATAACAAACCCCAGTGATTGGTGCTTCATAAATGGTATTGTTTAAGTAGTATGACCAGGTTAAAATCACCCTCACGTGCATGCCGTCGTCAGGACGACTCATCCCACAGGTACCCTCACATATTTACACATAAAAACATAATTTTGCACTATAATTCTAAACATCAAATTTGAGTTTTAATTAATTGGACTCTGAGTCAGTCCGTAGAAGAAAAATAATACAAGATGAAAGAGACTGACAGAAAGAGAAACAGACAGGACAGAACACAGTAATTAGCAATAATTTTAACTAAGTTGGTAGAGTATCTTTTGAAAGCAGAGTGTTGCAATAAAAACAGTCCTGGACATGTGGCCAAAACACGGGTGGCAGCCCTGGTTCTAGGTAATTGCTGTTAAAATCTGGACAGGCCAAAACTTTGAGCTTTTGTTCTTTTTTTTTCATTTTTTACTTTTTTTAAAAATTTATTTATTTTTTCAAATACATTTGTCTCTGCCTTCCCCCCACCACTTTCCCTTGCCCCCTCCCTCCCTCTCTCTCTCCTTCCCTCCCTCAACTTTTCCCCTTTGGTTTTGTCCATGAGTCCTTGCTATATGTTCCTTGACTTTCCCCTTCCCTTCTATTTCCCCCGCCTCACCTCCCTCCTTCCCTCTTGTCTCTGTTGGTTTCTTTTCCTTTCAGTGTTGCTGGTCTTATTTTCCTTGTATCTTTGCATTGTTGGTTAGGTTCCACTTATAGGTGAGATTATATGGTATTTGTCTTTCGCCCCCTGGCTTATTTCGCTTAGCATAATGCCCTCCAGTTAAATCCATGCTGTCGCGAAGTGCAAGAGTTCTTTTTTCTTTCTGCTGCGCAGTATTCCATTGTGTAAATGTACGTTTGTTTTTTGATCCAATCATCTACTGATGGGCATTTAGGTTGCTTCCAACACTTGGCTATTGTAACTTGTGCTGCTACGAACATTGGGGTGCAGAGGTTCTTTTGAATTGGCGTTTTGGGATTCTTAGGGTATAGTCCCATTAGGAGAATTGCTGAATCAAAGTCAGTTCCATTTTCAGCTTTCTGAGGAAATTCCACACTGCTTTCCACAATGGCTGCACCAGCCTGCATTCCCACCAACAGTGTACTAGGGTTCCCTTTTCTCCACAGCCTCGCCAGCACCTGCTGTTTGCTGATCTGTTTATGATGGTCATTCTGACCGGTGTGAGGTGGTACCTCATGGTGGTTTTGATCTGCATTTCTCTGATGGCTAGTGATGCTGAGCATCCTTTCAAATCCCTCTGGGCTCTCTGTATCTCCTCCTTGGAAAAGCATCTACCCAGGTCCTTTGCCCATTTTTTGATTGGATCATTTGTCTTCTTGGAGTGGAGTCGATTGAGTTCTTTACATATGTTGGAGATCAAATCTCTATCTGATGTATCTTTAGAAAACATACTTTCCCATAGGGTTGACTCCCTTTTCATTTTGCTGATGTTTTCTTTAGCTGTGCAGAAGCTTCTTATTTTGATGAGGTCCCACTTGTTTATTCTTTCCTTTATGTCCCTTGCTTTAGGAGACATATCAGTGAAAAAATTGCTGCATGGGATATCTGAGAGTTTCCTGCCAATGGACTTCGATGGTGTTGCAACTTATATTTAAGTCTTTTATCCATCTTGAGTTTATTTTTGTGTATGATGTCAGCTGATGATGCAATTTCAATTTTTTGCATGTAGCCATCCAGCTCTCCCAACAGCTTTTGTTGAAGAGGCTATTATGGCTCCATTTTATGCTTCTGCCCCCTTTGTCAAATATTAGTTGCCCATATAGACCTGGGCTTATTTATGGGCTTTCTATTCTGTTCCACTGGTCTATAGGTCTGTTCTTGTGCCAGTACCAGATTGTTTTGAGTAGAGTGGCTTTGTAGTAGAGTTTGATGTCCGGTATTGTGATCACTCCTACTTTGTTTTTCTTTCTCAAAATTGCTGAAGCTATTCGGGGTCATTTATGGTTCCATATAAATTTTGAAATGTCTGTTCTATTTCTGTGAAATATGTCATTGGTATCTTAATAGAGATTGTGTTGAATCTATAAATTGCTTTGGGTAGTAAGGACATTTTGATATTAATTATTCCAATCCATGAGCATGGTATATTGTTCGATTTGTTTGTGTCTTCCTTAATTTTTTTCTACAATGTTGTATAGTTTTCTGCATACAGGTCTTTTACGTCTTTGGTTAAATTTATTCCTAGGTACTTTATTTTTCTTGTTGCTATATTAAATGGTATTTTCTTTTCTGATTTCTTCTTCTTCTATTTCATTGCTAGCATACAAAAATGCTTTTGATTTCTGAATATTGACTTTGTATCCTGCTGTTTTGCCAAATTCACTTATTAGATTGAGGAGTTTTTTGGTAGGGTCTACAGAGTTTTCTAGGTACAATATCATGTCATCTGCAAACAATGATAGCTTTACTTCCTCCTTTCCTATTTGGATGCCTTTTATTTCTTTCTCTTGTCTGACCGCTATGGCTTGGACTTTCAATACGATGTTGAAAAGAAGCGGTGAAAGCGGACATCCTTGTCGTGTTTCCGATCTTAGTGGGAAAGCTTTCAGGTTTTGCCCATTGAGTATGATGTTGGCTGTAGGTTTTTCATATATGGCCTTTATTACGTTGAGGAATGCCCCATTTGTTCCCATTTTGCTGAGTGTTTTGATCATAAATGGGTGCTGTACCTTATCGAATGCTTTTTCTGCATCTATCGAGATGATCATGTGGTTTTTGTCTTTCCTTTTATTTACGTGATGTATTGTTTATTGACTTGCGTATATTGAGCCATCGCTCCATCCCTCGGATGAATCCCACTTGATCGTGGTGGATAATCTTTGTAATGTATTGCTGGATGCGGTTTGCCAATATTTTGTTGAGAATTTTAGCATCTACGTTCATCAGTGAAATTGGCCTGTAGTTTTCTTTCTTTGTAGGGTCTTTATGTAGGGTGATGCTGGCCTCATAATAAGAGCCTGGGAGTCTTCCCTCCGCTTGGATTTTTTGGAATAGTCTGAGAAGGGCAGGTGTTAGCTCTTCCTTAAATGTGTTGGAAAATTCTCCTGTGAAACCGTCCGGCCCTGGGTATTTGTGTGCCAGGAGTTTCTTGACAACTGCTTCAATTTCCCCAGCTGTTATCAGTCTGTTCAAGCTTTCTGTTTCTTCCTCCTTTAGTGTTGGAAGATGATACTTTTCTAGAAATTTGTCCATTTCATCAAGGTTTTCAAATTTCTTGGCATATAATTGTTCGTAGTAGTTTCTGACAATCCTTTGTATTTCTGTGGTATCAGTTGTTATTTCTCCTCTTTCATTTCTGATATTATTAATTTGGGTCCTCTCCCTTTTTTTCTTGATAAGTCTGCTCAAAGGCTTGTTGATTTTATTTATCTTTCAAAGAACCAGCTTCTGGATTGGTTGATCCTCTGAATTGATCTTTTCGTCTCCATGTCATTCAGTTCTGCTCTAATCTTGACTATTTCCTTCCTTCTACTTGCTCTGGGATTTATTTGTTGTTTCTCCAGTTCTTGAAGTTGTAGTGTGAGGTCTTTTATTTGAAATGTTTCTATCTTTTTTAGGTAAGCCTGTATTGCTATGAACTTGCCTCTCAGGACCACCTTTGCTGTGTCCCATAGGTTTTAGACTGTTTTCTGTTCATTTTCATTTGTTTCCAGAAATTTTTTTATTTCTTCTCTTATCTCATTATTGACCCATTCATTGCTTCATAGCCTACTGTCAGTCTCCATAAGTTTGCAAGTTTTTGAAGTTTCTCTTTGAGGTTGATTTCCAGTTTCAAGTCCTTGTGGTCTGAGAAAAGTTTGGTATTATTTCAACTTTCCTGAATTTGCTGAGGCTTGCTTTGTGTCCTATGTTGTGGTATATCTTTGAAAAACTGCCATGAGCATTTGAAAAGAATGTGTAGTTTTCTTTTTTGGGATGTAAGGTTCTATATACGTCAGTTAAGTCTTTTTGATTCAGTGTGTCATTCAGCTCCACAATATCCTTATTGATGTTTTGTTTGGAAGATCTGTCCATTTTTGAAGGTGGGGTGTCGAAATCCCCTACTATCAGTGTGTTGCTGTCTATATCTTTTTTGAAGTCGTCCAACAATTTCCTTATATACTTGGGGGCTCCTATATTGGGAGCATATAAGTTTCCAATGTTTATGTCTTCTTGATAGATTCTTCCTTTCAGTAGTATAAAGTGCCCCTCTGGGTCTCTTTTTGTGACCTTTGTTTTGAAATCGACGTTGTCTGAAATAAGTATTGCAACCCCTGTTTTCTTCTCTTGCCCATTTGCTTGGAATATTTTTTCCATCTCTTTACTTTCCATCTATGTAGGTCTCTTGCTCTGAGGTGGGTCTCTTGGAGGCAGCATATGTGTGGGTCATGTTTTCTTATCCATTCAGCTACCCTGTGTCTTTTGATGGGGGCATTTAGTCCATTCACATTGAGAGTTATTATTGATAGAAACATATTCATTTCTTCTCTTTGTACCTGTGTGTTTCTCTTTCTCACTCTTTTCCTTCATCTTCTTAAGCTGGTCCCTTCAGCATATCTCGTAGTGCTGGTTTGGTAGAGACGTATTCTTTTAGCCTTCTTTTGTCTGGGAAACTCCTTATTTCCCCTTCTATTTTAATTGAGAGCCTTGCTGAGTAGAGCAGCCTAGGGTGTAGGCCCTTGCTTTTCATTCCCTGGAGTATTTGTTGCCATTCCCCTCTGGCTTGTAGTGTTTCTGTTGAGAAGTCAGCTCCTAGGCTTATCGGGGCCCCCTTTGTATGTTACTTTCTCCTTCTCCCTTGCTGCCTTGAGGATTCTCTCTTTGTCTTTGACAGATGCCATTTTAATGATGATGTGTCTTGGAGTGGACCTTCTTGGGTCCCTCTTGAGTAGGGTCCTCTGTGCCTTCTGGATCCATGAGGCCCTTTTTCTCCTCAAATTGGGGAAATTTTCCATCATTCCTTTTTCGAGGAGGTTCTCTATCCCTTGCTCCTCTTCTTCTCTTTCTGGTATCCCTATTATGCAGATATTATTGCATTTCAGGTTGTCCTGCATTTCCTTGAATGCCTCTTCATTCTTTTTGAGTCTTTTTTCCATTTCTTATTCTTTCTGGGAGCTTTTTTCTACCTTACCCTCCATCTCACGGATTCGATCCTCAGCTTCATCCAGCCTGCTTTGGATTCCTTCTACTGTGTTCTTCAATTCAAAAATGGTATTCTTCATATCCTCTTGTGTGTTCTTGATAGTGTCTATGTCCTTTTCCAGGTTGGTATAGTTTGTTGTAAGATCCTGATAGTTTCTCTGCAGTTTCTCATAGTTATCTTTGAGCTGGCTGAGCTCATTGAGGTTCCTTAGAACCATCGTTTTGAATTCAATATCTGATAGTTCCCTTACCTCTATTTCATTTAGCTCTCTCTGTGAGGAGTCCCCTTTTCTACTCCTTTGGGGGGAAGTTCTTTTTCTTCCCATTTTTGTGAGGGTCTGTTAAGTAATTTTTTATTTATTCATTTATGTTTGCTTCTGCTTCACTTGGGCTGTCTAGATATCCTGACTTTGTGGATTAAACTTCTATGGTAGTAAGTGGGTCTTTTTATTTATTCATGTATTTATTTTTTCTTTAGTTTTCTTTCTGGGCCTGCCTCTGATGATGTCAGTTGTTGACCCTATATGACCTTGGGTCATTTGTTTGAGCCTTTCAGGAATCTTTTGACTGTGTCTGACTCTTGCTTTGGGCAGCTCTGTGACCCCTTCGGCTAGGGATCGACTATTTTTGTGGATCATTCTGCACTCTCATGCTGGCTCCTTGAGCGCGCCTCTGGCCCGGCAGGATCTCCCGCCCACCTGGGCTCAGGTGTCCTTGCCCCAGCCCAGGGGGCTTCTTCGCGACCTCACGTACTCGTCTGACCCCCCAGGCCTGTGGGCACCCTGGCACTAGTCAGTTTAGGGTCTTCTATTGTGTGCTTTCCACACTTTGAATCTTTGGGTGCTTTGCCTGCCCTCCCCAAATGGAGACTAAGGTAATGGGAGGAAGTCAGCTCTAGGACTCTCCGGTTCATCCTGTCTCCAGTCTCTCCTCCAGGGACTCCGGGCAGCTCTGTGACCCCTTCCGCCCAGGATCCACTATTTCTGAGGTCCGCTCTGCCCTCAGGTGCCTGCGAGGTCGGTTTTTGCCTGCCCTCGCCCATCTGCGCACTCCCTCGCAGGCCCCGTGGGCGCCAACTCCCAGGAGCTCTAGCCAGCCGACGCAGGTCCACACACACCCTTGCCCACTCTCGCTGGCCACTCAGCACCAGTGTGCGCGCCAGCACTTGGTGGTTTTGGGCTGTCTATTGTGTGCTGTTCAGCTTTTGGCTCTTTGGGGGTGTGGCCTGTTCCTGTATAATGGAGATTAGGGAAAGGAGAAGGGGTCAGGACTCCTTGGTTCCTCCTCCTGTTCTTTCCCCAATGCCTCTGTCTCTAGTCTCTCCTTAAGGCTCTCTATGCAGCTGTGTGACCCCTTTGGCCAGGGATCCTCTATTTCTTCCAGCTTGTCTGGAAGACAAGCTGGCCCCCCAGCTCACAGGTGCACAAGCTGTGTGTGGAGCGCACAAAAGGCAGGTTAATTGATTCCCTTATGCCTGAGGGAGATGGTAGCTGCAGAGTGGGAGGTTCGTTATCACCGGGGCTCCGCCCGCCACTGTCTCAATTCTCTTCCCAAAGTTTTCCTCACCAATCTTTTCCCAGCCACCAGCCCACTCTGCTGTCACCTCTACCAAGAGATCAAGGAGGGCAGCTGCCACTGCAAATTTTTGCGATGGCCCTTTAAATGTCTCTTTGCATCCCCAGTCTCCTGTCTCTGACAGAGAGAGGCCCTAAGCTTTTCAGGGTTGCGTTTTGTCTGTGTGTTTTCCTGGTTTCAGCTGCTGTAGTCTAGGGGTCCCTGTTTATGGTTCAGTCCCTGTTTGTTTCAGGGGGACCCAACTGGCCTTTTCAATGTCCCTCTGGTGCTGGTGCCCGTGGGCGCCCAGCCCACCCTCTCAAGCATCCACTGCACTTCTCACCCACTGGGATGTGTAAATTGAATCCACTGTCTGTCCGCGGCTCCAAGGCTCCTCTCCCTCTATCGTTCCATTGTTTTCCAGGTGATTTCTCCACTACATAGTTGCAATTCCAGTTTGGTCTTGGGAGGAGGTCAGTGTGACTCCCAATCACTCCTCTGCCATCTTCCTTCCCTGAGCTTTTGTTCTTCCATCTGTAATTGGAACGTGGGGGCAGGCAGAGACATTCTTAGATCTTATTTCTCAGGCATTGTATGGTAGTATAGGTAATGTACACATACATATGGGTATATGCATAGGTAATGAATACATATATGGACATTCATAACATACACAAATATTCCTAGTTATATTTTTTTGCTTTATCACCACTTCAAACTGCCGCTTGATGGGGCCGGGGAAGACAGATAGTTCCCTGCAAAACTCTTCCTATCTATCTGAAAGACAGAATCAGATGATGCACTACAGCTGGAAGGGGCAGGGTGGCACTACTCAGCAAGTTGTACGGCTCGTTACATTTAAGAACGTTGTGTTGGAGCTACAATCCTGAGCTTAGCAAATTGCTGCTGCTGAATAATCTTAAAGACCTTTCTCCAGGAAGCCCTGAAACCTGACACTGAGCTGCCGCAGAGTCCCAGTGGCTCTTACAGTAGGTGACATCCTCTGTCTGAACTGCTCACATTTGGATTCTGGAGTTGCACGTGTTCTTCAAATGGCAATGCCTGATTCACAGCCAGACCCACCTGCAAGGGCATTCCAAATTTTCCAGCCTCTCTAAAGGTGAAACAGATGGAGAAAAGGCTGAGAGACTCAACACAATCTATCTACCATCCATGGTAACTAAATTCAGCAATTAGAGCATAATATGAATGTTGCTTTTAATCAATAGTCCCTTGAGTACGCTATGAGTTTCCCCAAAAGAGCAACATTATATTCTCTCTCCTTAAATTCAGTGCAGTCAATTTTATTTCTATGGTTGCAGGAGGTGGTTTTATTCTAGTGTTGTATTTGGTGTATGTTTAGGACCAAGGATTTTTCTCCATCATTAGAATTATCATCAGGGACCCAGAATGGAGAGGCCTTCAGGGAACTGAGATCACGGAAGTGCCAGTGCCCAAGGGAAATGGCAAGTTAGATAGCCTCGATCTATGTTTATTTTTATTTTTTCCTCAGCCTGTATAGTTGTACTTGCATATGCTAAATACTCATGTAGGGCAATTCCAGTAAATTTATTAAGCTTACATTATATGTGTCTGGTACTATGTTTGGTACTGTGAGCATTAAAAATGTGCACCAGGCATGGATTCTAACTTTTGGAGTTTGCATATGGTTTGGAGAAAAAGTATATATACACATAGACAAGCCAGAAGGAGCTAAGAAAAAGAGACACACAGATGGTCCCTTTTAACTGGGAGAAGTTAGCATCTACAATAAACAAATGTGATGATATATTGAAACAAGAGCACGTTATATAGGACTTTTCCCTCTTCGGATGCAAATAATCAGATTCCTATCCCTGTAACAAAATAGTGCTCATCTTCCCCTTAAGAGTCAGTTGTAATATGCTTTGCATTTTTATTTGGCCACATATTTAGTCAATTATAAATTGCCTGGTTGCAGCAAGACAATTTTTAAGGTATTAATTTGGTTTGATTTAGGGTCTGTTCCCCTTCTTTCCTGTCCTGTGTGGCTTTTCCAGGGCAAGCAGTTCTTAGTGTTTCATTGTTGCTGGGATTTCATAGGTGAAGAGCAAAAGTTTCAATGTGAAATGTTGCCTTTCATTCTTTTGTAAACGTTTAAACAGGGGGAAGAATATCCTTGGTGTATTACAGGGGAAGAAGGAGAGTTTCTACCTTTGCAGGTTGGAAGAAGGGAAAGGGAGAGATTTTCCTTCAGCCACATAGGTGTTAGAGGTTCCTGGGTTTCACAGGCACTAGGAACAGCACATTCTCCAAATCTGGACATCACTCTACAGCAAGAGTGTCCAGGCTTTTGGCGTCTCTGGACCACACTGGAAGAAGAGTTGTCTTGGGTCACACATGAAATACATTGTGACACATAATCACCCCCAAAAAATTTCATAATGTTTTAAGTAAATTTACAATTTTGTGTTGGGTCACATTCATAGGCCTCTTGTGCCACATGTGTCCCGTGGGTCACGGGTTGGGCACCCTGGTTCTAGAGGAAGAAATTTGGCAAACTGAGAGAGACCATGCCCTCACCTCTGGCCCCTAGTTATGCCCAACCTGGTAAACAATCACATGCCAGCATGTGGCATCGAATCCAGGAGCCAGCACCCTTCCAGGAGTCATGTGGACTTGCACAATAAGGCCAGCAGCAACACCCTTGACTGACTGAAGATTAGAATTTTCTGGATTTCCCTTGAGGCACACACACCTTCCTTTAATGGGTGAGGGACTTCCCCACCTGTGTTCTCTTGCATACGTGAGTTTGGGAACTAAGTCACATCCATCACATGTGTTTCCCCAACAAAAGTAAATATTGATTTGCAGCTCTGTGAAAAAGAAAAGAATATATTTGTAAAGAGAGTTGTATGGACTTAGAGACAAGGAAAATAAAATCCTGCTGACAGATTTACCTGTGGCTGCTGCAGAGCAGTATATACTGGACCTGGCCCCTTCAGCAAGCCGGAGCCTTCTCATTTTATCACTGACGAGTTGTCAGGCATCATTTCATTTCCATAAAAACAGGTAGACTTTTATCTGCTACTATAAAGTTTCCCAGAATCCATTCTGCTTTAATCAGGACCACAGAAGAGAGAGAGAGGGGTCAAAGATGACTGAGATCATGTAGCCCAGCCAGCCCCATGCACAGAGGTGTGATGTCAAGCAACAGCCCACTTTGGAAACGTGCACACAATTCTGAATTACTGACATGACATGTTTAAAAGTCTTGGATATTTGACATTTTCCTCTAAAGTAAAAAGATGCCACAAACACAGGATAAGCCTTTACTGAACCCTCAGGAAAAAAACGCTTCCTTACAGACCCCATAACATGAGGTGGTTTCTTAATTCATGTTTTACATTAGAGGACTATCTGGGGGTGCATATTAGAGCGAAAAGATTGCAAACAATAATACTTTTGATAACTGAAAATTGCTATGATAGAACCAACTTTAAAGGAGACAAATGAATTTAAAAGAGATTATTAATTACTATTTTTAATTGTGAGTGTTGAATATTTTTTAATAAATAAATCTGTTGAAAACATTTTTAAAACAATACAGTAAATAGATCCATTTTTCGGCTAACCTTTTCTATTTAAATTCAGATGAATCAGAAAAAAGAAAATTGTTCTGACTTCTCATGATTTAGTACCATGTCTTAGAATAAAAATTTTAAAGGCAGCCTCACAGATAGATTCAAAAGCACTATATCTCAAATAATTTAGAGAGAGATAAAGATGGTGTAAGATGACTCAAAAGTGGACTGTAATAATAATGAAACAGGAATGGCAAAGATGATTTAAAAATTCACAGACTGCCGTTTTATGGAACATATGAAAATGTCATTGTAATGTTATTTTAAACATGCACTAATAACTGAATTAATAAGTAGACACCTATTTCATGTATAACTATGAGACTTTACATATTAGAACTTGGAAACGAAAGGAATTTTTTTTTTATTGTTGTTCAAGTCCTGTTGACTCCATTTGCCTGCTACCGCTTCCCCTGCAACCTACCCCCACCCCCCACACTCAACCCTACCTCCCTGTGGCTTTGTCCGTGGGTCCTTTAGACATGTTTCTTGATGACCCTTCCCTTTTTTTCCCTGTTACCCCACCCCTCTCCCCTCCGGTTACTGTCAGTTTGTTCTTTATTTCAATGTCTCTGGTATATTTTGCTGACTTGTTTGTTTTGTTGATTAGGTTCCCTTTCTAGGTGAGATCATATGATATTTGTCTTTCACCACCTGGCTTAGTTCACTTAGCATAATGCTCTCTAGGTCCATCCATGCTGTTGAGAAGGGGAGGAGCTCTTTCTTTCTGCTGCACAGTGTTCCATTGTGTAAATGCACCATAGTTTTTTGATGCACTCATTTACCGACGGGCACTGAGGTTGCTTCTAACACTTGGCTGTTGTAAATTGTGCTGCTATGAATATTGGGGTGCATGGGTTCTTTTGAATGGGTGTTTTAGGGTTCTTAGGGTATTATCCCAGCAGTGGAATTGCCAGGTCAAAAAGCAATTCCATTTTTAGTTTTTTGAGGAAATTCCAAACTGTTTTCCACAGTGGCTGCACCAGTCTGCATTCCCACCAACAGTGCACTAGGGTTCCCTTTTCTCCACAACCTCACCAGTAATGAACTGTTTGTTGATTTGTTTATGACGGCCATTCTGCCCAGGGGAAAGTGGTATTTCATTGTGGTTTTCATTTGCATTTCTCTGATGGTTAGTGATGCTGAGCATCCTTTCATATGTCTCTGGGACCTGTATATGTCCTCTGGGGAGAAGTGTCTGTTCAGGTCCTTTGCCCATCTTTTAATTGGATTGTTTGTCTTCCAGGAGTGGAGTCGTGTGACTTCTTAATATATTTTGGAGATCAAACCCTTGTCTGAGGTATCATTGGCATATATTTTTCCATACAGTTGGTTCCGTTTTCATTTTGCTGATGTTTTCTTTAGCTGTAATACCCTTTTTAATTTGATGAAGTCCCATTTTTTTAATTTTTTCTAGAGATTGCATTCAATCTATAAATGTCTTTGGGTAGTACGGACACTTTGATGGTGTTAATTCTTCCAATCCACGAACATAGTATATGATTCCATTTATTCATGTCTTCCTTAATTTCTTTCTTCAGTGTTGTGTAGTTTTCTGAGTATAGGTCTTTTACTCCTTCAAAAGGAATTTTTTTTAAAATACTATGCTCAATTGGAGAAAACCTTTCATTTGATACAACATATTTGCATATATATTCTATACATATGTAACATATGTATGTATAGTATATTTCTTTGTATTTATGTACTGTACACATATAAATAAAATAAAATATATAGCATTTATATGTGTGTTATGGTGTTCTTATAAACATAACATTGTAGAATTAAATAGCAATCATCATTGAAATTCTTATTCTTTTCCAGCTTTTTCTGTTTCAAATAATTTTAGACAAAGAAAAATTTGTACTGTACAAAGTCATACAGAATGTCCTAATTCTCTTCACATCGCTTCTCCTAATATTAATATTTAACAAATAATAATAAAATCATAGAAACCAGGAAATTAACATTTACATAAAATTATTCACTAATACTCTTCAGGCCTTTTCATTAAATATCAGTTTCCCATAGTATCATTTTTCTGGTCTAGGGTCTCATGAGGATCCCACATCACATTTAGTCACCAGATCTCCTTAGGCTTCTGCAGTCTGTGAAATTCTCACTTTCTCTTTCAAGATCTTGATATTTTAATAATGACCACTTTAAAATATCCTTCAATTCTGTTTGACGTCTTCTCATGATTAGATGGAGGTTGTATAATTTTAACACAAGTAACCCAGAAGTGATGTTCTGCCCTTCTTGGTGCATCCTGAGGGGGTATGCATGACACTCATGTGTTTTATTGTGAGTAATGTTAACCTTGATCACTTGGCTAAGGTGGCATCTAACAGGTTTCTCTGCTGCAGAGTTGCTAACTTCCCTCCTTGTAATCATGAAGTATATGTAGAGAGACACTTTGAGACTATCTTCATCTCCTGCTTCTTATTGTCCTGACCCCACCAGTTTTTAATTCATCAATGATTCTTCATGTAACAATTATTAGTGTGGTGCTTAATGGTAACTTCATTTATTAGTTCTGTTCAATTGCATCGTTTTCCTTCTTTAGGAATTCTGCTAATACTATTATTATTTCTTCTTTGCCCGTGTTCTATTACTGCTATTTTTCCTTTGACTATTTTTAGTGGTTTCTGTATCTCATTTGCTTTCTCCCCGTTGATTCCCTGCCTTTCTTCAAAACCACTTACTAAATTTTCATTTCAATCTATGTTCCCTTGGATACTTTGTTATTTTTTAGTTCTTAGAATACTTCGTTTTTTTCTTCCCCGTCTTTCTTGAGTCCAATGAAGTCTCTTCATTTCTTCATATTTTTGACCATTTGTTACATTTTAAAATATTGAGAGATGGTTAGGTAGCCTTCATCTTCTATTACCTAGGAGGCTTTCTTACTAACTTCTTTCATTCAACTATATGTTTAAAATATGTCATAATATTTATGATAGGACCATTTATGCTTTGATTCTTCTTTTTGAAATAGACAAAAACAATTGTGCTATGAAAGAGAGAAGTGGTTTTTCTAAGCCATGTGGCCTTCACTTTTTACCTTACATACAGAAGAGAGTAGGAATCAACCTGACTTCTATAATTTAATTTTTTAATGAAAATAGGATGTCATGACATTATTTTTTTAGAGGTTCAATTTACAATATTTATTTATTATAAAGCCAGCAATTATTCTTATTTAAATGTTTATATAGATGTGTTTCATTTTGTACCTTAAATGAAATAATTCAAGGCAACTAGGTACTTTGTGTTGTTACATTTATTTCACTTGTTTAAATCATTTGCATTACATAGCCAAAACATCACACTACTTAATGGAATTATTTTTCTCACCTCATTTCAATATATGATGATGCATCTCTTTAGAGTGTTTCTCTTAAATATGTCACAAATCTCTAGTCATACATTTAAAACATGTGTTTACATAGTTGACAAGTTATAAATGTTCACATTCTTAGTCTTTTTTTCTTTGCATAGAGCCACCCTTGCAAATGGTGTGTTTTGTGTTTCACTGTCTCTTGACTTCTCTCTTCCATGCTTATCTGACACATCATACATCTAACTCTTAAAATGAAGCTGTGACTGGGGACGACTGCACCACTCCCGCCAGCAGGGTGACATTCGCACTAAAGGAGCCATGCGCCACAAAGAGGGTAGGCCCCAGGCTCAGCAAACTGCTGCTCAGAGACGCAGGGTGATAAGGCTGGAGTGAAGGCACACACGGACAAAGAGCACGTGAGGACAAGGGGGCGGACCGACCGAGGAGCTGGTGGGAGGCAACAACAGTCAGGATTTCTCAGAGACCCTAAAGCCACACCCACTTCCAGTCCAGCCCAGTCTTTCTTCCGTTTCTACTTATATCAGGACCTTATTATTAGACAAGCTTGGCAAATATGTTTTGATTCACATGATGGCTCTAATCAGTTGGCCATGAATTATGGAATTTTGATAAGTAGGGAGATACTATATCTATTTTTCTTAGGATATTCCCATTTCTTCTTATTCAAACATTTATTAATAGCTCTCACTTTGACTCTCAGAAGAGTCCTAATTTTGACAATCAATTATGTTGTCACATTACCTATGAGGAATATCCTGAGTCTTTCTAAAGCTCTGTCAGGATATTTTTGATTGATTTGTGATGTCTCCCCAGCGTTAAGGGTATCTTAAAACGCTGGGAGAGTTGTCAGCATGGCAGATGTACCCCATGTTTGTCATATCCACGTTAATAGATGAGCCTGATGCAAATACCTTGTTTAACTAGAAGAATGAGAAGAATAAAGGAACTTGACAAATGGAAGTGTACAACTTGACAACATATTCATTACTGGCACATATAAAAATATTAAAGAGAATGATGATGATAGTAAGATTAAGTGCTTAATAAAAGTTTAATATTTTCTCATTTCATTGATGATAAGATGCACATTTTCCACATTGTATCATCATTGAAATCAGGAAACATCTTACAATTGATGAAGTGTTATAGTTTCATATTTGTTCTTAGTGCCTCATAAAATAGTATCTGCTCGAATTTAGTTTTTCTTTCAACAGCTACTGCCATCTCCTTAGGAGGCCTGTTGTCAGCTTCAAGTGCCCATGAATTTACTTCTCACTGCAAAGACCCTTAAGGAATAATTGGGAAGTGAATTTACACTCCCTAGTTTCCCAGAAGGACTTTTCCTGAGATCACACTCTTGTTAGGCTTCTTCTCTGTGCTAGGCAGAATAATGAATCCCTCCCCTCCACCAAAAAAAATGTCCATATCTTGATCCCAGAACTTATAAATAAATTACATAAAAAGGAAAAATGGAAGATAAAGTTGTAGATGGGATTCCTTGCTAAAATCTTCAGCTGGCTTAGCCCTGCACGAAGGTAAAGACTAATACTCTCAATTTGGTTTGCAGGGCTCTCCAGGACCTACTCTGTGCCCACACCAATATGCTTCACTTTTCTGCCTTTTCTCTGACCTTTCAAATGTAAATGTTCCTGAAAACCAAACTCCTTTCCTTTCACAGGTTTGCAAATGCTTTTTTACTTTTCCTGCACTGCCTTCCCCTCTTCTCTTCTCCTGGCCAACTTCTACTCATCTTTCAAGTTCTAATTTAATATTTATTTTTTCCATAAGGAGGACTACCATGATTTTCAGACATCTAAGCATTTCACTAAACCTGGTTAACATTAAAGTAAATAATCATTATATGGGATTTAATGTTTTATGTCTCTCTCCCTTGCTAAAGGGTAAATTTCATGACAGCACAGGCAAGTTCATTTTGTTCATTATGAACCGGCCTGATGCAAAACCTGGCACAAAATCATTTTCTGATTGAATGATAAATTCCATGAGATAAAATTGTGGATCAAGAAAAATAATAACTTGCCCCAAGAACACACAGCAAGAGGCAGATCGAGGATTCAAATTGTCTTCGTTGTTGGTAGTGTCAGAATGTGAATGCTTACCATAAAACCCTCTATTATCTTGCCTGTCAAAGACTTTAATGAATTAATTTCTGAGTATAATAAATATATGCTCAGAAGAACATAAAATACGAGGTAGTACCAGGTATATAGAAGACAGTTAAGATGCAAGCAGTAAATGCACACACACGTGCACACACACACAATATTGGGGAAGTACCTATACAAATAGAGAAAATAAATAACTGGACAACAGTACTATCACGAGAAAATGACAGTGTCCTCATCAGAAATGCTAGAATTTTAATCAAGTGGGAATAACTATTGGCTGAACTTCTATTTTCTCTGATTTCAAGATGTCTTCTCACTATAAATAATAATATCAACAGTGTTTTGACCTGATTTTGCAGGCCCCATGGTTCTATTAAATGCTACTGGAAAAGTTCATTTCCCTGAATTATTTAAGTTCAGCTCCAATCCCTGAAAACAAAGTTATCCTGCCTAACCATTAATAAATTGGCTGAATGTTAAATAGCACTTTAATTTTGTTTCATTAATGTTCATTAAACAACCTAAAAAGGAAGGAAGTTGATTATGTCAAGCTCACAATTTTTAATTAAAATGGAAAGAAGCAGCAGCTCCTAATTTGCAAACACAGAGCTTCAGACAGCAAACAGATAAAGTTTACTATGTATACCACGGGAAGAAAAAAATTAGCTGTTAATTAAAACTTCAGTCATTTAAATGTCTGTATGTCAAACACAAATTGCTACTTTGCATCTTCCCATAAACCTCCAAATGCTATGGAATCTCTCATATGAAGAATCTTAAATATTGATGATGTGTTTTGTTATTGTGCTATGAACCATATGTACTTGAATACTTTATAGCAGAAGCAGTTCTGGCTGGGAATCAGAAAATGTGGTTCCATTTGACTTGCGTTTTAACTGATTCCTGGTGTTATTTAGAGTATATGTCATTCAACCTTCCTGCACCTCAGTTTCCTTCACCAGTAAAATGAAATAATAGTTGCCCTTGAAAAAGCTGTGTGTTTTATTTATTGGATTTACCTTTATTTGCTTGTTTGTACATTTAGCGGTAGGTGTTTGGGACTAGTAGAACTCCTTCAAGGCAATCCAGCATCAAGAAAGAACATGCATAGAACGGCTCATTTTGCCATCTGACCCTTGCAGAATTTGATTCAGATTCAAGGTGGCAGCCTGTCAACCCAAAGGCTGTCTGAAAACCACAGACTGCCTTTTATCCTCACTGTCTGAACAAAGGAAATAGGCCGCTTGTCAATCCTGCTTCCTACACCTAAGGAAAGACAGAGAAGTCAGGATTCCCTGCAAAGTAACCACTTTTTAAGAGCAAGAGAGGTGAAAACCATTTTATGTTCCAGATGTTTTCATGGGGAAGTAAGGCATATAATTTGGATCTTATTTCAAACATACTTGGAGAAATTGCTCTATAAGAAAGGCTTGCAAGGAACACATAAAAATACAAACTTTTTAGTACATGTATCATACAGTCAATTTTACTTTTATCTTTTAATTTTATCTGTACAGTAGGTGCACAGAATCGAGTTAAATTATTCATGCCCACTCTCGCCCGTTGCCCTTGCCACGTTCCTCATTTGTTTCCGTGTATTATTTTTTCCTTTACTTCTCATCCCTACTGCTATTCTTCTCCTGAGTGGTACTCACACGAGTGTTTTTAATATAGCTTTCCAATTTCCCTTCTGTGTACCTATTTAGATATATGAGTATCCTTGAAAAATATATGGAGTTGTTTAATCTGTGTTTTTAATTTGCATAAATGGTGCTGTAAATCTTATCCTTGCTCTCTTTTCTTATTAACATGTTTGTGAGATGTAGCCTAATTGCAATAAATCAGATTCTTTGCTTCTGACTCTGCATCATATTTTATTTTATGCATATACCATATTTTAGTTAATCATTTCTCTGGAAATGAGCATTTAGGTTACCCAAATATTGACTACTACTATCAAAAGAAAAGTTGCTCTAAAATATTCTCGTTTTAATGAAATGATATAAACTTATATCCTAGGCATTGAAGGTCTCTTATCCACAAAGAATGGACATTGTAATCACTCACCAGTAATGCATAAGGGTTTATGATAGTCTCATCAGTACATCAATATATGCCAATTTTGTTATTTTTGCCATTTTGAAAATTAAAGAAATGACCTTTTATTTAAAATTGCCTCTTTTTACCATAGTTATATAGTGCATTATGATATTTCTTCATGTCTCTCCTATAGCCCATTATTAACTAAAGTTACATTTTTCTAATGGTTAAACAAGATTATATTTTTAGAATAAACTCCTGGTTTATGATGTATTATTTTTAACACACAATTGCATTTATGTACTTTAGAGTTTTTACATGTCTATACATAAGTGAAATTGGTCTGTAATAGTTCTTCTTACACTACTTTTAACTTGTTTGGGTATCAAGATTATAATGAACCTCATTAAAAGAATTTAGTAACTTCTTGATTTGATTTTACTTTTGATAACTTCTTATATAATATTGGGATTATCTATTTCTTTAAAAAATTAGCAGAACTCACCTTTCAACCAGACCTGGGCTTTTTAGTGGAAATGGAGTAATAGGTTTCATTACTAATTACATTTTCTGTTTTTAGTGTGTTATTCACATTTTTATTCCATATTTTCTAATTTTGGCATTTTATGTTTTTAGAAACATTGAGTTTATCTAGATTTTCATGATTATTGATATGAAAGGTGATAGAAAGGAGTCCTTTACTTTTTAAATCTAATATACATGTATATTTATATAAAATTCTTTAACAGAAGAAAAATGGAAAGAAATTGAAAAGAAAGTGGATAATAATAAGGTAATATATATTCTATGTTGGTTCACTATAAAGTTTTATCTAGTACATGTTTTTCAAATATCTGACCCATTTGTGTTTGACTAAGCTGTTATTTTCAGAAAAGGGTACTTTAAATTATTGAACTATAATTGTTCATTGTTTCTCATATAGTTCTGTCAACTAGTAATTACAGATTCAAAAGGGTATATTTCAATACATACATTAATCACCATTTTTGTCTTTCTGATGAATTTTTTAATTTACTCATATTATATTTAATTGGATATTAAAATTCCTAACCTGAATTTCCTTTGGCTTATAGTATCTTGATTTTTTACAATATTAGTGTATCTTGATTTCTCAATCTGATGCTCTGTCAATTGATTAGTAAGTTTAGCCTACTTACATGCATTGTCATTACTGATGTATTTAGATTTATTTCTGAATCTTAGTTTGCATTTTCTACTTGCCATTTGTCTTGACATCTTTCCACTTCTGCCCCTGCCTTGCCTTTAAAAATATACGTAATTTTTTTTCTGCAGAGGTAAAAGTTACTCTTTAATTTTTATTCTTTAGGTGGTTCCTCTTACAGAGGGAATCATAGTAAAACTTCACCATTAAATTCCTAAGCTCAAGAATATTTCTGCCTCCAAACTGCAATCACACATCTGAGCCTAACACATTCTCTCCTGTAGTCTCTTCATCCTTAATAACCTCTCCCCACAGCACCAGGCATAGACCTTTAATAGAAACATGCCTGCTTTGTGTTCAATTATGATTCCCCCTTTAGGCTCGGATCTACCAATTATTAGTCATGTGAATTTGGACAAGAAAATGAAATGCTCCAGATGAGTGTCCTCATTTATAAACATAACATTTTACTGAGACACCAACCTCATAAGGCTTCTTGGTGAATGAAGGGAAGACATTCTTTCTTAGTGATAGACCATATGCATGTACGATTTCATGCCCAGGGCCATATGTTAGCTGGTAATAGGAATCGATTGACTAGATTCTAAAGAAGAGCAGGCACTTGCCACACACAGCAGCAGAGACATATTTGTTAAGTGTACTTGTTGCTTTAACCCTAGGGCAGCGCTTAAGAAGGGAAAGGCTGCAGTGGCCTGTCATGGCTGGAGAAGGCGATCTGGCACTTTGAGCCAAAAAAACTTCACCTAGTTCATGTTTTTCCATAATCAACACACTAGTTTTATCATTATACTTTAAGCATACCACTAATGCAAAAACATGAAATCTGAGAAACTCTAGGCCGTTCCCGCAGACTTCCCACATGTTTAATATCAAATAGTTCCTGGTATTTGGGGGGTGGGCAGGAACAAGAGTATAAATGAATTTCTCTCACCCCCTCCAAGCACCAGGCCTGGCTGACATGAGTAGGGACACCCATCTACACACCTAGGTTCTACTGCACCCTCCTAGGGCTGGCGGTTATGCTCCGTAAAGGGGCTGTGTGTCCACAAAAGGGTGGGCTCAGAAAAAAAGTCCTCACAGACACTGAAGCAGACTAGAGACAGGTAGAGCAGGGAAATTTCTGGATCCCAGGTACCTAGAACATGGCCTAGAAGGGAACACACACATAGATATACACCATTCATAGATATATGCCAGTAGCTCCATGGACACCTTGTTCTAGAAGAGTGTGTGGGCACAGTTGGAGAAGGGCAAGAGCAGACCCTACAAAGCATGACATCCAGGGAAGGGGCTCCATGGCCTCAGCTTCAGGGCATTACTAACCCTAGGCTCCTTCCATATCAAATCAGCCAGGTGCCCAAGAGGGATCTTCTGTACAACTATTCTGTTGAGTTTTCTTTTTATTGTGAGTTATCTTAGTGAAGCAGCTCCTATGTGTAATGTAACAGAATTACCTAAGGTGTTTTGTTTTTTTGTTCTTCTTTTTAGACATAATGTTGGGAAATTTTGATTCATTCCTTCTAAAATAGAGTTCAAAATACCTATTAAAAACATCTCATAGGGCTTTCTTTTGTCTTTCTTTTTACAAAAACCACTTTGTTAAGGTATGATTAACATACAAAAAGGAGTACATGTTTAATGTACACAACTTGATGAGCTTGGAAATAAGCATACACCATAAAACCATTACCACAGACTATGCCATAAATATATCCATCACCTCTAAAAGTTTCCTGCATCCCTATTTATGTATATATGTAAGAATATATATTTGTTTATTTTGAGTGATAAGAACACTTAACATATGATCTACTCTTAATGTTTATGTATACAATACAGTATTGTTAACTATATGCACTATACTTTTCAGTAGATCTTTCTAAAGGAGATGTTAAGTGAATAGTTAAGAGACCAGGTCTCATAAGAAGTGTTCTTTTCACACACAATGACATGCAAAAGAAAAGGGGCACAAGCAATCTTTTTGGAGGTGATAAATGTGTTTATTACCATGAAAGTGGTGATGGTATCACAGGCATATCCATATATACAAACTCATCAAAATGTATCCATTAAATATGTGCAAATTTTGTAGTTTCAGTATACCTCAACAATGCCAAAAAAAAAAAAAAGAAAATTATAAACAGAGCATATGACTAACTTTGATCAGACATTAACAATTTTTTAAATGATTACAAATGGTCAAAAATGTAGTACGCTTCATGGAACTTAGCACCTCATCACAATATTAAGTTAAAAGTTGTAAGTTGTGAGGAACTATATGGTGCTATGCAGGTTGAAGAAAAGGCATGGAAAGCCATCGAGTCAAAAGAGTCAAACTATCTAGTCAAAAAAAGAAAGAAAGAAGAGAAAGAGAGATAGAAGGAAGGAAGGAAGGAGGAAAGTGAGAGAGAGAAAGAGAGAGAGAGAGAAAGGAAAGAAAGAAAGAAAGAAAGAAAGAAAGAAAGAAAGAAAGAAAGAAAGAAAGAAAGAAAGAAAGAAAGAAAGAAAGAAAGAAAGAGAAAAGAAAGAAAGAAAGAAAGACCAATAACTAACCATTGGCTTTTCTAGGCAGCTCAATTCATTTTTTACTTTCTGGACCAAGTTCCCTCTGTGAAATGAGGGATTTTAATTACATACTAATTAAGTGTTCCTTTTATCCCTAAAATCTATATGATGAATTTATGAAAGTCTGTAATTTCAAATTAAACCAATGTCCAGTGCCCTTATTTAAGCCAACCTGCTTATTTCGAGAATCTCAGTGTGGGTTATGGAAAAAAATAGCCTTCAGTTTTCAGTAGTCTACCTTGTGGGACTGAAAAGGATGATTACTTGCTTGTTCTCAACCAATTAATCTCAACTCTGGGATTCTGTCAGGGAGAAAGCCAAATAATATTTTAATTACTCTGTCAACCAGCTCAGTTATATGTGTTTAAAGTGGATGGATACCATGAAGCACAGATGTAGGAATTTTAGCATGTTCTCCAATTCCAAAGTCTTCTAGGTAGAATTGGATTAGAATCTTGAATTGAACTTTGGGTTTCACAACCAAAGAGGGAGGGGTGAAAGGAATACCTATATATCACCTTGCTATTTGCTGCTTGGTGGACAAAGGAAATAACTTTGTCTGGGCCTCTGTGTCCTCATATGTTGAATGAAATAACAGTCATCATACTTTTTAGAACAAAGGTTTTCCAGAAAGAAATAAAGAGAAATGAATATTAAAGGGTTTTACATAGTTTTTCAAAGATAGGGACATTTATGCACTAAGGATGGATGGCATTTTGAAGCCTGGGGCAGTGGAATTTTAACCCCTCCCTCCTGTGTGCTCCAGGCTAGGTCAGCCTTGCACATGCATTTGTAGAGAAAGGTAGAGGAAAAGAAGACAAATCGGCGATATAGCAGTGCTCATTACAGTCATCAGGCAGATGGTAGGAAGAAGTCACTGTGATAAAAGAATAAAGGAATGAGACTAAAAAACTGGCTGTTTTTAAGTTTTTCTAAGACAACCTTGTTTTTTTTCTACCCTTTTCAATCATTAAACATGATGCTTGCTGTTCTATTACTTCTATGAAGCCTATACTCAATAGAATGTGATTGCATGTTTAAAGCAAAAGCATTCATGTTCCTATGCACTTCTAGATAATATTCACCAGATTTATATCGTGAATATATTTATATGTAATTATATATTTAATATAATTATTTATTATATATTAGCATGCAATTAAACACACACAAATATGCCATAATGTACAGCACATAAAATCAAAGTTGAATTTGGAATTTGGAAAGTAGAATTTTTGACAAGCAAGAAGAAAATTAGAGGTATATAAGAGCTACATGTTTTAAATATAAATGTAATGTTAAAAATGAGGAAAAAGAATTTTATTAAACATTTAGTATTTGATAATCATTAAATCACTGTGCCTGGCATTTTTTTATACATGGTTTTATTATTTTCCTGCCAAGAATGTATATTTATAAATAATGATTCTGAGTCATGCCGAAGGCCACAGAACTGTCCTAGTAAATGATGCTAGAACTGAGATCTGAACCTACATCCACCTGAAGCTGAGGGTCAGACTTTATCCATCTGGCAATGCCACTTTGCAAAAGGTATGTCAGTTATGTTCCGCTGTTTATGTCCAGGTAGACTCCTTTTGCCTTTTCCCTACATCTCTAAGAAGAAGAAAAGACTATTGAAGCAGGGTGCTGTCTAGTCTAGTTAACTCCCTTCATACACATTGTGATCTTTACCCTTTATTTCATCATGATGCTTATCATCACAGACAAGTGATTTGCCCATGTACCTGTTTCTTGTCATCCTAAGTAGAAAATGTTTGTGACAATTAGGACATTTAGCCACTGAACTCCCATCCCCTATGAATCATACATTAATTAGTGCCAGGCTGGAAACAGGTTGTCAAAATATACAGATAAATATCACAGATACCAAAGCTAATCAACACCTTATTTTACCTTCAATCTATTAAAAAATGAGGTTAACCACATTCCATCAAAACTTACTAGCCTGAGAAAAGTACCAATTTAACAGAACTATGGAACCTGTCATTATGAGCTCTTTGTAAAGACATTCTTACCTCTTCATTATTTTCAAAAATGTTTATGTCTCAATCAAACTAGAAATAGGGACATCCCCTCTTTCTCTTTCATATCAGACATAATTCATATAGTTATCTTTTATTGTTATGGGTATTTTATTACAAAACTTCCCTGATCTTTCATTTATGAGTAGATATACCAACTTCTCTCAATTATATTATATACAAGGACCATTAAATAGAAGAATTATTCCTGGAATTATGAAAACAGTATAAAAATATACTTCAGTAACAGTTATAAAACAATTCATTTTTTTACAAAAGTATAAAACAGTATAATTCTCAAAACATGTTATCCTTTTTCCCAATAACCTAATAAGTGCAACATGAATAATTGATTTTTTAAGTATACATTTCACCCCAACTATCAAATTATGCTAAAGAAAATAGATAAGCAGTGAAAAACCATGGGCAGTTATGAGTTTTACTCAAATTTAGGACTCAAAGCTAAGGAATATAGTAGAGATGAATAAAAGGGGCTCTACTTAGAAGCAATGGGACAGAACCAACTTGCATTAGAAAGGATGTCTTATAAGGCAGACACAGAGAAAAATGTTCCATTTTTCCACCTGGCAAAACAGAATGACAGCCCAGGACAGCCCCTTCACACCTTTGCACATTTGGGGTGGCAGCTGATCTCGCATGCACTCCCTTCATGAGTAAAGTCATTGGCCACTCCAGCTAGAAGGGAGGCACCTGATCTTTTTCCCACCAGCATCTAACACAGACTTTTCATATGTGGCAGGAAAGAATTCACAGACCTTCTTCATGTGGCTCAGTGCTTCTCACGCCAGATGAAGGCTGATATAACCGCAAAGAGTCCTGGCAATGGCAGATTGGGGGAGCCAATGACATCACTAAAAGCATAAGGTAACAAGAGTTATCTTTTTTTTGTTTGTTTTTATATTATGCACCCATTCCCTACATCAACATTTGTCAAAAAAGGGTTTTATGGAACAATAGTTCCAGAGGATACTCAATCAAAAAATAAAAAAGCTCACTGAGTTATGGAGGTTTGGGAAAAACTCAAAATGTGTAGCTCTCTCATAAATTCACTTGGCACTCTAGCCTATTAAAGGTTCTGAGAATTCCGGAGCTTTAAAAAACACTGTCTAACTTTTGATAGCATTGTTAAGTGTATTTGAACACTGTTTTCAAAAGCTATATAATTAATTTCCACCAAAGATACTTGACAAAATATTGCCCAAAACAAGCCAATTAAGTATTATAAATTATTTACATACATGTCTCAGGTTATTCATGCAAGGATATTTAATCCTTCCTTTTCTTTAATTCTATAAGAGATACCTTGTTTACAGATAAGCTCCATGAGGTTTTGTTTTTTTTTTTTCTCTCTCACTATTTATTGTACTTCCAATGCCTAGTGGAGTTAGGAACACAAAGTAGACACATCACAAATACTCAATGAGTTACAGGGTTTTCTACTGCCACTGGTTTCTTACCTGTTCTCATCCCTTTTATCTTTCCCCTCAACATCTAGAGCCCTTTTAATCTGTGTCCACTAGCCTGGATCTTTGCTCTCCCTCTCTGCCTGAGTTTGATTTGGGATCTTCTTTGTGTAAGTCATCTGAGTTCTGACTCCCTGGGTATCTTGACTCTATTCTGAGTCTGCCTTACTGACTAATGTTCTACTCTGACCTCCGAAACCTGTGTGACCGCTGCATTCTGCTTCTTGTTTCCTAGTTCTGTCTTCTGTCCACACACCAGAGTCAGCTGTAAATACACATAACAATGTGAGTGTCAGTACAAGAATCCAGAGAAGACAGGCCATTTGGATTTGAGGCATGTCTGGGAGTGCTACGAACCAGAGGTTTTCTGAACAGCAGGTGCACATTAAGCAGAGGATCACACTCCAGGAGAAAACCAGTGCCAGTGTGAAAGGTGAGGAAGCTGGACACAGGATAAGACTAGGACTAGTAAATCATCACATCCAGAAGAAAGTCACTGATTTCAGTTCAAACAAAAATGATCTTTCACTTGCCATGTGCAAAATTGTCAGGAGAGTGTACATGAGAAACAAAGGGTCCCTGATACTGAGATAAGTTATGGTTTAAGCTTGAAAGGTTCTTGAATGCATACCCCCTTCATGAACAGGATAAATCTCTTAGCATGCAGCAATTTGTCAGCCTGTTACTGTAACACTTTAACTCAATCAAACAGAGAAGCTTGACAGTTATGCCTTTGTGCTCTCCTAATTTCTCCATTTTCTTTTCACAGGAATCCAGATGGGCAATACTTCAGTCCCACCACACCCCAGACTCGCAGTGTGAGGCACTGCCAATTGCTCCCGCAGACCACGGTCAGCGCACAGGATGACACCGAGCACTGCTCTGGGCAGGACCGTGGTCGTGGCGGAACAGAGCCTCGGAAGCCTTTCTGTCCTTCTGTAATTCAGGCAAACTAGATGATGAAACATAATTAAGGTTCAGCCTCATTTTGGTTCCCTTATAGGATTAAGCTACAATGAGAGACATAGACACAAGAATAGAAGGGATGATTGCTACCCCGGGGTGGCATGAATATAATGAATTCATTTCCCCACAGCATTCTTATGACTAAACGTGCTGTGCTGAACGTGGTGAGTCTGCGAACCAATGCCAATCATAAAATGAGAGCCCCAGCTCTCTCGTTATGCTTAAGATAGTCTCTCCCTTGTGCACAAAGACATATGTGCAAGGATGTTTATTGCTTCATTGGTTTTAGTAGCAAGAGATTACAAGCCACCTAAATGTGTATCAATAGGACACAGAGTAAATAAACAATGGTACATTAATAAAATACTCGGAAATGTTAACAGTCATTGAATCTGTGATAGACCGCTATTGTCAGTAAAAAGGGGAGCATAGAACAACAGTCTGCAATATGTACTAATATTTTTAGTGTCTATGTATGTGTATATGTGTATTATATATGTGTGTGTATATTTTATATTCATATATTTTCAAATATTTCAAATGAATATTTCAAATATTCATATGTTTTATATGAATATATGTTTATGTGTGCACAGTTTATCTCTTGGCAGATACAAAAGAAACTGACACTGGTTGAAATCTGAGAGAGAAAAGAATTTTCACTGTATAAACTTTTGTACCACTAGTCATTTTTATCACCTGCTTGTATTAAGAAAAATTACCCATCCTATTTAGACACCAACAACTCTCTTAAAGAGCAGAAAGGAGGGAGAGACAATATGTAACACTTTAATTTTAGAATGTGTGATACATGCCATCATCACGATTAATCTGCTGTAAAATCTACAGAGTAGAAGCTCTCAGCCTGGAGTCCAAGCCTGCAGAGGATTCATGAAAATTGAAAAAAAAAATGAATGTATGTGCTTATATTTGTTTTTTCCTCGAGAGAGGATTTAGAACTTTCATCATATTCTCAAAAGAACCTAAGAACTAAAAAATATTAAGAAATACTGTTCAGCTTAGGCAGACTTTTTGGAAGGCTTTTGTTGATTTTTGTCAAATTTTGTCAGTTCTTTCGATTACATATGATTTTAGACTAAATCACCATGTGACATGTTTGCTTGTGGCTGTAATAAATATTCATCTTTTTTTAGCGAATACTATGGATTTTGATCTAATCCCATAGTCCTGTGGTATGAATTTGTGACAATGATACCTTCCTCTGTGCTTTTTAAATGAGAAACCATAGACCTTTATGGTATTCGCCAGCTGGCTAGAGAACACACCTTTGGCAGCATCCATTTTACTCTGGAATTGCAAAATTTTATATTATAGTACAACAAATTTAGATTGACTATGTAATAAACTTATTTTTGAAATAACACAAGATCGAAAACATTTTGTGCTCCAGGGAGAGAGAGACACATCTGTAGCTATAGCCTCAACACTCCCAGGTTAATGGGAGTTTTTAAAAATGTTTGTTTTACATTTATTAATGCTTTATAAGGCATTAATCCAGTTTATAATTAACTTCTAGTCCTTTATTCTTCTCTTCCTTTCAACATACAACTCTTGACAAGATGCCAGACACAAACATGCAGAGTCCTTGACCTCTCTTGGTGCTAATATTCTAGTCCAGACACATCATTTTCTTAAAACAACCATATGAAGTAAGTCTTTAGTTAAATAACTTACCTCACTGAATAGTAATTAATAATAATATTAGAGTAGCTAGGTATGGTGCCAGGTGAATACTGGAAATACTGGGGAGCCCACTTTGTATAGCATAAAATTGTCTAATCACTATACCATACACCTGAAACTAATACAAAATCATATTGAATGTAAACTTTAATTAAAAATAAAATTTAAAAAAAATTTAAAAGACCACAAAACAAAACCTGGTCAATTTTTACTTGCTTTTAGCATAATAAGTCCTGAGGTGTGCTATTTTCTTGTAGTCACTGGCATTTATCATTTCTTAATTGGTATCCCTTTGGTTGTCTGTTCCTTTGCCCTTATAATACAAAATGTGTTTAATATTAAAAAGAAATAAAAGGTTTTCCATTCAGCATGTAAGAAGTTCGGAGGTCACCATTCCATCCTAATATGTAAAAAGGTGAACAAACTGAAGAAACAGCAACTCTTCTTAGACCTATCAGAGAAAATGAGGTCACAGGGCAAACCACTGCTCCCAAATTGTGGAGACAGACAAGTGGAAGCAAAGAATCACAACTTAACTGAAGCAGAAACCCACAGGCAAAAATCTTTATGGGAACCAGTGCTGAGGTAGGAAAACCTGAACGATAACTGACAAATTGCTGGAGGCTCATTGCGGACAAGTCTGAGAGATAAAAACTCTGGGAGAACCCAGTCATAGCAGAGCCCACGTACCTTCATGAATTTTACTTCCTGAAGCTCTACCAGCTCTGTAAAGTGAATATCAGACAAGAGTTCCCCATATGTCCTGAGAAAAGAAAGGGAACAGAAACCATTTGTAATTCACCAAAGCACTCTGTTCTAATAAGGCCTGTCCTCGGAAAGACTGTATTAGCAGATACTAATCTTCTAGAGTTTTATCAGAGCCTAACCTGCCTGGGGAGGGAGATGAGCAGGCAATGCAGGCATACCTCATTTGTTTGTGCTTTGCTTTATTGTGCTTTGCAGGTATCATTTTTTTTTTTTTTTAACAATTTGACTTCTTGCAGCTCTGTGTTGAGCAAGTCTAACAGCACTATCTTTCCACCAGCATTTTCTTACTATGTGTCTGTATCTCATTTTTGTAATTCTCTCAATATTTTAAAATATATATTTTACAGTGATCTATGATAAGCAGTCTTTGGTGTAACTATTGTCATTCTCTTTGGGGTGCCCCAGACTGTGTCTCTATAGGAATGCAAATTTAATCTCACTGCTCTACCAACCAGCCATTCCCCCATCTCTCTGACTCTCCCCAGACTTCAGTATTCCCTGAGACAACAACATTGAAATTGGCCCATTAATGACCCTACAATGGCTTCTACATGTTCAAGTGGAAGAGTTGCACTTCTCTTACTCTATATAAAAAGCTAGAAATAAATATGTTTACCAGGAAGGCATACTAAAGCTGGGAGAGGCCAGAATCTGGGTCCCTTGTGCCAAACACTTGGCCAAATTGTG
Source organism: Pteronotus mesoamericanus (assembly GCF_021234165.1). NCBI lineage: Eukaryota > Metazoa > Chordata > Mammalia > Chiroptera > Mormoopidae > Pteronotus > Pteronotus mesoamericanus. Next base: position 8,988,376 of record NW_026555229.1, read on the forward strand.
AATGCAAAGGAAAAGTTCTTGAAGAAAATTAAAAATGCTACTCCAGTGAACACTTTATGGATAAGAATGCAAAGCAGCCTTATTGCTGATATGGATAAAGTTTAAATGGTTTGAACAGAAGATCAAACCAGCCACCATTTCTTAAGCTAAAGCCTAATCCAGAGAAAGGTCCTAACTCTTCAACTCTATGCATGTAGTAGAGGTTGGTCCATTAGATTTAAGGAAAGAAGTCATATTTATTGAATAAAAGTGTAAGGTGAAGCAGCAAGGGCTGATATAGAGTCTGCAGCAAGTTATCTAGAAACTGTAGCTAAGATAATTAACGAAGATGGCTACAAATTGGCAATGTAGATGAAATAGTCTAATACTGGAAAAAGTTGTCACCTGCATCTGTCACCGCAATAGAGATATAAATAGCTGGATTCAAAGCATCAAAGGACAGGCTAATGTATCTACCGACTTTAAGATGAAGACAAGTTTCATTTACCATTCTAAAAGTCCTAGCATCCTTAAAAAATATGCTAATTCTGCTCTGCCTGTGCTCTATAAATGAAACAACAAAGTCTGGATGACAGCACATCTGTTTACAATATGTTTTACTAAATATTTTAAGCCTATCACTATTGAGAATTCCTGGTAAGAAAAAATGTTTTTTCAAAATATTACCACTTATGACAATGCTCCTGGTCATCCAAAAACTCTAATGAAGATGTACAATGAGATTACAAAAACTCTAATGAAGATGTACAGTGAGATTAGGGTTGTTTTTCTTCCTGTTAATACAACATCCTTTCTGCAGCCCATAAATCAAGGAATAAACTTGACTTTCAATCTTGTTTTGAAGAAATACATTTTATGAAGCTACAGTTGCCATAATTGGTGATTCCTCTAATGAATAGGGACAAAATAAGTAGAAAATCTTGTGGAAAAGATTTACTATTCTAGATGCCATGAAGAACAGTTATGATTCATGGAAAGAAGTAAAAATATCAGCACAAATGAGAGTTCAAAAGAAGTTGATTCCAACCCTCATGGATGGCTTTGAAGGGTTCAAGACTTCAGTGAAGGAAGTAACTGCAGATGTGAAACTAGGATGAGAACTAAAATTATAAGTGGAGTCTGAAGATGTAATTTAATCATAATCTCATAATAAAAATTTAATGGATGAGGAGTTGCTTCTTATTAATGAACAAAAAAAGTGGTTTTTGGGGGATGGAATCCACTCCTAGTGAAGATTCTGTGAAGACTGTTGAAATGACAACAAATGATTTAGAATATTACATAAATTCAGTTGCTAACACAACAGCAATATTTGAGAGATTGACTCCAATTTTGAAAGAATGTCTACCCTGGGAGAAACATTATCAAACAGCATCACATGTTACAGAAGAATCATTCGTGAAAGGAAGACCCAATTGATGCAGCAAACTTCATTGTTGCTTTATTTTAAGAGATTACCCCAGCCACCCTGATCTTTAACACCCACTACCCTGATTAGTCAGCAGACATCAACATTGAGTCAAGATTCCACCAGCAAAAAGATTACAATTTGCTGAAGACTCAGATGATGGTTAGCATTTTTTAGCAATAAAGTATTTTATTAAGGAATGGCATTGATTTTTTACACGCAATCTTATTGCACACTTAATAGACTACAATATAGTGTAAACATTTGTTTATATGCACTGAGAAACAAAAAAAAAAGTTTGACTTTTTAAAACTTTATTTATTTATTTTTTAAAGATTTTTTTCTTGTTCAAGTACAGTTGTCTCCATTTTCCCGCCACCACTTTCCCCCGCCCTACCCACCCCCGCCTCCCACCCTCAATCCTAACCCCCTTTGGCTTTGTCCATGGGTCCTTTATTCATGTTTCTTGATGACCCTTCCCCTTCTTTTCCCAGTTACTCTCTCCCCTCTCCCTTCTGGTTACTGTCAGTTTGTTCTTTATTTCAATGTCTCTGGTATATTTTGCTTGCTTGTTTGTTTTGTTGATTAGGTTCCACTTATAGATCTATGAGATCATATGGAATTTGTCTTTCATCCCTTGGCTTATTTCACCTAGCGTAATGCTCTCCAGTTCCATCCATGCTGTTCGCAAAGGTTAAGAGCTCCTTTCTTTCTGCTGCATAGTATTCCATTATGTAAATGTACCATAGGGTTTTGAGCCATTCATTTACTGATGGGCACTTAGGTTGTTTCCAGCATTTAGCTATTGCAAATAATGCTGCTATGAACATTGGGATGCATAGGTTCCTTTAAATTGGTGTTTTAGGATTCTTAGGGTATAATCCTAGCAGTGGAATTTCCTGGTCAAAAGGCAGTTCCATTTTTAGCTTTTTGAGGATATTCCAAACTGTTTTCCACAGTGGCTGCACCAGTCTGCATTAGCACCAACAGTGTCCTAGGGATCCCTTTTCTTCACAGCCTCGCCAGCACCTGTTGTTTGTTGATTTGTCTATGATGGCCATTCTGACCGCTGTGAGGTGGTACTTCATGGTGGTTTTGATCTGAATCTTTCTGATGGCTAGTGATGCTGTGTATCTATCTTTTCATATGTCTCTCAGCCCTGTGTATATCCTCCTTGGAGAAGGGTCTGTTCAGGTCCTTTCCCCATTTTTTCATTGGATTGTTTGCCTTCCAAGAGTGGAGTCTTGTTAGTTCTTTATATATTTGGGAAATCAAACCCTTGTCCAAGGTATCATTGGCAAATATGTTTTCCCATTGGCAATTATATTTTCCCACACAGTTGGTTCGCTTTTCACTTTTCTGATGTTTTCTTTAGCTGTGCAGAAGCTTTTTATTTTGATGAAGCCCCGTTTGTTTATTCTTTCCTTTATGTCCCTTGATTTTCTTTATTGCAATAGTCACTTTATTGAGGTGGTCTGGAATCAAACGTGCAGACAGATACCTAATCATAGTTCTATAGAAGGAGTCCCTCTCCCATTCCTTTCCATGACATTATTAAAGGTCTATTTGCCTCAGCTCCTTTTTCCAGTACATTACCTCCACTGTTCAAGAAAAAATTATGAGTCTAACTAAAAAACAAAAACATCTCAGTTTGAAGAGACTAAATAAGCAACAGAATAGAAGTCAGATATGGCAGGAAATGTTGAAATTATCACCCTGGGAATTCTAAATAACTGATTAATATCTTTAGTGGAAAAAATAGACAACATGCAAAAACAGACGGATAATATAAGCAAAAAATATAAATTCTAAGAAATAATAAATGGAAATGATAGAGATCAAAACCACTGTAACAGAAATGAATAATGCTTTCGATGGGCTGGCTTCTGAATAGATTGGGCATAACTGAACGAAGAATCTCTGAATTTGAGATTATGACAATTAGAACTGTCAAACCAAAAAGAAAAGAAAAAACAGACTCGAAAAAAAAGAACAACATATCCAAGAACTGTGCAATGTAAACATTATGGGAATAAAAGAAGAGGAAGAAAGAGGAAATAAAAAGACATGTTTGAGGGAATGATTGAAAATGCCCCAACTAACATCAGACATCAAACCACAGATCCAAGAGGCTCATAGAATATTAAGAAGTAAAAATTTCCCCCTAAAAAACAATTATACCTATACATATCATGTGCAAATTGCAAACATCAAAGATAAAGAAAAAAATTTGAAAGAATCTCAAGGGAAAAAGAATACTTTACTTATAGAGGAGAAAATAAAAGAATTATATTTGATTTCTGTTCAGGAACCATGGAAAAAATAAGAGAAGTAAAATATTTAAAGTATTGATGGAAAAAACCTCACTAACTTATAAATCTATACCCTTAAAACTTATACTTCAAAAGTAAAAGAAAAATAAGAATTTCTCCAACAAACAATAATAGAGAGAATTTGTTGTCCTTACATCTGTGTTGCCTGAAATGTTAAAAGAATTTCTTCAGAGAAAAAGAGAAATTATATAGGTAAGAAACTCAGATCTACATAATGGGAAAAAAGAGCATCATAGAATGAACATGTGAAGGTGAAATGAAATATTTTATTTTTCTTATTTTTAATTAATCTAACAGATAGTTTATTCAAAATAATAATGTCAACAATGTTGTCAGTGATTATAGCTTTTTGATAAATGAATGGATGAAAGACTTATAATAAGGGACGAGAGGAAGAAATTGGAAATATGTACTCTCTTACAAGGTACCTACACTACCTGGGAAGCAATATACTATATTTGAAAGTAGATTCAAATTAGTTATAAGTGTATTTTCCAAATGCTAGGGCAACCACTGAAAAAAAGTTATTTTTAAAGAAATATAACTGGCATGCAAAGAAAGAATAGAAAATGGAATCATATAAAATGCTCAGTTAAAACACAGAAAAAGTGTAGAATACAAAAATATACATAAAAATCAAGGGCAACAAATACATAACAGCAGCAAGTATGGTCAATATTAACTGGGCTATCTATAATAATCTTAAATGTTAATTGTCTAAGCATACCAATTAAAAGGCAGAAATCATTGAAGTAGATCAAAAAACAAGACACAACTATATGATGTCTATAGAAGCTCACTTTAAATATTAAAAAGTAGACCTTAACAGACCCCTCACCAAGGGAGTTATGTAGATGATAAATAATCATATGAAAAGATGTTCTACATCATATGTCATTAGGGAATTGTAAATTAAAACAAGATGCCACTGCACACTTATTAGAATGGTCAAAACCTAAAACAATGACAATCTCAAATTCTGACAAGTATGTGGAACAACAGAAATTCTTCCATTGCTGCTGAAAATGCAAAATGATACAGCCCTTTGGAAGACAGTTTGGCAGTTTCTTACAAAACTAAACATGCTCTTACAATATGATCCAGCAATTACTTCTTGGTATTTACCTAAATAAATAAAAAAATTATGTTTATACAAAAACCTACATGTGAATATATATTAGTTTCAGTCATATCTGACAAAGCATAGAGGCAACCAACTTTCCTTTTAGTAGGTAAATAGATACATAAACAGTGGTGCATCCAAGTAAAGAAACATTATTTTGCAGTAAAAACAAATGAGCCACCAAACCATGAAAAGACATGGGAACGTTTTAAGTGAATATTACTAAGTGAAATAAGACAATCTGAAGAGGGTACAAACTATATGATTCCAACTCTATGTATCTGGACAAGGTAAAATTATGAATACAGTAAGAAGATGAGGAATTGTTTAGGCACTGGGGGAGTGAAGGAGGGATGAATAAGCAAAGGAAAGAGGATGTTAAGACAGTGAAACTTTCAGTTTGATACTACCATGGTGGATACATGTCACTTTACATTTGTCCAGTCCCATAGAATGAACACCACCAAAAGTGAGCTCTAATTAAAACTATGGCTTTTGGGCGATAACAATACATTGGCATAGCTTCCTCAATTAGAGCAAACGTATCACTCTGGTGTGGGATGTTGATAGTAAAGAGGTTGTGCTTTTATGGAAAAAGACATTATGTGGCAATTCCAAAATTTTCATTCAATTTTTCTGTGAACCTAAAACGACTCTCCAAAAATTTATTAATTTAAAAAGGAGAAATATGAAAATTGCTCTCAAGAGTCAAATCAATTTTTAAATGTATATGTCCGATTTTAACTGCCAGAAAAATAAGCACTTTAATCAAAAAGATTCTAGCAGAACAAAAGCATTTGGTTAATCATATAGAACTTGGTGGAAAATTCATTCATTGGTACAAAGTTTTTACTGCTTGCTATAAACACAGAGAATCTAGTTAATTATATGCAAATAAGCCTCACTAACAAACACCTAAATAACTCAGCCTTGTCTTCATTAAGCTAGAAGATATAGTACATTTCTCAGGGAATTAGACAAGGAATATTAATCAAAGATGCTTGTAAATCCTAATGAGTTTATTGATTATTGACCTTGATGCTACAACCAGAGGCAGTAGCCCAAATGACAAGAGTATTCTGAGTAAGCAAATGCTGATCTTCAAAATTTAGAATAAAATCGGCCATTCATTTTTGTGATATCCTACCCAAAGTTTTTTGCACAAACTTTTGTTGTGTCGGGACAAAACCTGTATTTAGTATTGTCCCTATTGTCAGCTCTGCGCCAGGAATCATGAGCAATTTCTTTCTTTTTTTTTAATTGCATTTTTTCCATTACCATCTCTCCCCCTCATCTGGAGCAATGTCTATCTTTCAGCGATCTGGAGAGCATCTGTAGCTGGGAGAGCTGGTAGTTATTCCGTGAGCAAAGGGCAGAGAGAAAGGGCAAGCAGCAAATAAATGGCAAATGACTGAGAAGCAGAACTGAATTTCCTCCTCACTAGCAGTTGACCTCGAAGCCGATTCTTCCCCTTACTCTTGTATTCTCAGATTTCAGTAGCTTCTTTTCACTTCCCCTTGGCTAGAGTGGCTAGCGAGTATATCCTGTCACTAATTGGGCTCAATGTTACCTAAGTGCTTTGAACACCACCAGCAATTCTTGAAACATGGCTGCCTTTCTGTACAGTAGTTGCTTGGCTACTTTTCTGTAATAAAACACTACATTTTAGACTGGCTGATGACTCAATCAAAAGTTTTAAAGTGTAATTTAGTCCTTATTATTTTCCATTTTAAACCTCTCTGTGTGAGCCTTTATCCCATTCCTTGATACCATCGATTTATTTCAATTAAGATTCCCCATGATCAAGCACCACAATTAGCTACTGCCACTATTGAGTCCTGACCCCAGGCATTTGTACATGGTTTCAAAGTTGACCACTGGCAGTTCAGCACTAGTCCATTCGGGCTGAATGAAAAGTGGAGGCAACAAGGATCTTCTAGCAAAGAACTTCCTCAAGTTGGTGATAAAAATGGCAACTATTTCTGAGGTGCTTATTATATAGTAGATGTTATTCTATAAACTTTATATATGTGAACTGTTTTAATTGTCATGACAACCCAGTTAGGTGGTACTTTTATTATGCTTATTTTGTCAATGGGTAAAATGTGAGGCAGAGAGGTTAACTGCTCAACTCCCTGACGTAGTGAGCGATGAGGCCAGGGTCCAAACCAAGGCAATCTGAATTTAGTCTATGATCTTTCGCCACTACAACCTGCAGTGTCCTATAGTTAATAGTGAATGAGTAACAATACGACAACGAATAACGGCTGCCTGTTCTGATAAAATAAGCTTCTTTCATCAGTATCTCCTTGGCTCCCTCATTCTATGGTTCTCTCCTTGTTCCAAGTATTGAAATTGAACTGAGCAACAGTGATCATAGATCCAGCCAACGGGAGAATGAGAACTGGAACTCAGACTCTCTTTGTGCTTTATTGGATATATGTCACTTGTACTGTGTATGTATTGATGGAACCATTGTGATATTTGACTAATTTTTATCTCCGTGACAGTAATTTTATTATGGTTCACCCTGATGCATGGGAATGCCAGTCATTCCCTCCTCCCTATAAAGAGATAGCATTTTTTTGTCAATAAAATGGAGAACAATTAATTGGGGATCAATGTTCTTTTTCTTGAAGGGTTAACATTTTTGGCCAAAAAAAGCTCCTCATTGCCAAACTTCTTACAAAACATACCACATTCAGTATATAAATGCCAGAAACTGTGTCTAAATCTGCTTGTGCAGTTCAAACTTGAAACATACCTATGCAGAGACAGGTTAAGTGAGCTCTTATCTTTGAATTCTTGATTTTTTCAAATAATGTACTCTCCAGGGGACCAATCAGTCACTAGTTTGTTGCATGGAGTTCATTCTTATAATTGCCAACACACATTATAAATCTGTGTAATATGTATTCTAGTGCCGCAGCTTAAACAACTCTTAAGTGTGAATAATTTGCCTCCTTGCAATTTAAAGTAAGCAGCTCTGACTTTCTCCTTAACTTACAACCAGTTCATCCTCTGATTTCTTTTTATCTCATTTTTACCACAAACATCTCCCACCACATAATACCTTCCAAATTCTTTTTATTCAACCTACACAGTTTTCTCTTACCCTAATAACTTCTTTCTGGAGCTCTTGCAGCCACCTTCTAACTGCTCCTTGTGCTTCTCCCTCTTCAATTGGCCCATCACATTGTTGCCATAGTAAGTTTCCTGACATGTACTCTGTTCACATTACTTTTAACAAAAAGCAATCAATGATCTCCACCAATTACAAATGAAAATGGACTGCAGAACATTCAATGCCATTTATTCTTCACTCACAACATACTTCCCTCTTTCATTTCGTCTACTCACCTGCATAGGCCAGATTTCTCACAGTACCCCCAGTGTGCCTGCACTTTCCCATCTCTACACTTTTGCGTAAGCTCCTGCTCTGTCTTGTGTGGATGAAACAAAAAAGGGGTGTTTCACAAAGTAACCTCAAAGGGTGATCTGATCATAAACTCCTAACTGTGCAGGTCATGGTGGCAAGCCACACTCCAGTCCTGTGACTTCTTCAATGGAAGGTTCTAAGCCTGTTCATTGTTCTTGTGCATGAAAGTTACACACTTTTGAAATACCAGAAGTAATCCCCCTGACAGGGGGTATTAATCCACAAGAGGGCACGTAATCTTGTAAACTATCCTGTAATCCAATCCCCAACTTGCTCTCTCCAGTCTTCCTTATATCCCCTCTTAATTTCAAATGCATAAAAGAAGCTACAAAACCGTTATTCGCAGGAACATTTGGTATCTTGCTCCCCAGCGTATGTCATCATTTGGGCTCAAGAAAACTCATAAAAATTCTCAACAGGCTTGGATATTTCTCACGTTGACACTTAATATATCAACATTGCACCTACTTTTCGAGACTGTAGTTGAGTGCCATTTGCTACAGTATAAAGGAGCCTATCTACTTGACCTCTTACTTGGAACTAATGATCCCATATTCTGAAATTTATTCATTCTACCCTGTCTTTAAGGAACTTCGCACATTTATTTACATCCTCAGCATGTCTAAAAGTTTCTTGTAAGGAGTGACTCTGCCATTAACTTTTAAATCCCCAACATGTATCTCATACAGAGTTAGCAACAATAAGTAGTGCAAAAATGAGAATGAATAATACATTCACCTCAATAAATGTTCGAGTCTCTTTTGAGAATTCTTGTGCTATGGGCCTTTCTTTCTGAATTCCCTAAAGTTCTTATACTAGATACCATAACATGTGGGATTCAGCTGCGGTCACTCTATGGCAAAGAGGGACCCATGGTAATAAAATATTCACAATACAGGCTGGGGTCCAAACACAGAATAACTATTTTTGGCTTATACTCTAATATATTTGGCCAGCATTTATTTTAGATACTATCCACTTGTCATTCTCTGAAAAACCAGACTATTTTCTGTCCTTTTTGCCGGGGTGCACATCGTCAGTGCTGCCCAGCGTGCCTTTACTCTACCTGACCTTCTGAGTCAATTTCAAAACACAGCTTGGCCTCTCTTCTGTGATATCATTCCCTGAAATCCACTCTAGGAAGGACTGACTTCTATGTCCACTATTGTTTATATTTATCAAACCTTTCATTGGGGCTCACATCACATGGCATTATAATGGAAACGTTTTAGTGTCTTTCTCTTGCATCATGTTGTGATTTTTTTTTTTTGAGAGTAAAGAACAAGTCTGATTAATTTCTCTGTCTCTAGTACCAATCCCCCAAAAGTTTTTCATAAGTACACATAATGCTGAGCCACATGAAAACTATAAAGTACTAGATTGAAACTCAAAGTGAAGGCGGATGATAAGTAAAAGACTGACCAGTCTTGTTCTCAGAGCAAGTCTCTGAGCCTAGAAAAGACAAGGGCTTCAGCTTGAAAAGTCATTGTATTTTTATTTGGGTGAAATGCAACTAGACTTTTCCATAACCAAACATGACAGGAAACCCATGGAATCTGTCCAAATTTTTGAAAGGAAGATTTGATAGAACATGGTAAGGCAAATGCTGGGAGTGAAATTGCTTTAACCTTGTTCTTAAATTCTGATCTTTTCATATGTTGACTATACTAAGACCCTGTGATCAAACATGGTATAACATTTGCATACAATTTCTGAGAAATATTAATATGCTTAATCTGTTAAATAACACAATATAAGCTGATATTCTGACACAGCTAAGAACAATCATGAGCATCTTTCTCACAGAACAAGCGCAGGGTACCTTTCTGACTTCCTGATTCATACTTTAACTTGTGAAGAAGGGCTAAAAACATAATTGCTCCCTGAAAGTCTATGCTGTGAATACTAATACATAAGATCACTTGGCAGAAGCGTTACAGGGTTGATTTTACCAAAGCTGTTTTTAAAACCATGCTCACTTTTTTGAGCTCTTCAGCGCTCTGTGTAAAATATTTGCAATATCTATGCAAACCTTTGGTCCTCTCTCTGCAGTATGTTATCGCTTTTATGAAGTTCAAAAATACATTGGCATTTGAGACTCTTTTCTACAAAAACTTCTTTTGGCTATATGAGTGTGTTTTGTTTTTATTCATTTTATTCATTTTTTAATGCTCCTTACTCATGTCCATTAAAAACAACTCTTCCAAATTTAGGCCAAAATCTCTTGGTAAGAGTAGGCCTAGGAGGGAGCAGAGACACCCAGCAATATGCTGGTTCTTCAAAAGACTGAATAACAACTGCCTTAATACTCCCTATCTGGTAGTCCTCCATCAGATCAGATAGAGCTAAGAGACTGCAGGTTCAGATTTGCTATTATGACCTCTTAATAACAAGACTCAAGCTATGTTTGATATTCTTTAAACTAAAATGCTTAGAAATGTATAAAGAAACCCAGATTTTTCTACATTTTTGAACTTAACTATAATCTTTCTGAATTTTATAAATTACACACAGGATAGATTAAGAGGTCAAAACCCTGAGAACAAAAGTCAGAGTTGTTGCTGATGTTTTGGTGCTAAGAGTATAGAGGAATGGCCAGGAGGACAGGCACTGGGGTCAGATTAAACTTGGGTGCAAGTCCTAGTCATAGGACTTGATTAAAAAAACTTGGAGCAGATTCCCACATCTCTTAAATGTCTGTAAAATGAAGACAATCCATACTATCTAACTCAAGATGGCCATAAGGTTTAAACAATGTAAACCTTGCAAAGGGCTTAGCATATAGTTCAGTACAAAATAAATCATCAATAAATGCTAATAGCTGTTCTGTTATCTTTCTGGCACTATGTAGGTAAGTGTACACACATCAAGCCAGATATAATGACATTCACATTATTCTTAAAAATCACAGGAGAAAAAGAAAATAGTTTCTAGCATAGCTCATCTTTCATTCATAGGAGCCAATTTGCCCAATTCCATCTCCAAGTTTTTCTATGAGCCAACACTCAAATGGCCTTTGCTGCAAGTCCTGTTCGTGAACATGAGGAGCACTCTTCACTCTTTGATGGCTCATGCCCAGGTCATAGTTACAATAACCAAGGCTTGCATGTTCACTATGTGTTCTGCACATTAACACTTTCATACATGTAGTTATAGTTAATCTTAAAAACAACATTTTGGAAAAAAGGAATATCAATCTCACTTTACAGATGAGAAAAAAAAAATGATGTTTAGCTGCTTACCTCAGCTTGCATGTCAAGTAAACAGATACTCCCTGACACAGTTTTAGGTTATAAAGACATTGACTTACAAACCATGCTCTTTGAGTTCTTAGTCTTCAACTTCTTTGGAAATGTTACTCAAGTTTATTGGAAGAATTCTCATTGAATCTGTTAATCTCTGTATAAAATCAACACTCATTTAAATACTGTAAAGGCAGAATAGTTAGGGATCTAAATGCAATAAAATCTGCATCTCTATCCTCAAGAAACACTTAATCTTTTACATTATAATATACATCCATTTTCTAACAATTAAATGAGAAAAGAATACACTATATGTGTGTGTGTGTGTGTGTATGCATGTGTGTGCATGTATTTGTAATATTGGGGTTATGATTACTAATAGCCAAACTTTTGCAACATTTTCTATACAAGGGAGGGCCCCAAAAAACGGAATTTATTTATAAAAAATTGTGTATTTATTCTTACATGTTTCAACTTCAGTCACCTTCAAAGTACCCTCTATTTGATACAATACACCTATCAAGATGTTTTTTTCTACCGCTCAAAACGTTTTTGAACTCATTGCTTTTGATGCCTTTTAGTGCTCCTCACATTTTTTGTTTCACCTTTTCCACATCTGCAAAATGTTTACCTTTGAGGACTTTTTTCATCCAGGCAAACAAACAAACAAAAAAACCCCACATTGCTCAGAGCGAGATAGGGTGAATAGGGAAGGTGGAGACCCCTGATATTTCTGGTTAAAAACTGCTGAACACTCAGTGCAGTGCAGGTAGGTGCACTCATAAATTACCCATCATGAAACGGGCAAACATGTTGCCCAGTGAAAATCACTGAAAAAAAAAATCACTGAAGCCAAATGCAGCCTCTCACAACAGCACCAGCTGTTACAATGATACAGATGGGTTCCTAGAACAGTCACCTAGTGGGGGAAGCCTCTATTACAAGGGACCGCACTCCAGAAGATAATTCTGGTGTTTTGGGGTCCCCACTTGTATATTCGGTTCTTTACAAAAATCATGCCATATAATAATTAATCCCACCAAACCTATTTTATGAAGTAAGAACTGTTATCCATTTTTTTATAATTTAAAAAATCATGGTACTTAAGTATACTACGGAACTTGTTCAGCTAACAGGTGGCAACATCAAGATTTTGGGGTGATACTTGAGTTTTTAATTACAACCTCATATTACATTCAGCTAAAATCCTGCTGGACTTTAAGTCCTTTAAAACCCAGATCATGTCATATTTTTATTTGTGTCTCCATATCCCCTAGTGCCCTATATACCATAAATGTCCAACAAGTATTTGGTGAAAGAATAATGACTAACGGTGAACTGATCTCTGATTACCCTGTGGCGAATTATGGAAAAAATAAACCACCTTGTGTCACGGACAAATAATTTACTTGAAAACGAATCAGTGATTAAATGGGCAATAAATGATTACATAACAATTCCTATCCTCAATCATCAACCCATTCATTTCCTTCCTGGAATCAAACCTCTAATCTCCTTCACTTACCTAGACACAACAGTAACTATAAGATGTCGTTTATCCCAAGAACCATGGTATTGGTGTATGTGTACTTCACATTTGACCTGGAAAAAGGGATATTCTTCTCTAGAAAAGGTGAGCACAGCCCATCCCAGCACAGGATTGCAAGGCTTACCTCCAGCGCAGTCCAGAGCAACCCAACGCAGTGGAGGACGACAGGGTGAACCTCAGCGGAGGCCGTCTCAGCTCCTCCCAGCGCAGAAAGGCACAGCCCACCGTAGTCACAGAACTTTAGGTCCCCTCTCACTTCATCCAGTAGGAAGCTTGGTAATGCTAACATCAAAGTATCCCCGATTCCCATTGGGAGCGTAGCCAAAAGAAAGAAAGAAAAAAAAAATTAAATCAAGTGCCATTCAGCTAAAAGACATGTCATGTGGAATTTGAGCTTCTGAAATCTAAAATTGTGAACTAATATAAAATCTAATTATCATAGGATTAGGTCCTGTAATAGATTCTACCTCTACCTCATCTAATGTGAAGTTGAATAGCTAACACCTGAACCCCTCTCCTTGTGGTAATGATGCGGGTGGGGCAGATCAGCCTGAAATTCTGAGCAAAGTTGCCTTTTGACTCCACGTAATAATTCCCCAAGTGGTCGTGTTGGTGGCGGCAGGCTGTACACAGAAGAGCGGACAGGGCAGCGAAAGAGAGCGGCTGTCTCGCGGAGGTGCAATATGAAAGCCTCCCCAACCCCGTGCTTTCGAACAGTGCTTTCCAGTAACAAGGAGGGAGCCGGTGGCCACGTGTCCACTCGGGTTTGCTGTGTCCTTGTTAAGAGTTTTAAAAACCAAAGTCTTAAATATATATATTTTTTTACATGAAAGCTCATTCTCGGGTGGCTGCTTATCAATCTTGAGTAACTCAGGGAGCTGAGTCTGACACTGGGTTGAAAGCACTGTCACTGTTAGGAAAACACAACTACTTTATGAAAAAAATCTTATTGTTTGGTATTCTGCCGTGTTGATGAGTCAGGGGAACTTATACAAAGCTCAAAAGAGGATATTTCTGTATCCGTGTTGTGATACGGTGCATTTTGCATGTAGCACATTAGAAGACTGGCTGTCAGCCCACCCGTAACCTGGAGTAATGCGTAAAAACTCTACTCTTTGGTGGGAGTCCTGATGTGCATATGCGGGGAATACTGCCGGTAGATATTACTGGTGAGGGACTGACGCCCTCTGCTGGCAATGCAAGTAGTTCCGCCACAGGGCGCCAGTGTTTACAAGGTGAATGTTTCCTACTCCCGACTCTGTGGTTGGCCTTTCTGCATGGGAGGAGGGGAGGTGGATAAAGGGGGTCTCATCTGAAGACAGAGATCCCTCCTGAGTTCTCAACATGGAAGACAGAGCCGAGGGGGCCTGGGCTATTGGAGCCCGGTCTCAGTTTTGCTTGAGAACAGCGACGGGGTCCTGGTGCAGGGAACCTCCACCACTCTGGTGTGAAACGATGCTGAAGCCCTTCGTGGAGATACCTGACAAGCTGGGTAAGAGGGGCCCGGGATGATGGCGGAGACTTGGTATCAGCAGTTCGGCAGCACCTACCTTGTGGGGACAAGGGGATAGGGTCTGAGCCCCATTGTCACAAAAGTCCCCTTTAGGTTTAGATTTCTGGTCTTATTTTCATAAGAGGTTATACATACAACCATTGGGAATTAATAAAAAGTGTCACTTTTGTCATGGAAATTTTGTTAAACGAAACCTTCAAAGTGCCAATGTATGTGGAAAAGTTTTTAAAACTTCACTTTGCAACAACACCACCACCACTTCTCATTTGATAATACAACAGGGAATTCAGAAACCGGAAGTCTGCACTTCAGCTTCTCTTATCCACAAAAGATGCTGATTGTAGGATCAGCAGATGTCCTTTAGAAATGTGCTTCAGTTCTGTTTGTTTTCTGTCAATGCTTTTTTCAATTGTTACTAAGATCACTTGCTAATGCCAGTGTCTCAGCTTTTCGAAAGCAAGTAGCAGATTCCATGCGGCTGAGGTTAGGGAGGCAGGGGTAGTACTGGTCAGACGGAGAGCCGGAGACATCAAGGACAGGCAAAAGTCAGACGGTGTGTGTCAATCATGGGGATCAAGTGCAGGGACATTCTTAACAGCGCTTCTGTAGACTCAAATTTAGGTGAGTCTGCATTTCAGTTTTCATGAGGAACGCTGCTACTTGTATACGGCACGCTTCATCCCCAGAGGGGCCTGCTTGGACAGGAGCAAGTCTAGCCTTTTCGTTTGGCCAAGATGTGACTGGATCTCAGCCACTCCCTGCCTCTGAGTGACCAAAGGGAGCTCCCGTCTGGGTAACAGCCTGCTCTGTGTTTCTCTAGCAGCCTTGAAATTCCTCAATATTAGAATCGTCTCAGCCCGCAGGCAAGCAGGAGCGGCATTTTCAGTTTTCCTTCTTTTAACTTGTCACACAACCTTGACACAAGGGAGGACCAGTCTGCATCAAGTTACCCAGATAATTTGGTTCTTCCAAAGAACACCTGGAAGTAGCAGTAGAGACCATTGCTAATTCTATTGCAGCAAGTGTTTCTTTTAGAGGACTGCTAAAAGATACTTGCTCGTTGAAAACTTGAAGATGGGGATTGGGCATCAGTAAAGAGATGCGCTCTGGTTTGGGGGAGGTGTATGTCATAGACAACATCGTCGATGGAAAGGAAGCTTCTGCGCTGCCCTTGGAACATGTTGAGCAAGGAGAAGCTCCCTAGCACTACACACACGCTGCGGGGGACTGGCTTTCCAGTACACGGCACTGAGCTCGGCTGCAGCAGGATGAAGCAGGTCAGATGCTAATGCTTCTCCTCTGTGTACAATGTCGCAGGCCATTTCCCATAAAAGGGAGGCAGGTTTCAGCTCAGAAAATCCAGCTTGATCCGCTTGGCTGCAGAGTGTCAATAAATGAGCACCCTTGTAGAGGGTACGGGGCGGAGGGTGAGGGGAAGAGGTAGAGAAGCATGCAGAATGATGAATAAAACCTCGCCTAAGGTCAGGTGAGGTTTTAAAAGTAGGTAGTACAGGCAGCTGTCCACTGGGATAAGTCCCTTAGGAGGGAAGACATAAGGTAAAGTATTTATCTCTTTACTCCCAAACCATCAGGGACAGCAAAAAGCCCCTTGCTCATGTATTTGGATCTCCTTAGTGTTTACTGAGGGATGAGAAGGGTTCCTCAATTCTGTCGCCTACCAAGTTGGTATGTTTGCAATGCATGCCCCTAAGTGAATATCTCCACCAGAATCCTTTGGACCCCAATTCAGCTCTTCTGAATCACAACCTCTGAGGTGGATCCCACAAGTAAACTCCCTCCCAGGCCTTCAGGCCTGGGGGAATGGGAGACACATGGATGTTTCAGATTCACTGCCCTAGAAATTCCAGGGGAGATGTGTCACTAGAAAATAATCAGGACTGTCCTTCATCCGAATCTGCTCATTCTTACCCTGTATGTTTTTTCCAGTCTTCTTTTTATTATCTGGTGTTGTTTTCATAAATTTTATCTTGAAATTGTTACTTTGCATAGGGGCATGCCCTTTTCTCCCTTACGTTTTCCACCCTATGTCTCCAACTGTGTCTCTGTCTCCAACGTTAACCCATGAGTTTCAGGACAATTTCCCCAGTGCCCAGGCCACACTCCATGGAAGCTCTTAATAGGAGCATCTTTACAGTCTGCCTTGACTATTATTTCTTTAAGCCTTAAAAGACTTTTCAGTATTAAAGGGTATCTCTACCCTACTGGAAAGACATTCTCACTAATGGTGAGAAATTTAGTAACATTTATTAAATAAGATTTTTAACTGCATTTACTTACCTAGTAAATAAATAATCAATGGTATACACTAAGATGAATAGATAGAGAAATAGATAAATGGAAAGAAAGGAAGAAATAAACAGATAATGGCATTATTTGATCTATAATGGTAAAAATTTGGAAGCAACTTAAATGTCTATTAAATAACACTTTATACTCCAAATGAAGGGATGCTATTAATATCCAATGTCTTTACTATATAATATAAAGGATAATTAAATACAAGTACACATACACACTAATCATTCAGTTGAGACTCTACAGCTTTTGTCCCTAAAGGTATTTGTGACATTAAAAAATGAGAGTGAGAGAAACCGAGAGAGAAATTAAGAAGGAAGGAAGGGAAGGGAGGGGAAGGAAGGAAAGAAAGGAGGGAGGGAGGGAGGGAGAGAGGGACGGAAGGAGGGGAGAGAATGTTAAAATTTAGAATGGGCTGGAGGAGAAATAAAAGAGAGTAACAGAATAAACAAACAAAGTCAGTAAAGAATAAAACATGTTGAAAAGAATTTCAAAGAGTTCATCAAACAAGCTGTAACCTAGTCTCAGCCAACTGACCCCATAACATTGTCACCAGGATGTAGTTTATCTGGGACTCAGTGATGTCACTGGCTTAGCTGCTGGCCATGACAAGAGCTCTAAATCTGTGAGTACTGCCAAGGGCAGGGGAATTTTAGAAAAGGAACTCCACAAATAAGGAAAAAGATAAGAAAAATGTCCAGTGTTTTAATCCTTGCTGTATAAAAGGAGCTTTTCCCCTGTTCTAACACTCTAGTATGATCATGGATATAAATTAGATTAATAAGAGTAGAAAATTCTATGAGAATGAATCTTAGATTGCAAATTGAGAGATCCAAAAAACAGAATGGTTTTTGATCTTCTGTACTGCAACTATATAATATATATATATATATATATTTATATTTATTTATTTATTTCAAGCCCCTCCTCTGTCAAGATATAGGAACACTGGGTCTATTTAAATATCTCTGTTCTTAACAGCTTTCTCTTTACATTGACTATGAATGCCATGCTGTTAGTTCAGCTTGTCATTGTTAAATCATCCTCTGTGCCCATCCACATAGTTCTTTTCTGTTAACCAGCTCTTCCTATTAACTGTGTCATTCATGGGCACTATGTGTGTGCCTTGCCAAAGTCCTGGAAATACCTGCAAGGCTACCTAAGGCCCCGCTTGTCTAGGCATATGTCATATACTTATTTCCCTTTTATGGGTTCTTACCATCTTTCAAAAATTCTTTCCTTTTCTGTCTCCCTGAATTTGTAGTGTGATTTTGTCTTTCAGTCTCTTGAAATTGGCCTCTTAACTTGTTTTAGCCAATAGGCAAATAGAAAAGGCAGTACAAGCTGAAATTCTCTCTCTCTTCCCCCATACAGACACACACATATACACGCATAGACATATAACAGGATACACACACACACGCCTTATATATACAATATGATATATACACATATACACATATACTACATACCCATATATATTCTAGTGTGTGTGTGTATATAGTGTGTATATGTGCATATGAAACATAACATAGAGATGATATATGGGTGGGACAAAAGTACGTGTACAGTTGTTCATAGGAAAAATAATGCAATAATAATTATATAACAATACAAGAATAAACTGTTTCATATACTCATAACTGTGACCCTACTTTTGCCCCACCTTGTAGGTAGAAACTAAGGAACAAAATAAACAAGTAAAATTGGAACAGACTCACAGATACCGAGAACTGACTTATGGTTGCCAGAGGGCAGGGGCTTGATGGGCTGCGTGAAAAAGATAAAGGGATTAAAAAGCACAAATTGGTAGTTACAAAAAGTCATGGGCATGTAAAGTACAGCATAGGGAATGTAGCCAATAATACTGTAATAACTATGTATGGTCCAAAGAGGGTACTTGAAATAGCAGAGGATCAGTTTGTAAAGTATATGATTATCTAACCACTATGTTGTACACCTCAAACTAATACAAAATAATATTTAATGTAAACTATAACTGAAAAATAGAACTTAAAAAATTCATAGATGGACAAGATAATCATGAAATTCATGTAGAAATAAATTGTTAATCTTATAAAAGAAAAATAATATTGGTGGACTCACACATTCCAATTTTAAAACTTATGACAAAACTACAGTAATCAAGACAGTGTGGTACTGGCATATGGACAGATAAATCAATCAATGGTATAGAATTGAGAAGCTACAACTTAACCCATACATTGATGGTCAATTGATTTTTTCCACAAAACTTCCAAAATCTTTTAATATTGAGCAACGGTTTCCTAAATATGACATTTAAGGAACAAGTAATGAAATTTAAAAATTGACAAAATGGACTTTATCAAAAGGGAAAATCTTGTGGACTTTTTGAGAATACTAGCAAGAAAATGAAAATGTAATCCATAGAATGGGAAAAGTTTTTTTCCAACTAACATATCTAAAAGAGTCTAGTATCTAGAATATGCTTTACAATTCAACAATAGAAAAATAAATGCAACCCAGCAATTTTACACCTAGCTATATACGGAAATTGAAATATGTCCATAGGAGAACTAATACTCAGACATTTATAGCAGCATTATTCATCATAGCAAATAAAAAAAAAAAAGAAGCAGCCCTAATACTATGAATTTGAAAAAAAAAAAAGTAGCATACCCATACAATGGAATATGACTCAGCCATAAAAGAATGAAGTGTTAACAAATGTTGAAGCATTATGTTAAGTGATTAAGCCAGAAACAAAAGACCATGTATAGTATGATTCCATTTGTATGAAATGTTCAAAATGGACAAGTCCATCAAGTCAAACAATCAATTAATGGTTGGCCAGGTAGGGGATTGGGAAATGGGAAATTACTGCTAATGGGTAGGGGAGTTTTTTAGAGGAGTAAAAAATATTCCAGAATTAGACAGGGGTGATAGTTGTACAACCTTGTGAATATGGTAAAATTCATTGATTTTTACATTCAAAATGCTATTGTATAGCATGTGAGTTATATACCAATTTAAAAAAAAAAAGCAGAATGAATAGGAATGACCATTATGATAGGAGAAAAATCAAGGGTATGCTGTATTCGAACCTAAGTGATAAACCAAAAGATGTATTAATAATAGGAAGTGATGATGTACATAAAAATCCTGTGTTGAGACTGATTCTATTGTGGACTGAGAGTTAATCACTGGGTTCAGCAAAAAATGGAGTTTGTTGGTCATTTCAATGGAGTGGTAGCAGTGGAAAGAATTCAGGAGAGAATGGGAGCTAGGGATTGGACAAACCTCAGGAAAAAATTTTTCCAAGGCTTTTTGTTACAATGTTTAATGGCGCTATGAGGTTGTACCTAGAGAGGTTTATTGAGGCTAGAGAGTTGTTTTTCCTTTTTTATTTATTGTTGGGGGATCATAAATTGTAGCACAATTGTATATTGACTGACGAAGACTCAGTGGACATGGAAAAAGTGACGAAGCAAGCAAGACTAGGGAAAGTAGCAGGAATGAAGTCCAGGAGAAAACAAGAAACAACAGAACTTAGAGTCTGAACGTAAGAGCTAGTTAGTAACAGGAGCAGGAAAAATGCCGTACCTAGCTAGCAACGAGGAGACATGCCAAGAGTGTGAATGTGTAGACTCAATGGTGGAAGGCAAGGCTTCTCATTCTCTACAAACTCTTCACTGAGAGTGGCGTTTGAAGAAAGAAGACAAGTAAAACATTCTAGAGTGATTTGATTAGGAGTATGTGGGCATTTCTGAGCAGTTCTGAGTCCTCACTTAAACTTGCTGTCACGAATTTAAATTGCATCTTAGCAGTAATGTTGTGTGACTTCTCTAGACACAGCTTTACGGGATCAAGAAGGGAGTAGGAAGAGAGTTGGGTTTAAACCTTGTTGGACTTTTGAGAGATTGATGGTGATGGTGAGAAAGGATGCAACAAAAATGAAAGTACATAAAAATGAGTGACTACAGTGATGAACCATGGAACCTAAGCTGGGGGAAAGGGAAAATGAATATACACACAGGAGAGAGTGACAAATGGTATGATATATAAATTAGAAGTTCAAATGGAGTCAAGCTGTTATCATGGATGGAATGCAACAAATGAGCATACAGTATAACAGATGGTGCTCAGAGAGAGTTAAAATTGAACTTTTTGAGAGATGGTACAGTTTTAATGTTAATATATAAGCACTGATTATAGGACTGAATGGCTGAGGTCAAGTACAAAAATATGAGAGCCCAGGATTTACAATGGATCATCTCCAAGACTGTTAACATTAACAAGAATTATTCCAAATTAAGGGTCAAAAGAAAAACAGAATGCGGTGCTAAAATTGGAAGGTTGGTAGATGACAGCAATAAAACGGGGTAGCTGGTGGTTATGTGTGGTGTCAAGCCCTTTAAAAGAACGGGGGTTCTTTGAGGGAGAAAGTTCT
This sequence comes from Pteronotus mesoamericanus, assembly GCF_021234165.1. Taxonomy (NCBI): domain Eukaryota; kingdom Metazoa; phylum Chordata; class Mammalia; order Chiroptera; family Mormoopidae; genus Pteronotus; species Pteronotus mesoamericanus. The sequence continues at coordinate 9,009,734 of NW_026555229.1, forward strand.
GGAAATAACAACTAGAATCAAGAAGCAACCTTATATCTGGGATGTGTAGCACACGGAGTATGACAGTTAAGAAAACAGTGACAACATCATAGAGCTTCAAGGAAAGCAATGGATTCAGGAGAGGGACATCATCTTAAATGCAGCAAAGAAAAAGAGGCCAATGAGAGAAGTTAAGAAGGTGGGGCATTTCTACAACAGATTATGAGATTTTGTAAGTTTTGAGGGACTGAGGAAAAATGTGGAATGAAATCAAATTAGAGGAGATGCATATGCATATGGGAAAAAATCCATCTAGGTACGGAAACGGAAATTTAGATTTCTCATGGTGACTGTGCTAGACATGGATATAAAGAATGACTGCTTATTTTCAAGCAATCTACCAGAGAAAGGACAATCTAATAATATCCTCTCCTTGAGGGTGGATGAAGGAAGGAATCATAATCCGGGTAGCATGGCTTAGTGTTTTACCAAGAAGAAAAGGTATAGAAACAACTGGTTTCTCACTTTGTGTTATATTATAGGCAGCAAGAACTTGTGGAACCCTTAAGGTTCTGTATAAATTCAGAATCTATTGATTTTTAATAAAGCACCCAGTATTGCCCCTTCCGAAACGAGTCTATGGCCACTGTAGTCACAAAACTGTCTTGGATTTTGTTGCAGAACTCTGAGTTTGATGATCTAGATCAGCAGTTCCCTAATTGGAAAACAATGAGCTTTATTTTTTCTCCATTTTTTGGGTGAGGCTTTTCCTTGCACGTGGGAAATGCAACAGGAGCAAATTGAGCATTAGCAGGGCTTTTCAGCAAGATATCTGATAAGCTTCGTACAGTCTATGAAATTTAAAGAGGACCTAGGTAATTGGACTGTGGAGTCCTCACATCTCTGCCGCCTCTCCTACCTAACGCATTCATTTTCAAATGTCAATGTTAATACTTTTCCACCTGAACTTGCTAAAATGGTGCAGAAGGATTATAACCTTATCAATAAAGTCAGAATGAAAAAAAAATGCACTGCAAGATATAATTTTCAGATCTCATGAATTTCTATTGATTTGGGAGTACACAGCCAGGAGTAGTGAGAAAGTAATCTGCAATTTGTATCAAGGATGCCTATTTCAAATGCCTTTCTGTTCCAAAGCTGTTACATTGCAGAAAAACAGGTAACCCTGCTGGGGGGAAAACTCATGACAATCTTCCTGTTTTATGTTCCTAAAATCAGTTTTAAAGGTGAGAATAAGAGGTAGATAACCTAGCAAAGCTGTGAATGTATATACTTTTTAGAAATTGTAAGTGAAGCTGTGAAAAGAAAAAGAAAAAGAGATCATGTTCAAAATAACCTTACAAGAAAACTTACATAAGGGAGAAATGTTTTCTTGTAATTTTATCTTAGAATTTACACTTTGGGCTTTAAAATGTCTAATTACTAGAACTAAATAAGAACAACTAAAAGAAAACTATTGAAAAAAGAATTTTGCCTACAGGTACAGTGTTGAATGTTTTTCATGTATGTCTGCCTTTTTAAGTTAAACTAGAATAAAAATTGATGCATAAACTTACAGAATCAAACAAATAAGGAATATACAAATAGTTACTTTAAACATAGTATTTACTTGCTATTCTTGACAATATCTAACCCAGACACTTTTACTTCTAGATCAGGAGTACGTGGAATTGAAAGTGAAAGCAAATGAATAGTGATGCTTTCTTACCAGATTCACACAACTGGAAGAATACATAGGCAGCAAAAACATGGGCTTTGCCAATAAAGATGTATCCTGCTCTTCCAGAGATAACATATATAAAATGGTGCCTATGGAAATCTAAGAGTTATTCATAAAAGTACTTATAGGTCAATGTTGCCCAATTTGAAGAGACTATGGACCAGAAAGGGAGGTTGCCTTAAATAAGTGGTGTGGAGGGGAGGTGGTTTTGAGTGTGGAATTTGAACAAAGCAGGCCCAGACAATAAAAACTGCAAGTACACGAGATATATGACTGCTTTTGCTCAAGCAGCAGGTTTGCCACAAATTATACATTGGTAGACTTGGATCTGACAACATGGAAAGCTTTTTCTCATTCACTTGGTAAGCTTTTTTGAAAATGCATTTTTTCATGTCAGTTGCCAGATCATACTAAGAATATAAAAATTTCTGGGTAGTCTTTAAAAAAGTAATAATATCTATGAATTGTTTATACTTATAGTATTTTGTTTTATAGTCTTTTGAACTACTAAATGCAAAAAGACACACATCCAAAATTAAATTTTAAATAGTTCTGGGCAGTTTTTAGTTTTCTGAATCACTCTTGAACCAGGCTAAAAATGCCTATATTGCTACTCTGTAGTACACATTTTCTATTTTAAAATATTCACAAATTTATCTCTTTGAGAATTAAAATACTAGGTTTGTAAAGGAAGATTAACATTAATTAATATATTGTATTTCCCTCTAGTAGGTTTTTTATGAAGAATGTTAAACTGGTAGAAAAATAGAGTAGCATACATAAACTCCCAGACACCCATCACCCAGCTTCAGCAATTGTGAACCTATGGTGGATCACCTTGAATCTATACTCCATTTACCATATCCTCTTCCATATTATTTTGAAGCATATCCCATCCACCATATAATTTTATTCATAAGTAGTTCAATATGCATCTCTAAAAGATAAGAACCTTTGTTAGATGTAAGAATAATACCATCGTTACACCACAAATAATGTAATAACTATTTATTAATATAATTAAATTTACAACTATTGTTCAAATTTTCTATTGTGTCTTACTTTTACTGTTTTTTGAAACCAGGACTCAAATAATGCCCACATGTTGGGATTGATTGATATGTGTTTTCAGTCTCTTTGACTCTGTTCTCTGTCTGTCTCCTTTTCCTCTGTCCCTCTCCTATAATTTATTACTCAAGTAAAGTGAGTCATATTCCTTATGAAATGTTACAAAACAAAGATTTTGTTGACTGTACTCTTATCATATAGTTTAACATGCTCGTCTGTTCTTTGTATTCCCTATAAGTTGGAAATTGGATCTAGAAGTTTGATCAGATTTTAAGTCTTTTTAAAAATAACTTCATAAGGGATACATCTGTTTTATGCAGGCAGTCTTTGATGTTGAATACTTATTTTCATTTCTTGATAAGAGATTAAAATGAAGGTAATTTAACATTAATATTACTTTTTATTCATTATGTCTTCCCTTCTATTTGGTTACTCAGTGAAAATATCAGTATAGAAAAAGTAGGATAAATACTTGACCCTTTCCTTTTATTTAGTGGTTTCCACTAAATTTTTTACTGCTATTGTCTTTGTAGATGAGCAAATTTCCACATCATTGATCAGTGGGAGCCTCTTCAGGTTAACTCCTGGGCGACTGTGACTTGAATCTTGCTATTTTAGTGTTACAAGATCCATCACAGTCTTTTTCATGTAATAAGAACCTAACAAACAAAGAAAGGAAAGCTAGTCATCAATCGTCACTAACTGCGCACTCCTACTTGTAAGCTTGAATTTAAAGATAAGAGAAGACAAAGACAAGTTCCTTGCCCTTTGAGTGGAAAATAATTGTGAATACAAAAGATACTTTTATAGATTATATAAAAGATGATGCCTTTTGAAGTGCAGATAAGTGCCCAATGAGAAGCACAGATTATATGTACCATGAATTCAAATAAAAAGAAAATTTCCAAAGCACTAGAGTGGTAAGTTGCTGATGTATTTCAAATTACATAAAAAAAAAAAATCAAAGAGCCCCATTGACATGGTGGTAAATGTGAGATTCAGCTTTGGTGAGACCTTCCGTTCTACCCGGTCAAACTCCAGCTCTCCTCTGGGGAGGGGAAAAGTTTTAACTTTGAATGATTGAGAGTTGTTATGTCACATCATTAATCACTGAACAGGGATGAAGTTCTGTTCGTTGTCTAAGAATGTGTGGGAAAGCCAAGGAGCCTACCTGAAATTAATCCAGGTCCTGTGGAAATGGATCCACAAGGCAAGTTTTGTGGGAAAAGACAAGAAAGAATAATGTTGTTTTCATGGCTACACCCCAGTAAGTTCATCACTTTCCAAAACTTCGGTGTTTCAATTATTGTGTCAAAAGGGTATAGGATAAGTAATGAGCTCAGAGAGAAAGCATAGTTTTTACTTAATGGCACTAAGTGTTTCTAGGCAGAGTATGTGGCAGAATCTAGGCCACTTGTGGCAAAGATACTATAGTGTATTTCATTAGACATATAATCATTCAAACGTTGATCACCTATGATATGCCAGGTGCTGTTTTGAGTTCTGGAGAATATGGCCATAAATAAGATATGCAGGTCCCTATTTTAATAAAGCTTAAACTCTAGCAGTTGAAGATGGCTCATAACTAAGAAAATTAAAAATTAGAAATGTTAAATAGTGGTAAATGTTACAAATAATAAACCTGGCAAATGGGATAGAGCGTGCTGGTGTGCAGGTGCTGAGAGGAGGCTGAACAGAGTTAATCATGAAAAATCTCACTGAGGAGATGATACATGAGCTGAAACTCAAGTATTGAAAGGAGTCTGACATGAAAAGTCTGAAGGATGGATGCTGTAGGTAGAAAGAATGTCACATCTAAAAGGGCCTGAGACAGGGAAAAGCCGGCGTATTTCAAGAGTGAAGAGAAACCAATACAGCTGGAGCAGAGAAAGCTGGAGGGACAGGGAAACAAAGTAAGGAACACAAAAAGACACGAAATCTTGGAAACCACAATAATGCTGTGCCAAGTATTTTTGTTTTGACAGAGTTAGGGGTCATTGTTCAGACCAGTTATAGGCACTCACAGACATGACTACCTCAGTTCACAAGATAGCCCCACACATGGGGCAACCGTTTGAATGAGAATAAAGCATGAAGTATGACCAGGGAATCCATGGGTAAGAGAAGCAACTGCTTGCCGCACTAGGCACCGTGTGACTCTTAAAATGCTCCAGTTGTTATGCTACAGTTACCATCGAACACAGCTCAAAGCCTATTATCATGCATCAATATGTCATGGGCCTGTTGAAGCATGAACTCCAACTAGAAAGAGAACTATCTATCTTTGATGTACTTCTCTTCCTATCAAACAAGTTACTTCTTGACCTTAGTAGTGAAGAGATGAGCACATAAGACTAGCTACTGGATATAGTCATCTATAGCCTAGACAATTATAGTTGATGCATTCCCAAAGCATGCAAAGTAGCCTTTCTGTCTAAACAAGAAAACTTTTTTATTTGTTAAAGCATTGCCTCCCTACCAGAGCTCTTTGGTGGGGTTATATTGTGTTAGAATTACCCAGTGTTTTTTCATAACCCCAGATTCTATGCATCCTAATTAGAAAGTAAGTAATTAAAAAAAAAACCCACTATCTATACAAATATTCTAAATCTGTTTCTCATGCATATAATTTCATATATCTATATTCTTTCACAAATTTTCTTTCATAAGTAATATATATCAATATATGAAATATATTATACACATATTTTTTCTTAGTTTTCCCTTGCAGAAATACAAAATCCCCCTACAAACTCATTATGGAAGAGAATCAAGATCCACCTTGTCATGTGTTGCTTCAGGCAGGTGTATATATGATCCACCCCCACTCTCCAAATCTCTACGGAAGGATGAAATGCAACACTACACATACAGGGTTAGCTGTGACTGGGAATGCACCTTCTGGGAAAAAAAATAATATTTAAAATAAACTACCACCAAAAAGTAAGCGTGATTTTCCTAAAGCCCAGATTGGTGCCTCACAGAGCTAGTGGTTAGAAAAGTCTTTGGACTTATTCTATTGTTGTACTTTTCCTTAGAATTAGCCTGTAGAAACCTAGTGACCTCCGTTGTAACTCCTAAGCCTCCTTGAAATTGTTTCAACTTAACCCCCACTCCTCACCAAAGTCCCAGAAAATTTCCCAGGACAGTCAGCCAGAAAATAATGCAGACCTCCTTACCAGAAACCCTCCTCCCCAAACTTCTCCAGTTCTAAACCTATTGATCCAGAATAGCTCCGGCAATGTACAGAATCTAATGCCATGCATCTCTCTACTGGGGAGAGTCCAGGGATCATTTCAAGGTCACTGTGTTTGAAGTCTGTGTGGGTGAATTCATTTTGTAAAAATCTTCTTCTTGATCATCTTACTTCTTTCTGGAATTCACTAAAATTCTGTCAGTGCTTGAAACTGTGAGCATTTGCATACACAAGAGGCAGTCAGCAAATGTTTTCCAGTGGCAAATGAGGTATCTTCTACTCCAGTTTTTCAACTAAGGCAATAGAGCCCTGAGCCCTCTAGGGCCAGGGTCTTGTCTGTGTGCATCCCAAGTCATGCTGATTCTGCCCAGATATATATCCTCTATGACCTTAACCTTGGGTTCCTTTTCTGTAAAATAAGGTATGAACAGGGTAGATGCTCATTAAAAGTTAGTCTCCTCATCCCTTATTCATTAAGATTTTTCTTCTTGGAGTCTCTAATGGGAATGCTGAGAAGTTTGTAAGTGAAGAACCAGTGTTGACAGTGATCCTTAGGACCAGAGTACACAGTGCTGCTTTGCACAATACCTGCTGCAGGGTATTACCCATGAGGAAAGCACATGAATGAATCTTTTAGCCTCTTTGCTCCTCTTAATATCTACTTTCTTGGCCAGTGTGGCTCAGTTGGTTGGAGCATCATCCCATAAACCAAAACGTTGCGTGTTTGATTTGAAGTCAGGACATATGCCTAGGTTGTGGGTTCTGTCCCTAATTGGGCCACATGTGAGAGGCAACTGATAGATATTTCTCTCTCACTTTGACTTTTCTCCCCTCTCTTTCCCTCCCTTCCCCTCTGTCTAAAATCAAAAAGCATGTCCTCTGGTGAGGATACACATACACACGCACACACACACACACACTTTCCAGAAAAATAGATAGTCCACAGGATATGTTTCTAAATTGAAATTACACAGAAACATTTTCCTTCCCTACCCTCTTCACCCATAGTTACCCCATGACCCAGATACACAAAACAATTTGCAATTCCCGAAGACTGCCCAATATTGATATTTTTATTCATATCTGCCTTTGCAAATTCTGTCTTCTTTGTTTGGAAAGCTTCTCCTACACCACCCCTTTTCCTGCCCACCTAATTTTTAGTAAATTCAGCTCAATAAGAATTTATTGAACAGGGACAAGTTTCATGAAGCACAGATGACACTTGATTGTAACTGTCAAAGAACTTGCAACTAAGTCAGGGAGACAGACATGTAAACAAAACATGTAATGTGGGATGATGACTACCAATCTAGAGAGTGTACAGTGGTGAAATGAAGAGGAAAATTTCAGCTTCTGAGGCTCAAGGAAAGTTTTTTAGAAAAGGAGTAAGTATTAGCCAGGTAGATCAATGTTGGCCAATGGCATTGTAGTTACCAGGAGGAACATGTAAAGAAAGGCACAGACATCTGACATAGGCACATTTAAGATTTTTAAGTGGTTCCAATGGCTGAAGAAGTAAGAGACATATTTTTTTATTTGACTGTGTTTAATGTATATAAAGAGATAATTCAAGGCCAGGATATGGAGCACTTTGTATATCATACAGAAGAGTTTGAAATTTATCCTAGAGAAAATGAGGAACCATTGAAGGATTTTTAAAAGCTGGAGTATGACATTACTACATTTGGCTTTTAGAAAGATCATTTGGTGACAATATGATCATATATTAGTTGTGGGTTAGATAGGAGTTTGAGAAGTTAGTTGGAAAACTGTAGAGAGATGATTAATTTAAAGCAGCATCATCCAAAAAGCTTTTCCTCATCTCCCAGTATCGGCTGCCATATAATTTATAATCCCAACAGGATGTTTTCCAGGGTGAAATTGGATGCCATCAATAATTATCTGAGAACAGCAGAAGCCAGAATTGTCCCAGCAAACCAGGACACAAGGTGATCTTAAATTTAAAACCCTTGAATTGTTCCAATGACATTGTTCACTTAATGCTCTATATCCCCATGTTTTGCACTTCTTGCATTTCTTGCCTATCTTCCTCCACTAAACTATGGTCACCTAAGGCAAAACTGTCCCTTACTTCATTTCTAGTCCTTAACATTGTACCAGCCAATGACAGTCTCCCAATATATATGTATATTTTTTACAGCCTCTCCATCCAAGTATGGTGATCTTTGAGATGGTCCCAATGACCCGTCTCTTGGTGTTCATGCCTTTGTAACACCCTCCACTTGAGTGCATGCTAGACCTAAATATTCACGTATAACAGCTAGACGACAACAATGCTAGGATGCCACTTTCTGATTAGGTTATGGAAAGGCCATGTCTTCTATCTTGCTCTGTTTTCTTTCTTTTCTTTCTTTCTTTTAGTTTTGAATCCATTCAAAATCTATTTTCTAAAACAGTCAATGATGTGGAAAAATTCCATATAAGGTAATATTTTTATTTATTTATTTTTATTTATTTTATTTTTAAATTTTTATTGAAAATATGGGGTGACGTTTGGTTAACAAAACTATGTAAGTTTCAGGTGTGTAATTCTACAATCTATCATCTGTATATTGTATTGTGAGCTTACCACCCCAAGTCATGTTTTCTTTCATCACTATTTATCCCTCCTTTACCTTCTCCTACCTGCCTCTACCCTCTTTTCAGTTATCACCACTCTATTATCTGACTATGAAGGGCTTTTTTTTTTTTTTTTTGCTTAATTCCTTTACCTTTTTAAATCAGTCCTTCAAACCCTTCCCCTTTGTCAGCTGTTAACCTGTTCTCTGTATCTATGAGTGTGTTTCTATTTTGTTTATTAAATTCCACATATAAGTGAAATCATATGGTATTTGTCTTTTTATTACAGGCTTATTTCACTTAGTAAAATGCTCTCCACATCCATTAATGCTGTTGTAGAAGATAAGATTTCCTTCTTTTTATGGCCAAGTAGTTTTCTGTTGTGTAAATGTACTTTTTTTTAATCCACTCATCTACTGATGGGCACTTGGGCTGCTTCCAAATCTTTACTATTTAAATAAAGCTGCAGGGAACATAGGGGTGCATACATTCTTTTGCATTAGTGTTTTGGGCTTCTTCGGATATATTCCCAGAAGTGGAGTTGCTCCAATAAATTTAGTGGTTGAGTTTGACAACAAATAAATTAGAATTCAATTTTAATTGGAATTATAATAGAAGGATTGGTGTTGGATTGTGTCAAATTGAAAGAGGCTGTGTCACGTTAGACTATTTATTCTTGCTCTGGCCTACAAAATTCCTTCAATAAATGGCCTTAACTTCTCTGAGACCTTAGTTTCCAGGCTGTAAAACGGTGATAGGCATTGCTGACTTTCCATATAGTACAAAGAGTGGATGAGACAATCAAAGGCAGAGTGTTGTGTATACGTAAGCCCACAATTCCTTTTTTCCATCTCCTATGTTCCTACAACTTTGTTTCTTTGTTTTATTCTCCATAGTCATTTGTGCAAATTTAGCAATGACATGAATATAAACATCAGAAAAGCCTTGAGGAAAATTATTTTTTCCTCACTTTTGTCCTTAAGCTCTTTATCAATGTTGTGTATTACTAATACAATCAGAATGCCTTAGATTTTCTTACAATTTGAGAAAAACATTAATTCTAAAAACTCCAGCAGCTGAGTTTTCCTTCCATCAACATCTATCCAACCCAAACTACAAACAAATAATCACTACTGCTTTGTCTCACCAGAGGTCTGCACAGGGATTTTCTTCACAAATAAACTATTTGATTTGCAAGGAAGACTAAACATTGCTGACCCTTGCTACTTTCTTAGACTTTAGGAAACAAGAGTCCCTTGCCAAGCCAACTAGTTGTTTTTGATTTTGGAAAACAAAATTTGTATTGTATTTTTTCATTACCATTTATCCCCCCTACATACTCTTCCACCTCCAATCAACCTCTTCCACGCCCAGGACATTGTTGTCCTTGCCCACAAGTCCTTTTTCTTTTTTGCTCGATCCCTCCAACCCCTAATTCCTGACCCCTTAGCTGTCAGCCTGCTCTCTATGAGTCTGTCTCTATTCTGCTTATTGGTTCAGTTTGTTCATTAGGTTCCACATATGAGTGAAATCGTATGGTATTTGTCTTTCTCTGACTGGCTTATTACACTTGGCATAATGTTATCCAGGTTTATTCATGCTGTCATGAAGGGTAAAATTTTCCTTACCTCACATTGGTCAGAATGGCTAACATCAATAAATCAACAAACAAGTGATGGTGAGGAGTGGAGAAAGGAGAATACTTTCACACTGTTGGTGGGAATGTAGATTGGGATAGACACTGTGGAAAGCAGTATGAAGACACCTCAAAAAATAAAAAAATGGGTCTGTCTTTTGACCCAGTGATTCCACTTCTGAGGATTTATCCAAGGAAACCTGAAACACTAATTTGAAAGAATATAAGCACCCCTATGTTCACTGCAGTATGATTTACAATCTCCAAAATTTGGAAACAACTCAAGTGTCCCCCAGTAGATAAGTGGATAAAACAACTATGGTACATTTATACAATGGAATACTATTCAGCTGTAAAAAAAGAACACCTTTTTTAATGTTAGTTTTGTGCTACAACAAGACGCATAAAACCCTGATGCAGTTTGACTCAATAGGTTTGATGAAATTAGTTTTATTGTTAAAGCTATTTTAAACAGGACTTGAGGACAAAAAATTATGTAAGTACCACACTAATATAGAAATTAGACTTATCTTTTAAAATATCCCCATTTGACTTTTTAACATGACCTAAGATTATTTTAGCTAATAGTTTTCCTGATCATATTTGACAACCTTCAATTATGGTTCTTTTGCTTATATTTGGTGATTAAATTTATTTAGATGGCCAGTCATGCATTCATATTTCATGAGTCAATGAGGGGTAACACAGAAACCATAGAAAGAATCACAAAATATGTCTTCTATACTGTCAATTTATTTGGTTTATTTCTATCATGGCTTTTCTCATTTGCTTAGATTTTGGCCTCTCTTCACACGTCGGGGCCAACCATCTTTTCAATCTAGCTTTGGCAGCTGAAAATGACACTCCAACAATATTCTAGCTTTACATTTGTCTTCTTTCAAATGATCACTCTTGTGTGGGAATAATAATTATCAAATACTCTCTGGGATCATGGAAGAATTGGTGAGGTACTGTAGAGAAAAATTATTATTTAGTAGGAAAGAGGCCAGGTTGATGATCCTTGTCAAATCTTTTTAAGAAATCAGGAACCTAAGAATAAAGCCACCATATGACCCAAAAATCCCTCTTCTTGGTATCTACCCAAAAACTATAAAAGCATTTATTTGTGAAGATACATGTACTTCTATGTTCACTGCAGCATTATTTACAGTGGCCAATACATGGGAACAACCTAAATGTCCTTCAAGGGATGGTTGGATAAAGAAGATGTGTACATATAAACAGTGGAATATTACTCCGCCATAAGAAAAGATGAATACGGCCATTTGTGACAACATGGGTAGATCTTGAGAATATCATGCTAAGTGAAATAAGTCAGACAGAAAAAATCAAGAACCATATGATTTCATTTACATGTGGGATGTAAAAATGAAAACAAATGAAAAAGAAGACAAACAAACAAAAACTCATAGAAACAGATAGTAGTATTGTGATTACCAGAGGGAAAGAGGAATAAGGGGGAGGTAGAAAAGGGAAAAGAGGGTCAAATATATGGTAACAGGAGACTTGACTTTGGGTGGTGAATACGCAATGAAATATATAGATGATATATTATAGAATTTTACAAGTGGTTAATCTTACTAACCAATGTCACACCAAAAAATTTAAGAATTAAAAAATTTGGCAACAAAATTGTCTTGAAATTTTAGCCAATTAGATAATTAGCTCTAAACATCTAAGTACTGTTGTCCCTCCGAACTGTTATTTACTAACGAAAACAGGTTCTGGCTCAGATAAGGAACCCTTATAAACTTCAAAAACAAAATCAGCCCTTGCGTGGTAGGTTTTTGTGGCACTGCAGATGAGGGTCAGGTCCTCACACTCTTCCCCCTCTCAGAGAACCAAAAAGTGTAGAAGCTCCAGAATCCCCCACGGTGTTTCACAGCAGGGACTGGGAGAGAGACAGAAGCAAAAGAAAGAAAAAACTAATTCCAAAAACATCCTTTCAAAAGTAGATTCAAGCTCCACCACTCAGGTAATCTATGTCAAGCACTGTAATTTATTTCACATTTTGTTATGGGCAGGGCTATTAGGGGAGGGTGGTGGATACTTCAGTTTTTATGAACTGAAGAGTGTTGGTTGGGTGCCTGCACTGAGGACAGACTTGCACCATCTGGGAAGAATCACAGGAAATGAAAGGCAGCCCTTGACCTCAGAAAGCGTATAATAATTTGGAGAATATGCATATACATATTTCAGACTTTTTAAACCTTTATTATGTTAAAGACAAAAAATACTTTGTGGTCAAGTTGTTTTGTATTTATTTGCATTAAATTGGAAGGTAGATGAGAAAAATCTCTACATTTTCAGATAACATAATCACTGACTAGAATAGATGTGAATTCCAAATTTTGGTAGGCAAACTGGCTTTGAGATATATTGACAGAATAATATTGAGGTCCCTAAGATCGTGATTCTAATCTTGACTTTGTTCCAAAATAGCTGAATGACCCTAAACCAAGCCACTTCTTCCCCCTTGGCCTCAGAATGTCACATAGGGAGACAGAGATTACTTTTTTACCTTCTCTGAGTTCTTAAAGTGGATTCATGGTGCCAGGAGACAATGAGTATGAGTCAATTTCCAGGATACCACATTCCATTAAGGTCTTTTCATGTCATTGATTTACAACTTCCCCAAATTAGGACTACTGGTTGGAGGTGGACTATTCCTTCAGAGTTTACATGCAATTTAGGATCCCCTTGTGTTCCACGATATCCAAAGTGATTAAACTTTAAATAATGTTAATGGGTATATTTCTGGATTTTAGAATAATTAGATACCTATATCAGAAATTAGTCATCATTATTTCTTTTTTGTTTGTTTATCATTTATTTTTTTTATTGTTTATCCTATACAGTTGTCCCAATTCCTTTTTTCCCTTTGGCCCCCTTCCACCCAGCCCACCCTTGTTGCCCACAGTCAGTCCCTTTTCCCCTGTCCATATCTATGAGTCATTCATACATATTCTTTGACTAGTCCCTTCCCCTTCTTTCCACCATTCCTCCCCCTTTCCTCTCCTCCTACAACTATCAGTCTGTTCTATGTTTGCATGTCTCTGGTTCTATTTTACTCATTAGTTTATTTTGTTTATCAGATTCCAGTTATAAGTGAGATCATATGGTATTTGTCTTTTGCTGACTGGCTTATTTCACTTAGCATAATAGTCTCCAATTCCACCGACCATGTCGTGAAAGGTGGAACTAGGGCAAGCACCAATAAGTGTTCTCAAAGAGAAAGCTGAACTTCAACTTCATCTCTGCATGTACAACATTTTAATATTGAATAGATCAAATGCAGGTAGAAAGAGGATTTTCATCTTCCATTACCATGTGTGAAATAAGACAGCTCTTTAAATAGAAAAAGTGTTTTGGAATTCTGTTTGCTGGCTGTGGATACTGATTAGCTCTCCATAGAATAATTTTTGTTTCAAGTATAAGAAAAAAATGCTTATAGTCACTAATGAGTGATCCCATGTGGGACGGATAGATCTCTGTTACATTTGGTTCGCAGGCTCCCTGGAGCCCAGGCTGTGTCCCCTGAAGTCTAAGTTTGAGATTCCGGGCTGAAGCTTGTAATAATTTAGACAAAGCACTGGAAATGATCTCCACTGCTCTAAAACAAATGAGTTTAATTGAAACATTCGGTTGTAGGGCAAAAGCAAATCAAATGTTTTGATATGCTTCAATTATAGCGATTAGTTCTCTTGAAAGAAAGTTTCACAAGCAATAATTTCATCCTACATTTCATTTGCTTCTCTGAGCTCTTAGGAAAGCCAATTAAATGTCGAGTTTCTTTGCTACAAATAAAAGGTAATTAATTTTACCATGGTATAGATGGCATGCACCATTTTACTGCAGCAAATGTTTACCTGAGTCATGAATGGGGGTGATAGCTCTGATTTGATCTCTAGTCCTCAATCTGAGTTGTGTAAGATAATTTGCAAGGATGGAGAGTGAAAATATTAGAAATAATTTATTTGTATTTATTTTTATCAAAAAATAAAAAGTATGCTTTACTAGTGTTTATAATGTTCCTGGGGTGTTTTTGTGATTATCGTTGCAGTTGGTCACCATATGCAATAAAAGGAGTCCTGATAGAAGAGGTGGCTTTAAAAGTCACAGGGTTTAATAAAAACATTCTAAAAATCCTTATTTATTTTCAGTGTTCTGCAGCGTAATGCATTTATGTTTATACAGTCAAGACATTGGCAAAAATAATTAACTAATTCTACTAACCCTCACAAAATAGCTATATGGTTAAAAAATTCATAGAAAGTCATTGTGAATTGAAAAAAAATATTTATAATATAAGCACATGCTGACAACAAGAAAATGACAAATACATTCCCTTTATATTTACTATGAATCTCCCCTTTTTATCCTTGGGGAAAGTGTGAAAACTCCACCTTATTCTCAACGATTCATTGTTCTCATCATTTTGGCAATTAGATATGCATGACCTTGTGACTGCTCTTCTACTATTATTTAACCTTAACTAATTGTGTCTTCTTTCTCCAGCTGTATTATAGAAGATATGAGTTTGGCATTCTCCACTAGAGAACTTTCTGTTGAGTAGAGCTCTCTGCAATGAGGAAATGTTTTAAATCTGGACTGTCCTACATGGTGACCATTGGACACAAGTGGTTTGATAGGCACTTGAAAAACTACTAGTGCAACTTAGCTTAATTGTATTTGTTTTTAAATAATTTAAATATAAACAAGTTCATGTGCCTAGTAGTTATCATATTAGACAGACCAGCTTTAAAACATGTAACATGGTCTCCTCAATATAGTAGGTGTTCATTTTCTCTCCTTTGCTGCCAAGATGTGGAAAGACTCATCAAGATACTCCCCCTGTCTCAATGGTCCCCTAGTTGAAAGTCTGTTATCAGTTATTACTGGTTATCAGCATATTCCCTTTTTTTAAAAAAAAAAAAGAATATCAAAGCCTGCTTTTATTAAGGTACCAGTAGACCTACGATTTGGAAGGGATGGTAACATGAACCAAAACAAACTGAAATCCTTCAGAGTCTAAATTCATTTTCTTACTTGAAAGCTTTTTTTCTGCTAAGTCATTGACCAGTTTAGGAATAAGGAGTCTTACTTTGTCACCAAAATTCTATCACATTCAGCTCTAGATTTTTCACACTACAGTTGATTGGTGTTGGGGCGAGGGACAGGGAAATGCTTAATAACAAGATCTCTTTCCACTCTTAATCCTGACCTTCCTTTTTCAAATGTTAAACTTGCAAGTCTATTTTAATATATCCACCTCATTGGACATGCTTAATTGAAAACAAAAATGTAAAGCAGCCACACACGTGTGTGTATTCACACACAAAGTATGTCTTTTATGAAGTCATGACTTAGTTCAGAATATCTGCCTAATTCAGGATAAATAACTACATTAATATTCCCATATGGATGGACTGTTATAAATACAAGGAGTTCCCATATTAGTGAAATTAGAGAGTAAAGAGAAAGGGCTGCAAGCAACAGAGGGTATAAAAGAATTTAGTATTGTATAATTTTATTTTTCAAAAGCAAGAATATATATATATAAACACAAAGGAAAATTTTGGATGTATATAAATGTATATGTTGACAGTAGTTTTATCTGTAAGGTAGAATTTCTAGAGTTTCTTTTGAACATGTCCCTGTGAACTGGGAAGTTTTCAATATTGTTATGTGCCCTGTAAGAATCCTCTGACATCTTTAGGAAGAAATGCAGCAATGTCATTTTCTGTTAATAACCTCATAAATAGTTTTAATACCTTTCCTTAAGATCTTAAACATTATCGGGTCAACTTAGAAAAAAAAAAGACAGGAAAGTACCACATGCTCCTTGATATCTAGCTAGGAAAATGGCCAGTGCTATCTAGGAAAGGGACCACTTATTGTGTATTGCTTTTGTGTAAATATCCTGTGTACCAGAGCACAAGAGTTTCACTTCCACACATAGAAACCTAAAACTGTGTATATTTTGTTCACACATTTAGATGCAACCTTCAATTTCTTACTGCTCAGAATGTCTGTGTGACTAAAAGCACAGTATCCACACAGTCATTAAATGAATTTCTCCTTGTGAAGATGTCATTAGCAGACCTAGAGTGCTTGTGTCACAGTGTTAGAGTTCATGGTCATGTCCACGTATCTCAGGGATAACCTTAATGGTCTGAGTTATTACGGTAAGTTGAGCAAGGTGGGGAATAAGGGAATAAAATCACAAAAAATAAGAGAACTCTTGTGTGGTCAGGTAATCTATTTCCATTAAAAAGAAACTATAGTAAGTATACAATCATGAGATTTAAAAGGAAATGCAAGGAGAATTATCTTTCTGTGACTCATCCATAATTAACTGGTGCTATGTTCGGGCAATGGTGAAAGTATTAGGGGACCTGCCATCTCTAAGAAGTGTGATAAGTGAAGGCTGGGTAAAGATTGGGAATTTTAGTTAAGAGTTGCGACTTACAAGGCGGCTGTTTCTCAATGGATGTTGTTTTGGGGTGATTACTTCATAAAGAAGACTTTTCAGGACATTTTACTTTGTGCTATGTTGTGTATATTCCTTCTGACACCCTCTTAAGAAAATCTTCAGTAAAGATGTACATGATATTTTCAAACCTTTTGGACTTGTTATGTGGCCATTTATTTGTATCGTTGGGCTGACACCAGGCCATTTCTACAGTGAAAACCAAATGAACCAGTTTTATTTAGATCACCCATTGATATTGGTGAGGTGGAATAATGAAGTAGAAATTGCAGTATTGGCTTTTAAGTGTAATGTGCAAAACTTACAAAATATCTTTCCTAATTGCCCTCAGAACAACAATGATTTCTGATCCCAAATTATATGCTGCTAATTCTGAAGACTGATTTTTATCATTACCATCTGTTCCTGGGGATGTTAGAGATTCCTTAGGTGCCTCAAATTCAATGATTTCATATTATTCCTGACCAGTTTATATCTTTTGCTCCACTCTAGTCCATGAGAGTCAAAGTATTTATTATCATCATCATTATTAATTTTAATATCATGAAATTAAATAATGTGAAAGAATACTAATTAAGGACATTTAATTTCATGGGAAAATAAATCTGACTGCATTTTAATTCTGGTAAAATAGTTTAAGCATTTAATGTTATTCCACCTATTCAAAGGATCCCAAATATACCTCACCACTTGACCGTTCCAGACTTTCCTTCTCTATTAAGTACATCGTCATTTTGGCACCCTTTTAGTTGGCTCAGTGAAAATGGACTTTTGATTATTTTTAGAAGGGACTTGCTGTAATGTCCTTTTCATCAAATGCATTTTTTTTCATTTCATCAGAAATCTGGAAAATTCTGACGAATTCTCCATTAACATTTTTTTTCTCAGAATATATGATGCAGTGCAAAGTGGCTTTTAGAATTTCTTAGACCTGAGTTCAAATTCTGATTTTTTTAAATCAGTCTATTTTTTTTAACTATAAGAATTGAGGCATGTTGTTCAACTACTCTGAGTTAATACTTTCCTTATCTATCTATATTTCTAAGATCAAGTTTTTAAAATTTCAAGTACTTTCTGTTTGCAGAAAAGAAAATGTTGATTCATTTTTTTACTGATTTTTTTGACAGTGTACCTTCAATAACATCATCTCCTTTATAATTTGGATACTGTTTTTCTTTCAGTTAAGGAGAACTTGAGGGAATTGCTCCCTCTTGTTAAAAATTATTCTGTTCGTACAAAGGAGTTCACACAGACATTGTCTGACCCTGTAATTTACATCAGCCAATATCCTCTGTTCTGAATTAGCAGCTGAGCTACTATTTTTATTTAATTAACATTGAAGTTGCCTGCAGATTTGTGGGACCATTTTCCATAACAAAATTATATATATATATATATATATATATATACATATATATATATATATATATATATATATTTACTAACCATATGCACTGATGCTCTGCACATATGCCTAATTTTCCATGGGACATTTTATAATTTTGTAACTTAACTGATTCAGGATCATCTACCATGGTCAACAAATGAGATGATGTTACAAATGCCTTTTCCCCTTCTTATACAATGTGAAGTTTCCTTGTGAGGAGTAATCCGGATCTGATACAATAATCATGCAAGTCAGGATGGGGTGTGGGAAGAAGCCAAGGGGTAAGTGATGAGGGAGAGAAAATGAAGCTAACTGATGGTACACTAGAAGGTAAGGCTCAGGCAGTTGGAAAGCAAGAGCAAAAACAAAAAAATGAAGAATTGGATACATTTTATGAGGCAAAGAATTTCATATTTATAATGTGCTTTTTTTTCATAGATGCCTATAATCCTAGAGTGAGTCTTGTGGGAATAAAGAATCTTCATTAAACAAATACAGACACTAGTTAGTTCACATGGCTACACATCTCTGCTCTTATCAGAGCAGGACCAATAACAGAGACACAGTTTTATAACCATTTCACCCATCTATGCAGGAAAACCATTACCAGTTTTAAAGGAGAAGCCACACCACAGTCCACCTGAGGTTTTGATGAAACGATTTCCCTTCAAAATACAAGGTGAAAAAGCTAACTTCTGTGGGAATTGGGGTGGGGAGGGGTGGCAAAGGGGAAAGAGGCAGGACAACTGTAACTGAACAACAATAAATAAGAAAAAGATCTCAGTGATTGAGTTTTGTTCCCCATAACTCTGAGATAAGATAGGTTGCCTATGTCTTCTGAGTAAAGATGACAAATGAAGTGACAGGCAGTCACATTGCCTGTATAGGACAGGCAATGGGGAAGCCTTCCATCATCCCATGGTGTAATCTTTAGGTCGACTTGCATCTTCAGTTCTGGCTTCCCTAGCAATAACCTCATCAGTACCTTCTTTTTCTTTAGGAAAAAGAAGCTGTTTTTCTTTTTCCTCCTCAAGTGTTTTTCACATAACCTCAGCAATAAAACATATCCTATGTATCTTACAAAACATGTGGGTCTACACAGATTCATGTGTAGCAATTACTTCCTTTGCTTCTGGAGGGATTAAGGGAGAGAGTTTTAGAAAGCAAATAATCAAACACAAAAATATAATTTTAGGTCTGAATAAAAAAGACAATAATGGTGTTCATTTCACAAATTATAGAAAGTAAAATTTAACAAAATCTGTGTAGCTTAGGGGAAAGGTAAGTTGTAGTTTTTTCCTAGGACATGGTGGATGGTTATATTATAATCTGGGAGAAAGTAGAGGTCTTCCCAGGGTTGAGATAAACCGAAGTAGTAAAATAATCCTGCTAGAAGGTAAAGACCAGGAAGAGGATGTTTACTTGCAGAGTAGTAATTTGGTGATAAATGTGTAAACCTCAAGAAAATGCACATGTGCCCTGGCCAGGTGGCTCAGTTGGTTGGAGCGTCATCATGTACACCAAAAGGTTGCGGGTTCCATTCCCAGTCAGGCATGTACAGGAGGCAGCCAATACAACTAATGTTTCGTCTTTCTCTCTCTCCCTTCCTCTCTCTCCAAAATCAACAAACTTATCATTCAGTGAGGATTTTAAAAAAAGGACAATATTTGTCTTGTGAAGATGTAGCCTCTGGGCTCTAACATTAAATTAAAACTACATTTAAGGCTGTCTCTTTGTGATTTTTAGTTAAGTGGTTGAGAGTTCTTTGTCCCAAAGTGAATCACCTCTGATAAGAAAGAAGAGCCGAAGATCATTTTTAGACTGCCAAAGAGTGATTTTCAATGACTGTAAATGTTTTGCTTTGAAATTTAAGAAATCTGTCCTCACTTCATTGATATGTTGATACTTGTATTTGTCAGAATCAGAAATGTTGATGGAAAACCCATGTCTTTTGGGTCACCTACACCTGGCATAATAGTTACATCCTTCTATTATACCAACTACTAACAGGTAACTAATGACTTTAGCCTAGGAGCCAGGCTCAAACTTCTAGTATTTTATTGTGTTCTGGTAAAAGGAAGATAACAATGCTTTCTCAAAATATTTTTATCAAACATGTGATAACAAATGTAACATGGTCCATCTAGAAAGTGGTCTCATTCTAGCAGCTCAATAATTTGTTCCCTAGTATTGCATTTGGAACTGCTCTTATAGCCTAAAAATATTTTAATTAGTTTTAAGAATGCCAGTTTGTATTAGGGATGCTAATGGATGAAGATATGGGGAAAAACTTTACATGTGAAAAACCAATGATCGTAATTTTTATTATTGTTGTTTTTGATCTTTTTAAGACCCCAGGAAAAAGAAGACAATAAAAGCTTTCTTGGAGTTGTATGACAAAGACATTAAGTTTTGAAAAGATTTTATTTCTGATAAGTTTTGGAAAAAGAGAATTTATTTGAGGAATTGCCAGCACTGCAGTAGAAATTAGAAGAAAGTAGAAGCAGAGAAATATACAGTGAACAATATAAAATTTTTAAAAAGTTATAGGAGAAAAAAGTAACAGAATAACCATAAATGGCATTGCTAAAAAAGTAGTTTTTATCAAATTTTAAAAGATGACCTGTGAGTTAAAACAATAATAAAACTCATTAAATTTCTGGGTGCTTTTCCAAGCCACTCTAAAATTCTAAACTTGTGGAATTTTACGTATGGTACTTTTTAAATGTTAGTAATGAAAATAATATATTTTTTATTATTTTTAACCTAAAAAGGAATCATTTAGAATGAGTTCTCCAAAATTATGTTCCACTGCCTCACAATTAAATAAGCTACTAACAGCTGTTTTGAGAACCCACATATGCTCTTTACTAACTGTTATGTTATAGAAAATAATACTATATAAAATTAATTTTTGGTCTCCTTTTTGGTAGCAAGGGGCTTCTAGTATAAAAATGAAGCCAGTGTCCATTGGTGCTTTGAGAATTGCAAAAGAGAATTGAGGATGTTAATTTAAAAGGGATCTTGGCCACCTGTGTTTTACAGATAGGTCACTGAGGCCCAAATAGACAAATGGTTTACAGCACAAAAAAGAGAGTGACCAAGTAATTACTAATCATATTCAAGAAAACAAATTTGAATCGAAGACAAAACTGAGAATTAAAGAAAAATGTCAGAATTATCAACACAATCAACCTTTAGAAGTGAGAACCATATATATGCAAATATGTATCTGAGTAGGGGTGGTGGGTATTAGAGATTGAGTAGAGACATTAGCTTCTCTGCATGGCTCTGAGGAGAAATAAAAGAAACAAAGATTTTTCTCCATCAATGTAGAAAATGTTTGACTAATCTCTGATTGTTATTTTGCCCCCATGGTCTTGCCTATTATTAGGTTTTCTTGTAAATCAGATTCTTTCATTTGCAGTAACTATAATCACAAGAATTATAGGTTTCATTTTGACTCATCTCACCTCTCCCAGTAGGAAGTATCCTTCTGTCATTTTGACTAGACAAAAATAACATTTAACAATATAAATGAGGAATCAAAGATGCTCAATTATACAGCCCATCTCTGCCATCCAAGGACATCTGAGAATCTTGTGCCTTGTCCAGAAGAATTTTGTCCTCTTGGAAAAATGCAGTGAATATTTGATTTCCAGAATGTCTTTTTGGGTAACCTGCACACTGCTATCAATGCCTATTATAATATGCATTTTGTCTGTTATCAGAAATGACACCTCATCTCTCTAGATAATAATCTTCATGAGGCCTCAAAATTTCTGAAGAGTATTCAAACTTGTAAAGACTCTTGGTTTTGTAAAGTTTCACTTCTAATTTACTTTGACATTTCTATTTCAATTATGCATTCTAAATATCTTCACAGGAAGCTTAAGGAAACAATGTCCAATTTTAGCCAAAAGAGTGGGCACACCCGTCTGTATATGGGCCATACCTCTTCAATTTTTGTGAGAGCGGAAGGGAGAAAGGAAAATGAGCACTGCTCTGTAGAGTATATGGCCAGGTGGGACTCATTAACACCATTTTCACATGTGAAGAACTTGTTTGAGGGCCTATAAATTAGAATCCAACCTAGGCATTATTTCTTTCAGAAAGCGTTCACAAGAATTTTACACCCCCATGCTGCAAACAAGGTTCAGCGCTTCTACTGTTATCTGCTCTTTCCTAACAATGACAGCAATAAATATGACAATGGAAAGAAAAAAATTCATTTTCTTAGGACATTCTATGAGCTCTATAATGAGTAAATTTCATCGATCATCTTGTTCCTCAAAGCATGCTATAATACTTGAGTTGTTTTCATCCATTTACAAATGAGGAAGCTGAGGTGTTGGGAAGATAAATAATAGTTTCAAAATTACAAAACTAGTAACTTTCTGAACCTGGACTTCAAACTCCCCCAGTTTTAGTCCAGAGCACATCGTCTTGTCTTGCACTCTCTCACCCCTGGGTTATATATGGTATAAAAGCAGAGCCCTCCTCCCGTTTATTTTTATATTATTCAGAGCCTGCAAAATGACTGGCTTATATCATGTGCTTAATAAATGTTTGTTTTCCATACCACCCACTTCTTAAAATAGGTTTTAAAGTTTACCCTCAAAAGGGTAAAATTCTATTTAAATATAGGAAATTAGTATTAGGAGTTAGAACACTCAGGTAAAGGGATATTCCTGAGTTTTTTTAATTTGAATCTTTTCCTTAGTGCATCACATTAGGGAACACTTTAAGAAGTTTAACTATTTGGAAAGGACAGAAGTCCGAGGATGGCTGTTCCAAATGCAGGAGTTCCACACACTAACACACGCACGCGCACGCGCGCGCACACGCACACACACACACACACACACACACACACACAAGAAAGATTTAGGGAAGAGTTGTGATGGAAAGAAAAATATCACAGAAAAATGATATTTCAGAAACTATGAATGAGGTAGCTTCATTTGCTTCTGTAACATATTTCTTGTTTTATTACTGTATGTGTGTTCTACCATATGAAGTAGCTCACAATAGTTTTTAAATAGCCCAAGGAGTTAAACATTCAATGATAAAGAATTGTTAACCTTAGTCATAATCTAAAGCCAAAGAGAATGTTTCCTTTCATGTCTAAGGATTTGGAAGCTGTGAGAACTGAACCCTACAAGAGGTAATGAGGTTCACCTTTTGTGCATGTATTTTTACAGATATCCTTAAGGCATTAGAATTTATCCTTTCACCAGAGACTATAATTATATTTCAAGCTGAATTAGATCTGCTCACCAAAGGTGGAACAGAACACCCCAAGGAAAACATTGTCAAGAGAAGGACACATAAGAAGACAAGATATGGTCTGAAAATATATCATTAAAAAAATGTGGAAAGTTTAACTAGAAAGGAAAACGCTGCCAACTTTTTTTCTGAGAAAATGTAATAGAATTTTCTGTCCAGATCTCTTCTGCCTAAGGTGAATATTTAAAATCTAGATAGGATATATTCCTTTTGGAAATATGCTACCAAATCACTTGAGAGTCTTTGAATATAAAACACAGGACCAAACAAATCCAACGGCTAATTTAAAAAGCAATGTCTTCTCCTGCAGTCCAAAGTGAGTTAGTCTTCACAGATCTCCAAATTAACTTATTCCTCAGTCCATAAAAAAGAAATCAGATATCAAAATATTGATTCACAAGGAGAAAATCAACTGTTCCCCACCAACTCAACCCTGTAAATAGTTGGTTCCTGCATGGAGTTCTTATATTTAATAACTGCTTCTATATCTGAAATAGCATCAGATAGAGAAAGATCCAATTGAACCCTAGTATTTAAGAATAAGGATAACACACTCATTTAAAATTGATTATACTGAAGCATAAGTCTTATTTGAGCCCTTTTTGTTGACATCAATGTGTTTAGCTATCTGTCAAATGTGTTTAGCTATCCTTAGCAAACTGTGACTGAGAGCCAAACCTGGCCTGCTGACTGCTTTTCTATGATCCATAAACTAAGAATGATTTTTATGTTTTTGAATCATTGAAAAGTCATTCAAAAGAAGAATATTTAATAGTATATATAGTAAAAATTATATGAAATTCTAATTTCAGTGTACCTAAATGAAGTCTTACTGTAATACAGCTATGTTCATTAATTTATGTATCATCCATGGCTGCTTTTACCTTACAACAACCAAGCCTGAAATATTTACTATATGACTTTACAGTAAAAGTTAACTGACCCTCAATCTACTACAATTCTGATTTTCAGGGGAAAATCTAATTTTAAATATTATGTTCCATTGTGAATATTTGTATCTTTATTATTTGATAAAATGTGCTTGCTAGGAATCTCCATTTGAATAGTACAAAATGACTTGACTCAAAATAATCAAGGCCATGGCATGAAACAGATACTTGGAACATGGGTTTGTTATTCCCCAAGTCCTTGTTTCTCATTCACAGCCTAAAAAATATAGTCTACAATTTATCCCATACTTATTCAACATGGAACGACCATAGGATCATAGTAAAATGCCCTTAAAGATGATATGTGAGTCTCTTTTTTCAATAACTATACCTGGAATAAGCCAGCAGCCATGCTTAGGAAGTTATCCAGGTTCTCATGGGCATGACTTTGGCAATGCAAAAAGGAAAGATACCGTCTCTACCTTTAGACAGTTTTTAACATATAGAAGAACATCACCTGTGGTGGAAATGATATTTTGAGAATAAACTGTTCTGTGATTTCTACACTATAATGAAAGTTCTTTACAAGTTGTTGAAAAGTGAGAAAAATAAAAGATGTTCAACTTCACTAGCTATTAGAAAAATGCAAATCAAAACTACAATGAGATGATACCATTTCACACCTGCCAAAGTGGCTATTATCAATAAGACAAGTAATAACAAGCATTGGAGAGGCTGTGGAGAAAAAGGAACCCTCATTCACTGCTGTTGGGAATGTAGACTTCTACAGCCACTATGGAAAACAGGTTAGAGGTTCCTCAAAAAATTAAGAATAGTTTACTATTTGAGGTAAATATCCAACAGCCCCTCTTCTGGGTATTTACCCCCATAATTTGAAAACATTTATTTGTAAAGATATATGTACCTCTTATGTCCACTCCAGTATTATTTACAGTGGCCAAGACATGGAAACAACCTAAGTGTCCTTTGATAGATGATTAGATAAAGAAGATGTAGTACATATATGCGGTGGAATACTACTCAACCATAGGAAAAAATGAAATGCTCCCACTTGTAACAACAGGGATGAACCTTGAGAATATCATGGGAAGTGAAATAAGCCAGGCGGAAAAAGTCAAGAAGCATATGATTTCACTTATACATGGGAGATGAAGCTGAAAACAATGGATACATAAAAGAGACAAACAAAAACCTATAGACCTAGACAATAGTATGGTGGTTATCAGAGGGAAACAGAAGTGTACGGGGAGGTAGTAAAGGGAAGAAGTCAAATACATGCTGTCAGAAGGAGAGCTGATTTTTGGGGGGAGGGGGGTAAATATACAATACAATACAGAGATGATACATTATAGAATTGCACACATGAAACCCATATCATTTTATTAACCAATATTGCCCTAATAACTTTAACTTTTTAAAATGATGAAAATTAATATACGAGTGCTTTATAAAGAAAGACATTTTATTTCATTTAATAAAATTATTTATTTCAAATTTGTAATCATTCTATTTTTAAGTTAAACCAGTCATTATTTTATAAAATATTATCACAGAAATATAATAAATGACATTTCTGTATATTTTTATTTTTATATTAATCTTATATATTATAATCTTATATTTAAGGTACGTCTAAAGCCTAACATTAAAATAAATAATAATAAATAATAAATGAAATTCCAAAGTCTGGAATCTACTGGTCTGATTGACAAGATTATACAGTTCATGTAGTAGAATAGTAGTGATTGAAAAGGTTCAAAAGTTAATTTGGTACATTCAAATTACCCAGCATCATGATGGCCAAGTGGAAAACTTTACACTTAATTTATAAGTCAAAGGGGAGTCATTAAAAGTCTTTGAGCTAGAGAATGACATAATTAGAGCTGTGCTTCAGCAAGATTAATTTTGCAGCAGGAAGGGCTGTCTGAGGAAAAGACTAGAAGCAGAGATATTATTGAGGAGAAGATTGTTATTGTCCAAATGAGATGAAATGAAGCTCTGAAACTGATGGAGACCATGGGAGTGGGAAGAAAAGAACAGCTGGAGGACCGATGTGGAGTCCGACTTGACAGGCACCTGTGAGTAACTGAATGGGAGCAATGAGAGACCAGAACAAGTCACAGAAGGTTCTGTGGTTTAGTGCGAGGCAACCCAATACACTTGGGTGCCCTCCGCAGAAACAGCAAACTGTAAAGGAGACACAGATAGAGGGGTGACTGCACATGAGATAGCAGTTCTAAAATGAAGGACAACAGCTAGTCGAGAATTAAGGCACAGGGTATGGCTGCTGAAAAAATAAATTTGACTGAGTAAATGCTATAATGCTGCCAAGACCTATTATAATTTTTAGAGATATTAAGGAACAAAAACGTATGGAGCTCTATTTCTTAAGGACTGTGTCATTTTACAAATTTGAAGCAAACAAACACAATGAGGCTTGTTCCTCCTTAAGTGAAAAAGTACTTCAGAGGAAATGCAGATTATTATCAAATTAACCCCCTTACAGATCTGTTTGTTTCTCAACATGATAAATTCTTGGAAGAAACCAGCATTTTATGTGTATATGCTGCCTGGATCCATTTTGCTCCAAGAAAAAGCCAGTGTGCTGCAGTGTAAAATTATCATTCGAACTGCCTTAGTTACCAGCACCTAGGACCATGGATCATAAATAATTCTAAAAATTCTAAACTTCCAGAATGTAGTGAATTATGAGCTTTTCATCAGAAGACATGAGGATCAATAGAAGTAGAAGGTTTCTAGATAAGCACATTCCATAATTACTGCTTAGGACTGAATAAATCAATTTAATACCATACTTCAGAAAAGTTTTCAAAATGTAATTTCCTCTAGATTTATTAGAGTAGTGGTGTGTTGGTTCATGGTTCCATCCCATCTCTTTCTTAATATAACCTTTTAAGGAAATTTAATTTCTACTTCAAAAGAAGTTACATAAAACATCAATTCTCTGTAACTGGATTTGACACATTTATGTTTTATTTTTTTTCCCCAGAGGAGATGAATCAATCATTCAGTTGCTTCTCAATTTGTCTATTTTTTTAGTGTGCCAGTAACTTAAATTTATCAGACTTCTTCAGCAATTAGTTAATAACTAGGTATTTAAATACTCTTTACTTGCAATTTAATAGTCTAGGTAATGAGGCTGAAATAGACTTCATGATGCTTGTCCAACTGGCCACTTCTTTCAAATTTAATAAATCTTTTGTAGAATAATTACAAATGTACACGTGCTGATTACCTAAACAGTTCACAAAACTGTACATAATTGAAAACTTTAATGCTCAATGCCAATAACAGTAAAAAAAATTATTTGGGCTATTATTTTCATGGTAAGAAACACATTAAAGATTAACATGGCCCATAATACAAATGCATATATTTGTCTTGTGGTATACGTGTGTCCATAGTATAATACACATATAAAATTAAAAATTTGCTGTTGATCTAAAAAACTGTTGGCAGTTCACAAAAAAAAGGAATGTTTAACAGCTCAACATTGCAAATGCTACAAAGGTTAAATAACTGATGGTGTTTTTGAAAGTGAAAAAAGATTCTTCATTAAACTAATGTCATCTAACTCTCTAAGGTTTTGTTACTGTTTTTGTCAACTGAGTAATATATTCATGAGTTTTGAGCATGTTAAATACTCTATATAAAAATAAAATGAGAGATATATGAGTACACAAAGGAAAAAAGCCAGGGTAAATATCAGGAAGCTCTTGCAGAAGAAGGGATATTAGATGTTAAAGCAAGTTACCAAATAATGCTCACAGAAATTCTATTGAATTAGAAATTAAAGACTGACTAGCCAAAGAAAGTCAAGAACTCAGAGCGAAAAGGAAAATAACAGACCTTGGTTAGTCATGCAAACTTCTCCCTCAAAGAATTGAAAAGACTTTATCCTTTGTGAAATGTTTCTATTGAAGTAAATATAGAATTTTATATCAAGAATATGTCCTTAGACAAATGAACCTACAGAGTGAGAATTTGGTCTAGTCTTGGAAGTATTTGCCAACATCGTGAATTTTAGCTAGGTGTGAAAAGGCTGGTCTGCCAAAGAAATTTCATTTGACTTCAAAAATTAAGAACTTGCATTAAAGTACTAGTAACTTACAGAAGTTCTAACCACAAAGTTTTATATATGGCCATATGATGCATTTGCTCTCTTTACTATTGAACATTGGATGTGATGATCGTGTTAATTTCTGAGAATGACACTTGGCAAAGCAACTAAAGCCAACCAAGTTGAGAAAGATGACTTTGAGTTCTCAATGTCCCAGTGAGTAAGGTTATAACTGAAGTTAACAACAAATTCCTGCCTTAAAATACTTACTAAAATCATTTACTTGTCTTAAAAATGGTTCTAAGCATAAATTATAACTGGAAGTGCCCTTTTCAAATACTCAGTTGAAAAACTGAGTTTTCCTCTTTGTTGTATGGGCTCTCCTACTAACAGCATAAGAATTTCAGGGTCACTTTTCTGCCAATGTTACAAATGCAGCTAATCCTACCAAAGGGAAGATTTGTGTTAAATCCTTTCATTAAATCAAGTTTCTCTGCCAACAACACCCTTCTCAGCTATAGCAAACAATCATCCCAGGGAGAGAGAAGGCAGAGACAGAAAGAAAGAGGAAGATTTAAGCAGATGTTTTCTGCACTTCAGACCCACCGATCCTCCTTGTATGGCTTCTTTCAGCTGTGCCCTTTATTTTAAGCCCTCTTGAGAAGCCAGCATGATGTGAGCATCCAGCTCAGAACACAACTCAGCCAGCGCAGTAAATTGAAGCTTTGTACAGAGTAAACTTGAAAAGTTTTATAAAGAGTAAAAATAGAAAGAGACAAACAGGAAAATGATAAATTCTGAATTTGGACACCATGAATAATTTTCCTTTAGTAGATCAAGAAGAGAATCATATCCTTTGTAACCAGAATGACCATTGTTTATAATATACATGTATAGTAGCCCTGGTTGGGAACGGAAAGAAGGAAGGAAGGAAGGAAGGAAGGAAGGAAGGAAGGAAGGAAGGAAGGAAGGAAGGAAGGAAAGGAGGGAGGGAGGGAGGGAGGGAGGGAGGGAGGGCTTTTTAAAACCTGACAAACTGTTTAATGATTAACACAGAGAATGCCATTTTTCAATGGGCTTTGGGATACTCTCAATGGAAAATTTTAATCTTGCCATAGTAACACCAAAATGCATGTTATCTGGTGCTCAATTTGTAATCGCATCTCAGGATTGGCAAAAAATAAATTAAAATTAGTCCAAATTATTCTAATTATTTCATCGAAAAAAGTATTATATAATATTTTGTGCCACCATTATTTGTATATGTCACCCATGATGTCCTATATATAGTAAAGATATCCTTTATAGTAATATATTTTTGTTCATTTTCTACACAGTATTACCACTATTTAAGTGAGGAAGAAAAAGGTACTGCAGTAATTAAAAGAATTGGTTTGAAAGTCTGAAGAGCATCAGTTTGATGCCCAAATCACCTATTTTTAACTATGTGATCTTAAGAAGACAATTTGGCTTTTATATGCTTTAGTTTTCTCATCTGTGCAATAATGATAATAATATCTATTTAAAAATAGGTGTGATGCTCTGGCTGGTGCAGCCCAGTTGGCTGGAGCATCCTTCTATAAGCTGGAAGGTCACGAGTTATATTCTTCGTCAGGGCACATGCCTAGGTTGCCACTTCGGTCCCCAGTCAGGGCACCTAGGAGAGGCAATGGATTGCTGTTTCTCTCACACATCTCTCCCCTGGCCCCCCCACTCCCTCTCTCTCTAAAAATCAATAAGCATGTCCTCCAGAGAGAATAGGAATGGAGGGAGGAAGGGAGGGTGGGGGGCAGGGAGGGTAGAAGAGAGAAAGAAGAAAGTAAAAGAAAAATAGTTGTGACTAAGATAATGTAGTTTATGAAACGTATGTGTCTAATGTTACTTGTAATTATTGTGATTATGGTCTTCATAGTAGCATATTTATCATTACTGAAAATTATTTGTATTACCCACAAGAAATTAATTCTGCTTTCTAGGTTAAGTATATTGAAGTATATAAAGAAAATAGGGAAGTCCTTAGCTTCAGGCTCACACACAACAACTACTTCAATGTTTTCCTTTTCCATATTGATAATAAAAAAAAAAGATTCACTTTTGGGGGAGGAATTTCTGTACTATTGCTGCCTTTCCTTATCTGCATTAGAGCTACTTTAATTATCTCTTGCAGTGAAATGGAAGGATAAAATGAGAAATATACAAATCAAATTTGTCAGAGACAGGATAAGTGAAAAACACTCATACCAAGCAATATAAGCTACAAACGTGTAGGTGGCAACTACTTTCCTGAGGTAGGGAACATCAAGAGGGAAACAAAAGGATATTTTCTAAAAAGTGTTGTAAGGTCTTAGTAAGTAGTCTGTTTAGGGACTCTGTGCATTATTGCTAGTACTCCAAAAAATGTATATTATTCATAATGTGAAGGTACCATGAAAATCAAAAGTCCTGGAACTCAAGAAGGTCTTTGTCCAACCTTGAAGGGACATTCAGAATAAATCAATGCCTGTCCCTGCAATTTTATTTAAATTGCAAATTCAACTCTTTCTTCCCTGTTGTGTTTTTCTTCTATTTGTTAATGTTATCCTTGCCCCAGCAAGAGAATTCATGAGTCAAAAACACTTTACCTGACAGGTAGACAGACCTCCCTAGAGGTTACTTGCGACAGAGCCTGTGCAGAATAAATCTGAAAGCAATCCACTTGTGGAAAAGATCTGGAGAAACATCTAAAGATTTAGTGTTTGCATGTTCAAGTTCAGATCATTTCTGTTTCACAGCTTGTCCTTGATTGACAGCGAGGCTACCTCTAAACATTTTTATCTCAGGAAAGTATAAGTCAGCATACGTAATCCATCCAGGCAGCAGTTGCTATTAATGCCTCAGAACTGGAGGCCTGAAGCAGGTCCAAGCAGTAAATTCTAAGCGTTCTGGATAGGGCTCATATACTGCTCTTTAGTTCAGTCAGTTAGGTCCATGCTGCAGAGACAAAAGAATCTATAGCCCATCACAGACCCTGAGGGCTTTAATTTCTCACCAATCTCATTTGATAGATTAGGTAACACCGGAGGTAAATGGACCACAAAGGACTTCTTAATGATATACAGCAAGAGTAATTGAAATGCAGTCATTCCGTCATTCTTCCAATCATCTGACATTTATTGAAGACAATCAACATATGAGTACATGGCACCCGTAGAGTCTATAATCTACTAGGGTATGGACTCATAAACATCTAATGATAATATAAAAACATTTTTGGAGGTGTGGTTATGGCTTCTTTAAAAAAAAATACACACTCACATACAGTAATACCAAAAGCAATGAAAATAAGATACCAAGGAACAAACCTAAGAAAAAAATGCACAAGCCTTTAGAGAAAATTGTGAAATATTAGTTACTGGTGCTTTTCCTAATTACATTATTTTGTTAAACCATTGTAGATTGTATTAAAATCCCAGCAGTGTATTTCATGAAAGTTGGTAAGTTCATCTATTTACCTACCTATCTGTCTATCTATCTGGCTCACTCTCTAGACCAAAGACAAAAAGACAAATTTGATGAATAAGGGTGGAGGGAGAAATGCTACTCTACTATATATAAAATTTATCATTATTGTAATTAAAGTAGAATGGGTTTAGCACAAAGATAGATAAAATGGTAGTAACCAGACTAGCAATTACATAAAAAAGGAATCATGAATATATGAAAACTTGATATTATGTAATAAATAATATTAACATTATTTAGAGGTAGTACTATTTAATAAATGTTTAAATAAGTAGTTATTCAAATGAATCTCTACATTTTATTTTTTAAAAGTCAACAACTTTTATTATCTTTCACATATGTCATAGGAAAGGGAGTGTAGCAAATGGGTAAGAGTGTAAAAAAATGCAAGTAAATCTGCACTTTAAATAATACACAAAAATAATTTCCAAATATGTTAAAATGTAAAAGGCCAATTTTTAAAAAATTTTTTCAAAAGAGAACATAGAAGCACATTTAATGACCATAACAGTTAGAATGAATTAGAAAGACAGAAAACATATAAGCTGTAAGAGTAAAAATTGATGCATTAAAAATGATTATGTAAAGGTAAAACTTCTACATAATAGACAAGTAAATAAAAGACTGAAACAATGTTAAAAAGATCAATTTAGCAATGCACAGAATTGACAGTTTTGTGTTCAGAATACACAAATCCCTCTTTTTCCCTCATATCTTATAAATCAATAAGAAAGAAAATAAAGAGACAAAGTATATAAATAGACAATTCACAGAAGAGAAAACACAAATAGCCAATGAAAATGAACAAATGCTCAATTTCAAAAGACGTCTGCAAAATGAAAATATAAACAATAATATATTACATCATGACCACAGTCCTTCAATTTTCTTTAAGGCTGAAAATGCCAAATGTTAGCAAAAATACAGAAGAATTGAATTCTCATATCTATTGGAGGGAGTGTAAATTGGTACAACTATTATTAAAAAGTATTCTGGCAATACCATATAGAGTGGAAGATGTACATCTTTCTTCTACCAAGCAATTCCTCTCTTATGTATGCATTTCTGAAAAACTCCAAGGAATATTCAGGTAGACATATGAAATAATAACTTTCACATAATTTTTTATAAGAGTGAAAAATTAGAAACAACCCAAATATCCATCATAAGGGTAATGAATAAATATATTGTGTTAAAGCCATACAATTCAAATGACCTAGAGTTATATTTGTATCCATACCAATATCACTACCTATTGGCCTAGATAAATCTCAGAAAAGCAATGTTAGGTAAATAAAGAAAGTTAGGGACTGAAAAAATATTGTGTTACTACTCATATAAAATGTAACAGCATGGAGAATGTATTGTTATACTCTATATATTATACAATGTATATTTAAGTGTTTGTATATATGCATTTTGTTTCCAGTTGCATATATATTATTATTAATGATAAAATTATTTATGAGGATGATAAACAATAAATCTAAATAATTGTTACCTTTGGAATAAGAAAAAATAATACTGGAGAAACAGACAAAAGCAGAATCAACTGTAGCTGTAAAGAAAGAAAAAAATTAAGAACAAAAGTACAAGTTAAATTTAAAATAGAAAAACGTAAGATTTTTAAAAATTGGATAGTAGATACAGGTGTTAGTAATATTGCTTTTTCTTCTACTTGAAACAATTGACTAAAATTAAGAGTTGGCTTAAAATCATTAAAGTTTTCTAGAATAAAATATTTGAACTTGAAACATTTAATGGAAAGGTATTTAAACCATTGAGTAACCAAATAAAGTATTTACTTTTCTCAGCTTAGCAGCAAAAAGACCTGAGTTACTGCAAATAAATATGAATATGATCAACCTTGATCTAGTTTTTGAACTTACATGTAGGTCTGTCTTCTTTACACCTGCACTTGAATGTTTTGCTTTAAATGTCTCAAATAGGGTTCCTGAACTTCTTGCCTTCAAGTATGCTGTTCCTGTCATCCTTTCATTTTCAGATAATTGTAACTCCATCTTTTGAGTTGCTTTATTAACCTTGGAATCATTCATAACAGTTTGTTTACTTGCCATATCTTCAAATCCTACTGTCTCTACATTAAAGTATATCCGGGTTCTTATCATTTCTTACCACTTTTATTACTAGTATGTTCATCCAAAACACCATCACTCCTGCCTTATTGGAAGGACCTCTAAAGGGGATCACCTTATTTCTATTTTCGATACCATTTATATGAATACAGATCCAGAGTGAGATTATGAGACAGTAAGATAATTTTAACACTTTGCTCAAAAATCCCAATATCTTCCTAAAGTAAACATCATTTGCTGGCCCTCAGATAACTATCTTCTGCAATAAAAGGACCCTCATTCCCTCAGCTGCTGGGAGTGTGGGCTGCTATTAACATAACTGAGTCTCTGTCCAGCAATTGCTCTTGGTCAAAGGAAGCAGCCTCACCCAAGGATGGAATCCCTTCCCAAAGGTGGCTGGTGAATCCACGGGTAAAAGGCACAGTCTCCTTGCCTCAATATGAAACCACTCCTGGAAGCATCAACATAGCTCTAGAGCCCCTCATGCGATTTTCTGAGGTTCTGTTGCAATCACATCACAGTTCCACTCCTCCTTTTGCTAAATCCCACTGCCTTTACTTTCTTATAGGTGTTATGACTGAGAAAGGCCATCCTCCCCAAACCAACCTCCTGGAGATCTTTGCCTACAATTCCCTGTACAATTTGCTTTCTTTCTACCCCTTTCATCCCTTCCTTTACTCTCTGCCTCACTTCCTGTGCTCCAGCCCACTGGTCCCTGGCCATTTCTAGGGGAGAACAGGCACACAAACCACCTTTGACTATCCCCTCTCACTTCTTCCTTTACCATGAATACTGCAGAGATACACCACTCTGTCTGCATATCTTTCACCTCAACATGTCCAAATCTACTCTTTCCAACTGCCTGATTTAAAATTGCAACTCACCCTCCACTGCCCCACTTGCACATCCTGTGTCTTCTAACTGGGTTGATTATTTTTTGATGAACAACAAATACTCCTGAGAAGGTACAAAATGGCATTCACCTTGACAAATGCAAGTAAATTTTCGTTAAATATAGATCCCTAAGTAAAAATTTCTATTTAGGCAAGTTAAATTTTTATAATAAATATAATGTATTCCCCTTACCTCTCCAGATGTCAAAGTAAGGGTTAGAGAGTAGGGAGAGGGTTAATTTAGTAAAATAACTCAGATTACAGCCTTGGGGACAAAGACTGAAGCAAAGGATGGCAAATGTTTCAAGGCTAGAAAAGTATAATGGAAGCAAAGACCCAATCATTGAATAGCATCTCAGTATTCGTATATTGCCTATACATCGCAAGGTCGTCAAAACTTATATTGCTTGCTCAGCATTGATTTTTACATTCCTTACAAGGAAAAAAAAAATAAAGAACCCCCTCAGAGTTGCCTTGATGAGCTAATACTAATATTCTGAATTTTAAATACATTTGATACATGTCTAAACTGCCTTTATGTCTCATGTGATCTTTACTAGTGAAGTCAGTAGGATCAGCCTTATTCCCATATGGCATAAAAGGGCAATCAAACACAAAAACTTTGTTAAATGCCTAAGATCACACTAAATTCATCAAGGACTTTGAAGCTTTCTGCTAAACATATCATTCTTTACTGTCTCATGTGAGAAGCTGCTGTGCTGTAAAAAGAGAAATAAGAGGTTCTGATGGATAATTATGAATCTGAGATTAAAAGCTTTTTTTTAAATTTGTGTCAGAAAAAAAATTGTTAAGAAAATACAAAGTGTAAAGACATTGAAATGCCACATAGGAAAAACCATAAACTCATAGTGGAAAGGGGGAAAAAAAATCTGTCTTGAAAGGAGATAATTTAATACAAGTAAAATTACAGTTTATTGCACATTGAAAAAGCATATTCCCTTTGTTTGTCTTCTAAATTGCAAGGAACGTCAATCACTCAGGAGAAAAGAAGCAGGGCAGAATAGTTTAAATCCTCTAAGTCCAATAAAATCCTTAATTAGTATAATTTAGAGTAACCTCCCTTTAGATTTCTTAAAATCTTGTTTTATTATAATTGAAATTTAATCAATACACAGTTCTGATTACTTATACCCATAAACAAGTTATTAAGACTGTGCATTCAGGATGTCTTAACCAGTTGATTAAGTAAAAAGAGAAAAAAAAAAAAAGGCAAACTCACTGTTACAGCTTTAGAAAAAAAATAACAGTGGGTTGACTCAGAATTTCATTTTCAATGATTTCATAGGTAGAGTTTAGGTTATTTCTCAGTTGTATGCACTCATCTGATTAGAATCGAGAAAGCTAAAATCTGCCACAAATTCTCTCTACCAAGTTTAGGTTTGCAAAATACACAGTATTAGCCAGATCAGCAATAAAGGAAACTCAGGACTCCCTCATCTAATTAATTAATTAATGGAAAAAATTAAGGAACACTGCTCACAGCCTACCTTACTTATATATAGATATCATATCAAAATAAAACAAACACTGTAAAGAGAGAAGAGAAACAGAGAATGGACAAAAAAATGTAGATTTTAGTTGTGCCATTATAGTGTTTACTCACAGAATACCACATTCTTGGCCAGTTTCAAAATTAGTATGCAAATAGGTCCCTAATTTCTGTCTCTAGACAAACCAGCATTTGTCAAACCATTTATGGTATAGGAAAAAAAAAGTTATTTTCCCCCCTCTTTCAAATCTACCAAAGATGGATAGTTTTTATAAAATACAGTAAATATGGATTAGAAAAATGAAACAAAATATCTAAAATATATAAGGCATAGCTCGTTTTTATATAGATTCAATAGATATAACATTTCTCCATTAAATTTCTATAACATACATAAATGCTTAGTCTTAGTTTTAGTGTTTAACTCATCATGGACTGGGAACAGTTTGCAGACGGACAACTATATGAAAACACTTACCATGTAGCACTAATATATTGCTTATAGGTCATGATGAGGACATTGTTGATGGTTAAGGGTTATGGAATACTTGCTATGGGTGAAGTATTGTTTTCAATTATTTGTATGCATTGTTTTGATTCTCACAATATTTCTGTGAAGTCTTTATAAATGTCAGCGCCATTTTATAAAGAAACTGAGAACCAGTTTTAGCAAGAATCCTGCTGTCAGTTTATCAAGAATCCCCCCACCATTGATATCTTATCACCCTTAATAACTGATCAAGTACCTCCTCCCCAACCTTAGCCTACTTTTAGTAAGGAGGTCACTTTAGCAAGAACTCCTCTACCTTTTATGTCTCCTCTTAGTGGTTCTCACTCACTGACCCTCTCACTCTGCTCCTCTCTTGTTAATCTCCAGCTTCTTTGCTGTATTTGAAATTGAATCTAATCTTTCACCCATATTGCAGTAGTTTGGAACAAAGTCTATCCTACTGTTTTAGCAAATGTCAAAATGATTTTTTTTCTTTAATAAAACACACCCTCCTTGAACACAAAAGTCAACAAATACACTTGCTAAGAAGAAGAAATGTAGAATGTTTATTTTAAGTAAACCACAGAAGAGACCATTTGGAATCAGGGGTGTCCAACCTTTTGGCATATCTGCACCACACTGGAGGAAGAGTTGTCTTGGGCCACACATTAAATACATTGTTGACACATAATCACAAAAATCTCATAATGTTTTAAGTAAATTTACAAGTCTGTGCTGGGCCGCATTCATAGCCATCCTGAGCTGCACGTGGCCTATGGGTTGCAGGTTGGACACCCCTGAATCTACGTAATTGTTTTGCACTAACAATCAGGGACTACTTTTTTTTAAATTCTTACTAGCAGTATGCTGCAGTGGTTAAGAGCATGAGCACTGGAGACACACAGTCTTCATTTGAATCATGGATTTGCCACATACTAGTTGTAGGATTTTGACCAATTATAAAGCAGCCCTGTTCCTCATTTATCAGTAAAATAGAAGTATAATAGCTCATGAGATTGTAGTACATATTAGATGTTAATATTTATAACACAGGTACTAAATTGCCTGTCACAGAGTAAATATTTACATTTTAGTGATTTTTATTTTTGTCATACTCTTACTTCAGAGGGGTTCCAGGTATTAGATAGGGAATTGGTAATCTTGAAAAGATTTTTTATTGCTATGTAAAATCTTGGTCAATCCCATGTAGATTGGTTTAACATCTGGGTTAAGCCAAATGGATTGGAATAAAATAGAAAAGATGTTTTGGGGACAGGTGTCCAGCAGCCCATGCTTGGTATAGTGCAAGAAAGGAGCTTTCAGTTTCTCAGGATGACAAAATGATGTGATTATCACCATTAAGACTTCTAAAGGAGCTCAAAATCTCTCCTATTTCTTATTATCCACAAATAGTATTGATGTATTCTCAGGGGCTATAGAGATCATTAATGATGTTTCACCCTTCTTCTGGACCGTTTATTTTGGGGCTTGGCTAAGAAAATTGTATTTTAACCAGTTCTTAAATTTTATTTAGGATTAACACAGACATTTTCTTTTTTACAGTGAGTATTCCCATAAAGAAAATCGAGTTACTGAAAGGAAAGCTTGCTTCCAATCATTATATTAAGATGATGGCCATTTAAACATTTCATAGTATATTTTAGCTTTTAGTAACATTGCTTCATTTTCTAACCAGAGCTGCAATTTGCAAACTTCGAAATCCCTGTCAATTATGGGGGAGAAAAAAATATGCTACATAATTACCAATGATCAAAAATTACTTAATTCACACAAATAGACATCTTTAATGTATTTTTCTTCCTTGTCATTACACAGTCATATGAGTAATAAAGTTGTAAAGGTCAAGAAGAAAACTGGATCCTCAAATCTCCCAGGGTAACATCTGAGATTGTATACAATACAGGGTGGGCAAAGTAGGTTTGCAGCTGTGAGCAGGCAAAACACAGTTTATTCTCATATTATTATTTATTAATTATTGTCTTATTTTTCCATAAAAACAACTGTATGCCTATTTTGCCCACCTGTGTATATTCTACCTACTCTCTTAAGGGTAAGAGAGAGTGTCAGCATGTTTGTCCAGTTTCTGTGGTCACTGAACCAGATGGACACATGAGGCATTCTCTTGTTTCGGTGGCCAGTCATCTCATGATGCTCAGATGTAAAAATAGGTATTTCTACCACACTTGGTACCTTTTGTGAGCAGGAAATAAAGCCATTATGTTTCTCATGAGATCTGTTTCTACTTTTCACAAGAGATGTTTGACAAAGGGAAAAAAAATGGTTTCACTTTTTAAAATTCTTTATGCAACCAGTACCACATGTTCATATTAGTAGCACTGTGCTTTCTGACTCATATTCCAATATACAGATGCATTTTTAACCTCTAGTAAAGAATTGGTGAGGGCAGGACTTTTTTAGAATTATATCTTTGCTATTTTCCAACCTGATACTTATCTCCTGGATGGCAGAAACCGCCATTCCTTTATCGCTGCCTCACCTACATTGTTGAAGTCTGATCCTTTGTACGCAGAGGCATTCAATATTTTTTTTTAAATTTAGTTGGTTATTGTTCATTTCTAAAACCAGAAATAATGTGTTTATCAAGCGGGAAGGGGCTTTAATGACTTAAAAATTTTAGGTAAAACGTCAGTTATTTTGCCATCCTAATCACCATGGATCTGAAAATGCAGTTACACTAAAATGACTTTAACATAATTAAGGACAAGAGGTCATTGTTTTCTCAGTCCACA
The DNA here is from genome assembly GCF_021234165.1 of Pteronotus mesoamericanus. Taxonomy (NCBI): domain Eukaryota; kingdom Metazoa; phylum Chordata; class Mammalia; order Chiroptera; family Mormoopidae; genus Pteronotus; species Pteronotus mesoamericanus. The sequence goes on from NW_026555229.1 coordinate 9,049,377, forward strand.
ATGCCAAAATTTTGCAAATTATGTCACAAAATTCACTACAGAAACATGTTTCCCCCACAAGATCAATTTAAAGGAGGAAAAACACTCTAGTTTCAATAATAAAAGTAGGTACAATTTGTCCTCAAAAGTCATGCTGAAGTTGTGTTTAAGGTTTGCATGACTATAATTACCCTGAAGCTGAATGTTGTAAAAGCAGTCTGAAAACAAAAATGGAAATAAAATTAGACTCCCTCCTTAAATGATTATACCTCCTGACTGAGGGGGAAAGCATTATCTTTAAAAATCCCATTCCTCTTTGGATTGCTGAACAGAACAACTCATTGGAAGGATTTCTCCTAAAAAGAAATATGGAAATCCTCTGATGCTTCCTATTCAAATTTTTAAAAAAATGAAAATAAATAATTCAATAGAAGTTTTTAATGTTAATTGGAGAGGAGAATTAAAATATCTAGTTTTTTAAATGTGTTTCCTGTGATATTTAAGATTTAACCCATATTCAAATGATTTCCTTTGGCTAAGGTTTTATGCATGTGTGTGTGTGTACACATACCATAAGCCATCAACAATAAAGCTTATCTTTGTGCTACAGTCATACTGTGTGATAAAAACCACAGGCTCTTCTGAGTTAGCCAAACACCCCACTAGTTCCTAATCTTTGCTTCATAAGACCATCTTCATGAGTCTGAGTACCCAAGACCTACTCAAAATTGGCCTGATTTCTGGTTGTGCTATTGTAGCACACAAGTAGGCTAAGACAAATATACCTATGGAAATAAAGAGGCCTTTGTCTGATTCAATACAGAGATCAGAGATGAGAAACTAGAATACCAAAGGTAGATTATGGTCATCCAGCCCTGTCTCACTCAAAGATCAAATGTCAGCACATGTTGATGAGAGTTAGGGCAGAATTTACTAGTGCAGAAATGATCAACGAAATGGAGTTTTGATTTTTATTATACCTATCTGTGTGTGCAGCTTAGAAAGTCCTATTTGTCTTTACTATAAAATCTTGACTTCCTCAGCAATGAACTTGTTCCTTGGACTAACCGTCACCAAAGACCAAAACAGTAGTATACAAAGTGTTAAGATATATCATTCCAGTATGAAAGGTTTTAATCTACTTGTAGATTAAACAGCCAAAACTTGTAGTCCTTCTACCCACCCACTCCTGTAGAATAATATATCCAAATTCTCCTAATTATATTTAAGCATCATTTTGTAAATATTTACTGAACACCTATTCTATAGGAGACACTAGGTAAAACCCAGAGAATAAAATGACCTTTACTTCCTAGTTGTTCAGAATCTCCTAGTAGCACATTTAAGAAAAACAAATACCTGTAGCAATAGCAAACAGTTATAACAGAGGCACACATAAATAAATAGTCTATTCTTGGTTGGAAATCCATGGAACACTTCAACAGCAGGAAGCTGCTATGAGATTACAAAGAAAAAAAAGTAACATGGTGAAGAAGAAAGGGGGACCCAGGAAGTTTAATAGTTTAACTCCCCAGCCTAATGCCATACATGAATCCCTCTTGCTCTCCAGATAAACTTTGAAGTCTTTATTAAATAATGTCTTCATGGTCTACTTGATTTGACTTTTGAAGGACCGTCTAGTATCATCATTGGATTTTATCCAGTAGATTCTTTAAATGGGCATTTACCAAATATTTATTAGGCTTCTTGCATGAACCAGGCATTGCATTAGGCCCTGCGAGTACAATTATGAGTCAGAGACACACTCACTATATTCATGGCATTTAAAGGCTAGTGGGGAGAAAAAGTACAAGCAAATGAACTAGTAACTACATACAATTGACAAATGGACAGTGATGAAACAAATAAAGCTGGCGTAATAACAAAATAATGAAGTATGAGTTTGCCCAGGGACAGGAATAGGACTCACACAGGAAGCAATATTTAAACAGATATCTGAAGTTTTAGAAGAACCTTGCCTTTCTAAGAGCCTAAAAGATCTTTTCAGGCTTAGGGACCTGGTAATGCAATGGTCATGAGATGGAAATTAGTTTAATATATCCAGAAAAAGAACAGTATCAGTTAGTATGGAGGAAAGGGCTCAATGACATCAAGCTTTGTAGGCCCCTACTAAGAACATGGATTTTACTCAAGGCACAAGTAATATGCTCTGTACTCTTATTCACACCACCATTTTGCATTTGTGGTCCCCTCTGCTTCACCTGCTCCCCCTCTACCTGGCTGATTGTTAGTCACTGGTCTCAGAGACAGGGCCTGAACTCACTTTCACATTTTCAGGGATGGCTTATATTAGGTATTTAATGACTGAAGAAGATAATAGAAACATGCAGACCACCTTAGTGCTTAATAAGACTTCTGATACATTGTGAAATAATCTCTTTTTAATGTCAATGAGAGCAGCACAAATAATATTAAGATCTGATGTAACAGGAGGGAATTAACTCAACATTGAGGAAGGAATCTTACTTGCCTCCTTTGAAAAATATATACAAAGTATATATTCTTTACCTGTAGAACTGTCAAGGTCTAATCCTTTACCTTTAGCACTCAGTATTTAAAATATTTTGGTCTCAATTCATCCCATCATTTTTGCAAGTATATATATTTTTAGTATCATAATGTGAAAAAAAATTTCATTAGGTCACTAAGAATACTGAAGGGAAACACCAATGAAGCTGCAATTATATGGTGTATCACAATGTCAGGAACCATCCCACCTGGTTTCAGGAACTGTAGCCTTGCTGACAGGTGAGAGGGCCCCAAGACTGGAGCTGAGCAAGGAGGCCTTGGGAAAATAGTCCACTAAGGCGACGGAACCTGTGCCACTCTCTTATCATCCTGCTTGGCCCTGCTTGGCCCCGGGAAAGACCCCTCAATGGCAGGGGCAACCTAAGACAGGCACAGTCACATAGAGGCCACCAGGGAAGGACTTGGGGGACACGGAGAAGAGAAAAAAGACCCTCACCCCTCGGCTTTGATATGACCAGAGTCCTCATCCTATCTGAAAGAAGTCTCTTTATCTCTTGGCAGCTCTGCCCTGTCCCTAACCAGGTCAGTGAAACAATACTAAAGGCAGCTACAGCCCTAAACTGGATTGGATGGTTCCGGGGGGGGAGGGGGGGGCGGGAAATCAGGCCTAGAAGTAAGTTCCTTGAAGCATTCCTTGTTCTTCCCTCAAAAGCTCTGATAACTGGCTCTTGCTGGGAAGGAAATTTACATTATTTGCAGACCCTGACCTGAGGCAAATCTCTTGTGTTCTTTCAATTGTTATCTATGATCTCTATTTGTTTTCATCATCATTGATTGATCAGCTTTGCATTCGTATCCCTGTGCATATGGTTCTCAATAAAAGCCACTTCAAGAGAAGGGCTCAGGGCCTTCTCCACTAGAGGAAAGTGCCATCCCTACCCCTGGCAGACCGAGAGAAAAGTGTCTGGGATGACTTATTTTATTTTCCCATCTGTGCTGACTCAGAGCAGCCGTGGCGGTACAGTCTGCCCTCCTCCTCAGCTGGCACCCAAACAAGGACCTCCAGAGTCTGCCTCATCACAATTATTGATTTGCAGATGTTATACCAACCTTTATTCCTGTAATAAAGACCACTCGATCATTGTGTATGATCTTTTTGATACATTGCTGTGTTTGGTTTGCTAATATTTTGTTGAGGATTTTGGCATATACATTCATCATGGATGATGACCTATAATTTTCTTTTCTGTAGTGTTTTTATGTGGTTTTAGAATTACAATAATGCTGGACTTTTAAAATGAGCTTGGAAGTCTTCTTTCAAACTTTTAAATAGTTTGAAAAGGAGAGGTGTTAATTCTTCTCAGAATTGTTGGTAAAATTCACCTGTGAAGCCATCTGGTCTAGAGCTTTTGTTTGTTGGAAGTTTTTTGATTACTGCTTCAATTTCACTAGATGTAATGTGTCTATTCAGAATCTCTGAAACTTCCTGATTTAGTTTTGGAAGACTGTATATTTCTAGGATTTATCTGTTTTGTCCAGGTTGTTCATTTTGTTGGCATATAGTTGTTCACAATATTTTATTACAATCCTTTGTATTTTTTCAGTGTCAGTTGCTATTTTTCCTCTTTTATTTCTGATTTTATTTATTTGGATCCTCTCTCTGTTTTTCTTGATTAGTCTGGTTAAAGGTTTTTCAAGATGGCCAGTAGACAAATGAAAAGATGCTCAATGTCACTAATCATCAGAGAAATGCAAATTAAAATCACAGAGAGATATTTCCTCATAGTGTTCAGAATGGCTATCATTAACAAATCAACAAACAAGGGCTGGTGAGGATGTAGAGAAAAGGGAACCCCTTTGCATGTTGGTGGGAATGCAGGTTAGTGAAGCTGCTGTGTAAAACAATATGGAGATACCTCAAAAAATTAAAAGTGGTTCTTCCTTTTGACCCAGAAATACCACTTCTAGGAATATATCCAAAAAAACACAAAACACTAATTCAAAAGAACACAAGTGCCACTATGTTCACTGCAGACTTATTTATAATTGCTAAGATGTGGAAGCAGCCCAAGCATCCATCAGTAGATGAGTGGATAAAACAACTATGGGACATTTTACATAATGGTATACTACTCAACCATAAAAAAGAGAAGAAAATTTTTACCTTTTGTGAAAACATGGATGAACCTGGAGAACATTAGGCTAAGTGAAATAAGCTAGTCAGAGAAAGACAAATATCATATGACTTCACTGTATGTGGAGTCTAATGAACAAAGTGAAATAACAAGCAAAACAGAGACAGACTCATGGATAGAGAGCTGGATGACAGCTATAGGGAGCAGAGGGATTGAGAGAAAAAGAAAAAGGACTCATGAACATGGACAACAGTGTGGAGACTGCAGGGGGAGCAGGGTATAGGGGATAAATGGTAATGGAAAAATACAATAAAAATATATAAATAAATTGATGTTTTATTTAAACATTACAAACATTAGATAAAGAAAACAGATACAATCATAGTGAACATTCAGTCCTTCTCTCCCTTATGAAGATGACTTTTTAAATTATGAATGGGGTCATTGAGATATAGAGTATAGTCCTATAATGCATGTACCATCTAATGCTATACTTCTAATGATGCTGTTATGACACTTACTAGCAATGGGAATGGAGCTATCACGGCTGCCATTGTCAAGGATATGCTTGACATATTCCACCAGGAATTTTTGAGCTGCAAGAGGAGTCTTCAAAGAGCCAACTTCCAGTAACACTTGGTGAGCAGAAACATCATCCTCTCTAAATGCAGAGCGCCCAGTTGTGCAAAGGGAAAATGAGCCAGTTGCCATGAGTAATGACTAATTAGGAAAATTTTGACAAGGGTATAATTTCAATTGGTGATTCTCAGCACTGAGATAATTTCATGCTTTGTGAAAACCATTGGATGAAAAGTTAATTCAAATCTAAACTTTATTTTGTAGGAATCCAGTGAAATTGATTTGACATTGGCTAATGGTTTTATAACAAGCAGTCAAGATGAGAGGCCTTTAGGGAAAAATTTTAAAGTTTCTCTTTTGTTATCTGATATCTCGGTAGTATCATAAAATCTTTAGTAACTATCAATATAATAGAAAAATATATAATTCAATCTCACCTAGGTGGGTGTGTGTAGCAGGGGGAAACCTGTACATTTATGTAACCATATTCCTTTTTCCACAAGTAGAACACCCTTAAACATTCATTTGACTTAATTTAGGTATTTTAACATTTCAATTTGCCACATTTAACACAGTCTTTGAAATTGTTAAATGTGAGATAGATGGACCTCTTTATAGAATTTGGCATTCAAAAGTAACATCAAATTCTATACAAATTCTCTACTTTTTGAAATCTTGGAAGGTAATTGCATTTTTCAAAATTAATCTTGCTAATGCAATTCTTTCCTTTTTTAGTGGTAAACATATGCTTTTAAATCCTTTAATGAAAATTTGGATGAACGTTAAAAATTCATAATTCCACAATGTAGTTCATATTCTATGCTGTAAAATATCCAGTAAAGAGGGATCTAATCAACTAAATTAATGAATATTGTAAGATCAGTTCATGTACTAATAGAGCAGAAATTGATAAACACTCTCTTTAAAGGGCCAGGTTGTAAATATTTTAGACTCTGTGGCCCACAGTCTCCATCATAATTATCTAATGCTGCTGTTATGGTTCAAAAGCAACCATGGACAAGATGTAAAAATAAAGGGGTATATCTGGGTTCTAATAAGACTTTATTTATAAAAATAAATCATGAGCTGAATTTAGCCCATGATCATAATTTGCCAACCTGTACTATACTGGAATAAGACGTATTTCATACTAAATATGCTGTAAAGACAATTTTTATCATCTTATGAAAACTATAAGCTTTTATTCAGAAAGAGCCAGATATTATTAAGTGACATTTCATAGTAATATTTCATATATATGAAAACAGGTATCAAGGAAATTAATAATGCTTTGTAGTCATCTGTACTAACATTTAATAAAAGAATTGCTTTAAAATTATTCCATACTTGAGAAATTTAATAATTTATATTATTACATATGCACAATAACCCAAATGGACAGCCAAGCCCCATTCATTCCACTTCTTGTCTTCAAAAGATGTTTACTCCTCTTTATCCCCACACCTGGTCATGTCCTCAGCATCATCTCCTTTCTTGACCCCAGCAACAGCTTCCTAAATTATATCCCTGATGTCAACTTGCCACTTTGTCCTGCAAGCTCCCATCCAAATCTCCATTAAGTTGCCAAAATAAAAATCTAATTTTACCTGTTTTTTTTCTGTTGTTTAAAGCTTCCAAAGATTCAGAATGTGTTTAGGATAAAACCTAAAGTTAATGTAGCCTGCAAAGCCTTGATTTGATTTTGTCTATTTAGTGCAGCACCACTATTCCATCTTTCAAGTCACCATGTTCTTTTTGGACATATTCTTTAAGGACATTTGCACATACTGTTATCTTTGCCTGGAATTCTTTGGTTAATCATTATCTTCCCATCAGGTATCATGAGGGGAGAAGAGATAATGTATATTATAGTACTTGACCCCATGTTAATATATAGTAATTGATATAATGAATGCTCAATAAGTATGTGTAAAGCACAAATGCTTTAAGAAATGAATGAATAAATTAATGAATGAATGTATGAATGATATTTTAGAAGGTATATTTAGACATCTGTGGAAAATACAATGTAGTCCAGTGATAGAAATGGGTATAAATCATTTATATTGCTCTTTTTTTAAATGATTTTATTTATTTTAAGAGAGGGGATGGAGGGAGAAAGAGACGGAGAGAAACATTAGTGTGTGGTTGCCTCTCGGGTGCCACCTACTGCAGACATGGCCTGCATCCAAGGCATGTGCCCTGACTGGAAATTGAACCAGCAACCTTTTGGTTCACAGGCCAGTGCTCAGTCCACCGAGCCACACCAGCCAGGACCATATTGCTCTTATCAATGGTTAACTGTATGTATGCGATTGCTTACTAGACCATAACTTACTCTGTCAAAACTTCTGAGAGCCTTTGTCCCTCCCCCGTCTATGTGATATTTCCATCAGCATTTATAACCTCCAAATAATTGGGAGACATTATTTTAGATCACTAATAATATTATTAAGTAGGAGCTTTTGTTCTCCTTAAAGCATTACTGTTTGGAGATCTTGAATAATGGAAAGCTGGAAACATTCCCAGATCTCAGATTCAACCTGCTGACAGCTTATTGTTATAAACTATTCAGAGGAGCAAAGCTGTTATATCAGATTTGTCTTGTAGAAGTTCTAAGACAGTTTGCTCATGCACACTTTCTTTCTCATATGTTCAGCAGTCTACAGCCCTTTTGCTGAGCTGACGAGAGACATGACTTCCAGATGTTAAAACAGCTGTCATGTTCACCCCTAAGAGAGCACAGCACTTGCTAAAGTTTTTGCTTTTTCCTTCTGGATAAAATTTGCAAAATGCTTGAAACTTGGCCCTGTGAGAGCTGATTTTCAGCACTTAATGTTGCTACAAATGCTTTTGTACGTTGGTGAGCTTGGTTGATGTGGGTTAACTGTGGAGCAAGGATAGAAAGGTCATAAATGTACCTGGAATGGGATCTGTAGGGGAAAATGTTATTTCCTGGTTTAGTGGACCAAATAGTATTTTCATGTCAAAACTCAGTTAAGAGGCCCAATATTTAAAGAAAGCCCACCAGAAAAAAACTTGAAAGTACCAGGAAGACATTAAGATGTGCCAGGAACAGAATGCATCCCTGAATCCATATGGATATCTGAATACATACAATCATAAAATAAATGTTCTTGATTGGGAATCTAGGTGGATTCAATAAGTTTAAATGGTTTTTGATAGTATTTTTAATGGTAAGAGGAGGGGAAAATCAAAGATGTATAATAAAATGGTAGGCAAAAATAGGTTTACAGTTATTTGTATGAAAAAGACATGCAGGTTATGATTATTACAGTAGCTCTATTAACTCAAAGAATGTCACAGTGGCACAGGGCACTGGGGTGCAGCCTCGTAAGTGCTCAGGTTGCCGGCCTTCATTATTGACACATTCTTGTAGTCTACGTGCTGTACTCAAGCACACTTTGGCACAGAGTTCTTTATAAACGTACTTTTGCCCACCCCTGAATATATATAATCTATGTAAAATACCATGTATACCCAAATCTCTTGGGAGGTAATAGATATAAAGTTATAAATATCTTATTTGTCAGATAAGGAAACTTAACTAAACAAGAAATGTTAAGTCATTTGCCCAATATCACAGAAACAGTGGCATATTTTGAATCAGCATTCAGATATTGGTGACTCATATTCCAAGGTATTTTTCATTATATCACACAGATATTTGTATTAAAAGAAAAAAAGAACTCTGAATTCTATCTGTTGTTCTACAATAAATATCATTTAATTAAGATATATGATGATTATTTTTAACTGTGCTATAAATTTGTAAAACAAAATCTCATGTAAATTAAGACTTTTAAAAAGAAAATAAGATTCACATATCAACTTACACTAATTAGGAGCAATTGACATCCAAAGGAATAGAAGCTTTCAAGAGATTTAAAAAATAAAAACAAGAAAAATAATTCTACATATTTTTTCCAGAAGGAAGGATTTTAGTGCTAAACCAGAGTTAATAAATGGCAAAATAAAAGTCCTGGAACTATTTGCTCCAATTAATATTTTATCTTCAAATGTAGTTTAAGCCACTCCTGTGTTCTGTTCCCCTGAAATTAGACAGCTTATTTATAGTACACCACCAGGGTATTTCCTAAAGCCCCAGCCTCCTTATCGACATGTATAAAGCCAGCATAAATCCCCCTGAGTGTGTTAAACCAAGAACACTATTTTCTTGCAAAGATATAGAGTGACATAAATGTATATCAGCAAGTCTCATTTGCATAAAGCTTTTATTACAAGCGGAAGGGATTTATATAATTCCAACTGTAATAACCCAGTACTATCAGTAATAGCTACAATTTTTCCATCTTCACCCTAAACCAAACCTTTGATATACCTGCTTGTTGTAGGCTCCTTTATAATGAAGCAGCTGAGGAATTTCCTTGGCTCCAAAATTGAATGTTTTATACTTTGTCACACAAACATGCAATCACCTACTGATGCCAATCCTTAGTCGAAGGAAGTCATCTGTAGATAGGACATTAGTTTATGAGCTCTCCTGGCATAAGAACTCAGCCCAAAGGACATTCTATGTTGCTATTGAACATTTAACCCAACCCCATCAGGGTATTTGAAGACAAGATTACGTAACTCCACCCGAATTGCAGGACTCGGGAACTATTAATAAACTACTGTTAGGAATGTCTGTAGGAGCAGTTCAGGTAGCACAGAGGCAAAGTCAAGCTCACTGATGAAAATGACATCAAAATCAGGGACTCCTTAGGGCATCGCTGCTTTGGGGTTCCAGGGATAACCTAAGGAATCACTAATGAGTTAATGAGGTAGGTTCCCCAGCATCTTTATATTCTTACGTTTTCTCAAACTTAAACTCACCCTTAGTCAACCTCTGTCCTTACCACCTAAAGGAGTCTACTCTATCACTGTGACTCAAATCCGGCCCCTTGAATATTTTGTCATATGTAATGGAAGACATTTAATATTTTGGGCAGAAGAAATAGTGTCGCAATGTCAACTTTTAGTCCCTTAACCTTGTTTAATGTATGTGTTAATCACTGATAGGACAGAAGCAAATGGATTTATTTTAATAAATTTCTAATATTTAGAAGTATACCTTATTTAAAGAACTAATATAATCACTCTTCCAAAATGTCTGAATCTCCAGGGAATACTTTGAGAGAAAACTCAAAAGTTATGAAAGACCTATGAAAACACGCAATGTAAGAATTGCCTGTATTTTTTAAGAATGTGCTTAGAAATGACTGCTGCATTGTTTCTTCTTTCTTTTACTATTTGTGGACAAAGCAGAAAACAACAATTATTCACGGTCAGTGCATCAACATATGCCAATGCGTTCTATAATTGAGAAAGCAGGACAATGCCATTTGTACTATAAAATGAATCAAAATCACAGAATGTCATAACAGCACCAGATAAGAGCATTACTGTAATTTTTACCTCTGATAACAATGATGAAGACAATAGCATATCCTCTTTCTTTTACTTTAAAGAAAGTGAGAGTTGAACTAGAAAATATCCAGGGAAATAAAGCAATCCATAAATCTGGATAAAACGCTTACAGTGAAGGGGTTTCAAATAGAAATTCTAAGGGAAGAGACAACCTAGTACAGACTGAAGTGATTTAAACTTCGGATGGGCATACACCAACATAGTCTCTGCGTGTGCTCACTCTCCCTTTGTATCTCTCTCTCCATGGTTCTACCAACGCATGAACAAAACAAAAATTGCTTTCTAAAATTAAAGTCCTAACGTTCAACGAAGTTGAAATGAAGACTTGCTGTAAGCAGCATATATTTCAGAGTTGCTTTCAGTAGATGACCTTAGGAATAGGGTAGATATTTAGTGAGTACTTCCTAATTTGTAATGCTGAATTTCAGAAACTGGAGGGATTATCATTTATTATCATTTATTGAGCACATATGATGAGTCTGGCATTTATTTAAAAGATCACATTTTACCCTTACATTAACCCCAAATAGGGACTATTATCTCTATTTTAAGAATAAGATAAATAAGGCTTAGCAAGGTCAAGTGACTCACACAAAGAAAGATCTATCGACATTTAGGCTTGAAGTGTGCATGTGAGCCTTTGTCTTTGGGTATTGCTTACTCTAACCCCCATTTTTTGCACAAAGAAAAAAAGAAAGTGGAAGTAAGAGTTTTTGTGTGTGTATTCTCTTTCATTTTCTAAAGTGTGACAAATCTATGTATTTGTGTCCTATGGTGTTATTGTTAATCTATTTAGTAAATAACTAAGTTATAATACCAACTTTTGAATTGAATTTATTGGGTTGGCATTGGTTAATAAAACCATACAGGTACAAGCATACAACTCAATGAAACATTATCCATATACTGCGTTGTGCACTCACCAATACCATATGATTTCACTTACACATAGAATCTAATCAACAAAATAATTTAATAAACAGAATAGAAACAAAAGCATAGATACACAGAATAGAAAGCTCTCAGAGAGAAGGGAGATTGGGGAGACTGGGTAAAAAATGCAAAGGGATTATATAAATAGATATATAGACTATACTGTACTTCACTGTACTAATCAGTGGTGACAGTACACACCTGTGAATGAGCATGTGTACTGTGTGGCCATTGCATTCAAGATGATTGAGCAAGCAGAACAATGAATCTGCATCAAAGTTTGCATTAAGCTTGCGCATTCCTCCATGGAAACCATTCAGATTATTCAGAAGGCCGCAGCTACAGGCACCAGTGATTGGCAGCTTCATCACAACAACATACTTGCTCACGAATCATGTCTTGTGCAGAATTTTTTGGCAAAACATCAAATTGCCCAAGTGACTCAGCCCCCCTACAGCCCAGATTTGGCACCCTGCGACTTCTGGCTTTTCTCAAAACTAAAATCATCTTTGAAAGGGAAGAGATTTGAGATGCTCAGTGAGATTCAGGAAAATATGATGGGGCAGCTGATAGCAATTAGGAGAACTGTGTGAGGTCCCAAGGTGATTACTTTGAAGGGGACTGAGGCCTCATTGTCCTATGTACAATGTTTCTTGTATGTTGCATCTCCTTCAATAAATGTCTCTATTTTTCATAGTACATGGTTGGATACATTCTGGACAGATCTGGTATATATGACGAAGAGACACAGACGGCAGTATGATTATAGCCAGAGAGAAAGTGGGGTGGAGAGAGGTGGAAGTGGACAAAGCAGGGGACAAATGGGGACAAAAAGAGACTTGACTTTGGGTAGGGAGCATACAATCCCAGCTTTTAATCTAGAAGATCAAAATATTATGATTTCTAAACTATGGTGTAAAGTCAGAAAATCTAGGCTCAAAACTCAGCACCATTTTCTAGTGTTGAAGTCATGTATAAATACTCTAAAATAATATGGTAAAGAAATCTTTAGCATTGGATTTATAGGCTCAAACAGCTCCTCCGCCCCGAGAGATAGCTCCATCCTCACACTTCAAAAGGTCTCAAATTGACATTAAGCAGGTTATTTAACCTAGGCTTCGCTTTCTCTTTCTAGATAAAGTAAAATAAATATTTCGCTTGAGTGGTTATTTTGAGGATTAAATGGGGAAATGTACAGGTAGTGCCTGTGTCAACGCTTAGCACTTCATTGACCACAAACCTCAATAACACCTCACAATCCAACATTCTCTTCTGTCTCTACTAATGTCTGCAGAAAGAAGGTAGAGGCCTCTTGGCCAGCTAAATTCAACCTTCCCTCGGGTCTCTAGTACCTCTTGGCACTTCTTTGCTAGTGTAATCTGTTAAGAGTTCTGCAAAAGATCATAACCATTAAGGTGACACACATAATCGAAGAATTACTACCTAATTTAACAAAGCCCAGATGAATGCCTTCCAAAGAAACAAATAGTGAGTTGAATTATGATCCTGAAGCAAAGAACTGTTTACCAGAGTGCTTGTCTGCAGGCTTAGGAGCAGGACAGTGTGTCTGCACAGAGCGATCTCATTGCATAGTTGTTCTCATCAGTACCAGTGCCCTTCTCCAATGACAGCGCTTTGAATGGAACTTCTCTGGATAAAAAAAAATGTCCCTTCAATTACCAGTGCATTTAAATCTAATACTGTTCCCCCATCGTTTCTGCCAGGCAAATTCTACATTTCCTTATTTACTGACAAAACAGAAGAGTAGGATGAACTTGGAGGAGACATTAGGAATCTAACTCCTCAATGTAAGAAAATGTTGAGATCTGGTGACTGTTGTCTCACCATGTATGCAAGTGTCTGTCTGACCTGAGAAGATGCAAGTTGGATTGCAAACTCCTTGCTGGAAAGGACAATGCTACTTAATCAGGAACTGTAATAATTATTTTGTTGGGCCAGAGGCAAAACAGACACTTTTCCCATGGCTGATTATGGGCTCTTCCAGAGATTCTGATACATTAGGCATCTGATAAACGCCTATTGGTATAAATGGGTAACTAAACAAATAACTGCTATTGACTTCTCATCTGGATGTTACTTTCTTGTAGAGGGTATATAAGTATGGGGTTGGCCAAAAATTTCATTTGTTTTTTTTTTTTTTTCATAAGATGGCTCTAGTAGTGCTTAGTTGTCTTTAACTTCATTCAAAACAATTTTGTTAGTTCGTATTGTGGTAGCTGCCATATCAGCGTACATTAAAAAACCTTCTCCAAACTGGTGAAATTTTGTGTAGTCATTTTAATATTGAAGATAGAAGAAAATACACAACATTTTTGGGATATTGTGCTTTATTTCTTCAAGAAAGGTAAAAATGGAACTGTCATGCAAAAGAAAAAAAAAATTGGTACAGTGTATAGAAAAGGTACTGTGACTGATCAAACATGCCAAAAGTGGTTTGCAAAGTTTAGTGCTAGAGATTTCTCACTGGACCATGCTCCACAGTCTGGTAGACCAGTTGAAGTTGATAATGATCAAATCAAGACATTAACTGAGAATATTCAATGTTATATTATGCGGGAGATAGCCAACAAACTCAAAATATTCAAATCAATAAAGTTATTGGTGAAAATGAAAAGTAAGCCATTTATTTTACATAAAAAAGCACATGAACATTTTGGCCAACCCAATACCACAAACTGTCTGCTTTATTAAATGTCTCAGAAGGTATTTTTAAATCTACAGTTTCTATTTGACTGGTAGTGAGGCTGGGTGTGTGGGTGCTCATATGAAAGGATGAAAGTACAGATCCCAGTCACAATTTTAAAAAACTTAAAATTAATCATTTTCAGCAACTGTGTATCAATACATATAACATTTTGCTTATTATAGATAAGGCATTTTAATATTTTATTTATTATTTCATTTAGTTTTCCTAACGCAGTTGTAGAATATTCATTACTATTGCTTTCAGGTTGCAGAAGACGGAACAGTTTTTATTGTTGTTGCTAAATAAACTACCCCCAAGTTCAGTGGCATAAAACTAAAGCTATTGTATTATTCATTTTATATTTAATTATTTATGGGGATGGCTTTGCATGGTTCCACATTGTCTGGGATCTATTCTGGGAAGGCTCGGTGGCTGGGAGGACCCAAGAATTAGAAGATGGCATGAGCTAGGGTCTCCTTCGTTCCTGTGCCAGGTTCCACAATGAAAACCAAGACGACTGGGTGGCTGGGCTCCCTCTCAGTATGTCAGCCTCAGTGCTGGCAGACTTCTTACCTGGTGGCTCTGGGTTCCAAGTGCAAGTGCTTTAGCCACCAAGGCAGAAGCTGCGTCATCCTTTATGACTGAGGCTTGAGAGCCACTGAGAGCCACATCTATTAGTGGAAAAGTCATGAGCCATCCAGTCTCAAAGGGAAGGTATGTGGTCCTACCACATGATTGACCTGAAAGGAGTCAAAGAATTTTGGGATAAGGAGACTTAAAGGGATTAAGGATCAAGACAAAATTTCAGGCCTGGAATTGGGCCATAGGTCTTGAGCACCAGATAAAGGGACCATCTCGCTTTTGGGAGAAATTTTGTGTGGAAAAAAAATATGCTTCTTTAAAAACTATAATCCCCTAGGGTTTCATATGATGTTTTTGCTTTGAAAGAATGACCAACAAACAAAATTCCTGTCTTCCAGCTTATGTTCACTCCTGGGCGTGTGTTTAACTGATGTCATAGTCACAGGAATGTCCCACATATTTTACATGGTTCATTCCTCTCTGCTGTCAGAAAAGCAAGTACTCTACAATGGAATTGGCATGAATTAGCAATGTCTACCTCAGGATGTATCCTGGGTCTTGTGCATGTGTGGTTTTCCAAATTGTCACTGATTCCTTAAGTAAAATAAGGAAGCTTCTGTCTCTTGCCACCAAAAGAATTTAACAGAAAGGGAAAACCATGTATGTCATCACTTTATCTTCTTACAGAGAAACACAATCAAAAATATCTAAAATTAGTTCTGTTCAAACATCATCAAGGAGAACGGCAGAACATGTAGCCTTCAAAAATGTTACATTCCCAAGATTAAAAATCAATAAGCTAGCTCATGGTTTTATTAAAAATAACCCCTTTTTTCCATAATGGATTTGCCCGATATTGGATAGTCATCTCTCTTTTGTTTCACTTAACATTCTCTGTTGAAAACACCGTGTGCTCCTGCCGCATCTATTCCAATCACTCTGGCAGCAACCAGCCTCACACAGGTGTAGCTGCACAGTACCTGACCCCATGGCTTTGCAACGGTGGTGTTATTTGGTATTTGCTGGAAAGCTACCAGCCTTCCACACATACCAACTGGAAGTGAGACAGAGTTAACATGGATCTAGGTTAGGTACAGGAAAGTATCCAAATGTAAATTCTCCTTTCTCCTCTTCTTCTGGTGAGTAATGAAGGGAAACAAAGTTTTGCCACCCTGAAGTTGCTTTTGGGAACATTGATTTTAAGTGGTTTATTAGGAAATAAGACTCAGAGGGAGCCTTTGACCCTCCCCCTTTTCTGGCCAAGAGATTCAGATAGAAAAACATGTTTCAATATGGAGACCTCAGTATGTCGCCTTAGCCTAGTTAGAAATAAGTATAGTAAGCATAAGGGTTTCAAGCAGGGGCCTGTTAGCTAGATACCCACGGTGTCCCAGTGTTTCTGAGGTACCTAGGAAGAATTTCCCTGCCATGTATGTTCTTCAATTCCTCAACTACCTGAAAACCACCTACTTTTATTTCTGCAATCTAATACCACATCTCCCCCATTCTCCTTTGTTCAAAAATGTCTTATATACCCAATGTTGCCTCACTGTCTTTGGAATTTGTATGCCTATGTGAATTCCCCATGCTCATGTATTAAAATTTGATTTCCCCCTATCAATCTGTGTTAATTTCTTTTTTAAAGAGATTTTATTTTTCTATTTTTAGAGGGGAAGGGAGGGGAAAAAGAGAGGGTGAGAAACATCAATGTTCTAGATCATCCATCGGTTGCCTCTCATATGCACCCTGGCTGGGGACTAAACCCACAACCCAGGCATGTGCCCTGACCAGGAATTGAATTGTCAAACTTTCACTTTGTAGGATGATGACCAACCCAGTGAGCCACACTG
Source organism: Pteronotus mesoamericanus (assembly GCF_021234165.1). NCBI lineage: Eukaryota > Metazoa > Chordata > Mammalia > Chiroptera > Mormoopidae > Pteronotus > Pteronotus mesoamericanus. Next base: position 9,066,086 of record NW_026555229.1, read on the forward strand.
GTTAGGGCTGTCTCTGTTAATCTCATTATTAGTCTAGCTAGAATTTAGAAGATGAGAGGATAAGTATTAGTATTGTTTTTTTAGCGCCCACAGTAATCTTGAGGCGCATTCAATACGCGACTCAGACCATATCTGGCCACAGTGAAAACACACCTTAGAGCATATCTGTATAAAAACTTTCCCTCTTTCCTGGATTCCCTCCCTCCAGCCCCAACTCCAGTTTTCTGGGATTATTTTCCAAAATAAACCACCCCATGCAAGATCCTGGGCGAAGCTCTGTTATCCAAGAGTACTCCAGTTAAGACATACACCAGGTATGGGGAAGAATCATAAAGACAACTAATATTTATTAAAATGTATACTATGTACCTGGTGTTTAGCATATGTTATCTCATTTAACTTTCATCCTATTCTTCTTAACTGGCTGTGGTGGCTCTCCCTGTATTATAGGAGATGCTGAGTTTCTTAAAGGTAAATAAGGTGTGTCCAGAAAAAGTCCATCCATTGTTAATATAAGGAGAACAGTTTGCATGGACATCAATGTAACCTGGCAACCAAGGAGAGAGGACTGGAATGTGCATGAACAATAACGACTTCACTGTACTAGTCAGTGGGGGAGCAGATGCTGTTGAGTGAGCATGTGTACCATGCAGCCATCACATTCAAAATGACTGAGTGAGAAGAGCAATGAATCTGCATCACATTTTGTGTTAAGCTTGAACATTCCTCTGTGGAAACTATTTGGATGATTCAGAAGGATTTTGGGAATGATGCAATTCATGCAGCACAAATAAAAGGACAGCACCAGTGCGTCAAAGATGGTCAAGAATCTGTTGAAAGTAATCCACATTCTGAAAGGCCTGCAACAAGCATAACACCTGAGAATGTTGAATGTATAGGGGCTGCAATCAACAAAGATTGCCCACTGATGGTGGGAGAACTAGAAGCTGATCTGGAGATTCCAAAAACTGCTGTGTCTGAGATCTGAGATTTCGATGCAGCATCTTGGCATGACACGTCGTGGCAAAATTTGTTCTGTGGCTTCTGCTAACAGAGCAGAAGGAACATTGTGCTGCAGTTGCTAATGACTTGATTCGAACTGCCACCAAGGAACCAGATTTCCTCAAGAAGGCCAGACCTTTGAGGCATCATTACCTTACATACAACATTTCTTGTATCTTCTTCAATAAATGTCTCTATTTTTCATAGCATGTGGCTGGATACTTTCTGAGCAGACCTCGTAACAGCAGGTCCTTAACCCAGCCTTTTATTTTTATTCTACTCTTTTGATTAAAACTGGCCTCACCCAGTGCCCTTACTCAACCACCTCCATCTCCCTTACTTAACCAGTAAGACCTCAGGAAAATGAGTTTCTTGTGAGCATCCAGTAGTCTTAGGACAAAGTCTTGGGTCTGCTAACCACAGAGACAGAGTTTCCGTCAAACTAGCGAGAACATGTTGACCTCAGGTTTGTTTCAGTTTCTGAACCACACTCCACCAACTGCATCCTTGAGAAATCAGATGAAGTGACACTATGGCTGACATCAGGATCAGATGCATCGATCAACCTCCCTACCCTAGTGCTGACCAGTCGTTAGAGACCAGGACCCTGACCATGACTCTAATTCCTTTAGTCACTATAATGGCTTCCCCTAGAAGTCATTAGGGAGCCAGGTCTTTGAGCATGAGCTACTTGTGACTCTGGGCATGGCTTCATCTCCTTAAAAAGTCCTTACTTTCTTGGCTGCAAACTCCTGTTTTTGTTTTACTGGGCTTTGAAGTATACAGGCAAATGGACCCCTTCTGCCTGGTAACAAATGTAATAGAATTTATGGAGGTTGCACAGCTAACAAGAGAAAACATGACTTCCAATCCTGATCTGTGACTCCAAATTCAACCTTCTATTCACCATACAATGGTAAATAGATTCTGGTACCAATTCCACATGGTTCCTCCACACCAGCAAACAATTCTTGCATACCAGAAGGGTACCTGGTAATTCAACCCAATTCTGATATTATCTACCTGAAGACAGCATCGGGTTAAGTGCTCAGTGCTTCAAGAATGCTTCCCCCTCCTCCCACTTGACACCAGTCACAAATCCAGGTTGGTTGTTACCTGTGCTTCTGTCTAACTGGCTATAAATCAGAGGTTTCCATGACCACCTTCTTTGGTTCTATTAATTTGCTAGAGCAGATCCAGAACTCAGAGAAACATTTTACTTGCTAGATCGTGGGTTTATTGTAAAAGGCTGTAACTTAGGAACAGCGAGATGGAAGGAATGCACGGGGCAAGGCTGTAGAAAGGAGTGTGGAGCTTCCATGCCCCCGCTAGGTGAACCACTCTCCCAATACCTCCATGTGTTCACCAGCCCAGAAGTTTTCTATACCCTGCCATCTTGGGTTCTCTAATCTTGGGTTTTTATGGATTGATTAAATCATTGGCCATCAGTGATTGATTTAACCTCCAGCTCATTTTCTCTCCCCAGAGATAGGGTGGGACTGAAAGTTACAACCTTCTAATAACATGGTTCATTCTTCTAGCAACCAGCCTCTGTCCTTTAGGTGCTTCCAAAAGTCACGTCATTCACATAAAAAAGACAGCTTTATCTCTCTCAACACTTAGGAGACTTCGAGGGGAAATTCCAAGGGTTTGGGGGACAACTGCCAGGGAGGAACTACAAACAAAGACCAAACATATATGAGAAATTATTTTGGTCATCTGAATTACCAAGTCATAATGAAGTCTTCCCATTATGTAAACTAGCCAAGGTTGGCCTCCACATATTGGCTCTATAAAAAAAGTAATATAAATGGAGTTGATAGAGTAGGCCGTAAGACATGAAGGCCTCAGTTGTGTTTCAGCTCCAGGCCCAGAAAAGCAGCAAAACCAGACAAAGTGACACTATAGCTGACATCAGGACCAGGTGCACTGACTAACGAACCCCTACCCTAATGCTGACCAATCAGTAAAGACCATGACCATGAAAGGGCACACCTGGGAAGCTGATGAATATTCTACTGAGACCTTCCACTGAGACCTCCCCCTCAAATCCCCACCTTTAAGAAACAGATAAAACCCTTTAAGACAGGGGAGTCCTACCTTTTGGCATCTCTGGGCCACACTGGAAGAAGAGTTGTCATGGGCCACACAGTAAATAAAATGTGACCTGTAATCACAAAAAAAGAAAAAAAGAAAGAAAAGAAAAGAAATCTTAATGTTTTAAATAAATTTATGATTTTGTGTTGGGCCACATTCACAGCCATCGTGGGACATATGCGACCACAGGCCATAAGTGGGATACCCCACCAAGACCAAGGACCCTGTGCTTGTGCTCCCTGCCTCTCTCTCTCATGCCCAAGCCTTTCCCCCACCATTCCCTCAGGTGAATTACCTTTGCCGCCTTTCTCTGAAGCTCCAAGAGCCCTCCTTTGGCCTCTGTAACTTGTTTCCTGAGTCCATGTAGCCCAGCTGCCTTGCTTCTTCTACCTCTGTGACTTTCTAAATAACTTTCTTATGCAAAAGTTTCTGCCTCTGAATTCTTAGCTGAAATCAAGGACTGAGGTCTAACTCCACTGTTAACAGAGCCATTTTTAAATGGAATCAGAGCTGTTATCCCAAAGAAACTACCTCATGTGTCTTATTCCTCAAACCTTTGGAATGTTAAAATTGGGCAAAATAACATTTTGACTGGACTTACAACAACATTGTATTCCACACAACTGTTTGCTAAGATAATAGGAAAGCGAGCATTATGACTATCTGACTGAAAATTAAAGACATTCTTTAGAATTAGCACTTTACGTTAGGATATGTGCACCTATAAAAAATTCCTTTCCTTTATTCCTGTAATTATTCCCCTTCTCTTTCTCATAAATACCTTGCTTTCACCAACTAACCAGAATGCCATTTGGGTTTTCCCCTAAATTGGTGCTTCTGTAATAGCTATTCTTTTGGATTTCAAATAAACTCTTGCGGCCTCCCACTTTGGCCTTTTATTTTTGGCTTGTTTATTTCCTCAGAGTGGCATGAGACCCAATGGCTAAATAGTTTGCTGACACCAAAATAAATTTTTTTTACACATCTAGTTGTTTTAAATAGTATAAACCAAATAAGCAGATTTTTAGCCTTTTAAAGCCAGCCTGCTTTGCATGCCCATAAAACTTCGTATCTGGATGGTGTCCTCCCATCCTGCAACCTCCAGATGGTCTCACGCTGTGAGGGGTTGCTCCACATGTAAATCTCTAAGAGGGCAACCACCCAAATAAATGTGTGTCTGCCACTGCCACCTACTGGTCCTATCATTTTCTTTTATGGGTCCCCAAATCCTTTGAACCCCCCACACTCCTGCTCTAGTTTGACTACTCTTTTAATCGCTTGCTTGGCTATTATGATGAAAGGTCTTAAAAAAAAGAGTAAAAAGTAAAATTGTGAACTAATAAAAGCAAGACTTGTTACTGAGAACAAGGAAAAAAAATCTATAAAATGTATTACCACAAGAGGTAACACAGGTTGAAAATATAAATTGATGCCAATAGAATTCAGATAAATTAAAAAATGACAAGGCCATTCTGGTTTATTATGACTTTGATTATCATATACCCTTAACCTTTGAGATGAGAGTCAAGGTTTTTTAAAAAGATTTTATTTATTTTTAGAGACAGGAAGGGAGGCAGAAAGAAAGGGAGAGAAACATCAATGTGTGGTTGCCTCTCATGCACCCCTCACCGGGGACCTGGCCTGCAGCCCATGCATGCATCTTGACTGGGAATTGAACCAGCGACCCTTTGCTTTGCAGGCCTGCGCTCAATACACTGATCCACACCAGCCAGGGAAAGAGTCAACTTTTAAAAGTTGAAATGAGGGGCTTCTTTTTATTATACAATATATATCGTCCATACCCACCTAGAACAATTCTTAGTAACAAGAAAAACATAATGGATGCTTCCTAAAAGGAAAGCAATGATTTTTCATACCCCATCCTTCCTTGTTACAATCAGAGAGAGATTCTGAAGCTGGAAAGTACATAATGCAGAGCCAGAGGGGTGATCTTAAAAATTTTGGGGCCAGTTTTGGACAAAATCAAAAGGACTTGACTTGATTCTGTATAATATAGTGTGTTAATTTTTATACAGCTCATGTGCTATCCAGGATAAAATCCATTTGATTCAAGTCCATGAGTTGTGCAGATTTAATCTCTGTGTTTTGCTGATCTTCAACACTTCCATTGTCATCAATTAAAATTTCCAAAAAACTCTGAGATGTTTAAAAATTTTACAGCATGATGAGTCAGATTAATTCTCAAATAAGTGAGAATGATTAATTATCAAATTATAATAAGCGAGTATGGATTTAGAATAAGGAGTCACTAAGCTAATCTGGAATATGTTTTGCATTATCACAATACATACAGGTTATGGCTGGAATGTATTATAGTAGTTCGGTACCAGGGATGAAAAATTCCCTGCAATGCGTGAAAGTTTCATTCAATAATTTTTCCATTTCCTGCCTGACTTTTGGGTACATCTTTTTTGCAAAAAAATGTGCATTCCTTCATTTCTCCACTTTTAGATTTTACAGTTTATCCTGTCATGTTTTCTTTATTTTACATAAACATTATCGCTCCTCTTTTTCTTCTACTCAAATAACTCTCATTAATTAATACTTAATCTGACAGTTTATATTCCAGAGTCTACGTGTATAAGTTCTCTTTTAATTCTCCAAGAGTCTTGTATGGAAAAATCTCTTGATATTTTACATCTAAATTTATTAATTATAAGTGTGTTGCTATTGGTATTAGTATTATAATCTAATATAATCATAAACATATATTTTATTGTTTTATTCCTCTTATTTTTGTCTATATTACAGGGTTTTATATTATTTTATCATCTATTTAACTTGGTTATATTACTTATGAGTATCATTTATATTCATAAGTAATATAACCAACTTAAATAGATGATAAAATATAAAACATTTATAATGGAGAAGGAGCCGTTTGGTCTGATAGGTCTATAAACCACTTATTAGACTCCATTAGAAAAAGGCAATCTTACATCTTATTTGTTGTATGGCTTTGAAATATTAGCTTTAATCTCTTACCCTTATATGTTTCATGTGGGGAAAAATTATCATAATATGTATCTCATAGGAATAAGTTTTGGCTGAAAAGAAATAATGCACACTGGAGGGCCCAGCCCATATACATCCTTCCAACCTCATCATTTGAAATTGCACATTAAAACAGATATTCACTCCAAAATAAGAACACAAAAATCCTAATTTTTAATATGGATAAGAGCTGGAAACATACATCTCACCAAGGAAGATACACAAATGGGAAGTAAACATATGAGAAGATGCTCAACATCACTTGTCCTCAGGGAAATAAAAACTAAATCAATTATTAGATATCACTGTACACTTATTAAAATGGCTCAAATGCAAAAAACGTGGGGGAACAGCACTAACTGCTGAGGAAGATGCAGAACAGGAACTCTCATTCACTGTTGATAAGAAGGCAAAACGATACACCCAGTTTGGAGGACAGTTTCGCTATTTCTTGCAAAGCTAAATACAGCCTTACCATATGATCTGGCAATTGTATTTCAAGTTAGTTACTTAACTAATTGGAAAGTTGTGTTCACACAAAGACTTACATGTGTATGTTTATAGTAGCTTCATACAAATTCACCTAAAACTGGAAGTAATCAGTATGTCCTTCAAAAGGTGAGTGGATAAGCAAGTGGTGGTACATCTAACCAATAGAATAACTGAAGCCACCAAACACATGGATGAATTCCAAATGTATATTGCTAAGTAGCAAAAGCTGGTCTGAAAGCACTACATTTAGATGACGTTCTGGAAAAGGTAAAACTGTAGAGAAGGTAAACAGATCAGTGATTGACAGAGGTAGGGTGGGAGTAGTTTAAAGTGGTGAAACATGGGTTATTTTTGGAGGCGTAAAACTATTCTGGATGATATAGCAATGGTAGATACATGACATTATGCATTCAACAAGACCCATAAATGTTAAAGAACAAATAATGAACCTTAATGCATGCAAATGTTAAAAAATAGTTTAAGAGATCAAGGGGTGTAAGTATAGAAAGCAGAATATGGAAGTACAATTTACCTGTATTGAAAATGTATAAAACAACTTTATTGAAGAAGATGGAGGAAAAAGTGTTGATCTAATTAAGGAAACGAGTGATGTCCGTAAGACTAAAGGTGAAAGAAACTTTACATGAAAACTGTACTCTACTTGAACAAGGTGTTTCCCTTGGAGAGATATGCAGGTTAACAATGCTGGAATCGTGACACTTGTCATTATGGGTTCAATTGTGTTCCTCCAAAAAATTTAAATGAAGTCTTAATCCCAGGTACTGTGATTGTATTCTTATTTATAAACAGGTTTTTTTGCAGATGTAATCAAGTTAAAATGAGGTTATTAGGACAAGCCCTGATCAATACCATTGGTGTCCTTATAAGAAGAGGAGAAGAAACAGAGATAGAGACAGAGGAAAGAGAGCCACATGAAGACAGAGGCAGAGATTGGAGTTAGACTGCCACAAACCAGGCAATACCTGGGATTATTAGAAGCTGATGAGGAAAGAAAGAATCTTCCTCTAGAAGCTTTGAGGAGAACATGATCTTGTCAACATCTGGGTTTCAGATTTGTGACAACAAAACAAGATAGAATAATCCAATATATATAATAATTATCCATGAATACATATTGATATAAGTAAATCAATGGGGAAAACAAATGTGAGAGAAGAGACAAATCTCTCAGGCAAAAGAATTCCAAATAATATATCCAAATAATAGATCATTATTCACAATTTGATAATTTATACAAATAATGTATCTATCTTTAAGGAGGTAGAACATAACTCCCACCCATTGAGTGTGGGCTGTCATAATGGCATTAAATAAAACCTTAGCTATCTGAAAAAAATATGGAATTAATAATGCTTTAATATTGGTTTATTAATAGTGCCATATGAACAAACTGATGTAAGATGTTAATAATAGAGGATTATGGGTGTAGGGTATATGAGAAATCTGTTCTCTATTATTGTAAAATAAAGAGTTTTGTTAAAAAATAAATAAGATGTTTAAATCTGTCTGAGTTTTAACGATGTCCCATCCCTTCTTTGTAAGTGATGGGCAGGAGTTCCGCTTTTTATCTTTAAAATGGGGTTGATCCCTTGTCTAGAAAACTGCTGTAAGGATTAAGTAAATTGACGTACAGGAAGGATCTACCTGCTAGATTCTATCATACCGCCCTGGAGAATTCTGGTACTTAATACAAACTTTTGATATCCATTTGCCTCTGTGAATATTTGAATTTTGATCTATAAGAGCCAATTCATTAATATACTGTATAAAGGAGAGAATATAAAATAAAATAGTTAATTATAGAATGCTGAGCTTTGAAACCTGGGCTTCCCAAATTGTGGTTCCATTTGATATGGATTTGATCAAATATAAAATTCTTGTTAGTGAAAATGACAGGTTGGTTGGAAGTTGAATTTTTCTTGCTAAAGCACAAGATCAAGCTATCTTTTACACCTTGGCCTCTGGCTGACCCCTCTCAATGTATGTAGTTTAAAGTGACAATATCATGGAACCTACAGTTAAAATGAAACTGTCTGCTCCTGAGTGTTCATTTCAGTCACTTAAGAGTAACATTGAAATTGTACTTCAGTCCCAAATTTAATGAAGTGTTATTACCCAGTAAAATGGTATTAATAATCAATATTTCTCACAGAAAACCATTTACAAACTACATATAAACCTCAATACAATAGACCAGCATTCCTATTTAAACCAAAGCACCACAATTGGGTAGATAAGTATCAATTTATCTCTTAGAAGTCTTGTCCTGATTTACCTTCATCCCTGCCTCCCCACATCGGTAATTATAATATTATTACAGTTCATTTTGCAGGGATTACAACAATATGAAGAAAAAAGCCACAAAGCTGTTATGTCTGTGTGTGTCTCTTTTCAGTACCAGCTGTCCAACCTCTAACATTTAACATTTCCAAACTGGAGTCTCCAAGTATATTTTATTAATGCCTTTAAGAACATGTCAATAATGCTGTAACCAAGCAAAAGCTAGTAATGTATATAGCCACAAGCTATATCTCTCCCTTTCCCCAGTAATAATTTTGGCTTGGCTCTCTTCAAAATCCTTCTCCCTCTCCCAATCTCTTATATGTCAGGAACACAGACCAGGAAAGAGAGGAGACTCATTGGAGAAGTTTTAGAAAATTATTCTTTCAGTGTACATACTCTTCCCTGTGGTGTTCCAAAATCCAAGTGAAGAACTTGAGTCATCTTCATGTTATAGTTGGCTTCTAGACTGTTCCATTTTAAAATGCATTGACTCACTCAGAAGGGGCTAAAAAGTGAAGATAAGACCTTTGCTGGGTAGCAGAATCAGGTCTCTGTTTCACTTCTCACTGATTACAAAGCCTGCCCTATTTCCACTACATTAAAGATACATTGTTGGCTCCAGTTGTAATTTGCCTGATTACATTTGATTCCTTGCTCCTTTGCTGTCTGGATTTCAATCCCAACTTTCTGGTCCTTAGCTAAATTGCTTAATCTCTCATTGTCTCACATCCCTCATCTGTAAAATGGAGACTGTAAGAGTCCAGACATGATAGGATTAGTAATAAGGAATACAATGTATAACCTGTGTAGAAACAACAGAATAGAGACTGCCACATAGTAAATACCCAATAAGTGCTACCCAAAACTACATTTTCCTTTCTATTACTTCTCAGTATCTATCTAAGTTGTGGTGCTTTGTTAAAACATTTTCATCTTTAAGGAAATAAGATATTTTCTTTAAATAAATACATATTTCCTTTGTAATTAATTCCCACTTACACTAGGGCAGCTAAGTCTTAAAAATGTAGTTAAGATGTTTAACCCAGTGATTTTGTGATTATGTTGATTTCTTCTCCTGAATAGCTATATCAGATGATACAGTTTGTGCTCAATGAATGTGAAACCTAAAAGAACTGATTTTCTGAGGACCGCAATTTTAAGGGACACATCTTAATTTAAATAAAGTGATTTCTGATTTTAATTGCTTCAATGAAATGATGGTACCTGTCAAGGTGGACTTTCGTCTGTGTCTAGTCCTTCCCCATATAGTTGGCCACTGACACACATACACAAATCAGCCAAAATGGAGACATCACTGATGGTTCACCCAGATAAGAAAGATATTTTATGAGCTGAAAAACCAGCCAATAGGGAAAGCACACAGCACAAATATCTCTTACAATTCAGATATCCTTTTTAAAATTGTTATTATTAACTTTACAGGAACAGCTGAACCACATTTTGCACCCAGTTTCTGACATTTGTTTCTAACTGTATTGAGGGTCCTTCTCTCCATTATCTACTTTTGCATCTTAATGCTTTTGGGAACCAGTGGCCTAAAAACAACATTATTCATGTTAATTGTGCTGCGAACTGCATTAATAAAAGAGTTCTTGAAACATTTGTGATATTATGCATTTAAATTCTTTCTATATCTTCACCCTTCAGTGACAACGGCATTTGCCCAAATGGTAAAAAATGGAAAATAAATTCATTTTTTTGACAAGCTTGCAAATGTGAAGGCAAATATTAATGGCAAGGCATGAACATATGGAAAGCACTGAAATTTTACAAAAAAAAAGAATTTCTAGTAATGTTGTATCCAAGGGCACAGTTTAAAGGTAAGCAGGTAACCCATCCACATGAATTCTTGTAACTTAGGCCTGGAATAACACACCTGCCCCTGCTAAAGTGATGGGCTACACTGTGAGTGCTCGTGAAGATATTAACAACCAGTCTCTTCTCAAATCAAACAAAGAGACAATCAAGAACTCTAAGATTCTGTATAAGTTGGATATATAATTAGTCTTAGGTTTTAGAGAGTGAAGGAGAACTCATTAACACTATGTTAATACTTCTACTTAAATAGCTAACATTTTATAGTTATCATTGGATTCCATGTATTATATATGAAAATATTATACAAGTAAAAACCTACCAATTATCTAATTAAAATGATCTCAATTTAATCTTACAATAATCCCTCATGTAAAAGGGCAAATATTATCTTTCTAGAGATGAGAAAACAAACACTAAAGAAGTTGTAGTTTGCCCAAGTTAAGAGGCAACTATTATCCCACATTCACACAATTGACTTTTTGAGAACAAACTCTTTTGGGAAATGCATAGATACTCCAAAATGAAGTTTCCCAGGTTTAATTCAGTCTTCTATGCATATATTGACCAGTAACATTCTGTCTGTTGAGTGGTGAAACTTTCTGCCATATACAGAACAGTTTTGGCATCATCAGCATATTTGTTATTTTTTGCTACAGAACAATATTATCACAAATTTAGAAGCTGAAACAAGACACATTCAATAATCCACTCTGTATGTAGGTCAAGAATCAAAACATGGTCAAAATGGATCTTCTGCTTAGGGTCTCACAAGGATGCAATGAAAACTAATTTGTCTGAGGTTGCAGCCTCATCTGAAGCTCTACTGGGGGAAGTTTCTGCTTTCCAAGCTCAAGCTTGTTGTGGGCAACATTCAGCTTCTTGCAGATATAGAGCTAAAGGTTTCAGTTTCTGGCTATTAGCTGAAGGCCACTTTCAACTGCTAGAGGTCACCCACAGTTCCTTGCAATGTGGAGTTCCCACACACAGCCACTAACTTCCTCAAAGTTAGCGAGGTAGATAGAGGCTCCAGCAAGAGAAGTACTGCAATCTCATATAACTTAATCATATAATCACATGCAAATAACCATATACAGCCTATCACTTTTGCCATGTGCTAGTAGTTGCGAGAAAATCAAAGGTGTCGTCCAAACTCAGAGGTAGGAAACCACACCACAGCATGAATACCAGGAAAAAGAGAACTTTAGCCCTACCTTAGAGTCTATTTGTTATAATCACTACTAACTTATATAATAATATGAATAATCCATTGTATTTTGTACTTCTTATGAAAAGGTTAAAAAACTTAAAAATATGCTGATATTACTGATTCCTGTTAGGTTTATCAATTCAATACAAAGCTGAAAATTGTTACATACATATTTAGTCTCGCAGCCCTGGCTGGTGTGGCTCAGTGGATTGAGTGCCAGCCTGCAAACCAAAGGGTCACTGACTGGACTCCCAGTCAGCACATGACTGGATTGTGGGCCAGGTCTCCAGTAGGGGACAAGTGAGAGGCAACCACACATGGATGTTTCTCTCCCTATCTTTCTCCTTCCCTTTCCCTCTCTCTAGAAATAAATAAATAAAGTCTTTAAAAATATTTAGTCTCTGTCATTGCAGTTATTTAAGATGAAATTAAGGGAAAAAAAGAATGCACAAAATTTTAAATATATGTTGACAAAGACAGTATCTAAAAAAAACATTGGGGACTTTATAATTCATTGCAATTCTCTTAGATCTCTTCCCATGAACTAAGGACACAGTTCAATTTTTACACACACAAATTTCAAACAACATCACATACATTCACTGGGTATGAAAGAAAGCATTGCCTCTTGTCAATGGCCAAGAGCTCCAAAGTAGATTCTGTAATACCTATTGGAGTTTTCATCTAAAGTTTAACTGTCAAAGCTTAGATCTAATTATAGCAAGGCAGACTGAAAATCCTCCAAGAGCTTTCCATTACACATAAAATGAAGTCAAAATCCTTAACATGGCCTGCAAAGCAATATAATCTGGTTTCTGATCACCCTTCCCAACATCTTCCTCACAGTCTTATCTCAACCATTGTTAGCTTGTCATACAACCCATACTCCTTTGTACATGCTACTCTGGAAGCAAACAATGCTTCTTCATCATTTCCCCCCTTATTTATTTACCACTCACTAATATTGCAAATATCCTTTTCTCAGGAAAGCCAAATTTTGTTGTAAATACTATATTGAAGAGTGGCATTCCCTTCCTTCATAGAATTTATCTCAGTTCATAATTATGTACTCATTTTAAAGTACATTGTTGTGTGATGAATGTCATTTCTCCATTAGACCAGAAGTTGGTAATGCGAGGGCACATCTAATAATATACTATAGTTATCATTAGTACTTGTCACCATGTTTGGGACATAGATGATCAATAAATATGTTCAAAGGTGAGTCAGATAGACCCATCTGATGATCAGTAAATGTGTTCAAAGATGGACCAGTTGACCTATCAGTCAATGATTACCAATGTTTTCACGCAAAGCCTTCACCTCCCACCTTCTAATTCAACCTCCATGTTTTGCCCCTTTTAACTCATTGACTGTTCTTTGTACTTTTAGAATTAAACCATAACCTGTTTTTAATAGGTAGAATTAAATGGAATTTTTTTAACTTGGAGGATAATGGGCCATAACTGGAAACTTTGAGAATAAATAAAAGTACTTTAGAAAGTTTTGGGGTTTTCTTTTTCTACATTTGCAGTGAAAATAATGGCATTAAGCTTCTAGAAAGAGTGAAGGCTTTTAGTATCAATTCATCTTAGGCAAGTGGGGCTCAATTGCCTCTCTTCTGTAGCCTGCACAAAATAGAATTGTTGGAATCAAAGGGTGGGTATTGTTAAATTCTTTATATTCTTTTGAATTTTTTTTGAAATGCCATGAAGTAGCAAAATAATTTTTAAGGAATTAGAGAAATTTCCTGAAAACTAAATGTAGGAATCAGACCTTATGGAAGTTAGATAACCAAAAAGAATTAATTCTTACATTTAAAAAAATTGGAACGCTAAAAGAAAACTAAAAATTTGTTGTCACAGTCTCAAATGAAATCAACAACTACATTCAAAATCAGAGGGAAGAAAAAAAAAGTCACGGTGACTCTGAGATGGGCCTGCATGATTTATCCATTGTTATTTCACACCAGTCCTACATAGAGTTAATCATCTGGAATTATGTTAGAATTAATAAATGCTGATTGTACCTAGATCTCAGGTGAGCTCTACCTCTCTCTGGCATCCTCTAACTAGTTCTGCTAAGGAGTTTTCCACTTACTGGCTCTGTAAGTGATCTCTGAGGGCCCTGCCATTGCTGTTGTTTTGTTGTTGTTTTTGTTGATCAGACATAAGCAAATATGCTTAAGTCGTTTTGTTGTTTTGTTGATCAGACTTAAGCAAATATGCATTAATATCAAATGAGGATACCACATGAGTCTTTTCAGAGATCTCTTCTCATTCTAAGGAACTCCTGCAGAACAAAATTGGTTGAACTATCTCCATTAACCCCAGGGTGGATGTCACAATCTACATCAGAAAGAGGAAACACAACTGCTATACAGAAGGACGCAGTAGTATCTAGATTCAGCCACTCTTTCTCTTCTGCACAGAAAACCACAGCAAAGGGCACATGCCTCCCAACAAACATTACTGATTAATGCTTAATCCAAAGAAAAAAGGCTCTTAAAACTTCAAGTCAAATCTAGGGTAACACTATTTCCTCTACCCATAGCATCTCTGCTAATTTTTCCCTATTGTGACATTTGAGTCCACAAACCATACCTTGTGTAATTGTTCAAATCTTAGATTATCAGTATTATTTGAAGTGACTGCCCAGATTTTAATGGGAAACGTTGCAGTTATGGCTGAGGTTTATAATCTCTCGGTAAGTAGGTTGAGTTTTAAAGCAGACTAGACACTTTTTATAAGGAGAACATATGCTTTATTTTCAGGGGCACCAATAGGAGAGAGATTTCAAGCTGCCTCTAGTCATGTATGGAAAGCAGTGTGAAGGCCATTTATCCAGAACATTCATTCCATGCTGAGTCAACCAAGCCCCAAGCAGCTTCTTTTCTTTATTAGTACTTTCACTGCCTGAATTACCCTGATTATTGTCTCAGTTCTGTATTTTACCTTGCCTGTGGGGACAGTCTGCCAACATTCAGGGCTTCAACCAAGAATGACAAGAACCCGCAGGAGGCCCCATTTGGCTGTTGCCAGCCAAGGAAAGAACTGGAGCAGAAAGACAAGCAACTCATTAGACTTTCCCAGATGACTTTAGCCTTTATCTGTTCTTCTAAAAGTACCGGTAAGTAGTTTTCTTAGGTACATTATAGATCAAATCACATTGTTCACTTCAACTGCCCTCTAAAACTGCTATTTCTAATGGCACCCAAATTCTGAAGCATATGAGGATTTGCTGAATCAAAATCTTCTAGTCTATCAATAATATGCTGTCAGTTTCAGGAGGGAAAGGATCACTTGAGCATAACGAGACATGAATCGTTGATCAATTGTGCTGGGTTTAAAAAAAAATAAGTAAGTTGATTTCTTTTTGAGAAATGTGAGGGCTAAAACCTATGCAGTTCAACAGCATCTCTTCCATTTATACAAGAAACTAGCTAAGGAGAGCCCACTCTATCCAAGGCATAGAGCAAGGCACTGTTGGATTTAAGGACAGGCTGTAGCGATATAAATGATTTTATCTCTGCCCCTGCCCTGCTCACCTCCCTAGGAGAATACATTTTGGTTAAGACAGGACAGCCTCATATATAATTACTAAGTAAAAGATTAAGTAAAACAAATCGTAAAAGGAGATCAAAAAGAGTGGTTTATGCATCAAAGAAGGAAGAGAAAGCATATTTCTGCCAGTGTCAAGGGACAAAGTAAGAAATGAGGAAGATGTCAGAGGAATAAGTACGTATTTGAAGAATAGATTAGAAAGGAAAGGAAAGGGGACAAGTCACCAGCCAGGTCTTCAAAAATCAAATAAGTAAAAATGTAAAAAATTACTAAAAATTACAGGGAATTTGGCATTCCCCAAAGATGTTATCCAAGCCAACAAAAGGGACTATGTACAAGTATAGAGTGATTACCGGACCATAAAATCTGTGGGAAAGACTAAGAGTAACAAGACAAAAAAGAATAAATGTTTAAACTCCGAAGAACTGATGTAATTTCCTTATGCTATGTAATAAGTTATCACAAACACAGTAGCTTCAAACAACATATATTTATTTTCTCATAGCTTTAGGTGTCTAGGGTCTGGGTTTCTTGCTCAAGGTCTTTCAAGCCTGCAATCAGAGGTATCCAACAGTCTGTGATCTTTTTTTGGAGCTGGAGGTCATTTTCCAGGCTCTTGTGTTTATTGAGTTCCTTGTGGTTGCAGGACTGAGGCCCTCGGACAGGCTTACCCAGTTTCTTGCCATGTGGCCTTCTGCAAAGGCAGTTCACAACACAGTAGCAGGACTGTCTCTCTCCAGCCTCCCAAGACTGAGTGTTACATAAGCATTCTATTACCTTTGTCATGCAACATAATTAATGACATCCAATGACCTTTGTAATGTCCTATTGGTTAGATGTAATCTCATCCATACTCAAGGAGAGGGTATTATACAAAATTGGGGACCACTGGGGGTCACCTTTGGGTGTACCCCCCCAAAAGAAAATCATGAAAATATATTTATGGAGCTGATATGATATTGATAGACAGGTACAAATTATCATAATTCCTTTCTCTTTTCCCTTGTGTTTACGAAGGAATAAGATTTACACAAGGTAATAGCCTTAGAGGCAACGGGACTGTTGTCCTGGGCCTTTGGCTGTAGGTTCCTGACACTCTTTGAGTTGTGTCCCTCCCTATAGGACAAGGGGTCTGTGAAACCAAAGATATAAGCCAAAATGGAGCCCAGATACTTCTTTTCTTATACTACCTTCTTGTTACTTTAGTCTTCAGCACTCTGTGCTCAAAAAGCCCCATGCCAGCTTCTTGCAATGTGTAACTCTGTTCTTTAATTTGTCTTCCTAAGAGCAAAGAATGCTACTGCTGTACATACCTTTAAGTCCAAGGAGTGGTTCAAGGGGAGCTGTTTGCAAGAAGGCTTTGGCTAACAGAACTGGGACTTATGATCAAGGTGTTCACACACTTGCTCTGGATCTCTGCAGTACAGACTAGACCCTGGCAAGGGAATTGAAGGGGTGCACCTTAGCTGGAGGACTCTCCATTTGCCCGTTGTTCCCAGGTTCTGCAGGGTGAGAGGTGAGCCTATTTACATATAGAAATAAAAATCCCACTTTGAGCAGATAACACACTGATGGTGTCAAGGGACATCTCACTCAAATATTTTCCCTCTGCTGAATGAGAAACAGTTTCTAGAGAAGTTAGAATATAAAATGCTATCTCATCAAAAAATACCAGATACATGACCAAAACACACAATTCTTTAAGGAATAAAAAGGTTCTCTTGAGGGCTACTGTGACTAAGATACCTGAGACACTTAAATGTTTTAGATTATACATTTTTAAAGGGGGTAAAATATGTGTGGAAATTGGTTTGAATTTACATCTTAAGAGGGATAAGAGAGATAATAAAATGTTGAATGTAAAACTCAAAGGAGAAACTAGGGGAAAAGAAAAGAAAAGAAAATTTTCACAGAAACACATTGATTAGGAATATTGTTCAGAGATATAAAAAATAAAAAGACATCTCTGACTTGAGGTGTTATTGCTCAGCACAAGCACTATTGAGCATCCCCTATTATGAGAAGATGGGAAGAGAACCAGGTATTAATGCCACCCCTTGGAGACCGCCCTGCCTGTTTACAATATGGCATTGAAGAGGTTTTGAAACTCAATTGCTTCCTTCCAAGTTTTCATTTCCCAACTTTTTGGCCATTGCAGATAAACATCTGTGCTTCATATCGTGTCCTGGGCACACTGCTAGTGATCTAATATCAAATGGCTTTTCCTCCATCTGTTGCCTGCTGAGGTAACACTTGATTAAATTTCTAAAGCAGTTCAACCAAATCTCAACTTACGCCAGGTTTGACCCTGAAAAAGAGAGAAAATCTAGGCAAGAATTCACTTAACATTAACAGCAAAATGAATTTGCATAAATTGGATTCTTTGCCAGTTATTATAATTTAAGTCTCCTAGGCATATGTATCTTAAGTGGTCACGGGTTTCACTTAGTACATGTGGAGTCAGCACTGAAGCCTTAGTGTAAAGTAACTTGTGTAACATTATCCCCACACATTTATAGAAAGGCAAAATGTGTGGGATAATGATACACAAGTCACTATTCACTCTTTGGCCTCGAGCCCCTCCTCTGCCGTCCCAGACCCCCAGGAGCATCTTTTCATATATTGCTGCATCACACATCAAGTGCAAGGAGGGTCAAGAAGAGGAAGCCAAGTGAAGTAGAACTTTCCATGTCACTCCCATCAGCACTGACTTAACTGCAAATTCAGTTTGCCAAGCAGGTGCTTTTTAGTAATAAAATAAAAAATGACAGTAATTTCTCTCATGAGCCTCATGTTTTGAAAGATTATGTCAATCAACTAAATGACATCTATTAATGCTTAATATAACTGTTGTTTATTACAAAGGCATATGTAATTGCCAATCAATATGATTCATCTGTATGAAACCATCACTAGTTCCTGGAATAAATTCATCTATGTCAAGTCAAAGCAAGAGCAAAAGAATTGGCTTTTCAATTATCTGTATCTCAGGTTTTGAAATATATGAGAGTCTATCAACACTTATTAATCTTGGACCAAATATTAGGAAGAGCTCACTCTCATAAGAGTTTAAGTTTTTCTCAGATCACTATAAAATAAAAAAGTAAACAATTTAGTGAGTTTTTTAAAATTATATCCAGCATATTGATTTTAAAGTGTCTTTTAGTGTGAGACTGTGTTCCTTCCATTATTTTTGTTAATATTATTTTTTGCCAACAAAATAATGTTGATAGCAAGTCTCTCTCCTCCTTTTTATCCTCCGCCTTATCCTCCTCCCCCTCCTTCTCTTTCTCCTCCTCCTACTTCTCCTTCTTTTTCTTCCTCTCCTCCTCCTCCCCCTACTACTCCCCCTCCCCCCCTTTCCTTCTCCTTCTCCTTCATCTTCTTTATTTCCCTATTTCTCCTCCTTCTCCTCCAGTACTGCCTGACTCTGGTCTCTTAGGTCAAATTCTTAATAGGTAATTTAATTAACTAACCTATGAATGAATGCCAACCATTCATAGTCTAACCAATAGTGACCAATGAGAACAGGATCACATATTACAGATATGTCTCTTGTGAGTACACTTTTTAAACCACGTTCCAAAACCACATGTTTAAAGCAAAAACCAGTATGTATACAATGGCCACAGGTTTGTAAACTAATAAAATTATAGAATGCATTAGGACAAGCAGGAACCCCACCCCACCCCTCCCACAAAAGAAGTAGGTAGCTTCAATACTTCTTTGAGCCTGGTTCAGGAGGTGTCATGCAGTAAGAAAAATAAAAGGTGACTAACACTTGAAAATCTCATTACAATGGCAGACACAGTTCTTGTCACATGGTATAATGTAGTATCAGTCCTTCAATTTTCTGACACTATTCATTTCTCATGGTTTGGACTCTGCAGAAGTGGGTGTGGTAAGGGACTTGACAGGGGAAATCAAGCATGAGAAAGGCCAAAAGGACAACAGTATTGGATGCCCAAATGTTTAGAAGACAAAATGCACAAGTTGAGTTGTATAAGAAATAGCTTTATGTTAATTCATCATCAAAGAAGTGGCCAGTCCAATATCCAGAAATAACCCATTAAACACAGATATTATGAATATAAAATATGTAATACATTGCCTGGAACAAAAGTTACACCATGTTCTCAATGTGGGCAATATTGTGACGAAAAGGGTTAAAACTGGTTCTTAAGGGGCAAAATAAATCTAGAAATCACAGGGGACCGTGACCCTCTGGAATGTCAGGTTACATAATCAGGTAAATGGTCTATCTCCTGTATTAAGAATTCATACTGGGGACTTCTTAATTAGGAAATTATGTTTAAAAATGCTTCTTAGAGTGGAATGATAGTGAAACAAATGTTGAGAAACACAGAATTATTGCCAATGCACAGTGACTGTGGTGGTCACTCCACACCACAGTGATGATGTTCATGACAGCAGGTTACAACAACCATTGCACAGCTACATGAAGAGAAAGAACATAGTGAACACATTTTCCAAGGCCATGTGGCATGCTAAATGCTCACGTGCTTGTGGAAGTATTAGGGAAAAAATGTTGAGCATACAGGGTGTTTAGTTATTTGGCATATGAAAGAAGTAAAAGAAATAGAAAAGATAGCCTCTAAGATTGTAAAGATTAGATGTCAGCTTTAGCATAGACCTCTACATGACCATTCCCTGTACAATCAACTTAGAACAAATTGAAGAATTTCTTCATATAGCGTTTCCACAAGCTCAAAGGAAGATATCAAGAGTGCATTCACATGTAGTCTTTCTGGAAAGTGGTCCACAGCTGGTAAGTTATATAGAAAAGGATCAGACAAAGCCCACCAATACACTCTAATTTAGAAGGGAGAGGCAAGAGGGGAGGGTGATCATGGATGAGATGGGGGAACACGTGCAAAAGTTGGTTTACTGTGACCATGTACTGAACATTCCTTAAAAGCAGCTACATTGGAAACATGGAGGGTACTGAAACTACCTCAGGTAAAATGCCAGTAGTGTGTGAATGTATTCTTATCAAGCAGAAATCTTGTCTAGAGTATATGGTGAGAGAGACAAGACAGAGTCACATCATATGCCAAGTGTAAGCACCAGATATATCAAGTTAACCAAACCCATGCTTTAGTGTGGTCTCTTGGTGTGAGTGCCCACAGCTTACTTCTCCTCTTCAGCTCCCTGGGCTTTTAGATGACTGAGCAGACAGTAAAACTCATATTGCCTTCAACAGCACCAGTTTGGACAACAAGGGAAATCAAGGAAAATATTCAAAACTTTGTGCAAAGTAAAGGATTGCATAAACCTGTATTCAAACAAGAAAGATTAATCAGTGAGACACATGTGAGGCAGTGAATGACTCATTCTACAACATGAAAATAACAACGAAATGGAGCATTTGGGATCCAAAGAAAGAGCTATTTAGAAATAAAGACGTATCACAAGAATAAAAGAACGGTTAACAGAAAAGTCATATTAGAATAAGTGAGAGTGCTTTAAGGTGACTGTTACATGAGAATTTTATAGGAATAGTTTTTCTATCTACTTTCAGTAATTTATTAAAAATGTATACACTCACATTACAAAAATACCATTTGTTACATCACCTATATAAATAAACTAGGAACAAATTTTAAAGATAAATGTCCAGGGCCTATGAAATAGCATATTTACCAAAGTCTATATAGAAAATTAAATATTTTGGCTAAACAAGGTTGTTCTGAAATAAGAGTTATAAAAAGTATATTGTGCTTTCAAATATTAAAAAATAGTATACCAGTGTTAAACAAATTAATGAAAAATTATTGAAATTTCCCAGAGAGGAATTTAGCATATGAAAAAATGTTAACTTTAAATGTACAGGAAAGATGGTTTTTATAAAGTTTTTAAAGGTATTTAGAAAGATTTTGTATGACAGTTAATTTGAGAAACAATAAAATTGGTTCCTTTATATAATATAGAGAAATAAAGATGGATTAAAAATACTAAATGTAAACCATGAAACTAATCATGTTAGCTTTATTTTTAATGTTTTGAGGAACCACCATACTTATTTTCCATAATGGGTGTACCAATTAACTTTCCCACTACCTGGGAATCAAAATTCCCTTTTCTCCACATCCTAGCCAACACTTTTCATCTTCTGTTTTATTAATAATAGCTCTCCTAACAGGTGTAAGGTAATATCTCACTGTGGTTTTGATTTGCATTTCTTTGTTGATTAGTGATGTTAAGCACCTTTTCACATACCTGTTGGCCATTTGCGTGTCGTCTTTGGAGAAAGTTCTATTCATGTCCTTCATCCATTCTTTTAATTAGGTTATTTTTATTTTTGTTATTGAGTTATATGAGTTACTTATACATTTTTAACATCAATCCCTTACCACATATATGGTTCTCGAATTTTTTTTTTACCATTTTATAGGTGGCATTTTCATGTTTTCAATTGTTTCTTTTGCTTTGCTGACGTTTTTATTTTGATGTGACCCCACTTGTTTATTTTTTATTTTGGTTACTGTGCTTTTGGTATCATATCCAAAAATCCTTGCCAAGCTCAGTGTCAAGGAGATTCATTTCCCCTGGGTTTTCTCCTAGTATTATTACAATGTCAGGTTTTATGTTTGTCTTTAATTAATTTTTAGTTTATTTTTGTGTATGGAGTAAGATGAGTATAATTTTATTCTTTTGCATGTGAATTTTCAGTTTGTCTAACATCATTTATTGGAGAGACTATCTTTTTACTATTTTGTATTCTTTGCACCCAGATAAAGCTTGACTATATGGATAGGTTCATTTCTGAGCATCCTATTCTTTCCCATTGGTTTATATGTCTGTATGGTTTTGATAACTATAGCTCTGAAATATAGTTTGAAATCAGGAAGTATGATGCCTTCTGTTCTTCTTGCTCAAAATTGTTTTGATTATTCATAGTCTTTGTAGTTCCATATGAATCAATGGGTTGCTTTTGTTTGATGGACTCTTTAGGGTTTTTTAATATATGAAATCATAACATCTGCAAAGACAATGTTACTTCTTCCTTTCTGATATGGATGCCTTTTATTTATTTTTCTTGCCTTTTCTTTTCTTTCTAGTTTTAGCTAGAACTTTTAATACTATGCTAAATAGAAGTGCCAGAAGTAGGTACACTTACTTTTCTACTGATCTTAGAGGAAATATTCTCAGCTTTTCCTCACTGAGCAGGATATTAGGTCTGGACTTGGCATTAATGGCATTTATTATGTTGATTTACATTCTTTATTTTTTGTGGCATTATTCGATTTCAAGAGTTCACACTTTTTTTTTTCAAAAAGTAAAAACAAGGAAGCTACTCCCCTGAGTATAGAGAATTAATCCTCCAATAAGAGACAGTTAAAAAATTAAGTAATTAGAGGTATATAATTTTCTGCATTCAAATATACTCTATTACACATTTATTCTTAAAAATATACAGTAGTGGGCAAAAGCAGAGGAATAATAAATAATATAATAAGTAAATAAAAATGTAAGAATAAACATTTGCATAATCACAACTATAAAACTACTTTAGTTATTAATTTTAGTTATTGTTTCAAAAAGGAGCTTACTTTGCACTAATGATGTTGAGGTATGATTAATTTGTCTTTATCAAATTCAAGAACAATTTTTAAAGCAGTGCTACGGAGGTCAACAGACTGTATGCTATATCTGATAAAAACATGTTTTCTCTTGAGCAAACCAGCAAGACACTACTGGCAGCCACTGCATCTCCACTATGTAAAAAATGCTCATGTTGTTGGCAGAATTCAATTCCATATAGCTACAAGAAAGTGAACTTCAGTTTCTTGCTGGCTGTTGGCTGTAAACCACCCTCCATACACAGTATCAGCCCACAGTTCCTTGCCATGTACAATTCTCCAAAGTGGCCACTTGCTTCCTCACAGTCAAAGTGAGAGAGATTCCAGCAAGATGAACACCACCACGTAATCACATATGCAATCACACGCATTCTGTCACCTCTGCCATCTTCTATCTGTTAGAGGCAGGTCACAGGTTCTGCCCACATTCATGCAAAGGGAATCACACAAGGACATGAACATCAGGATGTAAAGATCACAGGGCCACCTCAAGGTCTGTCTGCCACATGGGGCAGATTAAATATTTATTGAAGAAGTGAATCAATACTGCACCCCCCACAAACTCCAGCATTACCAGTTATTCCTCAAATGCAAAACCAAACTGGGATTAGATGTGTCTAGCTGTTAAATGCAAAGTTAGGGGAGAGGGTGGAGGCACTAAACAAAACATGTATTTAGAACTTAGGTTTGATTGATTTTTTTTAAAAAAAATGTTCCCTCATGTATTTATCTGCATTACGTACATTGTTTAATCCAAAAGAAAAAAATGAAAAGTAAAAAATTGAATAACTGAGATAGTTTATAAGAACTTTCCAAAGATCTTCTTCGGTTCCTATTATCTCTGAGCACATCTATCAGCGTTGCCAATATCTTTCAGATGAGGCAGAAAGACTTCTGACATTTCAAATGCATCACCCCAATCAAGTCCTTGTTCTCCAAAATGATTTCAGAGAATGTATCACAGGCCCAAGAAAGACCTGAATGCCTTTCAAGCACAAAAGGCCGACCTGGTGAAAAGAGATGGGGGAAAACAAGAGGCCGGGGAGTTCAGATCAGATGCCTTTACCTTCCTCATGATGGAGCCAAGCAATTGTCCACATATGCTTTGGAGCAGATGACATCTACATGGGCATATAACATCAATCCTTTGAGGGTTACATGTTAGGTTTTTCTATTTGTAAAGGCAAGGCCAAAATTGTCTGGGGCAAAGGAGAAGCACCGTGCATGAAACTTTTATTGGCCAGAAGATATATGTGGCGGGCATTTCTGGACTCTAAACTGTCACATCCCAGTGACTGGGCCACAGACATTTATGCTGAGGACTTCTAGGGCATTAAATGTGACTTTGGTAAAAAGATCATTACTCCTTTATACCTGAATGTAACGCTGTGAAATGAGGATTCATATCTGTCATCTCCACAGTCAGCCCACTCACCTGCGCCAGGCTATCTTTAAAGACATTGGTGGGGAATCTTGTTTAAAAATACAGATTCCCTGATTTCTCCCCCCTGGAAGTTCTGATATTGCAGGCTGGTCTGAGAATATATATTGAAAAAATTTCCCCCAGGAGACTCTAATGCAGGTTTGGAAAGTGCTGATCATTAAGTGTACTCTGTAGCCGATATCCTATGATTTTCCTATCAGCACAGTTCCAAGTCTTCCAGGTCTTGCAGGTCTTGCAGGTCTTAAGGAGAAATGCTAATCATCAGAGCTTGAGCCCTAGGTTAACTTGATTTGGAAAGTAAATTGCTGGCTCTTACTGCAAGAAGAGAGTATGAGAGAATATCTGGCTAAGGCAGACTTTGCTTCATTTTAAACTCTTGTTACTTAGTCTGTTGTGATTGCTCTACTTTTTATTTTTTTTACCCATGCTCTAGATTAAATGTTTGTGTCCTCTCTAAAATTCATATGTTGAAACCTAATCCCCAATGTGATATTATTTGGTTGTGTGGCCTATGAGAATTGTTTGGGTCATAAGGGTAGAGCCCTTGTAGATGGGATTAGATTAGTTCATTTATAAAAGAACCCAGGAGAGATGCCTCATCCCTCCCTCCTTGTGAGGACACAGTGCTATTAATGAAGGGAGTGGGCTCTCAACAGACACATCTGCTGGCTCCTTGATCTTGGACTTTGCATCCACCAGAACTGCGAGAAATAAATTCTCATTGTTTAATAAGCTACCTAGTCTGTGATATACTGTTATAGCTGCCCAAACCCATCCCGTTGCTCTATCCATGGCTCACATGTTCCAGGTGATATAGAGCTAATAATTTTGTTTCAGGCCTGCCCTTGAGTATTCTTGCCCTGGCTGACTTTCTTTCCACTTTGATTCCCAGCACATAAACAAGGAGGATGTGAAAACTTCCAGTACATAATTTGGCACTTGTGGGATCTTGGTTGCATTGTAACTGGTAGTATAGGTGTTAAATGCTAGTCCCAGGTGCTGGGGGTCAAGTAAATGACAAAGAAATGTTAGAACTAAAGGAAAAACTAGAAATGAACTTGAAGCCTACCAAAGTGATGAAAATATACTTTCCTATGTGTGATGCCCACCTGAGTTTCTTTATGAAACTTGATCTCCTTTAATGGCTCCTCCTTCTCCACAGACTTAAGAAAACCCCTTGGAATAAATTATTCAAGGGTCTCTGCATTTAGCCAATTTATCTGTGGTAGGTAGAATAATGTCCCTCCTCTAAAGTGGCTTCATAATCCCACAACCTGTAAAGATGTTACTTAATATGGCAAAAGAGACTTTGTAGATGTGATGAAGCGCCTTGGGCTAGAAAGATTTGTCTTGATTATCTGGGTATGTCCAACTAATCACATGGTCTTTAAAACTGGAGTAACTTTCCTGGAAAGAGAGAACCAAGAGACAGCAGCATAAAAAAGACTTCACCTACTGCTGTTCAATTTGAAAATGAAGGAGGCAGGCCCCATGCCAAGCAGTGCAACAGACCCCTAGAAGCTGGAAGAGGCAAGGAGACAGAGTCTTCCCTAGAGCCTCTGGGGAAAATGCAGTCCTGTCAATGCCTTTATTTTAGTCCAGTGAGGACTTGTAACCCACAGAGTTATGAAAACATAAATTTGTGTCACTTTAAACCTCTAAGCTTGTGGTAATTTATTATAGCAGCTAAAGAAACCCAATACACCACCAATGAGATGTTCGCCATTTCCCCTGAACCTTTGTCTCCAGCTCCACTCTTAAACTATGTACACGTCCCCCAAATATTCTGCTTTCTGGAGTTTTATGCCCTTGGTCATGTTTTACCATATGTAACTTTCCCATTTTCTTGGTCTCTCCTCTTGATCCTACATTTCTTTCAAAGTCCAAAGTTCTATCTTCTTTATTCTCCTTGTTCATATCACACCAAAAGTTGTAGATATGTTATTCAAACTTCCATAGCAATGTATTCACCATTTATTTTACCTTTATTTATAAATGTATATTATGAGTAATTACTTCAGTATATAACTCTTCCAAAACACACATTTTTAAAAGGCAAATACTACTTTATAACCATTTAAAATCCAAATTGTGCCCTGAAAGGATGTAGAGTGGCTTTGTATTTAGATAGTACATACATTTGCTACAAAAACCCATTCACCTGAGGATAGAGGTTTAATTTAAAAAAAGAAACACAAGTATTTAAAGATTTAAAAATTAGAGGAAAAAATATTTTATTACAGCCACTTGACCAGCAGGAGAAAAGGATGATAAATTACTTATCACTGTACATTATGCTCCAGCCACAGAGGAGGAGTGTGGTGGCTTGAAGACTTGCTTAGGAAATGGCAACGAGGAAGAGGATCTTGACTGAATATTTCATCTCCCAGTGAGCAAAGGAATCTGGTAGGGGAGTGGCTTTCCAGTAGGGTAATTTAATTACTAATAGGACATTTGCCAATGTCCAGAGACATCATAACTACGGGAAGGTGCTAATAGATAGAATACAAGGATGATACCCAACACCCTACAACAATGCACAGGACAATGTCCCACAGAAAAGAATTATGCAGCCCCCAATTTGTTAACATTGAAGTTGAAGAACTTTAATATAGGGAAACTGTGACTCCAGCCTAAAATACAGAATATTGATTGGTGAAATCAAAGTGGTAGAATTGTGAATTCACTTTGAAATGACGATTAATTAAGAATAAAATTAACAACTTTACTTATTAAGCTCTAATATAAATGGATGTGAAGACTGGCTATCAAATGCCTAACATGGATTTTTAAGTAGGCACATTTGTTTTGTTTTTTTAAATATACAGGTCATAGGAGTGATTTCATGGCATTTCGCCCTGGGAAGAAGATAGCTTGAGAGGGCTGTAATTTTCTAAGAAATAGAATTCTGACCATGTCATTGTAATGTACCATTGAGGTAGAAAAGAGAAATCACGGTGGTTGTGTGACAAGATCTGTGATGACCTTGAGTGAGTAACATAATGAAAGATATAATGATAAACCACGATGATTATTTTATCAGCAAAATTAAAGCTACTTTGTAGAAAGTATTAAGGGAATGAGAGTTCCTGAAAGAAATAATTGCTTTAATGTTGGTTATCAACAAAGGTAAACTTGAACTATTCAATTCCTACATTATGTATGCCTTCTCTGATGAAGAAAACGATATACAAGTAATTATGGTGAATGGTTACAGAAGTCTAAGGTGGGCGAGAAGTGACAATTCCAGGCTCACCTATAGAAGGTTTGCATCCTGGGATGCTGAAGGGGAATAAGTGAGTTTATTTGAGCTACCTTTGGCTTCTTGGAAGAATCAGATAGAAAGTAATGATATAAAGAAACTGTAGATGGGCTAATATCTTTGCAAGACTCAAAATAAACAGGCATATTTTACACTTCTGACTAGCAAGCTTTATATAATTTCCAAGGAGACTTCTAGAATGATATTTTAATGAAGTAGTTTGCGGGTATTAAGAGGCAAAAATGGGTTTTTTAAAGACAGGCTTAACTGAAAATGAGCAATATCAAACTAATCGCATTCCATTTTTTGTGGAGTTGAAAGATGATTAGCTAAGTCAGACATTGAAGTATATAGAGTAGAACTGGATTGCAGTAAAGCATTTGAAAATCCTTTCTTGATATCTTTATGTAAAGCATAAAATAAGTTTAAAATTAGTAAAATTTAGTAGGTTAATAATTGATTGAAGTAACATGTCCAAGAGCAACAACTAATGTATCAATACCCTACAGGACTTTGTCCCCAGGCTATCTTGGTCAATATTTTTGTCAGCAAAATCAGTGTTTAGCTGAAGTTTTCAGGGGACATATTTACCAAATTTGCAGCAATATAAACCTGAGAGTGTTGTTAATACAACACACAAATGAATCAGAATGTTAAATTAACTAGTTGGAATTATTTTAAAAAACAATAGTCATAGATTCATAGTGTATTTGAGTTGGAGAAAATTGTAGTCAAAACCCTTATTTTTTAGAAAAGAAACTAGGGCAGAAGAGGGTAACTTTATGTACTTCACATATGGGTTTACAGGAAGGTAGCAAATCTATGGGTTTGTAGAATCATAAATATGAAGGGCTGATTTATTTTTGAAAAAAAAAAAAACAGAGCTGACCATCTCAAGGAATTATTTAAACTTCATTAAATTGTAGCACTAGCAAGTATAGCAGAAACAAAGAAATTGAATTATCAGAAATGAAAAAGACTCACTGCCATTCCATGCTGCATGAACAAAACTGTAGTTGTTGATAACAAACAGGAGACCAGTTCCAGATTTCTTCCCCTCACTTTTACTATTTAAAAAGATAACATAGCTATTTAAAGGCACCAAAAAGAGAACAACATTTCTCTGTATGCTAAGGTTTTTTCCTCTGGAAAAAAAAAATTATCCACATGGAACTGCCTAAACATAAAGAATGCCTTTAGAATGTAAACAGATGTGCTAGAGAACACACACACAAAAAGAAAACTGTTATTGGCATTACTGTTAGCAATACTTATTATAGAAATGATAATATACTATAGAATACTGGATTCCTGGGTAATGTCAATAAATTATGCACTAGTGTAAGAACTTGCTGTTACTAACAATGTTAGTCAGACCAGATGAAGCTGTTAATTAATTTGAGTCAAATGCCTGTCACATGGAAATACAAAAGCCAATGTCCTATATTTTCATAATAACAAGACAAAGTATTGGTGATAGCCTTATTGAAAGGAAATGACTGACATTTTGGTGGCTATGCTAGAGACTCTCAAACCAAAGAAAACTCAATCTGTGCACTCAACAAGGGTTGGAAAAGAAAATTCCTATTATCAGTCCATAGGACTAGGATTGGAAGGAATTGAATGTTAAAGACAGTGTTGATTATCTGTACTGATATAACTAAATATTTATTAAAATTGCATGAGCACCAAACTTGATAAAACTAATTAAATCACTCATTTATTTCTTCTTGGTCTCATTCAATAAATTTCAGTGAATATTTACCACATGTCAGGCAGAGTGTTAAGTGTTAAAGATACAAAGATAAATGAAATTCAGCCCTCACACCCAAGTATTTATTGTCATTCAGAAGACATAAATCTCAAAAAAATAATTGCAATGAAGCATAATATATCCTATGAGAATTAAATCTATTAGGTAAATGGCAATCTAGGAAAGGAAGAAATAAACAGGATAATGGAGTAAGAAAAGGGTTTACTAGGGGAAATTCAGCACAAAACCAGCCATTAATAATCTCAGAAACTTCTGAGCTTTATCGAAATCTCTGCTAAGACCAAAAGAGCTGAGTTGATATTTCTCATGATACTTGGGTATTTTTCTTAATTGTTTTTGAGTTTTTATTAGGTGGAACCATAGACAGAGGATCTAGAAATACCCAAGTTCTGTCCCAGAATGTATCTCTACTTCCAATTTTCTCAAGACAGTTATATAAACAAGAAACAGTGGTATCATGGAGTTGAATAACAATATATTGGGTTCATCCAAAAGTCCTTTTGGTTTTTTCCATACAATGAAAGATACGTTTTTCATTTTCATCAATAACTTCATTGATTTGGATATTTTGAGTGTGTCGGCTACCTCCCCCATGGTATAATATTGACTGTTCTCAATTAATGTCATGATATTGCTATTAACTTCAACTGGTCTACCTGACCAAAGAGCATCATCCAGCAAGAAATCTCCAGCACAAAACTTTGCAAACCACTTTTGATACAATCAGTCACAGCACCTTCTCCATACACTGCACAAATCTTTTTTTTTTTTAGTTTCTGTTGTGTTTTTACCTTTCTTGAAATAATAAACTATAACATGCCAAAAATGTTGTGTATTTTCTTTCATCTTCAATATTAAAATGGCTACACAAAAATTCACCAATTTTGATGGTTTTTTTAATGCACTTTGATAAACAGCTGTCATAATAGAATTTAACAAAATTGTTTTGAATGAAGTTAAAGACAACTAAGTGCTATAGAGCCATCTTATGGAAAAAACTAAATGAACTTTTTGGCCAACCCAATATTATGATACCCAAATCTAAGTCTAGCTCCAACCCCACATAAGAATCCCCCCTTCCCCCACTGGTCTGAAACATGAATCCCAGACATTGCTGTACTCCATCCAGCTAAACACTTAAGTAGATAACCACAGAAGGAAAGAGACAAAAGAATGAAGGTCATATCCACACCTGGGCTGAATCCTCTTAGCACTCAGGCCACATGGAATTCAGAACCAGCTACATTTATACACAATCATCACAGTCATGAAAATATCAGACCAAGTCATAACAACTCCTCTTTGTGCAATGTAAGTCAGGATGCAGATTAGTGTGAAATGAGGGTAAATATCCTGTAAACCCTTCCCTTAAGGGAACATTGACCAACAGAAGGTTGGCACTCTACCTAAGTTGTCAATTGACAATGAGACAAAGTTCATTTCACTAACCTTTTGTCCCACCATGTATTTCCATATTACAATTTATAGAGTGGAAATATAAACAATTCCCCATCTTTATTTATATTTGTGATTACATAGAATAACATCCTATAAAGGAGCAGTTTTCAGTCTTTTGTCATTCACAGAACAGACTTTTTAAAAAATTTGAATGTTATCCAACAAAGTCATCTGCCTTTAAGAAGGTTTTAAGTAAGGACATTAATAAACCAAAAACCAGCAACAATAACAACCCCTGCCATAACAGAAATAATAATTTTAAAACAAAAGTAATAGAAAAATATTAAAGAACAACCTGTTATAATTAATAATAATAACATTAAGAAAAATTGACAACATTCTCATTTCACTGCAGACCAGTGAAAGTAGAACAATGGATTTACAATAAACCGAGAGTAGGTATCTCAGGAAGATTTCTCTATAAATATCACTCTCTCCTACTCATAAGCATACTGCCTAGAGCAAGCATCTTCAGAAAGCCGGAAACTGTCATATCCTAATGTATTGAACATAGGAGACCTCAGTCCCTCATCCTCTCTTTGACAGAGGGAACTGTTCATTAAAAGTCACTGCTGCCATTCAAATTGTGTGTATTTGAAACAGTTCTTGAATTGATGGATTTAACTCCCCTCTCACACATCTTGTAAATCTTTTCAACCCTACCTTCCCAGTCCTCAATGTGAGTGACACAGCTGGCAGGCAAGAACACCAACATAGTGTCCGAGGGAGATTTGTGAGACTCTGCCTACCTTCCAAGTCCCTGAGAATAATTTCAGTCATTAGAGATATTTTTTGTGTGTGTGAATGCTAAAATATTTTCCATAGTGAGAGAACAGTGAATGTCACATGAGCTATAAAATTAGGGGTTTTCCCAGAAAAATAAAACTCAATGCAATTTTAAAGTCAGCAAACGTAAGTTTTCTGTTATAAGTATGACATAAAAGCACAGAGTTGTAGAATTAAGAAAAATTTCTGAATAAAACAGAGTTGCTTTAAGAAAGATTTATAGCAAATCATGTAGTTCAAAGCACGGCTCTCAAGATCCACAGTTGCCAGTGAAAATGTTAGCTGAATTAATTACCTAGTCAGAGAGAGCATCAACTGGGATTTCTCTTCATCAGCATGACTTTATGTGTAATTAAAACAAGATAGATTATGAAACACTGCTTTAAAAGAGGGACTGGAGATGCTTTGCTACATTAAGGGCCTCTACCAGGAAGGAATTGTCTATGCCATCCAGTCTTAATGACCATGCTAGGCTGGTTTGGATGCAGAATTCTGGAGACAGAGCAGATAGTATTTCATAGATATTCCTCTTTTTAAAAATATAGGAGTCTCCCCAGAGAAGCCCTTGTCACACACCATTCTCTTCAAGCTAAGTTCTAAATATATTTGCTATCTGCAAAAAGGGACTAACTAGATTTTCGCCACTGAGCAGGACATTATGGCCCCAGTTACACAACACTGACTTGGTAAAAAATGAAAGATTCAACTAAGTCTCATTTGGATTTTAAACTTGATATTACTGTCCATCACCTGCAATTAAATAAGGCTTTATTGAATTATACACTATAATCTCATTCTCCATGTACAGTATGCAGTATGTATGTTAATGAACCATCTTTCCTTATTGTAGACCTTCTGTATCCTTTGCCACATTTTTAGTATACAGATGATTCTAGAATCTGTTAAGGTCTAAATATCTACCATGTATCACTTGAAATTGTTATCTCAGTTCTGCCTTTATGTGCTGCCTTTTGTGTCCCTCAAATCACATTTATTGCATCATTCATACACTATAGTCATTAATTAGTAATCATCAATCCCACACCTTGTACTCAAATCACTGAAATGACTTGTCCTCACCACTAAACAGAAAATTTCTCAGAACCTCTGACCCAGCGATGAAGAAGAGACTATGCCTCTCTTCTGCAAGTAAGGTCTTCTTAAGCGTGTATAATGCCTCCACCATCAGCACTGCTCTCTTCATTTGCCTCCTCCCCTGCCTGATAGAATGAGCTGTTCTTCATGCTCCATTCTAATTCATCACTCCAAACCATCTTATCTTAGAGACATCAGCACAGAATTCTTTGAATCCCTGATATAGGCTCTACTATATTTGACTTGAAGGAATAAGAAACAACATCAATTCTGCCAGGAGACGTCTTTGTAATGCTTTTAGACAAGTTGCTGTCTAACTGCTGGAAGATTGCGTATGGGAACCCTGTTTTAGTTATGATCCCAAACATGAAGTGGCTCTGCCTTTGAAAGACTCCAGATGACAGCTCTCCCATTGGTAAGTTTTGACATCATAGGCGGGGACACATGGCAGTACAGCTCCAAGATCTATTCCATCAGAACTTGGACAGATACCTTGATGAAATGGATTCCATTGCAGTAAAAGAAGAATGACACAAAAGGATATAAACTGTATGATTCTAGGTTTATGAAGTTAAAAAACTAGTAAACGCATCTGTGGTTGCTGGAAATGAGGATGGCTGGGTGTCACCTTTGGGGGGAGCTGGGAAGCAATGATGGGGAGAGGATCCCAGGAGGGATGTTCTGTCGATGGTCTGTTTCTCAATCTGCATCATGGTGACAGGAGTGTGTTCGTTTTTTGATCATCTGTCGAGTCTTACACTTATAATTTGTGAACTTCTTTTTGTGCAGGTTAGAGTTCCTTTTAAAGCTTTGAGAAGTATATACAAGTGCCTAAGCCTTGTAACTAATTCTATCCAAATCCCTAAAGATACAGCCCAAGCACTGGTAGTTTTTTGAAGACTGGATTTAGACGATGGGATTGGGAAGAAGAAGCAAGGGAAGGAAGATGTTGGGAAATTTGCTCCTCCCACCTCACTCTCTCTCTACCTGCCATTCTAAGTGTAGTAGTGTTTTTTCCCATGACCATGGCAATGACCTGCGCTGGGCTCAAAGTGCACTGTTTTCATCTTTTGCCTCTTTTGGTCTGGCATAGTAGTGGCATCTGAGGAATCTGGCTCCTAGGTAAAAAGCTATGTGTGGTTTTTAAGGCAGTTGCAAAGGTTTCTTTACCTGCCAGTCCTCATGGGGTGAAGCAGGCTTCTCCTCCTAGGCCCAGTGCACAGCCAGTGCATTGCAGTCTCTAGGGGGAGCTGCAGCCCACTATGCAGGCCCTTCTGGAAGTTTCTCTTCAACATTTGCGTTCCTAGCCCTAGAGCCTTCATTCCTAGGTCTCTGAATCTGAGGCCTCAGGCACAGGTCATATGCAGGTGTCTCTGTCAAGGTCTCTTTATGGGAAGGACAGGGAAATGCTGAAGGCACTGTCACATCTCAGTAGCCAACACCTTTTCCCTCCTAGCCCTATCCCCTCACCATGCCTCCCCCCACTCCCAACTCAGGGACCATTAAACAGCCAGAGCCTTTTGTTCACGTGGTTCCCTCACCAGTGAGACAATCGTCACATCTGTGCTGATCCCCCTCACCCTTGGCCGGCTCATCATTTAAGGGAGACAAATGGAACAGTGAGAGTCTGTGCTTTCTCCAGTTTTTGGTTCTCACTTGCTTTAACCTTTACAGCAAGTGATTTAAAGGCTTCACTCTCTCAGGTTTGGCTTGCTGCTTCAGTTGGCTCCTCCAACACCTGGCAGCTCAGCAGCATTTCTGGCAGCATCTTGTTGCTGCTGCTGCTGCTGCTGGTGTTGGATACTTCCACAACCACCCTTTGGTGGTTCCCATGACCCTACCCACACTTTTCTAAACAATGACTTTATCAAATGCTCTCCAGTTATTCCCGGTGAGTATGCCATGTGTCCTGAGAATGTGAATGATATACTACCTAAATGGGGTCTAATTTGCATGCAGTGCTGAAAGTAATGATATAAAACTTGTATGCCATTAGAAGGAATAACCACTTGACCTTTGTGTTAGTTTCCCAAGTCTGCCATAGCAAAGTGCCACAAGCTGGATGCCTTAAACAACGTAAATTTAGTGTGTCACAGTTCTACAGGTTACAAGTCCAAAACGGAGCTATTGGAAGGACCATGCTCCCTCTGGTGGCACAAGGGAAGGATCAGTCCAGGCCTCTCTCAGCTTCTGGGAATTCCTTGGCTTAGGGCAGCCCAACGCCAGTTTTCACAATACCTCACTGTATGTGTTTGTGTCCAACTTTTCTTCTTTTATAAGGCCACAGGTCACTTGGATTAGGGGCCCACCCCACTCCAGTATGGCCTTGGCTAAATGAATCATATCAGCAATGACAATATTTCCAAATAAGTTCACCTTCTGGGGTAAGGAGTGGTGGGGCTAAGGCTTTAACGTATTTTGGGAGGACATAATTCAACTCGCAACAACAGTATAAGGGTATGATTTCCTAATGAATTCCTCCTGTTCCTTTTTGTTGTTGTTATTGCTGATATTTTACATTTCTTCCTTTGGGAAAATGATATTAGTAGATTTCATTCAGGGGGTGCTGATAACACCCACAGGCTCTGGATAGAACACAGGAACCAAATCTTATTCATCAGAATCTCCATCAGACGGCCTGCAAAGATTATTAGGTCAGGGATGTGCCAATGACCCAGGAGAGGCAAAGGAAAGTAAGCTTCCTGGTACTTTGAGTGCAGCTTTTAGGAAAAAGGTCCATAAAATTCATGCAAGCCTAGAGCTACCATCATCTCTCTTTACATACAAAGAACCTGCAAGTGCTGAAGAGACACAAGGCTATGATAATCACATTTGAACTTTAGTGCACCTTTTGGCTCCCCCAGCACTGGAGGCAGTAAATATCCTCTTAGTTTAAACTCATTTCAGTTGATTCCTGATATGTACAGACAGCATGGTCCTGATATATACGCCCACTACAACACACATAGGTTTAGATTTTAGGGCATTGGTTCTCAAACTTTAGTGAGCATTAGCATCCTCTGGAAGGCTTGATAAAACACAAATTCCTGGGCATTAAAGTTTAATAGATTTAAGGTGCATCTTGAGAATCTGATTTCTAACAACTCCGTAGGTGAGATTAAAACACCTGAGGCTGATGCTCTGGGAACTACACTTTGAAACTACTGTTTTAGAGAGATTCTTTAGGCAGCAGTTTGGCAGGTGGAATAATTCTACCCTGCAGAACAGAGAATTATATTAGTTCTACTGTTTTTGTTGGTTTTAAAATTACAACTGAGTCAATAAAAGTGTTATTTGGTATCCAGCATCTTCAAGGTTTCTCTTTTCCGAAAATGCCCAAAACAGAACCAGATCCTAAGCTCCAGGGCTTCATCCTACTTCAGTGCAAATGACTAGATCTGGGGGTGGTTTTCACATTATCAGAAATTATTTGAACACCTCTTCCACAGCAATACTGCATTGCCACTCAATGATAATATGTTCCATGGCCAAATTCAAGCTGCAACAAATCCCTTGAGGCTAAAGGAATATTTTTAATTTTATTTTTATTGTTTATGTTGTTACAGTTGTTTCTGCTACTCATTGTTACCTAGCTTCAACAACCACCAAAAGATGTAATCACATGCTGCCCACTCATGTACAGCAGATTAATTTTGACACAAGCACTCACCTACGACCTTTTTGGTGTGAACTCATTGCTATAGAGCTATTCATTCAGACGAAACCAGTCTTGAGCCTTAATGAGGTCAAAGTGTTTGGTCACTAAGTGAATGCATATCTGGATTTGAAGTGTACAGCCTGTCAGGGAAGACAGGGGAGAGAACATAAATGGTATCGACTTCAAATTCTCACAGCCTCTACACCCAATGGTGTTCTCTAAAGGGTCTAAGCTCTTGGAGCGCATACTGGCCTAGAAATCCAGAGACTGGGTTTCAGCAATAGTTTTGGCAGTGTTAAGCTGAATTGCCTTGGTGAATTCACTGAGCTAGTCTGAAAAGACATTTCAACTCCTTAAATTCTACATTTTCTTTTTTTCTCTTTGTCTACTACCCATGTTTAGTTCTGATTCCAACTGGAGAGGCGACATTCTGTCTTGGGCTTCATTAGATAAAAGGAGAGCAGGTGAGTGAGTTCAGAGAAAACCAAACAAGCTTTAGCTTCAGACACAACTGGCTATGAATCCTGACTCTGCTACACCATACCTGTACAACCCTGGATAGATTTACTCAATCACTCTGAGTTGAAATTCCTCATCAGTAAAAGTGAAGTAAAAATACTTACCTTGAGGGTCCTCAGGAAGATTAGTGATAATATATGCCAAGCACCACACATGAGTTTTCAATCAAGGGTGGCATAAATCACTTGGGGTCTTATGGAATCTCTGGAAGTAGAAGCTTGAATGTGGAACGGGTGAAAATAAGCATTAAAAATGAAATCCAGCAGCATCAGGGCCCAGCCCAGCAGAGTTCTGCCTCAGTGCTGTCTTTCCATTCCTGATGAAACTTCTGATGTGTGCTGGGTTTTGACCCACGTTGACGTTCTAGCCTCTGCATCACCCTGACTTACTCTTACTATTCATGCCTGATGTGCCCTTGGCTTTGTTCCTACTTCCCTTTTATGGCTATCACCTGGCTCTACTCTTCTGTCCAGATTTAGGCTTCTACAAATGAATAGAGGCATTTCTTGTTACAGTGTGCTTCACTTTATTGTGCTTCACAGATGCTGTGTTTTGCACAAAGTGTAGACAAAACCCTCCACAAGCAAAAATGATAACGCCTCGCCTTATTGCAGTGGTCCAGAACCAAACCTGTAATATTTCAGGTGTGCCCGTATTATGATGCCTGCTTCAGGCTTATGACATGCTTGCCTATCTCCGGAGTCTGCCTCTACCTAATTCCAGTATGTTTACACTGATAAGGGTTTATGTAACCGTTTTTCCTAATAAAACTGAACTAAAATGGAACACTGCGTTCCGCCTACAGATTCCTCAGTACCACTAGGAATGTAAAAGGGCGAAAGTGATGCTCAGACAGCAGCGACTGATAATGGAAATAATCAGAAATGCCAAAGCAGGGCTGAAAGGGAGTTTTAAAGGCCAAAGCACTGGTATCAACACAGGGATTTCTCCATTTCTAAACTGAATGGCGAGAGAGACATAGATCTCAGGGGAAAAGATTATCTCCTATAGTAAATAAGAAAAGACTGGTATTCCCATATCCCGGTAAGCAAGACAAGAACAAATTCTGCAAAGCAACTCTAAAGTTGGTGAGACTTTGAACATCTGAATGTAGAAGTCACTTTGGAATCACCAAACCTAATGTTGCATTTCTGATAGCTATAAACAAATTCGATTTATTCAGCAGGGCAGTCTGAAATCGGCCTGGAGGTAGGAGGATGATCTTAATGATGTATGACAAGACTTGCATTACAAAATAATTTCAATTACAAGCCATGTTAAAAAGCTACTTTGCAGCTGTTAGAAAAATTACAAATAGACTTTAAATACATTTAAGGAAAACTGTTTTTGACCTTCCTGGTCCTATCATAATTTTACTGTTATCTGTGGAAACAAGGAGGGGAACAGATCCAGGAGTGAAAACAGGAGGTATCCCAGGAAAACTGAAATGACATGAGCAACTTAATCCAACTTAAAATACACATTTCCTTAGTAGAGCAGCATCATGAACCCAAGGGAAGACAGCTTAGAGCTACGGTATTTCAAACTGCCTCAAAATTCTGTTTCAACTTAAACCTTACTACATGGGCAACTAGAAAATTCCTTCAAGACCCTTCCACAGAATTCTCACCAGAGTCCTCAGCCTGGTGTTGGAGGCTCTCTGTGAACTGGCTCCACGTTGCCAAAGCAACCTTCCTGGTGCAGGCTCTGCAGTAAGTCACGTGCTAAGGTTTACTCCTCAGTAAGTCACGTGGTAAAGTTTACTCCTCACTCTACCACCTATAAGCCGATTAAAAATTTGGGCAAGTTACGTAATTACAAAAACCCTCAACTCTCAGGAAAACAGACTGGAAGGAAGTCCTTCTAATGTAGGTTTGTGTAGAGATTTGACCAGACCACATTGTTTAGATGACTAACTTGGCACTTTATAGGAATATCTCATTATTATTAAAGAACGTCCTGTGCTTCAATTGCCCTGGCTTCATTGTTCTCCAAAGGCACCGAGGTTTTACTATTTGCCCCTCACCAAAAACAGGCTCTTGAATCTTTCCCAACCACACACAGCATACCTACCCCTTAAGATGCAATTCAAGTTTCCAATTTTCCACAAATCCTTCTCTGGATACACCAAACTATATTCATCTATCCTTTTTCTAAGCATCAAATTCAATAGTACCGTTCATTCTGACAACCACAAGAAACTGTTTCCCCCAGTCAACTGCTTCACATAAGCCATCCTATCTTCCCAATCAAAAATGAAAGCTTGGGATGGCAGGACCTGGTTTGTGTTTTGTTTTGCTTTTTTTATTTTATATTGTATTGGTTAATAACATTATATAAGTCACAGGTACACAACATTATGATTTGATATCTGTATATTCTATTTCCTGCTCACCACCAAAAGCTAGTTTCTTTCAATTACCATGTATTCAAACGCCTTTATCTAATTCACCCTGCCCCACCCCCTTCCCTTGTGTTAATCACTGTTCTATTTTTAGTATCTATGAATCTGTATTTATTTGTTTTATTGGCTTTTTTGCTACCTTTTGGTTTTATAGTCCACATATGAGTGAGATCATATGGTGTTAGCCCTTTTCCATCTGACTTATTTCACTTAGTATAATATCCTCAAGATCCATTCATGTTATCACAAATGTCAAGATTCCATCTTTTTACGACTCAGTAGTATCCCATTTTATATGTATGTTACTCACTTCAAAACCAAATGCCATGTTATCTATCCACACAGTGGTATAAAAAGATAATTCTCTGTAATGTAACTCTTTTTATTAAGAATTTTCTCCACGCTCAATGCTTTCAAAAATACAGTGTGATATGGCCACACTACCACAAAGACAACCACAAATGCAACTTGGAAATCGATACAAGTTAGCATAGATTGTGGCGTCAAAATGAGCAAATACTGAAAGTTTCCTTGAGTCCAATTTACAAGGGAAGGTAGAAAGGAGGACAACAAAATATGAGGGAACAGATAAAAGAACCCAAAGTTAAACATTTCAGGGGAAGCACTTTCAATACCAGGTACAGGAAAAATGAATCAAAATAAAAACTTACAAGTTCCCACGGGAAGAGGGCTGTGAACGGGCTGGCTCGCGGTCACAGGCTGATCTCCCTTTGTCCCTGGGCCCTTCCAGCCGCAGCCTCACTCTCTTTGGGGTAGCACTGCCGCTTCCATTCTGTCCTGAGAGACCCTGGAAAAACAGAAAAGAGTGCTTTTCTTTCAGCAATTCTAATGATTATCTCACTCCATGTTATTGATCCTGGGGATCTATCTGTCAGTGAACCAGTTACTATAGCCAAGGGTGTGTGGTATTCTGACTGGTCAGGCTAAGAAACATCCCCACTCCTCAAGCTCACAATGTAGCCTACTCCACAGAAAACTTGTACCTGGGAAGAGGGATAGCAGGTGGTTCCCCATGGGAAAGCCAAAATGATACTAGAAGAGGGAACAGCTGCTGGACAATATAAACAACACATGTCTCTGCTACAGGTAGAAAATGACCAATATTAAATATACAGATATGGAAATCATATAATTATCCCATCATACATTTTTTACAAATTCCTGAAGGATATGCAAGCACACTGTGTACAATTAAGAACAATTCTTTGATCTCACCTATAAGTGGAACCTAATCAACAAGACAGGCAAATGAGCAAAATAGAACCAGAGACTTTGAAATACAGAGCAAACTGACAATGACCAGAGGGGAGGGGGAAGGGGTTAACAGGGAAAAGAAGGGGAAAGAGCAAGCAAAGGAACAGGAATAGACGACTCATGGGCACAGACAAGGGGGGGGATTAACTATGGGGGGACAGGGTAGGGGTGAGCAATGGGGATAAAGGTGGGACAACTGTAACTGACCAACAATAACTTTAAAAAAAAACAGGAGAGGAAAAAAGAAGGAAGGAAGGAAGGAAGGAAAGAAAGAAAGAAAGAAAGAAAGAAAGAAAGAAAGAAAGAAAGAAAGAAAGAAAGAAAGAAAGAAAGAAAGAGAAAGAAAGAAAGAGGGAGGGAGGGTGGTAGAAGAGAAAGAAGAGAAAGGAAGAACAATTCTTTGGATACCATAGTTCACTGTCTGAGTTTTCCCATAAAGTGGCCTGTTGACTTCCCTTAATCATTCAACAGTATGCCTCGAATTCCCAAAGTCCATCTCCCTGGGCTAGTAGTTGGGACAGACATGAGATAAAAGGACAAAGTGCCAGCCTGGTTTCATGCTTCCTACAAAGAACATACCACAGAAAGTTCATGTAAAAATTAAAGATAATATTCCAGTATAAATATTTTCTTTTCAATAAGATGTAGAAACAGGATCCTAAGAACTACAATCATTATGGAGTCTCACTACCACCTCATCTTCTCAAAAGCAGATTTATTCCACTTCAGTTAGTTACATGTTGTTTCTGAAAATATTCAATTTAGTGTTCAGTTTTCCTCCTTGCTTTATTTTAAGTTGCACTCTGCATTATGTCTTAATTGCTATAATTCAAATCAAATTAGACGTTGCTTTTTATATCAGTGAAAAACAAACAAATCCATGCCCCACAAAATGTCAATAGCATTATGCAAAAACAGCAACAACAAATATTTTTTGAGCATGCACCATAAAACAAATACTGTTTCAGTCTCAAAAGATAAGTGCTCTGCAGGTAATACCTTTAACATGTTAAAAAGGAACTGGATGGTCAAGGTAGACTTTTTTTAGAAGACAATAATAATGTTGAATCTGAAAGACAAGGAAGGTGGCCAAGTGTGAGTAAAAAGGAAGAGCATTCCACAACAGGCAGTGCTAAAACCTGCTATGGCCTGGGCATATGTCAGAGTATAAAAGGAAATCTGTTGTTCTGCAAACCAGGAAGCAGGCCCTCACCAGATACCACCTCTGCTATCACTGTGATCCTGGACTCTACAGCTTCTATAACTGTAAAAAGTAATTATAATTTCAGCTACCAAGTCTCTGGTATTTTGTTATAGCAGGGGAACTAACCAAGATCCCGAAATGTGAATAAGGTTAGTGTGTTGAGAACAGAAAGAAAATATTGTGTGTGTGTAGTTATTTTGTTTTGCTTTTCTTGATTACAATAAACTTAGGGAAGCCTGATATGAAATGATTTTGGAGAGTGGGTCAGAGGCCTGGTCATGCAAAATGTTGTAGATCAGAGTAAGGGGTTAGATTAAAATTCAAAGTTCCACTAGAGGGTTTTATTTCAGCATGGAGAATCAACTGACTTGTACTTTAAAAAAAAAAATACTTAACCTGGGATGTATTGAGACAAAGAATAGTTTTAAAAAGGGAAAAGAAGAAAACAAAAAGAAAGTCAAGTATTTATTAATGAAGTCCAGGCCAGATAGGATGGTGATTTGAATAAGAGCTGTAGCAGTAGAGAGACAGAGAAATAGATGTATACATAATATATTTTGAAAGAAGAGTCAAAAAATTGGGAGTTGATTTAGGAGTGAAATATAAGGCTAAAGGTTGCTCTTAGATTGCTGGTATAAGACCCTAAATGAGTGGTTTTAATATTTACTTAAGAAGCATAGGATTCAGGATGAGTAGAGTGAAAATGGGCAGTAATCTAGAACTCTAGTTCATGTCTCTTAAGTTTAAGATGTCTATTAGAAATCCAAATAATATGGTAAGTAGTTACATGTACTGGTATAGAGTTGTGGGACCTGGTCATTCTGTGAGTACTGAATTTGAAGCTGAAGGGCACATAATGATATTTATAGGCAGAAGGCTGATTGATTTCACCTAGGAAGAATGAGTAGTTAGGGAAGAGAGGGGTCTGGGTCTGACCCATGGGGCCATGCAGCACTGAAAAGTTGAGCAGAACAGGAGCAGTGAGCAAAACAAGGCAAGAACAAGTGGCCACCAAGTGTGTGGAAATCCAGGAGAGTATTCTGTCCCAGAGCCAAGAGAAGAAATGTTTGAACAGTCATAGAATAACTGTCCATGCTTAGTACATAAAGAGTTTAAGTAAGAACAGAGAAGTAATCATTTGGATAGTGAAATGGATGTCATTGATAACTTTGACAATAATTGTCTTAGTGGAGTGACAGGAACAGAAGCACAACTATAGTAGTTGATAAAAGAATACAAAATGATAGAGTAGAAATAGCAATCATACATTACACTTGTAAGAATCTTATTATAGGTGAATAGAAATATAAGATATTGGCAAGAATGAGGTGATGGAGTCAACAGAATACATTTTTGAATAGAAAATATTTGAATGTGCTTTTATTGTGGTTGACGACTTACCCAATAGAAATGGAGAAATGGATGATGACTGAGAGAGTGTATATATAAAGCAGGAGTGAGGCTCTTGAATCAGAGAGGATAGTATCAGGTGTC
Source organism: Pteronotus mesoamericanus (assembly GCF_021234165.1). Classification (NCBI taxonomy): domain Eukaryota; kingdom Metazoa; phylum Chordata; class Mammalia; order Chiroptera; family Mormoopidae; genus Pteronotus; species Pteronotus mesoamericanus. The sequence goes on from NW_026555229.1 coordinate 9,109,582, forward strand.
CAAATAGAAGGGGCAGCCTGGTCTACGAGTAAGAACACATCCAGGCATTATAAGCAGTCAGAATGAGTAAAAATGCAGGTGGGTTGGTAAATATAATGTTGGAAAGATAAACAAGTATCTATTTATTGTTTGTATTAGCTCAGTAAATTATGAAGGAATCTATCATTGGAATGTAAAAGATGGTTAAAATAGAGGACTCGAAGAGAATCAATTTGAAGAGTGGGGAAATACAGATAATTGACATGTGTTGTAGGATTGGTGGAGAGTACTAGGCCTGTATTTGAGAGAGGAAATAAACATAAAATAAACAAAATCACTGTTTGATTTTTCTTCATCAGTCATTGGCATTTACCTGTAAGCAAGGGGAAAAAACTAATATTTTGATTTATCTTTATGTTAACACATAAATCTCTGTAACACAGAGATTTAGCCATGAACAACCAAGAAATATTTGCTTAATAAAGGACACAGAAGGTGTCAATATTGATAACAAGAACCAAAAGATACTGATAAGGGAACGCCAAACATTCAGAGCAGAGAGGAGGCAGGAAGCTGGATCACACACACAAAGCAGAGACTTTGCCCAGTAAGTAACTAGCAGCTCGCAGGACTGAATATTAACATATTGGAGGAGAACAAATCCTTCTTGAAAATCTACTGAGAGATGACACCTGTACCAGCAGTGAGCACATTTTGCAGTGTCTGCCAAGCCCACAAATTCTCCCCTGTGATACTTTTGCCAGCTCAGCCCAAGGAATGGGCTCCTGCAGCTCTTTTGCCCTAGCAGTCTTTTCTCCATGATCACTGCTGATTCATGCAGAGACAAATAGATACCTATCTCATCCAAGATGGTCAATCCACTTTGTCTGCATTATTTGCATCAGGATTAATTACTGCTAATCAGTCTCTGCTGGTCATTTGGACTTGATCTGTAAACCCAGGAGATGAAGAATAAATAGAAAAGCAGTGATGAAATTGTGTGCCTGGAAAGGGAGATCTGGGGTTTTTTTTTGTTTTGTTTTGTTTTTAAATCTGCTTTGGTTCTTGGGAGCTCTACAGCCCCAGGTTTCAGACCTCTCTGTGATTTGGTTCTAGTCCCTAAACTGGGTTTCCTGAAGAAAATCCTGTATTCTTACACTAAGGTCTGTTCTGCGGGCTAAGCATTTTGAGAGGGATTTTTTTGTAATTTGTAAACAAAGAGATTCTGAGAGTTTAAGAGGATCTTTGAGTAAGAATATAAGCAATGGCAAGAATCTCCTGAAAATCCTAAACTGACATGAAGAAGTAAGAGCTCAGTGTGGACTGCCATGTGCCTAGTCATAGGACACAGAGAAAAAATTAAATGGAAATTCAGGTTCTATGACAACAGAGACTCTTTCCTCATCTATCTGCAGCCAAGAGATTTCACCAGCTACTTCATTTGAAAGAATGAAAATGCAGTATCCCTCTGTATAACATTCAGAGTTACTGTATTTAATCATGTTAATATAAACAATGTAGCACAGTATATGTGTGTATGTACATGTGTATATATATTTATTTATTTATTCAATAGAGTGGATTCATCCAGCCTAAATTAATCTTTCTGCTATTTTCATGAACCTCTAAACCTGAGATCTCTCCCAGATGTTGAAGATAAACAACTCAATGGAACTGGCACACACTACCAGGCTATTTTAGACATGATTCTTGGGTAAGGGAAAGTAAAAAAAGATAAGCAATTTATCTGGAAAACAATGTTTGACTTAAACTTCCCCCACCCTCCATCAACCCTGGTGCTTTATAAGTTGCATTACCATTAAATATTATGGTGAGCCCTAGCACCTTGGAAGAAAAACACGGCCAAGGAAGGAAAAAGTCATTGTCATGCCTGCCAAGATCTATTACCCACTGAAACTTGCTCTTTGATGTCAGCATGGATGCCTTGAGGAATGCACAGAGATCCACAGTGTTTTCGTTACTGGGTTTCCTTCCCTCCAGTATGCCACCTTCTCAGGAAAGAATAAAAGACCAGACAGACTCATGGAAAAACTCCAAATGATGTATCAGGTAAACAGAATTTTTTATTCCTACATTACCCATACTTCATTTTTTGGCTTTAGTCCACTAAGAGTCTACAAGAATTTGGGGAATCTTGTTCATTTTTCTTAGCTGCTGTGTGTTTTTCTCTAAGCAGATTTAACTAATCTCTGGCACATCACTTGTTGCTTTCACAGTATGGAATAGTAAAAGCAATGTACATTTTCCCCCTTTTCTACATCCTTGCCATCACTTGTTGTTTGTTGATTTATTGGTGATAGCCATTCTGACCAATGCAAGGTGATATCTCATTGTGGTTTTAATGTGCATTTCTCTGATGATTAGTGACTTTGAGCATCTTTTCATATGTCGATTGGCCATCTGTATGTGCTCTTTAGAGAAGTGTCTCTTCAGGTCCCTTGTCCAGTTTTTAACTGGATTTTTTTTTTTTGTTGAATTCTATAAATTCTTTATAAATTTTACATATTAAACCCTTATCAGATGTATCAGCAAATATGTTTCCCACTCAGGGTGTTGTCATTTTGTTGTTGATGGTTTCCTTTGCTGTTCAAAACCTTTTTAGTTTGATGTAGTCCCGTTTGTTTATTTTTTCTTTGGTTTCTCTTACCCAAGGAGATATATCAGGATGATTTTAAGATGGAGCGGAACAGTGTCCCAGGCAGGAGAGTAGCACGCTGCTAAGGGAGAGACAAGCTTGGTGTGCAGAGGAAGCTATGAGAGAGCAGCCTGGCTGAGCAACATGAACAGCAGTGGGGTGGGGGTGAGGTCAAGGAGGTAACTTGTGACCAGTAAGAGTCTTGCTCCGCAAAAGGCCACAGAGGTTTCCCACAGTGGCCACTGTGATACAATATAAGATGGATGGATTTCAGACTCAAATATCCTTTAATTGCAATACCAGATACTAAACCTCTCTGAGCCTCTCGTTGCTCACATGTAAAGATTACAATAATACTTTGTTTCTTTCAGGACTATTATGAGGCTTAGGTGAGAAAATTTATGCGAAGTCATGAAGTGTTATATCTGGTATTACTGGATTCCAATCTCCTTTAAAATATGTATTTATTTATAGTCCTACATCCTAATTTTGTATCTGTGGGAAAAGCTAAAATCATATATATTAAATGAATAGCACATAGCAGACAACCTTCAGAATCAGCAAAAACAGTCAATGGGTTGTCCATTTACATTGGATTAAGGAGTAGTGAAGAGCAACCCCTTCCAGGCTGAAGCATTTTCCAGGAGATTAGCATACTTGGCACAGAACCTCTAACATTGCTTACAGCATGCTGCTTTTATGAGGGGAAATTAAATGGGACTCTTCTGGGAGCCCTATTTTAGATGAGGGTATCCCCAGAGCCATCAGGATACTTAAACCCACCAGTGCGGCCACTAACTGATGTCATGTCATGTTGATAACAGGTCATTTTTTTAAGGTAACTCAGAGTAGAAGGACGACGGAGGGGGGTGTGTGTGTTACAATCCAAAACAATGAGATTCAAGAATAGCCAAAACAACACTCAGATCTGACAAAAAGATAATGGAGTTACAGGGTTACTCACTGAGAATAGCCATAGACTATGAATTAAGATGCTAGAACACTAATGAGTATAACAAAAGGGACTCATCATACTTCACGTATATTGGGAGAGGTGCTATACACAGAGGACATAACACAAAAACCCCAGCAAGAGCAAGCCAGAGAGAAGCCTATATTTTCAGCTGAGACCTAGTAATTTAGATCATGAGAATCAGACAGACTTGGGTTTGAGCTCAGCTTTTTCATTTACTAGTTTAGTAACCTTGAGCAAGCAATTTCTATTCTAAGCTTCGGTTTGCTCATCTATAAGGGGAGCAGTAATAGTACCAAGTTTATGGATCTGTTAGGAGGTTTATAGTGAGAATGTGAGCACAATGCTTGGCATTTATTAAAAACCCAGTAAATATTGGTGGAATTGATGGTAGTAGCCAGTGCTCAATAAATGCTGGTTGTTATTATGGTCTAGGAACTCGGCTAAATGCATAGAACCTGCCCAACAACCTTATGAAGTGAGTGCAATTATTTTCCTCTCATTACAAATGAAAAGACTGCAACACAGAAGACTAAGTCCATGGACTGTGAATATACTGCTGATTTGTGGTAGAATTAGAACTGAAATTATGGCAAGATGGCTCTAATGTCTGGACTCTGAACAGCTAGAGCTGTGGGGAAGTTGGTGGTAGAAGACTTGTAGGAATGTAGTAGTTTATTAAAAGGCATTAATGTCATCCTGCTTTAATAAGGCATTTCACATTTTGTTTATTTATTCTAAAATGTGAAGTGTATATTTGCTTTCTTCCAGGTACTCAGTGAGATTTGGAAAGCTGTGACTTGCTGTCTGGGAACCTCAGGAAACATGTGTATAACTCCCACACCCTGGGACTCTAATTTGACCCCTGCTAGTGCTGTGTGATGTGGGAAATGCTGCTCTTCTCCCCCAGCTCCAATTGCCTTTTTGGACAGATTTCACAGCACTGCCATGAATGTTAAATTAAAGAGGATATTCACATAATGCACCCCTAGAGTAGCTGATATATATTAATTAAACTTACTGTTGGCTCCTTTACCTTCAAACTAGTTGGGTAGATTTTTATTTATATATTAAAGGCTAAGTCAAAGAAGTGAAAGTTCAATGACACCTTAATATGATGCATGCAACATTAAATTCCTTTCTTCCTTCTGTCTTTGCTTCTGCTCAACTTCTTTTTTCCCTACCTTCCTTTCTTCCTTCCATCTTGTGCCCTATATGATGTAGTCAGTACATGCCATGCAATATACATAGCACTGGGGTATAACCAAAAACAGGCAATAAATATATGATTAAGTGCCATAGTTAATGATTCTGAGGGAGAGATTACACTGTGCTGAAGTGCTCAAGGACAGCCTTGCACACAGGATGAAACTTAAGTTTGCCCTTGAGGACAGAGGATCTGGACAGGGAATAATAACCGAGGAGGAGGCAAAGGGCAGCAGCAAAATGTAAGAAGCCAGAATATGTGAGATGTTTGCTTGTCAGTAAGAGTTAAACGGTTCATAGAGAACAGCCATTAATATGAATTCCTCCCAAACCCTTATGGAATTTTTCCTTTATCTTGAGCTGAAATCCAATGTGTAAACCAGACAGTACTGAGGGATTTGGGTTGAAGTTGGGGAAAAAAGTCCAGAGATTTTTCCATGAGCATTCTTTTTGCTCCAGGGCATGTGCAGAGATCCCTTAGCAGTTTTTGGAATAAAATGTAAACACAAGAAAAACAAAATCTTCCTTAAGAGAGTAGGGAAAGCTTAAACTTTCAGCTGAGTATAGTCTAAGGAGAATTCTGAAAACATGTCTGAGTCAGCCTATATATAACAGACATTAAATGAAGAATTTGAGTAGGAAAATAATATAATGAAAGTCATGTTGATGAAAAATCACCTGACTTAGAGAAACAGTTTGATTCAGGGGGCTAAAATATTACCTGCAAGGTGACTTAGTATTAAAACAGTCTAGTTCAATTGCAGTCCAAACGTTCTTGTAGAGAAATCAAGATGGTCTGAGTTACAATAAAAATCTAACAACAATTTTGAATATAGCTCTGAGTGTCTTCTTCAAAAGAGAATGCAATAGAGTCCTATTTCTTATCACTTTTAGAAGTGTGGACACTTTTGTGTATGAAATCGAATGCATGCAACTCTTCTTCCATAGTGACTTCCTCAGATCCAAGACAATGTGAACATACATTAGTACTTGATATATTTACCTATAATCCAGAATCCCAAACACAGGCAAAAATAAACTCAATAAATTAGCATTTTACTCAAAACATGTCTCATTGAACAATCTTAATATCATATTGCTTTGGATTAACAGTACTGATTGATTTACCACTTGAAGAGTGTCAAATAAAGCCTCTGGGACATTTGTTTTTTCAACTTCTTTGTATTCTCTATATAGACCATGTAGAAGGTAGAATAATGACCCCAAAGATGTTCCAGTTTTAATCCCTGGAACCTGTGATTAAGGAACATTTCAGTAATGATTAAACCAAAGATCTTGAGATAGGAGGTTATCCTGGGTTATCTAAGTGGGCCCAATGCAATTGCAAGAGTCTTTTTAAGTAAAAGAAGGAAGAAGAATCAGAGAAGGAAATGTGAACATGAAAGCTAGAGCCAGAGTGATGCAATGAGCAAGGCTCACATGGCTATTGCTGTTTTTGAAGATGGAAGGAAATTCATAAGCCAAAAAATGTGGGTGGTTTCTAGAAACTGGAAAACACAAGGCAACAGATTCTTTATGGGGTCTCTAGAAGGAACAAGTGTGGTCAACATATTTTTAGCCTAGTGAAACTCCTTTGGTTCTTCTCACCTTAGGGACGGCGAGATAATAAATTCTTATTGTTGTAAGCTTGTGGTACTTGTTAGAGCAGCAAGAGGAAACTAATACAGAATAATCTCAATAACTAAAGAGAACTATAGAGAGCATCTTGAAGGTCAAAGAAGCTCATTGACCCATGTCTAGAGTTAATTCTTAGAACATCTTTTTTTTCTGGCCACTTCATTTTATTAAAAATTTACAAGTAACTATCTATGCTTTCAAGTTTTTAAATATCATAAAAAACATTATTCTGAGTCAACTAATCAGGTATGGATACATGGAAGGTTAATTATCTCCTCCAGGTCTAATTTCTTTAAATCAAGGTCAATAAAAACACCTATTTCACAGAATATTTTTAGGGGGTAAAGGGGAACTGAAACTTAAGAATTATATAGCTTAATCTGTTCATTCATTTTTTTAAAAAAACTGTTTGTGGAAAACATATATATTCTGTACTATGCATTTTGTTAAACTCTCAAGATAAATAGTACAAAAAAAAGATAAACAATACGGACATGGGCCCTACCTTGAAAGTGCTTAGTCTTAGACACTGCAGGTTCTCTGTAAATTTTGATCCTACAATGCTGGCATATATAGTATCTGCTCATGATGATGACATTTAGTCACTTCTTATGATGCTGGCACACAGTAAATGTCAGTTAACATTTACCAGCATTGCTAATAAAGACATGGTGGGCCACTCAATATTTATAAACACTACTAAGTATCTTAGATACATGCAAGGATGATATATAAATATACAAATATTTTCTCCATAATTATCCATAAATCATCTGAATGAATATGGAAAATTTGCTACAATAGATCCTGTGTCATGTGTCAGTTGATAATAAATCCTATCATGATAGTTATTCTCTGTTTACACCCCTTTGGAATAACTCATTTGTAGTTGTGGTATACTATGGAACTGTCTTTGCTGATCCATGATGTTACAAAGAGGTATAAATGTATAATCAATGTACAAATGCTTGAACTATGCACACATGCTCAAATTGACATGGGGCATTTAGCAAACGGAAGGACATTTCTAAGCAAAGGCAGACACCCTTACTCCACTCACTTCCTTTGGAATTTTTTCAATGTTCACGTCTCCCCAGCAACGGCAACATGCATTCCTTAGAAGCTGCCAAAAAAAGAAGAATACAAATACAGTGGTATAGTGTCACTTAAGTAAATCACACCAGCCTTGAAGCCTGGGGAAGAGAGCTGGGCAAGTCGGACTTTCCTGAAGACATGATTAAAGTGCAGTTCAGACAAAGTCACTGAAATGGATACTTCATATGCGAAGGCAACATATATTTACAGAAAATGAAATCTCGGGTAAAACATTTTTGAGTCATGTCTAAGTGTTCACTATAAACTAGAAAGATTTTGCTTGATTTACTTGGTTCAATTTCTAGGCGTTTTCCCCCCTCTGTGCTAATGGCAAGTAATCAATCATCAAAGTGGTAATCAGATTTTGCAGAAGGCCATCGGCATCACTTTCAATCATTTAAAATTTGCCAGCTTGCCTGCCTTCTTTATCAATCACAGAGATTAATGTGAAAGGATTTTTTTAATGAATTTTAGAAAAATTAACAAATTATGATTGTTCTTTAACTCACAGCTCACTATTGAGCCAGGCATTATGCACAGTCTGTATTGTAGCTTCTAACAGCTTTATTACTCAGAGGAAAAAAAATAGTGAATGCATCCTATACTTGACACAAGGATGCTCTTAAACAGATAGTGCATATATTCAAAATAGAATGCAGATATTCAAAATAAAAGTGCTTTTGTGTTATACTTTTCCCTGAGTTATTTTCCAGAAAAAATATCTCTCAAAGTAGGCTATGGTTCAAATAGCAATAGAAAAAAAAATTACATAAATTTTTGTCTTCAGACTGGTCATATTGTGAAATTCTTCAAAGTCTCTTCAGGTGCAAGATTTTTGTGTCAATTTGGAAACAGACATTTTTAGATTTTTAACCATAAAATGTCCTTCTAAAAGCTCTTTCCAAGCCATTAAATTCAGATTTATTATGTTTTCCTGTTTATGTAAACATTGCACGCTCATTTTAAAATAGCAAATGAAAGAATACAGTGTAGCAAATCAATGAAAAATGACTTAAAATCCCATCAGCCTGAGGGAGCATTTTAATTTTAAGACAATTCTTATATATATGTAAATATATTTCAACACCTTTGCTCTTCCTTTTTCTTTCTCTTTCTTTAATTCTTTCAATTGCCTATACCTTCTCCTTTCTCTCTGCACAATACAATACCTTTAATCTTTCTATTCTTTCTCCTCAAAACCACAGGCCTAAATGTAAAATGCAAATTTATAGAATTCCCAGGAGACAACATAGGAGAAAACCTAGATGACCTTGGGTATGGTGATGACTTTCTAGGTATGCCAAAAGTACAATCCTAAAAGAAATCATTGACAAATTGGATTGTGTTAACATCAAGAACTTTTGCTCAGTAAAAGGCAATATCAAGAGAATAAGTGCATAAGCCACGGAGCAGGAAAAAATGTTTGCAAAAAGCACATTTAACAAAAACATTATCTATAATACACAAAAACTTCTTAAAACTCAACAATAAGAAAACAAAGAACCAGATTAAAAGGTGGGCCAAAGAGCTAAAAGACACCTAGCCAAAGATATGCAAATGACAAGTAAGCATAAGAAAAGATGTTCCATATCACCTATCGGCAGGAAAAGGCAAAATAGAATAACAATGAGATGCCCACTAGAATGGCCAAAGTATGTAACACTGACACCACCAAATGCTGATGAGAATTTTGAGCATCAGGAACTCTTGTTGTTCATTGCTGGTGAGAATGCAAAACGGTAGAGCCACTTTGAAAGACGGTTTGGCAGTTTCTCACAAAACTAAATATACTCTTACTATATCATCCAGCAATTATACACCTCGATATTTACCCAACAGAGTTGATAACTTATGTCCACACAAAAACCTGAATACTGCTGTTTATATCTATAATTTTATTTTCCAGACTTGGAAGAAACCAAAATGTCCTTCTGTAGATGGATGGATAAATAAATAGTAGTACATTCAGGAAATGGAATATTATTCAGTACTAAAAATAAGTGAGCTGTCAAAACCATAAAAAGACATGGAAGAAACTTAAATGCATATTATGAAGTTAAAGAAGCCAATCTGAAAATGATACATACCATAAATCCAACTATATGACATCTGGAAAAGGCAAAATTATGGAGACAGGTCAATAGTTGCCAGAGATTAGAAAAGTAAGGGAAGGATGATTAGGAATAGCACAGAGGAATTTTAGGGGAGTGAAAATACTCTTTATGATACTATAATGATGAAAGCATGTCATTATACATTTGTACATGCCATCAAAGGTACAACATCAAGAGTGGGCCATATATAAACTATGGTCTTTGGATGATCATGATTTGTCAATGTAGCCTCATCAACAGTAACACATATACCACCATGGTGAAGGGTGTTGATAAAAATGGTGAAAGCTATGCGTGCTTAAGGGCAGATATATATGGGCAATCTTTCTACATTCCTCTTAGTTTTTCTGTATACATAAAAATGCTATAAATTTTTTAAAAAATTTTATGAAGGATAATTTCAAGTCTCAGGACAAGAGAATTTCATTTGCTTCTGGATATGTAGCTAGATCCGAGACCCACTGCATTAATTCAATCTGTGTTTAAAATTATTAAAAACTTTGCTTCAGTCCTTGAGAGGGCTTTCAATTTCCAGTTTACTTTTATTCTTAGGATGGAGCATATTGGGGTTCCAAGCTTAAGTTGTCTATTAGGGCCCTTCTTCCTTGGTTGGCCATGAATTGCAATGCTTTTTCCTCCTCGATATTGCAAGATTATTTGAAGCACTGCTCAGTTTTTCAGTCATGATATTTATTTTCAGTAATGGCAGAAATAACCAACATTTAGTCACCAGAGAAAAGGCAGCACCAAATATCAACCCTATTTTTTAGAATTCCCTTTTCTTCTAGATATTGACTCAGCAAATTACTAATGCCTCTAGTGAAACCCTTGTTCCTTCAGAGAGCTGTATTTTTAATACTTTATTTAGTTTATATACTTGTTCTTAGCGAAAGAGTTTGTCTGAAACAAAATAATCAGCTGGAAGCCCAATACTTTTGTAGATTTTGGATTCATCTCCTTGTCCATTTTTAATTGGATCATTCACCTTTTCAAATAAATTATAAGGGCTCTTGTATATTATAATTTTAGTAAATTAGTATAAATAACTGTACTTTACACATGTCAAGGAAACTTTGTTTTCCTCTTATTTCATTTTATAACAAAAAGAATGTAATGATTGTCTATTTATGAAAAACTACACCAGGTGTAAGGGATGCAATGAACAAGACAGTCACAGCTCTTGAGATAATGGGACTTACTCTGTAGTGGAAGACACAGAAAATGCACAAATATTCTCCTAAACATCAAAAATACAACTGTAATACTATGAAGAAAACATGTACAGCATACAGGAGGGGATCCTGTTTTATCAGAGGAGTTAGGGAACATTCTGAAGAAGTAAATTTGATTCAAAATGAAAGTAGAGTTATCTGGGCAACTGATGAAGGACTCTGCATATTCAAAGGTTTTGAGTCAGCAAGGAGCATGGAGCTCTCCAGGAACTGAACAGAGAACAGTATGGCGGAAGTTCTATGTGTCAAAAGGAGAGTGGCACAAGATGATCCCAAAGTAGGAGGTATAAAAGAGATGATTTCAGTTCTTATAAGACATGCATGTCATTTATATACCACAAAATAAAAAGTTATCACAAAACTTAGCAGCTGAAAACTATAAGTTCTTTATTATCTCATACATTTTTGTGTGTCAAAAAATCTAGGAGTTGGTTAGTTTTGTGGTTCCATCTCCTAGTTAGTCACAAGGTTGCAAAGCTCTCAGCCAGGCTGTAGGCATCTGAAAGATTGACTGAGGTTAGAGGATCCACTAACACGGGACTCATGACATATTTGGAAAGTAAGTACTGCTTGTTGGCAGGAGTCTTTTGCTCCTCACCACACAAACTTCTCCCTATAAGCTGCTTTGCTTGAATGTCCTCAATGTATGAAAGCTGGCTTCCTCCAGAGTAAGTGATCCAGGAGGGAATAAGATCAAAGACATGGATGTATTTTGTGACTTAGCCTCAGAAGTCGCACCCTGTCATTACCCTATTAGATACACAGATCAATCCCTTTCAGTGTGTGAAGACTGAAAAAAGGTATGACTATCAGAAGATAATCTTGGGGCCTGGAGACAACACCATTATGGATTTTTGTCTTTAAGACTGATGTGAAATTAGTTATAGATTTTTACTAGAGGATTGCCCTATGAAATTTAAATTCTAAGAAACTGATTTTGATTGCAATGTGAGTAAAAGGATTGAGAGGGAGCAAAAGTGGAAGCAGGATGTTTATTGGAAAGCATCTTCTGTGGTTCCAGTTAAAGATAACAGTGACTTGGCTCAGTGTAAGGGCAGGAGAGGTGGAGAGAAGTAGAGAGGGAGACTTGGGATACAATTCATTCAAAGTTTTTGTTTCTAAAAGTGCTGATGGGCTCATCATAAAGAAAAAGGAAACCTCATTCCAAGTTTCTCTCTTTTTCCTTCTCTGGATGTTTGATCAATAGTCCCATCCATACACTCCTGCCTCCTAAGGAAGATGCCAGCATTTCAAAATGACACATCTTGTCATCCACCCAAAAGGAGAGATGCTTGAAATCATAAAGCAATATTGTTTTATTGAGCTATTGATACCAACTTGAAGTATGAAATTTTTTCCTCAAGAATTAGTACAATTTTTTATTACAAATAGTTGCGTACAAGAGGAAGAAAATGTGGAGCCAACCAGAAAAAAACCCCAATGGACTAGAGGCTCTTGTAAGCCAAAATGCCCTGTAGCTGATTCCTTGTGGGATTTCAGCCCTCATCCTCAAATTACTTGATTTTTTTATGCTTGGACATCCATGAAGTTAGGTTCAAAATCACATAATAATTTCTTCTTTCAGTTGTCTGGATTCGAGTCCTTAGTTCCAGGCTACCTAGAATTACCAAATTTGATCCATGCCTGAATACTTTACATGTGAGTCTTATTTGTGCTTTTGTTGGAGCAAAATCTTAAGAAGTGTTTATGGACATATATAGGGATTTAAAGTTATTAGATGGTAAATAGTCATTATACATATATTCATAAATTCAATATCTATTAAGCATGTACTATGTGCAAAGCACTGTGTTAAACCATGGGCCATAATGCTAAATTAAATACACCCAGTGAGTCGCCACCCTTATGGATCTTATTGTATTCTTGTCAAATTATTAAGGACATTGCTACTCTTATCTGCTCCCCCCTCATTCCTCTCAGATCCTTGTAAAAACTTCCCTGGAACTTTCTACATGTTCTAATTGGCATTTGTTTGTGTTGATTTTCTTTTCTTTTTATGAACTGGTTGATTTGCACAGAAAAATATAAAACAATAACATAATAGTTAATTTGGTGAAACTTTTGCCAACTGGCTCTCGCTGTAAAACAGACCAACATTTTATCCATCTGTGTTACTTGCCCTAGAAGTCCACCATTCATCAGCATCAAGGATTGTGGTTCTGATCCTCCAGTCCTGCTTCTAGACTGCGTGTAGGTGTGTGCATGTGGTATTTGTTCATTTAATAACTCTTTTCTGCTTATAATGATGGTGGTAGTAAAGAAATAGCAAACCATTCTTCTTTTTTGAAGGATCCTCATTTCAGGAACAAAGAAAAGGCTTAATTCATATAATAGAAGCAAAAACCTTTGCCTTGCTAAGTCCATGGGTTGTCTTGACTCTATGCCTTTCTCTGTCCTATGAACCTGCTTGACCCCCTTTCCATATGTACCTTGTCTTTCCAAGCCTAGTTTACATCCCACCTACTTCAAGAAACATACTGTATTACATATTCTCTCCTGATGACCATCTCATTCAGCACCATACATTCCAGCATTCAATTTCATTGCACTAGTTTTACCTTTGTCTTCCAATCAGGTTTTCCCTTCCCTGAGATTAGGAATCATATAGCATAGTTATCATAGGAAAACCATGATGCTGAACATAAAGCAAAAGACTGAGGGACCCTAAGTGAATTTATATTTATTCACTCATTCATTCATCCATTCATTCATTCAGAAAATAATCACTGAGCATGTATCATGTCATAGAGGTTGTACTAGGCATACAGCTGTCAACAAGACTTCTGTAATAGAAAAGGAAAATATTAAACACATAGTTATTTGAAAAATTATATTTATAATTAGTATGTGCGTTAGCCAGAAGAAATAAAGTTACATGGACGGCTATAACTGGGGAAATTATCCTAGTCTTCCTGGGGTAGGGATATTGGAGTGTATGAAGCAAATCAGGAGACCAAGAAATGAAGAGTCCTCTACCTAAGGAAGCCTGGCAAGAGAAGCCATTCAAACTGGTTGTAGCAATTAAATTGTCCCAGAGCATGGCAACTGTTCAGTGATCACAGTTCTCTGAAGGCAACAAACTAAACAGCATCAGTACCTATTCCAGATTGGCATCCTAGTGGTTTCTTGGTGTGGCCTATTGAAAGTACTCTGAAAAAGTCTGTAGCTCTTCAGCATTTCTAACTGAATCTCAAGTTTAGGTAGTTATCTCTTTTTGAGTGTTTGTTTTTTTAAAAATCAACATTTTTCACCTCTTGTGCAGTGTTCTGGGCTCAATTGTGCCTTTACCCCCAAATTCATATGTTGAAGCCCTAACCCCCAGTATCTCAGAATGTGACTGCATTTGGAAATGGGGTCTTTAAAGAATTGATTAATTTAAAATGAGACCATTAGGATGGGCCCTGATCCAAAATGACCGGGGTTCTTACAAGAAGACTTCCAGTCTAACTAAATGCTCTTTACATTGAACATGAATCCAGGCATGGATGACATGGTAGACTCAGAAAAATTATTTGTTACTATCAATGCCCTGCTCTTCCCCTTGTTAAGATATTCGGCCACCCCTACGTTGCCAGGTACAAAACTCCTTTCCTCAGGCAATACCTCTCTTTAAAAAAAATTATATGAAGAGGAAAATGTATAATACTTATTCATATTCAGCCAGCTAGTTCCTGGCACATACCTGCCTTTTGATGACTTATATTCTCTGTAGATTTGCACAGCTTCCTTCCAAAATACTATTGCTTGAGCATCATGAATTAACTTGCAGGTAACATTTCTGCAGAACAGCTAGATAAAACTTATGTACTTGAGGGTCTTTGAGCTTTTATGTTTCTAGTTTCAAGGGGTTTCTTAAAGGGCATTTTAAATTTTGTACTAGAATTAGGTACTTTTGTAAAAGTAACTTTCATACACTGATAAATCATTTGTCCTTGTTCTGAAGCTGTATTGTATAAGCATACACTAATCTTCACTGAATTCTCTTAGATCATATAACATTCTGGACAATTGAAAAAACTCTTTCCTGGAATTAGATATGGAAAACTGCAGAACGTTCCTGGCTCTCTTGGATTTCCAGGGTACATTATGTGTTAGGCCAACACTTTCATGGCTCAAGAAAGTCATGATCTGAATCATCTGGTTTTCAGAATGTTGTTTTCAATAGTTCAGTGAAGAAATCAATTGTAGGCAAAATGCGGTATAAACGTTAGTATGCAGGAGTTTATGTTAGACACTGATAGTTTCTGATGATCATTTGTTTAAATGATAAATCTAATATATTACAAATAGAAATCAAATGCTTTAACAGAGTAGATGTGGAAAATCTAAAAGAAAGTGGAACAAACCACCTCCAATAAATTCATCAGTCAGTGATCATTATTTTTCCATTTTATCATCATATTCCCAGAAAAATCATTATGTTTAATGCATAGAACTTGAGGAATCTGCTATTAGCAGAATAAGAAGAGCAAAGAACCTGATCTTCCAGGGTCCATTATTCATTGTTACAAAATGATGAGTTATTTACCACACAAATTTAACTTCACTTCAAAACTAGGCACTTGATGAAATTAAAAAGAAAAAAAAAAGTCTATTCATATATTTATTATTTTAACAAAATAAAGAAGAGGAAATACTGGCAAAAAATTTTACAATGATGTTTCAGGTAGAATTTTTAATTGGGGAGTACATTTTGAAGGCTGCGATTTAGTGAGTTAATGCTTTGGAGTCATGAAGAATTTTTTCCTTTTCTTAGTCCAGAAAAGGTGCCCCAGAAGGAAATGATTTTAGGTGGGCTTTAAAGGTCATGTGTGGTAGAACCACAAGTTTTTCTCCTACTATGTGCACTTCAGTAAATTGCCCCTTTTTTCACTATTACTAATGATAAAATCGTAAGCTCAAGTTAAGTTCCTTTTTAGTTCTCAACACTCCCTCCTCAAATTAAAGTTAATCCAAACAACATGATTTAAAAAAAAAATAAGTTAATCAACAGGGTCCCAAATGGGCTCTCAGTGCCACTCATCCAACCCTGCTCTTTTGCTCATAAAGAACCTGAAACCCACAGTTAGGGAGCTAATTGGAACAGAACACTTGCTTCCTTTATTCTTAGACCAGGACTCCTCCCACCACAGAACACATGCTCTCTAGCTTGAGCTAAACAAAAAATGCTACGCTGGGCCTTCTATTACACATTGACCGGATGGACAATTTGATCGGGTTGTGAGAATTTATGATGTGTAAAGTCATTTTCATAGGCAAACAAAGTAGGAACAGATTAAGTAATTTTGCCTTAATGTCATATGCAGCATTTCTCCTAAAACTTATTCTCTATATTTATATCATTCGATTCATATAACAATGTGAAATAATTTACAGAAATTAAATGTTTGAAGATCCTGTGTTCAGTCAATGGATTGGGTTTCTGAGAACTCAGGAGGAATTACCCTTTTTAGGTAGTGTTGCTCCTCATAGCATCATTTAATTATATGATATACAGTATGAGTACATTGAAAAAAGAGGTCATTATGAATTTTCCAATATATCAAAAATAGTCAAATAATCTGTGTGACATCAGCATATTTTGGGAGGTAGTGAAATGGGATCAGATATATCATAACATTTAAATGTATCACACAGACCTATGTGATATTCTTGAGGAAAAAAATGTACTCCAACATCCCTATTCATTTTTGTGCAATGCTTAATTACACATACTACTGGAGGCAAAGGAAGAAATTTTCATCTGGGAGAAAGGGAATCAGCCTTACAGTGCTCTTTAGAGAATGAAGTCTATGGAAGTTTTTTTTAATGATAATGAAATGAAATAAACATTCCTGCTCTAAAAAGCAACAGAATTTTTTTCTCTTTGACCTCACACCTAACTTATACTAAAAGCTCTGAGATTAATGTAGATTTTTACAATTTGATCTTTCCTTTGTGTTACACAGAAGACTACAGCCTAAATATTGAGTCTAAAGCCACAGTTTGAATTACACAGATGTGGCCCTTATTTTAAGTTAACAGGAAAAAAATTAATTCCAATATAGAGGCATCCCAAATGATTGCACTTCATTCTTCAATATTAAAGAGTAGACATATTCTCACTACTCTACTACAGTTCTTTTGACTGTGGCTAATTAATTCATTAAAATCAACTAATGTGTATTGAGTTCCTGTCATGCCCCAGGCATGGTTCTTTCCATATTCTAGAGGGAAGAGACAAAAAATAATGGAATACATATATCATATGTCAGGTGCTAGCATGAGAAGGAAAATGAAGCAGGGGAAGGAACATGGAGAGTGAGGCACAGCATGGATACTATTTCATATACAGTAATGGAAGATAACCCTCCAATAAAGTAATATCTAAGCAGAGAGTGGAAGGAAATGAGGGAGTTGAGTCAAGCATGTGTCCAGAAGAAACACACTCTAGAGCCAGGGTGTCCAACCTTTTGGCATGTCTGGACTACACTGGAAGAAGAGAAGTTGCCTTGGGCCACACATTAAATGTAAAAACACTAATGAAAACAAACAAACAAAAGACTTATAATGTTTTAATTAAATTTATGATTTTTGTGTCAGGTTGCATTCATAGCCATCCTGGGCCACCTATAGCCTGTGAGCCACAGGCTGGACACCCTTGATCTAGCAGGGGAAAGACAAGTGCAAAGGCCCTTAGGTGCGAGTGTGCTTTACATGTTAGAGGAAAAACAAAGGAGACTGTGGTAGCTGAAGAGACATGGATGAGAGGAGTGGTAGGGGGATAAGGTAAGAAGATGGAAGGAGTTAGGTGACTTAGCATGTCGACATTCGCTCTGAGATAGAAACATATCCCATTAGTTTTGGAGGGTTCTGAACAGAGGGTTAACAAATGTTGGCTGCTGCATGCATAATAAATTATTAGGGTATAAAAGTGGAAACAGGAAAACAAGTTACAAGTCTACTATAATGATCATGTGAGAAATATGGCAGTTCAGATGAAGTCATAGCTGATAACATGGGGTCTATTCTTCCTCAGCTCTTGGACCTACTCAGTGGGCCTTCCCTAACCTAGTAGACACTACCTGTTCAAGCAGTGTTTCTTTTGCTGAATCTGCCCTCAGGAACTCTGGAGCCTGCCATGTTCTCCTAGTGGCTGACCTATGCTGTTATGCCTCACGTGAGGAGTAGGATGAGCATCAAGGCAGATCTTCTGTCTCTAACCCTGTATTCAAATATATGAAGGCGTAGGGAGGCCCATCAGTGCCAACAACTAAACCTGTTCTCTACTCACTATGTGACTCCTGTCCTCACTTAGCTCTACTCGGGTCTCTCACATTATTGGGAAGGGGAGGGTCTACGCAGAAGGGTTTCTCCCAGAGTGTGGAACAATGCACCTGTGCTATTCGTTTTCCCTCCACCCATACCGAGAGAGGGAGACAAGGATACAAGTGGGAACACCCCTCTTTCTGAGTCTGTATTCTCCTTTCCTTCTTTTTAATTCTTTTTGGGGATGAAAACTTTTTAATGGCCTTTGAGACATATTATTCTGAGGTTTAATAGCAAGACTTTACCTAGCTGTCAGAGGAAAAAGGATACTTTTTCACTAAGAGAGGAAAAATAAGAGATTCTGAGTCTGCACTTTGTTCTTTTATTAAAAAGTCACTCTGGATGTCTTGTTGAAGACAACAAATTCTTTTTCTAAAGAGGGACCTCCTTTTCCTTTGGTGAGGTTGGGGAGGGTGGGGGAAGGGGGACCTGAGAGTGACACTTCTGAGCTGGAAAGCTACAAGGGGACATGACTTCAGATTAAAATACACAAGCTTGTCCTTTGCTAAATAGTATACCTGGAAGAACCATGATAAATATCAAATATCAAATCAGTGAGTAAAATGATGAATTACTCAATAAATGATGTGTATTGCATTTCCTGTTTCTTCTGTAACAAATTACCATAAATTTAGTGGCTTAAGAGAACACAAATTTATTATCTTACAATTTTGTAAATCAGAGGTACACAGTCAGCCTCAGCAGGCTAAAATCAAGGTGCCCGAAGGGTGCTGTGCCTCCTGGAGGCTCTAGGAAGCCATCTCCTTGCCTTTTCCAGCTTCTAAAAGTTTTCTGCCCTCTATGGCCCATGGCCCTTTTTTCATCATTAGAGTGGATGACTCCAATCTCTGCTTCTGTCAGCACATGACCTTCTCTGACTTTGACCCTTTTGCCCCCATTTTGGCTGGACATTCATGATTATATTGTGTACATCCAAATAATCCAGAATAATACCTCATCTCCAGATGCTTATCTCAATCATATTGGCAACATTTCTTTTGCTGTGTAAGGTAACAGATTCATATGTTGAGGAGATGAGTCCATGAACATTTCAGGGTGGTATTTATTCTGTTTACTACATGATGTTAGAGAAATTGCTTAACCACTTAAAAATGTAAAATTATATCTGAACCTCACATTACACACCTCAGTAAATCGCACACAGATTAAAAAATGCAAATGAGAGCAGTATTTATAAAATCTTTGTCCAAGGAAGGAACTTTACTATGCATGACAAAAAAGTCAGAAGCAATTTTATGTGTCAGCTTCACTGGGACACAGTGTGCAGGTTGTGGTTAAACAGTATTCTGGATGTTTCTGTGATACAGTGTATTTGCATGAGAGTAACATTTGAATCAGTGGACTCTGAGTAAAGCAGATTGCCATCCATAATGTGGGTGAGTCTTATCCAAGTAGTTGAAGGTCGGTAGAAAACAAAAGACTACTGGTTCCATTTCTCTGGAGAACCCCAGATTAATACACAACTTTAATGGCCAAACCAACTATAACCTATAGAACAAAAACACTAAATATCCTAAACATATAAAAATAGTTGCAAATCACTTGGGGAAAGAAAAGACCACTCTAGGAATATGAACAGGAAAATATTGGAGGAAAAACAGGGAATATTTTTTTTTATTGTTCAAATACATTTGTCTCCATTTTCCTGCCACCACTTTCCTCTGCCCTGCCCACCCCCACCTCCCACCCTCCATCCTCCCCGACTTTGGCTTTGTCCAAGGGTCCTTTCTACATGTTCCTTAACTTGACTCTTGCTTTTCTCCTTTCCCATTACCCCGCTCCCTCCTCCCTTCTCTTTACTGTTGGTTTGTTTTTTCTTTCAATGTTGCTTGTTGTATTTTTCTTGCTTGCTTGTTTTGTTCATTAGGTTCCACTTATAGGTGAGATCATATGGTATTTGTCTTTCACCCCCTCGTTTATTTCATTTAGCATAATGCTCTCCAATTCCATCCATGCTGTTGAGAGGGGTAGGAGCTCTTTCTTTCTTTCTGCTGTGTAGTATTCCATTGTGTAAATGTACGATAGCTTTTTGATCCGCTCATTTATTGATGGGCACTTAGGGTGCTTCCAGCCCTTGGCTATTGTAAATTGTGCTACTATGAACACTGGGGTGCATAGGTTCTTTTGAATGGGTGTTTTGGGATTCTTAAGGTATAATCTTAACTGTGGAATTGCTGGGTAAAAAGGAAGTTCCAATTTTAGCTTTTTGAGGAAATTCCAAACTGCTTTCCACAGTGGCTGCACAAGCCTGCATTCCCACCAACAGTGCACTAGGGTTCTCTTTTCTCCACAACCTCACCAGCATTTGTTGTTTGTTGATTTGCTTATGATGACCATCCTGTCCAGTGTGAAGTGATATCTCACTGTGGTTTTAATTTGCATTTCTCTGATGGCTAGTGATGCTGAGCATCCTTTTATATGTCTCTGGGCACTGTGTATGTCCTCCTTGGAAAAGTGTCTGTTCAGGTCCTTTGCCTGTTTTTTAATTGGATTTTTTGTCTTCCTGGAGTGGAATCATGTGAGTTCTTTATATATTTTGGAGATCAAACCCCTGTCTGAGATATCACTGGCAAATATATTTTCCCATACGGTCGGTTCCTATATCATTTTGCTGATATTTTCTTTAGCCATATAAAATCTTCTTATTCTGATTAAGTCCTATTTGTTTATTCTTTCCTTAGAAGGAAATATTTTTTTAAAAACAGATAAAAATAAGTTTAAGGGCTCTGGTTTTCAAATTGATGCTGTTTAAAATAGCAGGATAGAAAGAATGGCAAAGACGAAAGGTAACGGTAAGATTCAATACTGTTTGGTATGTTAAAATCAGTAGAGATGTTCCACAATCTCCAATGTGGTTACATCCCAATAAATCCATTTTAAGTTGAAAATGCATTTAATGTACCTAAACTACCAAATGTCAAAGCTTAGCCTTCTTTACCTTAAATGGGCTCAGAACAAAATATCCAAAACACACTGGCAACACAGAACACTGCAGAGTATCGATTGTTTACCTTCACAATCACATGGCTGGCTGGTAGCTGTGGCTTGCTGTCACTGCCAGCGTTATGTGAGAATATTGTACCACATACTGGTAGCCTGGGGAAAGGTTAAAATTCAAGATTCAAACTTCAATCTCTATTGAATGCATATTGCTTTTGCACCATCTTAAAGAAGAAAAACAGTAAGTCAAAAATCGTAAGTCAGAGACCATCTGGTATTCAAAACCTACTTTTAGAATGCAAATTGCTATGCTACATATTGGAAATTCAGTTGTATGTATCAAAAGCCTAATAGAAGGCATTAGATCCATCAATTCCAACTCTGTAAATTTGTCATTAAAACTAAATGATTAAGATTGCAAAGATTCAAGCTCTTTTCATGTCATGGTGCTAATGATAGGGATTAATATAGACAGCTTAATATCCAATAGCTGTGATTCTTTAAATCACAGTAGAGCCTAAAGTAATAAAAAGCAACCATTAATAATGCAAGTGTACATCTCATATTGACAATATACTTTACATTAGAAACAGTAATAAATGAGATATAATATAATATATTTCTACAAGGACTTCCTACATAAATGTTAATATATCTAACATATCTACATATGTATGTTTGTATATTGGGAAGTCTGAGAATATATAACAATGTATTAGAAGTGATTATCTCTTGGTAGTGGAATCTACGTTGGTTTAATTTCTTTCCTTTTATAGCCTATCTAACAATTTTTACTTGTATATTTTAAATATTTATTTTTTTAAAGGTTTTATTTATATATTTATAGAGAGAGGGGAAGGGAGGGAGACAGAGAGGGAGAGAAACATCAATGTGTGGTTGCCTCTTGTGCACCCCCTACTGGGGAGCTGGCTCACAACCCAGGTATGTGCTCTGACTAGGAATTGAACCAGCCTTTGGTTCACAGGCTGGCACTCAATCCACTGAGCCACACCAGCTAGGTTACATTTTTAAATATCAGTTATTTGGTTGGTTGGTTAATTTTTTAATCAATAGCTAATTAAGTAAATAATGGATAGGGACCAGAGGAGTAATGTGGAAGTTACCTGCTTTAGCAGAAGCAGTTATATTGATCATGCTCCCTGAAACAAGATGCCCTTTGTAGTTAACACTTTATCTTTCTTAGTGTATAAATAAAAGGATGCAACCAAAGTTTCATTTTCAGTTCAAACTTCTTGGGTAAATAGGTTCCTCTCTTTCTGAGTGATCATTTAACCAAATCCTGAGATATAGACAGTTCAGGGAAGTTTCAATATTGTCACAAACATAAATAAAGAGCATGCAAATGTCATTCAAGAATTTAGTGAGAGCTAATATACATTTACACAGCTCTGTTTCTCTATCTCACTCTCTCAAAATCATCATTTCTAAAATATACTAGAGTTATTTAATATACTTTGTGGAAAAGTCATATTAAGTTTGTGAAAGCTTATATAAGAGCTTCATTCAGTGATGCAGAAGCCAGCAAAAGTGATGGAGCAAGAATTGAATTAAAACCCAATCATCTCCTTCATATAAGCAATAAGAACATGAGCAAAAACAGAATCAAACTCTTTAGAAGTCTTTAAATTAATCAGAGGTTTGCAGCAATCTGGGGAATGCTTATTTAAGAAAAACAGCTGACAGTAAGAGCTCCAAGACCTATGGCAATTTAACTTTCACTTTTCCCAGGTTTCTCTCTTCACATCTGTAGTATCCTTGATACCTGACAGTACACATCACAGTGATAAACAACCTGAAGGAAGCAGAATGGGGTTAGAGCTTCTTCAGAGCCCTGTTCCCAGGGAATTCTCATTATCTGACCAGTCTCTTGTCTTCCTAAATACCACATTTGCAGGGCTGACTTTATTTAACCTGACTCAGCATGCACAGTACAAAGAGCCTTTGCTCTGAGGCACTTATTGAAAACTAGAGGCAATTGTTAAATATTGTGGCAGCCTGATGCACCATATAACAGGGCAAACTCTTGGCTTAAAAAAGCTTAATGGGAAATGCTAAGGAAAAAGGACTCATGGATGTGGACAGCAATGTGGTGATCACTCGGGGAAGGGTGACTAACTGGTAACAGAAAAAAAAAACAACACATTAACGATTAAATTGGAACAGAAAAAGAAAAAGCAAAAAAGTCTGGGGAATGGGGTGTCCAAAAGTGGATTTGAAAAGCTCAAAAATATATGGCAAATCTACTGCCAGCATCATACCCACTGGGCAAAAACTACAAGCATTCCCTTTAAGATCGGGAACCAGACAGGGATGTCCACTTTCACCTCTCTCATTCAACATAGTACTGAAAGTCCTAGTCACAGCAATCAGACAAGAAGAAGAAATAAAAGGCATCCAAATTGGAAAGGAAGAAATAAAACCATCTTTATCTGCAGATGACATGACACTGTACATAGAGAACCCCAAAGTTTCCAC
Organism: Pteronotus mesoamericanus; assembly: GCF_021234165.1. NCBI lineage: Eukaryota > Metazoa > Chordata > Mammalia > Chiroptera > Mormoopidae > Pteronotus > Pteronotus mesoamericanus. Next base: position 9,133,261 of record NW_026555229.1, read on the forward strand.
CAAGAAACTACTAGAACTAATAAATGAATTCAGCAAAGTAGCAGGATACAAAATTAATATTCAGAAATCAGTTGCATTTTTATATGCAAATAATGAAGTAACAGAAAGGGAAATTAAGAGAACAATCCCATTCACAATTGCTTCAAAAAGAATAAAATGCCTAGGAATAAACCTAACTAAGGATGTAAAAGACCTGTACATAGAAAATTATAAGACACTGAAGAAAGAAGTTGAAGAAGATACAAATAAGTGGAAGTACATACCATGTTCATGGATAGGAAGAATTAACATCACTAAAATGTCCATACTACTGAAAGCAATCTATAGATTCAATGTAACTTTTATCAAGAGTCCAATGACATACCACAGAACTAAAGCAAATATTCCAAAAATGTATATGGAACCGCAAAAGGCCCTGCATAGCAACAGCAATCCTGAGAAAGAAAAACAAAGTTAGAAGAATCACACTACTTAATATCAAACAATGCCTAGTACTACCAAATACACATAGATCAATGGAATAGAATAGAGAGCCCACATCTTTATAGTCAATTAATATTTGACAGAGGAAGCAAGCACATACAATGGATTAAAGATAGTTTATTCAATAAATTGTGTTGAGAAAACTGGACAGATACATGCAGAAAAATGAAACTAGACCACCTTCGTATACCACACACAATAATAAATTCAAAATGGATCAAATACTTAAATGTTAGAGCTGGAACCATAAAAATCCTAGAAGAAAACATAGGCAGCAAAATCTTAGACATTCCTTAGAGAAATTTTTTATGTAATATATCTGCCCAGGCAAGAGAAACAACAGAAAAAATAAACAAGTGGAACTTCAGCAAACTAAAAAGTTTTTGCACAGCAAAGGAAATCAACAACAAAAAAGACACCCCACAGAATGGGAGAAGGTATTTGCTGATACATCTGATAAGCGGTTAATATCCAAAATTATAACATACTTATAAAACTCGACACCAGAAAAACAAACAACCTAATTAAAAATCAGCAAAGGGCCTGAATACGCACTTCTCTCAAGAAGTGGAGAACATTACAGAGGACATACAGATGGCCAATAGACATATGAAAAGAGGTTCAATGTCACTAATCATCAGAGAAATGCAAATTAAAACCAGAATGAGATACCATCTCACGCCTCTCAGAATGCTTATCATCAATGAATCGAAAAAAACGTGCTGGCGAGGATGTGGAGAAAAGAAATCCTTTTGCATTGCTGGTGGGAATGTACACTGGCACAGCCACTGTGGAAAGCAGTATGGAGATGCCTCAAAAAACTAAAGATGGATCGACATTTTGACCCAGTGATCCCACTTCTGGGAATATATCCAAAGGAACCTAAAACACTAATTCGAAAGAACATAAGCACCCCTATGTTCATTGCATGGTTATTTACAATCACTAATACATGGAAGCAGTCCAAGTGTTCTTCAGTAGATGAGTGGATAAAACAACAATGGGATCTTTATACAATGGAATACTACTCAGCTGTAAAAAAAGAAGAAAATTTTACCCTTTGCTACAGTACGGATGGACCCGGGGAACATTATGCTAAGTGCACTCAGCCAGTCAGAGAAAGACAAGTCCTATATTATTTCACTCAGATGTGGAATCTTAATGAACAAACTGAACTAACAAGCAAAATAGAGACAGATTCATAGATGGAGAACAGATGCCAGCTAATGGGTGGGGGGAGGTTAGGAGGTGGAGGCATTGAGCAAAGAGCAAAAAGGACTTGTGGACAACAAGATGGTGATTGTTGGGGGGAGGAGGGTAAAAGGGGACTAAATATAATAAAATATATTTTAAAAAAGATTATATATTTTAAAAATATTCCTGGAAAAGTAGTAAGCTATGCCCATGTATAGGGCAGTGCATATGATCAGGAAAGACCTGAGAAGGCCCTAACCTCTCACTTAACCTCTCACTTCTGATCACCCTTCAACCTCTATTGGAAGCAGAAATTTAAAGTTAATATAGAGTTATAAACTGTCCAGCTGAGTGTTGAAAACACCAAATGCACACATAGAACACTCAACAGAGGCAGGCAGTCTTACTGGTTTCAACAATAAAAGAAAATATTTGTCCACTCATCAACTAACTGCCAAGCTAACTAAGCAGAGGCCGGTGGCCTTATATGAGAGAGAGCACAAACTTTACACAATTAATTCAGAAAATTCACTAAACAAACAATAACAGCAACAAACACTGGGAAAGGGGAAGAATCTGATTTCTAGAATGGTCATATTATATTATTTAAAACGTCTACTTTTCAACAAAAATATTACAAGTCATGTGAAAGAATAGGAAAATATGTCCCATAGACAGAGACATAAAGCAGCCAATGGAAACTGAACCCGAGGAAGCCCAGAAATTGAATTTTTCTAGACAAAGTCTTTAAATCAGGTATGTTAAACAAGTTTAAATCTCTAAAGAAAACCATGCCTAAAGAAATAAAGGGAATCATGAAAGTTATATATAATTAAATAGAGAATGTCAAAAAGTCAAAATTATTTTTAAAAGAATTAAACATAAATTATAGAGTTTAAAAATATATGAACTAAAAATATAAAAGATCAGCAGAGGGGCTCAGTAGCAGATTTTAACAAGCAGGAGGAGTACGAATCTGCAAAATAAATACAGGTCAATTCAGATTATCAAATCTAAAAAATAAGAAAGAAAAAACAGAAAGAGAAGAGAATGAGAAAAAGATACCAAGAAGTGTATCAATATATGCATACACAATCTGGAGGAATCCCAGAATATCAGAGATAAAAAGGATCAGAAAGAACACTTGATTAAATAATGTTAAGCTATACCACATTTGATAAATAACATTAATCTGGATATCCTAGAGGTTCAGCAAACTCCAGGTAGGAAAATTGAAAGAAGTTCACACCCAGACATACAACAATCAAATTCTCAAAGATAAAGAATCATTAAGGCAGCAAAAGAGAGCTATCTCCTCCTCATATCCAAAGGCTTGTCAATAAGATTAACAGCTGATTTAATGTCATGTATCATGGAGACCAGAGGTCAATAAGTAGACTGAGTCAAACTGGGGAAAAAAAGAAAAAAGATTGTCAACCAAGGAATCTATATCAAGCATCATATTCTTCAAATATGAAAGTATGAAAGTAAAATTAAGACATTCTCAAATACACAAATCTAAACTTCTCCATAGAATATATGTCATTAAGAGATGTTTAAGGGATTTCTTAAGTCAAAATGAAAGAACACTGAATACTAAAATCCAAATTAAGAATTAAAGAGCATCACTAAAGATAATTATATAGGTAAATATAAAAGACAAATGATAAATATATTTTTGATTGTAATGATTTTTTACCAATTTGATTAAAAGAAAAGTAAATAAAGTAGGAATCATAACTGGAATGATGTATATTCAATGTATAAATATGTACTTTGTAATACAATAACAGCACAAAGAAGGGAGAGAATTTGGCTATAAAAGTAGTTTTGACATATTAGTGTAATTATTTGGTATTAATTCAAAATAGATTGTTATAAATTTTGACATTAATTGCAATCCCCAGAGCAACCATTAAAGTAATTTTAATGATAACATAGTAAAATAAATTAAAGGTAATTAAAATGATACACTAAAACAATCTATTTAATACAAAATGAGGGAGTAATGCAGAAATGGACTAATAAAATGCATGTAATGAATAGAAAACAAATAACCAATGGCAGATGCAAATTTTACCTTATAAGCAATCATATTAAATTTAAATGGATTAAATGTTACAATTATAATGATGAGATTATTAGAAAGAATTTTTAAAAATCATTCAACTATATACTGCTTCAAAGATACAAACAGGTAGAACATGAAAAGATAAAAATATATATACCATGAAACAAAAACAAAAGAACCTCAATTGGGTATGCTAATATTAGACAAATAAACTTTAGGACAAAATTATTTAGTGGAGAAAAAGAAAGACATTAAATAATGCTAATTCTAGCTACCTATTAAGAAGATATAACAAATATAAACATTTAAGCCTCTAACACAAGAGTCCCAAAATACATGAAGCAAAAACTGACAGAATTACAGAAATGAAGGGGAAAATGAATAATTCAATTCATAATAGTTGGAGATATCAATACTGCAGTTCAATAATGTACTGAAAGACAATACAGAAGGTCAGCAAGAAAACACTTTAAGAGTAATAGAAGCCATGTTGACCTAACAGACATCTATAGAATAGCCCACTAACAGCAGCAGAATATGCATGGCTCTCACAAGTACACGTAGCATTCTTCAGGATAGAGGGGCACATGGTCATCCGCAAAACAAGTCACAACATATTTTAAAAATCTGAAATCATGCAAAGTATGTTCGCTGACCACAGTGGAATGATATAGAAATGAGTAACAGAAAGGAAATTTTGGATATTTATAAATATGTGGGAATTTAACAATATACTCTTAACCAACTGTTTAAAGAAGAAATCACAATGAATTAGAAAATACTCTGAGATGAATGAAAACAAAAGCACAAAATACCAAAACTTACTGAACATAGTAAAAGTAGTCCTTAAAGGAAAATTGTTATTACAAATACCACATCAAAATTGAATAAGGTTCTCAAATCATACCTTAGGAAACTGGCAAAAGGAGAGCAAGCAGAGCTGGCTGTTAATAAATATCAACCCTGGTTGGTGTGGTTCAGTGGACTGAGTGCCAGTCTGCAAACCGAAGAGTAGCCAGCTCGATTCCCAGTCAGGGCACACACCTGGTTGCCAGTTAGGTTCCCAGTAGGTGGCGTGCAAGAGGCAACAACACATTGATGTTTCTCTCCCTCTCTCCCTCCCTTCCCCCTCTCTAAAAATAAATATATAAAATATTTTTTTTTAAATTAAAGCACAAATTTTTTTAAAAAGATAATTATCAGAGCAGGTTAGTGAAATAGAAAATAGAAAAAAACTAGAAAACATCAATAAAACAAAAAGATGTTTTTAAAAAATGATCAACAAAATTGATAAACCTTTAGATAGACTAACCAAGGGGAAAAAAAGAGAAAATACTCAAACTACTAAAATCAGATGTTAAAACATACCTTAGAACCCAAGCTGGTGTGGCCCAGTGGATTGAGCATTGGCCTGTGAAGCAAAGGGTCACCAGTTCCATTCCCAATGTAGGACACATTGCCTTGGTTGCAGGCCAGATCCCCAACAGGGGGCACATGAGATACAACGACACAGTGATGTTTTTCTCCCTCTTTTTCTCCCTCCCTTCTCCTCTCTAAAAGTAAATAAATAAATCTTTAAAAAGAAAACACGCCTTAGAGAAATGAAAATGATTTTATGGATTTAGTATGAACAGTTGCATGTCAATAATTAACTTAGATGAAAAATAATTTAGATGAAATGAACAAATTTTTAGAAACACACAACCATTAAACAGGATTCACAAAAATTAAAATTCTGGCTAGATATACAAAAAGGAATGAGTTAGTAATTTAAAAAATTCCACAAGGAAAAGTACCAGAGAGCTTCACTGGTGAATTCTATCATACATTTAAAGAAACACTAGCATCAATTCTTCACAAACTCTCTCAAAAACTAGACAAGGAGAAAACAATTCTCATCTCATGCTATGAGGCCAGTGTTACCCTGGTAACAATACTAGACAAAATTTTTTAAACAAAAACAAAAGCTAAAGACCAACATTCCTCATGAATATTACTACAAAATCTTCAACCAAATAAGTCCAGAAACCTATGAAAAACATTATATACCATGGCCATGCAGACTTTATCTGAGGAATTTCCAGATTGATTCAACATAATAGCAATCAATAGAACACACCATATCAGTGGAGAGAGAGAAAAAAAAAGAAAACCCTACATGATTAATAAATGACAAAACCTAGTCTCAATAAATACAGAAAAATCATTTGTCAAAGTTCAACACACTTTCATGAGAAAAACACTCAGCAGCCCTGGCTGGTATGACTCAGTAGATTGAGGGCCGACATGCAAAACAAAGCATCGTCAGCTCAATTCCCAATCAGGGCACATGCCTGGGTTGTGGGCCAGGTCCCCAGCTGGGCGCTTGCAAGAGGCAACCACACACATAGACATATTTTTCCCTTCCTCCCTCTCTTCCCCTCTGTCTAAAAATAGATAAATAGATAAATGCACCAAAAAACAGAACTAATCCCCCCCCCTGTTTCAAGCCACAGAAATCAAGACAGAATGGTAATAGCGAACAAAAAGGATAATAAATAAAAAAAATAAATAAATAATCAATCAGTCGATCTTGGGGGGAAAAAAACACTCAGCAAACTAGAAATAGAAGAGCCTTCCTCAACACAATGAAATTGTCTGTGAAAACCCATAGTCATTGAATACTACTTGGTGAAAAACAGAAAATGATCCCTCTAAGATCAGAAAGAAGGCATGGGTGTCCATTCTCACCACTTCTATTTAATATTGTACTGCAAGCCAGGATACTAGTGGGGAAAAGGTAACTATTTCAAAAAGAAATAGAAAATGATCTCTATTTGCAAACAACATGAACTTGTTTATAGAAAATACTAAGGAATCCATCAAAAACTACTAGAGCTGATAAACAAGTTTAGCAAGTTGAAGGATAAAAGGTGCTTATATAAAATTCAGTTGTATTTGTAAACACTGGCAGTGAACAATCTAAAAATGAACTTAAAGTAATTTCATCTAAAATAGAATCAGCAATAATAAAATGCTTAATAAATAAATTTACAAATTCATTCCTGCAAGAGATGAGAAGTGCAAGACTTATGCACTAAAAACTACAAAGTATTGTTGAAAGACAGTAGTGAAAGCCTAGATAAATGAAAAGATTCTGCCTTTATGAACTGGAAGACTGATATTGTTAAAGTGGCAAAACTCCTCAAATTGATTATCAAAATTACAACTGTCTTTTCTGCAGAGACTGACTAGATGATTCTAAAATTCACTTGAATGTACAATAGGCCCAGAATAAGCAAAACTTGAAAAAATACGAAGTTGAAGGATTCGCTCCTCCTATTTCAAAAGTTCCTGCAAAGCTTGAGTAATTCATGTGGCTATAGTATTGGCAGAAGGAGAAATGTATAGATCAATGAAATTCAATTGAGTTCATAGGTAACTAGGTGGGTAATTGGACATCCACACACCCATTATTTCACATGTGTGTGTGCTAGTAATGTGTAGCACTGTGAAATTTTTAATATACTGTGTTAATATTTTTAAAACACAGATTTAGTCTGCAACTGAAAAACAATGGCCACCTGGTAGGAAAATGTCTAAATATCAATATTCGTTATTTTACATTAAAGGAAAGCAGCCCTGCCAGAGGCTGCAAGTGCCTCTATGTACCTGGTAAAAATAAACCTAGATATTGGTCCAGCTAGAATCATTTATATAATTACATTTTTTTCCTCTCTCAATATCATGTGATGGTTTTAAATATATTTTATTAACTTTTCTGCAACTATACTCCAGATGAATATAAAAAATAAAATTAGCTGCATCCCAGCAATTATATAAAGAAAAATTAATTCAATTACATTTTTAAGGTAGGCAAGACAAATAGAAAAATATGACTGGACAGAGAAAGCAATGAAGCACTATCCTTCTAAGAATTGGGCAACCTACATCTGTATGCAAGGATGCAGACCTTTTTCACAACCAGTGTGCCTAATTAATTTCTCCATTATGTAGGCTGCAACTTTCCTTCTAGCCTCTGATCGGAAATATATTATATGATTGTCCTACTTTAAAGATCAGGACACCTGCTGTGAGCTATTACAACTGAACAGTGAATAACAAAGTGTATAAATTATCCATCCCCGGAAGCCCAGTTTCCGTAATGAAGTCCTTTGTTACTTTTCAAAAGAAATCCTTTGGAAATGCAGAATGGGAAACAATACCTTCATTGATGAGAAATGAACATTATTCCCTCTTCCTTATGATGAAAATTTATGAGAACAAATACCAAAAAAAGGAATCACATAAAGTCAATGTGTTATAGTGAGAACAGGTTAAGAACATAAAAGTTTATTTTCTTCCCCAAAGTTTGGTGTCTGGTAGGAATGAGTGAAAGTTCTCCAAAATAATAAAACCCATTACCAACTTAGAAAATTATGGTGTTTTGCAGATTTAAATTGCCATTTTTAAATTACATTGTTTAGGCAAGCAAATGCCATCTAGGGTCATTTATTTATCCTAGTTTTAAAGCCCCCAGGAAGTCTGTTATATATTATATTATATTATATTACATCATATTATATTATAATCTTCTTTTACTGCATAATTACCATATACTTGGTGGCCTCGAACTCTTTTTTTCACAGAATCTTTAAGTGAGAATTTTGGATATTGCTTAGTGCAGTGCTCTTCTTTGCCTCTCACAGAGCTACACTTAACAATTCAGATTGGCTGCATTCTTATCTGGCTTAATTGGGAAGAATCAGGTTTAAACTCACTTAGGGTGTTAACAGATTTCTTTCCTTGGGGTCGTATGACTGATAGCTCCAAGCTTTCTGCTGACTGCCGGCTGGAAGCTGCCCTCTACTCCCAGGGGTCACTTACAGTTTCTAAAAGCTCATGTAGTTCCCTGCAGCCTGGTGGTCTTCAACACGGCCACACACGTCACAAAAACCACAGAGAGTCTCAGTCTGGTAAGATGAAGTCTCCCACGATGTAATGCAGAATTGGAGTAATAGCCCATCATCTTTGCTGTATAACATGAACTGATCAGGGGACCGCCATCCCATGACTTTGTCAAATGTACTAATTAGCAGGAAACCCCAGGTCTATCCATACTCAGAGGGAGGGGATCACACAAAGGCACGTCCACCAGAAAGTAGAGATGGTTGGGTGTAACCCAAAGTCCCTCCACCACCTGTTCTTTGGCTATTTCCAAACTCAGAAACTCATTGCAAAGGCCTAAAATTTAAAAAACCTGTCCTCCAAATAAAGGAGACATTTTCTGGGGCTCATTTTGTGCTGCAGTAACCAATGAACATTTCTCCCTTCAGGAATATCACTGTAATAACAACCAGTTCATCGATGCTCACATGCCAGAACTCACCTACAGCCCCTTGGTTATATGCACAGCTGTTTCATCAAAAGCCCCTGCAATAGGAATACAAATGCAAGCCCTAGATAAGGGCCAACTTCAAAGATAGCAACCACAAATTGCACTACAGTCTCCCATTGGAGAAGGTTGTGTGCATCCTTATGCCTTTGTCTTCTGGGCATTACATTCTTCTGCTTCTAAAACTAAGAGGCCTAGTGCCTTGGTGCCTTGAGGACCCAATTAATTGAAGACCAAAATAGAACATTTCTCCTTTTGTTTTTTTTTTTTAATTGCAATTATCTGAGACTGCAATGCATGTACCTGTTTCATCCGGGGGACGAGTGGACCTATACCCATTATCTGTACATATCTTTGAGGAGGCAAAAAGCCAGATGCTTGGCTTGCTTTAAAAAATAGATACATGGTTTGTTCTCTTTCATTTTGAGAGAATAAATTACACATCAGACTCTGGTCTCAAATTTATGACAGAATGATTCAAAAGCAAGCATTAGTTGTAGCTTTTGACCTAGCATTGAAACATTTCCAAAGCTAAATCTCAATACTGGCAAAAGTAATGAATTCTTAGGAAAGAGAGCGTGAAGTTTTCAGGTTAAAAAAAAAAGATAATCATGGATTGAGGGGACAAGACAGCTTAGGTTGCCAGGAAACAGGGAATCTGATACGTGTTTGTTTTCTTTTTTAATTCTTGAAACTATCTTCTCTGCTGCCCTATTTGAGACATGAGCAAACAATTAGTTCCCACTACCATTTAAGCCCAGGCAGTTCGTTATCTTGGTATATAAAGCATTTTTTAAAAGAATCTTTCAGCTCCTTTGCTCATTAAGAAGATAAATCGGATGGTGGAATTGTGCAATAAACACCTCAACACCCATTCCCCTCCCCCTGTAGAATGCATTCAGGGTGAATTCATTCCACTGGCCATTTTCATCAAATACAAATTCTTAAAAACTAAGTTGGGGGGTGGGGGAGACTGCTCCAGCAAAGAAGAAAGTATCACCTGGTTTGCGTAGGAGGTGGAGTGGGGTAAGAGAAGGAAAAGAAAAAGCATGAGAAATGGCTAAAATTATAGGCCAAAGTCATACATTTCAAGGGGTTTGGACAGATTGAATTTTAAAAGGATATCTATTCAGTGGTTCTTAACCTTGTCTGCACATCAGAACTACCTGGGGAGCTTTTTAAAATGCTACTACCAGGGCCTAATATAGAATAATTATACCAGCATCTCTAGAGGTGAGGCCCTGGCATGAGCTTGATTTGAAAGTATCCCAGGTGAGTGTAATGCACAGCTATGGTAGAAATTCTCTGCCTAAAGCTAGAAAATTTCAATTTTATATGAACACAAATGCCTTTCTCAGTGCTAACTGTCTTGTGCTCCATTTGAGAATTCTGAGACACACCCACAAATCAGCATCGCACCTGCTGGGGTAGTGCTCGGAATGATTTTGTTAAGCTCCCAAAGTGATTATGATGCAACACTTTCGGTTGATCCATGATTCATAGGCTTTTAGGAAACACTGCCCTAGGCTGATGATTATGCTTCTTTTTTCTTGTTAACCACTAACCATTTGGGGTTCAGCATGCAACACTGTGCCTTGGAAAAACTGTCTATTGTTTATTAGCCTTACATTTATATCATATCTACTTTGGGCTTACACATACAAAGATACATAGTACTCAGTTTTGTGCACATACTGCCAGCAATCTGGAAGTCCTCCTATTTATTAGTATGAATTATTGCTGGAGGTATTCAAAAAATAGAAGTCATGGGAGCTTTTGAAAGCAGAAAATTCTACCAGAAGGGGTCTCCGTAAGGGGTGGCTAGGATTAGCACTAGGGATGAAAAAAGTGATTGCGGAGGGAGGCACTCATCGAAGTGATATAAATAAGAATAAAAGGTTCAGACATTTCAGAAAGAGTAAACATGGTTTACGCTGGGGGATAATAGTAGATAATACTGATAACGGAGGGCCAACTCGAATGTCAACATTCAGGGTTTATCCTACAGGCAGCAGATCACGGTGTGAGATGATGAATTTATGAAAATGTTTTACTGTTTATTAAGGTGGATAACAACAACAGCTCTAACCACAGATAGGCACATTTTCAGATCCATTGCTGAGGGAGGAATTAGCCAAAGGTGAAATAACTATCTATAGACTCAGTGTGAAAAAAACTTGATGTTTATTCAGTACCGAGGTTTTGTCTGTTCTCAAGCATTTTTCCATCTGCCTCTTCTGACAAATTTTTGCAAAGCAAACCCACACACATACACATCCACACACATGAGAAAAGAAGCAGATTTGATGTGAAGTGAAATAAACTTCCTTCCTCTCTGTTGATTTTCCCTAGAGGGGATCATGCTAAGAGAGTGAAATAATGATATGCAAAGCTCAGTCGAGACATTAAGATTTAGTGGAAAGATGCCTTGGATTTTAGTTTATTTTTGCTACTAATCAACAGTGATCTTGGAAAAAATTGTTTCCAACTCAACTTAAATTTTTACAGAGATAAATAGAGACAGAGAAAGACCGGGATAGAAAGAAACAGAAAGGGAGGGAGAGAAGTCCTTAATATTTACAGAATTGCATAGCATAAAGAAGATTTTTATACATTAGTGCATATAGTTGGACATTTTTCAATAAATAAACCTTACCTTCTGCCAACAGTAAGGTAATAAAATATCTATTTTCCAGTGAGCTATCAGAATAGATGTGAAATTGTCTGGCTGACATCGTGATTATTTGAGTTTGCCAAACATTTGGCCTTTGTTCCCACTGCGGCCATATCCTCCCCCTAACAGTCTGCAAAACATTACAGTTACAAAAAAATGAAAAAGAAAAAAGCAAACACCAACTTGTCATAATTGGTTGTTATACATTTTCCTACAACAGACACACCGTTACTGAATTAAGAACAAACTATCTTTCTAACATAAAAGTCATCTATGGATTTACCTTGGGTTTAAACTACAGTAACTGATATCTTTCAAAAATTGCATATAGCAGGGCTTTACGTGATTGTTTATCACAGTGGAAATTTTCAGAGAAAAAGACTTTTATTCCACATAAAGGCAGATATATACATAAAGATATTCAAGCACTAGATAAATAAGAAAAAGCAAGTTTAAAAACAAAAACAAAAACAAAGAGGATTAATGTCTGTTTTTGAAGAAATAACCTACATCTCACTGATAGAACAAAAACTTTTATGGCAACCATTTCCATAAAATTATTCAAGGGATTATGAATTGCTTGGTGGGCCAGTACTATGGATGAGTTTGAGACAAAAATGCTTTGATGAAATGGTTCAACACTAGTCAAATCAAACATTTTCCAGAGACTAACCTTCCCTTTGCCCTCAGAAATCATTCTAAGTGTGAGCTGTATATTTCCTCCTAGACATTTAAACCATTTAGGACATAAACACCGTCAAAATTGGATAGCATTAGAAATAAAACTCAAAATATATTTGTACCACACTCCCTGCAACCCGCAACAGTGGTTTTTCAAGATTCCCCAGTTCTTTTATTTTCTTGCACACACATTTAAAAAAAATTGGATTCTCAAACATTTGGAATATATACAGAAGTAGAGAGAATAGTGTCACAAACTCTCCAAACCCAGAAACTACTTTTAATTATTATTAATATATAGCAAATCTTGTTCTATGCAAAATTCCTACTTCTCCTTTCCGCCTTCCAAACTGGGTTATGATGTCATTTCTTCTGTGAATACTTCAGCATGCAACTCTAAAAAAAGACTCATGATTTTTTTCCACTAACAGAATCATAATACCATTATCATAGCTAAAACAACCAATATAACTCTATAATATCATCAAATATTCAAAGAAATTAAAATTTCTTTGTTTTATTTCTTTGTTTGTTAGAGTTGGTCTATTTAAATCACTATTCAGAGAGATACCACAGATTTTGTGTAAATATCTTAGGCTGTCTTTAAACTTTAGAAAATATTTTTGAGTTTTATGTTTAAGAAGTTTATGTTTAAAGTTTTACATTTACAAAAATTTGAGAAAATAATACTGTTAGTATAGGTAACTAGTTAGTTATTAATAAAGAAAGGAAGTGATTGGAATCAGACTTTAAGCCTGACTCACTAGGAGGCTGCAGCTTCACAGACTGCGCAGGGGAAAACTTCATCCTCTGCTGAAGGAACTTAATCCTGGCTTTCCAATCTCTGAGGGGGACAACTGGCCCAATAGCTCTGGTTACAGAAGGAGATAGAAACAATAAAGGGGAAATTCCTTTGCTGGGCACATGTGCAGCAGGGGCTGAAATGGCAACATAAAGATGAGGAGGCTAGTCTGGGAAAATTTAAGGAAAACATCAGATAGGATAAGGGCACGGAACCCAGAAAAACTCAGGAAAGGGATTGATTAGGGGTGGGGCTCACCACAAGCCCATGAAGAATTAGGAAGATTGGTTAGTTTGAAAGAAAGCTTACTCCTTCCCAAGCCCAAGGTAATACAATCAAAGCTTCGCAAAGGCCAAAGTGGGGGCCCAAGCGTGGCGGGCATTGGGCTGGAGCAGAGCCAGGAGCAGAGACTAGGCTGGAGGACCAAGGCCCAGGGTGATGGCATTACAGTTCGGATCCTGGCCTTCCAGGCATGCGCTTGTGCTCGCCAGGCCCAGGGCAAAGCCGAGCCTCCTGGCTGTGGGTGAGACACAGAGCGCAGGGGGGGCAGTTCTTTGTTTTCGCTCCAATAAATATTACCACTGTTCTTCAAACACTGCTATGCTTGGGTCCCCGAAATGTATTTCCCATGACCAAAAGAATCCCATTTCCACTGGCAACAGGGCCAAGTTTCCCGGGTGGCACACCCAGTTTCCCCTCTTATTAACCTCTTGCATTCCTATGATACATTTGTTAGCATTAGTGAACCAATATTGATACATTATTATTAGACAGAGTCCATACTTCATTCAGATTTCCTTTTTTGTTTTTTGTTTTTCTCCCAAATGTCTTGTTCTCTTCCAGAATACCTCCTTCCATTTAGTCATCATGTCTCCTTTGACTCCGCTGGGCGGTGACAGTTTTTCACTTTTCTCTTTTTTTTAATTTAAATATTTTATTGTTCATGTTATTACAGTTGTCCCAATTTTCCCCTTTGCCCCCTTCTACCCAGCCCCCCCCTCACTCCCCTAGTCAATCCCCACACTGCTGTCCATGTCCATGGGTCATGCATATATGTTCTCTGGCTCATCCCTTCTCCTTTCAACCAGTTCCCACCTCCCCTCCAGATACTAGCAGATACCAGCCTCTTCCGTGTTTCTATGTCTCTAGTTATACTTTGCTTGTTAGTTTATTTTGTTCATTAGATTGTATTTATAAATGAGATCGTGTGGTATTTGTCTTTCACTGACTGGCTTATCCCACTTAGCATAATAGTCTCCAGTTCCATTCATGTTGTCTCAAAAGGTAAGAATTCCTTCTTTTTTACTGCTGCGTAGTAGTCCCTTATGGAAAGTACCGCAGTGTTTTTATCCATTCATCTACTGATAGGCATTTACACTGTTTCCAAATCTTGTTTATTATAAATAGCACTGCTGTGAACAAAGGGGTGCATATATTCTTTTGAATCGGTGTTTTGAAATTCTTAGGGTATATTCTCAGCAATGGAATTGCTAGGCCAAAAGACAATTCCATTTTAATTTTTTGAGGATATTCTATACTATTTTCCACAGTGGCTGCACCAGTCTGCATTCCTACCAGCTCTGCACTAGGGTTCCCTTTTCCCTGCATCCTCGTCAGCACTTGTGGTTTGTTGATTTATTAATGATGGCCATTTTGGCAGATGTAAAGGGCTATCTCATTGTGGTTTTAATTTACATCACTCTGATGGCTAGTGATGTTGAGCATCTTTTCATATGTCTATAGGCCATCTCTGTGTCCTTGGAGAAGTATCTATTCAGGTCCTTTGCTCATTTTTTAAATTGAATTGTTTGTCTTCCTGGTATTGAGTTGTATCAGTTCTTTACATATTTTTGAGATTAAACCCATCTGATGTATCATTGGAAAATATGTTCTCCCATGCACTGAATTCCCTTTTCATTTTGGCATTTTTGTACACCAATAAGGAACTATCAAAAAGAAAAATTAAGAAAACAATCCAGTTTATTATTGCAACAACAACAAAAAAATAAAGTACCTAGGAATAAATTTAAGCAAGAGGGTAAAAGACTTGTACTTGGAAAAGTATAGGGCACTGAAGAAAATAAAATGAGGAAGATACAAATAAGTAGAAGCACACACTGTGTTCATGAATTAGAATTAACATCATTAAAATGCCCATACTACTGAAAGCAATCTATAGATTTAATGCAATTCCTATTAAAATACCAATGGCATATTTTGCAGATCTAGAACAAGTATTCCAAAAATGTATATGGAACTAAAATAGACCCCAAATAGCCTCAGTAATTTTGAGAAAGAAGAACAAAGTTGGAGGGTTCACAATACCTAATTTCAAACTGTTCTAAAAAGCCACTGTAATCAAAACGGTCAGGTACTGGCATAAGAACAGACACATAGATCAATGGAACAGATTAGAGAGCCCAGAAATAAACCCACATCTTTATGGTCAGTTAATATTTGAAAAAAGAAGCAAGAGCATACGATGGGGTAAAGACAGCCTTTTCAACAAATAGTTGAATTGGTAGAATTGGACAGGTACTGTAATGGGGCAGCTAGCCCCCCACAAAAAGGGGATTTGTAATGGGGTCCAAAACTTGGGGTGTCCAAGAAAAATATAGAATATGCCTATCACAAGGTGGACTGCCATGGGGGATGGGACTTGGAGCAGAGCCACTGAGAGTCATTTTGCATGTCAATAATAGCATGATAGCTTCAAACCTCATATGCAAAGATGGTTATTTTGCATCTCAACAAGGCTAACTGGAAAGTTTGTATAACTTAAACCCAGGATGTAACTGGGCAGGCAGCTCCCCTATGACAGTGCAAGTGCAAGAGAGTTTGGAGGTGGTTTGCTCCATGTCGTGAGGGAACAAAGTGAAGACCTTGGGGGAAGGAAAGGGGAGAAAGGACTCTTGCTAGTGGGCCATGAGAAGGTGCCACGTGGTTCTTAATTAAGAGCTGGAGATCATAGCAACGCAGCGGATGGTGCTGAGAACAACGAGAAGCCTGCCTCGCTGAGTTCCAGACGTCTGTTCTTTTTCTTCTGGACAGTACCCCTGGCTGGCCTGACTGGCAAGGCGGAGAAGGCAGGACTGTGTGTGCTGGTGAGTGTTTTAAAGGGATTTTGAGATTTAATGGTAACATTTAGCCATCAATCAAAACCTATATAACTTTTGAATAAATAGTTCCTTTCCTTTTCACCAAACTGCCATTAAGAGCCAAAATTTCAAGGGCGGCGGGCACAGGGACCTATAACTGAGAAACTCCGGGGAAGGGGAGGGAATTGTTTCAGTAATAGCATCTGAGCACCCCATTGCGAGTCTATTGTTTGGTAACAGAGCCTTATCTTGTATGTTTCTCCTGTAGTTCTAGAATCAGCCATTTCTTTATGGACGCTGGTTCCTTCATGGGAGAAACCTAGTCTAGGTGTGCTCATTGTTACAGGGGTATCACTTATTTTATGCTTCTCAGATAACAGGGCAAAGAAATGTGGGTATATCAACCCATGTATTTACACATATCTATAAATTTCTTGTAACCATCGATATTTATATTAAGCTAAACATAAATTCATACTGATGTCTCCAACACTAATTAATTAACCACAAATTATTCTCGCCACTTTCTCACTTATCTATAAGATTCTACTACAACAGCAAGAAACCAGGCTTACATCATCTGCCATGTGTTTATTTAAGTGTTCACTTCCAGTGCACATATATTGTAGTATCACATTTGTTAACCTGTATGCGTATGGAAGACAACTTTATCAGCTGGCATATAGTACTTGTGTATAGTTTGGGGTTTTTTTGCTTTGTTTTTTCAACTTGATTCATTTCTAAGTTTACTTATGTCAATACCCTTTCCCCCCATTCTCTTCAGTGAGTTGTTTTTATTATTTGTAATAGAGTTAAGATGTTTTGTCACATTTTGCATTTTGTCATGGAATTCCTCCACTTCCTAAATGAGTTTTTAACTTTGCATACATTAAGGTTCATTTTTTGTGATATAAAGTTCAATGATTTTTTAACAAATGCTTACTGTCATATACCCACATATGGTGTCATACAGAATAGTTTAACCGCCCTAAAAAGTCCTCTGTGTTTCATCTATTCAACCCTTCTTTCTCCTCCCAAATTCCAGACAATCACATATTCTTTTACTGTTTCCAGTTTTCTGTTTCCGGTTTCCTTTTCCAGGATGTCAAATAATTAGAATCATATAGTATGTAACCTTTTAAAACTTTCTTCTTCATTTAGAAATGTGAACCTAATATTCATCCATGTCATTTCATGACTTGATAGGTCACTTATTTTTTATAAGTGAACAATATCCTCTTTCATGGATGTATCACAGTTCAATTACGCATTCATCTATTGAAGTATGTCTCGATTGCTTTAGTTTGGGGTGATTATAAATTAAGTTGTTATTAAAGATTGTGTAAAGGCATATGTGTGCACATAATTTGAAATCAGTTGGGTAAATAAATACCTAGGGGCACATTCACTGCATCATCTAATAAGAATTTCTTTAATTTTGTAAGAAGCTGACAGTCTTCCAAAATGAATGTAGTAACACTTTGAATTCCAACAACAATGAGTAAGAGATACTGTTGCTGCACATTCTCACCAGTAATTGGCATTTTTCCTCCTAATTGTCTTTGAGTCTATGTGTTCTTCCTGCTTTTTCTTTCCTTTCAATGAATATGTTAAACTGGATTTTTGTTCTGTGTTATTTGTGGATTTCCTCTGTCCCTCTTTTGCTGAGAACCAAATGTTAAATCTAGGAGCATGAATAGACCTAGATTTGAATTTTTTTTTTTTTTTGCACAAACACCTTAGAGGTGGTTTAGCATGTTATTATATCCCAACCACTGACATAATTTTGGTTGATCCTCATTGTGACCTTAATCCTGATAAATAGGCTTAGATGTTGTCAGCCTGATACAACATCTATAATGATCCTTATTAGTTTATCTCCTAATAGATTTAGCATTCATTGCCTTGATCCATTATCAAGGGTTATCTCCCAATTTTACCAGTGTCCAGTTGCTCTGACTTCTGTATTTCCACACATGTTCTCAGGATGCATTCAGGGTCTCTTGTTAGTACATAGTAATAGTTTTACTGATAAGTATTAATATTAAATATTAAAATATCAAATATTTGATTTCAAACTGTAGGCTCTTTGGTAAATTTAAATATAACTCTCATGGAATAGTTTTAATGCCCCACTATCTCATGAAAATTCAGTACCTTCCACCAATTTTACCTGCTCTCTGCTCTTTAAATAATTGCATCACAGTATGTCCTATATCTCTTTTTGACCACAATTATGCCTGACAGAACTCTCTATAAACTCTGTCTCATCATAAAATGGTACCCAATGCTCTTTAATCATTCTCCTCTTTTCTAAGGTGTCTCCAGTTTATTTACTTGGCATCTTCTGATCAATGTGTTATCCAAAACCCAAAGCCATGTTTCTAAGGGCCATTAGAATTACATCTATCTCAAAAGATAATTTTAAAGTTTAAAGGAAATAAGGTACATAGAGTTTCTGTTATATTTTTAACACAATAAGTAGTTATAAATAATTGCTTGCTCATAACTCCCATGATTTTATGTCTTATCCCCAAGTCAACTTCATTGGTACATATAAAAATTTAGTTTTTCAGAAGGTTGATTATTGTTGTATTACATTTTCATTATAGAAAATTTTTAAAAGTCAGCAAAAAAAATAAAAATAAAGACCATTCATAATTGTGACACACAATAATAATACATAATGGTTATAATTTTAACATGCTTTCTTTACCTTTTTCTGCATACTATTTACATATGAAACACATGCTGTATATGAAATTTGGCACTTTTATTTTTAATTTATTTTATAAGTATACAATGTCTTTTAAAATCTTGGTGGTCCTGGCTGGGTGGCTCAGTTGGTTGGAGCATTGTCCTGTACTCCAAAAGGATGTGGGTTCAATCCCGGGTCAGGGCACATACCTAGGATGTGTGTTTGATCCTCGGTTCAGGTGCACACAGAAGGCAACTGGTCAACCGATCAGTCTCTCTCTCTCTCTCTGTGTCTCTCTGCCCCCTTCTCTCTCTCTCTAAAATAAACATATCCTTACAAAATTAAATCTTGGTGAATCTCATGCTTAATGCTATGCTATTTTTTATGCTATACTTTTGACACAATTATTTTCTCAATTACAACTCTCAGATCTTTGACCCTATTTTCCATTTTCCTATCCAAACTCCTAACTCAAACTCATATGATTCATATTCTTTCAAACATAAAACCCTCTTTCCTCTCTATCGGGTCATACATGCCCTTGGGGACTTCTCTTAAGAATCAAACATACCTAAAACAAGGAAATATCTTTGAAAATATCTCTTTTGAAAAATGAAAAGAAAAAACCCAAAATATCAGAAAGTCTCTTAAATCCAACAGCATTCACAGTTAAATTAAAGCCCAGATTCAAATTCTTTATCTTACTTTTAGCTACTGAGTCATCTTATTTCCAGATTCTATTACCTTCCTATTTCTCTTTATATTTAAATTTTTAAAAAGTAAGGGAAAGATAGCCATTGTTTGCTGGCCTCATTGGCATGCATTAACATGCTAAATTTTTAATTTTTCTAAACTGATACAAGTTTCTAGCAATAAAATTATTTGAGATCTCCAATGAGTTATTAAAACTTAGCTTCACTTCAAATACAAATGGGTCACCATAGCCTACTCTTCCACTAACTACTTACTTTGCTGTCGATTTTTCACTGTGTGAGGCCTTAAGTAGTTTTCAACCCACCAGGCACTACTCATTTTCCAGGAAATTTGAATTGATGTAAATTTCAGAAGACACTATCACATATAATAAAATAAAAACATATTATAATCACTTCCTTTCCATAGTCTATTAATTTGGTAATCCTATCAAAAAGCTATTAAATTCCATCTGTCATAATTTTTTATAAAGCAATTCTATTTATTGTTCATGACTGTGTTACCTTTGAGAGGTTTTTACAGGTTCCTCTTGTTAATAGTTGTATCATTATTGAAGGGTTTAAGTTACATTCACTGAACCATAATTACCATGATAGCAGTTCATTCTATCCTGGAAAATTGATACAGGGTTGGCATTTAATTCTGTCATTTCCCAGTTTTCAGTAAATTTTCATAAATAACCATCAGCAGTGGTTCAGTAAGTTTTTCAACAAAATCCATTAATGCCTTGATGGTGGATCATTCAGACCTCGCATGCTTATTTTGCCCAAGCGTACCTTTACCTGTTTTTAATCAAAGATATTTTTGAAAGTATTATGTTATCTTGAAATCATAGAGTGAAAATGATGTTCTATATGAAACAATTTCTTTGTGCGACATACAATTGCCATATTTGCACTGTACCATGAGAGGGACTATATTCTGAGGAGATCACACAGGCCAGTAACACACAGGGTGAGACCTGTGTTCAGAGAGCATTTCCTCCTTCCAGTGAGTGCTCCAGCATCACCTTTCCTTCTTGGTTGTATGGAAGACATCCTATTCACAGCCCAGGCTATGGTCTATAGCTACTAGATGTGAAAACAAACCGCATTTACTTAAATATATGATGGACATTGTAGTGAGTAGAATAAGTGATGCCCAAGATGATATCCACGTCCCAACCCCCAAATCCTGTGAACATGGTCCTGTTTGAAAAAAGTATCTTTTCAGATATTATTAAGTTAAGGACCTCAGGATGAGATCATATTAGCTTAGGTGTTCTTGTAAGAGAAAGGCATGGGGAGACTTGAGACACAAGGATACACAGAGGACAAAGTCTTGCAAAGACAAAGACAGATGAATTAGGTTGCTACACGGCAAGAATTGGGGCCACCAGAAGTTAGGAGAGAGGCATGGTGTAGATGGTCCCTCAGAGCCCCCAGAAAGAACCAGTTCTGCTGACACATTGATCCTGGACTGCTGGCCTCACAAGCTTCGAGAGCATTATTTCTGTTGTTTTTTAAGCTATCCAGTTTGTGGTGAATTCTTACAGAAGCCATAGAAAACTAGTACAGACCCTTTGAAAATGGTAACATTGAGGTCAATGATATTTAAATAGACAAATCCTCTATTTGTTATCCATTTGTATTTAAGTAAAAGAAAAAAGCATGAAATTATCTTTTAACTAGACTCTTTAAAAAACTAGTATTATTTGTGATGATAGCTTTTAATCCTTTTAATTTAAAAAAGGTATGTTTATTTTTTTACATGTTTTGTTTTATTTTTTAATTTTTAAGTCATATTTATTCTATTACAGTTGTCTCAATTTTCCCCCCTTTGCCCCCCCCACCCATCCTACCTCCACCCCCTGCTCCCACAGTCAATTCCCACTCTGTTGTCCACGTCCATGGGTCATTCATACATGTTCTTTGTCTAGTCCTTTCCCCTTCTTTCCACCATTGTCCTCTTTCCCCACACCCTCTGATCACTTTCAGTCTGCTCCATGTTTCCGTGCCTGTGGTTTATTTTGTTCGTTAGTTTATTTTGTTGAATAGATTCCACTTTTAGGTGAGATTATATGGTATTTGTCTTTCACCAGCTGGTTTAATTCACTTAATTTTTAATTTCTTTCAGAGTTCTAGTTTTATGTCTACAGCCCAATAGATTTACCTAGAGGGCGTGCTGGGAAGGTAGATTTATTTCCCTTAGAGCTGGATAACATTTTTGGTGCTTGGAGCCAATTACTTTAACAACTGAAGAGTAGGATTTGGGATGGAGTTATGAGTTTAGCTATTTGTTCCCCTCACTAGATATTGGCATGATTCTGATCCCTAGCCCATAAACTTCAATAGGGGTTGGCTACAGTTACTAAACACTTGTAGAACTTTAGAAGTGACTTGATCAAGGAAAAAAAAAAAAAAAGAATGCCTCAGTTAAATACAACTATCCCTATGAAGAAACTTAACATATTCATAGGTCAGGAGTTGTATGTGTTTTGCTATAAAGTAATAAAGCAACTCATCCAAAACTGTTCTTCTAGGTCTTTAAAACATGGTAGATGCAATTCCTTCTAAGCAGTGCCCATGATTCATCACAGTTCATTTGGAGCTGCTGCATAAAAGGTGAAGTGGTCAAACTGGCTTCAAAGTCAAGGCACTTTCTCTGGGCAAACCCTTCCTCTTCTCACTTATGGATGAGGAACTTAAGAGTGTTAAACTGGCATAGAATATAAAATAAATAAAAAAAGATAACATGTAGTAATGGCAAAGGCACAAAGAAATGGAGAATGGAGGAGAATAACAGGGAGCTGGCAGAGCTAAGTGGGAGAATAAGAAATATAATTAAAATGATCTGTGATAAAGAGCTAATTGTTATAGACAGGACATCATCCTACTATTCATAAAAGTTTAAGTGAAGGAAAGAAAAGAAAATATCTATGATACACAGTGAAAGCCACAGGCATAAATCCATAAAGTTATTAATGGTAGTGATGCCTATGACATAACTATCTAGAAAAAGAACATAGTATAAGGGTGCTATTGGAATTAGGTCAAGGTAGGTAAAAGAAAACCCAAAACAATAGCGCTTTACGCAAAATAAGTCTCTATTATATATGAAAACAATATATATAGTTGGTCAATCCAGGCCTGGTTGTGACTTTGCTTCACGAAGTTTTCAGGAACTAACATTTCCTATGTTTTCCCACTTGCTATGACAAAGGAGTGACCCTTTGTTCTTATGATCCAAGATAGAATTCCAGCAGTAATATTTATGTTCCAAGCTGTAGAAGGAAAAAGCTGAGGGAAAAAAATAGGCTAGAAATGCCTACAGCTATCTCTCAAGGAGATTCCTAGAAGTTCACAAATCATATGCTTATATCCCATTGGCCAGAAATTCATCATCATGCTGCATGGAGGCTGAACATCTTGTCTTTATTCTAAGAAGCCATGCACACAACAGAAAGTTGTATTATAGGATGAAAGAATAGACAAACAGTCATTTCTGCCAAATATATAAATCCTGAAGTACAAGAAAAATATTGTTTCAGGTATCTATGGAACACATATTAAAATTTACTAAACAGTTAATAAAAAAATAAAACAATAGTTTATCTAAACTGGAAATAACAGAAATGGCATTAGCAAAAGAATATTCAATAAAATTAAAACTGAATATTGCCCTGGCTTGTGTGACTCAGCAGACTGAGTGCCGGCCTGCAGACCAAATGGTCACTGGTTCAATTCCCAGTCAGGGCACATGCCTGGGTTGCAGGCCAGGTCCCCAGTGGCAGGCATGTGGAAGGCAACCACACACTGATGTTTCTATCCTGTTCTTTCTCCCTCCCTTCCCCTCTCTAAAATTAAATAAATAAATTCTTTAAAAAAACCTGAATATCAAATAATAGAAATCAACAAAATTGCCTCTCATGTTGAGAATAAATAACTGTAGTTGCAATAATGAAACCTCAATTTCTCTGAACAGTTAAAAGAGAGAGCAATGGAAAAAAATCATAGCTTTACATATTTACATTATAAGCAGTAAATAATAAGAAAAAGTAAATAGTAAAATTTAAAGCAAGGATATCACTGAAGTGGCTATATTAATATCACACAAAGTAGATTTTAGAACAAAGAAAATTATATGGGATAAAGAGAAACATTCCATAATGATAAAAATGTCAATACTCCAAAAAGACATAACAATGTTAAATTCGTATTCAACTAAACACAGAGTTTCCAAATACATGAAGCAGAAATTGAAAGAACTGAATGGAGATATAGACAAATCTATAATTGTAGTTGGAAAATTCAACATGTCTCTCTCAATAATCAATGGAAGCAGTAGATAGAAAATCAGCAAAGATATGGAAGAACTGAGCAACAACATCACACAATTGGATATAATTGACACAGAACACCCCAAGCAACAACAGCAGAATACACATTTTATTCCAAGTGTACATGAAACATCCACCAAAACAGACCATATTATGGCCATAAAATAAACCTTAACAAGTGTAAAAAATTTGATATCAATTAAAATATATTTTCTGACTATATTGGAATTTAGAAAGCAATTGCAAAGAGATAAAAGGAGAATCTGAAAACACTGGGAAATTAAGCAACATACATTTAAATAACTCATGGTTAATGTAAAAGCCTCAAGGGAAATTAGAAAATATTTTTAGCTAAACAAATATGAAAATATGACATCAGATTTTGTGAGATGCAACTAAAGCAGTGCATGGGGAATTCATAGCAATAAAGCTTATATTAGAAAAAAGCGGTTAGAGGAAATCGGAATGTATCTATTTGAAAAGGGAAATGTATTAAATGGCTTAACTGTGGTGATCATTTCACAATGTGTCCATGTATCAAAACATTAGGTTGTACAACTTATATATATATAATTTTTATTTGTTAATATACCTCCAAAAATCTGGGGAGGGGACTAGAAAAGAAGTTTTCAAATGAATAATCTCAGAATCCATATTTAAAAAGTAAGAAAAAAAGAGCAAAATAAATCCAAAGCAAATATAAGAATAGAAACTTTGAAAAAATGGAAAACAATAGAGATTCTTGAAAAGACCAATAAAGCTAATTAATCTCAAGCAAAACTGACTAAAGCAAAAAAGAGAGAATCCACAAATTACTTGTATGAGGATTTAAAGAGAGTCTATTACTACAGACCCTGCAGATATTAAAACCATAATGAGGAAATGCTACAATAACTCTATGCATGTGTATTTGACCATTTCAATGAAATAGTCCTGTGCCTTAAAAAGCAAAAATTGCTCAAACTCACTCAAGAAAAAAGTAGATAACCTAAAAAATAGTCCTAGAACTATTAATTATATTGAATTAGTCATTAAAATACTTCAGAAATCTAAATCTTCAGGCCCAAATAGTTTCACTGCTGAATTCCACCAATCAGTAAATAAAAAATAAAACTAATTCTCTTAAAGTCTTCCAGAAAAAATATAAAAGAAAAGAATACTTCTTATGTAATGAGGCCAATAATACCAAAACCAGACAAAATAATGTGAGAAAATAACACTATGGAAGAATATTTCTTAAACAATAGATGTCAAATTCCTTAACCAAACATAAGTGAATCAAATTTAGCAACATATAAAAATAATTTTACATAATGCTCAAGTAAGGTTTATCTGAGAATGCAAGACTGATTAATCATTCAATGTGATCCACCATTTTTATAGCCTAAAGGGGAAAAACTACATGATCATATCAACTGAGATATGAGAAGCATCTGATGAAGTCAACATCTGTTTGTAATAAAAATTTTCAGCACACTATAAATTTCTAAGATATGATAAAGAACATTTATGTATAATCAAAACCTATAACTAAAAATTTGATTATAAAAGACAATGTTTTTCCTCTAATATTAATATTAATATCAAGGAAAAATGTCCACTCTCATTCTGATTAATCAATTTTGAACTAGAAGTCTTAGCCTAACAATATGTCAAGAAAAAGAAATAAAAGGAATATAAATTAAAAAGGAAGAAATAAATACCCCTATTCACAGATGACATTATCTACCTAGAAAATTCCAAAAAGTCTACCAAAAATAAATTCCTAGAACAACCAAATACTATTAGTTAGGTCACAAAATGCAAGGTCAGCACAGAATTACCATGTCTCTATATAATATCAATGTATGAGTCTATATTCCTATTTAATAAATAATGCTATTTAAAATATTTTCAAAGTAAAATATCTTACTATAAATCTGAGAAAACATGTACAGGATCTGTGTACTGAAAACTTAAAATTCTGATAAAAGATATCAAAGGAGACAAAAATAAATAAAAGGATATACTGTCTTCATGGATTTGATGATTTGAAATAGTCCAAATGTCAATTCTCCCCAAACTGATGTCTAAGTTTAATGCAATGCCTATCAAAATCCTAGCATTTTTTATAGATGAAGATAAACTCACTCTAAAACTTACAAGAAAAAGCACAAAACCTAAAACAGCTTAATGATCTTGAAAAATTGAGAGAGAGAAAGAGAATCAAGTGGAAGGAATTGCTTTACCTGATTTTAATACTAGTATATATCCACTGTAATCAAGATAGGTAGTATTGGTTAAGGGATAGACATAGATCAATGGAACAGAATATATATTCCAGGAGTAGACCTACAAAAATATGCACTTTTGATTTTTAACAAAGTTGGAAAGGTAATTCAATAGAGAAGGATAGTGTTTTCATCAGATAGTACTGAAATAATTGGCAAAGAAAATGAAACTTAATCTAAACTATATACCTTATACAAAATAAAATTCAACAATATTAAAAGTAAAACTATAAAACTTTAAGAACAAAATCTAAGAACAAATCTTTGCCACCTGTGAATTAGGCAAAGAGTATTTAGACATGAGTCCAAAAGCATGATACATTAAACTAAATACTGATAAACTGCACTTCAACAGAATTAAAGACTTTTGATCTGCAAAAAGACACTGCTAAAAGAATGAAATGGCAAACAGAAGACTGAGGAAGATTTTCAAATCACTCAACAAAAAGTTAAATCCAACTTTAAAAAATTAACAAAAGACATTACTCCAGTAATTGTCCACACTCTCTCCTGAATCAATTCTTCCCTTTTTAATATATCCTTCCCCATGACAGACAGTTGTACTGAAATACCTACAATCTTGGAAGGGACAAAGGAAAGGAGGGGAGGGAAAGGGAGGGAAGAATAAAAAAAAAATCCTCTAGATTTCATATGTACTATTGTTATGTGCTCTTTTCGCTTTAAAAACACAATTCCTTGAAATATTTTTTAAATCAGCAAAACGCTAAAATATTTCACCAAAAAGGATGGCAAATAAACACAAAAAAGATGTTCGATACAGTTTGCTATTAATAAAAATTAAACTGTTAATAATGTTACTAAAATTCTATTAGAATGGCTAAAACAAAAAACTGTAACAAGACCAAGCACTGAGAGGATATATATGAAGAAACTGGAATTCTTATAGATTGTTGGTGGAAATTAGCCCCCTAATCTGCCAGTTTTTTATAGAGTTAAACATACATTTAATATACAACTGCCATAATCCCACTCCTAAGTATTTAACCTAGAAAAATCAAAAGTTGAGTCCACACAAATACCTCTGCAAAAAATGTTTAAAGCAGGTCTATTAATAATCACAAGAAACTAGAAATAAATTGCCTTCAGTTGGTGAGTGTATACATAAGCTGTGGTATATCCATACAGTGAAATACTACTCAGGAATAAGAAGGAGCTAATTGGCAATACATCCAACAACTTGTATAAATCTCAAAGACATTATGCTCAGTGAAAGAAGTGTCAAAATGTTACATTTCTCTATGACTTCACTTGGATGACTTTTTTGAAAAGACAAAACGATAGTAATGTGTAGAGCAATGGTTACCAGCAATTAGGGTGAGCCCTGGGGGCATTACTAGACAGGAAAGGGATAGCATGAGGGAGTTACTGGGGGTGATGAAATTGTTCTTTTCCCTGGCTGTTGTAGTGTTTACACAAAACAACCACATGCTAAAAATGTATAAAACTATGTAACAACAAAAAGTAAATTTTACTTTATATTTATTTGAAAATAAAGTGTTTCATACAGAACCAAGATACCATATACACACTAATATATGCATGTCATATATAAATATACACACATTTATATAGGCATGTCCACTTTCTGGAAAAGTACACAAAATTACCATTTTTGTTTAATGAATTAATCAGTCATTAAACTGAGTTTTTTGGATAGGATTAAAGTTTACTTCCTATCATCTGTGCTTTTCTACTATTTTCATATATTAGCATGTTTGTTATCATTTCAATTAAAAAAGGTAATATTTGGGATTGGTTTAAATGATATAATAAGAGGAATCACAAAATCTTGCAGAAATCTACAAATACTTTCTGGACATCTGAAACTCAGTTTTTCAAGGTCTCCTTTCTGCCATTTCTCCATTAAGTCCTTATCATGCAAAAAAGGCAGGGGAAAACAAATAGTCAGCTGGAGCAAAATGTTCTGAAACAGTACATGATTACTGACAAATGCAAAAGGGTTGCCCTTTGTTGGATAAGGTTAAGTTACAAGCTTTTGGAAGAGTTTGTGAAATAAGGAAATCAATAGTTTTGTGTATTTAATGTCTCCTCTTCAAGCAAAGTCAAAGAAGAAAAACAATGCCACTTGCATGTAGTGCTCTACAAGATATAAATCCTTTCAGATGATCTGAGTTGGAGATGTACATTATTTGAGAATTGGCAATTTAGCACAAGCTGATAAATCACTTCACTTCACTTGACCTGAAAATTTGTAGAGGATGTGATATAATGTCACCCAATGCACACTCTCTTCACATGAATATTTTACGTGGATGACTGATAGCTTTTTCATTCCTTCTCTGTAACATAAATTTAATGTACTATTTCAGATATGGGAAGCAGATGTTTTTAATTCACGATTCGACCACATTGAAAATCTTAAATGTCAACAAGTTTTGTTGTTTTGTTTTTTTCTAGTTGATAACTGTAATGCATTTCTGATGTGGTTCTCTCATGTCTAAGTCAAATGTTTGTGTACATTTCCACTCCAAAAATTACTTTAACATGCAAAAATAGACCTAAAGTATTTAGGCAAATGAGTATAATTTGCAAACTTTTATATTGTCCTTTGACAATATAACTCACATTTATTATGCCCTTTCTATCCCAACCTTCACTTTATTAACTCAGTTCCTAGGTGCTTCTGTCTTAGGATAATACTAGTTCCTTAGGAGATGTCCCTAGTTTATTCTTTCCCAACTCCATGGTCATGTATACGTAGTGCCAGATTTTTCTTGTTAAAGCACTATTTGTTTAAGTTTTTCTTTTCAAAAATTAATTAATGGTCCCCTATCATTTTTAATCAATCATAAATACCACTGTCTAACATTCAAAACCTGTCCCAAGCCTTCCCCACACATACACACACCTTAAATCCAACCACACTGGACTGTCATTTCCTCAACATACTTGGAAATGTCTAATACCAGTGACTTTCCTAGCACATTGAAAAGAGCAATGCAATCTCTGATGTTCTTTCTGGCCTAGAGATTATATCAAGAGAAACAAGAACCAGTTAAATAAGCATTCACACTTATTTACTCCTAAATAATAACACTTTTAAAATTGTGGACATCTAGAGAAATGTATTATAGGGGCAAAGTTTTGTTTATCTTACATACACACTTGAAAACTGCTTGGCCACAAAAATTATTATGAGAATTTATTATTATAAGCACTATCATTTACTCAGTATATCCTAAGTGCTGAGCACTACACAAGACTTAATATATAAGGTCTGTCCGGAAAATGTCCAACCATTTTTAATCTAACAAGAATGGTTTGCGCAAATCAATGTTGACAGAAGCACCTGGCAGCCAAGGAGAGTGGACTGGAATGCACATGCATGAACAACCATACCTTCACTGTACTAGTCAGTTGGGGCAGCAGATGCCATTTAGTGAGCGTGTGTACTGGGTGGCCATTGCATTCAAAATGACTGAGTGCGTAGATCAACAAATCTGCAACAAATTGTGCATTAAGTTAGAACATTCCTCCACAGAAACTATTAGGATGATTCAGCAAGCTGCAACTATGAGCAGATTCATCACAACAACACGCCTGTTCATGCATAATGTCTCACGCAGAGTTTTTGGTGAAAAAATTACTCAGGCCCCCTTACAGCCCAGATTTGGCACCCTGTGACTTCTGGCTTTTCTCCAAGTTGAAGTCACCTTTGAAAGGAAAGAGATTTCAGACCATGGATGAGAGTCAGGAAAATATGGCGGGCAGGCTGATGGCGATAGGGAGAAATGCGTGAGGTCCCAAGGTGCCTCCTTTGAAGGGAACTGAGGTGTCATTGTCATGCATACAATATTTCTTGTATCTTGTATCTTCTCAAATAAATGTATCTAGTTTTTATATTACATGGCTGGATACCTTCTGGACAGACCATGTATATCATCCCTAATAAAATGGACTAAGTCTGCTTACAACCTTTGACACTCCCTGATTATCAAATCACCAGGATTCATTTGACAGATGTTTCCTTTCTCCCCAGTTTCTTTCTTTATATCTTCTTCCAAATCCTTGCAATTGAAGGAGAGGGCCTTCCCAAATAGAGGATAGATCTTTGGTCAAAGCTACATGCTATCCACCTAAAATTCCCATATAGATTCTTCGAGTTCATTGGTCAGAAATCAAACTAGCAGCCCCATAGCAGCTTGTGCAGGTACTTGAACTTTAAGGCACTATGTCTGAATAGTTACATGGCAATTGAAGAATACATGACAACTAACAATTGGGCCAATCACTTTACCAATTTGTCTCCTTCTTATGTTTCTTTCCTTTGGAGTTCACATCAGATTTAGGTGTTCACATTGTTTCAAGTATTTCATTGGATTCCTACTTCTCTTAGAATATCTAAAGCATTCCTGGTCTAGCATCCTCTTGCCTCTTCCACCTTATCTTCACAATTCTCCACATCACTCACTCTGTCCTCATTTTGTTCAGTCTAAGCTGCCATCTCTACCACTGAGTATCTTCACTTCTTATTCTCTCTGCCTAGAATACTCTATCCTCATTCCTTTTCAGGGCTGGCTGTCCTTCTCCTTTTAGGTCTCAGATCAAATGACACCATCCCTGCCTAATAATTACTTTCTGCCTCATCACTGTGCTTATTGCCTTCAGAAACAACCGTCACCTTGGTTTTATTACTAGTTTATTGCATTTCTCAAATACTAACATAACGTATTTCTCTCTCAATAGACATCTTTCTTTCTTCTGTTTATTACATCATTAAATATTTATTGAGCACCTATTATATGTCAAGCATTGTTCTAAGCATTAGATACACAGGTATAAACACTAACTCCTTGCTTTCATAAGTTTATGTTTTATTGTGGGTGATTAAAACATAAAAAAAAAAATTCAATCAATTCTCATTATTTGTAAGAGTTATGTTCTATAAAGTCATTGCAAACACTGAATTGGTGAATACCGAACCATTGCTCCTAAAGGAAATAGAGGTTAGGTGCAAACAAGCATATAATCACAACATTTTCATCAAGTAATCAATACATAACCTCACTTAGTGTGTTCTGTTTAAATCCACTTTATTTAATACATATTGATGATTCATTAACATCGATCTCATGGCCAAGACTTTAGCTCATACTTAAATGAAGCCTACCTAACACATGTATTCTATCAGTAAGGCACATTACATCTTGCACTTAGGAACACCAGACCCACTTAGGAATTTGAGACCCACTCTTTTAAACTGTGAAATCACCAACAAAGGACATAAAGACGAAAAAGATGTGCTGCTAAAAAAGGCAGATTTTTGTGTATACCAACAATGAAATAGAAGAAACAGAAATCAGAACAAAAAAAATATCTTTGCTATAGCAACAAGAAAAATAAAGTACCTAGAAATAAATTTAACCAAGCAGGTAAAAGACCTGTACAAAGAAAACTATACAACACTGAAGAAAGAAAATAAGAAAGGCACAAATAAATGGAAGCATATACCGCGTTAATGAATTGGAAGAATTAACATCATTAAAATGCCCATGCTACCCAAAGCAATTTATAGATTCAATGCAATCCCTATTAAAATACCAATGACGTGTTTCACAGACATAGACCAGACATTTCAAAAATTTATATGGAACCATAAAAGACCCTGAATAGCCACAGTAGTTTTGAGAAAGAAAAATAAAGTAGGAGGGATCACAATACCGGACATCAAGTTATATTACAAGGCCACTGTAATCAAAACAATCTGGTACTGGCACAAGAACAGACACATAGATCAGTGGAACAGAATAGAAAGCCCAGAAATAAACCCATGTTTCTATGGTCAATTAATATTTGACAAAGGGTGCAGAAGCATAAATTTGAGTAAAAATAACCTCTTCAGCAAATGGTGTTGGGAGAGCTGAACAGCTACATGCAAAAAAATTGAAATTTGATCTCCAGCTGACACCATATACAAAAATAAACTCAAGATGGATAAAATATTTAAATATAAGTCATGACACCATAAAGTCCTAGAAGAGAACATAGGCAGGAAACTCTCAGATATCCCATGCAGCAATATTTTCACCGATATGTCCCCTAAAGCAAGGGACATAAAGAAAAGCTTCTGCATGACAAAAAAAAAAAAAAAAAAAAAAATCAGCAAAATGAAAAGGGAGCCAACCATACGGGAAAATATATTTGCCAATGATACATCAGATAGAGGTTTGATCTCCAAAATATATAAAGAACTCACATGACTCCACTCCAGGAAGACAAACAATCCAATTAAAAAATGGGCAAAGGACCTGAGCAGACACTTCTCCAAGGAAGAGATACAGAGGGTCCAGAGACATGAAAGGATGCTCAGCATCACTAGCCATCAGAGAAATGCAAATTAAAACCACAATGAGATACCACTTCGCACTGGTCAGAATGGCCATCACAAACAGATCAACAAACAACAGGTGCTGGCGAGGCTGTGGAGAAAAGGGAACCCTAGTCCACTGTTGGTGGGAATGCAGACTGGTGCAGCCACTCTGGAAAACAGTTTGGAATTTCCTCAAAAAGCTAAAAATGGAACTGCCTTTTGACCCAGTGATTCCACTGCTGGGATTATACCCTAAGACTCCCAAAACACCAATTCAAATGAACCTATGCACCCCAATGTTCATAGCAGCACAATTTACAGTAGCCAAGTATTGGAAGCAACCTAAATGCCGATCCATAGATGATTGGATCAAAAAATCATGGTACATTTACACAATGGAATACTGAGCAGCAGAAAGAAAAAAAGAACTACTACCCTTTGCAACAGCATGAATGGAACTAGAGAGCATTATGCTAAGTGAAATAAGCCAGGGGGCAAAAGACAAATACCACATGATCTCACCTATAAGTAGAATCTAACCAACAAAACAAAAAAACAAGAAAAATATAACCAGCAACATTGAAAGAAAAAAGAAACCCACAGAGTCAAGAGGGAAGGAAGGGGAACAGGGAAGGGGAAGGGAGGGATCAAGTCAAGGAACATGTATAAAGGACCCATGGACAAAGCCAAAGTGGGGAAGGATTGAGGGAGGGAGGGGGGAGGAGGGCAGGGAAAAGTGGTGGTGGGAAGGTGGAGACAAATGTATTTGAACAAAAAAATAAAAATTAAAAGAACAAAAAAATAAAGGCAGGTGTTTGTAATATGAGATCTTAAATAAGGCAGTGTTACGTTCTGTGACCTCAGCGAGGTGCTCGAGTATTTCACCACTTTGAACATGTCTGTGAATGGCCATGAAAGTGCCACAGTATTTATTTAATGGTTACAAATAAATTTTAACAAAGAAGAGAAGTCACAAATATGGAATCAATGAGTAATGGCCAATTATAATTACAGATGATTAGAAGTATGAGAAATACCATGAAGAAAGAGTTAAAGACAAAGTAAGGAAGATAAATGCATTATTCCAGATGGCTTAGAAGACCACTCTAATAAAGTGAGTTTAAATGGAGTTAAATAAAATAAAAGATGAGGTATGCAGGTATTTTTGGAGAAGAGCATACCAAGCAAATCAAAGACCAAGTGCAAAATCTGGAAGAGAAGATGTGCTTGGAGTGAAAGGAGATGAACAGAGAACTAGCAGTCATATAGAATTGTAGGGGTAAGGTGAAGGGGGAGACCACATAAGAGATCATTATTGGGGCGTTGATTGTTATCTAGAATGAGATGGGAAATTGCTAGATGGTTTTGAACAAGAAAGTATAAGATCTCTCAAAATTTTACAATGTCCCTTCTCAATCCTCTATGGAAAATAGAATGGAAGAGTCAACACTGGAAGCTGAGAGGAATTACGGTATTACAGATAAGAAAAATTAATCACTTGATATAACAAGAAGATAAATAATACTTAAAAGCCATTGATTGGCAGACATGGGTGGTGAGAGAAAAACAAGAGTTCCATTTTAGATGTAAATCTGAGGTACCAAATAATCATCCCAGTGAAGATGACAATTAGGGAGTTAGGTATATGAATGTGAAGTTCAAGGGGAAGGTCCAGACTAAAGATAATTTGGGAATGAACTGTTACACTTGATATTAAGGCCATGAGATGGATGCTATTGACTAGGGAGTAACTGGAAGTAGAGATATGAAGAGATCTGAGGACAACAGAATGTAAGTTTCAAGAGGGCATAGACCATATCTATCTTATTGACCCTTATAAACCTAATATCATTTTCAGTGTCTACACAAAATATCTGCAGTAAATAATGTTAAATTGTTTTTGAGATTACATTAATATTTAAATATGTAAAGTGGATTTTTCCAGTTTTAGTGAGAAACAATTGCCATACATCTCTGTGTAATTTTAAGGTTTGTAGCATGTTGTACATATATTGTGAAATGATTGCAGTAGGTTTAGTTGACACCCATCATCTCAAAAAAATTCTTGAGATGAGAACTCTTAGGATCTACCAGATATATATCATACAGGAGTGATAACTATAGTCATCATGTTGTACATTCTGTTCCTAGTACTTATTTACCTTATATTGGAAGTTTGTACAATGGGTTTTTAATCTACTTTAACAATTAAAATTTAAATATGTTTTCCATGTGTCTATGGAGGCAGAAAGAATAACTTTGCAATAGCTAAGTACTCTGGATTAGGTTTTCTTTTTCCTTTATTTCATTTTATTTTAACATAATTCATATATTCACAGACTTTGTCTATGAGTTTTCAGAGATTGTTTCTATAAGCCTCTGGCTGATGATCAGGCTGAAAGAGAATTGCCTCCAAAATGTCAATCAAACAAAGAAATTTTATTCTCCTGTTTGACCTTCCACACCCAATCTGAAACTGACAGTTTTTTGAAGTAACAGTAATTGCTATTGTTGTTAGCAATGTTGTGACAATGGTATAGAAGTGATTTTTCAATGTTAATTCCTATGTTGGCTCACCAACATTTCATCTTCCTTTTTTCAAAGGGTATCCTATCCTCTTAATTGAGAAGCCTTCTCAGGAGAATGACCCCATCGGATTCATCATTAGAATACAGCTCAGAGACATCAAAAGGAAAACTAAAAGAGACAAAGCAGCACATGTCTCCTATTGCACTGTACATATCAGAGATCTAAATTCTGAAAAATAAAAGGATGTGTTGTCTTGAAGATTTTGAACCCTAAATGAAATGATAAATCTCCCTGCCCTGGTTTCTGGGTTTGGTGGGGCAGCTGGGGACTTTTCATTGTAATCCAGACTTTCACTTAATAACTGCACTTCTAATTCTGATCTCCTGACATCACTGAATTACTGCTCTATACCCATTCACTTTGAACAAAAGTCCCCCTGTAATGCCTGAAACTTAGTTTAAAGATTTACTAGTTCATATGTAGGAGTAGAAATGTAGGCTCCTTTTTTATAAAAATCAAGTGTGGTTATTGTTATATTATGTGAATTTGATACATTTATAAGCTCTTACTCAACAATATTTTACTCTTCTATCCCTAACCCTCATAGCAGAGCACTCCTAAAGTATTTGTCTAGTGAAAGTATCTTCAGACCACCTATATCATAATTTTACTTTAACAGTTCCGATTTCTCAAAGAGAGTAGCCTAGTGACCATTGTCCAATAATTCCTAGTTAATCAACCATCTCTGAAGAAATCACAAGAAGTAAGCTAACAACATGAGATTAGGTAGGCATGAAGATTATTATTTCAATGACTTCCTGATATAGAGCCTTCACAAAGTCACTTTTCCCCGTGTCATATAGAAGACCCAGGGTAAGATATCATGTTTGTATTTATTGATATCAGTATTCTGAGACACAGGGACCTCCAATTGACTCATCATTACTGGATATCTTCATTCATTCTTCAACAAACCTCAGTTAAGCACCATGCATATATCTTGGGATGGTATGCATACAAGTGCTTTGCCACAGGCATTACTCATCAATGTGAAATTAGCTCTAACCTGGGGAAGTATCCTTAGGAAGGAGTCAACAGAAGCCCCTGACTGTGTAGAATAAATAGAGTGTCAGCTAAACTGAGATATTAAAACATTGTTTACAAGCAGCTAAGGTGAGGGTGTTCCTTTGAGTAGAAAACACAAACAGAGCTGAAGGACTTCAGGTAGGCAGTCGAGTTGAAAGTAAATGTTTATGTTCATATGAGTTACAGGTAAAATGAACAACTGACAGACTTCTGTTGCAGGAACTGAGCTGTGTCACCAAGAAATATACTGAAAGGAAAACAAATCCAAGAATGGCCTCGTAAAGCTGTTCTAAGTCTAAAGCCTAGAATGTGCTTACAGTAGCAATAGCATCTTGTGCTGCATAAGTTTAACTAATTGTATGCCTCTCGTGTTCTTTCTGTTGTTGTTTAGTGTTGAAGAGAATTATTTTTGAGAAGAGCAGACTCCTGTAGATGTGCTAGTAGAAGTACAGAAAAGAGGCTGGGTAGGGTGATGGGAATCAAAACTAAGGTGAGGGAAACTGTGCCTATCTGGGCGGTTTCTTACAAATCGACATTCCTACATCTTTCCCCAGACCTACTAAATCAGAATTCATGGAAAAGAAAACCAATAGATCATTATTTTTCAAAAGCACTCCAAGTGACTCTTCAGGTCACTAGAAGTTGATCTTTATGCCCAAGGGGGAGTTAAAAGTCAGGCGTGTTGTCTTCATCTACCTTTCTATCCAGGGTCTCATTACAGATTCTCCAGTGTCAAATACTCTAGGTTCAATGCTTTCTTTACATATTTTTTCTTTTACAGTTTTTTCCCCCAATGGATTTTATCTCACTAGTTTCCCTTAAGTCGTAAGCAAATGTCATTCTAAGGCTCAAAAAAAGTACATTTGAATTATCTCTTTTCCTAGTCAAAATCTACTTATCTTTCAAGATACATTTTGGATGTCAATTTTCCCTGGAAGTTTTCCCTTATCCTTCGCCCCACCCAGTCTGAATTAGGTGCTCCTCCTCTACATTCCTAGACCACCCTGTATTTACTACTAAGATACTGTGGTAAAATCATTTATTTATTTGTCTGTTTTCTGAACCAAAGATCTTCATATCAGATTTTGCATTGTCATTCACATTTTTACCTTCAGTCTCCCAACCAACACCTGGGATGTGATAAATATTCAATAAATGTTGGTTGAAAACAAACTCGCATGCATGAAGAGGTGCATGAAAATCTAATTCAGAAAGGAACAGTGTGAACTAAGCAAGCCTGAAGCTGCGATTTGAGAAACTCGAGTTTCATTTTCAAGTTGACAGTTAAGGACATAGACTTATCTGGGAAACAGTTCAGATTATCTGAGTTGTAGGACCTTGAGAAAATAAAAACCTAATAGTTATCTTGCCACAGCATCTATTTCCAAAAGCAGCTGAACAGAACAGCCAAACCCATTATTCTTTCCTTCGGTTCCAAGGTAACTAATAGTTTTAGTGCTTTACCAACAACAAATGATAGATGTTTTTGCACTAAATGGGTTTCCTATTGCCATGCAATGTGCAGACCAGAAAATATAATTAACCAACTAAAAATGATAGAACAATGAAAGAAGAACTCAAGACAATGGGGAAGGACACTTAGAATTATAACTTGTCCAGAGGCCCTTGTGCTCTTAGGGTATGCTTAGAGTGTGCCGTCTTACCACGGTGGAGAGAGGTTTCCCACCCAACGTAAAACAGATGTCAGGGCCACATACACACCTACCACAACAGTACACTTAATTGTATGCAGCACAGAAATTTAAGAAAAACAAAGTATTTTCCTCAGTGTTTGTTTTTACATGGCATGATGTTAGATTGTACTTTGAGAAAAAGTATTCAATGGAGGGCAACTTTCTCAGCTCATTTCTAGTGGATGGCCTCAGAGTCACCAGCTCAGACACTAATGAGCTCTAGCCTAGTTGCTTTCTCACAGATCACCAATTAAAGGTGGCCTCTTGTTGGTCTAGGTACAGCAGAAGAAAATAAAACAGGTTTCCAGCTCCAGTCTGCTGAAATTAAATGGGGCACAGATTGACTCATGGTGGCTCCTTGAATAAATCCATAAACAAAGGATGTTGGCAAAGGACCACAATGAGAAGAATGGTCTGAGTTAGCCACCTAGTGAAGGATTGCCCCTTCCAGACTCTAATTTTTCTGCTCCAGTTTGACACAAGAAAAAGCAATAGAACTTATCCAGTGCCTAATTTAAACTTTCAAACTATCAATAACGGTCCTGTTTTTGCTAGATGATTGCTTAAACGGCAACAAACCAAGGCTTAAGGGATTCTGCCTTTTGTTGTTGTTGTTTGACATTCTAATTGCAAAAAAACAAAATTACCTTGTAAACAATTAGCTCCAAACCATGCATTCCCTCTTCTGGGCTTGCTCCCTTAAACTGAAAACTTTTACCAACACATGGGATGGGATCCAAGCTCTCCATAGGAGACATTCTGTAAAGCTTGAAGCCAAGAAAACTCCAGTTCATGAAGAATCTCAGGACCACACAGAGATCCAGCCTCTGAGCTCTTGCTCGCCATGAAAATAGATGTTCTGGGAGGACTGTACAACGCATTAGAACAACGATTATCAACCAGTGCTCCTCAACACACTGGCGCGCCACTGGGATTTTTAAAACATGCAATACCTGACTACTTAGCCAGGGGCACTGGCCTCTTTTCCCTTAGATTGTCAAATAAAAAAATGACAAGAGCCCACACAACAAAAGCCATCTGGTGTGAATGAATCAAAATTTGGCCTATTTTTGTGGCTAGTCGGCAAAGAACATATTTTTTGAAC
The DNA here is from genome assembly GCF_021234165.1 of Pteronotus mesoamericanus. Lineage (NCBI taxonomy): Eukaryota > Metazoa > Chordata > Mammalia > Chiroptera > Mormoopidae > Pteronotus > Pteronotus mesoamericanus. The sequence continues at coordinate 9,172,404 of NW_026555229.1, forward strand.
TGCTGCAGAACTTTAGTAATTTATGTGCGTCATGAGATGAAAAACGTTGAGAAGTGCCGTATTAGAAGACTAAGAAGCCATGGGGATAAGCCAACGTTTACCAGGCATGCAAACCTCACCATACAAAATGTGGTTAATCTTTCCCTAAAAGGGAGGCAGCTGGGCAACACATCCACCTCATTCATGACTCGTGTCCCATCCTTCCGTAATTATTCATTTCTCATCCATTCTGTAATTCCATTGAAAGCCAAAGGAAACTTCCTTTATTAATAACAGTCTTAACCACTGTCAATGTTTTGGAGGTATTTTTAATTGCCAGATGCATGTTAACTTTATATATAGATCTCATTTAATCTTCTCAACCTATGAGACAACCGCTATTCTCATTCTTTTTTTTTAAATTTTATTTAATATTGTTTTCAAATTTAAAAAGCAATATGTGCAAATAATAACAGTTTCAAATAGAAAAAAGAGGAATATAGTGAAATGTGACTCTACTGACTTATGCACCAAGGGGTTCCAGACAACTTCCACGAGAAACCAATATAACCAGCTTCTTGGTCATTCTTTCAGAAATAATCTATTCATGTACAAATATGCAAGAAAATGTTAATTTTTCATACAAATTGGAAGACATAGCCTTCCACCATCTTTCACAGTTTGTTTTTTGTACTTAACTGTTCCTTATGAGCACATGAACTTCTAGGCCAGATGTACTACAATTTATTTAATCATCTCATTACGATAGATGCTCAGCACAATAATAATACAAGAATAAAAACAGTGTATTTTTACATATTAGCTAATTTAATTATCATAAAAACTCAATAAGATAGGCATTAATATTAATTTCATTTAATTGACGAGGAAGTGGAGTCTTAAGAAAAGTTAGTAATTTGTCCAAAGTCACAAATGTAGTACTTTAAACATAATGCCTGCCTATCTTTAATTTTAATTTTTCTACTTATTTTTACTCTGTCTCTCCTCTTCTTTCTTACTTTTTTCATCACTCCCTTCCACACCCCACCACAATATAATCCCAGTAATTTTTGTTCTCTCCCTTTTTCCTTGTTGATCGGTTGGAAACTTTGTTTCCTAAATGGCAAACTTATTTGATAGACAAAAAGTTTCACCACCTGAGCCATGGCCAGGGTGGCTCAGTGGGTAGAGTGTTGTCCTGTAAACCAAAAGGTCACGTGTTCATTTCCTGTCAGTCCCCATACTTAGGTTGTGGGTTCGGTCCCTGGTTGGGAGTATATAGAGGCAACCAATCAATGTTTCTCTCCTTCTCCATTTTCTTCCCTTCCCCTCTCTCTAAAATCAATGATCATGACCTCAGGTGAGGATTTTAAAAAAAAAGTTCCAGCACTTGATACCATTATACAATTGTGTGCCATCTCTGACATGGGCGTGTCTAACAAAAAGCCTCTTGCCAACCTTCCCCTTGTTTTCAGAACAAAGTCCAAAATTCTAAACGTGAAAAGATTTGTAATTTGCAACAATGTGGATGAACCTGGAAGACATTATGCTAAGTGAAATAAGTCAAACAGAGGACAAACACACTGTGTGATCCCTCTTATATGAGGAATCTAAAAATAAATAGGTAAATAAATAACATTGAACTCATAGAAACAGAATAAAATGGTAGTTATGGGGAGATAAGAAATGAGGAAACTGGAGAGATGCTTGGGCACCTTCAACAATAACAGAAATAAGTTCTGGGGATCCAATGTACAGCAGAGGGACTACAGTTAATGCTGGACTGTATATTTGAAATTTTCTGAGAGTAAATTTTAAACATTCTCATAGCATGTGTGCGCACGCGCGCGCGCGCACACACACACACACACACACACACACACACACACACACAGAGTAACTGTGAGGTAATGAATGTGCAAACTAACCTGACTGTGGGAATCATTTCACAATCTATACCTATATCAAAGCATCATATTGTTACAATTCAAATATATAGAATTTTATTTGTCAAAAGTTCAAGGTGACTAGAGAAGACAAAAATTGGATGTGACTCCAGTTAGAGATTTAGCAAAGGAAATTTGTTGACAAGAAAAAATGGGGGACACAGGAAGGATATTTTACGCCAGCTCATCTCAACCCTCATTATGCGTAAGCTTCAGATTCCTCACTTAGTAGCTGTGAGGTGGGACAAAGAAATCGGCCATTGTACTAGGAACCAAGGATTACTCTTATGAACACTAAAATCTGAGAATAACTGCTACAGGGTTTACCATAGAAACAGTAGCACAACCAAGCATAACCACTTTCCAAGCCCTTTTCAAGCCATAATGGTATCCTTTAAAACGAGAGCAGTTTTATTTGTCATTTTATCTACATGATTTCCTTCTTGTTACACGTCTTAACTTTGTATGAAGACTGGTGAAGTCACTTCTCCTACCTCTAATTCAACACAAAGGCTTTTCTAAAAATCAGAAAGTCATTATTTAATTATACGTCATGAAGGCTATGACTGAGAAATTCATCCATGGAGAGTTTATTGTCTTCCTGAAATTAAAAAAAAAAAATGAAGAAAGAACTATAGTTAAATACATGGAATTTGTGAAAAATAAGGTCATTAGTGCCAGGTAACACTTCCCCTTTCTAACTAGCTGTATAAAAGTATTTTTCTTGAAGATGATTGCAGTCAGAATTTTTTAATGTAAATTTATTCTCAACCTCAACAGAAAAGAATTAGAAACTAAGATAAAAGAGCCTTTGTTCAAACAGTACTGCCTCCAAAAAAGAAATCTGACCTGTGTTAGCTGAAGTGTCCATGTTTCCATCTCTCTAAAACCCTACAAATTCTCTATCCTCACAGGATTCTAAAATAATCAAATCTATTTCCTGGGAGAAGGATACTGCCGTAAAGTGACAGTGTCGTGAGAAATCACAGGCCTCAGAGGGCTAGCCTGTCTCCTGTGGTTGTAGTTTTACCGTGTTAAAAACCACTTAGTACTTACTCCAGGTCAGTGATATTATCTCAAAGGGATTTCATATCCAGAGAATTTACAAGAATTAGAAGCTGTCACAACCTCCCTGTCTCTAGGTCCAAAGTAAAATGAGTAAGCTTTCAGAAACTGAAAATATCTTTAGAAATAAATGTAACCCTGATGGAAGATTAAGGCCCATCATAAGAACATCTTGGCTTCATATTCAAAGACTTCGCAACTGTTTGAAGAACTTTTGCCAAACTATACCACAGCAAGCTGTCTCTTCTCACTCTCCCCAAGAGGTGTATTTATCTCTTAATATAGAATGCTGGAGAGCTCTCCAGAGCAGGTTTATGGATTCCAATCCACTTTAAGACTGAAATGTCATCAAGATTGTTAAAACCTGTCTTGATGATGTGAGTAGTTCTAAAAAAGGGAATGTTACCTATTCAAACATACAGATGCGCAAATAAAATATATATATATGTGTGTGTGTGTATATATATATATATATATATATATATATATATATATGATCTAGCTGAGTATACTGAGCCAAGGAACTTCTTAGTAATAAACTAAATTAAATGAGCCTTTTAATGATATTGAGTGTTTTTATGTGTCAAAGACTGTTTTTAACCCTTATAACAACCCTAGGAGGTGACATTATCATCAGTCTCATTTTGCTTCAAGGTGCACAGGGGTTGAGCAACCTGCCCAAGATTGTCCTACCAGTAGCAACAGAACAGGAATTCAACAGCAGCCTAACTTTAAAGCCTAAATACTTAATTTCTACCTATTATCGGTGGTTCCCTCTCCTCATCTCCTTCACAGTAAAAAGAATAATGAAAAATTAACCTTGATAATGACAAGATTATTAATAAGAGTTGCAAACTCTGTCTATTTAATTCACAAAGGAGCTTGATAGGCTTGAGTTAGGAATAAAAATTTTTTAAAAAAAAGAAAAACAACAAACTTTCTTCTGCCAAAGTCAATGTGAGCTATTCTGAGCTTTAAAATCATTTTCACTCTTGAAGCTTTCCCTCGCCTCCAATCTTCAGAGCAGTATTTGTAGTTCTGAGTTTTGACAGAAACCCAATGAGCCAAAATCCTGTTGGAACAGCTGTTCTTGAGGCATTTCTAGAGAGGCTGGAACCATGAGAAACTGAACATACCTTATTTATAAGCAGTAAAAATGGAGGCAGTGTGGTGTTTAAAATCACCCACAGTAATTTATAAAAATTTACCAGTGTAATGCACATGGAGGATATATTTCTAGGTTTTTAAGTTTGTGTCCTTGAATTAAAGTTCACCCAGAGGCCATCCCAAATGATAATAGTAGCTAGTGCATTTTTAAATATGCAATGAATACAATACTAAAACTACCATATGACTCAGCAATTCCACTGAGGGGTATTTACCCAGAGAAATCTGAAACACTGATATGAAAAGATACGTGAATTCCTATTTTCATTGCAGCGTTATTTATAAGAGCCAGAAATGAAAGCAACGTAAGTGTCCATCACTAGACAATCAGATACAGACGATATGATACATATATACAATGGAATATTTCAGCCATAAAAAAGATTGAAATCTTACCATTTGAGACAACACAGATGGACCTAGAGGACAGAGAAAAGCAAATACCATATGCTTTCACCTATATGTGGAATCTGGATACAAAACAAATGAACAAACAAAACAAGAACAAACTAATGGTTGCCAGAGGGGAGTGAGGTTGGGGGGATAGGTAAAAAGGGGGAAGCTATTAATATGCACCTATTGCCAGTTACAGAAACAGTCACAGGGATGTAAAGTGCAGTATGATGCTTCATGGATACTAGATTTACTGGAGGGTTACTTTGTAAATTATAGAAATGTCTAAATACTATGTTGTATACCTGAAACTAATATAATATTGAATGTCAACTATAATAGGAAAAAAAAAAAACTTTCAGGGAAACTTCTGTCCCCTAAAAATCCAAAACATGAATCTGTAATTTGTGTTTCCTCACCATTTCCTGAGTTATCTGTATTTTTGACACCAAGAGACTTTTGTCTATCAGGAATTCTTAAGGGAGCAATATTTAGGAGTTTTCTGCAAATGAAGGGCACAGTTAAAAACACTGCAATGTGTGTTTCTACAACATTGAGATCATAATGTACTTACTTCAAATCTTTTTTCTATCTGTTAGGGCAAATCAGATTCTGGACAATTTCTAATTCTTGCCGAAGATATGAATAAACTAATTTTTCTTCAGTTTATACCATTGTTCATCACTTCCTTCTTAAAAGTCTACCCTCTTCACACTTTGTGGCATTGGTATTTCCTTATGAGTTTCATTAATGTTCCCTTTACTACACACTGTTCTTATTCCTATTCACAAGATATAAACGGTCTTCAAAGTTTTGTTCTCAACCCCTAATTTTGCTCTCTTCAGCCTCCTGAACCTCTCTTACTGGTCTTAGGTGCCCACAAACATTGTCATTCGTCTCTCTGCAGATAGCTGCCAAGTCAGTATCGCTAGCCCAGAGTACCATATTTCCAACTGCCTTGTGGGTAACTCTTCTCAGAAACCATCCAAGGGAAACTTAACCTTCTCCCCAGGCCTTTTATTCCTTATTCAGTTAATAGCACTGCCTTCTTTTTCATCATTGATCCTTGAAACTGTAGTGATTATTGACCCCTCCTCCCTCAATTTCCATTCTAATTATTCATGGGCCAAAATCTTTTAGATCTGATGCTGGGAGGCTTACATATCTGTCCCTCTCACTATATTTACTACTTAAAACAAAGTTAAATCTTATTAAAATGGCCATAGACAATAGCAATAACCTGTAAATAGGAATTTCTGTTTCCTGAAACTTCTCCCTAAACAAAATGTGCTGCTAATGTTATGTAGTGAATTCTAATATAGAATTCTGATTTCATGACTGCTGTGCACAAAACTCTTACCCTTGCTCTCTGTCACTTTTGTCCTGGCATTTGAAGCTTTCCAATTTCAAACCCTAATCTGTCTGTCTGGGCTTGCTTCTCTCTCTATACTCCCTTACCTGTCACCTTCATTTTATTCAAATAGGACTAATTTTTTTAAAATACCACCTGTGGTAGGTAAAATTCTAAAGAAGTTTCCCACAACCCACCTCAGATTTCTGTCCTCTGGTTATTCAATCAAATACTAATCTAGAAACTGCTGTGAAAAGATTTTGCGGATAGAATTAAAATTACTAATCAGCTGATTTTAAAATAGGGAGATTATCCTTGATTATCCAGATGGGGACAGCGTAATCACATGAGGCCTTAAAAGCAGAATGGGGAGGAAAAGAGTCTGTCAGAGATACCGCAGGGGAGGAAAAAGAAGAGATTCAAAAGCGTGAAATAGAGTCCACCCACAGACCCACCTGATGCTGGAGGAAGGACACTTTCAAAGCATGAGAGGAAGGCAAGCAGCCACAACAGCCGAGATCAGGCCCGGTGACACACGGCACAGAAGTGGAGACCTCAGTCCAACAGCTGCTAGGAATTGAAATTGGCCAACACACTGAGTGAGTGTGGAAGTGAATGCGTGCCCAAAGCCTCCAGGAAGGAGCACAGACCTGCCAATACCTTGCTATTGGCCTGCGAGACTCCAAGCAGTGTTCCTAAGTGATTTTGTACCCCGACTTCTTACCTACATAACCACGAGATGAGAATAGGGGGCTGTGTTAAGCCACTACATGTGTGGGGAATTGTTATGGCAGCTATAGAAACCAAATACTCCACCCTATTTACACAGTTCCCCTCCCCAGTGTATTCCACTTCGCACACTGGGGTACAACATGTTTTGTGCTATTGACACTATGGGCCACAATGCCTGGGAACACTAACCTGGGCCCCCAGAAAGACCCCATAGACATTTCCCCTTTCAGAGCCAACGGTTTTGGCTGGACCCACCCTAGTGGTTCTTATTCTGAATGAACAATAAACCTCATCAACAGCCATCAGTAAACTTTGAAAAAACAAACAAGGTGTATCACTCACAAGTCCTGGGAGGTACCCGCATGCCTGAGTCCACACAGCGAGGCTGCTGGGAGAGAGAGGAAGAGAGAGTTCAGTCCCAAGGTTCTGCTCTTATCGGGGTTGAGGCGGGAGGCCTCAGGTTTCACATGTTCACACTTGATTGGTGAACTTAAAACAGAAGAGCGGAAGCTACTGCTGGAAAGGAAAATCCAGCTGTCAGTCAGATATCTAAGCCAGCCAGAGGTCTCTAAAACTGAAGAAACTTCAGGGGTGGGTGGTCTGGCTCCTTACCGACTCTTGCGGCTAGCAGTGTGTTTATTCCAGACAGCTGTCTTTGAAATGGATGTCTGGGCAGTCAGAAGCTTAATGTCACACATTTGCATTATAAATTTTAAAAACCTGTCATGTGCTTACACTCCAGGTATCTTCTCTCCATCCTTCCATTGCTTCTCTACAATCTGCTCAAATCCTACCTTTCCTTCGGGGCACATATATTACTGTCACTTTGTAAACTGTTAACCTGAGGTTTCTCACCTCCTCTGTGCCCCTTCTTCCCCAGGACTTTATATTTCTCTCAAAATACATATCCTGCTTCCTGAATAGTACATATTTTTTACATACAAACCATCACATCCCCTCTACATTAAAACTTATATGAGGACAATGTGAATTTCTATAGCAGTCAGATCTCTCTGTGTAGCAAAAAAACTCCAATATCTTAGGGGCTTATAACAAGAAGCATGTTTCTCTCCTGCTCTTGATCTTCAGGGTTAGAACTAATTAACTGGTCTAGCCTGTGCTCTGCTGGGTAGTGTGTTTCAGGACAACGGGATCCAGCTGCACTTGGGTATAAACTACTGTTGGGCTTGGCTCTTGTCTATGCATATTCTTTATTTGGTTTGGGCAGGAGAAATAGTACTTAAACGGCTTTACACGGCGGAGCTTAGAAATTATATGTTTTTAACCAATATTATCCCAATAAGTATAATTTTTTAAAAAGATACAAGAGCAATTCCACCCACACAGTACATTTCAAGCTTCTGTCCCCATCATGTCCATTGAAAGCGCATTTACTAAAGGAAGTCACATGGCCAAGATCAAAATGAAGAGAAGGTACATCCGAACACCATATACCCTGGTATGCGGGTAGATATATAATTCTATTACAGGAAACTGAAAAATTGGAACATTTCACTCTATTGACCTCAGTACTCCTCATAGTCTCTTTTCCCCATCAAAAATAAACAAAGTATTTAGCACGTAGCCTTCAGTATGTTAGCTGCTTAGGAGGGAATGGATTCATTTTTTGTCTAGAACATAGTTCATTCCTTCAGGAAAGATGCCTTCCTAATCATTCAAAACACATATTTCCTTTATCATAGACACACACACTTGCCTATGTTCAATTTAGTATTCAGTTCAGTTATGATTTTTGAAAATTATTTTCAGCATCTACATTTTACCTCCCCAGAGAAGTCATGGATTCCTAAAGGACAAGACTGTTTCTTTTAATTATTCTGAGACTCCCACAAAGTGTCAAGCTGAAGGCTGTATAAAGCGGATTCCCAATCAGTACCCAGTGGCTGCTGTTTCCCATTAAAAATGATGGGTCTTCTTCTCTGGGAATTTTCAGTAAGTGTTCCCTGTCTTACTGTACAGGAAACATCAATGGTGTTCATCTCATTACAAACCTGAGTGTCAGCTTTAGCTGTATTTTATTTAAAGATGAATAATGATCCATAAAAGCTTTCCTAGAGCCTTGAGAAGCTGGTATGTGACACTTCCTGTCAATCTGAGTTTGTTCTGTCATGGTAACTGACAATGTTCTTGAAATCCCTGCTGATAGAGAGCACACCTGTCCTGTTGAGAGAATTAAAGGAACCCTTCATTTCTTGTAACGAGTTACTGGTGATCATCTAAGGCTACTATTTGTTTGGTTGTTGGACAATGGGGCTGGGTTGCTGAGAGAATGCAAAGCAGCCAGGAAACTTGAATGAAAAAAGAGTGCTACTGCTGTATCTGATTACATCCTATAGGATGAAACTGAGGGCAAAAAAAGCTCTCCAACACTCTTTTAGCTGCAAGGTAACATTGTCTTCTTGGCTTCATTAGAATTCATAGATACGCCTCTGACAGGTTAATAAAACATTGCAAAAGGCTTTGGCATTGTAGTTCATGCATTGAGAGCCATGACATTAGAAATCAGGCTGAACAAGTTTCTTGAAGATCTCCAGTTGGTTTTATTCCACAGCAATTGCAGGTGCTCTGGCTTCATCACAAGATCTGTTGACACCAGAGGTATTGGCAAAATAATCACTTTCGTATGTCCGTGAAAATGAGTGGCTTTCCATAACCAGAGGAGCAGAATCACATAGGTGAAATGTTCTCAGCAATACATCAAGGTCTTGTGCTCAAGCTGATTTAAGGAGATTAATGTAACATTATATAGTCCTACAGCTACTATGGAAACAGAAGGAGAAACAGAGACAGAGACAGACAGAGACATTCAATGAGTGACTGCCTGCCCAGCAAATTCATGGCTTCAATGAGACTGAAACTCTATGAGAACATTGATATTTGAGGAGATTCTAAAAATCAGGATTTGACCATATCTAGGACTTTATGCCACAAATATTACATTGAAGTCATGGTAATACAATGACTTTATACAAGTCAGTTCATCAGTCTGGGCTGCTTCTGTCTCCTCTTTAAAATGGAAAACAATTTTAGCTGCCTTCTCTATATCGTTGGGTGGTTGCAAGGGTTGCATGACAGCTTATGTTGAAATGGTCCTGTGAACTAGAAATAATCACAGAGATCAATAGTTAAATTTTTGACTTGTATAGAAGAGGCAACCAAGAAACTGACTTTCCCAAAGCAAACATGGGATAATAATAGTAATAACATAATAATAATAACAATTACCACTTAAGGGGAATTTACTATGTGACAAACACTCTTAGGCATTCTATGATACATTACTACAGTCATACTTCAGTAGTCATTGGCCTCAGAACTTATCAAACCCTGTATTTGTCACTTTTTAAAAATTTTTTAAAGATTTTTTTTAATTTTTATTTTTAGAGAGGAGAAGAGAGGATGAGAAACATCAATGTGTGGTTGCCTCTTGTGTGCCCCCTGCTGGGGACCTGGCCTGCAACCCAGGCACGTGCCCTGCACTGGGAACCAGCGACTCTTTGGTTCACAGGCCAACGCTCAATCCACTGAGCCACACCAGCTAGGGCCATATTCGTCTCATTTTGATGAGAAAAAAATGTTTCAGCACTAGGTGCTTGTTCTGGATTTGTCACACTTGCTAGAATTTATGAGTCACAATGATGCCCCACAAGAGAAAATGCTGTGTTGTTTAGTACTCATTGGTTTTGGCACTTGTCAGGAGTGCTGGAATGAATTAACAACGAGTGCCGAGGTACCACTTACATTTAATCTTCTCAGAAACAGACTTGGAAGCAATTACTGTTATTATCCCCTGTTATTATTACTGTTATTTTCCAGGCACAGAATCTCAGAGATTTTTAGTAACTTGTCAGAGGTTATACAATTAGCAAATGGTAGAGCCAATATTTGAAGCAAGAACCAATTATGGTCATATTGCCTTTGTAGATATGCAAAATCTGCTTTGATCAATTTGTAAGAGTTTATCAAGTCTCTATGATGAGTGCGAGGACAGTGCTTTCCACTTTCTAGGAGCCCCAAAAATAAGTGTGACCATTTTCTAACACTGGCCTCATTAATTTTTTACTTCTAGGTCTTTCCATGGAGATTTGGCGGTGGTGGTAACATGTTTTGTTGTCTTATTTTGTTTTGTTTTATTTTTCTCAGGACTTTGTTAAGCAGTTTGATGAGTATTACATCTGAGCAATGAATGAGCTGACTCATGACCCAGCAGAATTCAGATGAGCTGAGTCTGAGCTGGTTTATACGGTCTGTGCATCAACCTGACTGAACCCTAACTTCTCATGCCATAATGCACCTTTGAAATAGACACTCACCTTGCCACTTTCATTTCAGTCCTAATTTTAAATTACCTACCACGCTCAGCTCAACAACAGCTCCAGAAACTGCTCTACATTAAAAAAATGTATGTGGTTTCTAAGCAACTCAATGACAATATGCCCCTGGTAAAAATTATTGTTATTCCTTTTTTAAATGAAAAACTGATAAATGATCTTTCTCACTCTCTCTCTCTCTCTCTCTCTCTGTATCTTACACACACACACACACACACACACACACACACACACACTGGACATTTCTTGGAAGAGTCTTGCTTTTTTGACTAAAATAACTAGGCTTAATCCTGCAGACCAAACTCTAGCCAGGTTATTACACATTTGAAATATAACATGCCTTTGGGTGGGGGAAAGCTGCTATAATTTAGCCCATGCCTGTGAATTGCCAAAATAAATGAGAGAATGGTAGGCCAGAGATAAGTAGTTCTGCACAGTAGCTTATAAAGCAGAAGACTGTCAGAAAATCTTAGAGAATTTAGTATCTATTTCATGCGGATTACGCATGGATTACACATAGGTTACGAAGAGTCAGCTGCATAGTAATGACTCCCTCTAATACAGCATCGTGGGCTGAGCTCCTAAAATACATTGCATATACAGACAGAATTATGTTACGTAACTATAACTGTTCATATTTTATTTCTGTTTGGCTGAGAATAAAACTTTATATATCAAAGTGACACCAAGTGGCCACTTTGCAATTAGCCATGAGAATCCCTAGCATAGAGCCACATGTGTACAGACACCCAAATGTGTAATTCTCTTACATAAAATGTGAATATGCCACGCTTCCAGGGTAAGTGCCATACTCTAGTAAACTACTGTTATTGTTACCTGCCCAATGTTTTTCCTCTTCCTCTTTGGGATAGGATCACAGCTTTTCCTTGAGAAATCACCTTTCCTCCACTGCATACTGAATTAGTGGGACTTCCAGTCAAGGTGCCCTGCAAGCCCCTTGGTGACTCAAGTCAGGTAGGGCTAATTCTCCATCGCTGATATTTGTCGCTGAAGAGGAATAATACAAGTGTTGGTCATGTAAAGAGACCCTCAGTCCCAACAGTGAATATCTAGCCCTTGTCCATAGACAAGAAGGGCATACACGAGTCTAAGACATATAGGGAAGGGTGGTTCTTTCTAATAAGCTGTTTCCCAGAACACAAAAGCATTGGAGGATTTCTTAAGCTTCTCTGTTTCCCAGGACCTCAGGGCTCTAGTAAAGTTCAAGTTTGTTCATTCAGTTGCCTGCAGCAAGGGGACACAAATGTGCTATCTCAAATCCCCGATTATTTGATCTAGAATTGTCTTTAATATATGTCACCTGATGGCTGATGGAGAGACAGAGAAAGGGACGGTAGAAGAAAGGGAGGGAAAAAGGGAGACAGGGAGGGGGGAAGGGAGCATGCGAACCGTAACTTCATGATAAAAGCTAGAGAGAATGATTATTCCATGCTGGACTCTTACAAAACCATACTCCTCATAACCCAAAAGTATTCAAACCTGCAAGGCAAACCAAGCCCCAGATTACTGCTGTATGAGTTTGATCGAGCCTGTGAAATCTTTGGAGACACTATGACCATCTTTTTATTGCATCACAGAGAAGGCTGCCAGAAGTTGGTCTTGAGCATTCATTCTGGTGCAAGAACTGCATGCACATGATGTAATGAATTTCCCCAAGCACCTCATCCTCCAGAGTAAGAAAGGGACATGAAGTGTGAGATAATTTGATGATAAAAAAGAGAAAAGCTTTCTCTTGATTTTATTTTGTAGTCTCTGCTGCCAAGCCTTGCACAGAGGCTACTGTAAAATTTTCAACATTGTTCCAAATATGACTGCATGCTAAGATAACCCTAAGAAGACCTAATGGGCCCACTGCATAATGATCCATTATCTCTCTAGGAACAACATAAACACCACTTAACACATTCCCTTTCTTGAAATAAAGTGTATTACAGTATGAGATCTTCCTTGAAAATGACAAGAATATGAAAACCTTATCCCTTCCCCTTTGACCATCCTGGAAATTGACCAGTAAAGAGAAAACTCGATAAGACTAGCCAAAGAACCACATGAATTCAATACGTTTTTAAAGAAAAATAATCATACTTGGCTTACTGTGGAAACTGATCGGTAAAGAGAAAACGTGGTAAGAATATTCTAAGAACTACATAATATCAATATGTTTTTAAAGGAAAATAGTCATAGACACCTTGAAATAACTATAAATCCCTTATTAAGACCTCAAAAATATATCATGAATTATTTTTCTTCCAGGACATGACTCCATTGTTTTTGGCTTGTGCTTGGTCATCGCCTCTTCATGTATTTTTTTTTTTTTAGCTACTTTATGGAGTCCTATTGTGAGCAATTACCTGCTGCTTTTCTTAATAGCACCTCCTTTATGGAGCCCATCATTTTCATTTACCTGCTCTTGGATTGTGTTAAATCCAACTAAATAAGTTTTAACAAGTCCCTTTTTCAACTGTGAGGAGCAGTTAGCACCCAGCGATGTCACCCAGATTCCAGTAATTGTGAAGCAAATGTCTTCCATCTCTCCACACATTCTGACAACCTGGCATTGTTACTGATCCATTCACAAATGGAATTTAATTTGTCTTTTTTTTTTAAAATTGCATTTTCCCTAAGTTGTCTGAGTTACATAAGGAAAGAAAATATCCTGACCTCCAAAGAAATACTTATGAAATATCTTGGCATTGATAATACTCCTGCTTTGGACGCATCCTCTGTTAAAGATAGGGGCCAATTCTAAGAGAGACAGTGCCTGATAGTCAGGAATATTCTCTGCTTCCTTTCATATTCTATCCTGATCTGTCTTCCCTCAGTGAAGAATCATTTCAACACTCTTTTTTCAGGTTCCTGGTTCCTTAATGCTGGTCTCATTACATTATGTTAATCCTCATCTTGCTGAATTTGGTGCCAATGAGACCACATGCTGAAACAATCAAAACCCCTCTGTGTTTCAGTGTCACACGTCTTTTTATCTCCATCTTTGCTGAATCCCTTCATTATCATTTCAGGCCACAGATCTTTCCAATGGCTGGAATTCTCCCTTCCCATCGCAGCCTTTCCTATAGCAAATGCTGTGTGAGTGGCAGTGAGTTCTTTGAAAATCTGAGGCCTTTGATCATTTAGAAGAGACCTTTTCACAAAGTTCCCTTTATTTTGAAAAGGAGACAAAGCTGGTTTCAATTTGTGAATGAAATTCAAGTTGTCTCAATGCTACATTGGGGAAAATGGACCAGGTTGTAAAAACAGAGCCCTGTGTTTTTATATATTTCCATTGGACGCTTCCCTTTTTTAACATAGATAAATGCAACAACCACGACTTTCAATTTTTAAGAGATAGAAAAGTAAAACCATCTTTCCTTTTCTTTAAAACAGAATAGAAAAAATATTTTTAATGTGCTGACCCTTAGAAGTAGAGAAAAATGCATTACACATTTGTAGATCATTGAATATTGAACACTATATTTAGGTTAAGACTGGAAGATGGAGGGGAGCAGGGTGAAGAAACACATCGGCAACTGAACATTGTCCCAAGTTCAATGGCACTAATGGTCTGGTAAGAGAAAGAAAAAGAAAATTTTAGAAATAACATAGAGATCATCTTGAAAAACCTGAGAATTTTTAGAGACTCTTTGGGTGAAGAAATGAAAGGCAAGGACAGCTAGCTTGTGAAGTCTCCTGAAAAAGGAGGTGTAGTTAGGCCTCCAAGCCTTAAAATATACTCCTCCGTACTACCTGAATTTGGCTACTTATCCCCAAACCATCTGAAATTCCACTTACTGAAGCCCTGAATTTTGTGTAAAACAATTGAGTTTTCTTTTTTCTTTCTTTTTTTTTTTTTTTTTTTTTTTTACAAATACATTAGACCAGAAGTACCTCTCGTGTGGTGTGTGTAGGGGTAGCACCGCCACGGGTCACCGCTCCACCCTGGTCAGGGCAACAACTGTTGCCTGGCGGGACAGAGTGTGTGGCGGGGAGCGCGGTGCCCCGGGATCTGAGGGTTACTGTCCGGGGCCAGCTGAGATGGGACCGGGGCCTCTGAATCCAACAGATACTGCCCCGGGGGGTGTCACGGATCGGGGGAATAAACACGAGTCGTCGCAAACACTTCTCTGTTTGCCAGAAGAGGGGACATGGCACATCCCCCTAGTGGGGAAGGCCCAGAGTCCCTTTGTTCAAAGGCTTTTATTGAAAAGGTTATTGGTGGGGCTAGGTAACAGGTGATCTCATTACATCCATATGTTAATGTTCACAGAGAATAAGTGATTTGAAGAAAACAAATGGCAGGAACACATCGATTTACATGAGTCTGAGAGGAGACTAGTAAGCAAGAGAGAAGACTAAACTTGAGAGCATAGTAAACATAAGAGTGCCCAAAGGATAAAGGGTTAGGGTCTGTGAATAATGTAAATTTCCTTCCCAGCGTGACCTGGCTAGAGCTTCTAAAGGGAAAACAAAGCACACTTTCAAGAATTTACTTTTAGGCCTGATTTCCCTGGGAACTGCCAGATCTGGTTTAGAACTGTCTTTGGTATTGTTTTGAGATGGAACCAGGAGGGGAGAGGGAGCAGCCAAGAGACAGGGCCCTTCTTTCAGGCAGAATGAGGACTCTGGCTGTGTCCAAGCCAAGCTGAGCCGAGGGGTGCGGACCTTTTTGCCCTTTCTCCGTGTCCCCCAATTTCTTCTCTGCTTCCCATAGCAGTCAATGTCTGGCTTAGGTTGTTATCTCCACATGAGAAAACTTATCTGTCATCAACAAGTGACCATCACAGGGCAAAGCAGAGAGGCAGGAGCTACGTCCCTGCCGGGGGTGGGGGACAGGTTATGTCTCCTCAGGGGCCTGTTTCTCTAAGGCCTCCTTGATTATTTCCAGCCTTGAGGCCCTCCAGCCTGTTGGCGGGGTTACAGTTCCTGAAACCAGACAGGGCATTTCCCAACAAGTACCAAGAAGATGGAATATGTTGGGGTATATACTCCTGAAGCATAAAATATCTTGTGGTGCATGGTAGGCAAGGGTGAGGCATTACAGTGAGAGGTTTGGGGAACACAGAGAGCATGTGTTGAGAATCAGTGAGGGCCTTGGATGGAACACCCCTGAATGACTACTTGGTTCACCGAGTCTCCATGAGGGAGAAACAAAGATGCAGACACACCAGGCTTCACAGAGCCAATGCCTAAGGGAGCTGCCATCATCCAAGTCACAGAGTCTTGCCCAATGGCATCAGCATCTTCCTCACTACTGCTATCACCTCCACCCTTGTCCCCTACCATATTTTCCTCCAACAACCAGGGTGTGCTTCCTAAAATGCAAATCTAACCCTATACCGCCTCCTCCAAAGCTCTCAATGGCTTTCTATTTCTCTTTGGATCAAGACTCAAGTCCTGTACATAACCCACAAAGTCCTGTATTCCTAGGCTTTTGCTTTCCTTTCCAACTCCATTTCCAGCCCTCTGTATACCGTAGACACACCATTTAGGTTCTCCATTCTCCCCAGCCTCTGGGCCATTTCATATGGTGTTCCACCCTCCTAGATCATTCTGCTCCCCTACTCACTTGGAAAACTTCTTATAAATGAGGATATTGAAGCACAAATGCAGCTAAGAAATGGTACAATAAGATTCAAGCTCAAACAGCCTAGTTTCAGACTCCAAATTTCTAGCTTCAACATTTTCATAAAATTCAACGGTTAATGATAGGGTTAAGTATATGCCAGCTCCATTGCAAAATATTTATAGCAGAAAAGCACTTTAAACAAAGCTAACACTCAAAAATGATGTTTGTCTTGAAATCACTTAATTAGCAATTTAAACTTATGAGACATAAATTGGATTATAATAGATCTCAATGGGAAGTCTTGGTTTCATTCTTCAGAGACAACAATTATAGTCACCAATGAAATGGCACCTAACGAGAAAAAGCAAAGGCACAGATTTCTATTGATGACTGCTGTATTAGAATGACTACTTTATTTAGTGTCAGGCATCTGGATTTAATTAGCTCCAACACTATTACCTGAATGATCTCTAAATGTCTACTTTTCTAATACTCCATGTCCTCTTGGTGCTGGAAACTACCATTTGGCTGAATGTCTGCTATGTGCCAGGCTCCTTGCTCATGCTAAAGGAAGATAGTAATCTTCCTTTAATTATCTGCTCTGTTGAGTGTTTAATATTACCTGCATTATATAAGTTGGGAACCTAAAGGTCAAAGACATTAAAATAATTTGACCAGAGACCATAGCTATTCAATAGCACAGCTAGAATTTAAATCTAGTTTTGCTTTACTTCCAAATCTGTCTGATTTCAGTTGTCCCACACTGACTTGTAGGCATAATACATGAGGGCTACCTCACAGAATTTTAAGTTGTGAATATAAAATTATATAGGAAAAGTAATGCATATAAAAACTAATGCCAGGTAAGCATTCAATGTGAGCTAAATTAGGATAGCAACTTGACTTTACAGACAGCGCTCCAAATTTTGTACATTGATTCTTTAAAGCATAGACTTGGTATAATCAATTTTAAAGTACCACATAAGTAGATGACTTTCAGGGGATCTGAATGTCAGAACTATTGAGATCAGAACTATTGAGACTCAATGCTCACTACACAATGCACTCTAATGAAGCCTCCATGCCCAGCTCTAGAACAGACACAGTTGAGCCCCTCTCATATCACCGTACCCTTTTTTATTTAAGTGCATGGGGGCTAAACTGTCAGATGTCAGCACACAGAGGTCTTTGCAATGCGTCTCTGTGGAGCCAGAGCTTCTCTGCATGGGTGCTGCAGGCCCAAGTGTCCAATGGGAATTAGTGCCCATTACGAGGAGCTACCAAATCATGACTGATGGAAGTCAGTGGATGTGTAGTTCAAGTTCCTCTCCTCTGAGTGGGGTAACTCTGCAGCCATGTTCCATACTGTTGCCTGGGATCCCCAGTTGGATAAACTTCCAGCTGGTCATCATGGAAACTGCCTCATTTACATGTTTAAAAAAATCTTTACTGTGCTCTTTTCCCCATTACTCTTGTGTCCCCTCATATCTCTCCCCCCAGCAATCTCCACACTGTTGTCCGTGTCCATGAGTCCTTTTTCCTTTTTGCTCAGTCCCTCCACCTACTAACTGCCCTGTCAGCACTAGCTGTCATCCTGTTCTCCAACTATGAGCCTGTCTCTCTTTTTCTTGTTAGTTCAGTTTCTTCATTAGATTCCAAACATCAGTGAAATCATATGGTATTTGTTTTTCTCCAATTGGCTTATTTAATATTTGTATTTAGTTTTTATTTATTGTTTGATTACAGTTGTCCCACATTTTCCCCGTTGCTCTCCCCTGCTCCATCCCCCCCACTCCCGCAGTCAATCGCCCCACATTGTCCATGCCCGTGAGTTCTCTATTTGTGTTCCTTTGCTTGCCTCTTTCCCTTCTTTCTCTAGTTATCCCCCTCCCCCATTCCCTCTTGTCAATGTCAGTTTGTTCTTTACTTCCAAGTCTATCGTTCTATTTTGCTCACTTGTTTGTTTTGTTGAATAGATTCCACCTATAGGTGAGATCATACAGTATTTGTCTTTCACCGCCTGGCTTATTTCACTTAGCATAATGCTCCCCAGTTCCATCCATGCTGTCGCAAAAGGTACGAGATCCTTCTATCTTTCTGCTGTGTAGTATTCCATTGTGTAAATGTACCACAGTTTTTTAATCTAATCATTTACTGATGGGCACTTATTTGATATTATTTAAATATAATAATTTTAATATATAATAATTTTAATATAATAATATATTATTTTAATATAATAATTTATATTTATAAAGGACAGCTATAAAGAACAAAATAAACTCAGAAAAAGATTAATCAGAGTATCACTTCTTACACATAAGGAAACTAATGCCCTAATACCTTAAATCTTTTACAAAAAGAGATGCCTTATTAAGTTCTAGTTCAGGGGTTTTTATGCATATTACTTTTTTCTTCTTCTTTTGATCTGCTTCTATTTAAGCTTAACTTCTTCAGCTGTAAGAGCTCCCAGTTTCTTATTCTTTGCTTTGTTAATCTTTTCCTTGAAAGCAGCCACATCAATTTCAGTTTCAGTGGAAGACTCCCCAGGTTTTACAACTGATTCTTTAGCTGTAATAAAATCTTTGTTTCTTTCCCCTTTTCTCTTAACAAGAACTTCTATTTGTTTAGCCTTTATTGCTTTCATTTTGTCACTTTTTTTTTTACTTTCCTTCAGAAATTATTCTCTTTTTTGAAGATTTTATTTATTTATTTATTTTAAACTTTATTTTAATTTATTTTTTCAAATACATTTGTCTCTACCTAGAGAAATTAGTAAAGAAATTATTAATTAGTAAAGAAATTATTCTTTACTAATATGACTTTCTGGATGTGGTGGTGGGAATGGTGTATACTCTTTCTTAACTGTTTTTCTTTTGGTTCCTTTTGTTTTTTTACATTTTTGTGCTTGAAGTCTTTTAAGCCACTAAAAGGTCCAAAGGCTGAAACTGTGTTTTCCTGGACCATAAATGTAACAGTTGGTTCTGAGTTGGGATGCTTGTTCATTCAAGACTTTCTGTACCCATGGCCAGTGCTCTTTCATGTAAGCCTCTCGACATTTTGGAAACAAAGTTACAAAACTGTCCTCCTTCAAGAGTCCTCTAGGACTGTCCTCTTTGGAAATAGTTGCTCCCTTCCAATCTCAGGAAAAATGAGGAGTTCTGATTCATCTCAATTCTCTCGCTTCAACTTGTCGTTACAAAATTCACTTTTCTCAGCCACTCTGCTGGCTCTTCTGGTTCGGAAGATACCATCCTCAAACCACTCCCGGTGTTACCGGGAGTAGAGGGGGTTCTTAGTCACCTACTGCCCTCTCCTTTCTCATACCCTTCATTTACCTACTAACCTCCATAACCTTGATCTTATGATCTACCTCTTTGAGATTATAAAATAAGACAAATCCTTTTAGTCAATCCCACTGGTGAAGTATGAGAAGACCAAATAAAAAACTCCCCTGTTTTGCCAGAGTTCTGAATCAATTAAAAGTTGTTTTAAGAGAGTAAATCATGTAGGGCCCATAAATAATTGTATTCCTGATAAATCTGATCACACTCTGTAGGCAAGTAGCCCTATCTATCTGTGGACAAAGGGCCCTGCTGACAATGACTGTCAGGACAAAACACCCACTCATTCAGAGTCAGGTAGCCCTGGACAAGGCATCTCCCACCCCTCCCAGGCCAGAGTCTGACCCCTAGAAGAACTATGTCAAGGAGGACGGAAGAGAAGACAGAACATTGTCCTCTGATTACATTACCCTAACAATGATAAAAGGGCTGGGAAAAACATACCAAGATTTTTTTTGTGTGTTTTTTTGGGGGGTGGGGCGGAGGTTACCAGTCAGATATTCAAATATCATTCTACTTCCTGGGGACAGAGTGGGTAAAGAGGCAAAGAGAAGTGGGATGTACTAACTGATGCCCATCAACACCAAAGGAAACATTGAGTAGGAAAACATGTTTCTAATACATGTGTTCTAACAGGTGATAGCCCATTAATATGCTAAACAATACTTTAAAGCTCGATCCCAACATTCCTTTTAGAAAAATTAGAATGTTTAATGCAACTTTTTATGAATACATAAATTGGGTTAAAATACAACTTTTTCATTACTAAACACTCCTGTATTTCTCTCTCTCTCTCTTTCTTTCTTTCTTAAATGCAGATTGATTTTATTTATCTTTTTACATGTCAAAGTTAATTATAAAATATTTAAAAATTTAACCATTATAAAGTCTCAGCAATTAAACCAACATGACACCAGCACAGAAATAATCAGGTAGATCAATGAAATATAATGATCATTATCGAGACAAACATATATGTCTGTCTAACAATGTAACAT
The DNA here is from genome assembly GCF_021234165.1 of Pteronotus mesoamericanus. Lineage (NCBI taxonomy): Eukaryota > Metazoa > Chordata > Mammalia > Chiroptera > Mormoopidae > Pteronotus > Pteronotus mesoamericanus. The sequence goes on from NW_026555229.1 coordinate 9,193,312, forward strand.
ATGATTAAGCTGATATTTCAAATCCATGGGTAAAATAAGGCTTATTCAACAAATAAGGGGCATGGACCACTATTACTTGAAATAAAACAAATATAGAGCCCTATTTCATACATCATACAAGAAATATTCAGATGAGTTAAAAATCAAGATGTAGAATCTAAGGAGTTTTAGAAGAAAATAGAACTAATATTTTTCATAACCTGAAATAAAATATTCAAACCCAGAAGCTATAAAGTAAATATTGACAATATGACTATATTAAACATTTAAGACTATACAGTAATATACATATAAAAAAGTTAAAGAACAAGGAATAGAATAGGAATGTATTTGCAACACATCTAAAACATGGTTAATAGGTTTGTTTTTTTTAGGGAAAAAAGTCTATAAACGTTTAATCAATAAATGGATAAAGAATACCAAAAAGTCATTTAAATCTTTTTAAAAATAATAGAAATAGGCAATAAATATATAAAAATAGGTTTAGTTTCAACAAATAGTAAAGGAAAAATTAAAATAAATTCATTGTCACAATGAATATTAAAAATATTGGTAATATCAAGTATTGGCAACTCCAAAAGGAACTGGGTATTCATAGAAACTTTTCCTTCATCTTAAAGCAGTCCCTTTAGCATATTTTGCATTGCTGGTTTGGTGGAAGTGTATTCTTTTAGCTGTCTTTTGTCTGGGAAACTCCTTATTTCGCCTTCCATTTTAATTGAGAGCCTTGCTGGGTAAGTAGTTTTGGTTGCAGACCTTTGCTTTTCATGACTTGGAGTATTTCTTGTCATTCCTTTCTGGCTTGCAGTGTTTCTGTTGAGAAGTCAGCTGCTAGCTATATTGGGGCTCCCTTATATGTTACTACCTCTTTCTCTCTTGCTTGCTTTAGGATTCCCTGTTTGTCTTTGATATTTGCCATTTTAATGACAATGTGTCTCGGGGTGGGCCTCATTGGGTTCTTCTTGAATGGGACCCTTCATGCTTCCTGGACGTGTGTGACTTTTTCTCTCCTCCAGTTAGGGAAGTTTTCCATCCTGACTTTTCCAAACAGGTTCTCTATCCCTTCCTCATCCTCTTCCCCTTCTGGTATCCCTATTGTAGGGATATTATTACATTTCAGGTAATTGTCCTGGATTTCCCTAAATGCCTCTTCATTCTTTTTGAGTCTTTTTTCATTTTCTTGCTCTTTCTGGGAGCCTTTTTCTACCTTGTCCTCCAGCTTGCTGATTTGGTCCTCAGCTTTATCTAGCCTGCCTTTGATTCCTTCTACTGTGTTCCTTAATTCCAAAATTGTATTCTTCATTTCTTCTTGTCCTTTATTGATAGTTTCTATGTCCTTTTTCATGCTGATATAGTTTTCAGTAAGTTCCTCATAGTTTCCCTGTGGTTTTTGGTAATTTTCTCTGAGCTCACTGAGCTCATTGAGCTTCCTTAGAACTTTTGTTTGAACTCAATATCTGATAGTTTACTTGCCTCTATTTCATTTGGTTCTCTTTCTGGGGATCCCTCCTTTCCCTTCAACCAAGGGTTCTTTCTTTGTCTTGCCATTATTTGTGAGACTCTTCTCTTTTGCTTCTGCTTCTGTATTTGATCTATCTTGATTTTCTGACTTTGTGGTGTTAACTTCTATGGTAGGAGACTGCTGTTTTTTCTTTCTGGATCTGCCTCTGATGATGTCAGATGTCGTCCCTGTCTGACCTTAGGCAGTCTGTTCGAGACTTCCAGGGTTCTACTGTTTGTGGCTGTCTTCTTCAGCTGTTAATCTAGTCACTCTGCACTCAGCAGGCTGCCTTAGACAGTTCAGGGCAGGGGCAGAGTCCCTCCTGGGGGCGGGGTTATTGGGTCCTCTCATGCTGCTGCCGTATGGGGGAGGAGTCCGCACTGGGATCTTGCCGGCTACTGTCTCCGTTCTCTCCCCTAAGTCTCTCTCCCCAGTCTCTCTTCAAGTGTCTCCAGAGCTCTCTGTACCCCCTTTATCCAGGGATCTACTCTCTTATATTTCTTTAAACTCATTGAGAAAATGACTAATAACAAAGAAAGATTATTTATACTGTTACATAATCTCTTTTTGCCCTTAGCATCTACTTACTGATGCGAGCTAAAACAAGTTTTATAATCTTAGTACAAACCTTATCTTAGATGTGTGTCTCAAGGGTCTTCCTATTAAAAAAAATTATCAGAGCCAGAAATGAATAAAACACTTATTTACATGCTACATTACAATACAAAATTCCCACCTGTATCTTAAATGCTGACTCCTATATTTAAAATTATATTTAAACAACTTGAGGTCATTGTTAAATTAGTTAAAAGCATTTTTGTGTGCTGTAGCATGTAAAGGTTAATGATGATTTGTGATTTTATCATCACAAACTTAGGAAGCTTCAAAACATTTTAAAACATTGGATTCATTGATATATTTGAGTGGAACAGGAGACATTAATATGTTGAATTAAAACAAAATTTGTTATGTTAACTAGGTATTCTCCAAAACTCAACCAATGTAAAAAATTTGAATTTTACTATGTTTACTAGTTTAATCTAACTGATCAATACCATGCTAATTAGTAGAGCACAGTTTAGAGTTTTCAACAGTAGATATTCTATTGGAAACCATACAGCTCCCCTTGCATGTCCTCCACCCTGCCGTTGCCCACTGGTAAACTCTCACAGGTTCCTTTGACCTAACTCAAGAGTCAGCTGTTTATTGAATCCCTACACAGTCACCAGAGTCTCTTGAACTCACTATTATGGGTGCACATGACAAACTCTGTTCTGTAAATTTCTTCTACCATATTTTTGGTCTCTGATAATAGTCACTGTGTATTACTCATTGCCTGTTCCAAGCATCCTGCTCAGAACCAGACAACTAACAGATAATCATTTTTTCAATGATTATATAAGCCTTCACAGACATTCATGTGTCTTTGATCCAAACTCAAGAATATAGGGCACTTACAACACTTAACAGATATGTATTTCCCAAATTTTGATGTTTTTGTCTAATATTTAACCCAGTGTTTAAGGAAATACCATCCAATTTTTAGGTTTTCTATTTCTCCATTGTGTTACGATTAAGTGTTTAAGGTAACCACTATATTATTTAAAGGCTGTTCCTTATCTTTGAAAAATTATAAGCAGATTATTATCTATTGAATTTTGTATTAAAATAAATACAATAGTAAATCCAAGAGTACAAAGTCCTCATTAATTTAAAACACCACTAATTCAAAATTTGAAATACCAATGACCAAAGGTTGATTTGTAGTTTATCTTTACAAATCTTATATAATTACACACCCCCCCCAAAAAAAAAACTGATAATGGCAAAATTATAATATTAGAGAAAACATGAATAATATAAAACCAAATTATCCCCTTTGGAGTTTTTAAAAACCTGCATTTTTTTCTAACTACATAAATAAAACATATCTGTGGTAGAAAATAGGAAATGAAGAAATGTCACTTATATTCACCTATAAACAGATTTAACTACTGGTATTTTCATTTATATCACTAACATATATTTAGCTGAAGTCTTTTCAGCAATTCCAAACTTCATGATATACTTTCTTTCCTTTTACTTCTTGTGGTTCATACTTTTCAATGTGCCATATGTTATTGAAGCATTCATGTAATGGCTCTAAAAGTTACAGAAGAATGTGCAGTAAACTAAGGCATTTCAATATATTTGACTAGACATACTGTAAAAACACATACATGGCAAGAATTATATTATTAATTAATACACTTAATAAGCAAGCAATGCTCTACAACAATCAGGGTGCCTAAAAAATACTTCATGGAGTATATCACATGAAATTTTAAGGGGCGATTTATTTGTTGAAAGTAGAAAGTAGAAGTCAAAACCATCAGTGTAGTCTTCTCAGTGGAAGAAAATCCTAGACTCACTGAAAGAAAATGAAATGTCAACCAAAGTCCAATGGCCTGAATATATGAAAACCAACTGTATAATATTCTGTGTCATAAACATTTATCGAGACTCTACTATGGGAGCACTATTCAAGTGTGTACAAGAGGGAAAAGAAAATTAATTTTTTTTTGTTTTCATGGAAAGAAAGATGTCTAAGGAAATAATAATGTGACTGTAATAAAAGCTATGGTCAAAACACATTTGAGTGCTATGAAAATGCCAGGTGGTGAGGGATTTGTTCTGCCCAAGGCCTGAAAGGGGCTTTCTTTACAAAGGAAGTCAAGAAAAGTCGCTGGTTACAACATTTCCAAGGCTGGTAGATTGTTTACATTTGTTTCTGTGTGTTTGGCATATATTCACCCATACACCAATAACTGTACCCTGGTATTCCACTGGGAAACCATCTTTCTCCTGCTTTCATCTCAAGTTTTGACAAATGACATGCTCCTAGTCAACTAGATGTACACCAGGCAATCCAGTTGGAGCCACTGTTTCTGAGATGGGCCCAGGACGCAAGCCAATGAAATGCAGGTGTGGGAGTTACTGGCTATGCTCAGCTGATAAGATAAATACCTGGGGATGCATATACCATCATAGAACACAGCCCAAGAGGAGGACAGAATTGATAAATAGAAGGAAAGAGACTAAGTTCTAATGATATTACTTGATGTTCTGAGTGCAACTGTTAATAAAGCAAACTCCAGTACTGGGCTTTTATCTGAGAAGGGTAGGATGCAAGAAATTCTCTTTTGTTTAAGCCCCTTTGAGCTGAGTTGGACTTACATAGGAGTAGGAAATGTTGGATGTTATGAGTAGTAGATGAGCATGTTAATCTTGATGAAGAGGCAAAATATAAGAAGGTAACATTAGCCTCCAAAGAAAAGAATTTTTCTATCTAAAAGAGAACTTACATTTTTAAAGCACTGCCACCAGCAACACCTGGCATGTGGCTGTATATTCTGCTTTTATGACACAGAGACCAAGAACAAGAAGCTCTTTATTCCTAATTCTCTGAGCTAAACTGATACTGTTTGTCCTGATAAAAACCCTCTTAGGGACCCTGTATGTTTTGTTTGTTTTGTTTCAGATGCAGGATTTTTCCCCTTGCAATTTCACTCATTTTCATTGGCATGCTGACAGTGTTAGAGATGGATTGGTGTGATTCCATTCGCTAGTACCTTCTGAAATGAAAGCTGCCACACAATAATTACTGGTGACAAGGTGACTGGTTGTAGAGTCACTGGATGCAACAAATAGAGATGAGTTTTCCTTAATCTCCTTCTTCAGGCAGCTATTTGTTTCATCAAAGAATCTGGAAGCTTTTTTTTTAAGGGAAAAGCATAAAGACACAAGTAAGTAAAGATTTGCATGTTTTGAGTGGTAGTGGAGCTGGAGATTGTTACTGAACTAGGAAACCTTCCAGAAACTAATAATACAGCTAAAAAATGAATGGAGAAGATAATAGAAGGTATTTGTTACTATAAAATAGAATGGTTTTCTTCAACCTGATAATAAATCTTACTTGGGAAGTATAAAAGCGACTTTAGCTATCAACACAATCTGATTAGTTCAAGTAAGCAATTGGTTCTTTTAAAAGTAGCTGCATCAACAGAAGCTTTTAAAAGGGGGCACAGGTACAGATGGTTGTTGTAGCAGATTGTAGGGACAGAAATTCTGACATTATTCACTTGAAGGATGATTTTTCAAAAGAACTAGAGAATAAAGTAAAACTGAGTATAGCTAAAGAAACAAATTATCAGTATCAGCTTCATTAGCAGAATTCATCAGTGTGCTCACTGTAAATAAGGGCTACAAAATAAATTACAGGCCAAAATTTCCAAGTAACCGTACTAAATGAATGTATTACAACTGATTGCTGATTAGTTGTATAAAACTGGGCATATAGGAGTTCATGGGTTTAACTGCTTTTTTGTGTGTTTTTGCTTTGTTTTGGAATAGGTCTTTCTTTTGGTATGAGACAGGGGTTGTAGCCGCAGAACAATGGAGGATTTAGTTCAGTCACCCAAAATATAAAGGTCATAATAAGTAACACTATCCTACAATTAATGTAACCACAATCTATTGTCAGAAACCATTACATTTGCTGGGCTACTTGTGGGTATAGGACAAAGCTTAGGAAAAAACAAAACAAACAAAAAAATAAACAACTTTCCCCAAACAAATACATTTTCAATGAACTAGGAAGGTAAAATGCAGAGGGTTGGCCTTTTCTGATATTTTAAGAGGAGAGCAAAGCCTGCACTTTTTTTGAACTACTACATTGATATTAGCAGACATTTGTTTGAAAAAAAAAATTGGCAAGCATTTTGTGGGAGTCTTGAATTGTCTAAAAATAAAAATCAAAACAAAAATGATTTTTTAAAAAAGTAGCACTCAAATAATATTAGGAGGTGGTATAGAATTGTACATTGTGTAAAGAGCCTACAGTTTTCTAGTAGCTTCCCACTCCTGGCATGTCCATACTCCCCAACCCTTCCCCTGGTGACCTGGAGGCAGTGACCCATCAGGTATGTATGTGGTGTTTCCACTGGGACAAGGGCTCAGCACGTATGCTCTGTCTCTTGCAATGACACTTCCTAGAAGCTGGACTCAGGAAACTTTCTTATTTTACCAGAGTTTAGGGCTCAGATAACTATTGTGTCAGCAAAAGAAAGACTTCCTTCTACTGTTCAACTCCAACCCAAAGAGCAACTGAAGACTTCCTCCTTACCCTAATCTTCACTTCATAACCACCTCTCCTCTCCATAAACGTACTTAGCAGATAATCTAACATTCATGTTCAACGGCCCCCTTGCTCAGGAACAAAGAACAAAATTTCATCTTCTCCTGCCAGCTTTTTTGACATGTGGAATTGTACTACTATTCGTCAGCTACCCAGGCTTAAAAATATGTCGTAGCTTTTGATTCATGTTTCTCTCTATTCCTTCCTTTCATCTAAAATTTTGTTAAACATTATCAATTCTACTTCTGCATATCTTTCATGTATTTTTTTAATAGTCATAATCTCATGACCCACTTTCAGAGCTTGCTAACTCACCTGTCCTTTTTCAGTCTTGTCTACCATAATAGAGTATACATCATACACTTAAAAGAATCTGGTTGTGCAAATTCTCATCTCAGAAACTTTTTCTGATTCCAAATTACCTTCAAACACTGCTCCCAGGTCCTTCAGACTTCTCATATCTACACTGTTTCTTAGGAGACCTTCAGCCAACACTAAATGACTCTATCACTGGTAATTCCTTAGGAAAGAGCACAGAAAGGTATGTTGGGTTTTCACATTCACCCATTTTAATATTTTATAATTGATTGTTTTAACTTCAGATTTTTTGGTGATTGTTCTTCTTGAGTAAATAAATGTTTCAAATGTATCAACCATGAAATGAGAAAACAGGAATTACCTAGCTCACTATGAAATGTAGATCAGATCAAAGAGGTAATAAGCACAAAAAGTCTTCCCTAAGTAAAGACAGGTGGAAAACACTGTACCCTAGGCATATGTTAGCACAGATTAGTGATTTGCTGGAGAGAATGAGGATTATTGCACATTCAAGTATTTTCTATATCATTTTTTTTTGCCCTGACCAAATTATGAACTATCAGAAAAGGAAGAAGCTGCAGGGAATCTCTGCATGGAAAATTGCTCATGGATTTCAGTTGTCTTATTTATGGAATTACAGGGTTCCTATTTGGTTTGAATTTTCCCACATTTCCCATTGTCTGCAAGACAGCTCTACTCTGAATACCTCCAAGTGAATACAGTCAAATGATGTCCACCACAAATCAACCACAACTTCACCACAAATCATCTTTTTCTTGAAACCTCCTTAGTTTTGTTAATGACTCTGTTATTTAGAAAACATTGATCTATGCTCCTTCCTACTTCTTCCCATTCAGTCTCCTTCTACTTCTGAATGGCATTCAGCATATCAAGACCCTTGAATCCATGTTCTCCTTTACATGACTATTGTCAACACAATCTTTAAGGTTCTCGTAAATTCTTAGCTGGAAAACTTGTATGAGCTCTGGTTTCCTCTCTCCCATTCACATTCATTGAACACTCCACTGCTGTACTTCTGGGCACACAGGTTCCCCTTTGCTCAAAGCCTCCTATGGTTCCATTTGTAAATGTATTAGGTCTAAGTTCAATAATCTGTGGACAGGCTTGTTAATGCACCAGATTGACACCGACATCTTGTCACCATCTTCTTTGCCTTATTTCTGAGTTTTGGAATTGTTTTCTTAAAATAAGTAAAGAATGTTAGATGTACATGCCTCTATAATTTCTTCTAAAGCTATGTTAAATTAGACAAATGAAAAAAGAAAAATAAGAAAAAGGCTGGATAATGATTCCATATTATTTATGAAACAATAATAATTCCTAACAGTTACATAATACTTACTCTTTACCAGACAATGCTCTAAGAGCTTTACCTGTATGAAGTTGTTTAATCATTACAGCTCTATGTAATGAGCATAATAAAAAATTTATATCACAGTTTCTCCCCTCCTCTGTTAGATAAATCTTTCTAAATCACCACTCAATGTATAACACCTCTAAAAACCTTAAATATTTTTCTATTGATTTATAGTAAGTTGAACTACCTAACCTGGAAATCAGAGTGCTGCATATTTTGACTCTAAGCTAACTTTCCTAAACAATCACCTTTCCACTAGGACAACTCCATACCCAGGCTTCCATCTCTGAATACACACCATAGTTTTCCACTTCCACACCTATTTTCTCCCATACTCTTCTTTCTATTTCTCCCAGATATGCAAAATAAAATTAGATCCAGCTTTTAGCTACCAGTTGTTTTTCTGAAAATTTTAAGTAATGCATATATACGTGATTTCCCCATCAGTACTGAACAGATCATTGCAAATCTTCTAGCATTCACCACTTAACCTCATTCCCTCTTGGAATGTAGCAATTTGTGAATATATTTTTCCTCCATTGTGGTAAAAATTCATTGAAGGTAAGTCTGTGCCATTTTTATCTATTTCAGAGAGAATGAAATAATGTGATAAATAAGAAATGATGACAACAGTGCCTGCTATATAGTAAATACTCAATAAATATGAAATATTATTAGCTAGGGAAACTATGGCATTTTCATAAGAAATCTAGTGGCACACCAGCCCTTTGACTTATGAATCATTATTCCCATTTTAAAAGTGAAGAAACTGCATCTCACAAGGACTCAGTGACATTCTTATATTTTTACACAGCATTAGTGGCAGTGCAAGCAAGGTTTTGAACCCAGATGTTTTTTTCACTATAAAACTAATTCTTTCTTTAGCTGTTTGTCAATGCATAGTGGCGAGTGCTCATTTATTAAATTAATTACTGCATTCTGAGGCTAAAATCACGATTAATGGGTTGTTAATCCAAACTCATATTGGCAGGTCAAACATGGCTTCCTGCTATAAGTTATTGAAAGGGTTCTGGAAATCAATTACAATGTGTGTGGGAGGAGGGAGGATTACAATGTGTGTGACATCAGCTGTGTGTCTTAGAATTTAACTCGATTCTGACACTATCTACCCATAGACAGAAAAATATCCCATACATTAAGGGCACAGTACCACAAGACTTCCCCCCAATGCACATACACTTCTAATGCCAGTCCCTAGGCCAAGTTGTTACCTGTACTTTTGATTGACTGGCTACAGATTGGAGGTTCCGATGACCCCTCTTCATGTGCAATTAATTTACTAGGGCAGCTAAAAAAAAAATGTGTTACTTACTAGATCACTGGTTTATTATAAAAATATAACTCAGGATAGCTAGAAGGAAGAGATGCACGGGGGCAAGGGATTTGGGGGAGGGCCAAGGGAATTCCATGCCCCCACTGAGCACACCACTCTCCCCAATTCTCCACATGTTCACCAACTTGGAAGTTCTCCAAACCCTGTTTATGAGGGCTTCATTTCATGGACATGATTGACTAAATCATTGGTCAATGGCCATTGGCCCCTCCTCCTTACCCAGAAGTCTGGAGGGTGGGACTGAAAGTTCTAACCCTCTAGTCCCAAGATTGGTTCTCCTGGCAACCAACCCCCCTCCTTAGGTGTGTTCCAAAAGTCGCCTCATTATCGTAACAAAAGACACTTTATGTTCAAGTCACTTTGGAAACCTCAAGGGTTTTAGGAGCTCTTTGCCAGAAATGGGGAAGAAGACCAAATATGTATTTATTACAAATGACAATGTCATAGTCATAAAAAAAGTGTTACTGGAAGGTGGCCATACCCATTCCCTTACCTATTGTTTACAGCTGTTTTCATGGCAGAGGTGAACAGTTGTGACAGAGCGAAATAGTTGTGACACAACCTAAAATGCAGGGGCCGGCAGAAGTAATGCCTGTTTGTGTGCGGTAGTAGGGTAATAATATGGATGTAATAATTTATAGTTTTACTTTGAACATTTCATCTAAAACAGCATATGGTATGCATGAGTGTGACATTGTTATGTTACAGAATTACATGGTTATGATTGTATAATTATAAAAAGGGTGTTATTTGTGCCTGACCCTGTATTTCCCAGCTGGCCCTTTACAAAAAGAAAGAGCCAACCTTAGTCTCTGTTAGTGACTCTCAACTCTGGTGCAGATTAGAACCACCTCCCAGGGGGTCCTACCTCTAGAGATTCTGATCATTGTATGTTGCTCTGGAATGGAAATGTGGGCATTTGTGGGTATTAAAACCCTCTTGGGTGATTCTAAGGTGCGGCCAGGCTTAAGAATCACTGGCTAGGGATCGCTAGGGATCGCTTTTACAAATGACAAGCAAAGCCGCTGGATACAAAATTAGAAATTATGACCAATTCACAATTCCCAGTTTTGTAATATGCCCAGTTGGTAAAGATACTGGCATAATATTTTCCATCACGGCATGAGGCTTGCAGTGTATAAATACTATGCTTCTGGTTCTTATGACAAAGCTGTTGGGAAAAGGAGAGAGAGGCCTCATGGTAAAAGCTGGATGGATCAGATAACCTACTTGATTTCCCAAAACAAAGCTGCATTTTACTCAGGTTAGACAAAGACAGTTAATTAGAAGATTATCCGTGCCTTGATTAGAAGCCTCACTGTGAAAAATACAGAATGCCACTTACATTAAACACAATTGAAACAAGTGGAACACAACTTTAGTGCACTTGTGTTGTCAATTTTCTCTTAATGGGTTTATAATTGTCTCTGCTGTTGTCATGTGGATCCATAATAAACAATGATTCTTGAATGCCTTCCCTCCCCACACACACCTCCAGTCCACATTTATATAGAAAGGCTTATAAATCATGCAATTTTTAGGCTGTGTGTGTGTGTGAAAGAGAGGGAGAGAGAGATACAAAGAGAGAGAGAAATACCTAAACACTACTAAGATAAAATTCTGTAGCCATGTGGCCTTTATGTAATGGTCTTTGTAAACTATGAAAAGAGATCCAAAGAGAGATCAATCTGTGAAAAGGACTGCTCTAGGGTTTTTGTATCATACAACTTATAAAATGTACTGTCACCCAATTCTTTCCACAGGGTTTGGGAGTTCCTAGGGAGGTAGGAGACAAGGAAAGACAATCTGAGTAGGGAACAAGCAGGCTCTAGAGTTCACTGTCTCTGTGATAAGAATGGGTTACAGGCGACAGAGAGGGATCATGCTGTAAGCTGCCACCACTGTTCCTCTCCTCACTGTGAAAATGTCTGCAGTCCTCCTGGTCACTAAGCCTTTGTCCTAAAGACCCTCCCAAAGAGTTGAATCCTGTGTCACTAAAAAGACCAGGGATGCCACAATGATCATCAGGAAAATAATGTTAATGTCCTCATTTCTTTCCCCTAATTCCTGCCAACCTGTATATAAGGAACGTGTATCGTTCAGATGACATGGGGAAAAGAATCTACCCTCTTCCCTCTCTTAACAGCTTCTCCTTGTGGAGGGGGAAAAATGTATCTGATTGGTGAGACGCTCAAGTACCTCAGCCATTGGTCCTTTCTTCTCTCTTAGGCAGGATTATGTTAAAGGATAAATGTACCCCATGAATCTCAGAATCTCAGCTTTTCTGTGCTTGATAAGGCATGGGTTGGCCACCATCTCTGCGTCACCAGCTGTGTAAGTGTGTGCTCTGCAGATGTGGTCTTCCTTCCTGAACTTTAGACTTGGAGAGGAAAGAGAATCTACTAGGAAACCCATTATAAATTAACATTCCTGCCATGTTCTTAAATCAAAATCAGCAGAAATGAAGCTGGCCCGTTGATTTGGAATTTGGAGGTGAAGTGCATGTGTTTAACTAGCAACCTCAAACCCCCAACCATACTGTTTGACATATTTACTATTATTCATATGATTCAAAACATGGGCTCTTAATAGTAACCCTGTGAGGTCACTGAAATAGGTATTTGTTTCAAATGTTTCCTGAAAGTTTCTGGCTATCCCTTTTTTGCTTCTATGCCTGTTAAAAAATCTACTGTAATTAATTTCTCCCTTTGTCTATCCTTCCACCATACCTCCACCAAATTTGCCTATTTTGATAACATGCAGAATCATCCCAAACATTGTTGTAATGTCCCCAAAAGCTCCACCAAGCAGTCTGGTTATTACTCCTAAGTTTTCAGCCCCTTAGCTAAGTATAAGGAGCCACAAAATGTCGGTGTGAGTGTACTGAAATACAGAGAGTGAAAGAGAATAGGTCTGCCACTTTCATTTTCTAAATAAGTTACTGCTAAGTACTGTGGACACAAATGCAAAACATGAGTGGGTTCTGCTCTCAGATAATTCTAATGGATAAAGTTCAATGGGACATTACCTTGATCAACCACTGGATCCTATACGAGCCCCAATACGTGCCTTTCTTCCCTAGTATCTGGTGCTGCCTGAGGATGGCACAGCTGGTACAACGGAAAGAAGGCTATACTCAGACTACTACAGCTCCAGAGAAAAAATGGGAGAGCAAAAGCCATTTGGGCAACCATCATCAAGGCGTCTATTCTTCACTCCTATTCTTCTTGGTCCTATTTTAAACAAGGGCATTAATGGGATTTTTGTGAAATCTGATCTTTTCCTTCCCCAAATCACTGAAGGAGAAACCTACCATCATGTAGAACAAAGCAGCTAATTCGTGCTCATGACAACTAATGACAAAATCAGAAATAAATATATACCTTCAAGAAGGAATAGACTAGTAGAAATAGATGAACGTTCAAACGCAAAAATTATGTCCCCATTCAACAGTCTTATGAAAGAGTTACCCCAAAATATGGGAGAATATGAGCAAGACTAGACATAGTAAATAGCCAGAATTGTTTTCAAATTCTGTTGAAAGGTTACTTTAGAGACGGCCCTGAAGCATCAAAGACTCTTTAAGATGCAGCAATGAAATAAACATAATTTTCCCAACACTCTGCATTATTATTATTTCAGTAATAAGGAGCATTTTTCAGAGACTGATTCCACATTAGACATACTGGAAGGCTGGTGGCCATCATTATTTTAAGAACATCATAAGTTAATTTTGTCCTTGGCATCTTTTCAACATCACAAATAACACAACTTTAAAATCTGCCAGTTTAAGTGCAAATTCTATCTCATGTTTTGTTCCCCCTCCAAAAAAAATGTAAGCTTACAATGTTCTTGAAAAAATGTATCAAGTTCTCATGAGATTTGTGGAGATAACATGAAATCTGAAAGAAGTCTGCTCATTTTGGGTTTTAGAGCATTTCAATGAATATTGCAATCTTGACTAATTTAGTCATAACTAGTGCTCTTATTTTTGAAGTGAACGAGAAGATAATTGTCAATTATATAAGCCCATAGTATGTTGGCATGTTAGCAATATATTAGTGCAAATTTTATACTCATGATGATTTTTTCCATATATATTTTATATCTTCATATGTATACAGGATCTAGCACAAATAACGCCTCTTTTTTCATCATTACAAAATCTTTTATTACAAAATCATAAGTATGTAATTCTGTAACATAGTAATATAGCACTCAAGCACACCATATGACATTTTAGGTAAGATGTTCAAATTAGAACTATAAATTATTACACCTATATTATTACTCTACCAACCACACTCGAGCAGGCCTTAATGCTGCTGGGCCCTATGTATATAAATCTTTTACAATGATATCTTATAGTTTTTAAAAATCAAGTTCTTAAATCACTGATGCTCCTTCTCTTAAAGTATGCAAAAAAGAGGAATCCATTTTGAAATCCTAGATCTGCTATTTCTTGGCTGTATGCTTTTGAAAATATTATTTAACTTCTCTGAAGATTTCTCATCTAAAAAATAAGGATAATTATACCTACCTGAAAAGTTAGCATAAAGGAATAAAGAAATTTTGCAATATTTGTTTTCTCTTCTCTAAACAACCCACATCAACCTAATCCTAGCAATGATTCACAAATTTTTTTTCATCCTAATTATTCTACTCTGACATGTGTATTAGTCCTTATCAAAAAATAATAATAATATTTTTGATGAATAGTACTTGGACCCTAAAAATACTGTAAGAAGCAAAATTATTCATGGTTCTCCCCTGAGTTCAGGTTTTAGACCAGAAACGTGAGTTTTGGCACTGGTGTGGCAATGGTTAATAGCTGCCAAAAAATCCTCCTGGCCTCTAAAATTATTATCTTTCACCTATGTGAATTATCTCCTCATGTTTGTTGAGAGAACAGTGCCTACCTGAAATGCTGCAGTATCATAAAATCATTCTTCAAAAATACATTCTGGGTGAAGGGCAGATATATCAGTTAGACAAGGTCCTCAGGTCATAAGGTTTAAATAATAAGTCAAGTAATCAATGGGTTTTATAGCTCATAATGGATGAATTCATCTTTCACTTAAATAACCTGAGTAGCTAAAAGCTTTTGGTAATTTTCTTATTATAAAATTCACTTGTTTAAAGACAAACTGTTTTCCAAAATTGACGAACCATTTTCTGTAAATCACAGTTCTCGCGCCTTGCTCTTACAAACCCATATAAATATCTTTCTTTCTGAAGAAGATTTTGGACTCATAGAATATTCATTTGTGTGCCTGGACACTCCATCAAAAAAAATTCTGCATGATTAAATAGAATATATTATTCTGCCTCTTTATTTGCATAATAAATCAGACCTAAACTCCTGGTCATTGAGGGTTATTTTCAGCATCTAACAAGTTGTGCCTTCAACCTTGTTCTCAATTTTCAAATTAAAATAATTATAAGGGTACACAAAGTTTCCACAATTATTAAACTGCAAATGGATAGTCAAGAATATGTGGACTAATTTAATATGAACATCGCTGCTATATGATGGTCAAGCAAATAATTCTATCAATTATACCGTTCAGGGGTTGACCTACTATACAATGGCTGATACATCTACTTTTAAGATTGAATACTGTAGTAGGATTATAAATACAAACTTCTTTCACAGTCCAAGCTCAAGTATCAGCATGGGATGTCTCTGCTTATGGAAACCTTTGTGTTCTCCCTAAAAGGTAAAGGACACATGGACACAGACAACAGAGTTGTGATTGCAGCTGGGAGGGTGTGGGTGGAGTTGGAAGAATGTATAAGGAGGATAAATGGTAATGGAGAAAAACACAGTAAAAAAAGTTACACCTCAAAAAAAAAAAGATTAACTAGAACATCTTTGATGTAGGCCTATACCGAGATAACTAAGTTCAAGTTATAAAAACACTCATTATTAAATGTTTGAATTACTAAAATATTAACATTGAAATTAAGAATGAGTCAAATTTGATCCTCATTCTTTTCATAATTAACCATTAAATGCATAATACATGAAAAAATATTTTTAGGACCTTTGTGTAATATTGAAATTAAGATTTTATTCTATATGTAGATACTTGTACACAATAAAAATATATCAAATGTAAAACAATATTAGTGCACCTATATATTGAAGTGGGTGCTTTCAAGTTGGAAGCTGAATTATATTCTTTCAAGGTTTCAGATTTATCTGATCATGTCTGTAGGTGAGTCAGGTCCTCCAAGAGCCTCTACGTATTATGAACCCCATAGACTTTTGAGGAATAACTTATCTCAGGAAAAGAGAGTTGATGAGCACTAAGTTCATCCAAGAATAACAGAATAATACTGTAGAGGAAGAGTGGTCTTGAGTAGAGAAGATTATTGATCATTGACAGCTTTATAATCCAGCTTTCGTGAATTTATATCCAATAGTTGAATAGACTGGTTAGAATTTTTTAAATCAGTAAAAGAAAAGAACTGCCCTGTTGAAACTTGTGAAAGCACTGAGGACATGAAGTAGTTTTACTTTATAACATGAGTAATAGAATAAATAAAAAATAAGGGGATGAAATATCATCTCTCTTGGTCTTCGGAATTGGAGAATGAGAAATAAGGAAGTTGTTGTAAGCAAAGAGAGAAAGAAGAAGTAGTATATCAACATATTTTTGATGGCCTCAGCAGAAGAATATGGGAGAAAGGAAAAACAAAAACAAAACAAATAAAGATAAACATGAATTCATGAGCAAATATAGGATGCCTTCTGGAGACTTGGACAACTATTTGGATTGTACTGCATTTTTGTAACTTCCCTCCCCCCACCTGCTTTTATAAAGACTGTAGAAATAAAATACAAAAGGCATGAATTATAACTAAGATAATTTACCTGTGACCTTATCAAAATCAGAAAGAATTAGAGGAAAATGGAGTTATTGTAGTTGAACACAACCAATAACAGTAACAACAAAAAAATTCCATTACTCTTACTGTGATTTCACATCTACTTTTAATTGAGATAGCCTTGTTAATTTCATATGTTCACATTACCATGTTATAGTTATCCTATGTCTTATGACTCAATTTTTAAGTTAGCCATTTTCCCTTAATACTTACAAGTCAACTTTTCCTGTCATGTCTATA
The DNA here is from genome assembly GCF_021234165.1 of Pteronotus mesoamericanus. Classification (NCBI taxonomy): domain Eukaryota; kingdom Metazoa; phylum Chordata; class Mammalia; order Chiroptera; family Mormoopidae; genus Pteronotus; species Pteronotus mesoamericanus. The sequence continues at coordinate 9,210,173 of NW_026555229.1, forward strand.
TTTGTTAATCTAAGCAACAGCATCCCTAGAAACATGGAGTCACAAGGCCAAAAAAATATCAGGTTTATTTGTTCTTCACTTAATTGAGTACTAATGATTCTTGGTTTACTTTCTTTTTCCTTGAAATCCTTCAGTACATAGTACAGCAGTCTACCTCCTCCAGAAGAAATCAACATAGTGATTAATACTGGCCTTTGGAATATAATTTCATGTCATTAGCAGAGTAAAATAAATAGCAGTAGCAAAATGATGCCTATTATAAGCTTCTCCACTCAACCCCATTTCTGTGGATTTTAATACGCTATCACCATTGGAGTTTTGTTAATTTCTCAGAAAACTGAACCATGAAAGTGTAACACAACTGAGTTTGGCCCTGTGATATAAAATATATAATCAATTCCACAACATTATAAAAGAGCGTTCTATTCAAAATTTCGTAGATAAGTTCATAGATTTGAGGTGAGCATTTTGAGGCAGAGGACTTCAACTTGCTATCTTTCATTGTTCTCTGAACATCTGAATCCCCACAAATTGCATATTCCATGACATATGAATAACGTTCAAAATGTGTATTGAATAAACATAGGAATCTTTAAAGGTTGAGAGTGAAATAGAGTTGGAAATATCGATGTTTTATTAGACTTCATAGACTTTGTAGGATGGACCATGGATGATGGAGTGAGATCACTTGATGTCATTATGTCCCTGCCTCTTTTGCTGAAACCAGTCACAAGATATGTGCCCAGTTGGTTCTTCTGCTTGTTCTGCACTTCTCTGTCCAACTCTCATGCTTGGTCATTGTTCCCACCATCTCACCACTCTGCCCAAAGCTCTCTATTGTAATACCTGTGAATTTCAGTGTCTTATCCTGATTTTTAAGGATTTCCATGATCTGTGGCTTCCTGAACCCCATTTCCCATCATTATCTTTCCATGGTTTTATTCCTTCTTGCTTTAGTTCTTATACCTTACTGATCCATGACCATAAAACAATCATTCCTATGTCTGTGATTTAAGTCATCAATTTTTTCCATGCAAAACATACATATTCTTTGCTCGCTTCTGTCCTTTCAAATCTCACTCACTCTTCAATACTTAGATGCAGGTTCTCTGCAAAGTATTTTCAAACTAATGATATCTTATTGATATCTCATTAATTCAGTGCTAACATAGCATATGCTGAGATACAAAGTAACTGGCTGCCGGATACACAAATAGTAGTATAATGCAGGCCCAAGTTTAAAATTCTTATATTCTAGTAGAAAAGATCAACATATGAGCAAATAATTATAATGTAAAGAGATAAGCACAAGCTTGAATGCACACAAATGGCTATGGGAGTACATTTTTAACTCTTGTACTATCTTTCATATATTTGAGAAAATATTGTATATTTATTCCCCTGCTGTTTCTTGACATTATATAAGTATTAACTTGTTTTTCAGGCTGAGGACACATATGCTGAGGACAAGAATGATGTTTGAATACATTATGTTCATGTGTTTTAGCCTAGCATGGGGATTATTACTAGATTTTCCCTTTCTCTCTGTAGATGCCTAGATTTATAGAAAAACATATAGAAATTAAAACTATTTTATATCATTCTGCATAAGTTCTTTAAAAATTGTTTTTGAAGTACACAAAAGGAATAAGATAGGAAGAAGATAATTTATAAAAGGAGAATACGAGTAGAGACTACAAGTATAAAAATATATTTAACCTTACAAATTGTTAAACATGTGTAAAATAAATCAACAGGATACAATTTTATACAAAATTTTATAGGTTTAGAATAATCTGGGTTATATATTATATAAATTAAAAATCTACTTGTTAGTAAATAACAGAACACTTGGGTAAAGTCATATAAATAATAAGGGTTTATAAGAGGTCTAGAGGCCTGTGCAATAACTCAAGAATGTTGTCAAAGAGTAATTTATTTATTTATCCCACTAGGGAGTCAGCAGTGAACAAAATAATTGTCATTCTCGCTCTTTTATTCTAGTTGTGTTTGGGTATGGAAGAAAGAGATAAAAAGGAAATTAGATGGATGGATAGATATACATAAAGATAAATGTATATTGATATGTTTCATATGCATGTTAGAGCAGATATCAATAACTATTAAGAATAATAAATAAAGGTAATATAGATAGATAGTTTGGGGTTTCTAACTTATCTACTCTTCCATATTGATTAGCAATATCCTCCATTCATGTTTATAGGATGGCTAAAGCAATATCATATGCTCATATGACAACCCTTAGCATAGAAAGAGTAAGAATAAAGGGGAAAATCTTTCTCTTCCTGAACTTTCTGTTTTCATTGGGATGGAAAGTATTTCCTAGAATTCACTCAGGCAACATCCCCCTACTCCTTGTTGGCAGCAATAGGTTGGTCACATGTCCTTTCCTAAAGCAATGACTGAAAATGGAGAGGGGACAACCATGACTGGCTTGAGTAAAATTATTCAACCGTTGGTGCTAGAAAAGGAGTTTATATTCCCTCAGGCATATTGCCTGGCTTGATATCTGAACCAAATCAGTGTTCTTTTAGCAGGGGGAAGAGAGAAAAAAATGGCTTTAGGGGAAGTCAACACACAGTGTCTGTCATAAGGTTTACTGAGAAAGTTTAAGCTGGTTGCTCATGGTCACATGACTATTAACCACAGGGCCCTAACTTCAGCCCAAGTCTTTTGACTTCACTCTCAGGGCTTTTTCACTACTGAGCAGACTCTAAGCTCCATGCTGTTTTATTTCACAATACATACATGTACACAATTTTAGCACAGAATCATAGAGTAAATGTGTATGGAAGGAATGGATGAATGAATAGAATGAACTAAATAGAAATAGTTAAAAAAAAGCAAATGCCAGTTTTTCATCTCCTCTCCTAAAACATGTCCACAGATTTGAACAAACAACTTAATTTCAGTTCTTTGATTATAAAACAAATGGTTAAACCTCATTTCAAGGGCTTCTCAGGTTTGTCTCCTAAATGAAGATGTGTGCTCACTTCACCCAGTAAAGAAATTCATATTCCTAAGCTTAGACCTCCAAGAGCCTTAGTATTTATGAGAAATGCATTGTTTCAGTATCAGCATAAACAAATTACTAAATAACTTGTTTTTCAAAGATATAAAACATCACAGTAGGTTGTGCCCTAGCAGAGGCATATATATTGATAGAACACATATCCTCAAAGGGTATTTTTTTGGCTACTCTCATTCCATCCCAATACCCTCTTGGCTTTGATATAACTCTCTCTATGTGTAAAAGAGTCTCTACAACAGTGGGTAGACCTTGGGCATTAGTTCCAGTCTCATCTCTACCATACACTTGTCAGGTGGTCTTAACAAGCCATGTGATCATGTATAGTCTCTCTTTCCTGTAGAAAGAAAAAAATTGTAGCTACAATACCTTGTTGAAATTTGGTGAAGATCACATGTGATTTTTATATGTGATAATAAATGCACAGTGTGTGCCACATAAATGTCATTTATTAAATGATAACTATTGTTTTTAATAATGCATTGTACTTAGTTTGACTTGTTAGTCATGTAAAAGTTTATGAATCATCTCTGAGAGTTTAGAGGTCAGGAAAAAGAATAAATTATTTCTTCTTATTTTTTATCTTACTGTGCAGATTTCTGGATGTATATTAATTCATATGAAATATATGTTGTTAGTGAATATTTATAAAATATATATTATTAATACATACAGTGTTTGCTGTGGACCCCACATAAAGAGATGACAAATAGTAACGAACCTAAAAAATCTTATGAGTTGATGGTCTTAAAACCATAGGTTTTACTTACTATGAATCTAAAAAATTGTATAGAAAGTCATAAGAAAATAATTCATTTTTTTCTATTAGAGCTAAAATGGGAACAAATAAGCAAAATAATGTGAAGGATTTACTCAGTTTTCAAAGGCTGAGGACTTCTTGATATGAGATTCAAAGAGGTTAGCCAGTGTAACCCCTCATGAAATATTGGATAAAAAACTATCAGATTTAGCCAAGGTGTCTGAAATGAAATCTGTTGTGGAAATAAGAGGAAGAACATAAACCTGGTTAAGTCTTCTTTCATTTTACGCTGGAAGAATACAAATTATATTTATCAAAAAAAGTATCTTTTGATGCAGAATGTCAGTTTAATTGCCCTCCCAAAGCAGAAGTTTAGTGCTGGGAAGGGGGCGGTGGGGACGGACCAGGAGTTTATATTTCACATTTAATTGTCTTCAAGGAAGACACAATAGTATGAGTCTCAAGCACCAGCCCAAGGGAAAGAAACTGAAGGCTATCTCTTTGTGAACAATGGGCTTCATTTCATGCTTTGTTCTAGTGGCAATGAACTTTATTCAGTCACTGAAGAACTCTGGCTAATTTTTCCTTCTAGTCCCCAGGCCTTAGTTGGTATTCAATGAAAACAGTAAACTGACATATAGAGAACATTCAATAAACGGTGGATAAACATCTTACCTAAACTTTGGATGAGCCCTACGGTCCTAGGCTTTATGATTCTCATTTTGCCAGTAATGAAAAGGAGACTCAGGTACATCACATAAATTTGGCTGCCCACAGACCTGGATTTGAATCACGGCTTTGCCACTTTCTAACCCTGTATTCTTGGGCAAAGTCCATCCTCTTTGCACTATCCCATAATATGTCCATTTTCCCCTCCAACAGAAGTCCGCTTCAGTGGAACTCATATTTTGTGGACCTTCCTTATCCATCCCCCAGTCTTTGCTTTGGATTGGACAGACTGGACGCAGATCAGCATGGCCCTCGACAGGTGCACATAGCGAACACTCTTGCTCTTACATTGTCAGTGTCAGCAAAGTTTAGAGGTTATTGTTTTGCTTAGGCAGAGCTTAAACTTATGAGCTAGCAAAGTGTTCCAACTCTTCATAAACGATTTGACTTTTTGACAAGATGTCATCTTACAATTCAGAAAAAAATGAGGAAAGGCTATTATTACAGGGCACCTTGGGTAGACCAGAGCCCAATATCACAGAAAATTTTTCTCAGTCTTTTCAGATCATCAAGCTAAATAATGAATCTGAAGTTTCCTGATGTCTTTCCTGCCATGAAGGAAATTAGATATGGTCTCCCCTGGGTACCATTCAAAAGAGTTCTAATGATAGCACAAAAATATTGAAAGATGCTAAACAAGATTTTTTTATTTAAATATATACAACTATATATTTATGAACTTCATCAAAATGAAAAGGGAAGTTTTAACTTCAATGTTAATATTATTCCCTCATTTTTTGATGTTATATATAAATACTAATAATTCTGGGGTTTTGTGAGATAGATATTTATAATTATGGCAGATTTCATTAGCTAAAAAGCCAGTATTAGAAGGTAAAAATTAGATTTTAATGAACAATTCTTTGGAAGGATGTCATGAATTGTTATCTGGAGGATATAATCATAACTCCAAAATCAAGCAGATTAAATGAGTCCAGGAAAGAACCAGAGAGAATAAAGATTAAAATAACTTCAAAGACAGGCCCCTCTGAATCACTTTCCCACCCCCTAGGGAAAATGACATAGTAAGTACAACATAATAAAGAATAAGAAATGTGTGCTTTAAAAAATGTAATGTGTGTTTTAATGCTTTGTATTTGATGGGGAAAATTTGGGTTGACGATTTTTACTATTGTAATTTAACACAGCAAATTAAAGGCTTTGGCAGCAAATAAATAGATACACAGTGAATGGTGCAAAATTCAATGGCCTTGCGCAGGATATTGTCCAAATTCTGCCTTGTCAGCCTTCATGAATCCAGCACCACTACAGAAGAGGTTAATGACCAAAATAGATTTAGGGTGTGCGTCTTCCAATGCAGCCTGGGAGGGCTGATGATGAATCGAAATAGTAAGTAATGTTACAATGACAGCAAATGCACAGACCTGTTTCCTATCCTGTATTGTAGTGAACACTCTATATACATAAAACATGTTATAACAAGGAACTCTAGGAGCCAAAAAGTAAGGATAGCCTTATCTCACTACCTTAGTTTATTCCTGTTAGGTATCATGTATTGGATTGTAAGAGCTTCACATTAGTTAGGCTTGAAATTGCATTTATATTTTCTAAACTAATAAAATATTCTTTCAAATAAGAAAATGGAAAAGAACCACCTCTACCTACTTAGTGGTAATCAGAAAGCATGAACATTTCATTCTAGAAGCAAACATGCGTGAGCCATTTTGAAATTGCTGTGACTGTCTAACAATATTGTGTTAGCAATAGATTACAGTGAGTTTATGTTTCTTCTTGTGGAGTGAGAATTGTAATTCAGCGTGGGTAGTGGTCTAGTAATCCTCAGCTCACATACATGGCCATTCATAATCCCCTTCCCCATCTATAGCTTCATTCTGAAAAATCTCTATCTCCTACAATTTTTTTTTCTTAATGAACCAAGGAAAGAAGATTCTTTATTGCTCGGATTGTTCACAATCCTGTTAGGGCAGGGAGGAGGTGAGTGGACACCAACATCAAAGCCTGACCAGGCTGAATCGTTAGAGATATGTTGGTCCTTCCGGAAACTTCGCGTTAGTTTGGTGGTGCCAGTGTGTGTGTGTGTGTGTATGTGTATGTGTGTGTGTGCGCGCGCGCTGTGTGATGATTATGGAATGGACTCAATTAATTATAACAAAAAGAAAACACAATACTTTAGCTGGCACCTCGCAGCCCTCATATAACTTTCTACCTTCTTCCTCCATTCTTCCACAAATCCTAATTAAAGAGTAAATGGACTATTCTTTGTATTTACTAGAATGCAGTCTCTTCTGCCACTAAATCTTTGATTCCGCTGACCCCTAGTTCTTTAATGTCTGTCCACTGAGATAAAACCTATTTTTCAGGATGTAACTAAAAGGAAACATGTCTGTCAAGCCCTCCTACTGCTAATTTAACTGCTAATCAAATTTCCTCTTTTAATAACAAAAACCTTTAGAAATTTCCCTTGAAAACCCTCTGTCTGCTATGAAACAGCCAGTCATGTATTTCTGTTCTTATTTAATAAATTGCTCTCTTGCTTTTACTAAACTTATATATCTTATCCTCATTGCTGCTCCTTATTCAGGGCTCTGATTTTTTTAACATATTCAGTAAATGTTGATGTATATCTAAAATACAATTTAAGTTCTATACAGTTTTGTCCTTTAAAATCACTTTGAATAAATCAGGTTTCTATAAATGGTTTCTATAAACGGTTGCTATAAATAAGAGGAATTCCTTACTTGAGTCTGTAAATCCCAGGGTCAAATACAAAAACTATATGGTCAGATAACGTAGATTCAAATTTAAGTTCTGTTACCAAATAACAGAGCTCTTGGGCAAGTTACTTAACATCTCTTTTCATTGTTTTTTAACCTGTGAAATGGATGTGATCATTATATGATCATTAATACCTATCTTACAGGGTCATTGGAAGGTTTAAATATAGTAATATATGTTCAGTACTTATAAGTGTGCTCACCAGCATATGGGATATGTTAAATTAGTATTAACCACCTTGCTTTCTGTTCTATAGATGAGACATTCCAAACAGTCATTGACAGCCTGGATCTGTTTTGCAATCATGGGCTGTTCAAACTCACACTGCTCTTATACACAATAAACTGACTGGGAGTAAGTCATACCTGCCCCAGTTACACAGGGTCTGTGTTCTCTGGTATTTGAGGTACCAGAGCTGCTTGCTGGCTTCCTGACCAGAAGCCTCAATGTCACATGCCATTCTTCACAGCACACACACTCTTCTGAGACACTCATCCAAGCTATCCAGCTGGCCCATGTAGGCACTGGATTTAAGAGACTTGGAAGTTTGCCCTGGCTGGTGTGGCTCAGTGGACTGAGTGCCAGACTGTGAAGCAAAGGGTCACTGGTTCAACTCCCAGTCAGGGCACATGCCTGGGTTGCAGGCCAGGTCCCCAGTGAGGGGGCGGGGGCGGCATGTGAGAGGCAACCACACACTGATGTTTCTCTCCTTCCCTTTTTCCTTCCCTTCCTTTTTCTCTAAAAATAAATAACATCTTTTTTAAAAAAAAGACATAAGTTTAAGAAAACAATAATTTGTGAATACATTGCTGATGATCACCTTAGGAAATTGACCCAGCCTGTGTGTCAGTATTACTATTGCAACTGTGACCTTGACTATTTTTATTGCTACTAGCCAGCATTTATTGAGTGGCAGACATTTTCCAGGCACTGTGATAGCCATTTTACATAATTCCTCTCTATTGCTATGAGAAACTTGCAAAATATTATTGGTTTACTTATTGTTCAAGTGAGGAAATGGAGAATCATTGAAACACAGCCACTTGCTCGAAGTCTGTGGTGTCAGCAAGAAAACATAGGACCATCAGGCTCCAAACCCAAAGCTCCCCTACCATAGTGAGGTCTCTTCCTTTTGTCAGCCTTTCTGGCTTCTCTCACGCAGTCTTTATCCACATACTGAGGAAGACTGAAAGAGGGTTATTTTGGCTCTGCTGCGCAGAAGATGAATTTTTAAAGCATAGGCAGACCACAAAGGAAGGAAGAGGCAGGAATGCCTGAGCACTGTCCTGGGACAAAGGTAGACACACTTTCTCTATTAGAAATATGGAAATTAACTATAAAAAAATCTTTCCCTCATCAATACTAGAGCCTCTTCCATTTGAATCCCCTGAAGTGAGACAAAAGCCTTTAAAGATAATTTTCCAATTGCTGAATCTCAGCCTTATTTTAGAAAATATACAACCTTTGAATGCAAAACAACCCCTTTCTAATGAGGCAGTGAAACAATGCCTTGCCATTACCATTACAAACTGGGCATTTCAAACAAAGGAAACTCACTATGTCTGTATAAATAGTGAATTAAGTATCTATTATTCATTCTCATTGAGATATATAACAAACATTTTCATAATTTTACTAAGAATAATTTGTGGTTGCTTGTTAATTTTTGTTTATAGTTTCATTAAACTCCTTGGAGCTCAAACTACTCTTATTTTGCTGGATCGTTTGTAATATTGCTAGGAATTATACTTTATGATATCTGTTGCAGAGAGAGGACCTATTTCTGCAAATCCTGGCTATCTTTCCTGATTCTCCAAGAAGCAAAGTATTCAGCGCAATGTTTCCATTTCAGAATAAATTACTTAGGATGCAATGAAATTCTAGCTTCTCTCTAAAAAAAAAGGAAAGCAAACTATAAATTGCTGTAATAATTGTCTGACAGCTCTAATATCTAGTTATCAAATTATATTTTTCTGGATTAATTAATAATATTTTCAAGGGACAATATTAAAAGTAGATGAGCTGGAAAATGTTTAGGAGAAAAGAAACAGGAAAACATTGAAATATTGCAGGGAAATCACTTAGTGACCAGTTCCTTTAAAACACCAAAATAATTAAATCCAGATTGTCCGAGAGCTCTCGAATGTTGATGGGCATTCCACTGTGGCTGGCACTAAATAGCATCACCGAAATTATTTACAACCAAATGAGGTGCTGCTTCAGAAAAGTGTCAAAGTATGCCTCACAATCCTTGATATGTGAACTGATTTCTGTGTTCACTATGCTCCACACAAACATAAAAAGGGATCAAGCCCTTTTTGTATTGGGTTGTATTGGAATTCACCCTAATCTTACTCAGATTTTACCAACCCATTCTATAGTAATTGAAAATGTCACCAAAACAATGCCTCCCTTAATGTAGTGTGAAATTAGCAACTACTGTGAATAAGGAATAACCAAGTTCAACCATTTTAAATGGTAAACTGTCACCATGCTGTCTTTAATCTATATGTACAAAATAATTTGTCATTTATATAGCACCCACTCCCTTCAATATGTCAACACATCGATCTAGTGTTCTGTCTCCTGCAAGTTCTCCATCATCTTTATATGAGTAAACTGTTACATTCTAAGGGAAGCAAACATTCTAATATATTCATGCTATTATTGCTCCTTGGAAAAGATCCAGAGCTTCAATAAGGCAGTGATTGGAAATGCACGAAGTATTTTAATATCCTAATTATTTTGATTTAACTTCCTCTAATAGTTTAAATTGATACTGAATTTATTTAGAACCCATTAGAGGTGTTTTTTTTTTCTTCAATAGATCATAAACACACACTGAACTTAATCTCAAGACAAAATTAATTATTCATGCTTCAAATTGCCGATACACGTTTCCAAAAACCTGCCACCCCTTCTACATTCAGGCTTTTATTTTAATTCCTTTTCCACTTTAGGAAGGTAATTACTGGCAATGTATATGTCATTCTGAAGAGCAGTGAGGCCTTCGGCTCAGTGATTTAAACACAAAATAGACACTCAGAGTTACAAGGAGAGAAGTTAGTTGGTATCATCAAAATCACCATCAAAGCCTACCATCCGCACAAGCTGAACTACCAAGATGAAAAGGACAAAAAGTTTCAAAAACCATCTCTCCTGTATTAATGAAGGAGAACTAATCATTAAATTATTTCTCACACAGCACAGAGAACTCAAGGTTGTGTTTTCAATGAACACAGTGTGCTTCTTTGTAATTAACATTTTGCTGAGTTTAAATGGATGTTTTTAAAGGATGTTTGTAACACCTTGCTGAGTTCAAATGGATGTTTTGACACAATGAAAACATTCCATATTTATGATATATGGAATGTTTTCATTGTGTCAAAACATATTTAAACATGTCAGTAACCAACTACAGCAATGCAAGACCTTTTGACTCTTCTTTTTGCCAAACATGAGCAGGGTTAAATAATAATAGCTGCAATTAACCAAAAACCTACCAATGCCACAAATGGTGCTAAGCACCTCATATGTACTAATTCTTTGCAATTCAATTCTCAGACACTCTTATCAGATTAAGTTCTATTAGGATCTTCATGTTACAAAAAAGAAAAAGAAAGAAAGAAAGAAAAAAAGAGAAGGAAAAAAAACAACCTAAAAATTAGAAACTTGAAGAAACTTGCTATAAATACTACAAATAATAAATAACAGAGCCAGGTCTGTTTACCTCTTAGCCCTAATGCGATTAACTACGAACATGCAACCCTCTGTTTTTAGGTGGCATAGGCACAGTCAGTTATTCACCCAGCACACAGGGCAGGGCATCCTTGCACCGGGCCTTGGTGTGTGGCGGGGCTATGAACAATACGAAGAGTCTAAGACATGGTCCCAATGCTCAAAGAAACAGTGTAAAAGGACAGAAATACTTAACAAAAAATATATATACACACACACATATGTATACATACACACATATATACATGCATACATATATATAGCTTGTAAGAAATGAAAGTGGTGATTTTGAAGAAAAATGGAATTTTTCTTTTTTCCTTAAAACAAGAGCCACACAATTATGTAAATGAAATAAAATTAATAGCAAAGGCATACACTATCTATTTTGACCAGGCAAAATCTAGAAGGCCTGTAATCCTGCTTAATTCTGTCACTAACATCAGCATCATCTTAGCAAAATCTTTAACTCTCTGGCCCTAGGTTCCTCGCTTATGAGGAGTGAAATAGGATACTAGATCAAATTTTAAAAATAGAATATATCAAAAACCACCTAGAAAAAGAATAAAGCACTACTCAAGTGTAAAATGATATTATCTCTAGTTTCAGCTAGAAACATTTAATCTCTGCCTCTGATTGCAGTGCCAGACTCACTGTTATAAAGCTGCAAACCTGACTTGTGTTGCTTTTGGATGAAGAGCGTCTTTATTAGAGATCTATTTTTTTTCTGGTATCTTTTCCTTCAAGTTGATGTTTCTTAGGTGCAGAGGGTCTGGCTAGTGATATTTCCCACACCTAGGGGAGATGAAATTACAGAATAAATGAGAAATGACAGGGTGATTCAACAGGCTTGTCTTGCTTTTGTTCTAGTTGAAATAGCAAACGGAGGGTTACTTCATAAGTCATCTGTCTGGATAAGGGATATAATCCATGTCTGTGCCTCCAGTTCATGATATGCTAAGCAACCACCTTGTCAGGCACCTGCTGTAACATATATCAGCATGCCAATTATATGATCCCAAGAGACGTGATTTTGGCATAAATTACAAGCTTCCTAAACCATTAAATCCTTTGCCTCTTCTTATTCCCTTCAGTGATCTGTCCTTCTTTTTAATCTTCATCTACTCAAATCACAAACAATTTTGGGTTCACTTCCGTTCCTTCCATGAAGGCTTCTTTGGCCAACGTGTGCTGTTAATTAAAATCCCTGAACTTGACTCCTGACTCCAATACCTCAAACTGTGTGAGTTCTGGCTAGTTACTTAAAGGGTGTCTAGGTTGAGTACCTTCATCCTTAAAAGGGAAAATATATCATCTGCTGTAAGAATTTAAATAAGCTAATGTATGTAAATATACTTAGCACAGTGCTTGGCATATAATAAGTGAACAAGAAATGTCAATTAGTGTTGCAATTTGTAATATCCAAAGCCCTAAAAAACTTATACTTTATACGGAAATTACACACCTTTTTTTTTTGTTTTTGCTTGTGTCTTTCATTTGGTTGTTAGAATTAACTTTTTCTATTTTTGACAGCTCCTCTTCCAGAATTTTTTTCAGGTGGCTTCCTAATTTAATTTTGAGCATAAGAATATATGAGGTATTTTTTCTGCATTTTCTGTAGCATCAAGTACTGTACCTTCACATAAGAAGCATTATGTGGATGCAGAAATAAATGGTAACTTACTTGGCTCCTGCAGTGTGGCCTCTGGCTAAGCGTCCTCTGAATATTTTACTTGTGTCCTCTGCCCCTACAAGAGTCTGATATTTATATTATCTCCCAGCCTGTGGAAAGTTTCTTCCCTTTTTAGATTCTGCCAGTGTTCAGCTCTCACTCTGTTGTGGCCCATAAAGAAAGGACAAAATTCACACTAGCAATGCTGAAGGCACTTAGACTCCAGGGCACAGGAGCAGAATAGGATTCTGGACATTGATTTGATTGACAAGAAAACACATTAAAATTTCAAGAGTGGCATTGAGGCCAAGTGTGCAAAAATGTGCTCACCCAGCATTCAAGATATTCTTTCTATAGGGAACAAAGCAGAGTCTTCGCTTGAACACAGACCCCGGCCCCACTATAACAAACAGATGGGTGTCATGGACATATTCTGGCCTGAGAGTGAAAGCAGGAAGGACCAGACTTCCTACCAATCACTCTCCATGTGAGTTTAGATAAGCCACTTCTCTCTGGACCGCAGTTTCCCTTGTGCAAAGGAGAATAAACCAGATGTCTTCTCAGATTCTTACAAAATGTACCCTTCTATGAACATAAAATAGATAATATATATAATAAAATATAGCATAATAAACTAGACTGGCATGAAGAAGGGGTAGTTAAAAATAGGAAAAGAATTATGGTGTCCACTTAGGAAAATAAAAGTCCCATTTTGATACATCAAGTTTATGTAATTCAGTCAAGATTTGACATTATTAAAGAGTTCCTTGACATTGAGTCAGAATATGGGGGCAGAGGAAAAGAAGTCAGGTTCCATGCAACACAAATCACAACCTATTTCACAATAGTGCTCGACATAAACAAAAAAGAAAAAGGTAACTTCTTGATTTTTATAAAAGTTGAAAAAGTTAAAAACAGACTTCTTTTTAACAGAGAGAAACATTGTACAGTGTTGTTCTTACAGGTTCTTAGAGCAGTTCATGAAGATAGGCTGTTTTTTTCATCTTTCCTGACCCAAGATGTGAATTTAAGTACAGGCACCTGAATTAAAGTAGTTTCTATTGTTTAAAATCTGGGACCTGAAAGTTCTTCATATAAAATGCAGATTGGAAATAATCTAAAATTGTCCCATAGTCAGGGAGGTCCCTTTGATATCTAACACCTAGATCCAGAATCAATGCCTCTCCTGCCTGGGCAGAAGGTGGTGGAGGACGTTGTTTGCCGTTTGTGACAATTTCCCAGTCACCTGCAAATGTTGCACGTTGCTTGGCAGCTTGCTACACATAAAATTAAATCTGGAGTGCTAATTTGGCACAATTTTTTAATTCATAAATCAATTCTCAACATTAATTTTGACATGTCCTTTTTTTTTTCAGATTTCCAACTGAAAATGAAAAATTGCTTGGCAAAAGTAGTGTTTGGTGAGAAATAGCATGAAATCCCTGCTTTGGGCAGTAGGTGAGCTGCAGCCTCTGTTTTGTCAGGTAGGTGGGTGCTACTTCATTATTAGGTCTAAGAATCTGCTCTTAACTCCAACTCCATGCCATTGAGACTGTAAAGCTGATAAATGGCACTTATTTCCTACTCATGACCTAGTTTGTAAGCTCATAAATCACAGCAAACACCCTGGAACCCATTTGCTGGAGCCTCCTCTTGATGAACCACAGAGTGAGGTACTGGCCAGAGGTCAGGGGATAAACTCAGAGATCTGGGCTTCACTGCTAGAGCCCATCAGGTCCATGAGTAAGTCATTTCGATCATTGCAACAGTGGTCAGCTGGAATGTTTACATTTTGTGTGCGTGCATGCGTGCTTGTGTGTGTGTGTGTGTGTGTGTGTATGGTTTTGATTGTGCTTGTGGCAGGCTGGCAGGAGCAGAGGTACAGAAGGCGGCTATGTAATATAGCAGTGAAATCACAGTGCTTACGTTTCGGTTATAAATCACTCCAGTGTGTATCTTGAAGTAGTAACCCCCATCCACAAAATCCAAACCTTCCCACATCAACTTGATAATTTTTGCCACATTCATCTTCCCCCTGTATTAATTAAAATCTTTACTTTCTTCTCTATTTTTGGCTCAATATCCACCTTAAGCCTTGTCTTTCAAAATATCATCTGTGAAATTATAGGATTTGTGTTCTGCTTATATATTTTCTAATACATACTAAAATAAATATAGAAAGCTTAATTTTTTTTTGTTTTAAATAACTGGTGTAGCATCTGAAACTGTATATTTGTCATCAGTAAATTGTGTACCCCACCCTGGGAAACTGCTCTAGAAGACGCACCGTCTGTGACATTCAAGGTCACTGTACTAGTACAAAAATGCTGAGTTCTTGATGAGAATGTTTTTATCTATTGTAAATTTAAGACTGAACAGAACACTGCTAGGGGGTATATGGCAGAATTCAGACTTGTAGGGGGCTTCTTGGAACTTAAAATCCAGCTGGGAAACAACTTTACAATATGGGACAACTAGAGTACATTATTTAATCCAGAAGAAAATGCTGTATGATTGGAATGGCAATAAACCAGCACAGAGCACTGTTATCAGTACAGGACGTTATCAATAGTACTTTAGATAACTCTATTGGCAGTACTGATTAGAATCAGTTTGTCAATATCTGCAAAATAACTTGCTGAGGTCTTGATTGAGGTTACTTTGAATCTACAGATCAAGTTGGAAAGACCCAGCGTCTTGGTAATGCTGGATCTTCTTATCCATGAATATGAACTGCCTCTCCGTTTATTTGCTCCTTTCCTGAGGGGTATGTTTTAAATGACCTATATTTTTCCTGTTTATGGAACGCATTTACCTGCTTTTTGGCATGTGTGGTAATAGCTCAGTTTGGTGAATGTTACATTGTTGATGTTTTATATTTTGTCTTCTATTCAAGAGCACTGAAGTCTGTTCTGTCTGCCAGTTAGATTATGTGTGGCTCCATATGATTGCTTCAAGGTATGACTTAAACTTGCTTTTAGATAGGTCTAGAGCTAGAGTGGCCTTTCTTCTAAGACAGTTCAGCCTTGATCCTACAGTATGAAATTTCTGGGGAATTCACTCATTGTTCTGGGGCATCACAAAGGACTGTCCATTCTGAATGGTTAAAGCTTCACCTCTTTAACTTTGTGAGATTTGCATCCTGTTCATCTTACTGCCCTGGGATCCTTATTGGTTCATCCTTGTCGTTTTACCCTGTAGATCGGTTGTTTATCACTCAGCAATCCCTTAAGAGAATCTTTACACAGATTTCTAGAATTTTCTTTCTAAATTTTTCTCTCAGTTCCAGGGTTCTACCTATATTTATATATACCTGAGTCTCCTTAAATTTTGATCTCTATCTTTTCCATTCAGCAAGATGAGCAGGCCCCCATCATTGCCCTATTTTTGCACACATAGTTCAAAAGCTGTCCCGAGTCATTAGTCCAGGGAAATTGTAGTACTCACTTCATTCGGTTCCCTCCTCCCAGGCATCGTATCCCAGTACTTCCTAGTGTTCAACATATAAATGCAGTCAGTTAATACATTTTCCCATTTCATGGTAGTTTATGATGGTCCTTTATAGTATATTATGACCAGGAATGGAAGGAAGCCCTTTACCTCCCATATGTATTTTAAACTTTGATAAAGTATGCGGTGTTTGAGTATATCCACAAGACAGTTTCAGTTTCCAACTTTCTAGATCTCATATACAACACTGAATTTTGTACTTAAGTCATGCCAAATATCTAATAAACCATTGCTTTCTCTTTTCCAAAACCATAAAGAAATTTCACCATTAGAAGAGAATAAGGGGAACATTTCCGTTAAATTTTGCATGATGTTTGGATGACCTTCGACAAAATCCTTGTGTTTTATTAGCCGCTTTTATCTGAACATCTGTAATGGTATGGAACTCCTTCCTCCCAGGGGAATCTTAGCTCATGATAAAAGATGGTTCAGTTATATAATGTCTTCTTAAGTTGACATAATTCTTTTTTCTATGTACTTTCCAATATTGGATTCTGATGCTGACCACTCAAATTAACCAGATTCTAAAAATAATAAAAATAGTTCACATCTCACTTGCTTCCAAAGAGGATTTAAAGCAGTCTCTTCAGAAGCTATGCATGGCAGGTATTTGATGCATGAGGACAGTGGTAAGTTCCCTAGGCATACTCTATTTTAAATTAAGCATTCTTTGTCCCTCCATTATATCTCAAGATATTAGGGATTATAGCCCTTATAAGAAAAGACACCAGAAAGTAAACTGGTGGTTCCCAGAGGTTGGGGGAAGAGAGAAAAAGAAAGTTGTTCAATGGGTACAGTGATTTTTGCTTTGCAAGATAAAAAAGTTATTGAGATCTGTTCCACTACTATACTGTATACTTAATAGTAGTTAGGGTAGTAAATATTGTTATGAATTTTTTAACATAATTTTTAAAAATGGCAATGGAGCCCTGGCTGGTGTGGCTCATTGGATTGGTTGCCAGCCTGGCAACCAAAGGGTTGCCAGTTGGATTCCCCATCAAGGCACATGCCTGGGTTGCGGGCCAGGTCTCCATTGGTGGGTGTGTGAGAGGCACATTGATGTTTCTCTCCCTCTCTTTCTTCCTCTTTTCCCTTTCTAAAAATAAAGTAAATAAAATTTAAAAAATGGCAATGGATATATACAATAAAAGCAGTTGAAGCAGGCAGCAAAAATAAAGGTCTCTTCTAGAGCTCATGACAATGGTTTCATTTGTTGGCTTCAATGCTAGATCTACTTATCAATGAACATGTCATATTAAATTTTGTTTCAGAAGTCTGTTGAATGGAAGAGAGAAAAAGAAAGGCATTAGAACCATGGTCATGGCTCCAAAAATGAGGCTATAATTTAGCCATCAGTCTGAGGCAGCTAAGTCTGCAAAACTAAAAATGCAAACTCTGCTGTTGCTACTACAGTGGCCAGGGATTTAGAGGTTTTTACATTGGATTAAAGTCAACACCTTGACTTAAACTTGGAAGCTGACTGAGAGCCAGTGTAAATTAAAAAGTTAATGTCCTGGGCTGGAAGTCAGCCAAGTAGCTCTGGGAAAAGCTGCGCGCTAGACTCAGGCCAAAGAAAGACTCCACGTTATCTGCAAGGAAGCCTATCTTGGGAAGCTAATGTTACTGTGACCAGCCTGAATGCCACTCAGTAGGGCCACAGGATGCTACAAACCATGGTTTTTGTAATCCTCTGGGAGGATTCTGTTGTTATCCTTGTGCAGCCTCCATTGTTCACCCATCTCATTAGATTACCTGCTTTTCATTTTGGGAACTCTCACTTTTAGTCCCATTGGAGGATGCTGACTCACTTCAACCCTAGGCTAGAAGACCAACCTGGTCCCTGTTAATCAGATAGTATCCACTGGCCACAGGCATGGATTCAAAAGCGGCACATAACCCAGGCTAGGTTTACTACACTCAACTTTCCCAGAATTACTGAGGAAAGATGTTCTCTTTAGCTGGACTGTCTGAGCTGAAAGGAGATGAGGTTCTAGAGGTCATTCTAGATTCACAGAACAAAGTAAAACCAAGAAACAGAGGTCATTGCCAGGTGACCCATTTTAAACTCCTTGATTTGGTCATGTCAGCTTAGTAGTTCAAATTCTCCTTTGTGCCTAAGTCAATTGGAAGTGGTTTTATGTCATTTATAACATAAGATGATTTGAAAATAATAGTATACCAAGCTAAATAATTCCGTAGATCTTTCTCCTTATTCTGTATGACTGTATCATAGGCCACACATGGTCTGGAAGTTCTTAGAGGGTACTCAGGAGAGCTTGAACTTCTTTGTGATTTGTCATAATACATAGCACATCCCTAAAATAAGAGATGCTCAACAAATAAATGATGATTGAGCTCATTCTTTCCAGTCATCCCTGGTCAGTTGCATCATGCCTGAATTTGGGAGTTCAAGGTTCTAAATGAGTACACATTGGTGGTACTGTCCGGGTATTTAGTTTGTTTTTTGTTTGCTTTCTTTCTCACAAAGTGAGACTCTGAAGGTGTGTTTTTAGAAAGCTGTATTGTGTTTCTTTTATAATAAAACCAACTCATCCCTCAAACTCACACACACACACACACACACACACACACACACATACACACACACACAAACTAAATCCATCTCTTTAGGCATCTCTGTACCTCAGTACCTACTCTCTGCCACAAAGCTCAGGTCCCACATTCCAGACCTTCCACTACATGACCTACATGCTGCCATTCATGTCAAAGATTCATGACATGAATGTGAGTACTGTGTACCAAGGTCAGGAGGACTTCCTTTTCAAATGTGCTGGGTGCTTTTCTTTTTTTAATGTTTTAAATATTTAAGATTAGCATTCTTTGCTTTCTTATACCTCTGGGAATGAGGCAATGGTGATAAATCTACATTTTGAGGTCCAAAGGAAAGTGGGCCATGAGCAGATAGATAGCTTGAGACATAACTTGAGTTTACCTACTGGCTCCATTAGGTTTGCCTCATAAATAAAAATAAACAAATAAATGCAGAACAAAAGACATGGCAGTTTTCTTAGGTAATGATTTAAGCAATATCACTGTGGTGGGGTGGGGGAGGGTGGTTATGTGGTCCTACTCTATTCTAGTGACGGAGTTAAGAGTGAAATTGCAAGTTGCTGGGTTTGAATCACCACTTAATGGCTGTTTTACTTTGAGTACATGACCCCCCGCCCCTGACTTTTTTTCCTCATATGTAAAATGAATTCCTCATAGAATCAACTTCCTTGGGTTACTTTGAGGATCAAGTAATCCAATACACATAAAACACCTGAGCACGTGCAGAACCGGTTCTCAGTTCATCTCACCTGTACATCGGGGGGCATGTAAGGATAAGGAAAGGCTCTTTCCGTAGGGGATGAAAATCCTCCTAAATAAAAGATGAATAAAACAGCAAAAATCAAAGATCTTTTCTCACCTCCTCCTAAGTGTTTTTCCCTTCTCTACCTCATAGGATGGAGAAAATAAAACAAGACAGTTCTGAAAAAAAATAGACAAGTGATATGTCTCTGTGGGTAACTTCTGCACATGTCTTCCCTAGTTGCTAAAACCCTCACTGCTGATGTCAGAGGATGTGAGATATCATTTCATGTCTACCCTGAGGTGCCATGTTTATGTTCTCTGCTGAGATCTTAAAAGGATGGCAAAAGTCATTATTGATGAAAACTGAATACATATTTCTCATTCTCAGGTCACACAATGCTATGCAGCAGAGGCTAGAGGAAGTCACAGATTCTTTTCCTTTTGTTAGAGCACCAGAAACTAATGGAACTGGTAGGGAAACAGGCAGCCCATTCGTACAGGACAGCTTCCTTGTCAGTACCAGCTCCATGGCTGACCGCAGACTAGGAAAGAGCCTGTGCCATTCTGGGACTGTACTTGGCACTGATTAATAATTTATTGATGTGGAGCTTTGCTGCTGAAAAGAATTTATTTTGCCCTCTCCAAGAATTGATCCCATCAGCATCACTGGTTCTTCTCATTTGCCCTCAAAGGTGCATTTTTCTCTTTGCTCTCCCACTATTTATTTTCAGTGACAACGCCTTCCATTTCTCCATTGTTCCTTTTTCTATTTTACTGAGAGAAACCATAAGAAAATAGTGGTGGCAAAATAATTTAAGGTTTTTCTAGGAGAAAGCTTAGTGTAGAGTAGTACTAGTCACATTTAAGTTTAAAACAGGCCACATTTTTTAAATAAAAGAAATGGAAAAATGCATTTCTTCCAAGTCACTGAGAAGATATCTCATATCCTTATATAAGAAACATCAGTTTGGAAGGGAGAAGTCAGGGACACAGGAACTGGCTATTGCTTTTTAAATCCTACTCAACATGCAGCCATGGGAGACTGAATTAGCTTCTTTGAGCCTCAGACTTCTGATTTGTAAATTAAGATGAAAATAAAGACCATCTGAGAGGATGGTTGTGGTGACCAAACTTGTTCACATGTGAAGGACCGATGACTTGCTAGGCAAGTAATTGTCTTTTCCTCTCTTGCACCACCTGTTCTCTCATTAGTGAAAAGTTGATTATTTACCTGAGAATTAATTTAATTCATTTCACATTCTATATGCCATCCTAGGAGTTTCCTGAGTTCCTACATGATTTTTTAAAAATTTGCAAACACTAAGGTTCACTTTTCGCACAGTACAATGACTTTGGAAAATGCATATTGTTATGCAGTGTCATAAAGAATAGTTTCACAACCCTGCTTAACCCTTTCCCCCAGGATCCCTTCCAACCAGTTTTTATGATGATGAATAAAGCCACTATCAACATTTGTGTGCAGGCTTTTATTGTGTGTGGACATAAGTTTATTGTTGGGCATATGGTAAGACTGTGTTGAGATTTGTAAAAAACTGACAAACTCTCTTCCAACTGGCTGCACTGTTTATTCCCACCAGTAACAAATGAGGGTTCCTGTTGCTTTTCATCTTCACCAGCGTTTGATGTTGACCTTGAAATTCATGCATTCAAATAGGGATGAAGTCCTATCACTTTGTTACATTTACATTTCTCTAATGACCTGCAATGTTGAACATCTTTTCATATGCTTGTTTCCCATTTGTACATATTCTTTGAGGAGGTGTCTCTTCAGACCTAGTCTTCCTGTTTTGGTGTTCCTGTTGTCTTCAGTCTTTCCTAAGAACTCTTCCTTTGACAAAGGGTATTTCCAGCTCTCTTAGCTGTAATCCGCTAGGACTAAACTGAAGCCTGGTTGGTGTGATGATAAAGTGGGGGAAAGGGGAAGGATTCTATAATCTTGTAATCTTGTGTCTCACTCAGCCTTTTGATAAACCTGTGTCACTGGGCAGTGACCTTCACAAGTGTTGCTTAGCATTTTTCCCCTAGGTAAAAGAAAAGCTAGAGATGACTGGGGAAGGAAAATCTCCAAATCTGTGTCAGTTAAGGTTCTAGTAAAGCATTCTTGTCTGGAGAGTAGGCCTTCACTATGGATAAGGTTCAGGGTGTTTTCATAAGAATTACTTTCCCCTACCCCTAGCAGAACCGTGACACTCTCTCTTGGTTCTTCGCCACAAAAACCTGGTGTATTTCCTGGAAGTAAAATTCACAAAAGTTTGGGGCCCACGAAACTGAGTACCTCAAGAATTTCTCATTCTCATGCAAATCCACATTCTCTTTGACAATTCATCAAAATAGGACAATTGAATTGCTCCTACAAGTTCATGGCTCCAATAGATTCTGCTCCAAGTGTATTTCAGCTGTGACTTTTTGGATTCATCTGTTTCTTCTGTATTTGGTGTGGTAGTTTGGGTGACCTAAGTTCTCTGATGGGCCCCCAAAAAATCATTGTTTTTCAGATTGTTTAGTTTTTATTCTTCACAACTTATACATTCTTTACATGTACGAGCTAAAACCAGATATCTCAGTTTCATTTACTTCATTCTTAGAAAAGCCCTGTTATATAGTTTTTCCCCTTCATACTTCTACCTGTAGTAGTAAATTTGAAAGCAATTCTCACACTCAGGTTTCAGAATTCTAAGCTAGTGCTCTTTGCAGCAGATCATCTTCCTTGACACTCCTTACAAAATAGGATAATATATCCATTTGTTCCTTCAACAAATATTATTGCATATACCTAGTGTCTACCACTGTTTTTGGGTGCTGTGCTATAGCAGTGAACAAAGCAGACAAAAACCTCTGCCCTCATGGGACTCACATTCTAGTGAAGGAGACATTATGTACTTTACTTTCTTTTTATCTTTTTTTTTTGTTTTAATTTTTGTTGTTGAGAGAGCTAGAGGTCCTATAATAATGAAGCAGGGAGGAATTTTAGGAAATGTTGTAGAAGATTTTGACATGAGCAAATACATGACCAGGTGTCTTTTCAATGAGTTTTATCATGTGGGCTTTCTGGGGATCCTATGATTCTACAGAATTCTTGTTAGATGGAAGTTGGAAAATGTAAGAGAAGGCGGAGGGGTGGGAAGGAGTCCATAGTGCTTAGAGAAAGAGCTCATAAAAAACTGATTAACTGCCTCCCCACTTATCTGTTTTTTACAAGGGATGATAAGAGGTGGTCTGGAGCGAGATAAGGATCTGAGTTAACAGAGGGTCACCCATACCTAAGCTTAGGCAGTCATGCCCCTCTGCAGAAGATCATGCGCCACTTTTCTTGGCCAAATGGATATGTAACCCTGCCCCCCTCAAACTATATAAGTCCTCAGGACCAAGTGCCTTTGCCTCCCTTGCCCACCCCGGCTAGGCCCGTTCTCTTCCCTGCGAATATATCACTAATAAACTCTGCCTGTATACCAATCACCTTGCTGATCTTTAATTCTTTGCTTTGTCAGCAAGAAGACCTGAGTCTCCCACAACATTCTGACCCTCTGATTGACCTTGACTTTGTGGGAGACAGACTCTAAGGTGCACCCCAGTGATCTACTCTTCTGTATAAATGACCTTGCATAACTCCACTTCTGGAGTGTTACTAGGATCTGTAACAAGGTGTCAGAGGTCACTTCCATGATTGCTTCATGTTCTGTAAGTCTCCGTCTTACTAGAAGATTTGTAAGTCTCTGTCTTACTAGAAAATTAGCTGTAGCAGGGGTGTCCAACCTTTTGGTGTCTCTGGGCCACTCTAGAAGAAGAGTTGTCTTGGGCCACACATTAAATACACAAACACTAATAAAAACTGATGAGCAAGAGAAAAGTTTTAAGTAAATTTATGATTTTGTGTTGGGCTGCATTCATAGCCACCCTGGGCTGCAAGTGGCCCATGGGCCACTGGTCGGATACCCCTGCAGAGGCTCTCCTTGCTGACCTATGAAATAAGTGGCCATGTTATTGAAATTCACATGGCAAGGAACTGCAGTCAGTCTCTGGGAACTGTTCATGGCCTCCAGCAGCTGAGGACTGCCTCTAGTGGACATCGAAGAAGAAACCAGGGTTCTCAGTTCCACGACCATAGGAAAGAATCCTGCCAACAATCTGAGTGAATTGGAAATGTATTCTTCCCCAGTTGATATTCCATATGATAACCTAGCCCTGGCCAACATCTCAGTTGCAGCCTGGTTAGACAGTAAGCAGAGATTAAACCATTCCTGGACTCCCGACTCACAGAAATTGAAGGTGCAATTTTCATTAGGAGCTGTCTTATCTTACTGGTTTACTCATCAGTTAACAAGTTATGTAAAATATTTGACACCTGTAATTTTATGTTGTGTTAGAGTTCTCTGAAGAAACAATATCAATAGGAGATCTACATCTGTATTTCCCTGTATCTATCTATCTATCTACCTACTTACCTATAGATGCTTATTATAAGAAATTGGCTCATGCAATTATGAAGGCTAGCAAGACTGAAATCTGCAAACTGGGGACCAAGGAGAGGAGATGGTGCAATTCTACTTTGAAAGCCAGCAGCCTGGAGATCCAAGAGAGCTGATGCTTCTGTTCCAGTCTGAAAGAAAGTAGTTGGAGACCCAAGAAAGGAGGTGGTATAGTTCTTGTCTAAACACAGTCTGCTGGAGTATCCTTTCTTGCTCAGTCTTTTTATTCTACTTAGGCCTTTAACTGATTGGATAAGGCTCACCTACATTTTGTAGGGCCATCTACTTTACTCAAAGTTCAACAATTCAAATGTTAACCTCCTCAAAAGATACCCACCAAGTTAGCACATATATTTTAATGCCACAGATGTTTATATGAGATTAAGAATTTTTTTGTATAAAGTGTCTTTTAACAAGGGAGACAGAAATAGTTAACAATACTGAAGTGACGAAATTTTAGAGGACCCCGCTGAGATTTAAGTGAAAGGGCAAGTCCCATAGAAAACTAAGGGAAGTATATTCAAAGAAAATGTACCAGTGAGTATAGAGGACTAGGGTAGGAGTGTCTCTATAAAAAACCGGGGAAAGACTGGTGTCTGGAGCAGCCAGAGCACATGGAGAAGGATCAGGAGCCGAGGTCAGAGTGGCATTGCAGAGTCAGATCACAGGCCACTGAAAGGACATTGGGCTCTTGTCTGAGTGAAATAGCAAGCCATTCCATGATATGAGCAGAGAAATGAGTTAATTGTGCAATAAGCCTTTATTGATACAATTTCAATTAAAATAGGCCTACAGAGTGGAAGGGCAGACACTATTTCAGACACATCTTAGATGTCATTTTGAACTGAAGTTCAAAGCATTTAAGTGATTTATTGAAATTGGTAAAGCTAGCAAGGGACACAGCCAGATCTGATCCTCTTTTCTCTCATACAATATGCCGACACCCAGGTCACTCTGCCCCTTTCTCCAACCCATAGAGTCTCCAGGTTATTATTCGGTGATTTAGAGTTTTGGTTATTAGAGGCATTATTCAACATTGTCAGAAAGAGTCCAATTAGTCTAAAATTCAAAAGATTCACTGCCTTTTTTCTTTTTGGTGAGCTCAGGACTAGGCTTTGTATGCAGTGATGGAAGCCACTTCAGCCTTCTACTAATGCTCCTTTGCTTAAAAATGTCAGCTTGTTCATTCTCCCACGTCTCAATCTACTCGGTGATATAAAAAGATGCGTTTTTTGATTTCCCTTTCCTCCAATGAAAAGGGGAAGAAATATTTTCCTGGATGATGCTACTACAATATTCAATAGCAGCTCCCCAGGGAGAAAAGATAATTCAAAATCTTAAATAAGATATTCAATTTGAGATTAGTTAAGTGGTTATTTGGCTGAAAGGGATTTGACAAACAAGAAACACTTCTACATCTTTAGGTAAAGAAAATCTTTGGTTGGATTTAATTAGCAGTGGGATTTTTCTGGCACCTCTCTATGATGAACCTTGAAGCACTGAATGGATAATTAAAATTTCTGCAGGTTAATAGTCACAATAAAGTTTCATTTCAAGAAAGTGAGGATTCAAAGCTCAAGTGGAAAATACTGGTGCGGGATTCCCAAGTGTATTTCCCGTGAGATCCTAGTTAATATACAGACTGTAGTCATGTATTTTATTAACAGTTGTGGTCCTGATCAATTTGCTTTAAAATCACACAACTTTAAAGTCTAGTAATTTCAGTCTTGGAAGAACATACATCATGAATAAATGTTGGCACTGAGTTTCTTCAAAACTCCCCAGTAAGCGCATCATCTTTTGGCACAGAAGGAGTCTTTACAGGTTAGAAGAGAGCCCCTGTCTTTGTCTTGTCTTTGTTGAGATTTCTTTGTGAAGATATGGTGGCTCACGACCAAGGATACTGCTGACAAAATCACAACAATGGTGAGAAATACGAGCCTTTTGGTAGCAGGAGGTAGTGAGCAGCTAGTCTTTATGATAAAGTCTCATTTTACATAGTCTAAGTGTGGGAGGACATGGTTCTCCTCCCTCCTTTGTCCCTTTCTTCATCACTGTTTTTATCCTTGGTGTGGGAGAAGGCCGGAAGCATGACATATCAAAGATCTACTATGAGAGATGACAGATTTTAGAAAACAAGGAGTTTCCTTAATTTTTAGGTGCCCCATCCATAAAGAATTTCAGTGTTTTAGGCAAAAGGTTCATACTGGAAAAAACATAGCTGCTGTGAGGTACAGTCAGCCCCTTGGGGAAGAGTGATGATAGAAAGGAAAGAAAGAAACTAAAGGAGAGCGACGCCAGGTGGCTATGTAAGCTCCAGGTGCCCACATAACACAGATAGAAAGGGACACAGAGAACAGAGAAAAAAGAAATGTCCTCTGTCCTCTGATACTGTGAGGATTGCTGGAGGCTTTCTAAAAGGATGCTATGCCCTTCTGCATTTACGGAGTGCAATGTAAGTTATCATGTTTGTTTCTGCCATGTTCAAAAGACCCATTCATCTCATAGTTCTTCTAGTGATGCACAAGTGGCTTGAACGGGTCATAAGAACCAGTTGTTACATTTTCGGGAATCTTGTGAAGCATTGATAGCTTGACATTGGTCATGATAGAAGTGTGTACTCCACGAAATCCAGCAAATGCTGCACATCCGCACCCTTCTCCTGCACCCAGAGAACCTGTTGGTCGGCCTTTTTCAGCACATTACTGAAATTTGCCACTCACTGCTCACCTCCAGCCATGTGCTTTTTGCCTCATTTTTCATCCTACTTGCAACCCTCCCTTAGATGTCACAATCTCCAAATCCTGCAGGGACAAGTCAACATTCTTCCTGGTCTCTCAGCACTCGGCGGTGCACACTGATTCCATCTTTCCTTTCCTCCTGCAATCCTGTTATCTCTTGGGTCTCATGAAATTTCAAAATCTTTTCTTGATCAGTTTCTTCCTTCCTTCTCTTAAGTGTAACTATTTCTCATGAGTCTGACCTGAGCCTTTTTCACATTTTCTCCCTCTGCCAACCAATTCATTGCCTGGTTCATATTACTTGTCAGGGCAGGTCACAGCCAGAGTCCCAGGTTATTATATAGGCAGCCTGCTAGTGTTTTCACATGGTGGGCCTACTGATATCACAATCTCAATCTTCCAAAAGCAAACACCCCGTGTTTCCTCAAATTATCTAGTGACATCATCACAAGACCAGTCCCATCTACCATATCTGATAATCACAGGTAATTTATAGAAAAAAATTTCAATAATCTTTTTTTCCTTCCTTACTATTTATACCTAATTACCATCTTTCTAAAATCTTCCTTTGTAACGTATCTCTCATATGTCACTTGCGCTCTTTATCTCATTACCACATTACTTTAGCTAAGATCTACTTGTATGGCCCTTTTCATCATTGCTCTGGACTTCTAATTTGTTTTCTTGTGCCAAATACCTGTTGAAATAGGAGGTACCAAATGCGAGGTAGAAAATCCCTAGAACATTCTGATATTAAATTATCTATGTTTTAATTTGTATCCTTAAATTTGTTTTGTTTTTGATCTCTCTCCCTTAAAAGGTGGAGCCTAATAAAATAGAGCAGAAGTGACAGTATAGGACGCCAGAGACACTGATCCAGATCTTCCCTGAAAATTCACCCTGATACCAGTGCACTGATCTTAGGTACAGGAAAACCCGCTAGGAACTTGTGAACTCAGCCCCTGATATTAATGACTCCAACCACATTGATAGAAATCCAGCTTCGTAATTCCGTTCACTAGCATTACTAGGGCTATTTCTACCTGGCGATGGTGAGAAACGGGTTAAAACTGAATTGGAAAAATAAGGACCATTAGTCATTACCAAAGGCAATCTACAAATCAGATCCCCAGATTTGCTTGTTTCCTGAGAGTAGTTTAACTACAGAATGTTCATACCCCACTGGGGCATTAATGATACAGAGTTCTGATCAGATCAGTGGGAAGAAGAGAGGAGCCATAGGAGGAGATTGCCTGAGGCAATAGTAAACAGCCTAGGACAGGAATGGCTGAGAAGCTGAACTCCTCCAGACCACAGGGAATCATGGGCCAGAAGATTTAAAACAGAAAGAAGGCAGAGCATGGCTCTTGGGCTGTCTTCCTAGAGGATGGCCAGATGATCGTGCTGCAGCTGCCTGCCTGCAGTGTTTTGGATGGGAGAAGGAACTCTGGGAGCAGCCTAAGGTAGAGCTGGCCTGGCAGAGGGCGGCAGGGTTACTCTTCTTTGGGTGTTCTAAAGGGGTCTGGCACTGAGGCAGAAGGCTGCCATTCTCCCAAAATTGTGTATCTTATGTTGTTTACTTTATAAACAAATCCTATAGAAATAAAGGAATTAAAAACTAAAGGGGGAATGAAGGGAGAACACAGGAATGAAAGATTTTAGCCTTGATAGGCTTAAGTGACTAATGCATGTGGAAAGCTGTTATTTCAGAATTGTATAGCTTTTAAATAAAGACTCCATTCTTTTTTTCACAAAACCTTTGCCTCCAGAATTTTGCCTGGAGGGTGGCAGCCAGCAGCAGGATCCCACCTGCTGTTTAGTAACATTAGGAGTTTCACATAAGGGAGGTTTTCTTATTTTCATTAAAAATAACTGAACCATATGATTTAAAATGGCAAACCATGTTTTAATAATTGTCTTTGGCTTTTTCTAAAATATACTATTCTTCCACCCACTTGTCTCCCAAAGAGACTGAACATAATAATTCAAAGGCATCTTTCCAACATAGGATCACCATTATGACTACACCCTTTTGTTCCCAGAGACACCTTCCAGAACTAATGATAAATATTAAGGATATTTTTCCCGGTATTACTGACCACTGAATGCCTGAGATTTTCTGTTTGTGTCTACTTCTTATACTGTCTGCTGGCACTGCTCACCACAGCTCTAAGTGGATCCTTATGACCTCTGTATGCAAGTCAGCTAAATCTGAAATCATTATCTTTGCCAAGATCCTCTTTTTCACATAGTATCACTATTCTCCAGGCTCCAAGTGTCCTATTACTGTTTAATTCCTTTTTCTCCCTTGTTTTTTTATGTTTAACTTGTTGCCAAACTGTTGAATCTACTCCCTCCTATTAATTCTTATATGATTTATTAATACATATAATTCTCAAACAGGATTTAAATGTGCTTTCCTGCCTCCCTCTCGTCCGCTTGTCTAACAGTGATTTATTTGAAAAACAGAATCCAGTGAATGGGTAGAGACCTGGCCAGAGAGTGGATTTAAACAGCAATCTACGTTGATTTACAGAAGGAAGATCCCTGGGGGGAGGAGGGGGCATGCCAAAGTAGAAAGTAAAGGAAGTGAGAATTCAGGGTTGGCTGTGTCAAGGCAATTACGAGAAGGAGAAGATCGGTACATGTAAAAAGTGCTCTTGAAAATTGTTGCCAGAGTTATGAATCACATCCCAATTATGTCCCTTGAAAAATGCAAGTAAAAGTTAGAATTTTTCTTAATTACTAGTTGATGGTTAGACTGCTTCTTTAAAAGTTACATACCCCAGATGTTGTCTTGTGATTCAGCAGTTATTCAGATTGTTTGTTGAATAAATGAATAAACAAATGCTTTATAAACTTTTTCATGGGTTGAGGGCCATGCCACACCCTCCAAACCTGGATTTTGTGGCACTTTTTTCACTTCTCCTGGGTCTTCTCCTTTTCTTTCTCTATTTTTCGTTACCTCTCCCCTCCCCTCCCGTTCCCTTCCCTTCCCTTCCCTTTCTAAGGATCTTGGCTGTGTTCTGCATAGATGAGGATAGAAGAAGAGATCACAGAGGAAAGACAAGAGACTAACAATGTGGTGTAGGAGAGACGATTTAGTCTGGGTACATGAGCATTTGCTACAAACTTGCTTTGTGTCCATGAGAAAATAGTTGACCTCAGTCAAATGAGGTGATTGGCCAAGGACATAGGATACACAACACCCAGTCAATTCTCAAGACATATTCAGAGAATGATTTCTAATTTCCCTTCCAGTTCTAGAATTCTGAGTCTATGACTCTAGCAAAGTAGTTTTGATAGACTGGTTCTTAGTACAAACGTCCCTGTGCTCTGAAAATTTGGACTCAGGATGTTACTTTCTGCTTACCACAAGAAGATGGTTGGCAGACACATTTATAAGGTCTCTGAAATTATGCAGAGTGGACCACTGTAATATGCTTAATAAACCACTGGGCATTGCTTTCGTTTTGTTTCTAGAAACTGCCTACCACACATTTTACCAAAAAAAGAGCACATCTGCATATACACAGATTCTACAAATCTGCTTGTTCGCTAAAACATTTTTCTTATAAAAAGGGTTCCAGGTAAGTTGGTGGGCTCTTTAGTGTTGCCCCCTTACACTACAGAGTTAAGATCCAGCTCAGCACTGATAACAAAGAAAGAGGAACAAAGTGGAGAACTTGGGAGGGAAGAAAATGCAGATGACATCTACTTGGGTCTGATAACAAATGGGCCATTGCTCTTATTTATTTAGCTTTTTACCACTTCCCTTTCTGAAGGACTGTCAAAGCAGCTTGGAAATGACCAATTCCCA
This sequence comes from Pteronotus mesoamericanus, assembly GCF_021234165.1. Taxonomy (NCBI): domain Eukaryota; kingdom Metazoa; phylum Chordata; class Mammalia; order Chiroptera; family Mormoopidae; genus Pteronotus; species Pteronotus mesoamericanus. The sequence continues at coordinate 9,240,748 of NW_026555229.1, forward strand.
GAGGGTTTGGACAAAGTGGAATCCACCTGTCCCAGAACCAACGCTACCAGGATCGAAGGGTCTATTAGGAGTCTCCAGCTCACGTCTTTAGTCTGGGAAAGGTCGGGACACTTTCAACTGTGGGTCTGGTGTGCCTGGGAGTAGCTCTGGATGCTTGTGATTTGACTGAATCTCAGCTCATTTGTCTCTATCACATGGCTCATACCTAGGTGTTGGCTTTCATTTCAGTTTTTGGCTTAGCCTCTGGACCCCTCACAGGGCACTGACATTGAAGCTGATGCCCTGACTTGTATCTGCCATTCTCTGTCCTGCAGGGTCAGACCTCGCCCACCTCCCAAGCCATGGTGCCTCAGTAGACTCTTACACATCATAGATTGATACTGATGATTGAGGACACTTAGATACCACCTGGATTGTGGCGACCAGCCTGGCCTCTGGTATAATCGGTGCTTGGTAACTTCAGGTAACATGTTCCACATTTGGGGGTGTGCCTCATACAAATAAACGTTGCATGTCGTTTTTGGACACCACGTTAAATTCAAGAAGCAGCCACTCACCTGGGTCAGCCCTCCCTCTCCAGTCCTTCCAATCTTGGTTTCTTCTTTCTTTCCATTTAAAGTCTCATGATGCATCACGACTGAGCAGAACATCCCCAACCAATGATATTTTTCCTATTTGCAATAGTACTGTGGATTCTCATCAGTTATAAAACAAAAACGACTCTTGGTCAAATGTGCTCTTAGAGAGGCACAGAGCTTCATTCTGAGTTACTGCAAAAGCTCTTTTCACTCCATGGGCCCAAGTGGGGAAGGAAGATCTTGCTCTGCAATTAAGTCACAGAAAGGAAACCTCATGTAGAGGCATGAGGATTGCACTAAGGAATCCAATCTGTCAGGGGCTGGGCCAGGCCTTTGTCTATGGTTTACATGTGGCTTTCTGGCTGTATGAGCGGCTGGGTCTCAGATCGCTCAGTGTTGGTATTGGGAAAACACTCCCTCCTTATCCATTTGTTTACTGAAGTTAGCAGCAAATATCAGTTCTTTCCTCTGGGAGGGCTTAGATGGCCTATCTCCCTGTGTACCACATCAAGTAAGGTCAAAAGGAGTAAGTCTTTATTTGTGTAACTCCGTTGTAAGGGCTGAGAAGGGATTTGGTCTGTGCTTTCAAAAGAAAGATAACTCTTTTCCTTGTGTAAACTCTTTCCCACAACTGTATCTGGAGCAGGGAACTGCATGAACATGCACTTTTGTTTTGAATCATCACCAATTTGCAGACTACCTTTAGGAGTGGAGGGGAGGGTGGTAAAATAGAGACAGGAACACGTGTATGCATGAGGAGTTTGGGATTGGGCTAGGTGACGCTGGAGAGGCTGAGCCAAGTGTTCACTGAATAACTGGGGCAGGATGTTCTCATTGGCCAGGCCAAGGGCACAGCGCTGTAAGCAAATCAAATTCCTAGTGTAAAGTTCAGGTCCGAGTGCTGGTGTGAGCATATATGAACACAAAGTCCAAAGGGCCAAAGGCTCTCATGATTGCAAGTCTAAAGCCAAGAGTTCAGAATTACATAAAAATGTGAATAAAACAAAAAGATAAAACGAGGAAGTGTGAATGAAAAATAGATTAATGATAAAAATAATAAAGCAGCTATCTTCTTTGAACATTATGTATCATCTAATGTGCCTTAACCCATTATCTCATTTAATCCACTCAAGTTACCAAGGTAAGGATGTTTTTTCTTCTTTTAGATCTGGTGAAAGCAGGGCTCAGTAAAGTGCAATGACTCTTTCCTGATCATGGGGTAGCAGGTCTGTATGACACCAACACATTTGCTTTTTCTTCTGGGCTGTGTTTCTTCCTAAAAGATGAGTAATACTTCACACTCATCTCTATGAGTAGGTGTCTGGCTAATTGGTGGTCTGGGCTGATTAAAAGGGCAGGCCAAGACTCAAATACTAGATAGGCCTGGAGCTTGGTCAGCTTAGAAACCCCACTGGAACGGCTGCAAAACAAATCATCTCACCTGCTGGATCAATAAAGGAAACATGCAGTGAGTACTGCTTTCTGAATTCTTCAGTGTGTTGCATTTCAGAGGACTCACAAGATGGGGGACCAGCCATCCTCAGTGACATGCTTGACCCAGTTCCTGTTTGGGAGAATACCCAGAAAAGGTTCAATTCTTCTTTCTTGCTCTGCAAGAATTTTCTCCTGTTTGGGATTGAACTGGTGTTCCTGGAGATTTATGAAATAAGATTTCTGGGCATCCGTAAGGGAGGGTGGACATACTTGGCTAATGGATTTCTCTCGTACACAAGCACATATTTCTGGATGAAATGCTAGATTAGCAAGAATAAGGAAAACAATTATTACACAAGATGAGGTTTTTTTCTATCCTTTAGAAATAATCTGAGAATGCTCCTGGGAAATCTAGAAGGGCAGGTGACTAGTGATTTTATTTTTAATATAGCAGATAAACAAATCAGAAAATTATTTAGTCTGCCTAGTATATCATTCCCAATTTCTAGATGTATTTCCAAATGTGCTATGAATATTACTTCTTTTTCATATGCAATATATTAAAAGGTTATGGGACAAAAGAATATGAGGTGTTCGATATAAGTTGAAGGGTCAATGAGCTTGACAAGAAGGTGGTGATGTGTGGTACATTTCCTATATCACAAAGAATAAATGCAAATTTAAGGTAGGGATATTCATTTAATAATGCAGAAGCCTTGGTGTGGAAAGTTCACAATGTATGTGTTTTCAAATGGCTGGTTTCTTTTCAGCTTTCTGATCTCAGAGAAGCCAGGCACTGACACTTCCTCTCCCATCCCCATCCCTGGTGACTCTGCTCCCTCCTATGTTTTATTTTATTTTTACCTACCAGTGTCTTACACTTACCTTATATGTATGATTACATTGTGTCCATTACTTGAAATTTTATTATTTGTTCACCTTTCTTATCAGAATATATGCTTGTGAAGGCAGGTATCATATCTGCCTTGTGCACCTAAAGAAGTCTGCACTACATATCTATTAATAAATAGTTGTATTGCATAAGCCACAGCTCCCGTTTCATGTGTTTAAAATAAGAGCTAAAACAGCTTTTTCCTTGTATGTGCCCATTTGGAATTAATTTGGGATTCCCCTACTAGGAAAGCATTAGCCTAACATGCATTTTCAAAATACTATTAAGCCCTAAGAAATAGGTAAACAGGTTACATAATAATTCAGAAACCAAACTTAGTCTTTTGTCTTTTGTGCTACTTTGTAGCCAGCCTTTTTTTCTATTTCTAAACTGCAGTTATTTTACTTAAATTAATATCTAAGGATAGCTTGCCGACATCATCAGCTTGAGTGGTACAAGCGAGGGAGGGCAAGGATGTGTTGGTGCTTGACAAGCTGCTAATTGGCCACGTGATTAGAAGTGCTCGCTGGGTAAGGAGTCAGACCCAGGACAACACTTCTGAGCCTGCTGCTAAATAAAATGGACTTGCTCACAATACCTGAAACTGAAAAATCCAGGGTTGAGTTTCAGCAAACATTTATCTAGTGCCCCCTAATGGCAATGTCCAGTGCTAAAGGCTGAAGGAGGGAAATAAAAAATAATATTAAAATCTTCCCTTAAATGAGCATAGAACCTCGTGACAAGGTGTAACATGGCACACAGAAACACAAAGCCAAGTTTTAAATATGTGTTGCTTAAAGGGGAGTACATGAAAGAATGTCACAGAGAAAGGATCATCTAGTGTTTAATAAATGCCTTGGGCTGGGGGAACACTTGTTGGCTTTGACGTGGGCTGAACTTGAAAGAGGTGCTGTGCCAGGCACCTGTCTGTGTTCTCTCAAGTCCACTCCCGACTGCTCCCTGCTCTGCTTTGTATTTCAGGAAACTGTTGCCCAGGCTCCACTGCCTCCAGCTGGTGGTGGGGGTGCTCAGTGGGAAGCATCTGCTGGAGGTGGGAGGACCCTAGCCAGGGAAAGGTGTGTCCCCTCTTTGTCTCCTTGGCTGGGGCAGCATTGCTGGCCATGTCTGTGTGTCCTCCATGTCTCCTTGGTGGCTGCAAGAACTGCCAGACACATCCTCAGGGACTTCAGCTTCAACCTGGTCATCCTGGGTCCTGGGCTCTGAGAATCCCTGTGTCCTCTCAGCCCAGGGAAGGTAGAGGCTTCCTATTGATACTAAACTTGGGGTCACCTCCATCTTCCTCTGTTTGGCATCTTGGCTCCTCAGTTACTCATGCAAGAAATTCCCTGTGTTACATCCCCTCTGTTTGAGATCTCTAGTGAGGACCTGGCTCAACCACCTGGACCCTCAGTGACACAGGAGACAACTGCTCCTGAAGGGGAACAGCAGCATACGCTCTGGTCTGGAAAAGAATGAATGTTCAGAAGGCAGATTTAGCCTGTGAGAAAGGAAAAGGTAAAGGCCACGGGAAGACACCAGGAATTCTCCTGCATGCTGAGTCTTGTGGGTCTTTGGGAAGGTGAAGGAGGGGTCTGTGTCTGCACATATATTTTGATCAAATATAAGGGCAAAGCATTGTGCAAGGAGCGATGTCTCTTACATAGGAAAGCCACACGGCTGGAATGATAGGGATCCAGGCCACGTGTGGACTCATGCCACACCCCCCACAGGATACTAAAGCTCATCCCCACAGGATACTAAAGCTGGAATGACTCATCCCTACAGGATACTAAAGCTGGGAGGTGCCTTGGTCCTTCAAACTATATGCTTTGTATGCTAAAGCACTTTGCTCAAGTTCACACAGTTGGCACAGCCAGAAAGAGAACTCCACTCTCTTCATTTCAGGTTCAAAGACAATTTTATACTATCATTGGAGCCCTTACCACTCCCCAAGTTCATGTCATGCAGGTCTGGTCCTTCGGTAACTCCAAGATTATGAACAAATTTGAGTGGGTTTGTTCCATAATAATCACTTCTAATTTTGATAATGACCATATTACCTATTTCAAAGTGAAGAGTTTGGAGTGATTTTTTAAATGGAATACAGCAACAAATATTATATAGTCAACTGAACTGTAGAAAGAACTCAGGTGGTATATTCTACTTTGTTGGTCAAAACAAAACAAAACAATAACATAAAATGTCCCTTTGAGCCTGTGGTGTTTACTATATTCTCATACAATAAACCTTTACAAAATCCTACAGATGTATCACTTCTGTATCAAGACTGAATGCTAAGGTTTGGGATAAAATAAACACCTTGAAGCCAAGACTTTAGAGACATTATCTGTTTAATAAATATGATTGTAAAAGCAATAAACAAGAGCAATTATACATTACACTACATAGTATTTAACAAAAAAATACATCAAAAAAGTCATTTGAAAATTAGAAGTAGTTCCGATACTATAAGAAAACTTTTTTTTTTTTTTTTAAATTGGCTTCCTATAAAAATAAGTTGGCAAATGAGGGATTTCAATGCTCAGTTGGAATCCTGGAAAACACAGAACAGCTGCCAAGCACCTCATTGCTCTCAAAGTTGCTGTTTGGAACTTCTGAAAAAAAGCAAAGCAAACCTCTGCATTTTGGAAAGTGAACCCAATTAGGAATAAGGCAAAGGAGAAAATGTAGGTTGGGTAGTTCTAGGTAGAACATGCACAGTTTGCCTTCTGGGATTTTAGAAAACATTGCAGTATCAGGTGTTTATCTTGCTCTGAATCTTACTCTCGACTTCTATCCCTCCCACCCGCACTTATGGCCTCAAGCCCACCCAACTCTGCCTCATGTTTGCACCTGCTGTTCGTGAGTAGGTAGGCACTTGGGTCCCTCCCATCTGTAGGCTGCTAGTACTAACTTCTCTTCGGGACTAAACTGAAATGGCCTAGTGCAATGGGTCTCAAACTTTAGTATACATCACAATCACCTGAGGGGCTTGTAAAACCAGATGGCTGGGCTCCATCCCTGGAGTTTCTGACTCAGTAGATATGGGGTGGAGACCCAAAATGAGCATTTCTAACAAGTCCAAGGTGATGGTACTACTGCTGGTCCAGGTACCACACTTTGTGAAACATGGAGTTAGATCATAAAAATGAGGTCCCCACTGGGAAGTGCCTTGCCTCCTGAATCTCCTACAGGTGAGAGGAAGCTTGGAGAAGAGGCACATGAGAACTCTGGAGACGTTGAATCTAGACCTAGCCATCTCTGGTCACTTTCCAAAATGCCTGGCATCTCGTGTTCCCCTCTATTGGTAGTTAGGCCTCATGAGCCTCTTCCCTATTTCTTCACATATAGCCATTCATTTATTCCTTTAACAAATGATTTTCTTTATTTTACTCAAGGCAAGGCACTGTGCTAGATTTGAGTGCTATTCCCTTTTTTGTGACTTTCCAATTACAATGTTTTGAACTGCAACTCTGAGGACTTTCCTGTGCTGTTTCAAGTGAGCCTCTTTTGGTTTCCAAACAGTTTGTCTTCCAGATTAAATTTGGGAGGCTCCAACTGAAGAGGATCAATGAGGATGTTTCCTATGGGATAGGAAGCCTGGCAGGTCGGGGATCAATTGAGTTCTACAAATAGATGGCCACCTCAGGCATAAATCCCTTCCCAGATTCAATCATAACATCTTCGGCCTGGCTAATGTCAGCCTTGCTAGTCTTCCTCTGCCTGGGCTACACAAGGGCAGGGATCGTCAGGATCTTTAGGACACCCAGGGTCCTGTTCTATCGCCAGGGCACTCTCGTACCATGTTGTTGGCTGGGGGACATGGCCAAGCAGGAGACCGTGCTCTCTGAGTGATTTTTCAAAACCGTTTTCTCTTATATTTTAGAGTGGGCTTTGCCCAATCCGGAATACTCCAAGGGTTTTTCCTGCACATACTTTTGTTACCTTCTTTCTCTGGGCCTTCTTTCCTGATTGCCCTGGGAAAACAGGAATTTTCTTCATGTTTTGAGCCAATCCACTTTAGTTAGTGAGCTAACTCCTCCCCTTTATGCTATTGACTTTTGTCTTTGCTGATACCACAATACTCAGAGATCAGAGAGCACGTATGTGAGGTGTCTGGGATGATCCTGTATCATCAAAACCTCATCCTAATGTAAGACAAGACCTCTGTCTAGTTTTAGACTTTTTGACACTCTTGAACATTAAATCCATTAACCTGCTTCTTCTTCGGGTTAAAACAGTTTTATTTCACAAATATTCTTCCTCTACTGTGAGAGAGGAAATACTGAGTACAGCAACCACCACAGAAGGAAATTGCCCTGCCATACAGTAACATGTTCGAAACATTTCTCACAGGAATCTTCTAAGATCTGCCTGCATGACATGTTTGTGAAGGCGTGAGGATACCACCATTCATCTGAATGCTTTCTTTTCCAAAGTACATGGCTGGGTTTGAATTGCTTTGCGTACAAACCAACTCTTTCACACATATGATATGTTTCCAGGAGGGAGAGGACAAGGATGTTTGGAAGAGGCAGGTTCTATAGGAGGAGACAGAGGGTACATGGTCAATGACTACAGAAGCTGGCATGCTTGGGAGTGTACAAAACCGAGAGAGACCAGAAACTTGCAGGTGGTGGAGGCAGGGTTGGCAGAAGCTAGGCCAGTATTTAGGGAACATCAGGGTTAATGTCCAGAATCTAGCAATGTGTTTAGGAAGAAAAGGAAAGTGCAGATGAGGGGTAACTTGGGGACTGGAAGGAAGAGATACAAGGACATCAATAGATCATGACCACAAATGGAGAGCAAACAAATGGGAAGGCCAGTTAATGGGTAACTGGGATTCTGTTTTCCATATAAATTGGGGTAAGAGTAGAGAAAACTGAAAAGAAAGCAGTCATGACTGGAACGCGTGAACGGAAAACACAGGTCCACTTCTGACATGCTTGCCCCTGCCTTCCTTCCTTCCTTTCTCTGCCTGCATGTATGGAACTTCAACTCCTGTCTTTATCCCTGTGTCCACACTGAATGCAAAAAGTGGCCCTGGGGCCAACAGAGCCACCAGGGAAATGGCAATAAGGAAGATGAAACAGAGAAATAGCTCAGGGTTTCAAACTCCTGTGCATGTCTTTGTGTCTTGGGAAAGGGGCTGCGGTGGCTATCTCACCCATCAGCCAGTAGAGCTAAAATTGCTGTTAAATCTAGAGCCAAGAATATTTCCAAAAATACATGCAGATTTCCTTGGCCTATATATGTTAGGAAGTTTCTACAAACACGATCGATAAGAAAAAGAGAGAGAAGGTCGGGGGAGGGGAGTATTTTCCATTAAAATAGAGCACCTGCACACTGCCCCTCAGAGCATGTTCTTAAGGTACAGTCCACATGCACAGGCTTAAAGCTAAAAACCCTTGTTGTCTGTGTCAGAAGAATTAAAAAGTCCCGATGCAGTGCGTGTTTGTTTGTTTGTTTGAATTTTGATTGTTTTTATTTTGTTTTGTTTGTTTTTGTTTTTACTGGCGTCCTCCATTCAAACATTTACATAGGTAGGGATTTCTTTTGTGCTTTGATTCTCAGCAACTATGGAAATACTTCCTGGCAAAATAGGAAACAGAACAACAAAGGAAAGAAAGAAAACAAAAGTTAGTGGTCATGAAGGATGATGCACTTGACAAGAGCGAAATTCTTTCCTGATCAGCTGGTCGCCTGCAGCCTTTGGGGGTTTTCCTTAAATTGCAAATTGTGCCCCAGCAGATCCCCGCTTTGGCGTTGAAGGTGGAGTGGCTTGTCTTGCTCTTTGCAATCGGAGAGTTGAGTCACCAGGTTGAGTAGAAGGGGAGGGAGGGGAGGGTAAAGCTACTCTCCTAAGAGAAAACGTGTAACACTTACTCATTTAATGACACTGGAAATGGAAAAGTGTCAGAGACTTTGCAATGTGCTGCGAGACATTCCTGGCGAAGGAGGCTTGGCTACTTTGATAAAGTCAACAGCGCCTGTGCTTCATACCCAGTGGAAATGGGATTGAAAACCAAATGACCCACAGAAATGCACTTAGAAGCTTTAGCAGTGAGTCGACAGGGTGACCGCTTCCCTGGACTTGAAGACAGAAAAGGCTTTTTCTTTTAAACCCAAAGCAATTACGCATTTACCGCCCTGTCTCCCCAAATAAAAGAAAGCGCGCTGTGAAAATTGGACACCACATGTGGCTGCAGTGGTTATTATTACCTCCTATATAAGCCGGTCATTGCATTTAAATTTCCCCTAATACAGCCAGGGAACTTTCCCCTAGCCATTTAAAGAGAGGGTTATGTTTTCATTTAGGTACTCATTTTTGTCCCTCTCAAGTAACAATCTTATAAGGGCCTTCTAGGTGGTCTGGCATTATCACATTAGAGTGAAGCATGAATGGTTATACAGTAATTTATCCATCGTAGTCAGCAATGCAGGGTCTAGATGGGAACAGTTACAGCTTCACCTCCTGTTGCCAACAGACAGGAGGAAACAAGAAGAGAAATGGATCACAATTGTGGCTTCATGCGTTTGTCTAACTTCTTGGAAAATTTTCTCTGCAATAAATAATAGGACTCAGCAGTCACACTTGAGACCCTCTCTTCCTAGCTGTTGGGTTAGCATGCTGATTTCCCAGGCAAGGTGAGTTCTACTGATACAGGTGAAGTCTATTTTAACACTCCTGGTAGGCGCCAGGTAAAAAAAAGGGAAGAAGTATGCCAATCTGCTCTATAACCGTCTGACCCTCCAGTGGTCTCCCACAGGAAACCCCACTCTTGGGATGTTCCACAAACTTTTTGCCTCATGTCCTTAAAATTCTCAGGTTCTGGGGCTCATTTTTTAGATTACAGCTAGATTAAAACTAAAAAAATCCCAGGGTGACCAGGCTGCCACTCTGCCCCCCACCCCCGCACTAGCCTCATTACGTCGTTACGTCACTCCTCTTCAAGTGTACCCAAGCTGTGTGCCCTCCTGGAAGCTGTCTCAAGGTGAGGCTGCCATGTCTTGTTCTGCCTGTTTCATGCCCTATCCCTCCAACCCTGCCTGGCCCTCCGGACCACCAGATCCAGCCTCTGAGGCCTGCCCTTCTTCAATATCGTCAGAGCAAATGTTCTGCTCTTTACCCAAGAACACACAACATTTTAGCAAGGATTTTTGCAAAAAGAGGAAGAAAGTCATGAGAGAGAGAAAGGAAAAAAAAACAAAAAACAAAAACAACAACAAAAAAACTAGACAGGAGCAAGAAGGCTTTTTTCCTCATTCCAAAGGGAAGAAGCAGGGAAAGAGACATCTTAGCTGTTTCTCTCAGGGATGTTAGAGCAGAAAACAGTGGTTATGTCAAGCCAGAAAGGGGTTAGAGACAGTTTCAGCCATTGGTTATTCAGGCTGAACAGCTGACAGCTACTGGGAATCATTTACCTATGAGCTGGGATTCCACCTTCTCATCTATCAGCTGGCCAGGCCTCCTTAGTTCAGTCTGAGAGAAATGGGGCCTGCTTTCAGTGGGACTGACTCGACTGACCATCTCTCGTTCTTTCTCATTTTGCATCTGGGCATAAACATTAATCCCCGGGATCTTCCTAAAACATCAACAGAAACCATCACTGCTATGCGCAGGACGCGTACATCACAGGCTCCCGGACCTGTCACGAAGAAGGAAGAAGGCGGGGAAACATGGACGGAGAAACACGTACCTTTTAAACTTGTAGATGACGAACACGGCCAGGCCCACAAACACCACGGAGAGGAGCATCAGCATGGCAGACCCACTGTGGGTCGGAGTGAGGTCCACCAATGGGGCTGCGGAAGAAAGCAAGGCGTGGTCATGAGCAGAGACGTGAGTGGGTGGGACTCCGCGAGAGGCTCACGCAGTTCACCCAGAGACAGGGTGAGTCCCAGAAAACCGCCTGGGGCTTAGGCCTAAGATGCAGGTCACACAGCTGCCAGGCGGGTGCATCTGAGCCTGTCCCAGCCCCCAGAATTCTCCAGCTGGCCTGTCTAAGAAGGACAGTGTAGCCAGATTACTTGGATCCAAGGCTGGCTCCACTACGGGCTAGGTGTGTGATGCTGGGCAAATTAATTTCAGCTTAATGTGCCTCATGGGCTGCAATGAGAATAACAGTACATACCTCATCAGCTTTTTGTCACAATAAAATGAGTTCATGCATGCACAGCACTGATAACAGTGCTAGGCACATATAAAGGCTTCTTCAAATAGTAGCTTTCATTGCTACTGCTGCTGCTATCTTCCTAATCAATATTTATAATAATATAATTAGTACATTTTTCTATACCCTGAATGCAAGCTTTTCCTACTAAGCAATGCAGATAATCGGAAAAATACCAAAGGAATATATTTATGAATTACCTATTTTATCTCAATCCTATCCCAGCTGTTGTCATGTGAAAGAACTGAAAAGTCGTAGTAGCATGTTAATGTTTTTTTACACATGGAAAAGTGATGGCCTAGTGAGTATTTCACAAGGGCTGGAGGAGGGTTGTGCAATTAGGTGTTGTTGCTACAACCTTCCAAAACCCCAACAGCTCATGCCAGGAAGCACCAGCCACTCAAATGAGCTGAGTTCACTTCTTGGACAATACCAATGTCTTTACGTCCATAAAAGAGTCTCCCTCCCTGAATTTGCCCTTAGATTGCAGCTCCAGGGAACACTTCTCCCCACCTCCAAACCTCTTCCATCTCAGGGTCAAACCTGTTGTACTTTAAAACTTTGTTTGCAATTAATTTTTGCTCTCTTGAAAACTGACATTTTACAAAAACAGCATAGCTCAAGCATAAAAGGCAGGCAACATGCACCCCTTAGAATCCTGAATGCTGACCTTTTAACTTCCATCAATTTAAGCAAAGCCTGAGACTCAGAAATGTGGGTGACCTTTAAGCACCATTTTTTGTGGCTTTTCTCTGCTGCGAGCCAAAAGTGCAACGTTCTGGTCACCCAGGAACAAAAGTTCAAGAACAGATGACTGTAATATTGATGGTCTCAGACAAGACTCGAGGCTGCTTCTGGTCTGTGTGGTTATTGTAGGATAACAGCCCAGCCTCTCAATAACCACTATTTACTGAGATGTATATTCCATATCCCAAATCATTTTGGTGGAAAACAAAGTCAAACCCTCTCTCCGAAAACACTTGTTTTCAACTGTCGTTTTAGTAGAATCAGCTTTAGGAAGCACTAGATGAAGCACCAGGCTCCATGATTCTCCCTCCTCTCTAAGCCAAGGAGCGTTTCAGCTCTGAAGTGTGAGTGTGCAGGTCTGTGTGTGAGAACACATGGTAGAACACCCAAGGCACATGCGCTTTTAACTCAAAATCAGAAAGTAGCGGTCTTCTTTCATTTAGTTAGTCAGGCACAATGCCGTCGGCAAAGGAGTCCAGAGACACTTCAGAATTCACACCATAACTGGCAGGATGTCATCAGGGAAGGAAACACCTCCATTTGTCATAGATACTATCGTCACTCTCACAAATGGAAGACAGGGTCTGTGGTCTCCATTTAACAGACAAGAACAATGAGATTCTCATAGGTTAATGTTCCGCAGGACTCAGGACTAGTTAAGTGGAAGAACTAAGACTTGAACCCAAGTATCTTTCTCTCTCTCTCTCTCTCTCTCTCACACACACACACACACACACACACACACACACACACTTTGTACACAGGGTCTGACCAGAAAAAGTCCAGCCATCATTAATGTAACAAGAGAGGTTTGTGTGACATTGATGTAACCTGGCAGCTAAGAAAAGTAGACTGGAATGTGCATGTATGAACAATGATGACTTCATTGTACTAGTCAGTGGGGACGGTACATGCTGTTGAGTGACCATGTGTACTGTGTGGTCGTTGCATTCAAAATGACTGAACAAATAAAGCAAAGAATCTGCATCGAATTTTACATTAAGCTTGAACATTCCTCTACAGAAATCATTCAGATAATTCAGAAGGCTTTCAGTGACAATGCAATGAGTGCAGTGCAAATAAAAGTGTGGCACAAAGATGGCTGAGAATCTGTTGAAAGTGATCCATATTCTGGAGGGCCTGCAACAACAAGAACACCTGAGAATCTTCAACCTGTACAGGCTGCTAACAACAAAGATAGGCGACTGACAGTGCAAGAACTAGAAGCTAATCTGGGGATTCCAAAAACTACTGTGCCTGAGATTTTGATGCAGGATCTTGGTATTAAATGTATCATGGAAAAATTTGCTCCTCAGCTTCTGCTACCAGAGCAGAAGGAACATTGTGCTGCAGTTGCTAATGACTTGATTCAAGCTGACACCAATGAATCAGATTTCCTCAAGAAGGTCATAACCAGAGATGAATTGTGGATCTATGGCTATGAACAGGAAATGAAGGACCAGTCGTCCCAACAGAAGTCACTTTGTTCTCCACACCCAAAGAAGGCATGGCAAAGTCACAGCAAGATCGAGACCATGTTAACTGTGCTTTTTCATTGGGAAGGTGTTGTCTGTCACGAGTACACCTCTCCAGGCCAAACAGTTAATAAGGAGTATTACCTCAATGTTCTTCGTCAGTTGAGAGTTGCAATATGATGAAAACGGCTGCAGCTATGGGCCACTGGTGACTGGCAGCTTCATCACTACAATGTGTCCCCTTATGCATCACATCTTATGCAGAATTTTTTTGTGAAACATCAAATTACCGAGGTGACTCAGCCCCCTATGGCCCAGATTTGGTGCCCTGCGACTTCTGGCTTTTTCCAAAACTAAAATCACCTTTGAAAGGGAAAAAATTTCAGACTATCAATGAGATTCAGGAGAATATGACAGGGCAGCTGACGGTGATTGGGAGAACTGTGTGAGGTCTCAAGCTTCCTACTTTTTAGGGTACTGAGGCATCATTGTCCTATGTACAAGGTTTCTTGTATCTTGTATCTTCTTCAATAAAGGTCTCTTTCTCTTATTACATGGCTGGATACCTTCTGGACAGACCTTGCCAACCCTGGGCTCATTTCAGTGAGGGACAGCAGAAATTTTAAAAGATATTTCTGAGAATGGGAATTAAGACAAAACTATAGCACAAGAAGCAATTTAACAAGTGATATTAGTTAAAATACTAAGTTTTAAAATCATTGGTCACATGCTTTTAAACTTGGATGCTATGTATACATTATAAATATCAGTATATACGTGTATATATGCGTGGTGTGTATGCATAGAGAAATGAAGCCTCATGTACAAACCGCCCAGCTTCCACAACCAGTAAGCCACAGACAATAGTATTGCTTTATTTCTACTCCCATCCAGTCCCCACAACCCCAGTCACTGGATTATTTTAAGGCAAACCTCAGGTTATCTTTTTTTATGAACATGCATTCATAAAAGATAAGGTTGCTTGCTTTATCCACATTATCCCAACACCATCTTAATTCTTAAGGAAATGATAATAGGAAGCTATTTTAAAAATAATCTTCTAATGCACACCCTTAACTTGACTAGGAACAAATGGAGCCCCAGAGAGGTGCCAAAGACGGTTAGAATGGTTAGAAGCAGCTTAACTTTATTTACTAAACTTCTAACTCCCAACTGAATGTCCTTTTAGAATAAGCAAAATATCAGTGTAATGGAGCAACCAGGAAGAATTTTAAGTCTGTTTGAAATGTTGGCATTTGACATAAATGGAAAACTGAAGAGAGGAAATTGCTTTGGCCAGGCTCTCGCTAAAACAAAGCGAATGCTTGCGTGCACACGCGTGCACACACACAAATGGACTCTCTTCCTTTCCTCCTCTTCTCTCTCTCCTCATCACGAGGTAAAATCTCTCAATTCAGAACCATTCCCATCCAAATCCTCATTCCTAAAGAGCGGCATTAACACTGCTTCGTTATTAGCATTACCACGGTGTTTTGGGAAAACGGGCTCCTGCGTCCCGAGTTCTAAACCCTGCGCTCTCCGGGTGTCCTCCCCATCTCCGCGTTGCTCCCGCACTCCTCGGAGGCAGGCCCGAGGGCCGGCAGGAGGCAGCAGGCAGCGGCAGGGAGAGGCGAACACCATAGCCCTCTGTGTTCTGCGGGTGGCTTCTGCCTGCTGATCTGCCCCTGAATATAAACAGGCCATTATTGCTCCACACAACAGCAGCTGCATGTCTTCGTTTGCCCAACACTTAGGTGCATTTGTGTGTTTTGCTGAGGAATGGAAACTTGTGATAAATGGGCTTTACCTTGTTGTGTGGAATTAGCATAACTTAATCCCTCTCCAACTGCAGCATAAACAAGGTAGAAATGGGGGGGGGGGGCGGGGGGCTATATGGGGAAAGTGCTGAGCAAATATTTGCCATTATTCATGCACAGAGCAAAGCATGGGCCGGGATAGTACGGCAAGTCACGCGACATTTCCCAGGCTGGGTGCTGGCACACACAGTTCTAAAATCCTCTGAGAAACTTGGAAAGGCATCGAATTCTTACATTCTATGCATGAGCACCTAGGTTGATGACAATGATAGCCATGCTTACAGTATTAACAAGAGTCTTCTTATGAAAGGTGAATTGATATATAGTGAATGCTAAATACACGGTCACAGATTGCGTGAGAACAAAGTCAAAACTTCATGTTCAGGGTGAAGTACTTGAAAGAGTCCCTTTTTTGGAATCAGATTCTGACTCTGCCACTTCTGGGCTAAGTGGCTTAAAATGAATCTCAGTTTCCTTATCTGCATAATGAAGGTTAACTCGTGTTTATTTTAGAAAGTTGTAAGAACAAAATAAGATGGAATTTTTAAAGCCCTGGCATAGTGTCTGGTACATACCCAATATTTTTAATATTATCATATAATTATCGTATGACAATATCATATCTCTGAAAGAATATAGAAAGTATATTCTACAGAAAACCAGCCCTGAAAAATGATGAGAGTTCTGTGGTCCAATAATTTTTGGAAGTATTTGATGGGCATTTCTGCCTTGGAGATTCATGACACTATCAGTATATTAAATGTTCACAGCAGTCTCGCAGGAATGAAACTCATTTAACTTTACCATAGAGTTTCACAAACTGATTAGACCACAGACCCTTTGCAGACCTCGTCCCACACAACACACATCAGGGAATGCCTCACCCTGCACACCGCTTTCCCCTTTGCTGCAGCCAAGGCTCTTTACTTGGTTTATTTCCAAGTTTAAAGTCAACATTATGGTGGCATCACAAGGTAAAGCAGTGCAGGAAACCTTTGCTTCTGTCTCCAGTCACTCGCTTCCTATCAAAGGGACTCTCTTGGAGAACATCTGTCTGCACTATGACCCTGAAACTTTGAACGCTGACTGTATTGCTAACCCAGAAGTTTGTCCTACCAAAAAGTTGCCAAAGCAAGTTCACCCTTTATTTTCTTTTTTCCTCTCCAACAAAGAGACATGAGCCAGGCTTTCAGTTACATGCCTAGAATATCAAAAAAATCCATGGGGTCTGAAATCTCTTTTTCAGAAGTGGACGTGGTACGAGCATAGCAGAGAGAAAGCTGATGTAGAGTGCAGAAAGGCTAATGTGCACAGAGCACCCTCACTTGCCCAACAGGCCTTCCTGCTACTTCAAATCCAAACCCAATCAGGGGAGTCTTACCGACTGCTCTGTCCTGCTGAGATGACGCCATGAGCTTGGAGGCCAGACTGCAGGAGAATTCCCAGGGAAGTCCTAATGACCGATGAAGCAGTGCTGCTATACTGAGACTTAGAATGAGTCTCTTGGAACATCCGGCCACCAGAAGTTGAGGTCCCTTGGTCAAGTATGACAACCATGGGTACCACAAAGACTAAGACTAAGCTTATCGCCGTGATGGACATACAGGAAGAGAAGGATGTCTTTTGGTTTTCCAGGACCGAAGGTCAAGGAAGAATCCTACTTACTATGTAAAGTGTTTCCCAAAGTGCAGTATGTCTGGAGAATCTGTGAAAACACAGTTTCCAGGGCTTCACTTGAGAAAAACAAATACAGGTTTCTGAGAGCAGGTCCCAAAATATGTAACCAGCTACACAGGTTATAATTGTGCATGCCAGTTTGATAGTACTGCATGGTAGGCCCCACCTACTGTCACTCATAAAGCGTCCAGTCCTTATCTTCAGAGTGTGCCTGAACTTCAGTTTCCCTAGGTCACTAAAACAAAACAAAATGGAAAAACACACCTCTTTATTGCTAACAGTGGCTCAATCTGGCCATGGATTAATTGCCAGACTCTGTCTGTGTCCAAGCCTTGTGCAATCTGAGTTTGAAGCTTCTCCCACCAAGAGGAGAAATCTGTTTTCTCACCCTTTGAATCTGAGCTAACACTGAAATGTGATTTGACAATGGAATACATTGGAAGTGATGGTGAGCCAACTGTGAGTTTCCAGGCCTTGTGCGCGCATGCGCACTCTCTCTCTCTCACTCTCTCTCTCTCTCTCCCCTATCATTGCCATATGTGAGCAAGCCCAGGGAAGCCTTCTGAAGAATGAGAGAACACATAGAGGAGAGCTTAATTATCCCAGCTGAGGCCATTCTAGAGCAGCCTACAGCCAACTGACCCCCGGCATGTGGGACAGCCCAGCCAAGACCAGTAGAGCTCCCTACCCAGCAATCCACAGCTGACTGGAGACGCAAAATGAACAAGCTAATCCACAGTCTCATAAGCAATAATAAATGCTTATTGTTAAGCCAATCAATGTCTCAGTGGTTTGTTACATAGCAATAGCTTACTCATAGCTTCTCTCCTCAAAACTTTTCTCTTTCAACTAGTTAAACATCCAAGTAAATTTTCACCTTCAGGTTCTACACTATCCAATTTTCATTGTGGACTTCTGTTCACACTAGGAGGGTAGGCGTGTATAAGTATGATGATCATAAATATTCACTTCTAAACCAGGACACTTTAAGAGGGAAAGGGAGTGCTAATAAAGTATATGCAGACATGACAGATAATAATCCAACAGTTCTGGCCACTCTAGGTATAAGGAACTTGGTGCCTAAAAGGTAGCTTTTCCTAGGTTCTGTATCTTCTCTATATTTTATATGTGGTCTCCTGCCTTCTTTTTTACTACCAGTTTTTTGTTTTGTTTTGTTTTGTTTTGAACTATCTGCCTTGTCTCCCCCTTGGAGAACAGTGTCACCTAACTACCATTTATTTCTAACCTGATGCATGTTTGTGCCCTGCTCATCAATTGTTCATCTGATCACTCCCTCCTACAGACCATTCTCTGCCCAAGAGTTTCTAAGTACATCCTTGGGCACAGCCAACGCGGGCCAGTTACACTGTGGTCATTTCAGACCCTTCTATGGGCCCAGGGATTCAGGAAATGGTGAAGGCAGACTCTGTTAGAAGCTAAAGAGCAACCTTGTTGCTGGTCCCTGGTACATTCATGAAAGTCTCACGTTCATTTATTCACACTGGGGATAGGGATGTGTTTAGATATCTTGGCACCTGTTATTACTTATTGTAACACCGTACCAACTCAACAATAGGCAAAAGCCCCTGGGCCCATGTGTCTGTGAAACAGCCTAACTATTTATAGAGGAAAAACAATATTTACTTTGGGAAAAATATGATTAGCATTGCTTTACTCACAAAAGACTTATAAATGATAACTGTGTAGATAATAAGAAAACCAGAGACTAAAGAGATAGATCAATTTATTGGCTGCGGAAGAATTTCACTGGTACTAATTGTATCCTTAAATGGAAAGTATTATTGCAACAAGTTATTTCACTTTACAGTTCAGAGCTCCACAAGTCCACATTCTGGCATCGGCATCTATAACAATGTGGCTTAAATTATATTGTATTTTCTAAAGCTTCTTGACCAATGTTAATTCTGCTTTAACATTGGAAACGGTCTTTCTCAGTGTGAAACTCTCATGCAGGATTCATAACATATCCTGACCTAGGCTGAAATTCTGATTTCTTTCTCCCTTCCCACATTTACTCATAACATATCCAGTGATAGCAACAGAAGCCTGAAAATATTAATTTTCTAATATCTCTGTGATAACATCTTTTTATTACACCAGAAAAAGAAATTAAACTAGTCAGCAGCAACGATGGAGGCCAAGATAACACAAGATAACAGTTTTATTAAAAACCCACACATACCCTTGACAAGGACAGTTTTCCTAGAACATAACAGCTTACACAAGACAGCCTCTAGACAGACAGGAGAGGGTGGGAGCCATTACTGTGTATTAAATTTTGTTTTAATTCAACCTGGGACTTGAGGCTCCTCCTTTGAGAAATATTACTCTTATACGTTTAAAATCATGTGTCTCTGCAACTCCAGAAGAGCTGTGCCCCATGGAAAGCTAAGGGTTGATGAGCACGCTCATTCTATAAGACACACAGAAATATAGTGAGATGCAGATGAATCATTTTCTGCTCATACTAGCACATTAACGGCATCTAGATAATACCATTTGTTTAACTTGCATAAAACTCATGGCTCTCCAAGTACATCTGCCACTAAGATTCTAGCACACACTTGAATCATTTTTCAGCGGCATCATGGGTGCAGTGCTTGGCTGGTCTTTGTCATTCATCTACATTATGGATGTGGCATATCCCAGGTTCAGAGACTTGCTTCATTTTTTTCTCCTTTACTCCCACTGTCGCCTACCCAGGCTGCTGATTAGGTTGGCTCCAGATATGCCCAGAAATTAGATTTGAATGTTTATGACAAATTTCCTCCTACACTTAATATCACAGTCTCCAGCTCCCCTTGTTAAAGCGTGCCTCTGTTTTCGTGGATGCCCTGAGTTGTAAATCAGATTTATTGCTGGAGATAGATGTGCCCCTTTCCTTGTTATGCAGATGGATTTCTGCCCCTGAAATGCTATGTAAGGGTGGTTGCTGAGACTGGGGAAAGGCGGGCTGCATCAGCATCATTTGGGGAACTTGTTAAAAATGCAGATTTCCAGATATCCCTCCCTGGGATTTTGATTCAGGATGTGTGCAGCCAGCCTGAAAAATCTCTGCTTTTGTGATGCTTCCTAGGCAACAGCGATTAGAGATGTAGAGTCAGGCTTAAGAACGGGTTCTTTATAGCAGGGTTATAAAGAGTTTTCCCAGCCACAAACAGGGTTTCATTCATCCCACGTGTTTTGAGGAAATCAGTGGGCTCCACCTCTTCTAATCCCTCTGTTAGAAGTCCCACTCCCCAAGTTTCAGATTATTTGCCCAATAAATAAATCCTGTGAAATGTAAATGACCCCAGAAGTGCTCTTGTTCAGTAATGTAGTATGAATCACTCTAGACAGGTTTTGTGCTCTCAAATAAAATGCTAGCCCATTCTGTAACTTCTGTTCTCATGGAGAATCTCATCTATTCTACCATGGACGAATCAGCCAGGTTTTAAGCTTCTTTCTGCCTACCCCCAACCTCACTGCCAAGCATAACAACTGACTACTCATGATCATGGGTCCTCAAAGAAACAAAGATACAGACTTGATGTAGCCTGAAAGTTGTGACCAGTAATTAGGGCTTTAATTTATCACCTGTTGGCAAGTTCCCCTCACTTGGCAATCTACGGGAAGGTGGAAAGTTAGAGCTTCTTGTGTAGTCTGTTTCTGGTCTTCTTACATGAGTTTCAAGCCCCCTGTTTCCAAATTCCTGATAGGATTTTTTGCGTATATGTTTTATGACATCAAAGTCAACATGAACCATGAAACTTACCTTCTTTGGCAACCAAAACAAAAGAAAAAGGTTCCTACTCCTAGGTCTCCATCTCTATCAAATAAATTACCATCTCTTGCCACTTGGGTTGAAAACTTCTTATAAAATACGTAAATCATTTATTAAAAAGAGAAAGGATTAGTGACTGTTGCCCAAACCTATTATTTAAAAAAATAATCCCCTCATCGGCCCCTTCTTCCCTTTTCCATGTTAATCGTATTTTATTGATCCCAAATCTTCATTCGTAAAATTTTCCTCACTAGCATGCATAGATATGGAACAACAAAGTTTATAATGTAGGGCATATTTATTTTCCCTGAATCTTATCCCCCTCTCTTTCCTCTGCTCCTAATTTTACCTTCAGTACGTAAGCTAAATAGGAATATCTGAGGATACGGAGCTAGGTGTTTGGAACCACGTCAAACCGTGCCTCACTGTATGGACACATAAACCATACAATGCCCCCCATCACGCCTCTGCTCAACATAGAGTTTGACCTGGCATGCGTCCTTTTCCTTCTTTCGTGAGCTTCTACTCAATAGTAAGGCACATCTTTACTGAACCTTCTACATGGAACATTTTTCACCCTCTTCACTTAGAATTAGTAAAGCTTCATGCAATTAGTATTTGTGCCTCAGGTCTAGCCTGTGTGGTGTGCGTGAAGGTCCTCATTCACCTCATAACCTGGATGAATCATAGCTTTATAAGAACAATGACATAGCGAGGCGTAGAGTCACGTGAGGAATAAGATAATACATCTAAGATGGATCTTATCCTTGAGTAAATTCCAAGTTACCAGGTGCAATGAGAAAACCACTGGCATTTTAGGGATATTGTTTTAGCGGCTCAGGCTTCTTCTTCCATAAGTACCTGCAGAGATGAAATGTTCTGCATCAGATTCAGAGCCGACCTGTGAGTCTTGCTGGGGAAAAAGGAAAAAAAAAAATAAAAACCAAAAAACTTCTCCCTAGGATGACACCATAGCTCTAAAAAATGTTAGTAACAGAAGGCCAGGGTGAAAGGGTGAATGAGAGGGGCCTCGAGGGAGAGGTCACAAACGACATGAAGAAGGTTCCGTTTGTTTGATCAAGTGAGGATGGTGCAACCTAAGGTGTGTGTGTGATCCTGAGCTCTGTCTCAACGCGCGCTGCTCTCTGATACGTGAAACACTCCAGCCAGAGACCAGAGCAGTAAAATAAAGGCCACTAAGTTTTACTTACTTCAGTTTCATTAGGACCAGCCCTCCCCGCAGCCCCATTCCTGTTATCTCTGGGATCTAATATTCTGGAACACAGAACTCTCATTTTCCTTCAACCTACCTATTCTGCACAAGAAGTATATAAATGATTATAATGTATATTGAAGGAATACCTGACATAAGAAAAACACGGAGATGGGTTTTCTGTGGATGCTTATTGGATAAATGAAAGCAAGGCTCTCCTCACCAGTTATTTGGTAAGAAGTAGCATGTCATGGAACGCATTCACAATTAAATAAACTGACTCTTCAGGTTAACTGGGGAAATGGAGTTTTGAATCTATCTCTATACCTTATAAAGTTATTATATCTCTAATTATTTATAAAAGTAATATTTATGGAGTACCTGATATGTTGCAAGTTCTCTGCTGGTACCATGGTGGAGAAAATATTAAGATATGCTAAACTGTATCCTTAAGAAGTTAAATAAGAGTGGTGATGATGATCATCATGATATAGATTTTAAAAAATCCAGGTGAGTTCAGACAAGGGATAAATGACAGCCTGGTAAAGGTCTCTAGAAAGATATCGCACACAGGTTGGCTTTGAGTCGAGCCTTAAAATACAAAAAGATTCAGGAGATATAGGCAGGTGAAGGAGAGAAATGTTACTGTCATGGATAGAATGACCAGAGGTAGATTTTGGTCAAAACACCAGTGTGTCCAGTCCACTATGCAGCTGGATTGATTTCTACTCATGTTTCCAACTCTCTAGGTTGTTTTGCCACATCGTCTTTGCCTTTGTCTGCTAAACATCGATGCCCGTTGCCATCAGGTTCTAAAACCCAAACGGAACCACACTGGTCATGGCCCTCCCTCAACCTTCTTGATAACAGTTTGTCATTCTTTCCCTGTTCTCACACCATTTCACACCCCTGCTTTCTGCAAAGAGAACTGCAGAAACTTATTTGTCAGGAGTGGTTAGGGTCTTGAGAGAAATGGCACAGAAACCGAGAAGCATGGGAATGGCTGAGAACAAAACAAGGGCTGCGTTCGAAGTTGAACTCAGCTTAGATACCAAAGTTAATGAATTCCCCCACAGAACGTGAGGGTATTTGTTCTCTCATCCAGTCCCTGATGACACCCAGGTATCTGGCAATGCTTACCTTGTGTTCCCATAAAAGCTAACAGGGAGCTGAATTTGAAAGACAAAATAAGGCTAGTAAATTCCTGAAAGGAGACAGTTCTTTCTCCTTGGAGACAAACCAAATTATGCATTGCCTCTCTCACCAGCAACATATTCTGGCTCAAACATTTTTAAAAGAAGGCTGTTGAACATCTGCTGAGCAATTAATGGAATGCAGGAGTGTGCTATAATGGTCCCTGGGAAGGTATTAGCAATCCTGCTTATGAGACATGAAATGTTGCAAACAGTGGTCCTTTTTCTTTTTTTTTTTTTAATTTAAATTTTCTCCTGCCTGCAGGGGGTGGGGGGAGCAGAGGAAGGGAAAGATTGTTGAGATGGAAGTTCTGCATCAAATACTCCTCCTCACTGTTTTTTTCTTTTCCCCAGGTTTTTTCTTCCTTCTCTTCCTAACCCTAGATAGGAATGTGTTCATTTCAATGTAATAAAAGAAACTGTGGCAAGTGTCTCAATGCACTGATTCCCCCAACTAACATGCCAAATTTTCTATATATGAAGGAATCCCCTCTACCGTTTTAGTAGATATAGTCTATCACTCTGTTCAGATATTTTTTAAAAAATCACGTAGTTACGACTAAATTAGGACCAGTCTCCAACAGACAACTGGGCCCTCATATATTTTACTTCCTGATCACAATCACTGAAGTGCTGGCCTTAACATAAGCATTGTCTTTTGTATATAAAAGCCTGGCTCAGTAACTGCCCACCTGTGGGTACCTCCAGTTCTGCTATGATTATGACAAGCATGGCTAAACTCAATGTAACAGAAATTTCCAAGACTCAGTTACTGGGTCAGCTCTTGACATTCTCCTCTTTTACTCTTCAAACTGGAGTTGATTATTGACATATAAGTCTGCATCTACTCCAGTCCCTGAGCCAGTCCTAACAGGAAGCTTAACAGTGCCCATTGATTGAGTTTAGAATTATGATGCCAAACTATCAGATCTAACAGGGAAGAGCTGAGAACAGCCACAATGGTTGGAAGTCAAAGAGTTTTCTTACTCTATCCAAATTGGCCCAGCTTAAGATTGGGCCTTTGCCTTGAACTGAATTGTTGTTCTCTGATTCTTTGGCAACTTCACATCATACACATCTAGATTGTGCGGGGCTCTCCAAATCTCGGTGTGCTTACCTGAGCTGCCAGGAACGTCCCTCCCTTTTGCCAATCCTTCCCAGGGATCTGAGTCCAAAATCTCTACTATGAAATGAACTGAGAACATTAATTAGAGAAATTTCCCAGACCTTCTAAATTTTGCATTATTCCTCGCCATCTGGAGCTTAAACCAGTAACATTAAATCTTCCATGGCTATGGGGAATGGTCTTTCTTTCCCACATGGGTTCATGGATGACTTGGCAGTATCTGTTTCTCTGGCCAAACCACTGGCCAAACCAGTTTCAGTGAAATCCCCACTTTTTTGATCCCTATTTTTCGGCCTGATCCCAGCTCTACAGCAGGTGTCATTATATGAAGATATCGTTAAGAGGCATTTGAAATAAGCTTTCAAATTCAGAAAAAAAACCTGATGTGCCCATCTTTGGAACGTGATACGACAATCAGGTCAATCAAAACCAGGCCCATAAAATAGCTGATGGAAGAGAGGTATGGGAGGAAGAAAACGGTATGACATGTAAGCGGCCTCCAGGATTAGAGAACTAGAGAAGCAGGTCAGGTCTCTATCCTGACCTGTGATGCTCCCCTTTCTAACAGAGGCCTCTGGTAAATAACAGAGGGGTGTTTCCTAATAAATCAAGGTACTCGATAGCAAAATATGCTGCCTGAAGATAGTGCATAGTGCTCACTTAGAAGGTGAGTATGCTGTAAAGCAAGTTTTACATCACTAGAGACAAAGTAGAAGAGGTTCAGTCATCCCTCTAAGCAGGCTGTATCACCTAATGAGATTGAATCAATCAGTAAAACTGTTTAAATAAATTTCAAATAACTACTTTTGACTAATTTGACAAAATTTGCCAGTGGCGTATCTATCGGAATGACTACAACTAATGCCTCTGGACACTGTTTACTCTCCACTTCAACCAGCTACATGTTAACAGCCATGCATCAGACGCGATCATTCACCAAAAACCAAAGGTCAACCTTCTGAGGAGGAAATGGCCAATCTAGATCATCAAATGTCCTGAGATATGTCGGGAGACTTTGGCTTAGGGGTTGCTCTTATAGCTTCTGCTTAATCATTCTCTGTTTTCATGCGCTTCCTTAATTTCTTCAGGGCCTTTTCATCAGCAATATAATTCTGAAAGTGGGATGTGTTCATCGGCTTGCTGCTCGTATTTCCCCGGTGAAGGAAGTTTCATGAAGGCACAGACTGTTCTATTCAGAGAACATTGCTTGGCTCAGAGCAGGCTGGCACTCCATAAATGTCTGCTCAGTGGATGAATTAGGATGGCAAGCTGTAGAAGAGCAATCAACCCGACTCAATTCCCCTTCCTCTGAAGGGTCATCTTCTTCAGGTGACCCTCTGAATCGGTCAGTCAGAGGTCTCCCTGGCTTACCAGAGTCCAGCCAAGAAAGCACAAACTGCCCAGCCTGGCATATTTCTATACTCTCCTTCCATATCCCATGCCCAGGAATAGTGATCTTTAAATATTTGTTCTTTTAAGGCAATGATAGCATTTTAAAATGAAAAGAATTATGAAACCCTAATGGAGAAAGAATAAGAATATAAGCAGAAAAGGAACTAACACACTCGACCTTCCTGTCAGCCTAGGCCCACCCCGAGAATCCCCAGGAAACCAGAAACGGGGTTGGAAACTGTTGCTCTTTATCCCCACTTACTCAGCCTCCCCAAAGCGCTGGAGGTTCCCCGGAAGCTTTGGCGCTTCAGTGTCTCTGGCACTTAATCCTACCCATCCATCCACCTCCTCCAAGATGCTTTTCCATATCATTTTGATTGAGCACAATTTATCTCTGCTTTAAATTTCCTACATAACTTTGTTAATAATACAAGGAGTAAAAAGAAAAAAACCAAACACCACAGCTTACTATCTGCCAGGCACTACTCTAACTGCATTACCCCAATTAACTTAATCCTCACGCAATCCCCCTGACACAGGGGCTATAGCCATCTCTAAGGCACAGGGGAGTTAAGTCTCTTCTCAAGGTCTATACAGTAAGTGAGCGATGGGGCCAAAGGTGAAACCAATGGTCTGGCTGCAGGATTGCGAAATCTGAGTGCTTAAGTATGCTCTGCTGCCTTTCCCCATGAGCGTTTATGCATTTTACTCGCCGAGGTAACCCACCACTGCCCATTTACCCACCCCATAGCACCGCCACCGCTGCTACATCAAACGCTGCCACCACGACTAGGTTACATGTATTTTGAAGAAAAAGATCATTTCCTACTGCCCCTTATATTCTATGCAGCACCAGCACAGTACTCTGAAAAAAATAAGTACTTCAATAAACATGGTAAATTCAGTTTAGTATTAACATAACACAAGGATATCTCTTTCTACACAGTTGGGATTACCTGAATTATCATTGGGATTTCTAGATGGCCACTGTAGTAATATAACGCAGTAGTATCTATTCTACACACTTGGGATGCCCTGAATCATCACTGAGATTCCTAAATGGCCTTAGGAGGAGGATTTCTCCCCTCTTCGTGTCACAGGTGAAAGGCAGAAACATCATGGCCTTAGTTCATTTGTAGGATCATGATGAAATTGGGGTTTGGTTCATGGCTATGGCCCTGTACAACTCCTAAGCCTCAGCTATTTCCACTGCCCTACTTTATCCCAAAATTTTAAGAAAAAAAATACTTGGAACATGAATAACTTGAAAATAAGGTTTTAAAGAAAGACCAGAAAAAAGGTATTTGTAGAACTAACTTTATATTCAAGATATCTGTTCAGATGAAGCTTGCTCTCATCTCAGGAGTGTGTATTTAGGTGAGTCACTGATAGTTTTTGCCAGGGACTAAGAAAAGACACTTTATTCTGTTGCCTTATGGAGCCTCATTAAGGTAAAAATGCCAAGCAAGGGAACCTCCAAAGAATGATGCCCTAGTTCTGATAAGGGGACGCACTGTCTAGTCTTGTTGTGCTAAAACAATAGGTTGGGATCCCCCTTTGTTAGAGCCACTCGTGAGGGCCCAGGGACGTGAAAACTGACCTGCTGTCAGGTGGGCGGCGTGGACAAGGACTTGAATCCCGGGTTTGAGCTCAAAGTGCACTGCGTTTTGGTTGAGCTTGTGGATCAGCAGTTCTGATATCTGAAAGAAATGTTACAGTGAGTGCCATCAAAATTGTCATATGGATTATAAACAAATGTGCTGAGAAATATTTATTGTATTTACCAAGGCATTCCCAATAATATGTCTGTGAATTATATAAGTGAGTTTTAATACAATTTTGAGTTTTTATTACAGAATAAGCAGAAATAATTATTTTTAAGCATGACCTGACTTTATAACCTAAACACTACCAAAACTGTCAAACTATTAGTAAATCAAATACTTTTCCCTATTAAAAATTATCTTGTGTTAGCTTAGAAGTCACTCCCAGTTTTTTTAGTTTGTTATACAGAGAGCTTACAAGAAGTAAAAACGAACAACTTACACCCTGCGGTGAGATTCACATTCATTTATCTTATTTCCTAATAGACCCACCTTATTCCTCCCTGTGCCTCCTCCCTCCCCCACCCAACCCATGCCCTGTGGCTTTCACAGAATAGACATTTTATGAATATTTACTGAACGGCAGATGCAGTTCTTCTAAAATAATAAGTTGTACAATTGAAACAAAGTGCAACCACAACTTAAGTAATGATTGGGCTGACCCTTGTTTCATGCTTATACACATCAGCTGACCTGCTACTCTGGCTGACATATGTACTAGACAGATGCAGGGAATTCTAGGCCACAAAATACTTAACCCCAACACGGGCCAAAGAGCCTTGCTTGGGTAGTAACAGTATAAGGTAAGATTTTAAAAAACAAGATAAAACTTTTGACTTGTTTAAAGTAGAAAACCAGCTCAATTTGCTTGGTTTTGCTTATTTATTTATTTTGGAGCAAATTCTGAAAAGTTATCCCCACAATCCAATTATTTTTATCTGGACTCCTTGTTTTATTTTTTAATATTTTAATCACCAATTTAGTATTTTATTTATCCCACTTGTACGTCTAATTAGATGCTGCCTGACTATAAGTCTGCTAAATTCTTATATTGTTTTCCTTTTATATTTGTTGAGTTCCATTTAGCCCACTGAGCTGCTGAAATGCCACCTTTGATGCTTCTATCTGTTATGCAGGGTCAGATGGCTTTTTTTTTTTTGAAGCAGAGAGTCCCTCCCAGAAGCCCCTGCTTGGTAACAGAACTGAAGTGCCCTGCAGATGAACTGTTTTGCTTAACAGCAGGGACTTGGGATGCCTGTCAGTGACCTGTGGTTGAGCATCTGGGATCCAGTGCAAGATCAGCCTCTCTAATGTCTTCATTTGGCAAACCATGCAGAAAAACAAGATTGTAAGAAAATTATATTGCAAACAACTTTATTCTCTGTATTAGGCTATTCTTTTTTCTGGGCACTGGAAATCTGTCATAATGCTCCAGGTTTACAGGAAGAGCGGCTTCCTAAAACCGACTGTAGAGCCCTTTTCCTCTGTGTTCTCTGCATTGCTGCAATGCACGAGTTCCTACCCTACCTTATTTTTATCATTCAGTTGGTAAGGTCTTGATAGGAATCTGCCCCTGGATTTTTAGTGGAGGTCAATCAGAAAAGTTGGGTTATGAAATACACACATGCACACATATACAAATGTGTAAACATATAAGCATGTATGTATATGTTTAGCTATATATTATGTAGATGTGTACATATACCCACTTACATTTACAGAAAAAAAAGTATTTTGAGTCAAATAGGAAAGAGCTGTCAGAAGTAATTAAGGACTTGCCCTGTGTTGCAGAGTCCATTGCATCGACACAGGGCAAGGTATATGTATTTGCCAAAGAAAGACCTTTCTTTTTCAACCAGTGGTAGTGATACATGTTTCTTCTCTCTGAGAATGTTTTTTTCCTCAAGTGAGAGATATGAATAACTAAATCAGAAAATAGAATTCAATAGAACAATATACTAGTAATTTACAATCTCCAGGAGAGTTCTTTGTAAATATAATTAACATCCCAGGTTTATTTTCATTTATAACATTGCTTCATTAGCTTTATCTGGATCATTCACAAAATTAAACAGGCTATGAAAAACTAAGCCAGCAGCAGAAAATATGTTTCATATATTTAACTTGTATCAAAGGACATGCAATAAAGAACACAGTTTGTGGGAAAGAAATTATGCCCAAAAATAAAACTAAATAAAACTTACATTGTATACAAGAATAATCCGAATTAGAACCATGTTCTTCTCTAGTTGAACAAATGAGTGTGAAACTGTTGACAGATTTTGACAATATTTTAAATGTTTTCCACGCCTCTTGCAGAAGTGTTTATCCTGCATTGTTTTCATCAGATCAATGATTATATGTGTGTGTGTGTGTGTGTGTGTGTGTGTGTTTTAAGTATATAATCTATGCACTGAACAATTCATACTGGTAAAGTTGCATATTTTTAATTGTTTTTTCTAACTCAGAATGTTTTAGGTGTTAGTGCTAGTATTTCCTTAGAAAAGGAACATGGCATTTAAAGGATATATCTACATTTACCCAGCTAATATTTGAAGAGTTGATACTACACTGCAATATTGTTTGACTCCTAATCCTAGGGTATTTCCATCAAAAACATTTTCCTTTAACCAGATGACGAAGAAAGCAAGCAAGAGATATTTGGAAAGAGGTTGGGCAAAGAAAGTTTAGGAGGTTTAAAAAATGCATTTCATTAATTATCGTGCCATATTAATCTGCGAAGCAGACCACTTGTCACAGCAGTTCCATGTCAGCTGACCGATATGAGCTACGGGAATAGGCAACCTCTAACGCTATCCTCAGGATTGTCACAGTCTGTTCACCAGGTAATATGATGTGTAATGTTTGGGAGAGTTCTCAGCTATGAAAGGAGTAGAATAAACTGGAATCTATTGAACAGTGTGGAGACAGCCTGGATGAGAAGAAGAAAACCTTGCATGATAATGAATCAAGTGAGACAATGTGGGCTTGCTGGGAGATTAGACCCGCTGAAGCAAGTTGAATTTATTTTTCTTTTCTGTCCAGTGGAAGTGTATTGTTTGAGCAAATTTCATTTATCCTTTGTACTGTCAACCCTCTTCTGTGGCTCTCCTACACAGCCCATTTTCTGTCCTCCTTCAGCTAAATAATTGTGGCCAAAGAAACAACATATTATTTTTGGCATCCGCCAAATGGGGGAATGTGCCTGTGATTCAAATATAACTCACACTTCACTTAAAGTACCGCTTAGAAAGACAGTGGGGACTCAATAAAAATACTTGAAAAGTAAACATCGAAAGGATGCAGTGGGAGGGACCTGCTAAAGGGAAAGCACCATTTATCTTCCTGATCTTTTTCACAAAGTATGAATTTAAGTGTAGCAATGAGTGTAAACTAGGTGAGGCTGAAGCCACAATGTTAAAACCTCGGGGGTCAGACACATCACAGGTGTATTTCCTGCTCAAACTCCGGTGGTGCTGTGCTCAGCATGATTGCGCCGTGAGACAGGCTCGTGAAGCAGCACCCTCAAATGTTTTGTTCACAACACCCTAGGAGGGCAAACGAGCTCTCCAGGGCTTGCGGATGGCATATGGATACTTCAGCTTGGAAGGGACACATATCACTTCTGCTCCCAAGGCATTGGCCAGAATTAGTCACATGGGTCTGCCCCTAGAAGAGAATTATGGGTGCAATCCTATCATGTACCCAGAAGAGGGTAAGCTGAAAATATGTAGTCAACATGTGACAGTTACTGCCCAAAGAAGATAGTCAACATCGAAATAATTTTTAGTTAAACAAATAGGAGAAAAACACACTCATGTTATTAGAATGGTAGCGTCAAACATTAATACATGAGAAAAATATGAGGACAACAGAGCAGCTGATATATTTATAAAACATGTAACACAAAGAAGTGGTACAATGTGAAACTATAGATTCAAAATGGGCTTCAGCAGACTTATTAATGACAAAGCTACCTTAGGCTAAAAGACTGGAGCATGTCTCTGAATTGGTAAAAGGAATGCAAACCCTACTGAATATAAGTAGCATTCTGGTGCCATGTTTAGAGAGACACTTGCCTGAACTGACCTCGGAGCTGACTTAGGCAATCAATCCAGACCCTGTTACATTATTAAGGTCCTTTCAAATAGCAGTTGAAGAATCCTCCTTTTAGATTTGACAGAGGAAGATCTCTGCCAATTCATACAATTTGTAGGGAGAGCAATGGAGCCAAATGCTAATTCTAGTTAACACTAGCCCACCTAATTCCATTCTTTCTTAGCCCCAAAGAATCAGCTTGATTAAGGTGCCCAAGAATTTTTCTAGGTGATATAACGAATAAACACATTGGCCATACATACTCTCTCCTCTTGTCTTCCCCTTCACCAGCTCTAAGCTCTGTCTCCTTTTGTCATTTTACTTTTGGTTCAACTCTTACTTACTCTACTTTTAGTTATAGTTTCTTGCTTTAATGACCTTCCTGTGAATTCCAGAGTATTTCTATGGTTCAACGCCCCATTTTAACAAGTCTAGACAGAATAGACTATGTGAGCAAATAAAAACTAGTCTGAGGTTATCAATTATATTCCAGAATAAATGTTTACTTCCTTACAATGCTGCCAATAGACTGTTCCATTTTCAGAGGCACCTCTCCTTTCCCTGAATCTTGGACTCTGCATCTGTCCTTAAATGTAAATGTGAACACAAACAACTGAGGAGGAAATACATCATTGAGGTTTGACATTGTTCGTAGTTTTTTTGTTCCTTTTAAGTGTTTTCATGACCTTTAAGGATTCAGAAGGACAACCTGTAGGTTCCCTATCTCCGCAGCAAAGCATCACAAACAACCTTGACCAAGCAGGATGGTCTTTGCTTCCTCCAGGGAAGCCAGGTACAAATCTGCTTACCTCTGGAGACTCAGCGAGAAGGAGTGCAGCGACTGCTCCATATCTGAGCAGCTGGCCACAGGGGAGCAGGAGGCGCTGTCCCTGATGTGGCCCGCAAAGGGCAAGCCAGCCTCTTCTCCCTCACTGGAAATCTAAAATAAAGACTGGTGGAACCCTCCCCGACAGAGGTCACTTGATTAACCCAGCCCACTTTTCTTGATAACAAGGTCAAATACTTCTCACTGTAAGGGATTTTCAATTTATTTCACAGACAAGATAGGGAGGCCTGAGCCAGCATCCCTGTCCCCTAGGAATGCTATTAGAGGAAGCTGAAGGAGGAGAGCCAAGTGCCCTTTGCTGGGGCCTTGCCCTTACAGGCTTCAGGGTCCATCCAGCCGGGGGCCCACTTCTTCCCCTGCTGGGGGGCCTATGTTGTTATCTTTATACAAAAGGGGGGCCAGGGTATTAAGAGAGGGGATAAGATCAGCCCTTCCCACGTTCCATCTGGGAGTCAGAGTGCAGCCTTCAAACAAGGGGCAGGGGGAGGGACCTTCCTGCTGTTTGGTTTTGCTTTGAATTCATTTAAAATGTCTGTGTTATTCATTATAAAGGAAGTCAGTTGCTTTTGCCTGCCCAGCATTCCTTCCCTCTTTCCAACTTTTTCTTTAAAGAGCCATATCCTTTTGTTTAAATCTCAGTACATTTTATTTAGGAGGGGCCCCTACACCCGTGGTCCAAGGAGGACATAACACATCAAAGTTGACATACTCTCTGCCTCTGGCTATGGGGCTAGTTAAGAGATGCCCACTTTACCCAAGTCAGGCCAGTGGGAATTGCCAACTTGGGGCTCTTGTGATGTAATCAGGGGAGGCATTGTCTTTTGGGTTGGATTGGCAGTCTGACTAAATAGAAGCCGGGACTCCCTGTAGCCATTCTTGCTTTCCCATGTGTGGGCTTCACTCTCAGGCAGCCTTCCCATGTGGTAGCAAAGAAAAGGGAGAGGAAAGGAGGTGAGAGGAAGAGAGGGGAGTCATTTGATGATATTTCTGAGTGGCCATGAATTCATCCAGCCTGAACAATATCCTTAGATTCCTCACCTAAATAACTTCGTAACTTCACTTTTTTCCTTAAAGGTGTCTGAATTGGATAGCTGTTCATGGCATCAAAAACACACACATTAATGTAAAATAAAGCAAAATATATCTCATTCACTTCCTGGTACAACAGCCTTAGCATATTTGGGTCCAGGGAAGTAAAGGAAGTCAAGTGGCATCCAAATCCAAATCCGTGTCTGCAGCACGGCAGGGGGTGGGGAGTGGGCAAGGAGAGTTCTGGGCTTGAGAGTCAGTTGCAGACAGAACTAGAATCTCATTCTCCTCAAAGAATTGTTTCACCTCAGGCAAGTCATAGCTCGACCTTGGGGCCTGAATGCCTTCACTTTAAAGTGACTGAGTCAGAGAAAATGATCAAAAGACCCCTCTTTGGAGGAAAACGACAGGTTTCTGATGGGCAGCCCATGCTTCAGAGGTACTTGACACACGACTCAGTTTTATATGTTGATTCCATTACTGCACTTTTTAATCAGGGTAACGCTATCCTTCCCAACAGCATACTGATCTTACATGCTTGGTTTGGCATTTGTTTGGTCCCTGTACTTGATTTAGTTTGAGTCCTGAATAAGGCAGATACACTGGCACATTCCTTAAACAGAGCTGCAATCTTGAGCTTGGTACTTTGTTTTCCTTTGATGCTATAAATCTGCATGATGACTTAGATGTGTCATCCTTACTCCAGTAGAATCATCCATACACGTTGTTTCTGTTTCTTAGTGACCTTGTTCTTGCATGTAATTTCACTCCTTAATCTTTTTTCCCCCTTACTCCCACCATCCTCTGTCTTCTAATACGTGCCCTTGACTATATCAAAGCCTTAAATTATTTTTGCATTTTCCATATTTTTCTCCTCCTAAATGGGCATAAATCTACCATCATCCATTTCACCATTTATTGGGCACCCACTATAGGACAAGTGCTTTGTTGTATCATTTCTTTAAGATATCTCAAATACCCTAGGAGACAGGTGTTCTAGATTACAGGTTTTTGGCTGAATTATTTAACTTTTGTGGTCTAATTTCCTCATCTATAACATAGACATAGTGAATATCAGAGCTGAAACTAGAAACCTGGTTTATATTTCTCCAAACATGTGCTCTTCCTAATAAAATAGCTGGAACCCCATATAGGTACCAAATGCTAAGTCACACAGCCTTTGAAGAAGCCATCTGCCATGAGGTCTCTGATTAATGGTTTATCAATTCCTGGTACCAGGCTACCATGAACAACCCATCAACTCTCTGAGAATGCCTTTGTAGGAAGCACTCAGACAAGACAGAGACCAAAGAGAAACAAAAATTCCAGAAAAAAGAGATAGTCAAAACAAGATACATACCTACATAAGCAAAAGAAGTTTCACAGAACAGTACAATTTTTCTTTCTACATTTCCCCTGAAGGAGACACCTAGAGTGTATTACACTTTTAGAGAAAAATGGAAAGTATGAGACACAGAGATGCATAGATGGTATGATGGCTAGACAATTTGCTGGCTCCAAATCTGGACAGTTCTACACTTGTGAAGATTATGATCTGGATTTCATGCACCATCAGTAAGGTTTCCAGAGGAGGGATTGAAAGGCCTTGGATGCTGAGCTACGATCCCTCCAGGTTCTCATCAGTGATGCTGTAATAAGAAATAACCCATTTTTTTCTCCTACCAAATTTCAAGTGCAGGTGATAATCTGTATAATACCACAGGAAGCTGAGTGGCCGTGCTGAGTAAGGTCAGATGGAAACATGATGGGTTACCTGCCTCAGTTTGCTAGGACGCAGGGCCCAATGGGGCTTTCCATGACAGCTCTGTTGTTTATTCACCTGGAGAAAATTACAGAGGTGTAATTCTGTAATTGGTCTTCTGCCAAGTGAGAAAGCAGCCATTGAGAGAGGGCATGTGCCAGGAGGTGGGCCATGCTCTCATTAGGAGTTGTTGTTAATATGGCTGATAAAGGAGGTTCTCAAGCCACCTTGGAAGACTACAGATCATAGGACTAGACTATTGGTTTATTCTAAGTGAACTGAGAAGCTCCACATACTGGAGGGGAAACAGCCAATATTAGTGCTCCAGAGAGTCCTATTTTCAATCTATTTGCCAGAAAGAATTAAGAAACTGGAATCATATAATTTCTAATGGAGTAGCCAGAACAAGACTGATCATTTGAATTCAGTGGATGGAGAAGAACTAGAAAAAAAAAACATAATAATACTAATCCTCACAACAGAGATGAGAGAGACTTTTGAAGTTAAAAGTGGGGAGACATAGATTAAAGAGGACAGGTAGGACACACACACACACACACACACACACACACACACACAATGCTCTAATACTCCAGATTGTTGTAACCACACATTCGGTCATCTTAACATGGTAATGATAAAGAGGATTCATGATTTGTACAAAGGCTGTGCTTTTCATAAAAGGTATCAAACATATCATGCCATTTAATTCTCATGACACTCTTATGATGAAATTAAGTAAAGTAAGTTTTAAATGGATTCAACCTCCACATTTTGTTCACCTGCTTGCTTTTCTCCCACTTAATATCTTGGACAGTTCATCATGTCAATATGCCTAGATTTATCTAATTTGCTGTAAATGCTGTAGAGTATTCCACAGTGTGGATATATTCCGAGTAACTTAGCCACTGCCTATTGCACTCTTTAATGTGTTTTTTTTTTTCTTTTTTTCCCCACAAAGCAGCTGCTCGGATTACTATATTATAAAAAAGAAATGGAAGACCAGAAAGTCCCAGGCTCCACAAACAGCCGGTGCCCTCACTCTCAAGCCAAAATCCCTTAGAGCTGCTGTCCTGGTGGTTAGATCCCAACAGGATGGTGGCTCAGACCTCTGGGGGAAGCCGAAATGTCACCTGGGAGACTCACCTGCTCCAGATCCTCCGCTGACCTTTTGTGTTCTCCTGCTGGGTCCTGATATGGCAAGACGAAGAGCTCAGCAGCCGTGGGTAAGCCAGGGAGCACTGCCACCAGGATGTGGGGGCCTGGGACCCCAGTGGCCTGAGGGAGAGACACAGAAGAGCATGTAAGTCCTGCAGGAAAGATGATGACAAGGGGCAAGCATTCAGCAGGGCGGGGTCGGGGTGTGTGCAAGCAGAGTCCTATGTGCACCTGATAGGAAGGGATGTGAGAGGCGGCCCTGGGCTACATGCGCAGGCTCTGGAGCCAGACCGTTCGAGGTTTGATCTCAGCCCCGTCCCTGGGAAACCTTGCACACTTGACCTCCTCTGTATCTATAGTCCCTCAAATAAAAAGTGAGGATACGGGCAGTACTTATAAAAGGATGGTTTTGAGAATTAAATAAGTTGCACATAAATCATCTGTAGTAGTGCATGGCATTCACATGTTACGTCTTTTTCCTCCAGGGCATGTATGGCAAGTGGATGTTGCCAGTGAGAAGACTCTCACTGACTAAACATTGTCATCTGCCCTCATGCCTCAATCTTTTTCAACCTAGCCTCCTCCTTCGTGGTAGTTCTGGAGTTACTCCTGCAGACTGGCCCACCACATCTTAATGACTCAACCTAAGACAACTCCCCCACAGCACAACCCTCAGGCCCCTGCTGACTTCTCCACATCACCAGGACCCAGTGACCAGCCTGTTTCATAGCCACGCTGAGCTCTTCACTTTGCCACGCTGATGAATCATCTGCTACAATCGCAGTTACCACTGCAGGATTTCCTCTTTGTCTCGGTCCATCTGCCCTTTTGAGCTTATATCCCAAGTTTTCCCCTGAGTCAACTCCCTAGATGGTCCTAGAATCAATAGCTACAATCCCAGCTTTCTTCTTCAGCGGCCAGTCAGAACATCATTCATTGGGTTGCTTTACTAGGACTTCCAACAAACACATGAAAAAAGGACTTCTCATTAACAGCCGTCAAATATTAATTCTACATTTGGATGACCTGAGGTGATCCTTTCCCAGATACCCTGGCTTGAAGCCTTCCATTTGCTCCTGACACAACACTCCCCTTCCCACCTAATCAGAGTGTGAGATCTTGACGAGCCCAACTCCACAGCAATGATCCAATTGGTTCCTTCCTGTTTAAATAAACACTGTTAATACTCAAATTCAGCACTTAATGTTTGCTCCCCTCAAATTTTACAATAGTCCTTCTATTTCCAGGAGTTAGATTACTACGTCCAGATTTAGTTTCCTTCAGTCCCGCTAAGAGTGTGTTTTGCTTTCCAAAGTGTTGCAATAATTCCCACTACCTACAAATTGAATATACCATCCAAAGCCTTCTCCAGTATGGTCCTGTCCTTCCTCTCCAAACAAATTACTCACAACTCATGCAGTCATCTTAGGCTCCAGCCAAATGGAATTGCATACAATTTCTCAATATCCCAGCCTTTTCCTGAAAATATTTTTGTGTGTTCCATCTTCTCCAGAATGTCTTTTCTCTATATTTGCTGCTAAAACCGTACTTTCCTTTGTGAGTCTTCCTTCTTAAAGTCCACTTGTTTCGATATATTTTTCATGACTTCCCAATTAGGTAATTTTGTTTGTTTCTGAACCCCATCTTTGTGCCTCTTTCACAGTTGTAAGACATTCCATTTATTGGGTCCTTGCACATGTCCAGCATTGTGCTAAGTACGTGCTAGTATTATGTAAGGCAACCTCCCACAATGACTCTTTGATATAATTATCATCATGACCCTCTGCTGGTGAAGACATATTACAGGTTGGGGTCCTCAGGAAGCAGACCCGAGTTTAGCATTTGGGGTGTTTATTAAGGGTGTTCTTGCGATCAACAGCTAAGGGAGTGAAGAGAAGGAAGTAAGAATGAGCACAGGGATAAGCTGAGCTGTGATGAAGGTCAACGGCAGCCGCAGGAGACCTTCTAGGGGGTGAAAACAGTGTTTCAGATGTGTCTGAGGTTAAGCTGAGATGGCCAGGCCTTTATATAACGGCATCAATTAATCACTGGACATGAGTGCCCTGGAAATGGATGGACCTGGAGCAAGGCAGTGGAAGCCTCTACCCATCCACAGCACCTCCAGCAGCTAAGGTAGCAGTCTTTCCCTGCATGGGGATCTGGGCAGCACATCTCTATTTCACAGGGCAGATGGTAGGTGGAGGAAAGTTAAACAATGGCTCAAGGCCACCTAGGTAGGGAGGTGATGCTTACTTTGGGACTTCGGTCGCACCATGAAGCCTCTGTTCTTAACTGGTGCCCTACTTCTCCCAACAATGATCATACAGCAGCTCCTATCACAGTCTATCTCTTGCTGTCTCATGGCCCTGCTAGATTTTTAACTCAGAGGTCATGTCTCAACCACTCTTATAAAAAAAGCTTAATGAATGACATTCAGTGAAAGATTCCATGGTGAAACGTCAACAGAAAAATCCCATTTGGTGAAGAAATAAAACTGATTTTTTTTTTTTATCCAATTCTGTCATGTAATGAATAGGAAAAGTACAAATCCATAGACCTCACTCACACTGTACCTCTTTTAGGGTTCATTAAGGTAAACTTGGCAATGTGGTGCTTCAGCACCTAAGAAAATGGCCAAAGACAGGGTGGGATACTAGGAACCAGGGCCTACAGCTGCCTCTTAGGACGAGGAAACCATCATAGTCTGACCTGAGAGATGTTGGGCCTGTTTATCCTGCATTGAGCAGATAGTGCTATACCTAGTCTAGAAATATTGATGAGCAGTCATTTCTAGCTCAAGAGACAGCTGGTAGAAAGGTGTCAGGCCCAGGGCATCTGATCCTTGGACAATCAGCCTGGAAAATTGGTCACTGCTGAGCTAACGCCTGCTTGATAAATCACGTGGGGGCACTGGACAGCTGCCTGGGCAGGACATGGATTCCTAGAATGCTGCAGACTGAAGGAGGTGGGGAGTGCGGCCATTAAGTCATCTTTCTTGGACAGCAGATAAGAGAAACCAGTTACCATACCAGAGCCAAACAGCTCCAAGGGCAGAAGGGCCTATGCCCGCGGGCCCTTTCGTAAGCTGCGCTCCCTGGTGGCCAGAATGTCTTGCCACCCGTAATGTTAGGGATGCTGAGAGTCCTGAAGAGAACGGTGAGAGAGAGGGCATGTACCCAGAGGCGCATGAAGATGCCCCTTATCCACTCCACTGTTCCATTTATCCCTGTGTCTCCATATAACAAGACAAAGGATGGCACTACAGTGGAGTGGTTACGAAACCATGAACTCAAGACTCAAACTTTGGTGATCTGACTCCTGAGCCCGAATTTTAACGGTATGATGTTGAACAAGTTATCTGTCCCCAAGTTCCATTTCCTCACCTGTAACATGGGAATAATCATGCTGTCTACTCATAAGCTAGTTTTTTAAGAAAGTAAATGTGTTAAAAATGCAGAACACAGAGAAGAGTTTCTGGAATATTGTAAGTGCTAAATAAATATAAACAAAAATAATGGTATGAATAGAGGGAAGGCCAGTTCTTTGCTAAAAGGGTGGATATAAAACGTTTTCTGAGCAGGATTTATATGAATGCCTTTATCCCATATCTCTTTGTGTCACGAGGCACCACATATTGGGTGCAGGAAAGAATGTACCCATTGGCTCTCCTTTGGGGCTAAGAATATACCTTAGGGAAAAGTCTCTCATCTCTGATTTTCTGGGTTTGTGCAATAAATCCAAGCAGCTCCATGAGCAGACGACCCTGTTCTGATCACTCATGAAAGTGTAGTATGTGCAGGACAGTGTGTCTAAAAGAAGGTGTCTTCTCAAAATGTCAGTGACATTTGCTTAGAGAGAGATAAATCACATCACCTTGCTATTTTCCCAGTCACCCCAGGGAGCCGTGTTTTGTATGTAAAAACCCAGACACTGGACTCAGAACCTTCAATTCAATTTTGTACCTTCACCACTGATTAGCTTCAAGGCATCAGGCAAGTTATTTAACCTCTCTGAACCTCAGGTGCTCCATCTGCAAAATGAGGACAGTAATACCATCCTGTCAGGGCTGCCATGGGTGACAGATGCCTTTAAAAGACCTGGATATGGAAGGATGATGAACCATCGTGTTCCACATGCTCACTGTGCGGTTATGCGTACCATGTGTGGAGCTGGAATCCAGGGCTGCTCTGACTAACTGGACTCACCCTCTGTCTTTCAGTGCTGTGCACAGAAGCTGATTTTAAACTTCCTAAAGGCTCGTTATTAACTCTGCTCTATGACTGCCACAGACTTCCATGTTCTTATCTAAGTGGAGTGAAGAACCACAGATTTGTTTACAGTTTCACTGTTCCCCAAAACATCCATGATGTCTCTGCAAGCGCGGAGCTCAGCTAGGTAGATACCAGACAGATCTCCCACAGGCCCTGGCTCTTTGCTGTCACGTCCTTGCCCCCCACCATGAAGCTCTTCAAGGACAGAGAAGGAATGTGCCTGGGCAAGAGAAGCTGCTGTCTGCACTCACTTCCACCAGGGACTTTTTGATGACTCGGCTGATGTCCCTCCTCCACTCGGGGATGTCCGGGTTGTAGTCATCCAGGTTTGGAGAAAAGGACAGGCGAAGAGATCGAAATTCCTCTGTGGATACAACAGTAGGGTGATCACTGTAAATCGAATAGTTCTCTCAAGAAGTCAGTAATACTTGGCATTTTATGCAAAGCCCTAATGGAGGACCCTTTTCCTCCATATTCACCTGAAAGACCCTACAAGAAGGATTCAACATCCCATCGCTGTTATCTTCCAGCTCCTCATTTTCCATACCAAAGCCTGAGGCTCTGGACCCTGCCTAGGTCCGCAGCCTTCGTCCACTGTCCCCAGTTCTAGACTCTGCACTCCCGACACTAAATGACCTGGAATGGCCTGAATGCATCTCTGGTTTACAGACCTGGGTCTTTGCACACACTGCCCCTTACCTAGAATGCCCCATCTTTCCTACCTTCCCTGCATACAGTTTTCAAGCTCTAGTTGGAGCATGTATTAACTGAATACCTTCTCTCACTATGCTGTGATCTTTGTTCTTTTTTAATAATTATTATTTTTACTGTTCAAGTACAGTTGTCTCCATTTTCCTGCCACCAATTCCCCTGCCCCTCCCACCCACCATCCTCCCCCACTTTGGCTTTGTTCATGGGTCCTTTATACATGTTCCTTGATGACCCTTTCCCTTCTTTTCCCCGTTACCTCATCCCCTCTCCCCTCTAGTTACTGTCAGTTTGTTCTTTATTTCAATGTCTCTGGTGTATTTTGCTTGCTTGTTTGCAATTCCACTGCTGGGATTATACCCTAAGAATCCCGAAACGCCAATTCAAAAGAATCTATGCACCTCAATGTTCACAGCAGCACAATTTACAATAGCCAAGCGCTGGAAGCAACCTAAGTGCCCATCAGTAAATGAGCGGACCAAAAAACTACGGTACATTCACACAATGAAATACTACGCAGTAGAAAGAAAGGAGCGTCCATCCTTTGCAACAGCATGGATGGAACTCAAGAGCATTATGCTAAGTGAACTAAGCCAGTCGGTGAAAGACAAATACCATACGATCTCAACTGTAAGTGGAAACTGGTTTTCTTTTTTTAATGTTGGAACTGTATTTTGCACATACTTTTGTTATTATTATGTGATTGTACAATAATAATTATTATATCATTACATAATTATAATTATTATTGTAGTCATTCTGTTGCTATTTGTGCTTGCGTGGTTTTATTTAATGGAATTTAAAGCTCCTTAGTTCAAGGATTTTGTTAGTTGTGTCCATGGTCCCCGAGTTAGTCCCAGTCCTCCAGGAAGTAGGCAGAATTCCAAAAGCAAGGATTTTATGAGAATCATTCATGAGAGAATGGGGAGAAAGCCAAGGAGCCTGGAGCACAGCAGACTGTGACATATACATGACACTACAGTAGAAGAGGGAAGGGAGGGTAGCGGACTGCTTGGCAGTCAGAGAGAGGTTCAGAAAGGCTGCTGGGGAATCTTCTCGCCAAAGGCAGCCAGGGGAGTCCCCTGTGTCCCAGGAATGGCTCTTCCTTAGCGTCCCTGTCTCACTCAGTCCTTGGCTTCCATCAGCCCAAGGAAGGCATGGCACTCGCTTTAGCCTGGCGCTGGGTTTCAGAGCACAGCTCTGGGGATCTTAGCTCAGCACCTGGCACATGGCTCCACACTGCATTTAGAGTAAAATTCCCATTCACGCCACTACTGACTTTCTCAGCCGCCTCATGTCCCACGGGCCTCCCCACTCCAGGACCCTGTCCTCCCCCAGGCCCCTCAGCCTGTTACGCACCTTCCTGCGTTAGCACGCTTTCACTTCCCCCAGATCACAGCGTCCTCCACTCTTTCTCCTCACGCAGTCTCTCCCAGGAGAACCCCTTCCCACCAGCGAGGTAGGTATCCTCCCTGTCGCCGACTCAAACCCCCCTATTCACAAGACCCTACTTGTCTTTTTCATATTTCTTGATATTTCAATTATTTTGTTTTTATTGTCTTTCTTCCATCGGAATATGCTCAATGAGGACAGGGGTCTTGTGTTTCTGGCCCTAAGAAAGAGTGCCCATCTCACAGTAGCTTTTCAATTCTGGTCTATAAGCCATTTAATTAATAAATTTTCCTGTTGTGGCCCTGGCCAGGTAACTAAGTTTGGTTATGAGGGTTGTCCCAATACGCCAAGGTTGCAGGTTCAATCCCTGGTTAAGGCACATATAAGAATCAACCAATGGAGACATAAATAAGTAGAACAACAAATGATGTTTCTCTCTCCCTTCTTCTCCCTCTCTAAAGTCAATAAAAGTAAAAAAAAATACATTTTTATGTTGAATAAATAAATGCATAAATTACAGTGAAGGCTCTCGGTAATTTTTGCATTTCCTATTTAACAAACATTCCTTTCTTGTCTTAAGCGGGCCCTTGTGTTTCAGTGGGGTTCAGCAACATCTGCAATGTTGCCTACACATTCAGGAAACATAAATACCACTTGCATGTTCTAACAGTGCTAAAGACTCATCAACACAGGCATGGATAACTCTCACTCTATGAGGTATGCATTAATGGCGGTTAGCCTATTCCAAAGAGGTATTTTTCTTTTTCTGATTTTATTGAATTTATTAGGATGACATTGGTTCATAAAATTGTACAGGCTTTAGGTGTACAATTCCATAATACATCATCTTTATGTTGTATTATATTCACCAACCCAAGTTGCTTCCTTCCATCATCTTTTTCTCCCCTTTACCCTTTCCTACCTCCCCCACTCCCCTCTCCCTCTGACAAACACCACACTGGTGTTTGTGCAAAGACGTATTTCTCAAAGTTTGACTGTTTTATGAGTCACTGGTTACCTATGTGATATCACCTATTCAATTCTGATGAAGAATAATGAAACACACACTCATTAGCACCCTGGTCAATGGCAGCAGCACGATATCACCCACTGAGTCCTAACTTTTCACTTCGACGATATAAGTTTATGTCATTTTCACTTTCCCAGAACTTCTTATCAAACTGTAGAAGCTTCATCTAAAGGGAAGACATTTATCTTAATAAAAGACACAAATGAGAAAAATGATGAGGCTCCCTCTATAATTACTTCACATGTAAAGCAGCAAAGTAGGGAGGGAAGATGGCTGAGAAGTGTTACACTAAGTTAATTCAACAAATGGGGGTGTATGTGGCAGAACTGAAAAGGGAAACACCCATGATATATGCATACACATATACATATACATACATATATATAGTAGCTGCTGAGAGAGAGGAATTCTACATATTTACATTTTCTTTTCTGTATTAAAAAAGAAAATCTGTGCCCTGATGCAAATTAAGGGAAACAATGCAAATGAGATTTTCTTTCCCCTGGTCTACTGCAAGGCTTTGGGTGGATAATCTTTCTTCTGTCAGCTTCCCAAATTATGAGGCCTCTTTCAGCTTGACCGTGATGGCCTTACTGTTCTGTTCCACTTGACTACATTTTAGACAGGTTTATCCTGACTGTGTATAGGTCCCTCACCTCCTTTTTCTTAGAGAGTTTTCTTTGGAAAACTTGGCAGTTTAAAATTTTTTGTCACTTTGAGATGCAAATCTTCTATTTATCAGGAATGGCTTTCTCAAGGACCTGGGAGCCATCCCTTTGAAACGTAATCATCAAAAAAAAAAAAAATTGGACCCCTGTTTCCGGGAGGGTAGGAGCCCTATTGTCATCAGCAATGACCAGCAAACATGAATGGCCTGTATATAACACATTGATATTCCCCTCATCTGCAAAGCCCTCCAGCACTTTTCCATTAGCTAGAGTTGAAAAATGTCCCTGTCTTTTGTTTTACTTGAGTTCAATCTTGCCTAACTCCCTGTGCTGCAATTTGCCTTTAATATGTTACAATTGTCATTAAAATTTTCCAGTTATATATATGCAACTCTGGACAACTTATCTGACTAAAGAAAAATTAAGGATGTTTGATGGTTCAGGAATTTGGTTAGAGGAGGGGGGACTACTTCACCTGCTAAAGCTCTTTAATAAGGAGGCATTTCGAAATGAAGGTAACCCATTGGATGGAGTGACTCTCTTTTGGACGATGCCTTTCAAGAGACTTTAGGAAAAGGAAATCCAGCCTTTTCCATTAAAATAAAAAACTTCTGCTCTGCAGAAGGCACTGATAGGAGAATGAAAAGACAAGCCACAGACTGGAAGAGAACCTGTAAAACACATATCTGATAAAGGACTGTATCCAAATTTTGCAAAAAAATTTTAATATTTAACAATGCAAATGCAATCCAGTTAAAAAGTGAGCAAAAGATCTGAACATACACCTCCTCAAAGAAGATCTACAGATGGTAGATAAGCATATGAAAGATTCAAATAATACGTCATTAGAAATTACAAATTAAAACAACAAAGAGATAACCACTACACACCTATCAGAATGGCTAAAATCCAGAACACTGACAACAC
Organism: Pteronotus mesoamericanus; assembly: GCF_021234165.1. Taxonomy (NCBI): domain Eukaryota; kingdom Metazoa; phylum Chordata; class Mammalia; order Chiroptera; family Mormoopidae; genus Pteronotus; species Pteronotus mesoamericanus. The sequence continues at coordinate 9,285,744 of NW_026555229.1, forward strand.
CAAAAGCTGGCAAAGATGTGGAGAAAAAGGAACTCTCATTCATTTCTGGTAGGAATGCAAAATGGTACGGCCAATTTGAAAGAAAGTTTGGCAGTTTCTTTCAAAGCTAAACACAGTCTTACCACATAATCCAGCAATCATATTTGCTTAATTGAGTTGAAAACTTAAGTCTCCACCAAAAAAAAAAAACCCAAAACCAAAAACGAAACAAAAAACCCAAATTGTAAGCAAATGTTTATAGGAGCTTTATTCATAAATACCAAAAATCAAAAGCAATCAAGATGTTCTTCAATAGATGAACAGATCAACAAGTTGGTACACCTGTACAACAGAATATTATTGCTTGATGAAAAGAAATGAGCTTCAAGCCACAAAAAGACATAAAAGGAAACTTAAATGCATATTGTTAAGTGAAGAAGCCAGTCTGAAAAGGCTGCGTACTGTATAATTGCAATCCTGTGATATCCTGGAAAAGGCAAACCTATGGAGAGGAGTAAAAAGACCAGTGGCTGCAGGGGTTGTGGATTGGGAAGGAGAGATGAACAGGAGAGTAGAGGGGCCTGTCAGGGCCGTGAAACTATTCTGAATGATACTATAATGCTGAATACATCATGTTATGCATTTGACAAAACTCATAGAATTGTACAATGCAAAAAGGGAACCCTAATATAAACTATAAGCTTATAGTTAATAACATTATAGGATAATCAATGGTAAAAAAATATATACCTTACCAATCCAAGATGTTAATAATGGGGGGGGAGGGGAGAGGAATATATGGGGTCTCTCTGTATTTTCTGTTCAGTGTTTCTGTAAATTTAAAACTGTTCTATGGAAAAAAAACAGATTTTAGGAAAAGGAAAAACTAAGAGTGGCAAGGAGGTGGCAAGTGGTTAGAAACATTTCCTCTGGATTCAGAGTCTTAGGCTCAGTTTATTATACTTATCTCATATTTTCTCACTTGTAAAACAAGGATAATTATAGCATATGTCTCATAAGTCTGTCTCAAAAGTCTGTTCAATAAAACAGATAATAGGCATCAAGTGCTTAGAACAGATGCTGGTGAGGGTTTCATCCATGTTAATTACTACCATTACCATCACCATTATTATTACTGGACCTGTCACTGAACAGCACAACAACCTCAAGCCAGTAATTCCCCATTACCCAGCCACAGTTTCCTGTCTGTAAAACTACTTAGTTGGACCATATAAATCCAAAGACCACCTAGGTTTAAAGTTTTCTCTGTTGTTCTAATGAGAGCGTTGCAGGTATGCTTCACCAAGGGGACATCTGTGGGATGAATGGGTCAGTGCCCAGTGGTGACAGCTGTGACATTCAGGAAGCAGAGAGAGGAAAAGGAGCATCAGGTGGAGAAGACAGGTGAGCAGCCAAGCAGGGTAATCTCAGAGCATGGGCCCTGGGTACAGATGGACTCTGTGCTGGACACCCAGTTCCATCACTGACTGGTCAGGGCACGTTCTCTACCCCTCTGAAAAAGTGAGAGTAATAATGCCCTCCACTAGAGCTGCCATGAGGATTCAATGTATCCCACGGCATAGAAAGAAGAGAAGGAAGGAGAAGCAAAAGTTTTCCCCCTTTTTGGCCCCTACTTGTGAGGAAACCCATAGCCCTGGTTCACTTTCACTTACTATTCGGGCTTATCAAGCCTCTTGCAGTGAGGGGAAGGGCAGAGGGGTGGGACACGTTATGAAATCTAACACCCAGCTAGGCAAAGAATCTTCTTTAAACGTGTTCAAAGTTGCTGACAAATTACTTTCTGAATTTGAAGGTCAAGTTGACAAGGTGAGAAATGAAAAACAGAGCCTGCATCAGAATCCATTAATTCTGGGCCTGGGGCAATTGATATGTGAACCGTCAGTTGGTGTCTGTCTATCTGTCTGTCTATCTATCTATCTATCTATCTATCTATCTATCTATCTGATTCTCCCTCTTCCTTTTCTCCTTCCCTTTTGTACTGTGTCTCGGCACAGCATTTACTTTTCCTATCCATATTCTTTTGAAGTTCTTTTTTAATTTTAATTTTCCATGATGCATAAGCAATACAAGTTTACATTTTTACCATCTACTAATAACACTTAGTGCATCCACCCGAATATCTTGATATGCAGAAAAAGTTTCTCCAAGTGAGATCAAGTAGTATATAGCTCCCATTTTCAATCAATAATTCCACCTTCCATTTAAGTAAATTTTCATTCTATCTAATACTCTGACCGTATTCGACTTCCCCAGTGGCTTACACGATTGTTTTGTGCTGTGACTTATTCAAACCAATATCCAGTCTATGACAACACAGGACATCTGTGATGACTCTTCCCTCTCTTTTAATCTACTAAAAGTTTTTTATGATACAGGTTTGTGTAAATGATCTTCAGAGTAGTTAGTCATTGGTAGATGTAGATTCCTTTTAATAATCAAGATTTTTAAGTTGAACTTTATAAAAATATTAATAATTTTCTTTTATGATTGGTTATAGCTATTCAAACACCACCAAAATACCAAATGGAGTGAAAAAGCCTCACACATGAGGCTCACTCTGCCCTACATAAGGTGAGTGGGTGAATGGTCACCCCAGAGCCACAAGGAGAAGAGACGACAATAAGCCCTCTAGGGTCTTGTGACTACTAGTTTGCTGGTGAATCACATCTTCCCCAAGGGAGGAGACCAAACCTGACCAAGCTATTTCTCAACTACTGTCCTCCTCTGTGCTCAGGTTAGAGGTCAGGAGCCAGGTGACCTCTGGCACTATGGTACTGAGAAATTTCATCAGAGCAGGAGGGCAGCAATGAATCAACGAAGGCGGGCTACTCACCATACACCGCGATGGTCTTGGTGTCTTGCAGGATGGCATTCCCAGCTGAGACCTGCACTGTGATTGTGTTCATCCCTTCGGCAGTGAACTTGAATGATATGCTTCCCTCCAAGGTGATCAAGGGCTAAAATGAACAAGGGCACAAAGTCAGGGGCAAGTTCTTCCCTTACAGATGAGATAGTGACCAACAAGCTACTTGTAGAGGTTCTTTCTGGGGACAACTGACTCCATCTACACCTCCTTATCATGTCAAGTCCAGGACACAAAGGGATTATTAGAGCTATGTCCCCAGGAGGCTCTGCCCACTCCTTTTGAATTTGAGACTTTTCTCCTGGCACCATGCTGACTGAGGGCTGAGGAGATTGATGGGTCTAGCTTGCTGGTGGGATGTGTCTCTCCGTACGGATAACCTACTCACATCAAGTAGATCATTTAACCCAAGGAAACACCCAAATCAGACTGAAACAGAGGGCTCCTATTCAGATTTAAGCATTAGTCACTGAAAATCTACAAGCTGTCAGGTGTTTATCCCAGGGCATATTGTCCAAAATAAATGACAACGGAACACAGCAACCATGAACACCAAAATGGCAGTTGGTAGACAGCCTTGGCCTGGTGCAGCTTAGCTTCCCCTGAGAAGCCCTATCAGCAGTTTTCTGGAAGCAGCTGCTATAGAAACAAGTACTAATTGGATAGTGGTTTGAGGACTCAGAAAAAAAAAAAAGACAGAGAGAGAGATTTGGAGCAGAGCCTGTACTACCATCAGATGCTGGGGTCCTAGAGGGGCAGATTATTAGCTTACTGACCTCCCTCAACTCACTCCCTGCAATCATTTCTTTCCTGTCTTAATTAATTTTAAAATCAAAATTCATTTAATTCCCTGCATGGCAGAGGGAAGACTAAAGCCAGCCTAAGAAGTTTGCTCAACATGACCTGTTGAAAATTGGTTTTCTGCTAAAAGGTAAATAATAGGAGACACAAAATACAGTTGTTTAGGAATTTCACCTTCCAGTACTCGCTTTCAGGCAAATAACATAGATTTCTGCTCTTCTACTGTGGGTCACAGGCCTGGTTTTGTCTGAATTTACATGGTTTCAGAAGTAATAAAAAGGGAGCTTTTTTTCAGCTTAGTTATGTTAACTGTAGAGGTGAGAGATTTCTTCCACTGCCAGGCTTGTAGCAGGTCCAGAGTCAGGGGTTTCGTCGCTGGCCTGTGCAAAATTAAGTCTCAAGCCAAAATTCAGCTCTGAGGTAAAACAATATTTGCATTAAAGTAAAATGCACTGCATTGGACTAGGTAAGTCATGGAGTAAAGGCACTTCTGCTGGAAGAAGATGGGGGGTTTTTAGTCCAGGTCAATCTGTCCCAGTGCCCTGTGGGAGGTGTGCTCTGGGGCCTTAGTCCTCCTGCCTAAATTTGGAAGCAAATTTTAATTTCTGAGAATGGAGTGAGCTCAAAACTGGAACAGAGCATGCAGTGCTGAATGAGGAGAATAAAAATTCACGCAGGCACCAGAAGGTCTCAGAGCCGGCCCTGGCAGGGAACAGCTGGATGAGGTTGCAACAGGCCACGGTGTCCGCCTCATCCTCACTTCTGGCATCCACAAAATGAAGGACTCAGGGTAAATGAGGTTAAGGTCCTACTGGTTTTAAAATGCTTGCTGACTTTTGATCACAGGGAATGTTTTGGGAAAAGAGAAAGGGAAAAGCTGACCTAAAGATGTGGTTGTGTCTGATGCAGGGGGAGGAGGCCATTTAGTGCGGCTGGGTGCAAAAGAGCCTCTGTTGCTTTTGCCTGGCCCATATCTATTTGCCTCTCTTCCCTTTGGGGACCATCCCGTCCCTTGTGTTGGTCTGTGTGGTTCTCAGGAAGTTGACTCCAACACCTCGCTTTATGCCCCGGCACTGTGATCAAGGCCTGGCCCATCATACTCTACTCTAGGACTGTTGGCAGAACTTTGGGGAAAGAGTTTATTTTCTCTGCTAGGCTGTGAGGGTATAGGGCTTGGGCTGCTGCTAAGGGTCACTGCAAAGAAAAGCCCAGGTAGAGAAGGATGGTAACACAGAGGCAGGAAGTAGGGGGTGAAGTGGCGAGAGAGAAATAGACACAGGCGGGGAAACTGAGAGAGACAGCGAGACAGAGAACGCACTGATGGGAATACCGGTGCACAGAGAGCCTGCGGGCCCCGAGGCTGGGACACCTCCACCCCAGACTCGCGTTCCATGTGCCGTCTCGTTCCCTTCTTGCTTCAGCCACTTTGTGTGGAGCTACCCCTAGACCCCACGTGTGCTCTCTCCAACGCAACCCACCTCTGTGTTGTTCCCGTACCACCACACGTAGGTGAGGGTGCCCACTTGGCTGGGCCACAGCACTGCAGTCGCATTGACCTCTTTGTTCTTTGTGGTGACGAAGGGAAGGGACAGGTGGACGTGCTCCAGGGGACCTGAGGCACAAGACAAGAGAGGATGCATAGAGTGGGAAGAGCTTTCTCAGTTCCACTTTCTCTGCCCTGAAGAGGATATACAATCCATTCGGGAAGCTGCCCCCCAGACATCAGTCATACTTCCTGAGAAAAGTGCTCAGGCGTTTTTTCTACTTTAGGGAAAAGGATATATTGTGAATAATTACATCTCAACATTGTCCATTTACCAACTTTCTTCCAGGACTAAAACCTGAGTCATGTAGGTGTAAAAGTTTAAAAGTTTGTAAGTGATTTATGAAGTTCGTAAATGAACAGGCATAATAAGAGATTCCGCAGGGAGATGCAAAGTCTTTCCAAGAGGGTACAGTCTTGGTGGGAAACCAGGATTGTGACAATCTCATAGGATCCACGTTGGGTGGTGAGGGCGGGAGGGACAATTATTTTTTATTATTTACTGTATTTAAAGATCTGGGTGTGTAAATGTGTGTGTTTGTGTGTGAGTGTGTGTGAGTCTGTGTGTGCACGTGCTTGTCTGCAAAGCCACCTGGGTAGGTAAGCATGGAATAAACTGTGTTTGGTGTTGACTTTGGCTTGTCTAGGACAAAGGCATTGTGAGTGGGCAGAAGGCTCTGTGGTTCTCAGTGTCACAGGATGGGCTTAACTAAAAAAAAGGATAATTCTATCTATGAAAGCTCATTAGACCAGATACCTTACTCAGATGAAGAAAACCACAAAGGTACAAATATCCTCCTGGTAGAGAACCACTAGGACCTTTCTTATGACCTGTGACCTTCTCTTTGAGTCACTGTTACCAAGAAAATATGTTACTTCCTCTGAGGTGAACATGATGGAAATCTATCATCCCCATCATTATTCCATGAGGTGAGAAGGAAGTGGTACCTCGGGCTTTCCCACCTGCTGAATCACTGCCTCTTCTTCTGCTTCACCTTTACATGTGTTACCCAGGACGCTGTCTCTGGCCTTTTCTCCTTCCATAGGCTCTTCTGCTGAGTACTAGCATCCACACTCTGACCTTCCACTATCAACTACATGCTAAGGGTTCGAAAACCACCTTCTTGACTCCAGACTCAAATAAAAACTGATGATTTCCCCCCTTTCTGTAGTTTCTGTATATTAATGAATAAAACCAATGTCTATCCAGGGGAGCAACCCAGAGGCAGAAAGTCAATCTAGGTAGCTTATTTCTTATTGTCTACATCCATTTAGGAAACTGTGGATTTGGTTTCATAAATATCTCTCAGAGCTCACCCCAATCCTGCCCTGGTTCATATGCTACACCTCTCCTCAGCTGGACCATTATAACCCTCTTACTGATCTCCCTGCCTCTAACCTACCCCTACTGTGATCCACCTGCTGCTCTATGTGTCCAATGCCTGCCTCCCCCAACAATACATAAATTGCACCGAGTGGCAGGTGTCCCAGTGCCTGGAATAAAATATGTGCTCCAGGGTAAGGGTACAGCAAGTGCATAGTTCTTGATGGGAAGGTGGCTCTGTACATTTGAAGAATGGTAAGAAAACCCACACGCCTGCAGGGCAGAGATAGTGGGCAGGAGTAGAAGGCCCTGAAACCTGTGGTATTCGAGACAGGTCACATGTTATCCTCACAGGCCCTGAAATATGTATGTGTGTTTGTGTAACTTTGTTCTTGCATGTATATACATTATATATTCACACAGCGAATGGCCATGACTATGTACCTTCTCATCCTCCAGATTATTCTGAGACTGTCCAAAAAGCCAAGGTGGTCATGCTATTCACTAGCTCAAAATTTAAATCCCCATTACTTAATTATAATAACAATGATGGCTGAACATGTATTGATCTGAAATTTGTGAGACAGAGAACACAGGCTGCAAACTTTTGGAGGGTAAGAGCCCTTCATATTTACCATTATTGATAAGGCTAGCATTGTTTCTGAGACGTAGCAGACACTCAAACAATTGCTGGGTAACAAATGATATAACTTCCTGTCTCTGCCTTTGTGCTTGCTTCTCTCTCATTATAGAATCTGAGGCTTCGTGGCCAGCACACAGAATAGAATTGATTTTCTGGCTTATAAGCCATATGATAAAAAGGAATTGGTCATAAGTCAGAATGGTTCAATGAGGCAGTAAAAGGGCAACATTACTGAGTGATGACTGTGTACCATATATCCTGCTAATGACTTTTTATTCTCATTTAATCCTCACAACAACCTCAGGAAGCAGGCACTACCATCATCCCCATCTAGACATGAACAAAGAAAGCTGGCCTTCCTCACTTCCAGGATGCAAACTAAAGCAGTTTGATTCCAGAGCCCAGGGGCATGTCAGCAGACATGCTCGATAAGACTTTCCCATTTTAACAGAAGAGCTAGTAAGAGTCACTGCTTACAGATGACTTAAATATGACCCAGTCACTGCAAAATGAACTTCCACACTCTCTCCTACAGTGCATGGCTCCTGCTACTCTCCTGTTGGCTCTGGCAGGCCATGCCTTGTCCCACCCCAAGGCCTTGCTTGTTACACCTTTCTTTCTTATGGAACCTGTAAGACTTCAAGTCTCAGTTCCAGGGTCCCCTCTTGTGCGACAGTTCTCACTCCCCAGAGCTGAGTTAAATCCATTAGAATGTAAGAACTAGATCACCTCTATTTGTTCCATTCTAAAAGGGTTCACTTTCTTGGTCTCTGTCACCTATGAACATTTAACCAGTTTTTAAAAATCAGAACATCAAAGTAAGGATGATGCCTATGTGTTGTGTTAATAACAAAAATTGAATCTTGTGACTGAAATATGGTCATTCATTCATTTCAATAGTTTCTGAGTGCTACTACATGTTGAGCATTTACTCTAGGTACTGGAGACACCTGGCACTAGGTGGAGCCTGTATATTCTTGAGGGAGGCAGGGGTGGGGTAGGGGAGAGAGTGCTGTTTTTGAAAGGTCAGTTGAGGGACGTCTTTCAGAAGCATTATGACCTTTGAGCAGTGACCTGAATAAAGTGCAGAAGGACACCAAGTGTCTGTTAATGATGCTCCAGGGTGAGGGTAGAGCAGGTACACAGACCTTGAGCAGAGGGTTTGCCCTTTGTGTCTGAGAAAGAGCAGGGAAGGGCTGCATGCAGAGATGGAGGGAAGGACCAGAAGCCCAGGAGATTCAAGAGGCATTCAGGATGCACAGCAGGTCGGTCTTGTAGGCCCTGAAGTACACATGTGTTTGCATGAATTCACCCCTGCGTGTTTACGCATTACACATTCACACAAATGTGTGGAATTTATCTTTCAGTTTCCCAGATCCTCTCCTACTCGTTTACTTATTAGATGTTTAATATGCCTCTTTCCTGCTATCCCCAAACCTACCCCTTAAGCCTCTCTTTTCTGCATAGAGGGTGTGGTCTGCCCTAACAGAGCCACGGAAGTGAACCTGCAGCCCCTGGAGGCTCCAGCCGGCTGGCTGCACCAAGCTCAGAGTTGAACAAGCTGGGAGATGCTCCTCCATCAGAGAGGTGACTGCAATGCCCAAAAAGAACGGGAGGTGGCACTGCATGACTCCATATGAACCTTCCTGGCAGGGTGGCTGAGGGGACCACAGAATTACTCCTGTGAATGAGCTTTCCCTGCTATTTTCTTGCTTAGCCTTCCCGTGCTGCAGGAAAGAGCTGACCATCGTGTGCGTGTGAGTGTGCGCGTGTGTGTGTGTACAAGCACTGACTGTTCTGGCCTGCCTAGAGACCTCTCCTAACCAAATTAAATACCGTGCATGCATCATGTTGCTGTTTGTCTGAAACGTTTAAACACCTACTAGTAGAAACAAGCACATCAAGTATAAAGATGAGACACTAAAATAGAGCTCCTTAAATTTCAGTGTATATGAGGATCATCCTAACTGTTCAAAGCAGGTTATGGCACAGCATGCCCAGGACTCCAACACAGTAGGTCTGGGAGGGGACCCAGGACACCACATTTTTTCCTGTAAGTTTGGGGTGACTCATTAAGCCACACTTTACAAACCCCAAGTAGGACATTTGCTGGCCAATACAATGATTCTGTGAAAAGTTGCAAAGCTACCCAGGATCTCCGGAAACAGATCACTGCACCCTAAGATAGAGACAGGAAGACATTTGCAACCATCAAAGTAAGGATGACACCTATGTGTCCCATTAACGACAAAATTTATAAGGAGGCAGCTGAAGAGAGAGGTTTGCGAAGGACTAGAAAATCCACTCCATTTTTATTTTTTATCTTCCATTCTGCAAATTTGCAGTTTTCAGGGCTTATTTTCTGCAAGACTGGTTTAGACAGGGCAGCTTTCTGAGCAGAAATCTACATGTACTCTAAGTTCCCTGTCCCAGGCAAGGCAACAACGGCGGCATCATGGGGGGCCGGCCCCATTAGTTTCAAACATGCAGAGCATAGTGAATACTTTCCCTAAGGAGTTTCCAGTGGACAGGCTGCAACAGGTTACCCTGCCCCCTGGTGAGAGCTGCCAGCCCATTCCTAGAAACCTGACAGCAGGAATATCATCTCCATTTGTTTCTGATGACCTTTGCAAACCAATAGGAAAAGCCACTGATTTGAAATCCAGTCACTTGTCTGGAATGGAAAGTGGAGGGAGAGTGTTCAAGACAGGCAATGGGGGGTGTTCCAGGCAGAGGGAGGGTACATGGTGGGAGGGGCAGAGGCAGCCTGGCAGGCTGAGCTGAGTCTTGCTGCTTGGAACCCGGGAAGCACAAGTGAATATGCTACTTTATGATAATTGACAATCAAACTTTACCAGTTGACAGGGCACGGCATATCATGCTCCACAGAGCCTTTCGGAAATAAAAAGGGCTTTCCTCACGGTGACAGAGGAAAATCTGGGCTCAGAGAAATCGAGTGACTGGGCCAGGATTTAAGGCCAGTATCTGGATCTTTCAACTCCCAACTCGGTCCAGTACTCAGTTTTTGTTTTTGTTTTTTTCCTCAATGCCAGCCCCCTTCTCCTGCACCACATCCTGGCATCGTGACACCGAAAACTGCCAGGATACCCTTCAGGTTGGAGATTCTGGGAAGTGTGACTCAGTTATGGCCTTGCTCTGACTTCCTGTTAGTTTAAAAGGTGCCAAGGTCTCAGTTCTCTTCCAATCCTTGCTTTCTCCATCTGAAAGAAAGGGCCTGTGTGGCCTGCCATGGTAGAGGTGATCGGGTGAGCGAAGGGCTCTGTGTGAGCAGTAACACACCATTGGTCCTTCAGGAGCGAGGTGCTAAAGAACACCCTGAAACTGCTCGTGGCATGGGTTTGGGATGTGTGTGAATTAATGAGTTTTAAAATAATCCTCTTTAATATATTTTGTACAAAAGAGTTCACTCTTGTCCCCAGGGCCAGGGGTTTCATTATACGTGGCATGTTTATGAAACCACCTAACCACCTATCAAAATTAAAATCAGAACCCAAAACTTTCCATTATGAATCATTCGCCACTAAGGTTAAAGGTAAATCCTTTAGCATGCCAACTAGGCTAACTGAGCCAAAAAAAAAAAAAAAAAAAAAAAAGAGAGAGAGAGAGGGAGAAATAAACAAAGAAGCTCATTTCTTTCATTTCTTTTACAAGTCATGACATCAGCAACCTTTACCCTTGAGCAGGCAAGCTCTGTGCTGCTTTTCCTTCCCAGGATTCAGTAAACCCAGGAGGGGACTGGGGTAGGGGGGTATCGCTTAGGGACATGGTCACTTTCAGGGATGAGAAAGAACCCACACGGCAGCCAGGAGGGCACGCTGTAGATGACTCTATGAGAGACCCTGAGAAACAAAGACAAGAAGCTATTGCTGAATTTTACATGGGTCTTTACATGTAGCTAGAGTATGGTAGGTGTTTAATACATACATGGGATATCGAACAAAATTACTGTAATTCTTAAGCAGAGAATTCTCTAACAAAAATCCCCATTACAGAACTGGAGAAAATGGTAGGCTGCTGGGGGACAGGGGGCAGCCATTCTCAGCAAACGCATTGTGATCTGATTGAGAGTTATTTTACTAATCATAATTTGAGATGTATATTTGAAAGTTCCATGATCATTCCCATCATATCATCTCTTGAGGTTACTGATTAGTAAGAAGCAACACCAGAAAGTCTATCTAGCACAGCTTAGGGGTGGCAATCTGCAGGAAGGCAGCCTGTGAAACATGTCCTGAACCTATGCAGTTGTATAGCAAGCATACTGCTTCTAACTTAAACGTTCGCGTTCCCTCAGGATGATTTGCACAAATGTGGGGGGGTCAGGGTAAGGGCTGGTGGAGACTCAGTTCCTCTAAAGCTGAGCCATGTTGGCAATGACAATAATGTTAATGATCAAGAGCTGGAACTGGAGACAGGTAGGCCTGAGTGCGAAATCTGGCTCTGCTACATAGTAGGTCTGCAACTTCACATGGGTTATTTAAGCTCCTGGGACCTCACTGTGCTTTGCAAGTAGGGTTTCTAATAGTGTTGACTTTACAGGGATGTTTTGAAGACTGAGAGTATACATATAGAAAGCCTGTTTAGCACAAAACCTGGCACACAGTGAGAATTTTTTAAAAATTAACTGAAAAGAGGGGCATGGAGTTGACAGACTGGGAGTCTTGTAAAACTTTGTTTAAACTGAAAGAAGGTAGAGTGTTTCTTCAAAGCGCCCCTGTCATAAGTATACAGGGGATAAAGATGAAGAGATGCTGATGTAAGAGGGTTCTTCAGGAGCCAAGTGATCTCTTGAGGATTCCTAAATAGTATGTCTGCCCCCTGGCCCACAGCCACTTAAAAAACATTTTAGTGAGTCCATTCTCCACTCAGTTGGGTTCAGTGATCAGGGGGCAGGTGAGTGGTATGGGATGTTGCCCCCCTTAGTATTCTTGGCCTAGCACTTGGAATTAATTTGAAAAAGGCCATTCATATAAAGGAGTTATATTCATTTTAAAGTAACTTATGTTACTTTATAGGCATACAAGTCCTATGCCTATTTAGGGACACTCAACAAACCTACTAGAAAAGGCATTATCACTCAAGATAACTTAGGTATTATACCTATAAATTCATCAATGGGGAAAAGCTTTAACATCTTTGGAACTGCTTTCTAGTGTAGCTTCCTTAACATAGTTTATACTTTTCCCCCTCTGTACCACCTTATCTCTAACAACAAATCATCTCTAGATAAATCCCAGGAAACACACTGTAAAAAAGAGGATAAATCTAAAAGAATATTAATAGTGAGACATAATGTGGGAGAATAATAATCAGATAGGGAGAAATTCCTTTACTGATGTTAATTCTCAATACATTAGATTGGGCCATACATGTGGCTTGTTTTCAAACATATCTGACAAAAAAAAAATTTAAAAAGGAAAAATTCATATTCAATCAAACAGCTTAGCAGATTGCTCCGGCCTAGCCTCCAGACACAGGTATTGTATCTCAGGTGCTCAGGCACCTGGAAGAGGCACAGTAAATGCAGTGAAAAAACTTTGAAACAAAAGAGAGTCCAAGATTATTCATAGTCCATTCCCTGATTTTCTTCTTACTTTCTCCCCACTTGGCTCTCTTATTCTCCTTCCCTCTCCTGCTAAAAAGTAACTGGTAAGCTTCTTCTAGATAGGAAATTTGGGATTGTATTTTAAAAGGACACAATACTTAAATTATGGCATAAATCAACAACAGTAATAACATACAAGTTACATGTAAGTACAGGACGGCGCTGTCAGACCCGAGACTGTTGTCCACCTGCACGGTCACTCGGAAAATGCCCACATTGTGATAGACGTGTTTGATCCCATCTTCCATGGAGCTGAGGTTGACGTAAGACACAGCGATGCCATCACCGAAGTCCACTTGGATGAATGTCCTCTGCACGTCACCCTGAAAAACAGCCCAGTGTCAGAGGGAAGGAAGTCTGTGCCTGGCTGCCCTGCCCTGGGGCCTGGGGCTTGTCCTGGTTGCTGGCTCAGGAATCATGGCAGCTCTGGCTCCCTCCTGCCGCTGGAAGGATCTGTCTCAATATGACAGAATCCTTGTGACATCCCCTGGCAGACGGGCATTTACTAAGATGGATGCTCTCCAGATCTGAAGGGCACTGACTACCAAAAGTTTCCAGGTTGGAAAAATTAGGCGCTTGATTATCAGCTCCAAGTTGATATTCAATTCCCCTGATGGCTTTGCTTAGAGTCTTACCATCCATGTGATTAAAATATGGTGTTTACAGTTTTAAATATTCCTTCTACCCGACAAGGTCCTATACCGCTCGCCATGTGTTCAGAACACCTGAGTCCCTTTTTTACCCTGACTATGTTGGAAAAAGGATAGCAGTTACCTTGCTGTACACCTGATTTGCCATTTGGCTCAGCCCTATTATTATTTAAGGTAATGATGGTTAATTCTTTTATACTTCAGCATTTTTTACTATCAAAATGATCTCATTTTATCCTTCATGGGATCTTAAGTCTGGTGAGAAAAGTAGACATAGCTCATCTGTCTTACAGATGAAGAAGCTTCCATCAAGAAAGGTTTAATCATCTGCTCAAGGTTAACAAAGCTAGTTAGCAGCAGTCCTGGGGTTTGAACTCATCTGTGTGGATTCCATCTCATGCATTATATGTGGGTAAAAAACTGACGGCTCCTCCAGGCCCGAAGCTTAGTATGCCATCCACAAGCTAGACGATTCCAAGCATGCCATTAAGCTGCCGTTGGTGTAAGAAATGGTCATAATACCTCTCTGTCTTAAGTCCAAGGGCTATTATAAAAGATGTGAGTAATTGATAATCTGTAAAATTCTACACCCAAACAAATGACTGTAAAAACAATGTAACTGTAGAAGACCAGCAATACCCCTTTTAAAGCTTGCTTATAATCACAGGATTCTAAATTTCCCACAAGTAGGCAGGAGAAGATAAAATCTAATTTATAAAATCCTATACCTGTTAAAAAAAAAAAAAAAAAAAGAAGGCCTTTGGAATTACAGTCAAGATTCTTAAGGAACAAAATTTCTTAGACAAACACCAGCTCCCTCTACACATAGCCTACACTTTAATACACTTTTATTTGTTTGTTTTATTAGCTTTTCCCATTTTGGGGTAAAAAAAACACAACAACTTTGAACCAGAAATGTATTTTCGATTAACTAAGGTTTATATGGTAGCATATCTTTTGAAAAGGCCAAGTTTAAAATGCTGACATTTAAGATTAATCCACAGGGAAAAGGAAAGCAGCCCAAATCCTATGAATCTATGTGACCTACTCTTCTGATCTATGCCTGGCCAAGCACTGGGAGGGGGGGCACATAACTGCTCCCTCTCGGTAAGGACTAGGCAAAAATTCTTCCCTGGGGCAGGGAGGAGGAACTCCATTCAAAACTGCTGAACAAATATCCACAAGCCTAGACATTGTGCAATTACTTGAATTCCCTTTACTAATAAATATAAATGTCAGCCATTCTTGTTGACTTGTCTTTCATTTGGACAACCAACTTGGACTGATCAGTTTCTGATTGTATTTCTGGTCAGTTTCCATTCCCATGTTTTCTGCATTTTCAACAGAGTTGCTGCCAGCTGATCCTAGAAGAGCCTGCCTTTTAATTTACTCATATTTTTGGGGACAAGTGTCTCAAGGAGTAGCCAGGATTTTGTTTTATTTTGTTTTTGTTTTTTTTATGATTTCATTTATTTTTGAGAGAAAGGAGAAGCGAGAGAGAAAGAGAGAGAGAAAAACACCACTCGGTTGCCTTTCATGCTCCCCCAACCAGAAACCTGGCCCACAACCCAGGCATGTGTCCTGATGGGGAGTCAAACCAGTGACTTTCGTTTTTCAGGCCAGCATTCAATCCGCTGAGCCACAACAGCCAGGGCAGGAGTGAATTTTAAATGAACAACCTCACAAATAAAAGTGATTATAGGGGTAATAGGAAACAGCATGCATGGTATTACAAGCTTGTACAATAGGGAGAGGTGGCATGCCGAAGATCTGATCTAATTGAGAACATCAAGGAAGGGTTCCCAGAAGTAGCGATATCTGAGCTAACAAGGCCTAAAGCGAAGAAGTAATTGAACCAAACAAAGGACATGAGTAAATGGAATGGAGGTGAGGAGTCCAGGCAATGAGGACAGAGGAAACAGACATGCAAGGGCCCTATGGCAGACATGGTGGTACAGTTGAAGGAGGCTGAGGCTATAGACACAATAGGACCCTGTTATGAAATGACACTGGAGGGGAGAAAGTAACATTTTAGAACTTGTGGGGCAAGGAGTCAGCTTTTGATCTTTCTCCTAAGAGCAATGGGAAGTCTGTAAAGTGTTTTAAGCAGGGGTTTGGGAAATAATGGCATGATAATATTTTTTTAATTCAAAAAGATCACTCTGGTTACAATACTGAGGATGAATTAATAAGAGGCCAGCATTCTGGGAATCCACTTAAGGTAGTTCAGGGCCGATGACGGTGAATTTAAATATGAGTTGCAACAGGAAATTAATGCACCTTCCTAGCAAAATTAACTCCCATAGTTTATTAGTTTTGAAATCAGTGTACCTCAGCCTTTGATATCAACATCTCTTATGGAGATTAAAAGGAAAGATGCTGATGTCCCGCTACCATCTGAAATCAACTCCTAGCTCAGGGCCTCCAGAGAGGATGCTTGGCCCTGCTGTGGTCTGAGAATGTCCAGAGCTGATGCTGGGCTGCACCAAGGATTGAGGCCCTCAGGTTCAGGTGCTTCAACATTATGTTTCCCCATGATTGAATTCCTCTCAAGATGAACAGAGTCTGGGACAAGCTGATGTATGATGGTAAAGTTTTCCCAGGATGTTTCAGGATACCCAATGCTAAGAATCCCCTAATAAAGCCAGGAATGGAGACCCGAATCCATCATCAGTGACTGGTGCACAATCACAAACAGAAGCCCCACAGTCCAGCTCACTTCTCCAGGCACATGAGTTGCTGGATGAAATGAGGGTAGTTTGTGTAAATGTCTAAGGGCTGAGATGTGACCTCTGTGACTGTATATTCTGTACCTAATATATTGCCCACAGGTTATTCTTTTTCGCTCAATAAATTTTGAATGGCGTGCATTTCTAATGCATTTGTTCATCAAAGTGACTTCTTGGGTATTACCTCAGGTGGCTGTTAGGAATCCTGGGAGCTGGCAGGGCAGATGTGATTTCTGTTTGATATACCAGAAGGACTAGGTCACAGGTAGGTTAAATAAGATGCCTAAAGCCCCACAGCTAGAGAGGCTTCAGGAAGGGTTTAAGATGACCTGCAGTTTAACTCTACCCATGCAGCTCAGTCCTTGCTTAGTGTCTTTAATTGAAAGTGACTCATGATACCTTTCAAAGGGAGAGAAAGATGATGGCAAAGACAGGGCATCACTTCTTCCTGATAAGACTCTATTCCTGGCTTTGTGTGTTTTCCCCTTTGACCATATTTTTGCTTACAACTGGAAATATGGGCTGTCAGAAACTCCATGCACCATCCTTTTTTTCATTCTTTAAGAATTTTTATAGGAGTTTATTTAAACTAAACTGATAACAGTTGCAGAGAATCAAGGTCTCAAATGCTCCCTCCATACACCATTGTGTCTTCGATATGGTGAAGTTGTATCATGTTCAAGCTATAAAGAAGATAGAGAATATGGGAAACAACAGGTATTCGGAATTAGCAATTGGGGAAAATCTTGTGTATAACTGAGAGTAACTTCAATCTAATAAATCACAAGTCATCATTCCTGAAACAGAACATAGGCTGGCAAATAGCTACACTGTCATACAAAAATCTTTAGACCTAATGCCATTTAGTCACATTCCCTAATATAGATACAGAACTGAGAATATTACTAGCTCAAAAGAAGTGCTTGAGAAAGGCACAAAAGCCAAATGAAATCCATACGGGGATTCTCCAAGGGCATCACATCACTGACTCTGTAATAGAAAAACAAATATATCAAATGGCCACAACAAAGCCAAGATTAACCTGAGGAATGAAAGGTGTGTGAACCTATCAGTTCCTGTAACATGGCTTCAGAGAAAAATAGGAAAACAAATGATGTAGTAACTCAACATGGACAGCTCCAGGCTGAAATAAGACTCCAAGACACTCCTTTTGGCCTTAGGGACCCACTGCAGGTAGACACTGGGCTCGTACATCAGAGTCTGGCCCTGGCTGAGCTCCAGAGGGGGCCTGGCTCGGGAACCACTAAAATTCAGTCTTGGAAGGTAGTTTCAAGTTCATGCAGAAACAACTACATGTAGATACATTGCTATAGTAATACCTATTTTTTTTGTGAAAGAAAGAAAAAGCAAAAAATATCATAGTATAGGGACTAAAAAGCTGTGTGTGTTCATATGTGGGAAGGTGCCTGCAAACACACCCAGCCTGTCAGCACTGAGGGAGGGTGAAGTGAGGGGCAGGGGAGCAGTAGGATTAAGAGAAAGGGGAACAAATGAGGGAAAAATAAAGATTTCACCAAATTTAAAAAAAGAGGTGGAATATGGTATGGTACAAGAAACAGTAAAAAAGAAAAACACTATTCTAGTTCTACTATTACTGTAAATATTAAAATACTGGTGAAGTATATGGGAACTAACCAGATGTAACACAGATATTAGTTAGACCAATGATGGGATCCAACCAACTCTGGTCTTGGATTTTTGTTGTTATTTGAAGCTCTTCTTCAGTAAGCAGCATTTTATGACAGAAATAAAAATCAGGTATCTCAGTCCTTTCTTCTCATGGCTAAAGATATTTGGGCAGGGTGTAGAGCATGAAGTAAGAGCAGACCACCATTGCCTTGCAATCCCTTCTTGCGGTAGGTTTAGACTCAGGTTAACAGGGTCATGACAAGAAGCAAGAAAGAAGACAAGTATAGTACAATGTACCCTGGTCTCCAAGCAGGAGATTCAATGTAGACAAGAGTATAAAGAGAGATGTACTATCTACCTTGTGACTTCCTACATAAGGCATGCAAGTAACATTGTTCTAGAACATCCCCTGATGGTCACTACAGGAGAAGAGATAGGACATTTCTTGAAACTTTGCTGTGCAAGAAATAACAACTACTGTCTATATAGTACCTCATTTAATCTGCAACCCCAAAACACTCAGACTTAAAAGACTGTTAAAATTTGAGTAGTGTCACAAGACTAGGTTGAGCCAAGCTCTTACCTCCCAGTTCATCGCTCCTACTGCTTGTTCACAGAAGACACTCAAACTATTTTATTGTGCTCATTCCCAGGTGGGCGCAAAAGAATGGAGTCACTCCCATGTGAAACCAGAGAGCTTTTGTAAGCTTCAATCTCTAAAACCCTGTAGAGGAATGCCAACATGCATCCAGTTCTTCATTAAATAGTGATGTAGGAGGAGCCCAGTGGAATATGCCAGGCTCTATAAAAGACCATGGGTATATAAGATGCTCCTGTAAAGATCCCTGTTGATGTGAGTGTTTGACAGAGAGTGAGATAACTCTAGACAGGAATAAACTGCTGTACTTGAATTGCAGTTGCCATTTTATAATGGTAAACTGAACCCTTCTAGCACAGGGCGTAGCAGTCTATGATAAAAGGAAGGTGCATATACATCGTCTCTTCTCAAGTAAGTTCTGGTCATCTTCGGTAACCTCTGCAATAGGTGTTACTGTTGCTCAAAGTTGAGGCTGCCTCACTAGATCAGTTGGGAGAGAGTCTTTCCTGGATGTCTGGTTCAGATCGTGCCTTATGAGCTTCTTTTCTGTCTCAAAACTGATCTTTGGATAACAGTCTCAAGAGACCTAGGTATCAGCACAACTTCAGAATACAGAGTCAGACTCTTTCTCTTGCCTATTCAGAGATGGCTTTCTATATCACAGGTGTCTCTCCAAATGCACCAATCTGCAATCAAAGGCAACCATGAACTTGGATGCCCTGACCTGGAGGGAAAACATTCACAACAGCAAGGAGAGCAGCACATAGGGTTTTATGATTTCACCAGAGAACTCAGGTGTGACAAAGGCAAGGAGACCAGACTATGGACCCACCAAATCATTTGACCAGATACATGATATTTCACCTTTTCGCCGATAAACTGCAGATGACTAGGCCCTTCTTTGAGAATTCTGGTCCTTGGGATTTTCCTAGCTATTCATGCACTTCTGGATCTAATGCTCAGACCAAGAACTTCCAATTGGAGCATCAAAATGGTTTAAATCTTCACTTGCAAAAAAAGCCATAGCACCGTGTGTCTGAATGCATGGCAAATTTCCAAAGTTCCTTTCTATGTCTTCTGTACTTGGTGTCTGTCTTAGAATGGAACAGGTTACCTACCATAAGGTGGGAGGAACACTTGGCTTGTGTGAACAGATAAATGACTATAAGGCAAAGCCTCTTTCCTCCACCTAGACAAGGGTCAGGACCATGACCCATTGTGCTTTAGAAGCACTTTCTAGGTGATAAAGGACATTGCTATACTTACACCATAGCATGGCGGCCTCCAGAACTGTCTCAGTGGGCTTTGGCAGGAAAACAATGGGGCTGCCAAATGACTTAACTCTTATAGATGCTTTTTATGGCTTCATAAACACTGAAACATTCAGATATGTAATAAGAATAAAATTTATATTATTTAAAAAATAGTAGAAAGAAGATTTCTTTAGGAATACATTTATGTAATAAATTTTCCTAGCACTAAAATATGGTATAGAAATATGTTAGCTTTATTAAAAAATAAAAAGGGAGAGAAAAGCCATGATGTACCATTGGGAAAATGTAAACAATCCATAAAATGAAGGGAAAAATCAACTCACACATCACCTTGCCACCCAGAGATTACATTACTAACAGACAATGTTGTGCCATATTAACCGATGAGAATGCACCATCACCACTACCACCAGCCACAGCACTGGAATCATTATACTGGTTTATGTTATGCTGTCACTATTTTAAAATAGTTTTCAAAAATTTTATATCTAGCATTACTAGTTGGTGGACTTAACCAACCCAGAAGATTCCATGATATGATTTCTTGTCCTGGATGTCACTTCATCACCTTTCCAAATTATTAGGATGTTATGAGATCTAAGTGACTCTACAGGGGTCTACAGAAGTATTCTATGTGGAAGAGGTTTCCCCTAAGGTCAGGTAATAGCCTGAGTGTTAGGAGACTTGGTTATATGCCCTTCAAAATGTTATCTTACATTTGGAATTCAGTTTCTTTATCTGTAAATTAAAGATGGGCAGAATGATCATGATCCTAATTGTCATTTCTAGTCTATATAACCTGTAATTTTTTTATCATCCTATTATTCTTGTTATTGGCATTATTGGACAGCTACACATATTCCAACATCCCTTGAGGCTGCTGAAATAATCTCAGCTGTATGTTGAAGACACAGAATTTGTTCAGTGCTGTTGCCACGCTGTGGAGACTTTTCATTGCACATTAATGGTGGCTTCTGCTGAGGACTGAACTAAAGCAGAAGAGTCATGGAATAATGAATAGTTGGTCAAGTATAAAGCTAGAAACCTGTGACAGTTACACCCTTGAGCAAGAATTGTGTGTTTTGGTGAAGCCCTGATTCAGGGCTGGTGGCCACCCGTGTGGATGAAGTGGAACATCGGTATTGCAAGGCCTGAAGGAGACAGGCTGAGAGATTGAAAACCCAAACTGAAGACTCTTCCATCACTCTAGCCCTCGGGATGTTCACTGAACTAAAACTCTCAGTAATGAGACAGGTTTTCTCTTTGCTTATGAAGGCAGGCTAAAGTTCTTTGCCAGCGTCTACTCCCTGAAACCCAAAAGAACAGCAATTCACCAATGTATGTGGCCGCATATTAAGGGGAGAGAAAAGTGGAGCCTTAGAAAAAGTCGTGAACCAGTCCACCCTGAACTTCAGACACCAGGCCTCTGGCTAAAGACAACCTATATTGCCTGCCTCCTTTCCTTCTTTCCTTTTTAACCTGAGGCAACAAGGGAGAAGAAATGAAGTGGCTCAGTTACCTTGCTAGAGTCAAAGAGAATAAAGCCGAATGGAGTAAGGGATAATACACAAGAAAACCTCTTAAATCCCCCATTGCCCATGGAGATCAGCTCCGGCTCCTTTGTGTGCAAGGAGAAAACAGAAGAGGTTTCTCGCTCAGATCTGGGCTGGCTTAGAAACAAATGCCTGCCTAGGCGTAACACTGCCTGATAACTCTTTGTGGCATCTCTATCAGCCCCGATTTTTCTTCAGAGGAAAAAGTAGGTCAAATTCTTTCAGGAATTCAACAAAAGACTGTCTCGCAGAAAGTTTCAGCAGGAGTCCTCTTCCCTACCATTGGCTGGCTGGCAGCATCCTGCAATATTTATGAAGTGTTATTACATTATGGTTGTTTCTCTGCTTCCATAAGTTCTCAGTGTTGTGGGAAATTACAGATCATTGAAAGTCATCTAATGACGGCACAACCCTCATGTCTTGAAGTTAAGTTTCACAGAAGAAGTGATACTCTAGAATTTTCCTTATTAAGTTCCAGTCTTTGTATGTAAATGAAAGTATTAAAACAATGAGATACAGATCAAAGTTTTCATTTTAGTCTCTTGCCTCAGATTTAATTTAAAAGTCTTAAATTATGCAGTGAATTGCATCTCTTTATTCTCACGGCTGTTTAAAACATTTTTAATTATCTTCCCTAACATGCAGAGACTACTTCTGCCTAGCAGTCCTCTCAGATGAACGCCTTCCAAATCAGTTTTGTTCTTAAGAATAATTAGGTCCTTTACCATCCATCCTGTGCCTTCAGGGTCTTGCATTGGATTTCTCTGGGAAGCTGAGTTATCACCTTCCCAAGTCTATAGGCTCATTAGGTGCTCGTTAGTGGTCCAGGTGACATTCATCTTCAGCAAGTCTCCAGACACAGAGAGGCCCCCCTCTCATGCTTGGGTGTCAGAAAACACCTTTAACCAGCTTCCTCAAATTCAGGTGTAATTGGAAAAGGGCTTCTCAGACACAATTTCATGGACTCCTTCTTTCCCCTCTGGGTGGGTCCCTTGATCAACTATTTTTTTTTTTCGTTAAGGGAACAATGATGCATGAATTCACTGTGGTGCATGTGTGTCTGTATGTGTGTTTTCTACAATGGAAGCAAGGATGGCTCCTTTACCTTGTTGCTTCTAATGAAGGCTCTCTCATAAGAATATGTTGGAGAGAATCCTAAGAAGACCAGGGATGGGCTTCCTGACAGTGGGGCTTTTCATCAACATCAACAGTTACGTGGTCCTTGGAGTAATACATCTGGTGAGCCAAGCTGTGGGATTTGAAGGAGTTGTGTTATGGAGTCTTTTTTGTCAGCTGGATGTGGAGGGTGGCCTCACATGCTATTTGTAGGAAGGGCTTCTATTTATGTCACATGTCGAAATCTGTAAAATTCTGACTCGGGTAGGTACTATTGAACATGGACTTCCAAGCTACCACCTGTGTCCCTAGCCTTTGATTATCTTCTGTCAATAAGTTTTCTTCTTTGCTCTGGTTTTAGCAAGGTTTGTATTGATATTCTTGTTAGAATTAGGACATACACTAGTATAGAATAAAGGAAGGGATTTAGGTTTCAGAGGAAGATTTTAATAGGTTTTGGATGTTATTCAAATTTTAAGACTCTTTTCCTTTAAAGTGTGAGCTTTGTGACCACTGAGGAAGCCTTTCCAAATCCACACACAGTTATTGAGTTTCCATCAATCTGTTGAGCATAGTGAATAGAGATGCTACAGCTGCAACCAGGAATGGCCTGATTCCTACCATAATAATTACTTGTAATTTATTGGGGGATGCTAAAAAATATTACAA
The DNA here is from genome assembly GCF_021234165.1 of Pteronotus mesoamericanus. Lineage (NCBI taxonomy): Eukaryota > Metazoa > Chordata > Mammalia > Chiroptera > Mormoopidae > Pteronotus > Pteronotus mesoamericanus. The sequence continues at coordinate 9,308,783 of NW_026555229.1, forward strand.
TATAATATAGTAAAATAGTTTTTCTTTTTCTTTTAAATGGATATAAAATATTTAATATTTTCTATTTCATGTCATGATATTTTTATTTAAAACTTGATATAGCAGCGGTCCTAGTTAACCCCAAACACGTATTTCCATACACTGAACTATGTCTACTCATGAATGAAAATGACATGATTTGAAATTGAAACTTAGCAAAGTACTTGTTGAAGAACAAATAAACACACATGGAAATCTAGCTACTTGGTGGGACAGGTGATTCCTCAGGTCTCTAGCGCTGTGGCTGACAGGCTTTGGAGAAGAAACGTACATGGATGGTTTCATGCAGGTAACTGGGGGGCAAAGAAAGGAGGGTTGCATCAGTTCCTAGCCCAACCTAGCCCTGCAGACAGAAGACAAACCTGTAGGAGAAGGATCAACCACGAGTAAACCATGACGCACAGAGGCACAATCATTGGTTCTAAAATGTTAAAATATTATTCCAACTTGGAGAGGTGAGTGTTCTGCCCACTTCTGCAGTAATCACACTGTAGTGTTACATCAGAGTATAGCAGAAGCCTCTTGGCCCCTTTGGCCTGTTGAGGACCTGCTACTTCAGGGGCATCAGAAGCATGACATTAATATCTTTATTGTTATGAAGAATTAGCACTGGGTATGGTGGTATAAATCAGACACATATTCAAAGTAATCTTAGGAGAATCAAATTCAAATGAGAAATGGGCCTTTAGAGATTGTGAGGAGAATATAGAAACTCCATGTATTACCAGTGATATAAGTTAAAGCCTGTTGTTTGTTTTTGTTCTAGATTAAATTTAAAAGATGTTATAGCCTGAAGAAGTTTGGTATATATACATGGACGGTAAACTCCTTGAGCATTGCATTCATATCCTGTGTTTTTTCATGGTCTTCAGAGTGGATAAAGCACTGACAAATACACAGAAGCCATTCAGTAAAGGCATGGTTTTGCATAGAGGTGGACACTCAAGAGAGAATTTGTCATCTCTCTTTGCTAAAGTGGTTTTCAACAAACTGATCCCAAGCCATGAATATTCTCAGACAATCAGGGGGCTATCTTGGTTTAGACATTGACTAGTGTCTAAGAATGTAGGAGCAGCCATAGGCCAGCCTGGCTGGGTCACTGATAACTTTGCCTATCCTTTCTACTCCTTGATCTCTGTTATTACCTGCCCAGAGCCAAGAGTTTCTAGGGAGCCTTGACAACCACATAAAGTTCCTTCCCAGAAAATGGTTCTTTCCACCATTGAAAAATAGCAGAAAGGCAAGATACCATAGTGCCTTTTGACTTTAGTGAATTTGACTCCTGCTCTACTGTTTAGTTATTTTGTGGTCTTAGGTAAGTTACTTTGCCTTTCGGTGCCTCAGCTGGGCCATCTATAAAATGACAGTGATGATAATCCTTACTCACATAGGGTTGCTGTGAAATCTAAATGAGACAATCTGTGAAAGCACCCACAAACGGTCACTGTTGCTGCTCAATACAATGCAGCATTTCTGAACTATTGTCAAACGGTGTCATATTTCAATATTTGCCAGCTACTCAGACTTTCTGCTTTTCTATATTCTGTCCAACTCATCACATGCACCATCCATGCCTACATATATAATCCAGAGAGTAATAGAGAAAATGAGGTTGTTTCTGTAACAGGAGCTTCTGAATCATTAGTACAGATTCCTACGGTCAAGTGTGAGGTCTCCTGGGCCTTCTGATGCAGGCGTGGGTCTCTGGGCTTGGTACTCTGAACCAGAACACCAGAGCATCAAGGCTCCGAGCCTGATGGCTGAAGGCAGCAGATTTCATCCCTGCTGGTGTAGCTTTGCCCACTCAAATAGAATGAACTGACTCCTTACTTGTTTCTCCCCCTTCTTGTGCCCAGAGGCATGAATTTAAACATCACAGAACCAGATTCCCCAATCTGCTCCCCTATCGCTCAGGCAAGTTTGAGGTGCCTGCTGATCTTACACAGAGGGCAAAGCTGGGCAGGTGAGAGCCCAGCCTCTGCCCTTGGAGAGTGTACTCCACTGAGCAAAGGTCAGAGCAGACAGGGCGGGGAGCTCTTGTTTCAGACCTGACTCTCCTATGTTCTTCGAAATAAAACAAAACTCTGAATTCTGAAGCCTGCTGAGGCACAAATATCTGCTGCTGCAATAAATGATGTTCTTCTGAGTATCATAATCAGGTTCCTTCTGCCTCTGGTAAAGGGGTCTTGATGTTCACCATGCAGGTGAATGAAGTGTAGAGGATTGGCCCACAAAATGGATCCTTCCCTAAGAGCCCCCCAAAAGCTTTATTTTTCCTTTGTTTCCTAAAAACCTAAATACAAAGCAAAATATATTGTGTTTGAATTTCCAAAATGATTTCTAAGTAAGCTTTTTGTTGAGCAAAATACACATAAAAAATGCAAAATTTGAACATGTAACAAATTTTATTTTATTTTATTTTTTTATTTTAGCAGAACTTTATTTTCTTTTTTTTTTTAAATTAATTTATTTACTTTTTAAATACATTTGTCTCTGCCTTCCCCCCACCTCTTTCCCTTGCCCCCTCCCACCTTCCCTCCCTCAGCTCTTCCCCTTTGGTTTTGTCCATGAGTCCTTGCTATATGTTCCTTGACTTTCCCCTTCCCTTACATGTAACAAATTTTAAAAAGCAAATGAATCCATTAAAAATCACAAGACATTGAAAATTGCCAGTACCTCTCAAATTCTACCCTACCACTCTTCTTCTAAAGGTACCAATTGTTCTCATTTCTGTCACATAAATTAGCTTTGCCTATTTTTGCAGTTTAATTAAACTGAGTCATGCAATATGATTTTTTTCCATCTGATTTCTTTAACTCAGTATTGGATATGAGATTCATCCAAGTTTTTATATATAGCAGTGACTTGTTCTTTTTTATTAATGCATGATATTCCATTTTATAAATATCTTGTAACTTATTTCTTCATTCTACTGTTGATGACTATGTGTTTCCATATCTGAGGTCTTATGAATACCTGTGCTATGCATATGATTTTACATATATTCTGGTGCATATTTGTATGCATTTCTCATATACATATTATATACTTAGGAGTAAAAATGTTCAGTCATAGGTTGTACTTACGTTCAGTTAGCTGTATGAAAATATGCAAGAAGGTCTCCATAGAGGGGACACCAATCTATACTCAAAACAGCATTGTATGAATGATGAGTTGTCCCACATTTTCAACAACTCTTGATATTTGTATTACTATTTTAAAATATAAATCTTCTGATGGGCACACAGTAATATCTGAATAGTGTTAACTTATGGTCCCTTGTTTAGTAGTAGTGTTGAGAAACTTTTCTTACGTTTATTGGCTATTTGGTTACCTTCTTTGAAAAAAACTGCTTAAGTCATTTGTGCATTTTCTATTGTTTTGCCAGAATTTTTCTTATTCATTTGTAAGATTTATTAATATTTAATGGGTCCTACATTAAATTATGTATTACAAATACCTTCTTCCTCTGTAGGGCTTACCTTTTTATTTTCTAAACAGTGTCTTTTGGAAAAAAGAAATTCTTAATTTTAATGTAGTCTAATTAAACCATATTTTCCTTTAAACTTGATGGGTTTTGTTTCCTGTTTAAAAAAGTCTTTCCTAACCCAAGGTCATGAAGATACTCTTTTGTCCTTTTCTTTGAACATTTTAGTTTTATCTTTCAAAATCAGATTGACAATAAGGTTAAAATTATTAGTGTGTGTGTGTGTTATCAGAGGTCAAGCTTCATGTATTCCCACATGGATTTTCAATGTTGTAGCATCATTTACTGAAAATATTATAATTTATTTATGGTACTACAGTGTCCTATTTCTCATAAATAAATGGGTGTATATGTATACATATGTTTCTTGACTATTGTCTTTCCTAGTCACCTTGTTTGTGTAGGGGAGATACACACACACACACACACACACTCACACACTTTCACTATCCTTTCTTAATTATTATAGCTTTATAATAAATCTGGATATATGGTAAAGTAAGTCATCCTATTATACTAGTCATCTTCCAGATTATCCGTGCTATTCTTGAGCCCTTGAACAGTCATATAAGTTTTATGATCATCTTGTCAATTATAACCCACAAAAAACGCTGAAGATTTTTATTAGAATTGCATTTAAGAACAATATGAAAAAAATTAACATCTCATAATAGTGCATCTTTTAATTCATGACCATTGTATATCTCTCCATTCACTGATATTTTTCCGAGTTTTTCCCCAAAATGGTTGTAGTTTTCTGCATAGAGCTATTGAAAAATATGTTGTTAGATCTGTCTGAAAGTATGAGTGGTATTTTGATGCTATTATAAATTATACATGTATGTATGCATATATATGTATGTATATGTCTTTGTTTTGGAGGGTTTCTATGCTCAAATATCAAGATTTAATCTAAACCTAGAATAATTAAAATGTGTTTGAAATTAGTAGTTAACACAGGTTTGAAAATCAGACCAATGGAACAAAGTAAAGTGTCTAGAAATAGACTTACGCATATATGGTCAATTAAATTATGACAAACGCTCATAGCAATTAAAAGTGAAAATAATTGTCTTTCAGTGGTGCTGGGTCAATTAGATACATATATGGAAAAATATGTAATATTGGCCCCTAATTGAAACAACCTTTTCAGGATGAATCATAGATTTAAGTATGAAAGCTAAAGAACAAACGTGGTATAGCTTCATGATCTTGGGTTAGGTTAGGTACAGACTTTTTAAACAAGCCACAAAAATCCTTAATTATTTATTTTATATAGTTACTGATAGTATTTGCGTTTCTATCTACATTTTGGTATTTGTTTTCTTTGTTTCAAATGTAGTACGCTCTGTTTTCTCTCTTTCATGGCTTATTTTGGATAAGGGACTTTTAATATTATTCCAATTTCCTTGTCAAAACTTGATAGTTAAATATTCTTTTACTATTCTTTTATTTGTTACTCTAGATACTAAAACAGTTATTCTGGTCATGTTGGTGTCTAATGTAAATTACTACTTTTACCTCTTTGCTGACATTTCTTGGAATGGAAAATATTTTGATTCCAATTAATTCCACCTACATACTATATCATGTATTAACTTTATATGTATTTTAAGTCCCATAGCTGATTATCATTATTGGTCTGCAAAGTTAGTATTAATTTCAATTTACCTGCATATATACATTCTTTCTTGTTCTTCATTCTTTCCATTATTTTTATGCTTTTGTCTGGCATTATTTTCTTTATGCTGAAGAATTAACTTTAGTATTTTTTTATTTTATTTTTCAATTAAATTTTACATTCAATATTATTTTATATTAGTTCCAGGTGTATAACATAGTCGTTAGATAATCATATACTTTACAAAGTGTTCCTTTAGCATCTTTTAATAGAAATCAGATTTTATGACTCATCTCAGTTTTTGTTCATCTGAAAAATATCTTCATTCTACCTTCACATTGGATTTCCCCAGCACTTCAAAAATGTCATTCCATTTTCCTTAAAGTTACTTTAAAATTTTTCTTTTTGTTTTTAGATTTCAGTCATTTGAATATGATACCTGAACATGACTCTTCTTTGTATATGTCCTCTTTGGAGTATGGTGATTCTCTTGTATCTATCTGTTTTATAGGCCAATATCTTTTATCAGTTTTGGAAAATTCTCAGACATTATCTCTTCAAAATGATTCTGGCTCATTATCTTCCTCTTTCCCTTCTCAGACTCCAGTTATATCTACATTAGCCTTTTTTTTAACCATTTTCTGCTTGAGTCTTATAATTCTTTTCTCTATTTTCTATCTATTTCCTCATATATTACAAATGGCATTATTTTTTACTGTCATTTCTTCCAGTTAACTGATCCTCTATTTATCTGGGTTCAATTTCCCGGAAATCCATTGAAGTTCTTACTATCAGTTATTTTCTCTTTCTTTCTGCAATTTCCATTTGATTCCTGATACTTATTACTGCTGTAGGGTAAATTTTCTATCTTGCCCCATACTCACCAACATATTAGTCATACTTCAGAAAACTGTTCTTTCACAGATCAGTCATCTTTCACAAAATTTGTTCTTTTCTGTTGCTTCCGCCCTTGATCCTATTTCTTGATGTAGCCATAATTTTTTTCCAAAAAATAGATGCCCAACATTTTACATAAAAATAGATAATGTCTCTGATTCATGTTATTTTCCTATAACAAGGATTTTTTTTTAGCTTCTGACAGGCATTTAGGGTAGGGGGAAAAAATCACTCTATACTATTCAGATGTAGAAATAACTTCCCATTGGATTTCAGGGTTTAGAGAGCCTGGCCTAATTCTGGTTTGCCTGTACCCCTAGGGTAGAGGTTTCTAGGAATCTCAAGAACCTAACCTGGTCTTGTACTGTTTACCGGGGCTCTCCTCCTTGACAGTATCAGAACTCAAATTTTTACTTCCTGAAAATGTAGCATCTCTAAAATCTAAACTTACCTTCTAAATCCTCTACATTGACTACATTCTGTTTTGCCTGTGTCACCTAGACATTGTCAAATAACTAAAGGAGGAAAAAGGCACAGAATACTGTGCTACTCCTCCGTGCTCCCCTTCTCTCTGGAATGTGACCTCATCATCCTAGCTGCCTTGGTAGGCCCCGAAACCAGCAGTTACCTTCCCAGCCTTGTGAGTCCAGAATTGTCTGGCCAACACTTTCTGTTTGGACTTCCACAGAGAGTCTGAAATCTGACCTCTCATACAGTGTGATGTATGAACTGGCACAGTTCTTGAGGGAAATAGAGCTCAAAATGTTGGACTCACTGCTATGAAACTCCCATCTTTCAAGAAAATAGTTTGGGCTTTTCAAGTCCTCTTGATGGTTCTCTCATGCTTGTCTTCCTCCTTTTGTCTGTCTCTCTGACTCTTTCATGCTCATTCTCCCTCTTGCTCTATTAGTACCTGTTTGGTTTGCTGCAAGCTAAACTGTCATAGCCTCAGGCAGAAGTCCCCAAAGGTTTTATTTCTGTGAAACCAAACAACTCCAATTGGCCTAAACTGGCCTCTATCTTCTAGTTCCAGCTGAAGAGTTTGGGGGGAACCTTAGTATTTAGAAAATTGGGTATGGTTGAAAGGCACTTGTTAAGGAAATAACAGAAATATCCAGTTAGAGCACTGGTTCTCTAAGTGGTCCTTGGACCAGAAACACCAGCATTGCCTGAGTCAGAGTTTCAAACTCATTCCACAGTTTGTTTGTTTTTTCCATAGGAATTAAAATACTAATAATTTTGATCAAACTTAACACTATAATTCTAATTACTCCATCTTTTCCCCTTCAAGTCACACTCCAGAGCTTCTCAGACTACTCAATTCCCCTTGACTTTACTCTATTGTTTTCCCTTGAAGCACAATGTATAACTTATTACCTTGTTAAAAAATGCATATTTTGGGGCCTCATCCCAACCTAGTGAATCAGAGTCTCTGGAGATGGGGCCCAGGGAATTGTTTTAAGATGTTCCCCTGGTGATTCTTATGCATGTTAAAGACCAAAAGCCACTGGCCTCTCAGAAGAGAAAGCTGGATATCACTGTTGTAAATCTTAATCCTAGTGTCGTCATTAATTTCTAAAATCTCTTTGTATTTACAGGCCCAGCATAGAGATGGTCATATTTTAGGTACTCAGAAAACATGGGGAAAGTAGGACTGTCTGATTTAATAACTGAGATCATTTAATGAAAGTGTGTATCCTTTAGAGACCATCTTCCTCATTTATAAGATGACAAAAATGCCTGTGTATAGTCTAAAACACATAGTATAAATCTCATTTATCTGTCATCTCAATACTTAGAAATTTCAGGTAATCACAATTCAGCAATAAAAAGATGATGCTCATGATATCTCTGAAGTCCTACAAAAATACAAACTCTCAATTGTCAAAGTAAGTATGTTCACTCTTATCGAGATTGGCCTCTGGTATGACCCAACAGGTTGCTTTTGGAAAAGAAAAGCCAAGACTTCAGGTTGAGAGAGGAAGATGGCATTGGTATTTTTTTAGGTTGGTTGAGTATGTGTATATGCTAAATTATTTTCAAAGAACTATTAATGTATTCTGGGAAAACATTTTCCTAAAAGTGCCAATAAGGCAAGGTTAAATCCAAAAATAATCCTGAAGAAGTGAGATAGGAAGGGAAGAGCACTTGCAGTGAAATAAAAATTATTGAAAAATTGTATCAGAGAAGGTGACGTGATAACAACAAAAACAAGAAACCAAAAGTAGAAAATACAAATTTAAATAAACAAGTTAAAAAATATGTCAACAAAACCCAAAAGATATATACACAAAACCATGATTTCTTAGGAAAAAAATCACTGGCTCTAGAAGGTAGAGGAGAGATGGGAATCAGTCCTACCTCTTCCAATTGCACCATGAGAGTAACATTGTGCCCTTGTTCCGCTGTCAACTTTCCATCAGCAGTGACGATCCGGAGTCCCCGCGGGGCCTTCCCCGGACACTTCTGTGGTTTGGCAGTATACTGTTCTCTCACTCCATCAGTGCAGTTATTGGAAACCACCTTCCTATACCTAAATGGAGAAAAGGTCAGGTTGTAATCAAGCTCATTATAATTCAGATGGCTCCCAATTTTTTAAGCTAAACCTACTGCCTAGTCTTGACAGCTATCAATAACTACATTTCATGTTGCTCTGAAGATGACAGCCAATTCATATAAAGCACCCAACAGAAAAACAAATCCTCATAATTACATGGTGTCCCTAATACTAGTACTTTAGTATACTGCTTTCATTCACTTAGTCAATCAATGAATTGTTTCACTTCAGAGCTGTGGGAAACGCACAGCAGTAGAAGACATGGTCCTTACCCTTGTTAAGTGTAATAGCTAGTTGAAGAAATCTATGTGGATAATCTAGGATATACTTCAAGGGCTATATAATTAAGGGTTAGAATGAGTAGTTACATATTGCAAAGGAATTTGCAATTCAGAGAAATATTAGATTATTATGGGGTGGCATGGCTTAACATTACATCTCATAGAGCATGCTCTAGTAATGGTGTAGTGCAAAAAGTTGGCTAAATTTCATAGTTTCCACCCAATATTTCATGAGGGGTTATACTGTCTAAAACCAGTGAAACCTTATGTTAAGGAGACTTCAGTCTGCAAGTTGAATGAATCCTACCTATCCTTTTGTTTATTTCTTCTTGTTTTAGCTTTAGTTAAAAAAATGAATTATCCTACAAATTTAACCTATACAATTGATCAGATTCATAATAAATTAAATCTGCGGTTTTACAATGACCAATCTTTAAGGCTTTGAAGGTTCCATGTTACCTACTCATCGTCTTTTTGTGTTTGGTCCACAGTAACTAATTTATGGATTCATATATTTGATTTCTCAAGACTCTTCTCTATAATTAGTGGTAGAGTTCAAACTGGAAGCAAAGCTCAAGTTCTTTCCATTTTTCTAGAACAAGGGCTGGCAGAGTTTAAAAAAAAATGTATTTTATTTATTTATTTTCAGAGAAGGGGAAGGGAAGGAGAAAGAGAGAGAGAGAAGCATCAATGTGTGGTTGCCTCTTGCATGCTCCTCACTGGGCACCTGGCCTGCAATCCAGGCATGTGCCCTGACTGGGACTAGAACCAGTGACGCTTTGTTTTGTGGGGCAGCACTTAATCCACTGAGCCACACCAGCCAGGATGCAAGCTTCTTAGATAAGGGACCAGATAGCAAATAGTTTAGCCGTGTGGTCTATGTGGTCTTTGTGGCAAGGGTTGAAAGCTGGTTGTTGAGTGAAAGCGGACATAGACAATGTGCAAAGAATTAATGTAGCTGCATTCCAATAAAAGTTTATTTACAAAAAATGGCAGTGCCCTAGATTTGGCTTGCAGGATGCTGTTTTCCAACCCCTTCAAATCTAGCCAAGGTCCTCTCTCCTCTGTTCCTGAGTCTCAGAATTGCCTACCTCAATGCATGGTTGAGAAAGTCAAATTAAATACTGTCTGAGAAAGTGCTTTGAACACTATGAATCATTGCAAGGTCAGTTTTTAATCTTTAACTCACCTTGTAGGGTAGTTGTATTGATTAAATGGATTAGTGTACATGGAGCACTTAAAACCACTCTGATAATTAGCAAGCACTTATGAAATGTTACCAATTATTTTTATTTAATACTATTATTATTTCTCCTACCTGTTAACAACTTTCATGTCTTCCAAATGTCCTTAGGATCAGTCACAAATCCAATTACCTTGTGCAGAAAGCCCTCCACAAGCTAACTTTATTCTGCTTTTCTAGATTCTTTTTCTCCAGTAAGTTCATTCAGCTCTAGCCACACTTCTCTTTCCAATCCTCTTGAAAGAATTTCTTTTCTTTTGCTCTTTCTGCCTCCATGTCCTCCTGTACGCTCCACAGCTGCCCATGCTTTCAGTTACAGCTTATCACCTGTCTTTCCCTGACTGTGGTAGTAAAATAGTAAGAAGTGTACAGAGTTCGAGTGTGTCTTAGTTTAGTCATTGTGCTAGGTTCTTACCAAGAACTCACCAAGTTCTCATTCACCTTCAAAACATCCCTAATAAGGAAGGCATTCTTATTCTTGATGTACATATGCATATATTAAGATTTTTAAAAAGTTAACTAGTTCTCTCAAGATTACACAGTCAGGACCCTAGACAGTTTATCTCTAGAACACAGCTGCATTTTACCACTACACTGTGTTGAATGGAGAAATATCATCCTTCCTCTAGACTCTTAAAGAAATCCTTATGATTGACTTGATAGGAATCATATGTGCCTTGTAGGAGTGCCTTCCTGTGTATGACTGTATACTTTAAGCACCTTGAGGGCAACCTTGAGCCCTGGACATGCAAGACTGATAACCATAAGGTCCACACTGAGGTGGCTGTACCATTTTAAAAGTTGAACTATCTGCACAGCAGTTGGTTATTACCACTGCCCCATTCCCTTCAAGCAACTCACCCTCCAACCCAGCAATGCTGATCCCTGTCTTTGGAATCCCTGCTTCTCCTTACAATCCAGCAACCAAAGGGTTAACACCCCGCACAAGCAGGTGGCCTCCAAACCCCTTCTCCTGCACTAAGATTCTGATTGGGCATTGTTATATCTGAGCATTTCTAACATCACCTCTTTGGATATTTTTAAAAGTCCATTGGGTGTGCTTATCAGTATATGCTGATTAAAACAGAAAATAATGGCAGGTGGGGCAAAAAAGGAAAAAGAAAGCCACTGACATTGGAGAGTGGTGGCATTCTGGTACTGGCAATGGCAGCAAGAAAATGACTGTTAAGGTCACGCAATAACTATGGCATCTCAGTGCATTTAACTGTGCATCAGAAACTCCCTGTATGTTTCTGAGGTAAGGCACCAGGCCAAAAAAAAAAAAAAATGGAGATTCTGATTTTTAATCCCTTAGCACGCAAGCACGCCTGTGCCTCTGTCTTGGGGAGCAGCTATAGAGTCAGGGGCTCACCATCACCGTTGTCAGCATCAGCTAGGGAACATGCCTTTTGTTTGGCTGGGCTCTGACCAGCCATTGCCTCCAGCTTTCCTGAATCCTGCAGCAACAGGAGTTCTGCTTAAATCCAGAGCACGGGTCCCTCCCCCTGGGGCTCTGCCACAGAGAGCTTCTTGGTAATTTTTTTTAAATGCTCATTAAAAACCATTCTGAAACCATTTTATTTCCTGGATGAAAACCACATCGCATTAGCCCTACCAGACCTGTCCCTTAAATTTAGAAGAAAATCATCCAGAAATACAGAGTTAATTTATTCAAGTAAGTACACACCTGCTTTTTGCATTACAGAATGCTCCTATTTTCATACCAGAAGCTGTCCCTGGGTCTGAGTTACATAAATGAATAATGCATTTAATATGTTATTAAATGGGGCTGCTGCCTCCACAATAACAAGGCAACTTATGATTATGTTGGACTTAAGCTCTGCATATTACTGGGATGCATTTAGTGGGTAGAGCATTCTTCAATCTACCAAGAAGGAATGTGATCTGTAATGGCAAGGGAGTCTTTGCACAATTACTGAAAAGAAAACATACTGCAAATATGCCTCTGATACTATCAACCACTCATCAGTAGATAGTGTCTTCTTACTTCAGTAACCCTGATTTCAACTATTCTCTTCCTTCCTGTCTTGATACTCCTCTCTCACTTTTTCATTTTTACTTCTATCTTCTTTGATTTTGCTTCTGTATTGCCTGCCAGTCTTAAAAAAGATAAAGGCCATAGTTTGTTTTGTTTTTTTTTTGTGCAAGCAAAACTGTTATTTTACTACTTAGGAGTTTTTTTAATCTTGTGATTTTGAGTATAATACAGATGTTTATGACTATGCAGTCTACGTTAAGGTGACAGCATAGTCTAGCTCAGCGGATCAAAACCCTATCTGTTCTGTAGGATCATTAGGAGCCATTTTCAAAAGAAATGGATGTCAAGACCCTACCACCAGGAATTATGATTTAATTGAGAATTCTGGGCAATACTGTGTTTTGTTTCTGCTTTTGTTTTAAGTTCCCCTGGTGATTCTAGTGTGCATACAGGGTCACAGACCACTGCCCTGGTGGTTAACACCAATGTTGGATCAAATTACCCAGGTTTAAATTCAGGCTCTTATATACTACATGAACTCGGGCAATTTACCCAACCTCTCTCTGATATTTGGGTTTTCTGTCCGTAAAATAGGGGAAATTACAGGATCCTTTCATAAAGCTCCTGGGAGGATTAAATGTGATAATGATTTAGAAGGGCTTAAAATAGAGTCTAGCACATTGTAAGAACTTAACAGATATTAAAATATCAAAAGTTAGCAAACGTAATCATATTTAAATAATTAAACATTAACTTGTTATTATCCAGGAAATTCTGTGAAAATAAAAGCTATATACTCTTATTGCCAAGATCATCTTAAGATCAAATCTGTCCATGTCAATTACTTTTTTAAAAATCATTCAAAATGTACTGTGGGCTAATTCATAAAGGGCACGGTTCAGGTTTCAAGCAGAGGTCCATGATCGGGCCTTAGTGTGTTTTTCTAGCTTCAGCTCTTTCCACTGTCCAACAGAATTCCCGAGCTCAGGCACACGGGAGTCTACAAGCCTTCTTCTGCCTGTGCTGCTCATTCTACCTGGGATGCTTTTCCCTCCTGCCAAGCTCCCATAGAGTCTTTAAAAATCTCCTTAGAAATCATGTTTTTCTGTAAAGTTTTCTCTTCCCTTTTTTCACAGTAGTTACCACATGTGACAACCATGGTAGAGCTGGATGAAACTCTAGGTCTCCTAGTAACCAAGGTCAGTCTTACTGACACTGAGCTGTGGAGTCACTAATTTGAGCTCATAAAACAGTGTGGTGATTGCTGGAGGAGAGGGGAAAAGGGGACTAAACGGAAGAGGGAAAAACATGATTAAATTAAAAAAGAATTTATAGTTTAACATTTTAGATTGTACTACATGTCTTTGTTTTCAAGGAAAAACAGCTTTGTTATAGTGACATCTGACTTAATGAAACAAGAAATGGAACAAGCCTTGGGGAGATAGAAGGCGGCTAGTTCTGGGTACAGTGTAGGCTAAGACTTAAAATCTTCCTAGATTCAATGTGCCCATATTTAACAATGATCTTATGCAGTAAACATAACATCAATGTTTAGAAAAAACTGGGTTCCATGGCTGACTAAGCAGGTTTTCCAAGTTTCTCTCCTCAAGGCAATAGTTCTCTGGATTTTCCCCTTAAAATGAGTAAGCAGACCTAGGAATTAGGGGAGTGTCCAGAGACGGTCCTAAATGGAGGGCAGAAAGCTTTTCTTTTAGGGAGCAGGATGGAAGCACAAGTCATTTAATTTCAACAGCAAATGGAATGTGACTTTGTTTTAAATGTCAACTTGATGAGATGGGACACACCGCAGTGCTAAACAAAATGACTTAAAATAGATAATCATGAGAGTGACTCATGGAATGCAGTACCTGAGTCAACCAGTTGTACAGCTAATTTATAAAAGAAATGTTTCCTTCTTTTGAGTACCTGCAGTCCCAGGAATCCTAATAATCATTTCAGTTTAGATAGGGGCATGTCAGAACCTGAAGAGCTCTCAAAGATCATGTAATACAATCCCTTCACTTTGCACAAAAGGGAAAGGACATGCAGTTTAGAGTTTCTCAAGATCACACAGGGGACTCGTAGCAAGCAGTTCTGCACCTCTGGATGGACGGAGTTGGTGTTCTCCTGCCATTATGCCATACTACTTGGTTGATAATTGGTAATGCCAACAAATGGGCAAGAACAGCTATGTGAGAAAGAAGATCTCCACGTACAGTGATATTCACTTTCTTTATTACCCAAACCTAATACCATCTGTGAAAATGTGCAAAACTATGTTTAAGAAAGGTACTGGGAAGAGTCAACTTTGTAGCAACAATTATTGAGTCTCTGCTGTGAGCTCACACTGTGTGCTTTGCAAGAAAACAGCGAGGCAAACCCCGGCTGCGTCGAGTCTGTAAATAATGCAAGTGATGTCCCTCCTGTGGACTTTAAACACATGCACCACTTCTCGGACCAATTATTCTCCATGAGACAAACATTGATAAATCTTGCTGAGGTGAGCAGACTGAACCTCATAATCCCTACCAAGTGCAGAAATGTGTCTAGTTGGGAGAAAACCAGGGTCCCAAAGACCCTGGAAATAGCAATGCCAAGGCAATGGTAGGTTAGCCTGGGTCTAAGTGTTTTTCATAGCTGATATAGGGAGGGATATGTTTATGGAAAGCACCTAAAATATTCTAAGTGTATACTGACAGCATGAAGGTCACTATTTTGCTATAATTTACATACATATTTTTTTCCTGGACCCACTAAATGTTATTATATATATGCTAAATTAATGCTATTTTAAAATCATTTTTTAGTTTTTTGAGTCAATATCCCTGTTGTATATTAAGAAACTAACCCTGAGGAACAATAAGCTCTATCATTTACATTCATTCAGGAAGAGTTAATGACTCTTCTAAAGAAACTCCACAGGCAGAAATTTCTATACACGCTTTTCTTTTTAAACACATCTAGAAATATCTCTAGCTTAATAGGAGGAAAAAAAAAATCTTTCCCCTGAGAAGATTATCTTGGTTTCTGAGAATAAACCAGCCCAATGCCCACTTTATTTTAAATTGACAGATTTTTTTACGGCTGGCATGAAACAAGCAATGTCCTCGTTAATTTAGCAGCTTAAATTTGCAGCACATTCCCTGGATCCCAAACAGTATAAACAAGATATAACCACATATAAGTAGAACTAAATGAGCTTCTGCTTCTGTGTGTGCAAACTGAGATATATACAGACACCAGTGGATAAACAGTGAGAAACGATATGGTATTTTTTTCAGCACCAACACGTAAGAATATATACAAGTGAACACTGATTTCACTTTACTTGAACAAAAGGAATTCATTCACTAATCAGGTAAAGGTGGGCTCTTCTTTGAGTGGTATTGAGGGCCAGACATGGGTTTTGATATGTAACGGTGACTTTATAATCCAATGCAGGTTATTGTCTGTTTCACAGATGAGACAACAAAGGCTTAGACTGAATATGTCCTAGATCACAGTATTGCAGTAGCTATTAGGTATTAAATAAATGTCTGGACTATATACACACAATAAAAAGAATCTTCTCCCCTCTTTTTTCCTTTATTCCAGAGGATCCCTTAGCTGATGACTATTGGTGATGATGGTATGTGCATTTTGTAAAGTGACTACTGTTTGTTAGGTATGCTAGATATTTTGCTGTTATGTTTTATGTTTCATATTATATTTACCCCCAAAGCAAAGAGCAACATTTTATAGGTTAGGAAACTGAGGCTCAAAGAAAGGAAGTCACTTGCTAAAGAATGGTAAATGGCAGAGGCTGGAATCAAATCCTTATATGTTTCATTCTAAAGTAACTGTTTTTCACCAAACAAAACATTCCCTATTATAATATTTCATTCTTCACCGATAACAAGCTGAGGTCCCAGCACCAGCCTCCTCGCGTTCCAGGGAAGGGCTTATGGAAGGCGTGAGGGCGGAGGGTGAACAGAGGCAGGGAGCTCACAGCGGAGAACACGGACAAACTGGGCTCACACGCTGTTCCATGGACCAAAGACAAAGGACTGGTGGGTGGCCACGGCCACCTGGAGGGACATTCTGCAACCATTTCAGTGCTTATTGCAACTAGCATTTCTGAGTCCTAGCCAAGAACTGAAACAAAAATTGCACAACCATTCTGCACCGTGAAGCTGATAAATATTTTGGCATCCTCTTAAAATAGCATTTCTACCAGGCATAATATTAACTGATGCTAGAATGTTTCTATCACGGTGAAGTGAGTGAACCTGAGAACACTGCTCTGTATACAGGGTAATAAGCTGACTGTGAAAGCCAGTAACACCATTTATAAAGTGAGGCATTAAAAAATATAAGACAAGGAAAAGGAAGGCTTACCTGC
The DNA here is from genome assembly GCF_021234165.1 of Pteronotus mesoamericanus. Lineage (NCBI taxonomy): Eukaryota > Metazoa > Chordata > Mammalia > Chiroptera > Mormoopidae > Pteronotus > Pteronotus mesoamericanus. Next base: position 9,325,288 of record NW_026555229.1, read on the forward strand.
ATGCTTTCAGCTAAGCTCTCAGAAAGGTGATGTGGGAAGATTTGCTTGTTTGGCTTGACTGACAAGAAACGATTGTTTCCTAGACCCCATTCCATTCAAATTCTGACTGTATGACCACATGCCGGTTCTGCTGTGAGGCAAGTGAGGTGTCTGGGGAGGAACATTTATGGAGGGACTACTCCAGGCTGATCTTGCACTTGGAATGCCTCTGCGCTTCATCCCAGCCTAGAGCTAATAGATTCTGTACTGACTGAGCAGGCGATGCCCATGGGTGGCATTGGAGCGACTTGGGGTACACGATAGCCTCTTAATTCCAGAGGCTTCCAGGCACAAATACCAAGGCTCGTTCTTGAGAAAAATGCCCTGGTGGTCCTTTCACCTAGGTTATCTCTTGTTTATTTTCCCTTAAATGACCTTTCTCACCTTTTCAATTTGGGAAATGCTACTTACCCTTCTTCTGAGCTTTGCCTCTCACAATCCGTTGGTATTTACATTTTAAAGGAGAAATGAGTGTCTGCTGTGTAGGGCTTGAAGGAGGTGTGCAAGCAGGAAGCTAGTGTTTTAATCGTTATAGGGAGATATCTGGCGAAGCCTGGATACAAAGATCTAAGAAGTGACTAGATAGCTGGGTGGAATTTGCTTTATGCAACAGCAGGGACACCTCCAATTGCCAAGAGAGACCAATTATTGCTCTATGCTTTTAATAACAATTACTATGGTGTGAGAATGTTAATTGCAGCATTGTTTACAGTGGCAGAAAATAGGAAATAAGCAAAATGTCCATAAAAAGGGATGACTAAGAAACCCAAGTGCTTCAAACCATGGAGTAAAAAGTAATTAGATAGGAGGTAACCTTATATAATCTGACTTGGAAGGATGTAGAAAATATATTTTTGAATGAAAAAAGAAAAGAAAGAACAATATATCTAGAAGAAAATTACATATAAAAACAACCTCCCTAATTAATTTTGTATCTTTTTCCCTGGCATAATTATTCACTGGCGAATGAAAAGTGTCCGATAGCACACGTATCAGCCAGATCACAGTTACGTGGAAAAGGGGGCAGAGTTGGGGTGATAATCTAAATGGACTTTTTAAATGTAGAAAACCTAGGTATACATTTCTTTTGCAATTAAATATTTTTAGGTAAAAAGCTAAGTGCTTGATGGCAGCACCGTGGTCTCTGTGTGGGTGGTCACTCCTTCACCTGTGAGCACCTCATACGTAAGAGCAGGGCATTTGTCACACCTATGATGGCTGGGACTTATCATACACTCTCTTCACACAAGCTCATTCACTGGTGCTGATGCTTTTTTCATCTATTTCGTGCAAACCTTTTGCACTGAATAGATGAAACCAGAAGCTATGGTAACTTAAAAATCCTTGAGGGTCAGATGCTGTCATGGAAAACCACTGACGTGAACAAACCTCTGAGAGTGAAGGTGTGAAGGTCGATCGCTAGAAAGCAATGGTTGTGATTTTGTGATTAATAAACATAACTGAGTTGACAAACATTTATAGACCTGGACACTGATCACTAAATCACATTTTTAAACTTAATTTTAATTGTATAAGTAATAGATGAAAAATCCCATCAAGCAGAACACTATAATTTAAGTGTTCTATATTTATATATCCCAGGATTTACTTGGCTTTCATACATTGAGTTTGTCTAAGGACTGAAGAAACCTATTTAGAGATAGCTTAAAAATGTTTGTGTGTATGTGTGTGTGTATATATATTCACTCTGCCTATTCTAGTGATTTGAGTAGCATCTGAAACAATTAGACCCATCTGTACTTCAGCCTCTTCTCATCAATACCAAAGGGGGAGTAATATAACTTCCTTGACTGACTGAAGTAGTGGGAAAAAAAATCAATTCTGAAATTAGCTCTAGAGGTTTCCAATGGTATTTACAAGGTCTAAACATTCTGGTACATGCAAGTAATAAAATATTAAGTTATTTAAGTTATAACTTAGTTATACTATCAAGTTTATCTATTCCATCAGCCTTTCAACTTTTTTCTCATGGTATTAGATGCTGGAGACCTCACTGACCCATGCTGTTAAAATGTTTTTTTGTATTTTCCTTAGACTTTGAGTTACAGATTAAAGAAATCACAACTTCTTCTTTCATTCAAAGGTTTTTGGAATCCATAACATCAGAGAAAATTACTGTTTTTTTTCCCTTCCTTTTGAAGAGTAGCATATATTATTTTGGTAATTTTTTTTTAATTTAAAAAAAACACTTTAAATTTTTCAAATACAGAGAGGCACATACGTGAAGCCCTGCCAGGCCTCAGCCCTGCATGCAGGAGATGTGAGAGACAAGAAGAAGACCTATCAGTAGGACCGGCCTGCCGGCGAGATGCCAATAGCTCACTCTCCTCCCTCCCTCTCCTCCTGCCTTTCCCTCTCTTTTTAACTTTTTAATATTGAATTTTAAAATATACACAAATGTGAGAAAATAGTATAATAAATCCCCATGCCTCCATTAACATCTTCAAATATTACCAATACCTTTTCCTTTTTTAACATTTTAAAGAAAATCTCACACATTATGCATCTCTAAAAGATAAGGTTTCTTTCTTCTTTGGCCTAACCAAACTATGATCATCATTCCTAAGTATATAACTATATTTTGTTAATACAATATATTATTTAGATTTAGATGTAACCTAACATTACTTGTGATGGTTAATTTTACTTGTCAACTTGAACAGGCTATGGGGTGTCTAGACACTTGGTCAGACATTATTCTGAGTGTTTCTGTGATGATGGTTTTGGGTGAGATCAACATATAAATCAGCAGACTGAGTAAAGCAAATAGCTCTCCCCAATGTGGGTGGGCCTCATCCAATCTGCTGAAGGTCTGAATAGAACAAAAAAGTTGATCCTCTCCAGAGTAAGCAAGAATTCTCCTTTTTGAAGGCCTTCACCTGAACATCGGCTTTTTTCTGCCTTCATGCTCAAATGGAAGCATTGGCTGTTCCTGGGATTTGAGCTGGTTGTCCTCCAGCTAGAAACCAAATGGTCAGCTCTCCTGGTTCCCTTGCTTTCAAACAAGGACTGGAAACGCACCATTGGTTCTCCTGGGCCTCTTGCTTGCCATGCACCTTGAAAATCTTAGGATGTGGACTTGCTCGCCTCCATAATTATGTGATCCAATTCTCCTTAAAAAAATGATTTATTTCTCTATGCATCTAACCTATCAGATATAAAAACATACCTCTGGAAAACCCTAATGCATTACTAATCATTAGTCCCTATTCAATATCCCCAAATGGCTAAAAAAAAAAGTCTTTTTACAGATTGAATTAGAATCCAACTAAGTCACATGTGCTGTTTTCTGAGTATATAAATAAACATCAGTTACACTTGAGGAAAAATGATGGAGTATTTTTTCTTTTTTGATATTCATTAAATAATATTGGATAAATTCCACAACACATAACATCAAACCCAAAACTTTAGAATCTGATTTTAGGTTTACAAGGATCAGAATGCATTCCTTAGATGTGTCAAAATTGGGCACAGAAAGTGAAACACATTTCTACTATGACTAGTATACCCTGGAAAGTTAATGAGCTTGTTTTCTGACTCTAGGTTCCACATATACAACCCAGGAAATGCAGATGTGAAACATTTATTTGGTCTTTGTCTCAGGGATGCAGTTAATGGTTAAAGGTAGCCTTGAATAAAGACCTTTGAAATAAAGTATCCGGAAATGAAGCAATTTCTATATTAGCATCATCATCTTCAAACTTTTTTTTATTTCTTTATTTACCACTGGGGTTTTATTCTCAGATGAAACTTGCACTATTAATGCAAATCTGTGTTTTATTAACAAAAAGAACAACAGCAAAAAAATTGTGCTGGAATGAAATAGTCTTGGCCTTTGATCAGAATGAATTCTGATCAAAGTTTAACACATAGTGAAAAGAAGCAAAAGCTGATCAATCAAGGTTACTTCTTCAGACACTCACCCAGTACTATTGAGGTAACTCTGTCCCACGCTGCAATCTTTCGACAGAGAAGATGGATTGAACCAAAACGCTGGCAGGCACTGACCATTGCTGTGTCGCTCATAACCATAGTCACTGTTGGGGAAAGAGCCAAGGGAAACCTTTTAGTAGGTGGCAAAATTGCTGAGAACAATTTCATGTTAGTCCACAGCCAACCGCGACTCCAGTCAATCAGTCAAAAAAGAGGTATTCATTGAATCAACAGTGGTCCAAAAATGGATATTTTCCCCATGCAATATCTATCAATTACCCAAGAAAATATCCCACAGAACCCATTTTCAGAAATGCTAACTTGGAGGCAACAGGGGTGCCTGTGTAGAGATAAAGTCTCAATGCCCAGTTATTCCAAGTAAACATCTTAAAGCTGAGAGAACAGATTATGTTCTCATTAGGAGGATACACAATACTGATTGAAAGTTATATAATGAGTAAACAGGCTATGGTGGAAGCTCAACCACCAGTGTAAAATTTCACTGAAGTTTTTAACAGACATGTGCCATGATCCTCATTACTGGTTATGTCTTTGGGGTGCTCTTCCAAGACATCTGGATCTACCAAGTAGTGCCGAGCCAGGTCTGCTTCTGTGCACAAGCCATATGCTTCAAAGTCACAGAGGAGAAGGAAATGTCCTTCAGGAGTGTCGTGAGCATTCCCCAAGGAAAAATTTTGTCCTCGTCAGTTAGCACGGCGAGTTAGGACTAAGTGCTTTAAATCTTCTCTCTAGTTTGGAAACAGTCAAAGGCTTTTCTCTCAGCCTCCTCTCATTCTTGCCTCCAGGGAACTCCCAGTGGCCTGCTCTTCTAGGCTTTTGGAAGAGGAGCCCGGGCACAGAGGATGACAATTAATTGCCCCTCTGCATGCATAGACAAATTGCAGGCAGCAATCAGCAAACATTAGGATGAACTGGTCCATCTGTGTGTTGGAGGTGAGATGCTGGCACATAAGGTTCCAGAAGGGAGAAACAGGCTCAGCTAAGGGGCCTGTCACTAGGAAGCTGGCACTTAAAATTCTGCATATAACCAGCTGGATTTGGTGCTGGTTCAACACAGCATGGGCAGGAAGACTTCAAAACTGATGCCTACAGGACCCCCCATGTTCCTTTCAGAGAGTTACTTTACACATGCTGGAGAACGACAGATAAGGTCACCTGGGAGGGCATTGTCCAAGGAAGAGTCAAGGCAAGAGGGAATGTTCAATGACAATCACCTTTCATTATACTACAGTCAAGTGGAATCAGTGAAGCTGTAGCTACTGGTAGAAATTCAAAAAGGTCATAGTCAGCCTTCCAAAATATTTTCAGAAATTATGCAGTTGCAAAAATCCCCTTGGGGCAAAAAGAAAGCATACAATGGCCTCATTCACAACTCATTTCCCACTTCTCAGAATACATTTTATTTAGTGGTGAGAGTAGCAGATTCCAATCTCAAATGAATACAAGAATTGGGCCAAGACTGAGGGGTGTGCGAAGTAGGGAAAAGGGGAAACCTTACTGCCTTTCTCACCCTGTGTTCCTTTTACTCTAAACTATCTTAAAATTGAAAAAGAAAAACAAAACTGACAACATAGTCTAGCTTATTTTGGAACCTCACAGAAAAAGATTCCCAAAGAAAGAAATATTTCTGGGTGAAATCAGGAAATTGGACCATCTCACCTCACTTTCTCCCTCTGGTCTTCTATGAGAGGATACATATACTCTCTGCACAAGAATGGCTGGTAAGCTAACAGTGAAATCACAAAGATAAAACATTAACCTCCTTTTCAAGTTCTCCTTGAATACAGTGGATGAAGAAGCATTCTGGCTTCAGAAAGTGAGATGTGATTAATGAGTTAAAAATCCCATGGACATTTTCCCTGTAAATGTATTTCAGGGTGTCAGTCCTATGAGGTAGGACAGGGATGAAGTATTTTTGCCATTCTAATAATGTCACACTGATTAAAACATAAGTCATGGATGGGAAGCCCCTATAGAATTCCTTGTGAGCTCCAAGGTCACAAGCTCTGCTGCCCTCTGGCTGAGCCCAGAGATCCAGCACTGGCTCTTGATGACCTGTCTGCCAACAGACGGGATCAGCCTTGGGTTATCAGTCTGAATGTTGGTGGCCAATTTTGCCAGGCCTGCCCAGTAGTACTTATTCAGACAACATCTCTAGAGGTGTCCCGTGAGAGATGTTCTTTCTCTAAGATAAGTGATGTGTGTGTACATAGTACCTCTCAGCCCAATCATCATTGATATTCTGATGATCATAGATGTGGCCAGTGATTGCTACACAGCTAAAAATACATTGTTAAAGGAATGACTTTGATTTTCATGCAAGTAAGTTTCAATCATTTAACACTGACCTTCATATTTAGCAATAACGTTCTCTAAACTAAAAACAAATAAAGAAATAGAAAAAGAAAAGATATGAGTCATGGAAAGGAGCAGAAAATGAAATGGATATGCTCAAGAACATTCCCATCCTCAATAATTTTTCAAACTCACCTGAATCCTAAACTCTGACCTAGACCAAAGAAAGGGCATCATTGGCCCCACAGGTTAACTTTCTGCTTATCAAATGCTCCAGGAAACTTACAATGGCACTCCGAGTTTATTTAACATCTAAACATCTCAGTACTTTCCAGTTAAATTAGCTTACTTCTGGTAAAGGGAGACATTCCCTTTAGCAGGGGGATCAAAGAGCTATAGACTGGCGGTGCCACTGAATCATTCCTTGCATCATTCAGAAATACCTTCCACAGCTCGCAGAGGCAATAGTCAGCTAATTCCCGATTGGAAACTTGCAGAGTTAGAAAATTTACTGCCTTAGAAGGCCACTGTGTCACACTCAGGGAACCCAAGATTCTGGAAAGTTTAATCTTGAGCACAAATATGTTTGCTCTCTGAAAAGTCCACTTACTGTTTTCATGTTGTCATCTGAGGCAACTCAAGGTGGATTGGGTCTCCCTTTCTGCCCTGAGATCTACCACATAGATGAAGATAATTACCAGCCATCTTCTGAATCCTCTTTAAGCCTAAAGAAACTCCTGGTTTTTCCATATGCACATGATGTCTCCAATAGGTGGCTTGTCATTTTGCTCTGTGTTTGTCACTATCATTTCAAGTCTAAGCTTTCATTAAGGCCCCCACGGGTGAAATATACAGAAGGACTCTGTGGGAGGATAGCGCAAGCTCACCAGTCAAAATCGGCCTCTGTGCAGACACAGGGTTCAGATTCCATCGCTCCGGCATATTTTCCTTGCATACATTTCCGCTCTGATTTTCGCTTCTTGTATATCCTTTTTGCTCCCATGATGCATGCTTCCCCCTGAAAGGAGACAAGGATCTCATGCACTTGAGCACAACACTGGGACCTTGGCCTGGTCCACCGTAAGGCAGCTCAGGGAGATATTCCCAAACCTTAGTATAATGTAGACTTAGGTGACTGCTCTGTGTTGATGGCTTTTGATTTGCAATGTCTGCAGCTCTAGTACAGAATGTGACTCATAAGGCAATCTGAAGAAGCTCTGAGGATGTGTCTAAACATGTCCCTAACTCCTTAGGTACCCAGCAAAGCTTTCCTTGGCAAGGGGTTAGGCGCAGGGCTGCGAGGGACGCAAAGATAGCAAAGACTAAGCCCTGTAACGAGTGTATTGCCAACAAATCTGTGAAAATTAAGACCAATTCTCCTATAAGATTTATACCCTTGGTCATTTATGAGCATGTGAAAGAGAGCATTGCTATGGAACGTAAAGATCCATTTTGCCCCAATTTATGATGCTTCTGCCCACACAACTTTATACACTGATTTTATATCCATCTATCAGACAAGCAAGATAACTAAATTCAGTGTTTCTCTAGACAATAAATAAAAGCTTTTTACATCACAATGCTTCTGCCTCCCAAAGGGGAAAATACCAGCCATGTAAATGGGCGATAATTTATTGTTGAGTCTCTGAATAGAGTGGGTGATTCAGCTGATACAGCCCACACTGTCAAACGTAGCTCTCTTTGTGTGTCTTAGGGACGAGAACAGAGTTTCGTCTAAGCTACTGTAATCTGTCTTTCTTGAGCACGCTCACTCTCACTGACTCCATTCTACATCTACGTGTGTGTGTTTCACTTAGGTGAGGTTTGGGATAAAGGATGTGTTGCTGCCTGAATACAGTGATGGCTTTGCAGCCAGACCCTCAGCCATGCAATTTGAGACCTGCAGGATGCCCTCTGGCTTGGGGAAATCTAAGGAGAGAGGCTTTCACACAAGCACTTAGATATGAGCTGAACAGTTGAGGGTCCAGGAGGAGGGGAATTTTCCTACTGATAATTCTACATTCTTGTACTGGAGTATCTCCGAAGAGGTGAGAAGCACTATATAATCCCAGGGAGTCATAGCAGTGGGGAGAAAGGACATTCTTAGTGCTGCTCACAGAGCATCGTTTTGTTATTTTATGTCTCTGTTTGCCTTGCTACATCCTGTGTTCACCCTGCCTCCGCCTTGCCTCCATGTGACACGCTCAGATAAATTATGTTTAGATCCTCGTGCTGAGTTGGTATTTCATTTTAAGTTGTTAGTCTAAGCCAAGCACATTTGAATTTTATCTCATTATATCTTAGGACAATAAAAACAGAAATGACTTCCCAACAAGCTGTAAAGTGTAGAGTTTGTTCACTGCTGTGGAACACAAAACACTAGATGAGCATTTTGGCTTAGAGAACCCCAATTCCCACACTTGAATGACTAGCTTTCCCCCAACACACCCCGTGCCTCTAGCTCAGCACTCACCCTCTAGTCTCTTCCTCCTACCTGGCTGTGCAGCTGCCAAGGTCTGTAGTCCTCCTCCGCACACCGTCTATCGAAAATGGACTTGTAGTCCACTTTCACCAGCTGCCATTCAGAGCGGTGGCTGAAGTGTCCAAACACTCTACAGAGTTCACGACAAAAATAATCACAGTAATAACAAGGCCAACAGTTATAACGGCAGCTAATATTTGCTGGCTTTTTACTATACACTTAGTATAATGCTAAGCACATTACATTGATCATATCATTTAATCCTCAAAACACATTTATGAAGAGGGTTACTGTTATTGGCTCCACTTTACATATGGGCAACTTGCAGCTCAAAGGATTCTGTTAATTTGCAAAATCTAATGTCAAATCACTAAAGAACTGGCGAAGCCAGAACCCAGGGTGTTTGACTTAAAAGACCACTTCTATATATTGTACCACCGAACGGTTAACAAAAACATCAATCAATCAGTAATGGAGAAAACAATCACAAATGCTGCGTTCTGCCTGGCCCAAGATTGTACTTCTAGGTTCTCTAGTTAATATGCATGGTTTCCATGGTTTCCATGCTATTTTATTTCCCCACCAGTCGCTGGGGAAGGTGGGCAGCAGGGCCAAGTGGTTACAGCTGTTTCCTGCACTGTGCATCCTGCTCCCCTTACTGAGAAAGACTCAGATATTTAATGAGGTGTCTGAATCACTAACTGTAGATAAGGGTAAAAACCACAGAGCAGCCTTTTCAGTCAGCTTTTTAATGTGTGTTTTGTAAATATAAAAATGAAATGAAGACAAATTATGAAATAAGCTGCTAATCTAGCTATGTTTACCATGGCCTAAAGTGTAGCTATTAGGCATATTAAACATTTGTTGATCTTTTCTATCATTAAAAACAAAGAAAAACAGGAGGGAAGACAAATTTTGAAAATATATCAATTATTCACTTTGATTTTTTACATCATTTCCATGGATGACAGGATCAACTACTTTAATAACTTCCCTCTGTTTTCCATGTCCAATTTTCTAGGGGAAGGAAAATGCACAGTTTCATATTTTACATTCAAAGCTGATGTTTTGAACCCCATAGGCAGGCAAGTCATTAATCAAGTCTTTCACAAATTAATGATCATCTTTTTCCAGACAAGAATGAGAGCAAATGCAATTTCACAAGAACAGATTGTTCTCAGGGTTTCCCTAATTTGCCTCACAATTGGGTTAGGGAAAGAGCCAGGGAAAAACAAAAGCCTGTGCAGGGTAAGCTCTGTGTTCTACCTTAAAGTGAAACCATTCCTACATGCCTGTGATTTTCTACATATTGAGCTTGTTTGCGATTAAAGTTCTAAATGTATAGCTTTATTTCCTATTGAAATAATCGCCTCTAAATTCCCCCAGCCCATTCAGGAGGGGAAGAAGGAAGCCAAGAAAATGGCTGCCAGCATTTCTCTTTCCTCTTTGCTGAGAAATCGTGAAATCCAATGTATCGGCTTTGCTCACAACTCCAAACCTAACAGTACCAAAGTGAACAAACTTAGCTATAAAACATGTTTCTGGATAAACAGTAACACTAGAAGACATCATCAATTTCCACTTACGTCATGATTAGAGTCTCTTCCCCTGGCTCACCCAGAACCCCATCCACAAAAAGTGGAATAGATGTGAAACTGTATTTGCTCCAAGATCTCCCTTCATCAAAACTCAACCTAATGACAGAAAAAAAATAACCGTCATCAGATCGTAAAAGGCAAAAAAAACAACAACAATCTTTTCAAAAGAAAGATATCATCAACCAGGAGAGCATACATTTTAAAAGTACCTAAGGCACTGTCAAAGTGAGCCTTGAATAAATGTTCTTAATTTCATCAGAAGATAGAAATACAGTTAGCCAAGCAATTTGGGACCCAGGTGTGTTATAACATTAACAAGGGGAAAGCTGCATGAAACGAGAATAATAATGAGCGTTTAATAGAATTTGTTTTGAAATTTTGATGTTTTATTAGATCTTAGATCTCAGTGTGACTCTCTCCCAAATTGCATTCCAGCAGCAAGTCTTACAGGTGATTCTGAAGAGCAATGGCCTCAGGGGCCCTCCTCAGATGGATCTGAACCAGCCACCTTCAAGTGAGCAGAGCCTTAGCAGAGTCCCGCTTACATTGTTATACACCCTGGTTGACTCACTGAGTTAAGGAATGGGTACCGAAGGACAGACTCTAGAGGGCAAGAAGGGAGAGGCCTGCAACTCTGACGGTCACACGGAATGTTACCTTTGTTCTGACCTTCTCTACGGATGAATCCCCCCAGGCTAAGCCTATGTTTCTCTTATTTCTGCAGCATTCCCTTCGGTCACCAAAGTAACTAACAGTGGAGGGAAAATCAGGCTTTTGACTTTGAACAAACTTGCATGTGGAGACAGTTATTTTCAAAAACACACATGAAAAATCTATTGGAAACCCCTCTGGAACTTTGGCCTTGCATGTCCATCTGTGGAAGACCTACAGGTAGAGTTGCTGAATGTCACCCCCAAGCAGGAAACTAAGGAAGAACGATCAGGAACAGAAGTGTCATGATCTCTGTGCAGAACACACACACTCCAGGAGATGCTATTTTGGGAAAGGTGAGTATAAGAAGTTAAGGCACTCGGAGATTATACCATTCTACCCATGATTGCGCTAAAAGAACTAGGCACTTGGGAGGATATTGTCATATTTAAAAACTATAATGCAATTCCTATTCCTCTTTCAGGGGCAGACTTTATTCTCATTCTCTCTCTCCCCTCCCCACCTTTCCCCTCCATCCTTCCCTCCTTCTCTCACAATCCTTTTTCCCCCCTTATATGTAACAATCTTATTTTAATAGAAAAAAGGTATAAATGATGCTCTAGTAGGCCTTGACATTTTACGGCAAAAATGGTCACAGTCTGATAGCCTGACCCCTAGTCTCAGCAGTGATGAGCTATCAGGTACATGACTCATGAGCAGGTGCCTTTACCAGAGATGCCGAATTGGGAGAGATGTGTGCTTCATAGCAACCAGGACTCCACCTTGATCCAGATACAGAACACTGTGCTCTTCTTCAAAGATCTGGAAGAGGAAATAACATCCACATAGACATACATTCACGGCCACACATACCCAGAGTTCAGAGAATTGGTCTTCAGATGAAAAGAAAAAAATTCCTCCCATGATTGAACGAGGTTTCCCCAAATCCGTGGGAAGACACAGTTATGAACTATGCTCCCCAGGTGGGCTACTGGTACCATTGGAGTTACAGAAAATTTTAGATGTAATAAATTAATAGTTATGCATTTGTTTATATTCCTATCTTTTCATGGCACCTTCTATTGATTACCATTTATAATGATGTCAGAATACTAAATAACTGTCATACTGGCTAACATTTTAAGCTAGAAGAAACCTTAGAGATGCTTTATTCTCCTATTCTCATGGTTACAGATGAGACCACTCAAGTTTTAGAGAGATGTGGAGGCTTGCCTAAGACCATTTGTGCAGTGACTGATGGAGCTGGGACTTGCAGCATTACAGTGACCTTTCCAGATATAGTTATTCCAGTATTTCCAAAGTATTCTAGAAAAAAGTTTCAATGAATAGATTCTCTACCAAGTCATAAAGTAGCTCTGGTCAAAATGGAATCGTCATCTTTGGGTACATGTATCACTAGATCTTTCTCCAAAAGTGGAGAAACAATATGAAGTCAAATGGAGACAGGGTGAAAACAATTTCCAGGTCCTCCCTGTATATGATGCATGCTGTTTTCTCATGGTCACACGGTTAGTGCAGCCTTGCCTATAGGGTGATTACACTATAGACCTATGTAATGCTTTTTCCCTTCGTTTGCTTCTTATACTTGAGATATAGCCTATTCCAGAACTATAGAAGCAGAGACTTCTTTTGCTGTGTTTGGGGTGTTTGAAGGAAAATAATGGGATCCTGACTCTCTAACTATTTTCCAGAGGAAGGTTGACAGTCCGTATTCTTAAATACCTCTGAGATGAATAGCCCTGAGGATTTTTGGCAAATTTCTTCCTTTCCCTGCCCTTCTTGATACACATGCATCTCACTGAGGACTCATGAGTGGTCTGGAATTAGGAAATAGCAATCAGACCAGAGCACAGAGATCTCTGTCTAAAATGCAAAGCAGAGTACTCTCATTGCTGGGTGATTACCTGCGCATTAGATTTCAATTTACGGTGCGAGTTATTGTATGATAATTAAATGTCAGTGGGTTATTAAAACATATTTATTGAAGGGTAACAACCATGCATTAGGCACACATCGTGTTATGATTGCTAAACCTCATTAAATGCCTGCTTTATAAGCTATGGGTACCTAATTTTCACTCAGAATAAAGAGAGGAAGTGTTTAAGCTAAACACATTCATTTAAAGTGATTTCATTTCTACTTTTCCTAGCATATGCACCATGATGGTTATTACTCTGTCCTTTGCACATGAGATTTAAACATCTCAGAACACCACCTGGGTAATGGCTAGTTCTATATCGCTGCATTGCTCTCTATTCTGACTTGAAGGCAAGGAGAATTTATGGAGATAACTCAGCACTAGGTATAGGATTTATAGCCACCCCCCCCCCCAGTGCCATGTTCCCCATGTGATAAAGTCTTTGGAATTCTGTTTTTCTCTTATGGTAAAAATTCCATCACATCTAATTTGGTTTCATTGTCACTTATAAATTTTATTACATACAGGCTCTCAAAATGGGTCATTTTTACTGAACAGCCAAAAAAAAAAAAAAAAAAGAAAAGAAAGAAAGAAAAAGAAAATCAAAGTGCAAAAAGATTCACTAACCCCAAAGACTTATTTAAAACTAAATAAATGCATTGGCAAGTTTTAGGATTTATATGTAGTTAAGTAAGTTATTATGTGTAGTAGAGTAAGTTCCCAGAACTGAATCCAGCTGGGCAATTTTAGTGTCATTTAAACTTTAGCAATTTGATCCAGAATACTTTCTTACCTGCCTCCAGGTGTTCCCTGCATCTGAAGAGACAAACATGCTGATGTCGCTGTCTGACAATTCAGAACCTATGTTACCTAGAAAGAGCACATGCCAGTAGTGAGAGGAACCTTCTGCACAAGCTAACCATGAGCAATATTGGCAGTCAGCATTGCTTGAGATGGCTTTAGATTGCAAACATATCTGAGCAAGGTTTTTCAGCATACTTGCTTCAGGGTCAAGGGTTTAGGTACCATTCAAAAATATCTTTAGGTTGCTCAGGAAGTCCCCAGTGGAGATATACAGCTTACCTGAAGCCACTATGATGCTGGGGGCTGTGTCTCGGCTGGCAATGATCCCTGATGTGTAGGGGTTCTCAGATACCTTAAGGTGAAGGTGTAGTGAGCAATAAGGCTGAGAAGAGGAAAAACGAGTGTCATGAAAGCACATAATCTAAACAGTCATTTCATTCTCATGTTCTGCCCATCCATCCGATCATCCAACCATCCTGTCAACCCATCCTTCCACGTACCCTTCCATTCACACATCTTTCATGTCACAAATATCTGGTCTGGTATAGACTAAGCATAAGACAGCTGCCAAGCTAGTGAAGGAGGGCATTTTAATTTTCAGTCTAATTGCCTGAATTGTATTTGGGCACTCACCAAACATGTTAGCACTCTATCTACAAAAGAGTAGGTGTAGCTTATGAAAGAGTTCCATTGACTTAAAATTGGTTTGACTCTCATGGAGTGTAGAATTTAAGATCCTTCTATTGAATAACATAAAGAGAAAATATTTTAACAGCCATACGATCAGTAAAGACAAAATAAGATATTCTAGAAGGTGACAAGATGATGTCCAGCTTTGGGTCAGGGAAGGCTTCAAAAAGAAAATAGTGCCTTGGGCAAAGATGGGAAGGCTATGAACTGTAGATGAGATGTTGAGGACAGTAAAGGCCATTTTGGGCCTGAGTAATGTCAATAAGAAAGACAGAAAGCAGGAGAGTTGAGTTATAACACAGTGTGTAGTCAATAAGACTGAGGAGGAGAAATGGGATATGAAGTCAGGAAAGAAGGTTTGGTGAGGCTGGGGAGCTTTGAAGAAGCCAGCCAATTTCTCTTAGCCACTTTCCATCTGAGGCCTTGGTCCCAGTTGTCTATAAGAAGCTGTATGACATGTGAAACTGTCAAAACATCCTCCAGACCATTGACAGTGTCTGTGTCAGGGTATTATCAGAATCAGTATTATTCAATAGAAAAGTAATTCTCGTAGGCAAAATGTAATAGCAATTTAAATGAAAATTTAAGGGACTTGTTTACTTGTGTGTGAAAATCTTGATCAAATTTTCTGATTAATGTATCAACAGTTTTCAAAAACATGATAAATCTTATATAAGTTTCATTTAAAATAGTTCTTGTACCGAGTTGTCAAAAACTACTCATTTGTGTCTGAACCCACATTTCTTTTCATCGCTCAGGAAGATTGCTTTCTAATCTTATCGACTCGAGTTTTTGGAATCACCAATGTATCTCTGTTATTACTTTTAGTCTGCTCTGTAAGTCTCAACCAACAGATATTCAGAGAGCTAGAGATGCGGTGATTAAATTTATATGAGATAGAGTAAAATGACAAACTAAAAATGAAACTCAGAAATAAAAGCAGCCAAAATACTGGTGAAATAAAACAGTGGATCACAACAAGGTCTTTTCCTCACTGCCACCAGAGAGAGCGAGCTCTCAAGGAATAATGATAGTAATATATTATTGGTTTTACATGAACGTTTCAGGTAAAGCTTTCAAAAAAGGAATTTTATAATGTTCCAAAAGAGTAAAGAAGACCATCCTCTATAAGAAGAAACAGCTATGCCCAAACACTTGGCTTCCTTCAGTCCAAGAAGAAGACTAGAATGGTCTGCTACTCTGCAGAGGTCTCAGGACAGCCCAGCACAGCTCTCAGAGGCTAAGACAGGATGAAGCAGAGGGGTCAAACCCTATTTCCATGGAAGTCTTCCTGACAACTGCAGCCGATCAGGACCTCCCCTTCTGTGATCTACAACAGCTCATTTTACTATATACAATCCTGTATTATCTATCCAAAGTATATAGGGTTTTATCCCCTAAAACATATGCACTACAAATAAAGAGAAAACATTAAGCGCTACTTTGCATCTTCTGTAGAACCTAGCCTGAAATCAAAAAAGACATAATCAATAAAAGTTGGAAAAAAAATAAGAAATGCTTTTATGTTAGGAAATGAAAAGACATTGCTGTTTTACTCAGAACAATGCCAGAATTGCATGGGCTTATTTGTAAACCACAGAGTAATGTGAGTATCTCTATGGCATTAGAATTGTATCACTCCTTGGGAATTATGCTTAGACATATGGGTTGAATGGAGCACCTTTGTACCATCCAACAGGGTAGGACATCCCTGGACAAGGGAGCACATCCAGCTTGCAATCTGGAGCTGCCACTTGCCACAAACTTCATCTCTCAACAGTCTGGAAGACTGTAAAGCTCAGCTGCCACCTGACCCAAGGGTTATTTGATATGGGAACATGCCATTATAAAGGAAAGAGCATTTCCAATTCACTGTCTCAGCACTGCTCAGTTGCTATGGCTTTCAGAGCCCAAGATCAGTTAATCTGAGACGAAAAGACACCAGTTCATGCAATAGCAGCAACATTAGAAATGATCTTTTTGGCACACTTTTTCCTCCACGCTCACATTCGTAGTACTGGATTGCCCCCAGCTGGTACAAGGAGAATAGTCTGTGGCTTTCTGTTTTGTTTTTTGTTTTTTTCCAAAGAAGTTATATAGTCTATCTACACCAATGTTCAATGAAAAACAACATTAAATGATTCATCTTCACTTTTTTTCACTTAAACTTTTGTATCTGACCAGTTTTAAACATTTGTCAAGGTTCAGTCATTAAAATTTAATAGAGAGGTTTAATATAATGGCTGTCAAGCCACGGCAAAATCCTGAAGGACAGAACACGAGCTTTCCAATTCTTCTCTATTTTTTGTGCAGGCAAGAGGCACTCGGTCCACTTCTCTCCTCTTCTGTTTCTGATTTCCGGCCTTCCTTTCTCCCATTGCCAGTCATGTACTGACTATGTGCGTATCTTTCCAGAGTTATCTCCAATTCATTACAGTCAAAACACAGCCTGTCCCAAAAGCACTTCCCTATTTTTCTTATTTTTCCGCGGTAGGAATATATAGAACTGTACACTGAACCCACCATGACCTAGGAAGGCCCACCATACATGTTGGAAGCTGCCCTTTGATATGTCCTTCCATAGTCACAGGGGATGGAAGATCATCAGTCAGTCAATTCTACAAGCAATTACATCCTTAGTCTTCGCTCTATGCAGGGCCAAGTACAGAGTTTGAGAACCTGATGCAAATTAAGGACTCTACCTAGAAAAAGTAAACAAAGGAAGTGCACACAGAGTTTTGTATTCAATTTCAGGGAGTACACAAATTCCTGAAGTGCATAGTGGACTTCTAAGTCCCAATTACCTTTCTTTTACCTTATTCTTTTATTTCTTATTTTAACCAACAACATCCTTTGGCCATTGAAAGCATTCAGTAAGTATCTGTTGGATTTTATAGATCCATTAACAAGCCACTGTCTTCCCAGCACTGTGAATGGCCAGTGGAGAATTACTAAATGATAGAAGACATTTCCCCACCATGAAATAAATGAACTCAAAAAACCGTTAGATTACTTGAGGGTCAACCAGCATCTTATTTCACTGCCCCTTTCCCCCCAACCTCTATATTAAAGCCTTTAGATCTCATCTTCATGGTACTATTATCCCTAGGAATCCCCATCTGAGTATTGCCCTGAAAAGACAGATCAGAGGTTTCATAAATAATAGGGCAGCAGGTCAATTCCCAAATAACAGCCCCCAAACCCACCCCCATACACACATTGTCTCTGACCCTAAGCTGGTGCTCTGAATCCATAGATTTCAATAAAGGGTCAATGGCAAAGGAGAGGGAGGCCCCTGGACCCAATGGCTGGGGTGGGGCATCCCGCACCAAGGCGACCCAGCACAACATGCCCAGTCAAGTCAAGTGTGCAAAGGAGTGGAAAACAGAGCTAAGAATCTTCTGGGGTCACTGGCTGCTTAGCTCCAACAGAAAACGGCCAACTGAATCCATAAAGAAATCACAGCCTCTCTCCATGCAACACTGTGCTTCCCCTCAGGGCCCGAGGATTTGTCATGGGCTCAGCTCACATGCTGCCTCTCGAGAGACCGATCCTAAGGCTTTGGAGGCAGGTGGACTGTGCCCTGGAATGCCCCATCTAATTGTACAATGCTGCCTTCCGAGGAAAGAAATCCCAGTTGAGCCCTCCAGGCAATCAGTCTGAAAGTCCTAAAAATACAGCCCCAAATTACCCTGGATGTCTTATTTCTAGAGAATACATTTTACCAGGAACATTCTTTTTGTGGCCGTAATTCTGAACTTGTCCCACATTTGTAACAGCCCTGCTGGAAAATCTCTTTTCTAATCACTAGGCTGTGCTTTTGGTGACACCGTCACTTTCTAAGTACTCACAATTTAAAATGACTTTTTATCTCCTCTCTGCCACCAGCTCCCAAGCCAAGAAGATTTTTAACAGTCTGGGTCTCCTGCAGCTCAAAGATTTTTCTTCTTATTTTGTGCCTTTGGCAGATTTTTATAAAGTGATTTTGGACTCCCTCCCCACTCCCTGTGTCATTCCCCCTCCTCACCTTGCTCCCTGCTTTGGAAAACTCAGATTGAAACCACATTAAGCAACAGGGTTAATGAGGGAGGTAGGCTCAGAGACTCCCAGGTATTGTACATCATATCCTATTAATTCATCTTTGTCTTAATGAGCTTACTGATTTTGTTGACTTCAGTGTCCACTTGAGCCCAGGAGTTTCAGAAGGTGGCTATTAGGACAACTCCTTCAGTGTGACGGCCAGTGGCAAGGAAAGGCTTCCACTGAGGGCCAAATGTAAAACCCAAACAACACATGTCAATGGCATATCTGCTTCAAATGAACAGAACACCCGCCACGACAACACCTGTGCGGAGCAGCTTCACTTCGACAGGTATGATTCTTGGGCTGATTCTTTGGAGTGGCCATGAAGATAGCCACAGTCCCTCTGTTTAGGCAGCTCACGTGTTATGTTAGCAGAGGAACATGGACAAATGCATGGGCTGATTTCAAAGGATGAAAGGGTCATGAATAAAATGGTGCTGGGATAAGAACAACTTTAGGAAAAGTTCAGTGAGCTCTCTGAGTTAGGGTAATCAATCAAGGACCTGAATTTGAAGATGCGGCCAGGCTAGGAAAAGGGCATTAATGATGAATGCAGAGAGGCTAGGACATAAATGAGCACAGTAAGTTAATGATATGGAAACACCATCCTCTCCCACTGTGGTTTATATGTAGGGAGGGGGAGAGAGGCTGAAGACCAGGCAGGAGAAGTAGACAGAGACCAGACCATAAGGGACCTTGCGGGCTATGGTAAAGCACTTGGAATTTCTTTGACCCAAATTAATCATTAGAAGGTTTAAGTAACAGAGAGGCGTGACCTGAAGTTTTCAACTCAAGTTAATGTCATTTATATAAAATTTTAGGGAAAGGAACTCAATAGTAAAGGGAAGCAGATTAGTGGCTGCCCAGGCTCCATGGTATGGACAGTGATTGCAAAGTAGGACAGAGGAAATTTTGGAAGTGACAAAAATGTTTTATCTTGACTGTGGTAGTGGTTACATGGGTACAGACATTTGTCAAAATTCATCAAACTACGCTCTTAAAATGGGCACTTTTTTTACGTATGTATGTTTTACCTCAATAAGGTTGGTTTTAAAGTAAACAAAGGTCACATCGGCTGCCATGTGGAGGAGAGGCTGCCAGACCGAGACAGAAGGAGCATTTAGGAGCCTATCACTACACGGAAAATGAGAAATGGCATTGGCTTGTTTAGGATGGTCCCTGCATTTAGATGTTTGGGGGCACAGCACCAGGACCTCCTAACACTGGGCTGGTGGTGGATGGGGCAGGGAAAACCTCACTAAGTGCTCTGTGTAAGAGGCATTTCTAATGGCTTCTTTATGATGCCCAAGGACCCAGGACAGCCTCTTTATAGCATATGGCTAATTCTCTCACAGACATTTAATCTCCAAAGCACACAAAAGGATGGAGGACCACATTAAGGCAACAGAGCACACCATGCACCTTGGGAAAAATATCATGGTGCTCTGCCTTGAAATAGCTAAACTAGGAAAGCGGCCCTATTTTTTAAAATGTTACTGAACTATGCCTTGCATAGAGAGCATTCACTAATAACTTACATTTACTTTCTCTGTCACTGGCTTTGTGCCCTCACTCTATCAACTGGCTTTCCCCCTGTGAGTTGCCAGTAATAAGGATGGAAGCTGAGTGGGAGGCTGAATTGCAGACAGCTTCCCTGATGCACAGTGACAACTGTGTTATCCTCTGCAACTAATAAGGTCAAGCTATGGCTGCTGGCATCTTCTCGGGTAGGAGGGTGACCCGCCTGCAGCTGCATGAGATGAACCTGCAAAGTGACTGTTCAGACTTCATGGGACAGAAGAAAGCAAGCTGCATGTGGATAACACTCAAGTCAGAATTGTATGATGACTGGGAATCCTGATAGAGATACATGCACTCTAAGCCCTTCCTAAAACTAAGAGGTCTTTTTTCCAGCTTAACACACTGGTGTCTCCCTTTTGTGAATATAAATACACCTTCTGAATTGCTTTAAAGACATTAGCATTTAATTACACTTTGCTTTGTGATTAAATCTCTCCCTTCCCTCCTCTTCATTCACTGCATCTCCATTCATGCGTGAAGTATAGGGCCGATACCAGAACCACTAGGAAGGAATAAGATGTAACCCTATAATCTTTCATTTATTAACATCATCTCTTTCAAGTAGACTGCAGGCTCCTTGAAGGCAAGACCCATTTTTAAGCCCTTTCTCAGACACTAACATATAACTGAATATATAAATAACTTCATGCTGATCTACTTTTCCCCCTAAATGTTAGATAATTAAAAGAGAGCTGTACTCAAAGCAGGGGTCAGCAAACAGTTTTTAGAAGGACCAGATAATAGATATCTTAGGCTTGGTGGACCACAAGGTCCCTGACATGACTACTCAGTTTAGCCACTATAGAGCCAAAGAAGCCATAGTCAATATATAAATGAATAACCATGGCTGTTTTGCAAGAAAACTTGAATTAGAAAAACAAGCGGTGGGCTCTAGTTGCCCCATAGGCCATTGCTTGCCCACTCCAGCTTTATCTAATGTGACATATGAATTGAACATGCCATAAAGAGTATAAATCAAAGTTTAAATCAGTAGTTCTTCCCCTTCCTTGTTTGAGGCATAAACTCCTCTGAAAATATGAATAAACATCTCCTTTAGAAAATACAACGGCACAACTACACATTCAGTGCATCAATTCTACCGTTAGATGTGTAATTTGATCTATAACAGGCTGTTCACAGGAAATTAAAGACGTATCTCCCCACCGTAATGGAAACCATTCTAGTCTCCCTTAAACCACAATGTGAGGTCCTCCTCAGAATTTGGGCTGCAGCTGAACATCCTTGGAAGTGAGCAAGAAACTCTGCTTTTCTCTCCTTTCTGGTCCTTCACAAAAGGCAGCACTATGACTCTTCAATATGCTGCCTTCATGCCCTTCCCTGTCCCCTCTTGTTCAGCGACTAAACGAGGAGCCCTGAAACCATTTCCATCTGCTTGCTTTAACACCCATTTTTCCAGCCCTCACTGTTTGGAGCGCTCCGCCCCAATCTGAAGACTCACCAGTAAGCAGTGCACAGGATCACCTCGCAAATCCGTGTCTGGCGCCTGCAGCAAACGCCAGTCTCTGCCTTTGTTATACGTGATGAATGTCTTCACTTGGTTGTCAATCTTCTTGTTAGCCAAGAACATTCCCTTTATCCCTGCTACCTGGGAAAAATTGACATGGCTGAAAAATACATCAATTTGAGAAGGGATATATTCGTTTACTTAAAAAAAAAAAAGCAGATTGTGAGCCTGTGCAAAAATTCAGCTGTGAGCACTTGTCTTGGAGGAAAGACAGGGTGAGAGGATGGGAGTGGGGGGTGATGATTAAGTATAATGACTCCCTGGATGGTGGGAAAGCAATAGATTTGTTCCAGTTTGTGGGGGGCGGGGGGTTGGGGAGCATCATAATGCAAATTTGATAGAGAATTTTTAGTTCCCCTAAGGCAGGTTGGTAGCAGCTTCCCGTTGCCTAGAGATAAACTTTGGTGATTTCAGTTTTGTTGCTTGGTAAATTATTGATAAATAGAGGCTACTTTTATTTTATGTTAGGTGTAGTTGACACAGTCTTAAATACTTTATTTCATTTAAATCTTTTAACAGTCCTCTTGGGTAAGTATCACTTATTCTCTTCTACAGCTGAGGAAACTGAGGCTCATCCAGGTTAACTGACTGGCCCAAGGTCACACAGCCAAAGGAAACAGTGGGCACACAGGAGAGTAAGTGGCTGACCTGAGATTTTAACCCACAACTCTAGGTCTCCACAGCTCATGCTCCCAGGGGTGTCCAACCTTTTGGCATCTCTGTGCCATGCTGGAAGAAGTGTTGTCTTGGGCCACACATTAAATACATCGCGACTCATAATCATAAAAAAATCTCATAATGTTTTATGTAAATTTACGATTTTGCATTGGGCCACATTCACAGCCATCTTGCGGCCTGTGGACCACAGGCTGGATACCCTTTAAATCATGGTGCTATCTAGAGCCCTGGGCAATTGAAAGAGGTCAGGGATAGCTCCTGATCCAATTACTACTGCTTTTTTCTTTTTTTTCTGTAAAAGATTGCTCCATTAAGCCACCAAAATACATTGAACGGAAGAGAACTGTTTTTAAATTTAAAGAAGTAGTGATGACCCTAAGTTGCTGAATAATTCCCTCTTCCATTCCCATAACGTTCCCACTGTTCTTCCTACTATAGACAGTCCTTATTAATTATTTGGCTCTAAATATGACTACCTTCTCTTTTCTATATGTTATGAAAGAAGTAACAATTGGTAAGTTGCCCAAAGTGTGCTCTAACAAATCATTAATTATGCATTACATTTTGGGGGGTGACTGAGTTTATTAAACACATTCATACATATTTTACTCTGTTTGAAATTATGACAGCTCAGGAAACCTGGAGGGCATTGAGGAAAGGGTCTGAATGTGTCCAGTTGCGCCTTCCCACACTGCCTGTGTTAAGCAATAGATATAGTTGTCATTGTCCACATTTTGAGGATAAGGAAACAGAAACTTAGATTAAGTGGCTTTCTGGAGCTCAGACAGGGATAAAGTGAATAAGCGAGCAGGCATATTTCAGCAATTTAATTTAACTCAGGCCCTTTCTATGATCACATAAAATTTTTTAGGCAAAAGAGTAAAACAATTGCATTGGTCCCTGCCATGAGCCAAGCACTATGCCCAGTGCTTTGTATAAAAAAAAAACCCTTCAAAATTCGCTGCAAAGCTGCACAACAGCTGTTATGTCAATGCTATGGATAAGGAAACTGAGGTAGAAACAAAATTTGATTACTTAACATAACAGAGAGTTAGGGTTCACACCCACATTTTCTGACTTCCAATGTTCTTTCCGCAGCTACAGCTCTGAATCTGTCAATTCAAAGAGGCTGGTTTTCAATCAACAGAAGACCCATGGTTTGCCTTTGCTTTTGACATAATCAAACCTCATTAGTTTGTACCCGCTGATTTGGCATCTGGGATAATTTAGAGTTGGGCCAACTTCATACACTTTTGGAAGACAAGTTTGTTAAGCAAATAAATGGCATACATGAGTGGCTGGGAGGAATGCTTTGAACTGCTTAGGAAAACAAGCCTCATTTGGGGCAATCACCAGAAGCCAGAACAGTTTCTTACGCATTGTTGATCCTCAACAAATGTGGGAGACATACATTCCAGGAGCACTAGACCTCCCAACAATGGCATGTTGATTACAGATAATTTTAGTTATTCACTCAGTATACCAGCTCCAGAAGGACTACTCACCAGGGAAACCCATATTGGTTTTGCATATGTTTGAAAGGCTGTTACATATTTAAATATGACCAAACTGCCAGTTCTTTAAACATTAAATTTCATAGATCAGAATTTTCACAAAGTCACGTACTTGTCTTCCCTCCATGGCGCACCCTTTGGTGAGAAATGGCAAGGTCTTACACACCCGACACTCTAGGAGGTTATAGTAGGTACACAGGGAATGAAAACATTACCTCTTCCTGTAGTTTCATTGCCCATTTCTCTTCCTGCTCGCTCCCTCTTTTGGCCAGGGTGGTAGAGAAGGGTTCTGTGTGTTTAGAGGTTGGTTCATTTGATTTGCAGAAGCAGTGACTTTATTGGCTCCCGACTGCTTGGCCTTATCAAAAGCCACTTGAGTAGAGAGCTGTGCTTTGTAATTCATCTCTTGCAGCTTGGCCTTCAGGTTTATCGTGAGGAATAAAAACTTGGCAGAACAGAGGGAATGTGTGACGAGAGGGGACAGAGTTGCAGAGGGTCTGCTTAGTTTCCTCTTGCATCCAAGGCACTTAGTCCATGAAAATCCCAACTGAGGTGTTTTTTTTATTGTTTGTTTCTTTGGACTTGTCTGCAAAGATGGTCACCCCAGCTCTTAGGTACCCCTCCTTCACCCACCCACCATTCCCTGTTCCTTTTATGCTGAGCCTGAGAAGTCCATCTTTCAGCGTGTCTTGGTGCACCCATATGCATGAGACACTTTCCTCCAGGGCTCTTTTGTGAGGCGTCACCTGATATTTCCTGGGTTCTCTTGCTCTTACTGGAGGACTTTGGCTATCAAAGGAGCAGCATTAGTGCCCAAAACACAGGATGTGTGTTAACTGTGTGCATGTGTGTTTATGAGTGCATGGAAGGCCTGGGGTTCCCCTGCGGATGAGAGGACATGTTTTTGTTGCCAGACAACTTCCCTCTGTAGCCACAGTATGTGCCTATTTGTGGAATGGGGTGGGGCTGAGGGATGGGACCGGAAGGGAAAAAGGAACATTCTCCATGGAAGACACACCTTCAGGTAAACATGTTTTCCAAGGCAGATACTCTTATGGGAATGACCTATCTCACTGCTGGGTGTCTCTCTTCCTTTGGGGAAAGACCTGTGACCTTTTCTATGGTTCTGAATTCTGTGCAGAAATGCTGAATGTGTTGAGAGGCCACTTTTCTTCCTTTGCCTCCAGTATGGGGAATTTAAAACCAGAAGTCCCAAAGGTAATTAGTAATTGTTTCTTATTCTCTGATATCACATAAGCCAAAATAGCATTTGGATTAGACTTTAAACATGAAGTGTTATAGCTCAAACCTCAAGTCATCCACAAAGCACATCGACACATATACTGTGCCCCAGGGCAACATCTTACTCTCTTTGATCGTATAGGCTACTCCCTAGTCCCCTGGACCACACACCCTGACATTCTCTACCTATTCATCCCTCAAGGCCCAGTTCAATAAACCTTCTTCCAGAAACCAGCATCTCTTTTTATCCTGAAGAGTCCCAATTTGTCTCTTATACAGATGGTACCAATGTCTCGGCTCTTAACAACTCCATAAACCTCTTAAGGACATCAGTCTTCCCAAAAACTTCTCAAGTACTCCTTACACTCCTTAAAACAAGTTAATTCATCATGACGTCTCCTGTTCTCTTTCACATTATAATCTCCTGCTTCAGTATAACTTGTGGATTGTCATTCGACCGACCATATTCCTTCATTAACATTAATAATAGAAAAGCCACTCTGTACAAGAAGTTGTGGTTTTGTTTTTAATAAAATAGGTAGCAAGACATCTGCATTAGACAACAGAACCACAATAACCGTACCCCAGATTTATTAAGTTCTTATGAAGAGTTAGGCATTAGATGAAAGGCTTTGTAAGTATGAGCTCATCAATCTGCCCATGAACTCTCAGTGGTAGAGTCAATGTTATCTTCATGTTACACATGAGAAAACCAAAGGTCATTCCCTAGAGAACCTTAGAATTGGACTCCTAGACAGTCTTCCTAACTCTAGAACCCACATACTCTACTATTTCTTCAAACTTCTCTCTCCCCCTAGAGCATTCGGAGAGAAGTATCATGTATACATATTACACATACAGGAAGCTGCCTTTTATTCATTCAGTAGTACATTTACTCAATAGTTGTTTAATAAATACCTTTGAACTTCTACTATTTATCATATATTCTTATAAATACTGGGGGTATAGCACCTAGGATGCCTAAACAACGATACATTCATTCTACAGACCTTTTTTTGAGAGTTAGAATATGTTAGATACCGGGACTTGGATTTCTTTAGTGATTTAAAGGATGAGCTCAGTTATTTCCTTTGCCTTTTGATATTAACTGCGAAAGGGCCCTTTTCTCTCCTCATCTTTCCCATGTTCCGTGCGGAAGCTAAGTTGGGAAGACCTGGGCACAAGACCTCTTCTTGTTCATTTCTGCTTGTCATGCTGATTGGGAGATGATTCCTCCCACCCTCTCTGACTCAGACTCTCATTACAAATCAAAACTGTCAAAATTTGAAGAAAATGAAAAAGATGAATCAAAAACTGTGGCAAGAAAGAACATAATCATGACTATAATTTCTTTGGGCTTTGCGGATAGGATATTTTTTCTGTTCTAAAGAGAGGATCCTGGCCAAGAGAGACATACTCTGCAGGTACCAGGAGTACCTCTGCGATCAAGGAACCCACTGCCAAAAACTGTCTCCTTGTTCTTTCCTTCCCTGCTGCCTTGATCATGCAGCACTCCCCTCCCAGAGTGACAAGAGTCTTCAGTAATTAGATGGTATGTTCTATGTCCTGTAATAAATATGTCCTGGATAGGGGAGGTTTTTTCTTCCCTATCCCCTATACTGGATTGTTAGAGGTAGTCTTTCCCTAAGGAATTAGGTATCAGCTTCATCACCATAACTGTGGAGCTTTCTTTTACAGAGGGCATACTTATAACATGGAGAGGACACTACGTGTGTAACAAAACATGCACCGTGTCTTTCTGACATCCGCTGTGGCTCACTCATGTAGGCACACATTCTGGGCGTTCTGAGTTTGTTGGCCAGGTGGCTTCATTCCCAACACAAACCTTTTCACTTGGCTGCATGAACTGTCATTGTCCATTAAGCCAAAGTGCTCTTCATCATTATTAATTAATATTCACTTCCCAGAGGAGGAAAGATCTTGTCTAAAGCTGTCATAGACTCCCTCTCATCATCCACACCAGATGCATGCACTAGGAATCACATGCCTCAGACACACTCATCACATCTCTTTTGCTCTGGCCACCATCAGGCATGCTGTCTTCTGTGACCCTTTGTGTATGGTGCCCCTGGAGCACTGTGCTCTTCAGGAATGACAGAATTTTAAGACACTTGTTTCTAGGCTCCTTTTACACAAACACAACACTACACAAAATTGGGAGCCACACAATAACACTGTCTGAATTTAGCATGATTGTAGGCTCAGGACTTGGATCAGAAGGTAGCAAACAGGTCCAGAGATATCATCTGTTCACTCTGTTTGTGTTGGCTCTCCCAGACCATTTTCTTTTTCTAGTCTAACTTTTGTTACTGCTAAACAAATTCTAGTACTAGTTACCCTGCCTTTCAATCTTCCTCTGTCTTATAGCTATTACTCAGCTACAATCCCAACTACTAATCCTTCCAGAGTCACAAAATAGTTCGTACTTACGAGTTTGCATACTCTAGGCTTCAGATGTTAAATCTGCCAGTTACTAGCTTTGTAATCTTGCAAAAATGATCGCACTCTGTCTCCATTTACTTCTGTGTAAAATGGAAGTGATTATAGTCCCTATGTCAAAAAGTGACTATATGAATTGAATTAGATAATCATTGATGGTTTTTTACACAGAGCTTGATCCACAATGACACCCAACTATTATTGTTATTATGATGATCTTTCATGAACAAAAATGAGTTTCTAGCACTTCTGCTCTGTCACCAACTTTCCTGGCTCACATTTCTTGATTCTCTTGAATGGGGCCTATGTTCAAGGAACAACTCAAGGGAAATCAAGGAAATCAAGGGAAATTTCTGGTGCTTCCATAAGTTTACCATATAATATGGCTCCCCAATACTTTGCTCCCTATTTCATCATATACATGCTTTTTCTACTGTAGAGAGAACTGCATTTGTTGCAGGGGTCCAATGCATGTGAGCAAAATGATTGATTTTAATGAGAACTGTGCTTCCTTTCGCATTTTCCCACAAAGACTCATCAACGATTCACATCCTTGATACACAGACTCATCATACACTTATACATTGTACAGTTTCCCTCTGCTAAACTAGCTTAAAGAGCATACACATACAGGACTAGCAGGTAACTAACTGGCAGGCAGAGACATCCTAAGGACACAAACCAAAGGTCACCTCAGTCACCACCAAAGGTGAGCAGATGTGTACTCCATGTATTCTCTGTCTCCTACACCTCCTATGTTGCTCCTCTCTGCCTCTTATTACTTCACTTATGGATTTTCTTGCTTTTCATTTATTTCTAAGCGCTCATCATTCATTGCAATTCTACTGGGAAATTCATGCTAGATGGCTCCCAGCTTCCTGCTAGCCAGAACAATCAGATTTCAGGCACATTTGTGCCAGGTTCCTCATCAGCCAATATTCTTTCTATCTAGGTAATCAGCAGATACGGCATTGCCACTCTGATCACATCAATTTCAAGTTGCTGTGCACTGTCAGGTTAACAAAACAAAGATCCTTTTTCCCAGGCCCAGGATGCAGAACGTCTTTACATAACTCAGTCACCCAGTGCTCTTACTGTGATGATAATAAGAGCCAGCAGATTTCTGACAAATAGTCAACTGCAAGAGAAATGCAAGAGGAAACACAAGGAATAACCAAAAAATGGTTGCCATGGCCAGACATCACTCAGTTTCCTCTTCTCATTCTTTACCTGTTAGTGATGTTTAAATTGAGAAAACCATTTGAGAAAACAATTGCAAATAACAGGACATTGCAAAGTCATTCCTGTTCAAATCTGTCATCCTTTTTATCATCAAGGGACCAATTAAAATGTTCTCTATTTTGGCAGAAAACAAAATTTATCCAGAGAAATTATTCCACATTGACTTGAGAAGAGGGGAGGGGATAATCAGGAAGGGGAAATGCATGCTGAAAATCAGAAAATATTTTTGAGAGAACAAGGACAGAGCCAAGATCAGGGAAGCAAACTGGGTGATTAATCTGGAACAGCTGCTTTGACTTCATACCAGCCAGAACTCGAAGCAAGATATTTCCATTATAAGTGCTGGATCAAGGCAAGATAACGCATGGCATTTCAACAAAACACCCTTAAAGTTTAAATGTTTATAAGACATTTACAAATGAGGAAAGAAATGTAGCAATTTATACTTGTTTATAAGGAGACAACTAGTTGGTGTTAAAGAATGTCATATGGCCATGCTAATTGCAATATGGGAAGAAGTAGAGATCTGAAATAGTGGAAATATGTTAGACATTTAAGCAATGTGGAAAGATTTTAAGACTGTAAGAACAGAACATGGTACTGGGTCTTAAACTCATTGGAACATAACATTCATTAAGCTATTTATAATTTGTTGTACATTTTAGGCACTGTTCACAGTACTTCAAGAGTAACTTGTTAGTCCTCAAAGAAATTCTATCAAGTAGGTACCCTGTCTATCTCCATACTTTTAACGTGGATACTGAGGCTCAGAAGTTACTGGATGTGTCTCAAGAATACATACATATGGTATAGCTAGGATTTAAACCCAGGCAACCTGACTCCAAAATCTATAAGCTAAATCACAATCTTATCCAACACAAATCAGAAACTAAATCACCACAATGGGTAAAAGTTTTCCAGAATACGTGATACTATATTTACCTGGAACATGAGCAGGAAAGAAAGTGGAGGAAACTTGTGAATATGTTAAAAAGATTGCAATGTGTTTTTCTAAATATACACACACACTATGTCCTATGCTATTTTACCATAATTCCCAGGACAAATCCCTGGGCTCTGAATTGGTTTAACAATATAGTTTATATATTTTATATAGCATATAGTTTAACAAGCCTTTATACATAGTGACAAGTTTAAATACTGAAAGAAAATCCATAAGAACTTCTAAAGGAGAAGGAGTATAGATAACATTAAATGAAATTAAAATGATAGATTGAAATTTCTTCAGTGAAGTTGGTTTCTTTCCTTGGTATATTAGATAACATGCCTCTCCTTATACAGGCAACCTTTTTACTGTCTGAGCTTGAACTCAACCAAATGAGAGGATCATTATGACTGCACATACTTAAACCAGTTTTAGCATATTTTCCAGGTTGAATATAGGTATATGATTACTCATCCCAAATTCTGAATGTGTTTTTTAATGGGTAATTCTAAGCGTTATTAATCCTTCACAGCTCAAGGTATAACTGACAAATGGCTACAATCCATCCCCAAATAGCAGCTTTCTTTCTACCCAAGGTGCCTCAAATGGCAATTAGCTCATCTGCATTTATCATGAAAGCTAACTGATCCAACCTCTAAGGTTTTAGGTTTAATCTCGGTCATTTTTAGAAACAAAGGACCCCAGTTCCCTTGGGGAAGGCTGGTAAACTCTGCTTTCTGTCTCTTCCCCAGTGCTCCTCATTTAGGAAAGAAAGGCCCCTTAATCTTATCTCACTCATTGTTCCTCTGAGAGACTGGTGAGTAGCCAGAGGAGGTTATCTAGTTACAAAGGTGTTCCAGTCCAAAGGAGTGTCTTCTGATGCAATGCACGATGTCTCCTTCATT
This sequence comes from Pteronotus mesoamericanus, assembly GCF_021234165.1. Lineage (NCBI taxonomy): Eukaryota > Metazoa > Chordata > Mammalia > Chiroptera > Mormoopidae > Pteronotus > Pteronotus mesoamericanus. The sequence goes on from NW_026555229.1 coordinate 9,355,940, forward strand.
CTTTTCCTCAGACAGAAACAAGGGTCCACTGCTCCCTTTGTTCAACATCCTGATACCCTGCTGGCCCCTCAGACTATTTTCAAATTGCACACTCCATCCCTCTGGTTCAAACCCTCTAACTGCTTCATTGCTTCCCCAGACATGCTCCAGGTCCCCTGGGGCTTCCTGGCCTGTGGACCTGGTGGAAAAAGGATCCCCCCCAGAGCTGTTGTGTGGAATGCAGATTAACCAACACAGATGTTCGAGAACCCACTCCCTCTCCCACATGGAATGAGGCCCTATAATTCCCTCGTGTTTAAAATGATGGAGGAAACAGCCAATGTTGGGTCCTCATCAGCCAGACCGGGTTCTGAGGTAGCTCAGCACAACACGTGTCTTGTGACATACCTCATAGAGGTCAATCATGACATTGCCCTCAGGGCCTCTGCTGCTCTGGACATTCTCCAAGGCCAGGGTGAAGTAGACGCCCCGGGTGTCTGAGATGTAGAGATTGTAGGTGTCATTTTGGTTCCATTCTTGGACTGCTGCAAACACTTGGTTCTCATCTGTGCTGATGACGTGCATGTCCTACAGCAAGACACAGGAAAGTGAAGAGGAGTTTTGTAAATTAACCTGACATGCATCCAAAGAGCATGGAATCTAATGAGGAATACTGGAGTAGGCACGTAGGCCACTGTAACGGAACAGAGAGGTTTTCCGTTTGTATATTTGTGAAGTAAGAATTAATTAGTTGAATGTTATTCATGTATTTCCTTTCTCATTTATGGGGTTAGGCAGCAGGGTCATGAGAAAATAGGACAGAGAGATGCTTGGTAACTCAGATATAATTTAATTGTCTCATCAGGTAATCTGAAGAACACCTTCTCAAATATGTTTGACTTTGCAGAATCGGTCATCCTGATATATTTGCCAACCGTAACATGGTATATGCTCAGAAAAATTATATGGGGGATATTCCTTTATAAAAAGCTGGAGTTACAGAGAGAAAATTGACAAACTCTGAATCTCTCGGTGTGATTCATGGAACAGAACAGGCATCACCTGCAAAGTGTTCTACATACAGAACCTTAAGCCTCACCTATTGAATCAAAATCTGCATTTTAATAAGATCCGTGGGTGATTAATATGCACATTAAAGTTTGATAAGCACTGCCCAAAGGCTCAGCAACCCCCAGAAGCCCTTGAGGAATAATGTTCACCTGAGAAACCAAAGCACTAATCTTCATGTTAATGAGTGCTCAAGGACTTAGCTACTTATCTAAACCTTTACTCTGAGAAGTTCAGCAGGAAACCTTACATAAAAGAGGGAGAAAATAATCTGCATAACTGATGATGTTTTCAAGACCCTGGTGGTCCTGGGAATTAAAAACAAGGCAAAGGTAATGTGGGGCAGATGTTCCCGGGGTGGGAATTTCAAATCTTTCTTGCCCCATTCAGAATGCCAGAGAAGCGGATGTTCAGAGAAAAGCTGACACAGGCCTAGGCTTTGTGTCTCCCTTAGCAGCTGCCTGTACATGTGCCCTTGGCAGGCTTCACCCTTTGCCTGAGGTAGCAGACACTGGTATAACTTTCAGAAAACAGAAATCAAAACCAAACAACGAAATTATACATAAGCATAAAGAAAGAAGAAGAATGTGGAAAACTTCTTGGCCTTTGTGTAGCTTTGCACTCAAATTTTCCCAGACAAACCATCCTCTATCTGTGAAAAGCTTCGAGAGTTCAGTCAATCTTCCTTGACTGAAATTCCAGTCCTGAAAAATTCTGTCGACCTCCTAACCTGGTTTTCTCCTTGTAATATATGTCCATGTTCAATCAATCAGTCAATCAATAAGCAATTCAGCTCCGACTGTGCTTTAGACAGAAAAGAGCAAGTCTCTCCCTTTTCTTCAGCCTTGATCAAAGGGAACTCAAATGATCCCAGAAGGAAGAAGTCTTCATCTAAAGGTTTTGGCATTCCTCAGCCCTAGAATTGGGTCACACTTTCACAGAGAGAATCCAGAGTGAGTAGGCCAAAAAGGAATCCTGCCCATTAATTCAACGTGGTCAATACTGCAAACTGAGTTTTGGAGTGAAAGCTGGCCATTGTTTGTATCAGCCCAAAGTCTATTTACATTTCTTGAAGAGCAAGATGATACTTTCATCTTGCTCTTCATTGAAAAACATCCTTATCCCTCTCATACAAATTTCTTCCTAATACCCAGTCTCTGTTACCTCAACACCAGAAGCAGACTTGTAGGCCTGACATTCAGAATATCCAAATTCCCTGATGATATCAGTTAGACCTGTGATGGAGATATGACCCAAGGAAAGTCACTAACTATGATTCTGCAATGAAGCTGGAGTTATTAGAGAGGTGAAAAGCATCTCTTACTATTGGTTTGTAAACAGTAGAAAGTTTTAAAAGTCTACATTTGATGGAAACATATCCTGGAGGGAGAAGATAAACACAATCCTGAAGAAAACAGGCTCCAAAGGTGAAGAAAGGCCAAATTCTGTGGTGTTGAATGAGAACAACTTAAAAGCCTGCCCCACCTGTATACTTTTGGGTTCCAGAGGAGATCAGAGCAAAATAGTTTTAAAAAAATGGACTTTAAAACAAAACTACGTGAGTACAAGTCCAGACTCTGTAACTTAGCTGTGTGAATGAAATTCTGTGCCTCACAGGATTCCTACCTGCATAATAGAGATAACCGCATGCCCTCCACGGGGTTGGGAGGATTAAATCAGCCAGGGAGTGGGAGAAACTTTTGACAGGGCCTGGAGCTGAGCACCTGCTCCACCTGCCAGGGGAGTTCAGGTAAGCAAGCCGCCGTTACACCGCCTTTGCTGCCGAAACAAGGTTGATGTGGCCTTTCTGTTGACTGCAAATGTTAGGTGCTAACTAATATATTCAACAAAAATTGGTTCACCCAAAGGTTTGTTTGTTTGTTTTTTTTTCTCTCTTTACAATGGAAGAAATTAGCTGTGGAAATTGTGCAAGGACTATTCAACCATGGAGGGCAAACCTGCTATGGCTCCCCATTTCCTGTAGGACAAAGACCAAAATCCTTCATCTGGCATTTAGAACCCTTAAATAACTACTTCCAATTCATGTTCCCTTCCTTGTCAGCAGGATACAGGGGCATCCCTCAATTCAAATCAAAGTATTTCGGCAATAACCCGGCCCCTACAAAACCAATCCCTGCACCTTAGGGGTAAATTTGTGCATTGGTGAACCCCTGAAGTCTGGGTTGAAATGGATATCTCTTTAAATACTTCTTGGGGCTAGAGTACAACACGGATGTTATGCCACTCCCTCAAACTTTTAGTTTTTGGATGTGGAACTGAAAATGTAGACACGTCAAGTGTTTATGACACATAGGAAACTAGTCACATAACAATAGCAGATTAAAATGGCCACCTCTAGACAAGGACAAAGGTGCGGTGTCTTGCTAGCCATATAATTATATAGCTAGAACCAATTAAAAAAATGATATTGGTCTTACATATTTTAATGGAACACTGACATATTTAAATGACATCATTATTTTTTCTTGTTGCCTACATCCTCCTCTATCAGGAAAACATACTTTTTCTCCTAAGTAGCATTTTATGGTGAATGCTTCTCCTGAGCTACAGGATTTTAGACCAAGAAGTGATCTTTGAGATCTTCTACTACAGTCTTTCTCAAAGTCTGTTCTATAGGACATCAGCATTGTTAGATTTTAATAGATATGAAAAAAAAAAGAGAAAAATGCCTCCTTTGGTAAAATGGTTTGATTAAAGCTGAATTATATAACTGTCTTGTTCACAAGACATCCTAGAGTCTTCAACATACCAGCCAGCTAGTGTTACTCTCTAGTCAAGGAACATAAGTTTCTTTTTTAAAAGCTTATTTGATCATAAAACCAAATTTTCACGAAGCATCTCTAAGGACATTTTACTCTGAGTATCACATGTGAGAAAATATTATAGTGAGTCTAAGCTCCTTATTTTAAAACTATAAGAAAGAAAACAAACAAACAGAACAGGGAAAGAGAAATTGATAAACCAGCCCAAGGTTTCAAAGCAGGTTAGTGGCAGATTTAGGTCCAGAATTCGGGTCTCCCGCTGTGAATCAAGCAGCCTTTGCACAACCCACACCCCGGGTCGCATCGATCTTCTACCACACAGACAACTGGATCCATACTAATAATAATATTACCTTGCTTTTATAGAGTAGCTGTCCTCCAAAACGCTCAAAGCACTTTCATATGTATTGCCTCATTTATCTCACTTGAGTAGCTCAGAATGAGCTCCAAGTAGGTTAAGGGAAGGAAACTGTCACTATGTCTCCCTGTCGGGCAGGCCTCATGCTCTTCATGGTAACAGCGATACTGAACTTTCCCCATCCCCATCTCTGGTCAGCTTTACATATATATATGTAAAAGATTTGAAAGGCCATGTAACCATGGTCTTTCAAGAGCTGATACAATGGCAGTGGATGATGAAAGAAAATTTGAGCAAGAGAGTGTTGGTTTATCTCGATTCCTTTAGCAGCAGGAAGCTTTGTTCACTTCCAGCCACAGCAGCTCTGGCTTTGATAGAGGGCTGTGAAATACATGTACCTTCACTGCGGATCACTCCACCAAGCAGGGTTTCTCTTTGAAGGTGTAATGGGACTGTAATGAGGCATCTCATTGCCTTAAATAGTACACTCCCCCTTGGACCAAATAACACATTCATTAGCTCTACAGGCTCCTATTTTTCTAAGGACAGGCTAAATTAATCATGGCCGTCTACTTTCAGGCCTCAGATGAGGCTGAGTAATGGAACACACTCATCTGGGAGAGCGGGGGAGGAGACAGACAGCCGATTCGGGTTTAGAGTCTAACTTGTTCTTCTCGATTGGCGCCACGCCACTAGGCACAGCTGTCAACTGTGATCTGCTGATGGTTCTGAACAAGAAATGGGAAGTGAGTGTTTCCTAGCACTTTAGCAACAGGTGTAAGGATGTTTCCTTGATTTTTCAACTACCATTTTCGCGAGTTCCTTAGGTCAATGGAAACATTTTTCTGGGTGCCCCTCAGCCTATCAAAATTCTGGGGGATACGGCTCTCTTCTAATAATAGAACTGATGGCTTTATCCCAAGGGAGGAAAAGCATAACCTAAAGAACGTTAGTTTGGGAATCAGGAGACTTAATTAAGCTCTAGCCTCAATACTGTTGCAAATAGCATTTCAGTGGGCTGAGACTTACCCCACTAAAAAAGTATATACCCAAGAGTGAGCATGAGATGAGCGACTTGAATCTGCTATTTACTAAGTTGGTCTGAGTTCCTACCTCCTTCTTGAACAAGAGCATTTCACTGCACTGAGTACAATTTTTGACTTTAAAGGTGCTAAATCTTGGAAGCCAACTGCTTTATTTGTTGGTCAATCAAAGAAATAGCAATTTATTTCAGTGCTCAAGAGAAAGGAAAACCAGGTCTATCAGACTTACTGAGGTAAGGTGTTCATGTCTCTTCTGGACCTTCCTAAGAGGTTATAAAGGGTAATTTTAACAACACTCAGTTTTCCTTTACATACTGACTTTACCCCATTCTTCTCTAAGGCACATCCCCAAAGTTGTAAGTCCTTGTCTGGTAAGCATTTTAAGCCAAATCAAGAGCAAGAAGGGTTTAAATGTACACAGGTAGAAGCATATAGTTCTGGGCAATTATGACTGCCATGATTCTCTTAGCAGCTGAAATAATAACTACTAACATAAATATACTTCTCTGGAGTTAATAGTGCAATTTAATGTGTTATTATCTCTAATGTGCTGAGGTTTACAGCTCACCTTTTACTATGTTACGGTTAAGGAGAATTCCTGGAGTGGCCAAAGCAACTAGCTACCATTTGCTCTCCGAGAAGAGGACACCTGCAGTGTCCTTACATTTTATCTGTCACCTGATTTCCTGGGCAGCTAGCGGGTGTTGGTGCTAGATAGAATACTACAAAGTTATGGGTTAAAAATACAGGATTCACTAAAAAAAAGTTCTTTAAGTACTTTGTTTCATTCAAAGGTTTCAAAGCTGAGCTATAACTAGATTTAAACCTACAGAGTCTCCTTCTTATAGCCACACAAATCTCTGTTGCTCTAAGATCAAGGTATGATACATTAGCAATTTATGGCCGCTTGAAATACACACAATGGCTCAAGACCGCAGGTCCACAGCTTGCAGCGCCCGTCAGTTTGACCTCCACTAGGTGGCGCTCCATATTAACGCAGTTCCGTGCTACCTGCAGAGCCGGGACTGCGCAGTTCAGAGTCTCTAACTTTTGCCCGCCACTATTTTCAAAAGGGTATGTCTTTGGGGCAGTCTAAAAAATTCACTGTGTCTCAGAACTCTAAAGACAACCTGTCTCATAAGTTCCATTGTAACAGAAAGCAAAGGTTGGATACCATACAGTTGTATCACCTTCCAATAATTAATAACAACAACAAAAACCAAAAAATTAGGAGGGAAACAAACACATCATACCCATTGCACTCAGACACTGGACCCAGAGTGTATTTTCTGTCTTGCAAGAGAACCAATACATACTGCTTGAAAATCTTTACTATTGAAAAGCAAAAGCAAACTAGTTATCAATTTATACAAATATTCCTATAGCAAGAAGTCAAGAGAGAGAGAAAGAGAGAGAGGGAGAGGGGTGATAGGGGAAGGAGGGTGATAAGACTGACAAAAAAAAAAAAACGTGAGGCAAAGTGAACCTGAGAAACAGAGATGGTGTATGAAAACAAATCCATGACAAGGAGAGACTGAAAGGGTGCTTGGGAAAGAGGGCAGAGACAGGAATATGTGAATCAGAGGAAATACTAAAATGAAGAAACGATTCTGGTCATACCTTGGGCAAAGCATACTTGGGCAGCTTCATCTGGGCAAACGCATTCCTCCGGTAGGACACATAGTAGTGCGGCCGGCCTCCTGACGTCAGCTGGGTCAGAAACACACAGGTTGTGAGAAGAGCTACTGTAACAGTTGCAGGTCCCAGGGGTTCAACAGCCACGGAATGAAAGGAGGTAGCTGCCAGCACCTCTGCGTGAATGGCTACTGTGGACAAGTGAACGGACTTGGCATTTATTCAGCCCAAAAACAACTTAAACAGTGCACCTGAGTTGGTCAGAAGCCCAGACTGAACCCACTGGACAAAAATCCATTTCTTCCATTTGCACTGTGGCTCAGAAGCCAGGAAACATTTTCCGTTATTATTAACTTTTAAAGATAAAAGCCTCAAGGTAAACGGGATCCACGTCCATCAAGCAGCCCAGCTGCCTAGCCCCAAGGCTATGGCCACACGAACAGGCCCCCAGGCCACGTCGGAAGGAAGAGGTCCCCTCACACAGGGGCCGGGTGGAGTCTCACATCTCTGGGCGCTGGAGTCCCCTGTGCTGCTGTGACATTGATGGCTGCCCGCACGACCAACACACAGCAGTGCTGCTGATGTGTTAGGCGGAAAGTCAAGCAGGGTCCAAAGTCATTCTGCATCTCTGTCTCCCAGAAAAGATTTGTGCGCTACCTCCACCAAGTCTGTCCTGCACATACCGTCCAGTGAACCCTGAGGGAATGAAGGGGGTGAGACGGGGTGTGGGGTCTACCTCACCTTCCAGGGGACTGCCCATCTCTCTCTTTGGAGCCGCTCTTCTTCCCCAGCTTTACTGAGACATTCCTGACACAGACCAGCTATTGTCAACTGATGTACCGCAAGGATTTTTAAAACATGCTCTACCTGACGATGTAGTCAGGGGCACTGACCGCTTTGCCCTTAGATTGTCAAATAAAAAAATGCCGGTGGCCAACACAACAATAGCCATCCAGTGTGAAATGAATCAAAAGTATACCTATTTTTTGTAAGATCATCAAAAAAGTATATTTTTTGGTGTGCCACAGAATTTTAGTAATTAGTCTATGTGTGCCATAAGATGTAAAGGTTGAAAATCACTGACATATACGTATATAAATTTGAGATGTAAAATGTGATGATTTGATACATATATATAGTATAAAATGATTGCCACACATAAAGTTAATTAACACCTCCATCCCTTCACTTAATTAAGATTATTGTGTGTGTGCGGTGATACCATTTAAGATCTACTTTCTTAGCAAATTTCAAGTATGTAATATGGTCTTGTTATGTGTAGTCTCCATGCTATATATTAGATCCCCAGAATTTACTCATTTTACAGTTGGAAGTTTATATCCTTGACCAACATCTCTCTATTTTCCTACCTCCTATCACCTGGAAACCACTATTCTACTCTCTATTTTATGAGTTTCTGTAGCCAGTCTTAACCCAAATGAGTTCCTGGAGTTTGAATATCAACTGCAGTTTGCATACTTGGAAGGTCAGCATATACTTTGGGTGACTGTTCATCAGACACATAAAAACAGGATTAGAAAATGATCGTATTCACCAACATGTGGCCAGGTCACCTCGTCCTAGTACGAGTTACAGGGTCATGTTCAGAGTGGCATGGATAGAAAATATCTAAAACTCTAAATGCAGAGTTTATTCTCATATTTAATCATATATATGGGCTATAAATGGTTATTAAAAAACAGAAAAGGTTCCCAGAAGCAAAACTGATAGAGAAATGAATTAGAGAGAGCACCAATGTGTGTAACCATTTCAATGTCACTTGATAGTTGATACTGAAGCTATCAGAGTACTCATTACTCATTTCCTTGAAGAAAAAGGAAACGTGTGTGTGCATGTGTGTAATCGTTTGTGAAACATTTATAAAGTGCAAAGGTTGACGTTGGGCATTTTGAATATGTGCTTCCTCAAACCACGGGATTAAATATTTTAATTTATGGTTTCTTTCTAAATAAATATAATAGTGTGTTTCAATCTGTGTGTGTGTGTGTGTGTGAGTGTGGAGAGAGAGAGAAAGAGAGAGAGAGAGATCGATCCCTTAAATCCTTAAGTGCTGAGAAGAAGTAAAGCATACAAGCATACCCATGAAACCTTAGCTTCTCAAACTGTTTCCCACTCTCTTAGGAGATGAAAAACCTGTCTGAATACATCTCATCTAAATTCCCTTTATCTTGATCACAGTCAGGGCATGACAATAATGGCTGATTACTCACCACCTTTTCTCTGCTTCCTACCACCTCCAGCCACCCCCCCCACAGCTTCCTGTTCCCACCTGTTTCTCTCTCTTTAAGGTGTTTGTTGGGGAGGAGGCTGATTGGCTGGCCGGTCTCCTGATAGGAAGAGACTGGCATTTCTGCTCAGTCCCTCCGCTGACTGATGGGGTCCTTGGGATTGCAGATGAGGGGGATGAATGGAACTGTGCGCTGTTCAGGAGACAACCTCGGTGCTCTGAGCAGTGCCCTCCAGACCCCCTACGGCCCAAAGGCATTAATTAACATTCTGTGAGTACAGGAGCTTTGATACTTGGGAACAGCTCATTTTGTTGAAAAGAGGATGCTTTTTTTTTTTCTCTTAAGAGAGAGGAAGCAGGGGAAAGGGACTGCATGAGGGACAGAAATAGGAAAATGTCTTTGAGACGATCAGTAAAAGTGGAATTTTCATACCTGAACAAACACATAATCATCCTGGACAATTAAGGAGTCTGGGTCAATGTAGCCTGGGAAAGGTTTATTTCTGTTGGCTTCTGTGCAGTTCTGCATTCGGCAAGTCAGGTACTGTGAATCTGGAAAGTAAATGGGGGTGGGGTCGCATACACACAGAGGATTAGCATCGCCGTGGACATCTTCTGTTTCCCTTGCTACTCCAAGTCTTTAAACAAACCTCACATTCTTTGTTAACCACATTAGTATCATTAGTTTTATAACTGTTATCATGAATCTACTCACTTGCTATTGACACCATCACTGGAGTCTGCCAGTGCTTCTACCAACTCCTGCCATCCTCACACGCTAAATTATCGTTAAATTTTCCCCTTCTAAACCAAATGAAAGAATTTTAAGAAATTGGCAAAAATTCATAGTATTTTTTCTCAATCGGCTTCAACTCCGCACTTTGACCTTGGATTAACAAAGAGGGAAACACACACATATAGTATATGCAATCATCAATCATCAGATGCTATAGGTGCTGCTGTTATAAATAATAAGGTTTTATGTCAAGGTAAAGGTTTTTCTTTTACCACTAATTGGAAGTGAAACAGGATCGAGAAGGGATTCTCGAGTCAAAAACTTTGTTGTTTTACAGATGAGTAAATTAAGACCTACATTCTCACCTGAGATTCTACAGCAGATGATAAACATATCACAGAAATTCTTAAATAAATTTGATCTCTGTTGGATGTAAATTGTATCAGGGAGGCTGTCCCTGTTTTACAACCACAATTATTCTGGTCTCTCTGCTATTCGGATGTCACTTCCTTATTCAAAACTCATTCTGCCTCTGTGGCTTTACAATAAACTTAAACCCACCACTGCCCATCAACCCAGCCTCCCCTTATGCTAATCTCTTCTCTCCCTATAATTCTTCTAGTCTGTCCTACCTTATGTTCAGAAAGTTGCCAAATTTTCTACTATTATACAGACTTTTCATTTGTATTTTCTCTACCTAAAATGCTCCTCTTCAGGTTATTCCAAAAGATGGTTCTAGACTTCAGCTCACTGTTATTTCTGAGGATCTTCCATTATTACTTACTATCTTACACCATTCTGTGAATTCCCTTCATGAAATTTATTACTTACCCTTGAAGGTAATTCATCTAAAACTACCCTGTGAATTATTTATTTCTCATTCCCCACATTAGAATATCATCTACATGAAGACAGAGATCTGCCTCTTTTTTGCTGTTTTCACTGCTATACTTCTAGGTTCTAACACCCTTCCTGATACATAGTAGACAATGAATACACAGTCATTAATATATGCCTCTTTATTATAATGTATCTTTTAGAATGAAAAAGGAAGTTATTTTACTTTTTTGATGCTTAATGGTGAGTTTATTTATTTATTTATTTTTAGAAAGAGAGAGAGGGAGGGAGGGAAAAAAGAGGACATGAAACATTGATGTGAGAATGTGAGAGAGAAACATTGATCCACTGCCTCTTGGGGACTGAACCCACAGCGCAGGCGTGTGCCCTGACCGGGCAACTTTTAGCTCTGCGGATGACACCCAACCAATGGAGCGTCACCAGTCAGGGCGGACGGGTGAGTTTGATTTGAGGACATCAGAGATGTACGCAGAAATATTTTCTTTCAAATGAAAAAAATCAATAGATAATTATTTATATGAAATAAAGGTAGGTAACACCATATAGAGTTGAATATAAGGATTCACTAGTTTCCTAAAGGAAATTTCCAGGGCTGCTTTTGCATAAGGAACCTGGGTATCCCTGTATTCTACCAGGAGAGTCACTAGGGGCGGCCGGCACTTCCACTCCATCCGAACAATCACTGATGTTCTTGCTGATAAGCTCTTAGGAGACTGATGGAGGGAAGCTTTACCCACAACCTTCTCCATCTGGCTGCCGTATGTAGAAATGACAAATGGGGATCGCTCTCAAGTCCTTTAACACATCTAGGCCTGAGGAAATCACTGCCAATGATAAACTAAAGAAGAGTCTCTCTACTCACTCTTCTTTGTCTTCTTTTTCAGACATTCTAACAGTTCCACTTAGGGCATAACTCAAGACCTTTGTCCTTGAAGACAATTTCTGGACCTAAGCTCTTTCTAGAATGATCCTCCCCACAGCACACAAAAACTCTAACTCACAATTTCACACTCTGCCGGACGCTTTTACAACTTTCAGTGGACTTCTGTTTTTGTAAAGGTAGCTTGGAGTCAGAGAAACAACAAAAATTGGTAACTTTGAGACCTAGGCTTGAGTTCCTGTGTGGTCACTTACTAGCTGAATAGTTCAAAGGAAGTCACTTAGTCTTCCTGAGGCTTGCCACCTTCATTCATAACGGGGATGCCCGTGTCCACTGTCTTGTACTTTGGCTGTTAGAATTAGCTGAAACAAATGATATATATGCTAAATGTTTTGAAACTCAAATGTTTACAAATGTCAGTTATTATCGACATTGATAAAACTCCTCTTTTCTCTCTTGCTCTCTTTCACAATGATTAGCTCAGTGTAGTGCACATAGTAGGTCCCTAAGAAGGCTGACTGAACTGGATTTGAGTCTTCCAGCTGCATATCTGTATCAGGTAGTGTTGGTGACCTGTCCAACACCCATCCCTCCCTGCCTTTCCAAATCCATTGACTCATCTTTTCTCCAAGTGACAGAAGCTCCTGTGTGCAAGGATCAGTCCTCCTGGGTCTATTTCCATTCAAGGTCTTCCTGCTTCCTTGCCACTGGCTGGATTAGGAAAGGACATTTAAACCCAGGTCTAGTACCTAAAAAGTGAGGGAGCTCTTAAGGAGCTGCTATTAATATGTTGTTTCTAAAGAGTATGTAAGGATTTACAGAAATGCTTAATATACTTTATATCACAAAAAGAGGTTACCAATTAATAATGTTTCATCAATGTTCATTTCTTCGTTTTGAAAAATAGACCATGGTTGTATAAGACATTAGCATTAGAGAAGCTGGGTAAAGTTGTTCTGTGTTGGTAACTTTTCAGTTTATCTAAATTTATTCCAAAATCAGTTTCATAAAAGTAGGTTACCAAAATATGTGCATATGGGCCCAATTTTGTGCCAGATGTATATATAGCTATCTGTATATGTATATTTGCACAGGGGAAAAATGAATAAAAGATGTATTATATCTGAGATGTCAACAATAGTACAGAGGGAGCGATGTGAAAGGGGTGGACAAATCTCTGGTTGCAGGCAAATCTCTGGTTGGCGCCCCTCAACTGGGTCAGGTGGCAGGTCCTGCTGGGCTTGTGAGACCCATCTCACAAGATTAGAGAACCATTTCGGGTTCCTCTCTTTCCCTCCACTCCCCATACTGAGGAGGGGCTGTACAATGAGTCTGTCCTTGGGCTGACTGTACAAAATGTACAACCAGGTGATGTAAAAAAAGGCCCAGGGAGAGGTCTGCAAAACATTTCTTGCTCAGAGTGGTTCCAAGTGAACTTTCAAGCTGGAGGGAAAGACTCAGTCTTGCACTGCCTGCCCTTGGTGAAGTGTGCCTGGCTTTTTCCCTTTTTCCTCCTAATGGCAACAGAAGAAACTGGCTGTGCTTCATAGCCAGGGACCAATCACGCTGACTCCCTCTGGGGCCGGCTGTAATAGCATTAAGTATGATGAACTCTTTCCATATTCAATTCCGGGGAGTGTATGATGTGATGCCATAGGAAGTATCTTGTAATTTGGCATTAATTAACGTGAATTAATGTATGCAACTGCTAGACTTGAGAATTAATTGCATTACTTTCCCCACACAGATGTTTTCCCTGCCATAGGTAATTAGGACACAGGGCTGTTCTTCTCAGGCTTTCTCACTCAGTAACAGCTGCTGTTTGGAATAAAGGAATCCCCATCCTCCCAAATCTGTGATGATGGAGAGAAAGGAAGCCACCTTGAAAAGGCCAGGCTTGGAGCAGAGGAACGGGGGTCAATAAAAGCTTGAAGCCCGCATGCTTGGTAAATCCTAGCCATCCCCTGACCTCTTTAAACTCGGACCAGTGAAGTGGGAATAAAGAGCCCTCTTGCCAGGGGCTATGACGACTGAAAAGCTCAGGCCTGAAGGTGTTCGGTCCAGTGCCTGGCTGGACTGTGGTCCCATAACGGAGCCCATGGTAGGTACTGAAATCCTCCCTCCTTAATCATCAGTACGGCTCCTGCGTGTCAAGAGAACTGGCTATAACGTGCATTACAGATGTTTCTGCTGAGACGTGATCTTTCATAGCAGTTGATGTTTGATTTGGGTGGAAGTTTTTTAAGGTAATTTTTAAAAATACCACGAAGAAGATCCTCCTTGTGTAATTACTAGATAGCAAATATTCTGGGCAGGTGGTTTGAGTTTCCACAGAACTGGAAACCAAGCAGGGCTGCGGGGCGGGTGCGGAAGTCCCCTTCGTGCCCGGAACAGAGGGCCGGCCAGCCTGCCGCCGTGCTGTCCTGCAAGCGCCCCCTCCTGCTGCAGGCACGGTCTGTGTCCTACCTCCATCTCTGACATGCCGTGTGACCCTGAGAAGGTCACTCCCCAAGCTACGCTTCAGACTTGTTCTCTATATAATGAAGGTGATTAGAATTTTAGAACTAAAAAAGTTAAAAATCAGACTATTATTTCAACACCTGACAAGTCTATACTATAACTTACGCTGTGAAACTTGTTTCCTCATCTTCCTGCCCAAGCAAAGCTCTCTAATGTGTTGACAAGTCTGTGTCTTCAGGGCTTCTGCTATGTCTAAGCAGCATACACACCTTATGTCCTTTCAGAGAGTTCTCCTGGTCTCGACTGCCTTTTCCTGTCCTGTCACCCTGTCCAGATACTTCCTGGGTCTTCTGCAAAGTCTTTCCTGAGACTCAGGCAGGCCTCCCCCCTTCCCTGCACATCTCCATTGATATCCTCAAGGGCAGCGGTAGCGACACCCTTCAAAATAGCCAGAACACCTCGCCTCTGGGTCAGGAACTGTGCCAAATGGATCACGTGCTTTTTCTTTTTTAACTTTGCAAAAAAAAAAAAAAAAAATTAAGAACAAGGTACTTTTCACAGGTGAAGAACTCCAGACTTAGGGATGAGATTTGTAGGAGCCCATATGCTGGTAAATGACAGAGCAAAAATTCCACTTCCCAGATTTCCAGGACTCTATCCATTGATGCTATCACTCAACAAATGCTTAGCATTGTGACCTTTAATGTGCCTTAATATTGTAAAAGGTTAATTTGAAACAAAGCCCTAAACTAAGTAGGCAAAGCACAAGTACTTTGAAGCTTCCTCCATCTCCCATCGATTTTCAATCTAAAATAACTTATCTCCACTGATGAACTGTCCTTTTGTTCTACTGTTCTATTTGTTTCAGAACCTTTTTATTAAATGTTCCTACCCAACACGTACAGACTCACGGGCTCATGCATGCATCAACATGCTTGTGCTCATATAAACCTCATTCCCATCAAAGTTCCAAAGCCGTCTGTGGCACGTACCAGTTAGAAACTGAGATCTTCAAAAACAAGGCTCAAGCGTCAGCCCCAAAAGAATGTACATAGAAGACAAGAAATTCCTAGGAAAATTGTACACTCAGATCAAATATTCTGCTTTGGCGTGAGGAGGTGCTCTCTTCTAGGAAATCTCTTGATTTTGGTCTAATGTGACTTTTTAAATGTTATCTTTTATTGGTAGCCCCTGAGCATTCAAGACGCCATGACTGTTACGGAGAAAGTTCTGGGATCATGATTTTTTGCCAAGCACAGGGGTAGGACCTGGGGACAAGAAGGAGAACACAAGGGCATAATAATGGAAAGAAAGTCACTTGCCAATTCCCATGCAGTGTGGTGAGTGAGTGCATCCCAAGGGAGGTGCAGGGGCAGGTGCTGGGGGCCATGCTGGAAATCCAGTTTAAATTAAGAAAAGACACAAAGTGATCCATAAGGTCACACACAGCCATGAAAAACTGAGTAAATGCATTTGTTCCAATGACTCTCCAAATTAAGCCTACAAAGAAAAAGAGGTGGGAGGGCAGAGACAAAGGGAGAGAGTGAAGGGCAGACATTAAGAAAGAAGAAGGGAAGCATGAATACAAGCAGAAAGGAGAGAAGCAGGGAAGGAAGGAGGAAGAAATGAAAGCAGTTCCCTGCACTGGCAAGAAAATAAACAGAATTCCTTCTGCAGGGTTTTTTGAGGGAGAGGTGTACAGTATTCACGTATAGGTGTGTTTGCATGTTATATGACTGATTCTGGGACAAAGAGTCAGTTCAAGGGACTGCCTCTGAGATACGTGGGTAGGTTCATTTCACTATTGACTCCATAACTTTCTATTTTTACTGCCCTCAAAAATGAGTGTCATACTTAGACTGTGGTAGTTGTTCGACAAAGAGCAGTAAGGCACAATCCTTGTTTTCCATAGTGGAATAAACAAAGACAAATGACACATTTCTCTGCCTCTCTATATTCTAGCCACCTGGCTTGTCTGCTTTACTTTAACCATGCCAAGTGTGCCCACACTCCATATCCTTTGCATGTGCTGTTCCATCTGTCTGGAAGTTCTTCCACCAGGCAGACACACAGGGCTCTCCCTTACTCCCATAAGGACGTGGCTAAAATATCACATTTTACCTTACCAGAGGTTCCTCTGCTCTGTTTTTCTTTCTAGACTTATCACCACCTGACGTTACGCATTTGTTTATAATCTGTTCCCTCTAGTAAAGAGTAAACTCTATGAGAGTGGGGCCCTTGCAACATCCCCGACTCTCCATCATTCATGCCTAGAAGAGCTCCTACCACAGCATACATGTGTAACGATAGTAATAGGTCTGGAGTGAGCCAGACCTGGCTTCAAATCCTAGCCTGGAAGCAATGGCAAAAATAATTAATCATCATAGGCCCCATTTTCCTCATAGTTAAAATGAGCACAATAACAATAGGGCCTACTTCCAAGAGTTGGTGGTGTAAGTCATGCAGCTGGAAAGTACCCCTTGCAGCATCACCAGGCAAATAATAGGAATATAATGCACAGTGATAGCATCACTGGTGCCTGGGGGCATGCAGGGTAAAGGAACGACATGTCTGAGTGCCACAATCTTTATGACACTGCTTCTTCTTCTTCTTCTTCTTCTTCTTCTTCTTCTTCTTCTTCTTCTTCTTCTTCTTCTTTTTTTTAGTAGAAGTCAGAAGCATTAGGAATTTCCAAACACCCGGACATGGGCACACCTCCATGTTATGTGGGCTGGGGCTGCTGCGTACTGGGCACTCTGAGGATCCAGCAGAAACCCAGACCTCAGTCCTGGAGTTATGGCTGGGGAATGACAAGTTTCTCTTGTGCGCCTCCGTCCTCTACCCTCAGAATGGGATGCGAGGGCACAGGCCTCCACGCTGATGGGTGGACGCACAGGATGCAGGGGGAAGAGCCCAAACTGGTACAGAGGCCTGGCTTTGAAAGCCGCCCAGCTGCACCTGCGCTTGCCCTGTCGCTCTCCGCTTTCGCATTGCTGCGTGTGGAGGCCTGGGTTACCTTAGTTCACGTTCTTCTGGTTGGTGTGCCGGGTTGTCTCCAGGCTAGTAAATGGGAAAGGCCAAATTGAAATCAGGAGTAGTTGAAATCTACAGACTTTTGCAGTATGAAAAACAGGGCCAAAATGGCATTGCTAGAAAGAAAAGCTAAGGGCCAGGTACCCCTGAACTGGCTAATCCTTGATGCTTGATTTGAGGGTAGGAGGAGAGAGGCGAGAATGTACTTGTCCAGTGTGTTGGCCAGTGGTAGGGAGCCATCAGAGTCTGAAGTTGGGCAGAAACTTCAAACCTCTTCCCTAGAAGCTATGAATAAATTAACTTACTGAAAAAGAAAGTAAATGAAGGCTCTGAAATGCAGGGTCTAATATTGTTATTTTGCTTCCTAGTGAAGGGACTTTGGCTGTGGTGGGGGTGACAGCTTCGTTATTTTTTGATTTTTATGTAAATGCCAAAGAGTCCATCTTATCTAGAACATTAAAGAGATTTGATACCTTTTGAAGGTTTGCAGGAGAGGAGATACAAATAGCCAAGGAAAAAAAAATAAATTTCTTAGCCTCACTCCAAGTTCAATAAATGCAAATTAAAAAAATAAGGATAATGCCATGCATTTTGCTCAGTTGATGGATTGTGTTTAATAAAATCTTTCATGATGTCCTGGGTGATGGAGGGCTTGCAAACAAGGACATCCTCGTCTTGAGAGAGCTCACCTTGCTGCAACTATTTCAGAAGACAATGTGACAATACCTATGCCACTTTAAAATACACACTCTCAAGCCCAGGGTTTCAGCAATTTCTCTTTCTGCTACTTGTGTACATTTGAATGCTCACTAACCAAACAAGGAACATGAGTGTCTGTGTCGTGTGTCAGCACTGTCTGAAACAGCCAAACATCTATGTATCTATTAACAAGATAGTGACTGACTAACTATAGTTGCCTGTGTAATGGGGATCTATGTAGAGACTCACCACGAAGTGGTTAAACTTATATGTGCTGATATGACAAGACTTAACTTGCTACTGAATTCGCTTGCACTGCATGTGGCATATCCGTTTTACAACATGGGCATTTGTGAGTGTGTACATATGTGTACACATACGCATTTATCTGTATCAGCCCTGGATACATGCAAGGACTGTTTCTCCTTTTCACTGTCGTTATTACTCTTGTTGGTCTAAAAGTAATTTATGCTTAATGCTTAGAGTAAAAACGCAAAACATCGCATCGCTAATCTATTGAGGACTGATGAGATCCGAGGTGCCCACGGCCGCCCCCTCAGTGTTTCTTTTGGCAGTGTTTGGGAACTGATACCTATCCTGCTCCTCCATGTAGAAGTCAGACAGGAGGGCTGGGAAACGGGAAGCAGGAGTGAGGTGTGCAGTTCTCACTCTGGACCGGCATTAGTGGGATGGTAGCTACATAAAGGTGCCAGTGTCCTTTTATTTCAGCGTGTGAAATTCTCCTTTGGGATTCCTTTCAGGAAGAGTTTTGAGCACTCATTTTCACAGTTGGTTCAAGGGTCTGGCTGTTTTTCCCCTAGTGAAAGATACGAAGTCCTTGGGCAAGTTGTTACAAGGTTGGTTACTCATGTAAATAGACCCTGAGGCGAGTGATTGTCCTCTGCCTTTTGTCCTGGTGGCTTGGATCACCACCAGTGTGGAAACAATCAAGTTACCAGTCTGACCTTTCCTTGAGAAGCGAGAAGGGTCAAACTTGGTATTACAGGTCCTCTTCACAAGACATGTTTACAGAGAAGCATAAATATAGAACTATACATCCTATGTGTAATTGCCACATGAAGAATTCTGATAATAGTTGCATTCTTTTTCTCCAAAATCAGACAGACTCACACATGCACATATTACATGTGGCACAAAACTTCAGGGAGTTAGTGAATTTTTTTTGCTTATCCACTAGTCCCACATGAATCCCCAGACCGTATGGTTTAAGGCCCTGCTTTAAAAAAGCATGCTTATACAGTGACACGCACATATATTTATTAAATCAACAAACATTAAATGTGTCAGGCTCTGAGCTAAGGTTTCTACACAGAACCAAATAAGATACAATTTTTTATAAAGCTTTTAATCAAATAGTGTGGTCACTGTTTTCTCCATAACTATCTATATAGATTACATACACATACACAAATGTGCCTATATTAGGTAAATCAACAGAATGTAGGTTTCTTTTCACTGTTTTGATGTGCCAGGTAGCAGTTTTAATGTACTGGGTGCATACAATGTGTGGGTGTGTACACATTCTCTCTCTCTCTCTCACACACACACACATACACACACACACACACGTGATTTGTAAACATTAAAACTTTGTTTCCTGGATGAGGAACTGTCAATCAGTCCTCAGTTGCACATCGGGGCCAATAACAAGTGCCACATTCTATAAATATGTTTAAAATTTTCCAATAATACCTCCAGTGATTGATTGTAACTGAGGTTGCTCTCTTCAGCTTGCCTCCCAAAACAGAGTTAATACAGAAAGAATAACGTCCTTGTCACGATTATAAACTACAAAATATCCAGGTTTCACTGCACAATTGGCAAGAAACGTCTATGCCAGTTATAAACTTTCAAAGAGCAAAAGCTTCTCAGCGCTTACCTCCCCTCAGAATGAGACTTCAAACGAAACGGGCAGTAATTATAAAACGCCATCTAGGGAGATTTCAAATGAGACTAAAACTAAACTTTGAATAACAAATCCAGATAAGCACTTGCAGCCCAGCCCATAGGGATGAGGCAAATGAGCTAGTGAGAGATTTTTCCCGTGTCAAACGTCTCAGTGTCTTGGAAACAAAATTCCTAAACCCATTAAAATCAGGAAAAAAAACCCCCCAAAAACCCTGTTCGTATCACATTATTTTTTGCATATTTTCTACAAGATGTATGACCTATACTAAAACAATAGGTTCCATATACTTAACTTTTATACTAAATAATAATGAAGAGTTAGAGAAACAGGAGAGCTCACAATCAGGAAATGGGGAAAGAGATAACGTGTAAATATTGAAATTCTTGGAGCAACTGAGCAACCTGGAGTCTAATTTTGAAATACCTGTAAACTCTTGGCTATATTTGCTAACACTTTGCTACACATTCTGAGCTCTCTGTATTCATTCCTTTCCTCCTCCTCTGCTCTGTTTCCTTTACTTAGAGCCATGGTTACTGTGTTGGAGAGAGAGAGATCGAGAGAAAGAGACGGAGGGAGGGAGAGAGGACAGGAGAAGAAGGGAGGACATGATACCAAGAAAATCTCCACTTTCTACACTCGGTCAGGTCAGGCATTATGTTTAGATCCTTACTTCATTTGGTAGGTAATTTTTTTATTTCTGTTTTGTTTTGACAGGGATAACTTTTCAAATTAAATCCCTTTATTGAATTTTTACTCTTGGATAGTTTCTGAAGATGCTGCCTTTGCAAAAAAAGTAAAATAAAATAAATAAAATTAGCACAGATATATTTCATGCCTTGTGGAAGCTGAGCCTGAGATGACAGTCGGGCATGATCAACCTCCATGCCTGCAGGGAACACAGGAATAATGATGGGTGGGAAGAAAAAAATAAAAGTGCAGAACAGGGAAAGAGAGGGCCTTGCTGTTTTCAGGATACGGGGGCATGTGCATTAAATGTCACAAGCCAGGAAGCAGCAGTTGCCCCAGAGGCTCAAAAAGAAAGCAACCTAGGATGCTCCCAAGTCCATGCAGAGCTTTCAAAACAAGGTGTGTAGTCATGGGAGACAGAACCTAAAGCTCTTTCATTAGCGTTTTTATGGGACGTTTTGACCTATGCATGTTCCACAGACCAGCATCATCAGCTTCGCCTCGGAGCTTGGTAGGAATGCAGACTCTCGGGTCCCTCCTGAATTAGAATTCGCATTTTAACAAGGTCCCCAGATGGACCCTATGCATACTGAAGTCTGAGATGCAGTGTTCTATAGGTTTCAGGCAACCTTGGAAGTGAGGTTAGGCAGCCAGTTGGTAGCCCTGACGCTTGGTCAACTATGCGTTCATTCATTGAACAAATATTTATTATGCTCTATCTATAATACATGTGGACACTGTGGCATGTGCTGCAGACAGACTATTGACCAAAGGGATACATGGCCCCTGCACCCACAGCGCTGACTGGTGGAAGGAAAAAGTTCTGATCAAATAATCAAATAATCATGCAAATGGAATGTGTAATTTCAAACTGAGATGAGCACAATAAAGAAAAATATTTAATAGAGTGTGATGAAAGCAAACAGAGTGAGAAACTGGGTTACACCGGGAGTTCAAGAAAGACTTCCTCTAAGAAATGATACTTTCCTGGGTTTTGTTATAGTTCTGTGGTTTCACTGGATGCTATCTTTGGTGAAAGCTGGGTGAAAAGTACAGAGGACCTCTACTACTTTTTGCAACTTTTATGTGAATCTACAATTATTTCAAAATAAAAAGTCAAAAAAATAGAATCGGGCGCTTAACCTAAAATCTGAATCACTCACAGTGATTAATTACACTGAATTCATTGGAGAAGAGGAAGGGAATATTCCAAGGAAAGGAAACGACAGGGATCTGAGCCTTAAACTGAGTCCTAGAACCTTCTATTTTCCAATAATTAAAAGCAAACTCATGGGCCTGCAAGCAAGGAGTGAGGACAGGACAGAGTGAGGTGAGTCTGAGGAAATGGACAGGTGCTTAAGCCCCAGCCGTGGGTCAAGGTGAGGACTTTGCTCATTATCCCCAGAACAAAGGGAAGCAAATCAAAGCTCTCAAAAGAGAACATGATTGCTTTTACTTTAGCCAAAGACTGCATTGGCTATTGTTTAGTAAGAAGGAACCTTGGGATCCAAGATGACGTAATTAGCCCCAGGGCAGTGGAGGTCCATCCACCACACTGAAGAGGTGGGAGAGAAGCTCTAGCGTTAAGCTCATTCTGCGTCGGGCACCGTGCGGGGCACATGACAGGACACACAGCAGCCCTGCCTGAATTTATAAAGGAGGAAGGTGATAGCCAGCTTGGACCCTGGTCTCTCCTTCCACTGATTCTGTGAGAAGGAGAATATATTCACTCTCCAAAAAGGAAGCAAAACGTCTAGAGATGAAAGGTCTCATGGTGTGTGCACAGTAGCGAAATGCCTGTGATTTCTGAAGGGTCTCGGCTGCAGGGTAACTGGTGACCTTCCATGAGCTGTCAGCTGGAAACGTGCAGGCATTGCTGCCTTTGTGCTCAGAAGAGCTAAGGACAAGTCTACAGGCGCAAGTGCCAGTGATGATGAAGCTTTTGGGTTGTAAGGGATATTTTTGATATTGGGGATTATCTCGATAATTAGATTCTCATTCTCTGGCTCAGTGCTGGACAAGTTAACAGTCACTGCTCTGTGTTAACTGTGGATAGGCCATTCCCTCTCTCTCTCCCCTGCACTTAGGACTTCTTTCTTCCCCCATCTTTTCTCTCCTCATCCCTTTTTCTTATGCACTTTCCTGTTTGCCTTCATCCTTTTCACCTTTACTGCCCAATCTTTGGTCTAGTGCTAACTGATCAACTCTTAGACCTTCTAGAGATCTTCAAGACCAAAGAAGGAGAAGGAAACCTGTGTTGTTGCTTTTTAAATATGTTACTTAAAATTTCTATGACTTGGTTTCCTCATCTGCAAAAGGGGAATGACAACCTACAAATTGTGAGGATTCCTTGTGATAAAGCAAATAAAGTGTTTAGCATAATTCTTGGTTCAAGATAAGTGCCCGGTAAATGTCAGTTATTACAGGACATGTTATTATTAACTTATTTAACTTACAGTGAAGACACTAAGGCATAAAGAGCTCAAGTAGATTTTTCAAGGTCACACAATGAGTGAGCAGACTTTTGACTTTTTCATGGGTTTAAATTCTGGATTTTCACCTTCCTTTCCTCTATACCATGTACCTAATGTTACAATCTCCATACAAACTGTAGTTCTTCCCCATAGATGGCCTAGCTAGGGTTGTTCTGAACACCAAAGGTGAACAACTGACTCAGGCAACTCTCCCTCCTGCTGCTTCTCATGGGGATGCATGGGATGTTTCTCTCCTCATCTGTGCTTCCTAAATGCTTTGTGTTTCTCCAAACAAGTCAGGGAGGCATTGCCTGGATGCCATCTGATAAAATACGGACACTGGAAAAACTAATCAAAACAAAACAGCAGCAGCAGCAGCAACAACAAAACACAGTAGAAATAAAAAATTTTCAATTTTCTCATTACCTGGAAAGGAAAACACCTTGACTGAGTGATAGTTGTCAAAAATTATTATGACAATTCTGAATTACTAAGAACAGGAAAAGTCCTCAGGTCCAAATGACATGGATTATTGCCAATGACTTCCCTGAATACAGATGTGGTTTATGAAACTAGCATTACTGTGAACATCATGGGAAACTTGATGTACTTACGACCATCCACTGTTCTGGCCTCGAGATGCACAAGATCTGGTTCCTTGTTTGATCCCATCATAGACCTCAAAAAAGTGAAGAAACATGAAAAGGAACATCAGCCTTAGTGACTTCACACGGGCCTCAGAGAAACTCAGCTGAGCCCACAGACTATTCATGTCCACAGGCTTCTAAAACCACCCTCCTTGGAACACATCTACTGCATTTATTTATAAAGTCTGACAGCAAAATTTCCACTTCACATAAAAACAATAATGAAACCTTTATTTAGTGAAGGCAAGGCTTGACTCTAGTAAAGATACTGTGTGTTATTAGCTCAGCCTTTCAAGTAAGTCCTACACACGGCATGTGTTCTCCTGCAACAATCTCACTGACAGTATATTAAACTTTCAAGACGTACCAGACAGATGCGAGGCAGGTTGTTTTACTTGGGTGACCTGAACAGTGATTACAGAGTGAACTGATCTAATTAATTTTTTCATTTGAAATTTATAGCTACCAACTGTTATCCTATGAACTATGGAAAATCAAGTGACCCAATTAATGTGTGTGCAGTGGCCAGTACAGCAAAGAATGACCACTGTCTGTCTTATTGAGCCACGGTTAGGGGAAAATACAGATGTGTCTGACACTGTATGTGTTAATAGAATAAAAGTCTATTTAAAATGCCTTGGAGGCTCATATTATGTACTGTAATCTTGCATAGAGCCATGTTAAATGGAAAATAATAATTCTGTTTATAAATAATGTGGGCGATTGTACTCTCTCAGACTTCTATACAGGAAGGTGAATTAAACTTGGGACCGTCTATAATTTGCTTTCATTGGGATTTGCCTAACTTTCATTTAATTTGCTTCTTTTCTTCATGGAAGTAGGCACATGCCTCAAAAGCGGTACCTCTGCCTGCCGTGAGCCACTCAGCCCAGCCATCAAATCCATGGGAGAAAATACAAATATATTAAAAACACTCCGTGCCTGAGGCCCCACTGATGGGCCCCATCTCGCTTTTGCTGCCCCACCTCCTGACACACTGAAAGGTTTGCAATTCCCCCGAAGCGCCCACTTGCTTCCCTCCCTCTGTAAGCCCCGGGAAGCCTCTGTCTTCAGCTTGAAATGTTCTTCTCCAGTTTCACCTAATTTTCCTTTGATTCTTACCTTATTGACACAACTGAAAGTCACTTCCCCCACTGAATATTCCCTAGTTTCACCAGGAAAATGATTCTCCTCCTACCAACAAATATTTATTTTTTTATAAATCCTGTAATAGTTTGTTATAATGACTTTTGTGTCTTTCCCCCACGTAAAAGCAGCCCTTTCCCCACCATGTGTGCACACACCCACACGTCACCCCCAAACTGAGAGCCACTGGAGATTTTTTCTAGATAGTGCTTGAGCTATAATAGTTAAATGTTGAATGAAAGAAGGAAGGAATAAATGAACGAAGGGATGAAAAAGAAAGGGAAGAGGAATAATAGGGAGAAAGGAAGAGAGGGAGGAAGGGAGAGTACATAAATGGTCTGGTAGCTCTTTGAAATAAGTAAATTAATCATTGTCCTAAGGGCATTCCCAAAACTCTTCTTACTTGAACTCATTTTCTCAGCTCAAAGACTGAAACCTAGATAGCTGAGTTTCTCTTTATTTTTTTTAAAAACTAGTCTCCTTAAGGCCTTATTATCATTGTTGGGAAGTTTTCTCTGATTGATAGATGGCCTGGAATTCAGTCTACACGCAAAACATGAAACCTGGCTACTTTTTCTCAGGAAGCTTAAGCATCCTAATAAGGGTTTATAATTTCCCCCAAGGAGTCAGGGGCATGCACTTGGATATCCCACATCACCAGAATCTGCACACAGGCCGACGGTAACGCCTTCACCACCATTTCAGTTACCACTGTAGCGACTGCTTGTATAGAGAGAGGGGCTCCCCACTTCCCATCCTGAAGCCCTGCTGGGTCAATAGGGGACCTCTTCTGACAAGGTCATACTCCAGAGCATTAAAAAGAGAACAAGTCGCCCTGCCCCCCACCCCTCAGACTAGAAACCTCAATAGTTAACTGCTTCTTGCAAATTACTACTGGATAGTTCCATGTTGTTCACCTTCCACTTTGCCTGCTGTTTCTGCCTTGAAATGAGTAGCACCTATTATTCCCAGGAGAAGACTGACATCCCAGAAAGGCGGTGTTGAAACCAGTATGCAAACCTATCTGCTCGGCTTATGGTTAGTGTCTACAAGAGGCAAAATAATTACTCTGCATCCAGCTGCATCGTTTCAAGTGCTCATGGCCCCCATCAATGAAAGCAGTGGTCTCTTAAGATCTTTTGTTATCTCTAAAGGCAGGAGCTGTTGTTTCAGGGGGCATTTCCCTCCTTCTAACAAAAAGGGACAGGGGCAGAACAGAGCCCTCTGTTTCTGCTGTGCCTAACCAGCTCTTTTACCCTGCCTAAATTCATGTCCATCTGTAGTAAAACAACTGCGCCAGCAAAATAAAACTTTAAAGTCAAAGCACAGGGTTTCCAACCACTTTTATTTGCTGATGTGCTCACCCCATTCTTGCAGTCTGGGAGTTCCTTCAGATCGGCAGTCACAGGCTATAAAGAGTTATTGCTTCTTGTACTTTGCAGCACTGGTGAGTTCTCAAGAGCAGACACCGGACAGAGCTAAATGTCTGCAGAGGGGCTGGTTTCAATGGTCCCGCCACTGACCAGGCATCCTGCAGAAGCACTTTGCTACAGCTGAACCACAACGTATCATTCTCCAGCCCATTTATGCATACTGGTTGGAACTGCGGCGGTGGTTCTGTATGCATTTCAGGACCAGCTCTTGTACTTGGGGATGCTGATGATGATAATGATAGAGGGTTGTCAGGGGCTGGGGAAAGGGGGAAACAGGGAAAGGATGGTAAAAGGGCACAAAGTACCCATTATAAAATGAATAAGCTCTGAGGATATAATGCATAATGACATGGTTACTATAGCTGGTAATACTGTGTTTTTTTAATTGCAGTTTGCTGAGAGTGGAAGTTATGAGTTCTCATACAAACACAAAAAGGTAAATATGTGAGGTGAGGGATATATGAACTTAGTTGTGAAAATGCTTTCACAGTGTACACATACATCAAAACATCACATTGTACACTTTCAGTATAATGCCTTCGTCAGTTTTACCTCAATGATGCTAAAAAATAAATTAAAGAAAAACAGCGTAAATGTAAAATTTAATCCAAAATGTTCACTTAGTCTTATCTTCAGACTGAGATCTCAAGCATAGTTTCAAGTATTTCTAGCCAGTAAGCCTGACTTCCGGCAGTGAGCACAAAGTGTTGGGTGCCTTTGCTCTATGCTTCTAGATCCAGCGCCTTAGACCACTTGGCCACACTACCTGCTCTATGCTTCAAGACTGTCCTGGAAACAAACATGTCACTGTCAACATGTCCCCGTCATGGTTCTTAATGGTTTGCTAGGTCTCTCTGCGTAAGTGCTTCTCTTATTTCTCCGAGCTCCAAAAAGGCAGGTGCTTGTATGTATCATCAGCAAAATGTCTATGCTTATCAGAGCATAGAGAAAAAGGTTTCCTCACTAAATATATAAACAACACCTTCACACTGGTCAATATGTTCTATCTATCTATCTATCTATCTATCTATCTATCTATCTATCTATCTATCCATCTATCTAACAGATTGAGTTGTTCTTCTGGGATTCAGGAAGAACCTCTCCATAAATACAAGAGAAAAAAATTGGTACAGGGTCCTTTAAGTATATAAAAAGGGAATAGGGTGGTTGTATCTTGTTTATCTTTATATTACCCTTATGTCTAATTAGGAAAATAAATTCCCTTCTTGAAATGAATTCCACAGAGGGGTAGGGAAGTCTTCAGGCCTTTGCACACACTCATGTCTGTGTTTAGAAAGCCCTCTTACCCTCTTCTGCTTTGTTAACACTTACTGCTGGCCTGTAGCTCCGCTGCAGATGAGTGAAGCTGAAAGCAGGCTTCCCAGTAGGGGTTCTACTTAAGCCCAGTTGATGCACTTCTGACGCTTCCAGACCATGAGCATACATTTGCATAGCATAAATGAGGCCATGTTTCAATCAGCGACTCATCTGTCTATCCCTCTTTATTCACAGACAAGCTGAAACCTTCCTGAATTCCCATGCAGGCACCAAGTATGCGATGTACAGATATTCAACAAATGTTTCTTGAATGTTTTCGGATAAAGGAGAAGTATACAACCAGCCATATCAGCATTTATCACTGTATCGGTATGTGTGACATTTGGCAAGTAACTTAACATCTCTGTACTTTGATATTTTTTAATGTATAAAATGAGGCTAAAATAAGTTGTCCTAGAATATACATCTTAAAGCACTTAGCAGATTCTTGGCACAGAGCAAGGGCTCAGAAATGCATCTGATTTCTTTTTCCTCTTCTTTCTCTTTCTTATTTAAGGAGATAGATGGAGAATATTAATACTCATCTCAAAATTAAAATTAATGTTGGTAATAAAAGCTTCTTGGGATACCATAGTACCCCATTAGCGGAAATGATTAATTATCATAAATCAATAGACAAAAAGAGTCAACAGTCCAGAGATCAAGTACATGAATAAATGGAAATGCTTATTTATTCAGTGAAACATCTCAATGCCCTATTGTGTGATAAGAACAAGGGCTACAGATTCCTTGCCCTTAGGAGCTTTGAGCTATGAAAGAGACAGTAATCCAATGAGACAGGGCTCTGATATTCAAGGTGCTTTTTGAAAACAGGATTGCTGTCCTTTCACTTGCAGATAGAGACCTCGGCTAGAAGAAAGGCATAGGAAGCCTTTAGAGTAAATGGATTGAATCTTCAAGGATATGTAGTAATATGATAAAGAGATAGAGGGGGTGGAAGAGCATTCTCGTAGGTGAAAAGGCCCTAGGTCAGAGAGAGGATGATGCATATAGACATCTAGTAGTTAAGTCAATAGGGTGGATCTAATGTTTTCATAGGAGAGTAACAGAAGATAAAAAACAAAAAGGTTAGGCAGGGGCACTCTGTGCATCACATTAAGGTTTTCTATTTGATGCTAAAAGCCACAGGATGCCACTGAAGAAAGTTAAGTGTGCCAGTTTATACACAGCTGAAAAGAACTGTGTTCCCATTGTAACCAAGCAAACCAAGGCTTGGCCTTGATACGTGACCCAATAATTAGTGTTGAAGGAAATAGGTTTTTATTTACAGGATTCCAACCTTGACGGGGCTGGGAGCACTCCTGCTCAGAGCCCTGTTCTCCCGCGAGACCCAGCACTTCCCTTGCTCCCCACCAGGCTACAAGCCAAACAGGCCTAGAAGTTCCCCACATCCTTATCTGTCCTTAAGCCAGCTGCGCACATGGATCTCCATCCTCTCTGGAATGTGCATTTGTGGGTCAGAGTTGCCATCCTCTCACAGCAGCTCTCTCTTTCGGGATCCGGGGTACATTGCCCTCAGCCTCCCTGTAATGGTTCAGGAAAACACGTGCCATGTTGCACTGGGTCACTGGTGGAGTCCAGGAAGGCACATGTCGCAAGGGAGCAGCTGCTCCAAACGTCTTTCAGAGAGCAGAAGTAACTCCTCTCTCACTCCAGACCGCATGGCTTCTCTGCATGGTGGTCCCCCTCCTACACACCAGACCTTATAGCCAACTCTCTCCTACACCCTGTCAACCTGCATAGCTTCCTCTACTTTCTCTCTCTCAGCCCCCGACCCCCTTATTTTAAATTCTCGGCCCAGAACTTCCTCTGTGACCTCATATCTGGCCCCTCCTACAATGTGCCACTTTTGCCAGTTTCCCTGTATCTTCTACCTTCTTTCAGCTGCCATCTTCAGTCAGGGCAAGAGTTCCCAGTAACTTCCGGGGTGGGCATCTGCCCCCTGTCTCTGGTGCAGGTGCTGTTCTAAGCTCCCCTGGCTGTGTCAGGAGTCCCTAAACGCTCTCAGGGTCACATACACCTTTCGCCCTGGGTGACAGTCCTCTCCGTCCAAGAAAGGCATGGCTATTCACTTGCCATTGTCATGCAAAGTGTT
Source organism: Pteronotus mesoamericanus (assembly GCF_021234165.1). Classification (NCBI taxonomy): domain Eukaryota; kingdom Metazoa; phylum Chordata; class Mammalia; order Chiroptera; family Mormoopidae; genus Pteronotus; species Pteronotus mesoamericanus. The sequence continues at coordinate 9,385,470 of NW_026555229.1, forward strand.
ATTCACTTGCCATTGTTAAACACCCTATCATCCACTTCTCTCTTTCCCCAGTCAAGGGCTGTGGAGAATGTGCTCTGCTATTTTAGGGGACCCCCACTCTGTACCCCATTACACAGTCTATCTCTGTGGAGGCCTCTCTGTCCAACCACTGTGTGAGGTGAGGGCCCTCTGGCCATGCTAGATCCAGCTCTGTGGATGAAAACAAGACAAAACCAATCTCTTGCATCCACACTTCCAGCATCTTCAGCTGGTATTCACATTCAGGAGCCATTATGGAATAAAGCCTAAGGATTACCAAAGTCAAGAATGCAAATAAGACAACCCTTCCCTGAAACAGCCCACTGTGATATTAGCAACGCTACCTCGGCCTTCTGACATGCAATCATCCTGACATGCTGCTTTTGTAGACATTTTCTACAGAGAAACTCAGAAATGTCACTAGTTTATCATTCTCCTGGCATTTTGTCTGAGTTTATACCAGTTTAATATAGTGCTCAATAAATGCTGTGGTGCCACAAAATGTCCTGATATAGATAACCGCAGAGCAAGTATGAAAAAATAAACAGGGTGATGGAACAGCACCTATTTTATTTAGGTTTGGATTTGCAGTAAATGGCATAGGAGGGATGAGGAGGAATCTGCAGAGGCACAAAGGCTGGGAGTTGCCTATGCCTGTCTCCCTCCATTTTGGTCTAGATGGAGCATTCCTGTTCCCAAAGGCTTGTTCCATCAACAAAGCGCATAGAAGCAAGTGGTCCTGTCTAGTACAGAGGGAAGAAACAAAGAGCCAGCAGGTATTAGCGGTGGAGACCCTGATTTCCTCTCCTGCAGTCAAAGGTTTTCCCTTCACCTGCCTCTACAGTTAGGCCCTCAAGACAAACACCATCAGGGAAGTCCTGACTAATGCTACAATTTTTATTCTTGAGCACAGCAACTTAGCCTGAGGTCTCATCTCCTGTCCATCTATGGGAAATGGACTAGCAAAAATAAATAAATAAATAATAATAATAATAATAAAACACAGCCAAAAAATGTCATTTTAACCTTGACTGTAAGCCTAAGAAACATTTTTTTTTTCTCCTGGACTCCATACACTCACACTGGTTGCCCAGAAACAAAGATAACTATTTCAAATAGCAAGTAGGCAAGTAAAAATGATGTTTAGTTTCTTGAATGCACACAGTGGTTACTGAGAATTGGCAATGGTCAACAACTTTAAACTCACCAAACTATGCTTTCTGATATCCTTTCACCCCAGGCCAGAAGCCTCGCTGTTTGTTATATGAGGTCTGCAACAAAGGGCATGGGAATGAAGGGATACAAAAGCTTAGGAGGGTTGGGAGAGGTAAGGTTGTTTGCTGCACAAAGTGCTTGAGAGAAATAAAGATGAAAGTGTGAAGAGCAATGCTTAGGAACAAGTGACATGTCTCGCCAGACATCAAAAGGACCAGGTCTAAATTGGCCAAGACAAACCATTCTGTGGCCAGCTCCTCTCCCCTTCCCTGCTTTCCCTTTTTCTAAAGTAATGGTTTTGCATCTTATACCATTGTCTGCATTACCTGTTTCCTTCTTACTCCCCCACTTTTATGTCTCCTCCCCATGTTTGTCTGTTGCTTTTCCCTGAATGCAAATGAAGGGATCCAGAGAGATATCAGGGAGCAACACCAGACCGTCACCCCAGTCCCCAAACAGAAATAGCAGTGCCAACGAGATACACAGAAACATATTTAAAATGTTCAAAGAGTTTGGGATTGAGATAAAGGAAGAGTTCACAATATTTTTAAATAAGATTTCTTTTTATCTTTTTAAACCTTAGTGATAGTACACCCTATGTATTTTTAGCAACTCGTTAATTTTATTCAATAATTTATCTTGGAGACTGTGCAATACCAGAACATAAAATTAATGAGATAGATCTCTAACTACTTTATTGCTTTCTATTACATGCAAATATCCAATTTACCTAAATATTGTCTATTGATTAATCCCCAGGAAAAAAAAAATGCATACACATAGAAAAATGCTACTGGAGATACACATTCAAAATTAACAATGGGAGCCACCTCCGGGAGGGTTTTGAATTGGGGTGATAGTCAAAGGGATCATGAACCTTACCACTAATTTTAAAACCTTTTACAAAGAAGATTTATTTGTGCACACGCTTAGTATTAATCAATCTAAACTAGTAATAAAAACAAGACTATTTCTTCAGTCTGGAAGGCAAAGTTTAAGAGAAGATGTCGTCACTGTGTGCAAATCACAAAGAGGTAAAAAGAGGAGATGAGTGGAACTTATATGAGGAGATTTGGAATCTTCTCAAATCTCAGAATACATCACACCCTGACGCCATCTTACGAAGAGTGCAAGGAGAGCTAACGCTGCTGAAGAGTTGTGGCAGTGAAAACCAGCACTAGGGATAGCAGGAGGTGTGCATTGGGGTTGATCTGAAATTCAGACTGAGAGGAGGAGGCTGTGGGGGTCTGGCTTGGGACTTCAGGGCACAGTAACAGAAGATGAGGAGTGGAAAGAATCTTCTGTCTTCTCCTTTCTTTCCATTTCTGTCAAGGATAAACTTCAGAGTAGAGGGTAGAACAACTACGAGTGTAAACAAATTGAAACCTGAGCATATGGCTGTTGGAAACTATCTGACCCAGAGAATTTATATTCCATAAAAGAATTCCAAGAATGACAATCTCCAAATTTTTTGTTTGAACACATCACATGGGGAAAAAAAACAGCACATGTCCAATAGATGATGTTAATTGTAAGCTGTGGAAATGCACTAGAATACGTATATATTAACTTCAGAAAATATACACAACACAGAAACTAAAAAATAGAGGCAAAAAAATCAGGAATTGTAAAATTTTCTTCCCATATCTTAGTGAATCATCCTGTGCATTCCTTGGACTGTCGTTGCAGGTGACTCACCATGGAGACTGTTGCTCAAGACTGAAGATTCCTGGGGTATCCTTAACACTTTCCACCAGCAGGGGAGACAGTGAAACCTTAATTAAATTTTTAATGAATGAATAAATGAAGGAATTCAACAAGTGTTTACTGAACACCAAAAACGTGGCAGAAATAGTTCTAAGTGCTAAGGGCTTAGCAGTATCCACCGAGCAAAGTCCCCACCTTTTACGCAGCCACGTTTCAATAAAGATGGGGGCGGTGCAGGGGCGGGGTGTGTGTGTGTGTGTGTGTATTATATATGTAATATCAGATGGTGACATTTCTTGAAAGCTGTATGGAAAAAAATTTATGTATATGAACTGTGAGGGACTTCAACTACATAAAAAAATTTACTGTCATTTTCACATGGGGTACATGTTTTAAGTGTGGGATTGATGTCCTATATGCCCTGTGAGACTGTGCTTTTGTTGATGATCTGCTCATCAATTGACAGTAACCTGGATAAAGACACATATTGCTAGAAAATTCACACATAATACACATTTAGGAGAAAATAATGGTGAGGTAAGAGAAAGGCAGGGTTTGCTCCAAAAGTAATTGACCTTCCCAAGAGCATACAGTTAAATGATATAATGAGATTGGAACCTGGGCTTTCTAATGTCTCTATAGCTCCATATACCATCTATTAAAAACAAACAAACAAACCCCCCCCTAATAATTAGATTATTGTGAAGGGTAAAGGTCAACAATATGGTATATGGGATCCAGCAGAGGGGACAAGTCTGCTGGAGATTAACCAGTCCAAACCCCTCATGTCACAATGAAAGAAACCAAATCTTCAGGAAAATAAACACCTCATCCAAGGTGAAGCTTGGAGCTACTAAGCCAGGTTCCTGACTCATTCCAGGGATCCTTCTCATGGAAAACACAAAAAACAAACCAAAAAAACCCCAGCTCCCTTTTCTCTTTACCTCTTTGTATTTCAGGAAAGACAATATTAACTCAGAAGACAATGTGTGTGTCTTATACTAAAAAAAACATAGAATAACTAATGGGGAAACTTCAGGCATGTTGATCTCTCACAAGGATCGCATGTTGCTATGGTGTGAATGCCTGTGTCTCCCCCAAATTCAAATGCTAACACCTAACTTCCAAGGTGATGGTATGTGGAGGTGGGGCCTCTGGGGGATGATTGGGTTAAGAAGGTGAAACTCTGAGGAGTAGGATTCGTGTCCTTTTAAGAGAGGCCAGAGAGTTCCCTCCCCCTTCTACCACGAGAGGACACAATGAGAGGATGGCCGTCTGAAACTCAGGAGAAGGCCCTCGTCAGAGCCCTACCATGCTGGCACCCTGGTCTCAGACTCCCTGCCATTAGAACTGTGAAAAATAAATGTCTATTGTTTATCAGCCATCCAGTCGGTGGTACTTTGTTACAGCTTGACTGGACTAAGATGTGTGTCGGCCATTAGGGTAGCACAGGCCTAGGATTTTGGAGAGTCCCATGTCCTAGTGATTGGGAACAGATTGGATATTACATTTAGTTTAGACCCTCAAACATCCGAGCTTTAAGTTTGAAGGTGGCTTCTCTGTAACTACTTGAAAAATGACTCAATAAAATTTGACCCTCTTGTGACACACAGTGCTAGTCTCCACATTGGCTGCCAGGTTCCTACCTCTCAGGTAAGGCTGGTTTAAGCATTCTTGAATAGCTCCTCTATACTTATTTCAGCCTATTATGACTAGAAAACATGCTTTATTGCTGAGTTTTGGTACTGCTGAAAAAAAGTACCCTGAGAGGCTAAAATGGAGAAGGGAAAGTGATACAGTTATCAATGCTTGAAGGGCAGCAAGGACAGAAGTGGGTTAGATATACAAGGGAATTAAATCCATCTCCTCAGAAGAGAAAAAAATTTCTGGGGTGCCAAAAGGCACTCATCTCCTTGGTGCTTTGCTTATTTACAAAACACTTGTGTATCTTTGAGTACAGGGTTGAAGGGATTTGGAATGAGCAAACCCAGAGACGATATCCGGTGGAAATACTCCGAAGGCTGTGCCCGTTTGCCTTTGATCTCTTATTAACTGCTTGGCCAAGAAAACCAATTTAACGTTTTAAAAGAAATTAGTACTCTACTACAGATATAAATTCCTAAAGTTAGAGTTGAAAAACATCTCAGAATAATAGAAAGAGAAGAAGGAAGAGGACAGCCGGGGGAGAGGAAGGGATAGAAAGGAGGGTAAACAGGGGTGCAGGGCAGGGCAGGCGGAGGAAGGAGTGAGAGAGAAGATGGGGAAGAAAAGACAGGGAGAAAAAGAGAGGATAAAAGGTTTGGAGACGTGATATGGATGACAAAGGGGAGAAGAAGGGAGGAGGGGGAGAGAAGAATTTCTCTTCTCTGTGGCTATTCCGCAGAGATCACAGAGCGTCCCTGTTAGCTGTCTTCCACCAAACTCCCCACCCCACTTTGGGAAATATGCTCAACTCCTTTATTATTATTATAAATGGTATAGTTTATGTAATAACACTGTTTTGTAAAGGTCTAATACTAAAAACAATATGTATTCATTTAAAATATAATGGGAAGTGTATCAAAGGTAAAAACAAAAACATTCATACAATACTTCCATCTAGAAATAACCACCTTTAATGTTTCATTGTTGATTTTTAGTACTTTTTCTGTTTGTGTAGGCATTCCTTTTTTACAAACATAATTTTTGCATCATAATACTAACATCATATAGCATAATGTAATATACTATTGAAATGTACTGTTTTGCTAGCAGCACAACATTCTACAATTTACTTAATATTCTGCCCATGGGTATTGGTATTGTCTATGTATGATACTGCACTAATTATCTTTGTAAGTACATATTTGCATGTGTCTCTGAATTCTCGGTTTTTCAACAGGAAGGATTATTAAAAGAGGGAATTTCACTGGCTCAAAGAGAATGAATATTTGTTTAAGACTCCTGATATATTGTCCAACTCTCTTCGAGAAAGTTCATACAAATTACACTCCTAGGAACAGCATATAAGAGTCTCCATTTCTCACATTCTCATGGAGAATAAGCATTATCTTCTCAAAAATTCTATCCATTTGATGTATTAATAAAAGGCATGACATTTTTGTTCCAATTTTTATTTTCTAAAAGTGAGATTAAATATTTTTATTTAATTGCCATTTTATTCTTTTTTAAACTGCCTGTTCATGTTTTTGGTTCTTATATTTAGAAATGTTGTCATTCAAATTTTTCATTTGTACAAGTGCTTATCTGTTTATGGTATTTACTCATTTTCTGTACTACATTTTTCATACACTCTACAATTGGCCAATTTAAAATCTGCATTCTTTGCTTGAGAAATATCACTGTTAAATGTTTAACAGAGGTCAGCACCCCTCAATAGGCTGGTTTTGTCTTGGCAGAGCAGCAAGCCTTGGAGTTTTCCTTGGCTAGGACAGAGACAGGGAAAGAGAATTGTGTGTGCGTGTGTGCGTGTGCGCGTGTGCGCGTGTGAGAGGGTGACACATCACCCTCCTAATGGTGAAGATGTTGTGAGATGACCAACTAAACAAAGGGGAGAGTGCAGAACCACTGGGGGGAATCCCTAAATCCGTAGCCAATAAACAGACAGTGCCAGTGGAAAACTGAACGTACATCTCGCAGAGGTGTCCAGCCCGCAGCTCAGGGTCTGCATGTGGTGCAGGAGGGCTGTGAATGCAGCCCAATACAAAATCGAAATTTATTTAAAACCTGTTTTGTCCCCCTCAGTTTTCACCAGACACCAAAAAATTGGACACCCCTTTGAAAGAATTTTATTAGACAGAGAGGTGTTCCCCTTACTCAGCAGGTGACATCTTAATGGCACATTATACCATTATTTGGCCATCTGCTCCAAGCAAGTGAGGCAAAGGAAAAACAGCAAACCATGATCCAGTATTGGATTTATTCACCAAATCTTTTCCAGTCACTTTGTTTGTTGAGCAACTAAACAATGGTATTAATAGGTAAGCAGCCAAGAAGGGGCAATTATTACTTAGAGAAGAATTCCAATATATAAGAAATGATCAAAATAGAAAATTTCCATTAAAACACCACAGTAATAATTGCTACAAGCAAGATTGACAGATGAGTACTAAAATTAGTGGGTGAAATTAATAGCCTCAAAGTATCTCTCTAAAATATTTACTAATTATTGTAGCAATTTTAACATATGTTCACACAATGCTTGATACTCCTCCTGTCAGGAGTTGGAGCTAATTCTCCTTCCCTTATGAACTTCTAAAAAATGGAGCATATATAAAATAAAGCATGAAAGAAAGAAAACAGTGACTGCAATGGGGAAACCTGGCAGATACCACTTAGTTGAGTAACCAAGGTGATAAGTAATAAGAAATATTGATACTTGTACTTGATATGATGTCATAAGAATGGTACATCATTTCTGCGATATATTTCCAGACAAACTACAACCCTGTAATCATGAAGAATACTAGACTAACCCAATTTGAGGGACATTATACAAAATAACTGATTAGTCAATAATACTGTACTAACTCTGTATGGTACAAGATGGGTACTGGAAATATTGGCAAGAACACTTTCTAAAGTACATGATTGTTTAACCACTATTCTGTACATCTCAAACTAATACAAAATAATATTAAGTGTAAACTGTAATCGAAAAAAATAACTGACTAGTAAGTTCCAAAATTGTTCATGTCATCAAAGATAAGGAAAGACTAAGAAAATACCATAGATGTAAGGAGATATGAGATACAAAATTGAATCGTGTATGATTCTGGGTTCGAACTTGGGTAGGAAAATAGGACAATAGCCAGAAACCTGGGGAAATCCAAATAAAATTTCCAGTTTACTTGACAATTTACTAATGCTATTTTCTTAGTTGTGGACATTGTACCATGATTTTATGTGATGTTAACATAAGGGGAAGTTGAGTGAAGAGTATATGGGAACTCTATTTAACTTTGCAATTCTTCTGTAATTCTGTAATTATTTCAGAAAGAAGGTTAAGGGCAAATACTATACCAAATCTCATAAATATATATTTAATTGTATCAAAGCTACTATAAATAGGCAAGTGATTTGTCTTTACTAAATCACTGTTATCACCGGGAGTGGATTGATAATGTCATTTCATCATGTAGAACAGGTAAACTACCGTAGCATTTTGGCTGTCATAAGTTTATGATTCATAGATTTCAGCGATCACAAAAATGAAGTTATTTTATTTTTTCAAAAAGAATAAGATTGGAGAAAGGGCTCTCACTATTGACATGTTCTTACTCGCTATTTGTTCAGAAGTAGAGAACAATGTGGACAGCCCGAGTTTTTATTTATTCTAGGGCTGCCCTGGCTATCATGGGAAGAGCCTGATTTCAGCTGACAACACAAATACATTGGGTGCAGGAGCTGTTGAAATGTGAGGTCAAATGTGAGGTTTGTGCCTGATGTGGCTATATGCTATGTCTATTTTGGATTCCACCTTGTAGGTATTGTATTTCCCTTGGCTACTGAATTACTCAGAAGGGCCAACTGCTCATGGGAGGCACATGAACCAGGTGGTGTGTTCTCTGGGTTGGTGATGCAGACGGGCTCCCAGGCACATAAATATTCTAACAAGTGTCATCTTGTCACAATAGAGTCATAAAGCTGCTCTGTTCAGCACATGATAATGGCTTTGTAATTCAATTATCGGTGGTATTTGTCTTCTGGGATTTATCTGCCTTAAACTTCAGCCCTCATGTAAATCCCTTTACCATAAATCTCCTAAATGCTGCAGCAGGTTCTGCCCCCCAGCCCAGGGCATATCTTGCCATGCCCGCGAAAACCTTGACAGCTTTCTCTAAATTGTGGAATTGCTGTGTTTAGAGGTGTTGATGTTTTGTGCCAGAGACAATAAAAAAAAGTGGGACAGGTCCATTTCCTCTGGTTATTCTCTTTAGAGAAAGATAGATCCTGATGGACAGATACACAAAGTTCCAATTCAATCCAAAAGGCTCTTTTCAGCCACTTATCTAGAATTTTGTAGAAGGGATTCCTGCAAGCCATAGGAGGTCTGATGCAATGGCTCCTAAGTTCTCTAAGAATCCTGAGATACTGATGCACAAACACATCAGGGCTAGTCAGCTACACAAATTCTCTGATCTTACAGCTGTCCTCAGGATCTTTCTCAGTGTCTCTGCCTTTCATTCCTACCCAGTCAAATGAGCAAGTTTCTGGATCTTCTCTACCCTCCTGTCTAGAATTTACCCTCCCACATCTTGATTTGAAAAATAAATATCTTTCGTTGCCACATCCCCCATATCCATTCCTCATTTTTCACTTAGCTAGTAAATATTTATTGTGCACCCATCTCATCAATTCCAAAATGCTCACTTTTTTTTTCATTTTAACATCTCTTAAATCAGTAGGTATCTTATAATCATTGAAATGGTAAAGTTTAATTTCAGAATATTTTTGACAGATAATAAAAGGTTCATCTTCACTCAGTGAAATTTTAGATTTGATGATATACAGCATGTGCCAGGCACTGTTCAGTCACTTACGTATCCTAGGTCTTTGGTCAATTTCTTCTTATTTTTGACCCATCAAAAGACAAATACGAATCCTTTTCCTTAGGAACCATTCCCTAGAGACTTCCCGTCAAATCGTACATTATTATAAATGTATTGGTGCGTGTGTGTATACATCGCTTCCCTCCTTTTTCCTCTCTCCCATTCCTCTGTTTCAACATAAAGTGTTAGCAGTGGTTGACCTGACATCTCAGTATTTTGGTTATACAATACAGGGGTGAATAAAAGTAGGTTTACAGTTGTTTGTATGGTAAATAAATAATACAAATTAATAATACTATAATTAATTAACAATAACACAAGAATAAACTGTTTCTCTCACTCACAGCTATAAACCTCCTTTTTCCTACCCTGTATAGAAGATGGAAGTAGGACTCAGAAAACAAATATCATCCAAAGATAGATAATGTGACATTTGCAATTTTTTCTCATTTTGGGAGGAAGATATGTGTCATATTTTTAGTTGTATGAGAAAATCCATCATGGTAGGTAAAAGCATAACTTTGTTTTTGCTTTTATTTGAAAGTTAATGTGGTTTAATAAGATGTGCTCAGGTACCAAGTTTTCAAGGGTTAGATTGTATGATGCTTCTGTGCTGAATCAACTTGGCCAACCTATGACTATATTCCCCAGAGTCTATGTATGGTTTCAAGTGAGAGGTGACCAAACAGGACTGTGAATTAAATGTGGAAGACAGGAAAGAAGCAGCAACCATTTCACTCTGAAGGTCATTCTGGTTAGAAGTGATGAGAGACCATGCAGAAGTACTGGTAATTTTGAATTTGTCCTTGCTCTTCCCTTCCCAATATCCTGTCCAGCCTTTGGACCTCAGGCCCCCAGCCAGATGCTTGGCTGCAAACCTACAGAGGGGCAGCTATGCAGGGGCAAGATTCTTCATACACTTCAGTAGAGGCTCACTTGCAGTCCCACCTCAAGCTGCAAGACCCTCAAGGGCAAGTTTCCATTACAGTGCAACCTCGGTTCTCAAACTTAATTCATTCTGGAAAACTGTTTGAGAAGCAATTTGTTCAAAAATAAAATCTCCTTTGTTTATTTTCTGAGAGACGTGCTGATACAGGTATCAGCAGGAAAGGGTTGTCGGGTAGAGAATCGAGACCCAAAGTTTTGTTAGACAACTGAGAATTTTTGTCCATGAACAATTTGCTCAAGAACTGAATTGTTTGAGAACCAAGATGTTTGAGAACCAAGGTTTGACTGTATCTTCATGGGCAAGAGTTAGCTCTGAAAATTACTCAAGTGATGCAAATTAAATGAGTGGGTAACAAAATTTTCAAATAATTGAGAAGCCACAAAATAGATCCATAAGCTGATTTTCTATCCATTAGTCCTGATTCTGGGGCAACAACAACAATGTATGTGTGTGTGTGTACACACACACACACACACACACACTAAAAATTCCCACTGAACACAAATTATTAGTTTAAATATCAAAATGAGATTGCCCCATTTCAGAAAGTCATTAACACCCAACTCTTCTCTATTTCTCTTTTAAATAATAGTTAATATTTATTCATCACGTATTATATATACTTAGAGTTTAACCTGAGATCTAATTTTAAACCTGATAAGTATATGAGGAAGATACTACTGTGATGACCACCATATTGATGAAGACTATAAGGCTTAAAGAAGTTAAATAGCTTACCTGTCAATGCCTTGAAAACAGGGTTCCAACAAAGGCATTCTATCTCTAGAGCTCTCTCTCTGAAACACCATCTTTCACTGACTGGAAGTGACATACACAAGTGGCGAATGGCTGAACAAGCAAGAGAAATCACGTGCACGGACACTGTACAAACCCAGAGGCTCTTGAACTTGGAGGCTAAGCAAGGTCTCATCACTGGGGCAGAAGTCAATTTCTTTGAATATCATTCTAAATTAGGAAGCCATGATCATGATTTTTGCCCTCTCTTTCACTCTCATTCACTGCCATCTCTTGCACTCTGTCATCATAAAGGTTTTAGGGAAAACCTAGAGGAATAGCCAAATCTCAGATGCTGAGACAGAGGAGCTACTATCCAGGAATACAGGAAATCATCAAGAGAAGGAGGATAGGAATCAGTGATGGCCATCACTGAAAGAAGGTCATGAGCAAAGTGATGGGTTCCCATGGTAGCAGGGGACATTTAATTTAATTTGTAGGGAAAACCTGCTAATCATTGAAAGAGATTAAGAAATGGAGGAAGGCACAAGAGGGTTGGAAAATAGCACTTGTGGAAATCATTAACAGGAAAAAAAAAGATAAAACACAGGCCTCTCAAGGATAATGAAAATCCTCTCATCTAGCATGCCAAGTACAGGTGCCAGAAATGCCCCAGTGCAGCTCCTGGGAGGTCAGGATGTCAGATCTCAGGAGTGGTTGGCTGCCACTTCTCCCTGTCCCTTATGCAAACCACACCCATGGTTCAGATCAGAGGGTAGGGGGACTCAGAACCAGAAGAGGCCATGAGGGAGGGTGAGGGATAGTATAAGAAGAGAATAAAGTCCATATGCCAAAGAAAGGGGTTTGAGTTCTGAATCCCACATGCTGAAGCATGTAAAGGATCTGACAGTACCAGCAGTCTAGGGCAGAACTCCCTGAGAGCAGTCTAGGAGAGTCACCCCATCTTTGCTTAAATTCCTCTGCCAACATGGATCTCATTATTCTTTAGGAAAGCCTGTTGAGTTAAAAAATAGCTTACTGCATGGGGAAGTGTTGATTTTACTGATCTAGAATTCCCTGCTCCCCCTTCAACATATACTTTGATGGCTGAGGTCTAACCTTCCAGCCTATTGCTGAAGACCACCTATAAGGCTGCTTAATTTAACAACTTGGTCCATTCAGGAGGTATTCTAACCTGTACGTATTTGTGGGTTAACATGTATGTGTATACATGCATGTGTGTATTCAATGAATGTCAGCATCTTATGTGTGTTTCCATACAGACAAGTTTCTGCTATTCAATTTACTATTGTACACGTGATAGATTAAAACATGTTGAAGATAGTTTTAGTCCTTAAAGAGCTATGTTCTAACAGGAGAGGGAAATAAAGTACTAAAAAGACAAATATAGAGAACATACTAAATACTAAGTTATTTAATAATTATTATGACCCAATATCATTTTTTATTCTCAAAGTAGGCCTTGGGAGAAAGAAATTGAAGTACTTTCAATTCACAGAGAGAAGTACTTTCTCTGGATCACCCAGATGATAAGTAGTGAGGCCAGGATTTAAACTTGGATATGCTGAGTCTAAACCTGTGCTCTTTCTGCCAGTCACATCTACATACCTGTAATGCAATATATATTATGACACATCATGCTTTATTTGTGACATAATCACATTCATTTCAAAGAAAGAGATGCTTCTTGCCTAGGAAAACCAGAAGTAAGAACCAAAGAAGGCTCCACGGTGGAGGCAGGCATAAGTAAAAGGACAGAAAGGTCCCATATCATGATCCTAATAATGACCAAGATTCTGACATATCTTCATATTCAAAGACCAAAATTGCCCTGACACAGAATAAGTGTCATTGCTAAAACATGTAAGGGCAATTTAGGGTCAGGTATAAAACTACAGAGATTAGAAGTATAGACTAGTCCATAAACTAATCAGTTAGAAATATTTATCTGGCCTTTTGAAATTCAGCATGCAAAATGAAGAATATGGGAGGTGGGTTAGAAAATATGCATTTGAGCCCAGAATCACAAGAACCTAGTTCCATTATTAAACTAACGCCTTTCAATTTTACGTTGTAGGCAATGAGAAACTAGGTAAACACCTGATCAGGGAAATGCTTAAAAAAATCGTTAGGCTGTATATGATATAAGGAGATGAAGAGAGGGGCTTTTTCACCATTCCTGGTTAAAGGGAAGGGATGATAAACCAGTATAATGCTAGGGAGGATGGACGAAGTAGTAGACAGGTATAATTTTATAGAGAAAGAAATGCTGGGACTTGGAAACCCAAAGATTTCGGAACAGGTGAGTATGAGAACAGAGCTGAATGAAACTCTAAGTGTTAAGGACAGGGTAAGAGGAATATAGAAATATGAAAACCTAGAAGAAAAGTTCATTTGAAGGGCAAGATGTTCCACAATACTCCCAGCTTGACATAAAATTGAAAACAAGTGATAGTGTTCCTTTGGAAGTTCTCTACAGATGATGACCTTCTTCACAGGTTTAAATGAAGGATGAGACAGAGCAGCTTTGAAAAATACAAGAGGGGGGCCCATAAAAACTGGAATTTATTTACAAAAAATTGTGTATTTATTCTTACACTTTTAAACATCAGTCACCTTCAAAGTACTCTCCATTTGACACAATACACCTATCAAGACGTTTTTTCCACAGCTCAAAACAGTTTTTGAACTTGTCAATTTTGATGCCTTTTAGTGCTTCTGTCATTTTTTGTTTCACCACTTTCACACTGGCAAAATGTTTCCCTTTGAGGACTTTTTCATCTGGGTAAACAAAAATTTACTTAGGGCGAGATCAGGTGAATAGGGAGGGTGGGGCGTGGGAGTCATGTCGTTTTTGGTCAGTAACTGCTGAACACTCAGTGCAGTGTGGGCAGGTGCACTTATAAATCATCCATCAGGAAATGGGCAAATACACTGAAAGAGTCTTCAAAAAAAAATTCACTGAGGCCAAACACAGTCTCTCACAATCCCACCACCTGGTACACCAATACAGGTGGGTTTCTAGAGTCCACCAAACAGGGAAAGCCTGTATTACATGGGGCCTGCCCTGCAGAAGATAATTCCTTTTTTGGGGGGGTCCCCCCTCGTAATGATGCTCTCTTCAGAATATAGTACCAAATTATCAAGTTATTTTGAGAGAGCAGAGTGTTACTATTTTTTGGTAGCATCATTAGATTCCACCTCATTTCCAGTCTGCAGAACCTGGGAGAGAAAAATGCAGAGGATTCTTTTGTTATTGAATATGTTCAACCCATCTGTGGAAAAAGAAAAGATTATAGTCATCTCATGCCCCATCCTCTAAGTCCCTTTGGCATGAGTGGCTTAGAAGTCTGGAAGATGCTTTGTTCAATGACTGGCATACCTGCAGGAAGACGAGAAAGGGTCATGGTAACCTGGTGAACATAAAACAAACTACCTATCAAACATACATAATAACAAAAAAATCTGAAATTGGCCCGGCAACAATATTCCACAAGAACTGGAGGATGAGTGGTATGGCATGAGCTAGAGTAAGAAAAAGAAACTATTTTTAAGTCCTGGAGTGTTTTCTGACCATAGCCAGGTATGTTGACAAAGTTCATGGGTCTGCCTCTTACCCTTGAGGTTGGAGGAAAGGACCCTGGTTAAGTATGTTAGTCCAGCTATACAGACACATGTGACTTTAATAACTGGATGCAGAGCCCAATAGACATGAGGCCAACAGGAAATATGTACCAGCAGAGCAGTTCTGAGAAGAAAGCTCTGTGGAGTGTGGTCACAGGGAAGCTTCAAGGAGAGTTGACGCTCATTAGTCCCTGGTATGGTGGGGTCACTGGAGAGAGAACAGCATGGTGCTTAAATAGCACAGGCTCTTTATCCAGATAAATGTGGGTTTAAATGCCATAACCATAACTTGATAACACATAACATATTTTTATATTTATATTATTTATTTCTCATCTTAAAAATAAAATTGAAACACTTCTCACTAATGGACACCTCTCATTGATATCTTCCCATTGATGTTCTCCCTTCCTTTGGTAAAAGTTCCCCAGGCTTTCCTGGGGGGCATCACCATTTCTTATTTTCTGTCTATGTTGTTGATTGGGATGGACTGTACCTCCATGTCTAAATGTGAGCATGTTACCTAGTCAGGACCCATAAGATTTATTCCCAGGGTTTTTCCTGGAATAACAGGTGAAAAGGTGTTTTCTTTTCCACTTAAGTAAACCTGGGATGAATTAAGGTGGTAGGGGCCACGGAAGGAGAGAATCTGGCTGAGAGTGAAGCTAAAAGAGAGGACAGTGGAGCTGAGCAATGGGGAGAGAACAAGATCTGATTATTTTAATGAGCATCTGTATCTAATGCAGCCCAGATCAAGTTAGGCCTTCTGATTTTCCAGACCCATGAGCCTGTATCTCTTGTTCATATTTTCCCAAAAAATAGGTTGCATATTTTTGTCACATCTTGACAATGAGTTTTGATCAATAAATTATTGCATATTATTGATTTGAGAATTGTAAAAATATATATGCAAGAGAGGTTAGTACACAGCCTGGCACATGTGATGAACAACCATGACTCGTTGCTAAAGAAATGAGGGAAGTCATTCACATTAATGGCATTGACCAATGGGGTAGAATGAAAGTGTGTATACATGCTCAAACATATTAAGGATAGAGTTATCGCTCTGTTAAATAACACCACTGCCATATGCCCCCTGAGGGACATTATTGTAATAAGGCTGGTATTCTAGAATAACAAAGGTTCACTGTTGAGCCAACTCTTAATTTTCGATGTGTGAATTAGTCACAGAAAATATGTAATCAACCTTCATCTGCCCTATTTCCAGCCAGTCCCCTATATGTCATAAAAACATAATCAATAAGGTAAGTCTGAACCTATTTTTAATTAAGTGAAGCAGCCCTAAGATTGCCTTGTCTTTTGCATAGATAATAGATTGCTGAGTGGGCTATCATTGAACCTGTCTTCCAATGCATTGACCCAAACTTGAATCAGAGCCCAACAAACCGCATTCATTGACCTCTAATAGCAAATTTGGCTTCTGGTAAAAGTTTCACTAATTCAAAGCATGTGGGTACCACTGTTCCTCCAAACCATGTTCCTCTTCAATGTCAAATTCAACATTTAGGTTCTTAACTACTGAACTGTTAACAGTTATTACTAGAAGATTTTGGGGGGGAGGAAATATGTCTTTAATTTGGGGCTGATCTTTACTACTGCAAACAAGGGCTGAAAACCCAGAAAGACCAAGTTTCAAAACTTGTTTGTATTACATAATATATATTATATTGAGTAAATTACCTAACTTCTCATTTTATCAAAATGAGGGTAATAATCCCTACCTCACAATCTTGTTATGAGAACCGAATGGTAAGTTTTATCATGTGCTTGAACCACTGTAGTTACTTAACAAATACGAATCCCTATTATGAAACTTTATCTTGCTGATGCTCAGTTCTCCCATCCGTATTTTTTCCCTTAATGAGAAATCCATTTGTTTTCCTTTTTAGGAATGACCTCTCCCTTGTTCTTAAACTATGCAGTTTGACTAGGTCTCAACCCAACCTCCTTTTTTAGTTCCCAGAGTAGATATGTGTCTAATCTGCATGAGTAATGCATCACCTTACATAACCCTGACCCAAGCCAGGCCACTCAGACTCAGTCCCTGGATAGAGAGGGAAAGAGGCAGACTGATTTGATGGGGAGTCAAAGATGTTGGGATGTAAGGCTAAGCTGATGATAATGCCCCTCACAGCCACCAACTGGGGAGAGCCAACCCGGGAATGAAACCAACACAAAGGACATCAAAGCTAACAGATGTGGAAAGTCAGCCACTGCTACTAATATTATTACTGTTAGTCAGTGTGTACTCAAGACAATCCTAAGGTGCCAGGAATAGAACCTATTTACAAGAAATATCTCATTTAATGAAGTAGGCATTACCCTCATTTTACAGAGAACAAAATGGAGGCACACAGCGGTTATATAACTTCCCCATGTCCCCTTACTTAGTAAATGGCAAACCCGGAACTCATACTTCAGTATCCCTAAGGCCCCGAACCTCTAGTCTGTACTGCCTTCCAACAGAATTGATTTCTGAAGAGCAATATTGTGGTAGGATGTGTTTGATAATATACCCTATACATATAAATTGGTTTTGGAAGCAATTTGAACTCCTTGGAGGAATACTTCCATTTATGTTAGTCATTGTAGTGCTAACAGCAACCACTGAGATAGTATAAGTTTTCATATTCCATAATTATTTTACATTTGCCAATGACTATTTCCAGGCAATAGTAATGCCACCCCCAAAAGAGATACATCTCAAGTATACTAGTTTATGAGGAAAAGATATAAATTCATCCTCGTTTTTCTCTATGGGAAATACTAAGTTACTCAGGGTAACTTAACAATTCAATTTAGCACTAGAAAAGCTCCCTGGTGTCCCTTCTACACCCCCAGAGCAAGGCTCCGAGCAGACATGATTAAAGGGGGCTTCTTTTCATTACACCTGCTGAATAATCCTAGACAGCCCCATAGTTCCTATGAATTTGAATTAACTGGTTTCCAGCAGCAATTCTAATATACACGGCTTTGATTGACACCTTGCCTGCCAGCCTTAGGTTGTACAGTGGTAGAAAATACAGACCATGTGGACGGAGACCAAGAGATTTTCCTTAACAGTCACATGCACTGTGCAATTCACAAAGTCTCATGCCCTCTCTAGGAAAATCAACTGAGCTTAAAGAACCCATGGGGCCATTGGCCAAGAGATACACATGTTTGTGTCTCCAGCTAGAGAGATACACATGTGTGCATGGTGGCCGAACGAGCCTTGAGTTTTCTCTCCTCACACGCCTGAATGGCTGGATTTCCAGGGATTGCTGCCCCAGCCCAGAAAAGAGGGTGAACAGGTACAGGCAACAGAGCCAACAGATTTGGTAGAGCATAGATGTCAGAGCAAAACGGCCTGCATTTACATCCTCACTCTATTGCTTCCTGGCTGTGCGACCTTGGCTACATTACTTAACCTCTACGTGCCATAGGTTCCCCATCTGTTAATGATGATAATGCAAAGGCTTACTTCACAAAATTGTTATGAGGATTAAATAGCTCTGAATAATGCTTATCACACTGTTAGGGCTTGAATGGAGAAGACTGTCTCTCCCCAAACTCAGAGGGACAGCGTACTATTTATTTTACTTAACAGACAGAATGATTAGAATTCATACACAACCATGTGTAAAGTTTTTATATGAATGATCATAATGTAACATTTGGTTACAAGGGTTTTGATAATCAGGTTTTCAGATAGAAGACCCTTATTCAAAGAATAGATAAGAATGGGTTGCAATTAGCACACGCTGAAGCAATGATGAGGATTCACTCACCTCACAATGTGTGTGCAAACAAGACCTTCAGTGAGGTGAGCTGTAAAATATTGTATGCCATGTGCCACTTACATGGGAAATAGTCCCATCCCAGTTCTTTTTGCTTGCCTGTCCTTTAGTCAATGTTTTTCTCTGTTCCCATGGATAGGAATAAACTTCCATCCAGTCCTCTGTGAATTGTAACTCTCTTCCTTCTAGTGCTGGGTTCATGTGGAGATATTTTCAGTCACTTGGAGCAGGACTTGAGGAAAAATTTTTCCCTCACATGTTCTAGTAGGCAAAGCATGAAGTCCATTTCCAGGTTAAACTGGGAAAACCCCATTAATTTAGTCCTTCATTTATTTACTTTCCAGGACCATTCTGTGCCTATACATAACACCAAGTGAAAGAGAAAATAAAAAGATAAAATAAAACATGAACCTTCTTTCCCCAAGTGACTTTATAATTTCTAGCCAAAACACAGAGAGGTGTAGGGTGTCTCATGACACAGGAATAAAGGACACAGAGTAAGAGAGAAAAAGAAGTGCTGCTCAGAGAAGGGAGAGTCAGTGACAGCTAGAGCTGAATTCCTGGGAGAGGCCAGTGTGGGTGCCCAAAGCGGCGCTGGAGCCTTTCCTGAGCAAGAGCAGCGTGGGGAAGAGGGGAGCAGCTTCTACGCATGAACACGTCCTTTAGTTATAAATGTCTCTTTATGATGCGGGGGGAAAAAGATATTCCACATAGAGGTCTCTATGTGTTATCTTTGACCAGTTTGTTTGCGAATGGCTTGTCTTTCACTTTTCCAGGCAGTTTCATTCACATTTTAAGAGATTTCTCTACTGCAGGTATATGGCTTTCAACTCCCACGGGGGTATGAGGGCAGTGTTTGAAAGTAAGAAATATAAAAATGCATTCCTCTTAGTAGTACGTACAAGTCCAAAGGCTGATGAGAGGCAGTGTGATTTCAGGAGCAAAGGGGAGGCACCTTTTACTGTCCTATCCGCAGGGAGCTCATGGGCTCCGAAAAGCTCATTGCCTCAATGACCATGAATGATGTGAATGAGGCACAGTGAAACTCTTGTCTGAGACAGTTCTTTATAGCACTGTTTACAATAGCAAAAGTCTGAAAACAACTTAAATGATGTTTCCACCAGCAGATTAGATACATTAGGGTAAACAGTCACATCTTTTGCCAGGTTTAGGTGGTAAATTCTAAGAGATTGTCAAGGGATGTCAAAACTACACTAGAATATCCATACTGTGTTCTTTCTTTGCCAGGATCTAGGCCCTAGGAAATACAAAAGCCACATGGAACATGTGTCATTTCCTTTCTTTTCCACTGTCATCACCCATTCCCATGGAGGGAGGCCACATTTCGTTTAATCAGGAAGATGGACTATGACAGATCTCAGAGCGAAGGGGGAGGGGGGACTGCAAGAGGTTAGCCAAAGAACATATATGCATATATGCATAGCTCATGGACACAGACAACAATGTGGTGAAGGCTGGTGGGGGTGGTCTGAGTGGAAGGGGAGGGGGCGGGGGGAAATGGGGGACATCTGTAATAATGTCAAGAGTTTATATATATATAAACTCTTTATATATATATATAAACTCTTATATATATATATATATATATATATATATATATATATAAAACTTTCTCTGCCTCTTTTTCTTTTGTTGTCTGTTCCCTTCCTTCTCCTCTCCTCCCCTCCCTTCCTTTACCCTTCCCTCCCCACCAAATGTCTCTTTCCTCTCACACACATCCCACCAATACATACAATTTATTTTTGTACATTAAATAAGTCTAGGATTCACCTCCAATCTATATTCTTAGAGTAAAATGATACCTAGCTATTTGAAAAAATGATGACATGTATTGCAAACTGTATCCCCACAATCAAACAAATAAACAGACAAGGCACAGAACAGTGTGCACAAGCTAACATTTGTGTAAAGGCAAATCTGTGGGCTGAATGTTTTTGCCTTTCTCAAATACATAGGTTGAAGCCCTAACCACCACAGTGACAGTACTTGGAGATTTGGGAGGTAATTAGGTTTAGATGAGGTAACGAGAGTAGACTCACAGGATGAGATTCATGTCTGAATAAGAAAGGAAACAGACCAAAGCTAATGCCCTCTCTACCATGTGGTGGGTGCTCAACATTTGTCGCCCCTCTCTTCCTTCTCCCTTTTGTAATGGGAGTGCCTACCCCACTATTGTATTGAGAGTGCTCATGATTTACCTGGTTTTACAAGTTCACAGATCGAAGAATTTTTGCCTCACTATGAATCATACCTTGAGTCTCATCTATCTGATTTAAATTATACTCAGATGAGACATTGGACTTTAGACTTTAGGGATGATGTTGGAACAAGTTAATACTTTCAGGGTTCTTGGAATGGAAAGAATATTTTTTGCATGTGGGAAAAGTATGAATTTGGGGGGCTGGGATGTTATGGACTGATTTATGGCCCGTAACACATATGTTGAAGCTCTAATCCCCAGTGATGGTATTTAGAGGTGGAGCTTTTGGGAAGAAACTAGGGTTGGATGAGGCCATTAGTATGATGGAATTAGTATATTTATAAAAGAGGAAGAGCTCTCTCTTTCCTTTTATGATGTGAGGACATAGAAACAAGGAAGCCAAGCCCTCTGCAATTTCTTGAAATATTCTCTGAAATACTCTGGCCTTTACCAGAGAGTAAATATACCCGCTCTTTGAACCTGAACTTCCTAGCCTTCAGAACTATAAGAAATAAATGTGTAGTTTAAGCTACCCAGTCTGTCTTTTTTGTCAAAGTAGCTTAAGCTGATTGAGGATATATTTGGTAATTCATAGAACATTTCTGGAAGGATAAATAAGAAATTATGAATATTGGTTGCATCCCATGTATTAAAGAGAAGGTCTAGGAAACCTGAAATCAGGAGTGAGAGGAAGATCTACTTTTAGACTACATAAGATCTACTTATTTAAAATGAAAACCTTTATTTGAACATGGAAAAAATGTGCATAATGTTTTTAGTAATAAAACTAACTATTAAAATTTTAAGTGTCTGTACCACAAGTCACATCAAAATATAACAAAACAACAGTTACAAAGTCTCTGCTGTTCAGTAATCTCAATAATCTATTTTGGGTTCATTAAGTAATTTGTGACACAGCTTTAATATTCCCTTCAAATGTTTACTACTCCAATTCCACTTTCTGTCCAAGAGGGATGTGGGCATATCTCAATTACAACAGACCTCCTGTGAAAGTTCTGGGTGAGAAAAAGGATCCAGTGCTTATTTACTAGGTGATATCTTAACATGCTGCAAAAGAAAATGAGACTTTTTTAACAGCCAAGTAGTATCCCAGAAGAAAATTTTACCCTTTGCGACAGCATGGATGGACCTGGAGAACATTAGGCCAAGTGAAATAATCCAGTCAGAGAAAGACAAATACCATATGATTTCATTCATATGTGGAATCTAATGAACAAGCCAAATTAACAAACAAAATAGAGACAGACTCATTGACAGAGAGCAGGACGAGAGCTATGGGGCTTGAGGGAGGGGAGGTTAAGGGCTACAGGGATTGAGCAAAAAGAAAAAAGGACTCATAGGCATGGATGACAATGTGGTGCTTGTGGGGAAGGGGCTTATAAGGGGACTAAATGGTAATGGAAAAAATACAATAAATTTTTTTTAAAGAGACTTACCAGTAGAACCTGTTTGGTACAACCCCTTCCTGAATAAGCTGCCACCTTCTCCCAAATTCAGCAGAGCTGTACAACTGTAGAGAAAAGAAATTTCTTAGCACCATGACCCTGTGGCACACTGAATACACAAACATCAGTTCATCGGATCAGTAATAATAGTGATAGTACATACCATTTATTGAGCACCTGCCACATGCCAGGTGAACAGTCCACACATCATTTTTACTCCTCACATACATTTTGCAAGGCAAGTATTAATATCCCCATTTCACAAGTGAGGACACTGAGGCTCAGGAAGATGAATTACTGGAAATCACATGTCCTCCAAATATTGGAATGGACTGGGATTCATCTCTCATTCTACCTGGTGACGAAGTCAGCTGACCCACCTGACCTAGCTTATGCAGGTCATCGTGTGGGATACGCAGAAGTGCTAAATCTAGACCTGGCCCTTAAAGAGGAGATAAAATAACTTGAATCTGACTAAAATAATGAGAAATGCCTAAAAGAGCCAGGGATAAAGAGATGCAGAGGGAAAGACTCAGCCGTTGATCAGGGATGCTTTACAGACATTGTGGAGATTCAGCTGGGATCTGAAGGCATAACAGCCATCACACTGACAAAAATAGGACAAGCACAGAGGGAACAACATAAGTCAAAGTGGTGAGATATGCAGGACAAGATGTGAAGAAGGCTGGCTTATCTAAACAAGTTTAGATGAAAATGTTGATGCAAAGGCTTTGAATGGCATGTTAGGGAGACTGGAATATATCCTACAGGCAAGAGAAGCCAGTGTTGGTCTTTTTAACAGTTAACAGAACTTCAGGCTAAAAAAGGAGCTGGTATTGCCTAAGTTCTTACTTAGTCATCCAAATGCTCCTTGTGTACTATTTCAATTAATCCATACACCATCCCTGTGATACATGAAGTTATTATGATCATTTTATAGTTGGTTATATATCTGGTAAGAGTTCAAGTCTATTCATTACACTGTGTCAGTATTCCTCAAGGGCAACTGCATAGAAACACTACCCATGAGAGAGGATCTAACCTTCCATTACTGCATCTTCTCTTACATCCTGTTCTTCCTTGCTCAACGACACCCCTGGGATTCTCTTGTGCCTCTGGAAGTGTCCCTTGATGGCAGCCCAGAGATCCCTGTTGCTGTAGGCATTCTGGTTCTCACAGGCCACTGGCTTTTGTCTCGACAGATATCATTTGGAACATCTTCTTTCTGCTACGTGCTTGGTCTGTAACTCACTCGCAAACCCAAACCTCCAACACTGTGTTCACCAAATCCCAGAGTGAACAAACTGTGAGTCACTGTGTACTGAGTACTTTGACTGCTGGGCCTCTTCCTCTCTCCCCAGCCCCAGCACTCAAGGAAGAGTCGGATGGCTCACCAAGGCTGCAGATACACCTGGCGTGTCCAAGGAACAAGGCAGCTCAAGTGAGTAAGCACTGACCCTTGAAAAAGTTTTCTATATCATTGTGCCCACGGGATCAAAACATATCCTAAAGCCAAAAAAAAAAAAAAAAAAAAAAAAAAAAAGCTGAAATATCTGGCTACTATAGCAAGCAGTTCAATTAGTTCCAACCACAGGGTATTTGAGCATCCAGACAAGGAGGATCTGTGGCTTTTTCTTTCAAGTCTTGTTATTCTTTTCTGTCCCATCATGGGGCAGAAAGATTCATGTGTCCCACAGAAGAAAGATTTCCTGAGTACATTTCATGCTTGATTAATTTTAAAAGTGCTAAGGAGAGAAGTAGGTGCAGCTCCCTTTTATAAAGATAACAGAAGATGGGACAACTCACTCTTAATTCAAGCCCAAGCAGCCAGATCACCCATGTCCTGCTTCTTACTCTCCAGTGTGTCCTGAATACTTTGCATTTTAACACGTGGACTGCTATACCCACAGCGATATACTAGGGAACGTATGCTTCTCCCTCTCCCCTTACTCTATCTTTTTTAAACCCAGAACCACACTTCTTTGCATGAATGTAAAGGGAACAGGTTCACACCATTGTGCGTTCCTCTGTCAATATGTAAACATATAATGATATCTATATCTGTATACAAAGATTTATGCCAATGCAACAGCATTGGGACAGTGTAAAATAATTTTGTGTGAAGGCCGATTCACATAAATGCTGAAAATCATATATAAACTCTGGGAGCTCATAGGGCTGCACCAAGTGATGACCATCCCTGCGCCCATGCGGAATTTGTCTCCGTGAAGAATCGTTGGGTGTCTGCATCTGTGTGTGTGTGTATTTTTTCCCCTTCTATGTCTTTTTAAATTGATCCCCACAGGCTTGGACTCCAACATGTGGACCAGTCAGGTATATCCCATAATATTTGTTTTTATCTTCTTCAAGGGGCTGCTTTGTTATTTGTGAGCATCCAGAGGCCTCTTGAGCAGTGGGTGTACTGAATAACCCAATAAAACAAACTTCTCTTACGCAGCTCAGTGACATTCTCTTCGGGCTCCTCTCTCGAAAGGCACCTTTTGCCGTCTCTCCCTCCCACTCACACATGGGCATATTCCCCTGCCAAGCCTCCATTCTTGCTACCCACTCAGGCCGAGGTGGCTCTGAATGTGTCTACCTCAGTGACTACCAGTCTTCTGTCTAGCCCCAGATCAAGGTCACCTTCTCTGTGAAGCCTTTCCTAACACATTAAAATTTGCAGTGACCTCATTTCCAGAGAACTATGGCATAGTAAAAGTTGCTGTCACATGACAGGATGCATATTTATATTAACTTTCTTAGTAGACTTTCAAGGGAGCTTTCTATGAATGCAAGACAGAAACTCCTTCTTACCTAAAAATTACCCTAAAATATCTGAGACTGCAACCTATGTCTTTGATGGGAGGTCGCAAAGATTTTATATGTCAGGAATCCCATCACTCTCTATCTACACAGTGTCTATAGCACATAGAAGATGATAAAGGGGAAAAAAGTACAGATTTTGCACCATGCAAATCCCTTAGTGATGAGTGTATCTAGTACAGTCACTGGTTTCACAATGGATGGAAAAAGATAATTTATCAGAGGAATATGCTGTACTTCCATAGATCAATAACTAGAGGCCTACACCTAAATAAACAAAAACCAAATAAATAAAAACTATATATATATAAAATAATATAAATATATAATAATATCTATATCTGTATACAAAAATTTATGCCAATGCAACAGCATTGGGACAGTGTAAAATAATTTTGTGTGAAGGCCGATTCACATAAATGCTGAAAATCATATATAAACTCTGGGAGCTCATAGGGCTGCACCAAGTGATGACCATCCCTGCGCCCATGCGGAATTTGTCTCCGTGAAGAATCGTTGGGTGTCTGCATCTGTGTGAGTGTGTATTTTTTCCCCTTCTATGTCTTTTTAAATTGATCTGCACAGGCTTATATATATATCAGCACCTTTGAAACTCCCAAGGGTTTGCAGCAAGCAGTTCGTGCATATTCATTCACCCTTGGACAAAGCTCTGTATCCTCCACCTACCACTTCAAAGATTTGCTCCCTAAGAAGTTAATTGTCCAGCCTGGTGCTCTACCAAGAAAAGGAGAAAATGACTCAGTCATTCCAGTTAATGTGTTAATTAAACCTGCAGAGTCTGACAGCAAAACTCTCCACTGAGCAGGGAACAGTATCAAAGCCTTGCTGTCTCGGCCACAGTGGGAGGCTTTGCGTTAAAAAGAGTCAATGTCCTTTAATAATGGTTGTGGCGTCGGCAGCACCTGGAGAAGATTCAGTCCCTCTCTGTATGTCTCTGACTCCTCTTTCTAGGACTGTTAGAACACAGAGCTGAGAACTATCATCACTGTGTGTCACCTCCTGAGCCTACAGAGGACTGTGGGGAGGACGAGAGGAACTCAACCAGTTTCAGGAGAAAAACGTCCACCTGCGAACCTGTCATTCGAGGAGTGGTTTGCATTTTGTTTTTGTTTTCCTAACACTAGTACAAACTATTGATGGGGAGATTGAAGGAGTAGAAAGCTCATAAAGGGAGGGGGGAAAGATTCAAGGCAGAAAATCCTTTCTGCCTAAAATCATTCTAAACTATCGGGTGCCACTTCCCTGCCTCCGTAAGTGGAACTCAATGAGCTCAGACTTGATGCTCAGCTATGGTCAAGACCTATTAGCAGCCTCAGGGCCTAAACCTCCTCTCTGTCGTCATTCTGGTCTGGAGCTGTCAACTCTTCTCCCTGCCATGCTCCTCTCCTGAATAGTTCTTTCTTCCTTTCCTCCCTCCTTTCCTTCCTCCATCCCTCCCTCCCCCCTCCTTCCTCCCTTCCTCTCTTTCACATTGGCTTGTTTTCTTGTCATCTGTCTTTATCTGCATTAAGAAGAATACAGAGAAAAGATACAGTTAATTGTCAAGGTTAGTTTTGTTATGAGCTTTTTTAAAATCCTTACCCAAGGAAATATTTATTAATTTTAGAGTGAGAGGAAGGGGGCAGGGAGAGACAGACAGACAGACACATCGATGTGAGAGAGAAACATTGACTGGTTGCCTCCCATACTGGCCCCAAGTGGGGATCAAGCCCACAACTTAGTTATGTTTCCTGACTGTGGATCAAAACCACGACCTATTTTTAGGGTTCAGGGCAAAGCTCCAACCAACTGAACCACCCAGCCAGGGCTGTAATGAGCTTTTAATCAATTGTTCAATCATCTCTGGGGCGACCCTTAGGAGGGAGAGGGTCACAGGGTTCAAGGAAGCAAAAAGAAGGATGCTAACTGGGGTAGGGAAAGAGATCCATCAGCTTTGCCCAGGATTTCTAACCTACAGCAGATTAAGATGGGGTGCGAAAAGGGGGTCTGAAAGCCGCTGTTTCCGACTTGCATTTTCCATCTTCTTACCACTCACATTTGACTGAATCCCTGGAAGAGCACCCTCCTTCTTTAAGGAGAAATTCAGTTTCCTTATGTTGCTGTGAAATCTTGCAGTCGTCACGGTCCCTGAAAAGTCTTCTCAATATTCCTAAATTGGATCAATCAACCCCTCTTTTCAGATTGTTACATAGGCCCCCATTAGGCATTTTCATTTGCAGCCAGGAAATCGGTCCAAGGACACAATTCCATAGAAGGTAAAAATGACAACATGTTTTAAGTTTTCAGTTGATGGGATGGGAAGCGGTTCACCACAAAGTTCCCTGTGGTGACTTTCCCAGTCAGGAGGCAGGTTCCTAGGTCTCCTTCTCACTGGATCCTTGAGAGGCTTCTGCGCTGGCGGAACACTTCCTGCTGTCCGCTCTTTTCAAGGTTGCCTGCTCCCTCCTTTTTGCTTCTCTGCCCTTAACACTGCAGAGGCAGGGGGCCTGCAAATTGCACTTCTTGAAAAGGCTGACAGAAAACCCTGCCAGTTCTGTTTTATTTGCCTCATCCTAACACAGCCTTGGGGGTGGCCTGGGTACAAATCTCTCATCCACCTCATGATTCTCCACTGCTCACTGAAGTTACTGCATTCTTTTTAGCCAGAAAGAGATGGTACCTTCAGGACTTCAAATGAATCCCTAATGCCAGGCCTGAGGCATAGCAAATATCAAGCTCTTTCTTCCACAGGAAGAAAGCCAATCTGCCCAGAGAAACCCATGATCTTCAGGAAGATGCTCTGGTCCACAGCACAGGAAAAGGCCAGAGCTCACTCCAAGGGGAAACTGCAGTCTGTGGTACCTAAAATAGTCTCATGAAACTTCACTACATGCTGACATGAATCTTTTTCCTGGCTGGTGGGTACAAGGGTAGATAATGAGAAAACCATGGTGGCCACTCCAGACCAACCCTCCCACCCCCACCAGATATACAAAGTTCCTCAAAGAAAAAGCTAGCTTATCAGGACATATCACAGACAATGCATAGTAACATTATGTTCAGATGCCAGAGAGGAAGAGTTGGGAACCTGCCAAAGCCTTCCTGGTAGGCTTAGAGAGCACAGCTAAAATTTCTCAATGTGAAGATGTGAAGGAACAGCGTTCCAGGGCAAACAGGTCAGTCTGAGCAAATCAAGAGAGCAGCAAAGCTCCGAGTGGCATTACTGTTGGCTGAGGCGCGTACGGAAAAGTGAAGCAAGAAGAGAGGCTACCACCGGTGCCTGGGGGCAGGTTGGAGGGATGCCATCCTACCTGAGCTGGTGGGGGCGAATGTAGACTGCACCCAAATATCTCAGGGGTCAGAAGGCAAGAGCGAGTGGGGTGAGGACTTATCACTGGCTCCATCAATCTGTCCCCAGCCTAGGTGTATCAAATGTGTCATCAGCCATTCCCCAATTGTCACTGAAGTCTGTCACATGTCCCACTGTGTTTGGCACTGTGAGTCAGGCTTGGGGCATTAGAAATCTGGAACTGGGGTTAGCTGGGAAGGAAGGGTCACTATGAGACGGTGGTCCAGGTCCATTTATGAACACTTCCCTGGCACCGTGGTCTGGAAGTGCAGAGGACAGACAATTATGAGATGGAATCTTGGCCTTAAATGTTCTCTAATATAAATGGAGAAATAAATACAAGATAGATAAAATAATTAGTAGCTAAGGTAAGAATCCACATCATAAACCCCGTATGATCATACCATTATTTAAAGGCATAGATGAAGCAGTTAAGCAGTTTTCAGAGACAAAATAAGCAGAAGGACAAAACTGTCCACTGGAACGTAATTGGAACGGTGTCTCAGTAAGATATGCATTAGCAATGTGAGGATGGAATGGAGGAAAGATATCAGTGAGAGGGTGACCGCCACGGGCCAGGGATGTCTGAGTTAGTGAGGTCCCCTGGGTGTGAGAAGAAAAGGGAATAATATTTTAAAAATAAACAAACAAGCAAAACTAAACCTAATTAAAAAATATCTGACCCAATGAAGAGCAGAAGAGAGGGTCAGTTCTGAGAGCTCCTGTCATTTTGCCTGGGGCAGGGGGAACATTTGCATACAGATCCCCCGGATGGAGCTGGGACAAGGCTGGGGGAGCAGGGGCACCGGGGTCACAGCACCGGTGTCTCCCAAGGCATCTCAGCTGCTGTGCTGAGTCGCAAGGGGCAGCTGGGGGCCTGGCAGCCAGCCAGCAGCCATTTCCCTCTTGCTCGCAGGTCCCTCCCGCTCCCTCCCTCTCCAGCCTCGATCATGGTCCTTCTGTTGTGAAACTCAGCTCTTTAAACAGGCACCATGGCATCTGTCAGAGGGGACAGGTCTCATGGTAGGTTGGGCAGGAAGGACATGGTGAAATAAAAAGGGGGAAAAAAGGGCAATTAACGGAAAGAAAAACAGCATCTCAATGGCTCTTCTAGGGAGGTCAGTGTGTTAGTGCTGCAAGGAGCGGGTGTGAAGACAGTGAAGCTCGGATTAGACCCCTAGCTCTGCCACTGCTTGATATGCTACCTGGAGAAACTTCCTTAACCCCTCTCAGCCTCGGACTTCCCAACTGTTAAACAGGCATAATGGTACATCTTATGTTCAGTATAAGAATAAAGTTGGCTGATGTGAAAAATCTAAGTACAGTGCTTGCTACAGAGCAAATAGTCATTGCTTGTTCTTTGCCCCCACCCCAGCCCATTCTGCTACCAATCACCGCCTTCAGACACTGCGGGAGGGAGAAACGGGATGGCAGAGAAATACAGCTGTGGTTGCTTTTTCCCTCCAGACATCCCAGAAGCAAGGGAGGATCTTAGACACCGTTTCCACATCCCAGCCTCTGAGGTGGATGGCTGCTCAGCATGGCCCTTTCCAGAGCAGGGGAGCCTCTCTGGCTCGGGTCACAGGCCTTCTTGTTCTGGGATATTTTCTCATTAGATCTGAAAGTTAGATCAGCAAGGGAGGCAGTGGAGTTCAGCGAGTCGGGAGAGTGAGCCCCTTGGAGATCTGTGTTTGTGTCTTTTCATCTGATAATATTTTATACGAATTGCGTAGTTCAGTTAAGGGACCTGTCAATTTTAGGAGGGTACCTGACTTTGGGTTTCTCTTCCTCTTGCCAGCTTTGGGATCCTGGCTGGGGCTTGGAACCTTTTAACACTGTGCCATGTAATCTGGACTTAGAATATCCTACTATAATGAAGATAGGAGGTTGGCAAGATGATAATTTTAATTTTTAAAAAAAGGTAAAAACAATAGCATCAACTATACAAAATATGTCTATTTTTTCCTTCCCCCAAAACCATTCCTCTCCTTGACACCATCCTTGGTTGCGACCGCTCTTCGCAAGAAAACCTGAGCATTTCTAGATTTGTAAAGGGCCACCCTTAGAGATATGCCTTTTTCTGGGTATCCCTTAAGCTCATTTAAAAAAGAGGTCCATACTCTCTTACGAGGTCAAATGGCCTCCACATTTTTCCACTAGTACCTGAACTAAGGAGGCATCTAATTAATCTATTCAGACAAATATTGGTGGATAGGCAGGATCAAAAGAACTGGCTAAAAAGTTGCACAAGCAAAAATGCAACTCTATTTTAAAGCTACAATGGCTACCAAAGAGCATAACTGTGCCTGTCTAAACCAGAATCCCAATGACTCCTTTTAAAATGGCCATTTTTCCCTGTTTTTGCAGCTCATTTCATTCAAATCATTAGGAATAGGTAGATCAAACTGTCCAAGGTAGCAATTGAAAAATAATGATACAAATTGGTTAAACAAGGTATCTAAAGTGAACAGCAGGCCTTCCTTGTTTGCATATGAGGGCATTTCAGCTTGAAAATTTGTTTTATAAACAAACATTGGGGTTGATATTCAGCAAGCTCCCCAATTTCCACTCTAATTGCTAGTTTTGTATTTGGATACTTAAATTATGTATATATTCATGAAATTAGAAATCAGCCCTGACATTGGGAAATTTCAAGCACGTGGAAATCCTGCCAAACCAGCATGGTATGCAATGCTCAACATATTCCTTATAAATAACTGAGTGCCTTTTTACTTAATGTAGTGCCTTGGGGAAACGTGATGGCATTAGGTAGATATCAGTTTCCTAAGTGTTTGTGCTTATGCAGAAATCATTTGAATATCCCCGGGGGTTTGAATTTCAAGGATCCATTTATCTTTTATTTCAATTTGCCCTTTGACATTAAGGGGCTGCTAGGTCTATTAAAAAACAAACGGAGTTACCACAAAGACACATATTGAATGCTTTAATATTTAATGTGTTACTGTTATTATGATCAATAATATTTTGTGAGCATTGCCTATCTTCCTTGCCCCATTCATTTTAGTTTCATGGCACCTTTTAGTGATTGACTAAGAAGGCATTCAGGCACTGAGTAAAGTGCCTGCATTACAACTTCAGGGGGTAAAAAGACACTGAACTACTGCTAAGGCAGCCTTGTATCTAAATTCAGTGACACCACACGAGGTCATCTATCTCTCAGGTCTTTGAATAATACATTGTGCAGAATCTGTGCTTGCTATGCACCAGACTCAGTGTTAAGTGTTTTACATATGTTATCTCAGCATTCTCAAACAGACCTATGAGGCAGGTGCTGTTATTGTTCCTTTCACTTTACAGTTGGAGAAACTACAAAATTTGCCCTGGCTGGTATGGCTCAGTGGATTGAGCGCCAGCCTGTGAACCAAAGGGTCACTGGTTCGATTTCCAGTCAGGGCACATGCCTGGGCTGTGGGCCAGGTCCCCAGTAAGGGGCGTGTGAAAAGCAACCACACATTGATATTTCTCTCCTTTCCCTTCTATCTAAAAATAAATAAATAAAATATTTTTAAAAATTAAATTAAGAGACCTGCTAAGAGTCACATAGTAACATAGCCATTAGTACGGCCTGGAATGGGCCTGAGAGAGTAGAGAGTTGATGCTCTTACCTAGCTTGCTGTATTCACTTTCAGTGGTGAGTAATCAGTACAACTGAATTTTGGAAAATACTGGCACCTATTCCCCTATAAAGTAGTCACTATTTCCCAGGAAATGCCCACATTCCAAGCAGTTGTGATAAGCAATGGTGAGGGTGGGGGAAGGAAATATTAAAAAGGAAAAAAAGAGACGATATTTTTTTAAAGAATGAATATGAAACTTTTTAAATAAAATTTAGCACTGGTAGAGAGTAGGTGAGACCTAAAAGTAGTTCTTTTTTAAAAATTTACTTTTACGCACATTACTAAAATTCTATTTCATTTGCTATCAAAACATTGGCAGTATAATTATCCTTTTCTATCAATATATGATTGAAATTCAAAGTCAGCCTTTACTTGTGCCGAGAATGCCTACTGTTAACATTCAGGGTTTCAGTTATGTGTGCAGAGAGACCCCTTATCAAAACGTGCTTTTCCCCTTAGGACCATGCTCTACTTTTATGTGTATCTTACCCTATGTACCAAAATATTGACGGTTAAGCAAGTGTTAAGATTTCTTTCCTTCATAAACTGTGTTTCTTTGGAAGACAGAGGAGATGAAGACTCATGCAGATCCCTGTTGGTATTCCTACTGCTGACCCCAAGGGCTCTAAAACCAGTGAGAATATAAACCTGTGAATATTCCAGAACTGCTACAAAAGCAAGTGGGGCCCACCAAAATGCCTTAGAAGTTTTGTACTTCCTGGACAGAAACAGTCACTCATTTGGATGTATTTTTTTTTTAAATCACAAAACAAGTTAACGTCTCCAGCAGTAAAAGAGACAGACCCATGAACAGGAGAAAAATAAAGATGATGTGAAAGACAGAAGGAAAAGAAAAAAAAGTGATTTGGGGACTAACACAAGGCAGCAGATGAGCTTTATTTTTCCTGCACCCTTTCTGTTTCAAATTTTCTAAACACTTCAGAAAATGACACATTTCAAACAAAACAGGATCACTTTCCCCCCCAAAATCTAAAGGGCTGACGGCACTGGAGGAGTGTCCCAGTGGCCAGAACAGCAGCCTGGAGTTCACCAATATCCCCCTCTTCTACACCTGCGGTCCCGTGTCCCACAGCTCAGACCCAGCCACTGTGCTCAGAGTTCACGATCGCCCGAGTAGGAGCTGCGGCCATGGCCTAGACGGACCTCCACTCCCGTAAGTGCGGTGGAAGCAGCATGTGGCACCCGACCGGAGCAGAGTGGTCCACCCTGCTTAGGGTCAGGGGGCACAGGCCCTTCTGCGGAGCACCCAGGAGGACTTGCCAGCCTGGATAAGCAGATCACAGGCCTCTCCTCCCAAGCTACTCACTAGCCTGAGTCCCCAGCAGTGTGCTTATTGGTTTCACAACATGGCAGACCCCTCCCCACTGCCTTTATAAAACACTCCTCCAGGAAAACCAACCCCCGACAGCACAGCCAGGAGCTCCGGGCCCCAGGATGGCCAGCGAAGCTGAAGTATATGTATATTCTCATACTTTACTCCTATTTTTTTTCCTTTCCATCACATCTGCATTTTGTTTCAAATGTTTCCCAACACATCATGTTTAGTGAGGTGTTTAAGACAGACTGAGAGATGCCGTTGGAGGCAATGTTTTAGAGCACAGTTTGTACACAACTTCTCTGCCAAATTAAAATAAAGATGTGATCTGGTAGTCTCAGCCTGCTGTGAAGCCTGCCCTGGGTGGTTTTCTATACTGAGGCAAGAAAGTGAGGGAGGCTGGCAATGAGGTGAACTGTACCTCCCTCCTCCTACTTGCTTGGTTTCCTAATGCAAAGAAACCAAAAGAACAAGCAGAATGTTTGCTTTGTCTACTGCTTAAGTGCAGAAATGAGAAAGGACAGACATAAATAAAGGAAAGCAAGGTTTTGGTGCTCCTATAATGAATAAACGCCATGGAGTTCTTCACAGGGCCCACGGTGACTCACTGCTTTTTGGGGCTTTGTTGTAAGAGGTATAAGCAGCACGACTTTACGTGACCATTGTCCCTCTTCCCATTGGATATAAACTTTCCATAATGTCTATTTTTCTGGAGTTTCCAGGGCTTTCCAAAGGCACAGCCTGGCAGTGAACCTTCAGAGGCCAAGGAACCCAGCTCTTATTTCTGCATTAAGTCCCCAACCGAGTGTCCTAGGCAATCAGACTACTTCTTCGAGAACTTCAAAGGGAAAAAAGGCGTGGAGAGCCACGTGCCAATTGAAGACAATATTTACCTCTTGGCAACCTCCTAGACACTGAATACCACAGAGAGGCTTCTTTCTCTAAGAAAAAAGACTACAACATCAAAATATCCCAGTTTTAGAGATTCTGAGGGTATTTGGCTGTACATATTTCTCCCTGGTAAAAAGCTTTTTTTTTTCTTTTTTTGAAACTTAGCTTTGCAAGGAAGCAGTGGCCAGAAAAACTCTATCTTAGGCCAGAAAGGACAATCTCCTCAACTAGACTCTTTGAGTATCTTAAAATGTTCACATCGAAAAGCCTCCACGGGGTATGCAGGCATTAGAGATGAAATGCAACCAGAGCAGAACACCGGTGCCCATATGGGCTCCAACTGGAAGCCAGAGATCCAGACTCTGTCTTCAGGGCTTTAAAGGTCTCATTCATTGAAGGAGGGAAAAGTACTGGCAGGAAGATAAGGGGGAAATGAAGGTGGCTGTGTATTCAAAAGAGCGAGGGGATGCCTGAAAAAGACACCAGGGACCGCACGCGAGGAGAAAGAAGAGAGCGGGATTCCGTTCACAGCTGAGTTCTGAAGGAGCGGCCGCCTAAACACAATACTTCCTAAGAGACAGTGCCTTTTGCCTGAAAATTCTGTCCACCATAGGCTGATGTGAAACAGCATCCAGCAGAGCCAGCTAGCACCGAGGCTAAGCTCATAGCTGGGAGTTTTGTGGCAGCTGTCACAGAAAAACTGATGCATAATCCTTACATGAAAGAATAAATGTACCTTTTCCTGGGCAAATATAGTCATTGGTCTGCCAGCACCAGCACAGGGCCCTCCTTGGTGCTCATAGAGACATCTCATTAGTGTTAAAAGCTCCCTGATTCATGGGTAATTGCCAGCTATTATTTCCATATCACTGATCCACCCGAGTGGCCACAGACCCTCTCAACTTGACTTCCAGCCAACCCCATTAGCTAATGGCTCATCTGATGGCTACAGCCCCACTCCTCATTCTGTGATTTGAGCCCTGTGATACAGAGTTCTTCTCCAACCCCTACTTGCAGGTTATCCATACTTTTTCTTCCAGCCTGATTTCTCCTTCATTCTGTCCTGGAGGAACAGAGAGGTTAGCAGAAATCTGCCCACCTGCTCGTCTCAAGAGAGCACCCTCAACAATGAGAACCCTACCAAATTCATGGAAGGAAGGCTTTATTCCAATCACTAAATAAAGTGATACCAATGGGTGGGTTTTCTCTTTGGGAAGATTCATGAACTTCTACAGAACAAAGACTGTTAAGGCTTCATTCAGCTCCTGAATGATAGAATTCATTTGGTCTCTGGTCACAAAAGAGAATTTTTGGGTCCAGAACAGGACAACTATGCTATCCTAACTAGTCTTCTTGCTTATAACCTTTCAGTATCACATTTCATCATTATATTTCTACCAGAGGATTTATAGGTCTGAACACGCCATTCCACTGACCAAAATTTTCAAAAGGTGCCTAATTAGGAAAAAAAAATGATTTTGCCTAACAACCAAGAGGTCAAGAGAGAGTCAAAAGTAATCAAGAGTCTATTCCAGAAGGATATAATTAGCTTTACCAAATTTCAGTTTCAGCCAGAGACAAATTCACATCCTGTAAACATGATTTTTCCAACTTTGTGTTATTGCTTATGACCTTCCTCTTGTGTAAATATGCTCCCCTAAAAAAATACAACATATTCATTAAGGTCCAGGTGAAATCATTTCATAAGATCCTCATCTCCTGAACTCTGGGCTGCCAATTTCATATAATCAATCCAGCTGTATTGATTGAGCCTCTATTACATGTGAACGAGGATACTGCTTTTTCTGGCCTCTTAGACTATTGGTGAACTCATATGCATTTAATCTTCTCTCCCCAGATGGATTAAATGCTCCTTGCTATAGTGATATTATACCAACACTACACCATGCAGAGCACCTAAAATAGATGTGGAGTCTAATGTTCATTTTCTTTTTCAATCTTTTAGGAAGTGCACCTGCAATCATATTACCTGTATGAACCCATTTTACAGCAAAGTCAATACTAAGTACTGCTCACTGTAAGTGGCCGAGTTGGGGCCACAGCCCAGAGGGCCTACCTCTTCCAGGGCCCCCCACTCTGCCACAGTGATCATGGGCAGTGCCATTTAAAGTGCTGGGACACGAAGGGTTACATCTTGGGGCATCTTCTCCAGCACAACTGCAAAGATGCATAGTGTTCACTGAGCCAGGTAAATCTGGCCTTCACTGTGTCTCTAGCATCATGGGGAAAATTAACCAGCTGTCAAATAAAATACAATAACCCAGCAGATTAAATGACTAATATTCTGTGTCTTGAGCCTCTCAGCCTCTCCTGTAGCAACTGCCCCTTCCTGGACCACATGCACTGTGGCTTGACTCCAGGAATGAAATTATACATTCTGCTGAAAGGGTAGCCAGGCTGCTCAAGAGGAAAAAAAAGTACTAATTGTAAATCTTTTCTATTTTTAGATTTAATGTGCATTTTATTTGGCAGCAAGGGCAGCATGAATAAAACTCCAATCCTGAGTATTTTAACTTGGTTCCTTCAATTGCTTGTGTCAGTAGAGACCTTGGAAAGTGGCTTCCACCTTTGTACTCCCTTCGGGAAGAACCCCACACATCTCCACCATCTCTAGATAAAACCCTAGAATATCCCCCTCATTCAGCTGAGTCCAGTATGTCTTTAAATATGTATAATTTCTAAGACATGAGTCCTCTAAAGAGAATTCTAAGAATGACTTCACTGTATCATGCGTTTCACAAACAACATTCCAATATCTCACCATTTTCCTTTTGGCTTCTATGGCTAGAGTCTATCTCATATTTGAAAATATATATATTTTTTCCTTCAATTTTAATTTAATTATATTTTCTGTGTAATGTGGGTAGTTTTATATTCTACCTGGGAATGTAAGTTTCTTAAAAGCAGGAGCTATATGTATTTCATTGTGTATCTGTAGCATGGAGTACATGATATATTTTATAGTATGTATCCCATAGCAATATATATATAATATTATTATTATATAATCATATACACACATATAATATATATATTATATATCACACACATATATAATACTATATATCACACATAACACACAGGCAGAGACATTGACTAGCAAAACCTCATCCAATGCTTTCTTTAAAAACTAGGACTCTCTTTCAATCCAACCAGCAAGAGAAGAAAAGTCCTGTGATAACCTGGTTCTGGCTACTGTTCTCTATGTGCGCTCTTACTGTGCCTCTGGCCATTTCTCTCACTGTCTTAGAAAAATTCCTAATTACTGTTTTAACTTTTGGGAGGTCATCCTTCCTCTTAAGGGTCTTAGAAAAGCTACCCTTGTTCTTTGTCTAGGAAGATGATCACCTCTCCATCTACAAAAGATGTCTCAGATCCCAATGGGGGACAAGGGCTCCTAATGGCCTGAAACATCTACATGAAAAACTGCTTCTCCTAATCAACAAAACAAACAAGCAGGAAAAACATAACCAGCAACACTGAAAGAAAAAACAAACTGACAGTAATGAGAGTGGAGGAGGGAACGGGGTAACAAGGAAAAGAAGGGGAAGGGTCAAGTCAAAGAACATGTACAGAGGGCCAAAGTGGGGAAAGATTGAGGGTGGGAGGTAGGGGTGGGTGGGGCAGGAAAATGGAGACAGCTGTACTTGAACAATAAAAAAATATATTTAAAAATATAAAAATAAAAACCGCTGCTCTGCAGTGAATTCCCCACTGTCTAGTTTTTCCTTTGGGTGCTGTGTCAGACGTTGGCATAGCTCAAGACAGCAACCTGAGGTCCTCCTTGCTGCCTCTCACCCCCGGCACCCAGTTCAGGCCATGGCACAGGACAAAGCTGATCACAGAAGAAATGCAGAGATAGTTGATGGCGAGTTCTCCCTGGAAAACGGGGCACCACTGTCTCAAACAAGGTATTCATGCTCACCTTTTGGTCTTGGCTGTAGGCCAGAATCCAGTCCTCCTGCTTGGGATGGAAAAGCAAGCTCTGAATGTAGAAATTCAGCCGGTATTTCTGATAAGTTGCTCCTTCATCTGAGCTGATCAATAAACTGCTCTCGATCTCAGGGTCCGTGAGTAGCATAATCTGCAGCAAAAAAATATTGGGGAAAGACAACAATGGAAGTTAAATTTACAAATTTCTGAATCTTAAAAACGAGCTACAGTTTTGACACAGGAGGAAAAAGGGGTGTGCAAGGAACACCTGGCCAACCAGGGGACCTTGACTCTGTCAGGGCTCTTGTCCCACATTGACCCACGGCCATAAAAGGATTTTCACTATGGAATGAAGGCAGCCGGTCACGTTGGAAGGAAGGGAGAGGAAACAGAAGCCTGCCTTTTCTTTTCTTCTAGAGCACTCCTTTGGTTTTTCTTTTTCCCCCCCTTAAAGTTATTTCCATAATCTGCAGCATTTCCCATTGTTCCCCTGGCCTCAACCCTCCTTCTTACTGTACCTTGTTGACTTTACGTTTGGGGGAGTAGATTAAGGAGCAAGACTTGCCATAGCGTGGCGTGGGTAAGGTGGAAAGGGATGGAAAGAGGATGGACTTCCTGGGATGTTCTCGCTGACCATAGCCCTCTCGTTCATGTCAACAACATCCCAATCCCATGCCATCCTCCCTTTAGCCCGATTTTCTGACTCTAGTGTCAAAAGCTGGGCTTTCTAAAGCCTTCTCTGCGCACTGTACAAAGACCACTTTATCCTCTTCTAACCCACTGTATAATTTACTTACTTGTTTTATTGTCTACATCCCTTCTGCTAGAACGTTAATTCCATAGTTGGTATTTCTTTACTTTTCTACCCCACAGGTATATATATATATATTCCCAGCAGCTAGAGTAAGGCCCAGCACATACTATACACTCAGTAAATACTGGTCAAATGAATGAATGGATGGAAAGAGTTTTCAGAGCAGTCATGTGGACCGAGAAAGATGCCCAAAACAGTGACAGCAAATATGAATGGCAGTTCCATGGAAAGAGCAGCTGGGCTCCTCCTCCATCTTTTGACTGTCCACCAGCAAATACACTCTACATGTGTAAAACTTCGCAGCTGCGGATGTTGTACGCTCCCTCGCTGGGCTGGTTCATCTTGGTCAGAGCCGTAATGAACAATTCACAATAGGAACACGGCAGAGAAGCTGCCCTGAACACTGATTTTTATTCTCTCATTTTATGCCTCTAGGAATGTGTGATAAAGTACCTTATTCCCAACTCTCTGCAGGTCTGCTTTCACTCAAAGCGCGCACCTAATGCCTCCAGACGGGTAGCTTTAATGCTACCCACTGACTTCTTCCCCATCAACTTATTAATTGGCACTTTCTGAGTTTGCTTCGGAGAAGCATGAAAGATGTGCTTAATGTGTGGCTCTATGGTGAGAAATCACTGCAGCCTGGGGTTTTTAAAGATTGCCAGCTGAGAATGCAGCAGTTCTAGGAAAAGGAGAGTGAGAGAGAGAAAGGGAAAATAAAACAGAGCCATCTCATAGAAGAGTCAAGTGCCAGGCAAACCCATGGAGATTTCGCACGTCTTTGGAGGCAATCGTATTAAAACCTTGGGACAGTTAGCGTCATCTTCAAAAGTGGTGCCCTGTCACTGCAAATGGCACATCCGACCCACTCAGCCTGAACAGTGTTTATGTTATCCAGGGCAAATTTAAGGCTCCTTGCTGTTCTTTCAACCTCTCTTTTTGAAGAAGAGAGAAGAGCTGTGGTGCAGGGGGGGGGGGCATTTTGGCTGTCAGCTGCACTCCGGACAAGATGGAAAGCACACACAAAATTGGGAGACTAATTGTTTCTCAATCCACGTTCCGGTGGAGCCACTGTCCCCAACCATAAATTCTGACACGATCATAGTTTTCTTGCCTCTCCTTTACCAAGCAGATAGGGTTCTCTCATTGGATGGCTGACATGAAGCCATCCGGTAATCTGCTAAATACAAACTCACACGGCTTCATTAAAATCTCTTGTATGTATTAGAAAAGGATGTTTAGGTGGCTCCTGAATTCACGAGAGTATTTCCAGGTGGTTTCACATTTACTGGCACCTAAAAGCTGTTGATTTCCAAATAACAAATAAGTTATTAAATGATCATATTGCTTTGTATCTCCAACTACAGTTAACAATAATATACAACACCCTTTTTGCACTACTGTCAAAAGTAATTTCCATAATAATATGAAGAGGCCCAATTTTAGAGCATCTATTGTCTCAGGCAAGGTGATGTCCTGCCTCTGATAATCTATCTCCTCTCTAACCAGAATGTTTTCCTCTTTCCTGGGGTGCAGACCTCACCACCTGCTTCTCCTGGCAGACCACTTCAGCAAAACAAACATACTGGGCTGACTGCATATCCTCAAGTCATGTAGATTTTTACTTATCATATATTTAAAATGTTATTGCTACACACTCATGCTCTCAGTCATAACACTGTATAAAAAAAACTTCATTGAGGAAAAATTGAATGAGGAGAGGTGGGGTAGAATAGTGCAATAGTTTTCAAACACACGGTTACTTAAGATTCAATAATGAAAATCGTGGCATGCGTGGCTGTTTTTTCCAGGGAATAAAATCTCAATTTCTCTATACAGTCCTCACCTGAAACCCTCTATTTGGGAATTTGACATTTTAGAAATGATAAAAGATGCTAGGAAATTCCCCCTGTAAGATTTATATAAGTGTGTCTTTATTACACAAAGCTTCTAGTGGTTCTTCTTTCAAACCTCTGCTCACATCCACTCAAAACAAACAGGTCATTCTGGATCAATTTTAGTTTAGCCATTTTTTATTGCACAAACAATTTTGTAAGAACAACAATAGAACTGAAAATAAAAGAAAATTAAACAGCTCATGACCCTATCCCTTCAACAAGATAAACAATATTTATGCTTCCTTCTACTTTATCCACATCTATATGCCATATCATAGATTGAGCTTTTTATTCTGATTTTTTAATTTAATATTATTGCCTATATTCAGTTACAACTGAATGATAAATGCACAAATGCATGCATAGATTAATATACACCAATGCATCCAACTTCAACGTAAGTAGGTTACAACTAGTACAGTGGTGGAACCATAGAAAGTATTTAACAAATTATTGTTATCTAAGTAAGTCTTCAAACTAAAATTCTTTAGTAATTTCTCTTTCAAGTGGGTTGAGATTTGTTCCGTCCTTTTGTAGGTTACTAACAATAAATAAATTAATAAGTAAATAAGGTATTTAAGCAAAATATAAATAGAAACTGTTTAACCTATTTGAAAGAAACAATGTAAATAACACATGTAATCCAATCTATAGACATAAATGATGTCATTGATAAATAAATATGTTCGATCTTTTCAAGAAGGTATTCAACTCAGAAATATTAAAATGGCAATGTCAAGTTCATGAACACTCCTGAGAAATAATAGATCACACTCCTTAAATGTGTCCAGTGATCACTGTCTTTGCTGGTTTACCCTGGCACTCTACCCTCTTCTGGCTCTTCATGTGACTTTGAATAAGTGGTGTTTTGTTGTGTTTAATCTTCTGCATTCTGGAATATGATCTGCATGACAGAATTGTAGGAGGATTTTGTAAGAAGCATGAGTCCAAATTTTACACAGTTCCTGAAATAAGCTCTCTAAAAAGAGGGTTCTTTTTCTTCCTTGTCTAACACAGAGCTTGGTCTATAGTAGAGGTCCCTATATCTTTGTAAATGAACACACAAATTAATGAGGGAATAAGTAGGTGAAACCTCTTCATCCCTGTGATACTGGGAGTCTGAGTCCTCTTACATAACTTCCTACTCTTCTACTTGGAGACATGGAGGGTAGAAACAAGGGAAAGAACGTGTCTTTAACAGAAAAGTAATTATTCTCTGTTCAGATCTGCCCATGAGTGATTAGAACCAGTTCACCTATGCCTTGCATGGTGTGCAGACAGACACTGCTTTGATGGCACCTGCAGATGAATTCTTTTCAATAGAAAGTCAATAATGGTGACACAGGCTCCCCGCCACCCAACTCTGAGCAATCATTCATCATCCACTTCCAGAGAAGGAAGAAATTTTATTTGTTTTCCCTAAAGGCACAAATGAACATGAAATGCAATTTATAGATTTCAAGTATGTCACTTCTCACTTTTTTTGGCATTAGTCCTTCTGACAGCTTAGTGTCGTCAAAAATTAAATGCATCTTTCCTCTCTTTGACTTGATTCAGATTCAACATATGGCTACATGATGATGTAACTCTACAAAAGGTTGGCTGTGAGATTTCTGATCCTTCTAAGTTGGCCACTAGGGACATTTCTCCTAGAGAAATGTTACTATTATTTAGTTTTTCGGATTCTTTTCCTAGGTGTGTTGATCTTGGAATTCTGTCATTTATCTTGGGAAGTTAATTAGGGGAGGCCTTACTACCTACAGGCATATAGTTTTTCCCACCATTTCTTTGGTACTTAAACAAAGAATATTTATTTTATGTTGTGTTCATTATTTGTTTTGCACATTTGTCTATTCCTTGTCATCTGTGGA
The DNA here is from genome assembly GCF_021234165.1 of Pteronotus mesoamericanus. Lineage (NCBI taxonomy): Eukaryota > Metazoa > Chordata > Mammalia > Chiroptera > Mormoopidae > Pteronotus > Pteronotus mesoamericanus. The sequence continues at coordinate 9,428,351 of NW_026555229.1, forward strand.
CTGGAATCAAGAGGAGGCAATGTACTGGGGATATCTCTCTTGATTTGCTGAAGGCTTAACTCAAATCCAGATGACAATATCACAGGTGCACAATAAATAGTTTTCATAATGATAATGGAAACAACAAAAAATTGCAATAGCAGTAATCGGACACTCCAGTTATCTACCCACTTTATCCAAACAAATTATCTACCTAGCATCTGTATAAGAGGTTATTTGCAGGCCTCTGTCTTCAATATTAAAAACAAATGAAGCAAAATGTATGCAGAGCAATTGGAGTAACTTGCTAACAACTGTGGCTGAAAAGGTGCCTGTTCCCAATGTGAGCTGAACATTTATCCTTCCCAGATGGTCTAAGGATGAAAGCAGTAAGTGCTTATCTGTTGGCAACTGTTAAGAAGAGAGTATTAGGGGGAGTCACACAGTATCCCAGGATGATTCATGAAAAGGAAATCACTGAAATTCAAACAATAGTGAGAAAAGGAGAGGAAAGTGAGTAAACAGAAGAAAGTTCACATAAGTAGACAATGATAAAAAAAATCTCTCTAGAAAAATGTACCCAGTATGCAATCACTTGTGCTAAATGCTACTCGTAAACCCCCCAAAGCTCACCTAATGCACCCTCCATGGTCATTAACACAAAGTAGGGTCATTTGATACTAAGAGATCAAGAAAATATTTGGGCAATATACCATCTTCTTTTGTGCTAAACACTGATTCAATGAAACTGCTAGGAAAACTTTGCATTGCATTCTAAAGAGTTTATTCTGTGAGTTTACTTTTAAAACCTTTTTTTTTTCAATGATAGCCAAAAGACTTTGATTTTGTTAGGGGAAAATAAAACTTCTCAGGAAGTGTATACTACTATTTCAGTTCTTCATATGTCTCTTATTAGCCTTGTCAGAAGACCCTATTATTATGTATTATTACTTATGAAAATTCATTCAATATTCCTTTAGCCCAACTGTATAGAGTACACAGGAGAAGAGTAAGGTTCGCCAGTAATGACAACATCTGGGTTACACTCCTTGAAGGACAAAAATAAAAAAGAAAGTTTATAGAAGATTTGTTCTAATTTTTCTTGGAATTACTGAACATAACCCTTTCCTGAGTCCACTTAGAGAATCTTAAACTAAAAAGCACTTCACTGTGAGACTCTGCTTCCACAAGGAACATATGTCCACGTGCACAAGTGGATTGATCTTCAGAACTGCACATGTAGCTCATGAACCACAGGCTTATTTTTTACAAGAAGAGCCATGACCAAACCCTAAACCTGACCCTAGTCCATGTTGCCATGGATGTGTGCACTTCCTCAGAAAAGAGGGCGTGTGTTTAGTGAAGGTTTTTCTTACCATTAGAAGAAGAAGGAAACACAAACCATAAGTATATACGACAGTGACAGGAAATAGCATGGGACTTGACTGCAAGGATGGATTTCAGTGTCATCCCTGTCATATATTGGTTATGCCACTTTGAAGAGCACATAGCTCATGTAATCTTTACATGAGCCTCAGGTTTCTCACTGAGAGTAGTGATGCTATAAAGTGCATTTCCTGAGCATCTGTTAAAATGTTATTTCATTAAATTATTAAAAATTCTTTAGACAAATATTGGGTCCATGAGGCAGTTGAGGAAACGAGGTTTAGAGGAAGGAGGTCATTTGCTCAAGGCCGTGCATCTGATCAGTGGTAAAGCTATCCCTGGCTTCTGCTATCTACATCTGAATTTTTTTTGCAAATGTTACTATTGTGGCTTAACAAAGATGGTGGATTAGCACTACATGTTCTGCTAGAATGTGACAGTTGAATTCTGAGCAAGAGAGAGAGTGAGCTTGTATTACAAATATCTCAAAAGTATTGATGAAGATGCTAAAGAGGGGGAAACAAGAGGCTAGCAGCAAGATAACGGAGACTCCTAATAACAAGATAATTGGTAAGATATTCCTGAAGAAATAATTATTTTTTGGCTTTAAATATAAATCCAAATACTCAGTCCTGCTTCACACTCAGACTGCTCACAGTGGCCCTGGCCTCCTTTTCCTTATCCTTCTACCGTCATTCCTCCAGAAGACTGGTTTTTGTGCTTCATCATAAGGATGGGTGAGGACTGGGCAAAATGCTCTGATCTAATGACAGTACAAGGAGAGAAACAAACATCTCCCCTAAGCTAGTTCTTGAGGAACTTTAGGGTAAAACCAATCAGACTCAATACAACGTAACTGTTTGACTAATAAATTGATCCTATGTCTGATCGGCATCTAAAATATGAACTCATTTTTCCAGAGAAGTAGTTAACATCATATTAAGGGGATAATAGAAAATATGGAATAGTTATTAATGCTTAGCATTATGTCATCTGGTTTTTCAAAATGGCATTTTAGAGGAGACGAATGATGTACAAATATGAGAAATATTTTTATTATTACAGTTACTATGGAGACTGATCAAACACCTTAAGACCATTTGAGCTGTCTTAAAAATCCCCACATTATTCCATAGCCTCCGCTCAAACTCAATCAGAACACACTTCCATGGTCATTACAAGTTCCAAAGTAAATTCTCTCTTAAATTCCCAAAGATCTATAAATGTCAAAAGGTTACATCATTTTTAAATGTTAGATGCTATCAGAAGGAGCTGAGATACTGTGAGAAACAGACATTCATCTTCTTTGCTCATGGGAAACTTTACAAGAAATGATGTTCATTTAATGATAAGAAATCTCTTTATTTCACAAAAAATGATAAAGGAGAGGAGGTGGGGAGAAAGAGGAGCAAAAAAAGAGAAGCTATCAGTGTATCTTAACATTGATTTAGGTGAGGGACACAGCATTTTTGGTAAAATCTCTAAGTTGTGCATTTGACTGGAGAGTTTGAATAAATGTCAAGTTGAAAGTCAGGAAAATGAATAGAAGAGCCCATAGGAATGAATTCATTCTAAAAATCAGTGAACAGAACGTACTCACATTCTTCATTCCTTGCAGTACTTGTAGCATCATCCTGACAAGTATGTTTTAGTTTTACTTATATTAATGCTTCATGGTGAGCGGGCAAAAATAGCAGGGCGTATAGGGGAAGATTAATGAAGCTTCAGCCACATGAGACCTTGCTAATGTATTTGGCTATTAATGTTTTCCTACGAAGATGATAGAAACCACTAGGGGTTTCTCTCAAACAGGATCTGCAGGTCAGAGAAGCGAGAATTGCCCCCTGCCCCTCCCTGCGGAGCTCTCAGGAAGACAGGGCTGGAGTGGATCCTCCAGGAAGAAGTGCCTCCTGTTGGCAAGGAGATCGGTTTCATGCAAAACTTTCCTTCATTCGTCAAGTATTTAATGACAGGGATTGATCATCCAAGTTGTGTTTGAGAGAGAGAGAAGGGTGAATGTGCTTAAATAGCGTGCCCCCAAGTATAAGTACATTAGCTGCTGCCTTTCCTCTCTGTTTTCTTCTTTTCCTCCAGTCAGAGAAGGCGCTATCATACTGCAGTTTTTAAGAAGATTTTTTTTTCAAGAGTTTACTTTCTAGGCATTTCTCTATATCTTGGTTAATTCCATCTCAAAATGTGTATCTCAAAAGCAGCTGAATTGGTACTCAACATAAAAATGAAAAGGACCTCTATTCACTTACTTATTGCTATGTAAAACTATCCCAGAACAGTGGCTTAAGGCAACTGTTTATTTTGCTCATGGTTCTGTGGGTCAGGAACTGGGGAAGAGCTCAGCTGGATAGGTAGTTTCAAATCTACATGACGTCACTGTGGTGGCTGGAGCCTAGGTTCCACCTTGAAGATGACTTCTTCACTCACGTATTTGGCCTTAGCATCTCTCTTTCTCTCTACATGGAATCCCATCCTGCAGGTCTTCTCTGTGTGGGTTGAACTTCACATAGGATCACAGTTCATGGGAGTTGGATTCCTTGACTGGTGGCTTGTTTGTTCCAGTGTGAGTGCCCCAAGAGAAGGATGTCAAGGGACTCAAGCGGAAGCTACCAGGCTTTTATGACGTGTCTTCAGAAGTGCCAGGACATCCATTTTGCAGCATCCTATTGATGAAGTAAGTCACTGATTCTGGGCTAGACTGAAAGGGAGGAGAAAAATAGACTCCATCTCTGAAGGATATGCACACACACACACACACATGCACACACACATGCACACACACACAGTGGGATGGTAAGATTGATGGTGGTCATCAATTCTGTGGAGCTAATGACCACAACAATTTTCTGTACAATTTGTCATTTATAATTAAAACAAGGGGGGGGGCATGATTTAAAAAGTTATTATGTACTCAGTATGAATAACAAGGTCTTCTCATAATCATAACCTATCTGAAATACAGATAACTTGAGGTTATTAGATTTTTCATTGGGTTTCAGCCATGAAGTAGCTGTTACTTTAAATTTTTAAAAGCTATAAATCCCTAATCTGATATCAATTCAAAGTGAATATTTATAGAAGACTAAATGATTTTTATTTTTAGTCAGTAGAGACATTAAGAGACACAAAGTCAAGAAAGTCCACTCTGTAGATTTTCAGGATGTATAAACTACCCCGGTTAAGTTATAGAAGGGCAGCTCTGTTAAATGTCTGTTAAAGTGTACATAACTAACTTTTCCAAAAAAGCACCCATCATTTAATTTAGGATGTGACATCGTAAAAAATGGGTTTCTTAAGAGTGCAATAGTCCTTGTCCCTTTATGTTCATAACAAAAGCACCAATATCAATTACAACATATTGTAGCAACTCAAAACAGAATACTTATTGTTCTCATCGACCTTAAAATAAATAGATTGAAATGTAGGTAGCCTTGGACCAACAAAAACAACAAAAGGTCATTTTGGTCTGAGGGTAAATGGATGACTGTTAAATGTGTTCCAGAAACATATAGCAAGTTTTGATTGTTATATGCAGAAGATATCTAAAATTTTTATGTTTTTTATTTTATATGTCTCTTGCTATTTTGCCAATCCTATAAAACACTCATCTTCTCCAAGTAACTACCAACAGGGAATCCAAATTTGGGAAAATAACAACAAAATCAGATTTCTTGATTTTGGTGGCATTTCTCAGCACCCTGATTCAAAAGGAATAAAAAGACCCCCCCCACGAACAAAAAGAAAGTCTTCAAAAAGAACAAAAAAATTGCCTTCATAAAACATTTGCAAACAACACAATCTTTTATGTATTCAGGTTAATACCTTTCATGTATCCAGATACAACTGCTCAGTAATTAGCATCCTTAATTAGAATGATTCCTAATTAAGGTGCTATCATGCAATCCAACTATAAAAGTGTCATCTATTTTGTGACTATACAGAAACCTTCTGAAACCTAGATTCATATTCACAATGGGTTAAATATGTTCATAATGATACTATCACTTACAAAAACTCTGTCACTGACAAAGTTGGCTGATCTTGATTTAGAAGCTGCTTTGACCATATGAGAGAGAGTTCATAGACATTTTGGCCTTGTCTCAATGGGTCACAGACAGGGTGGACATATGTCATATTTTGTCCCAGAAAGTCCTGGTTTATTCTTGATGTACCATCATAAATATTATTACTAACAAAAATATGTATGCCTTGGATGACAAATTATATGGTCATACCAATCAGAGGAAGAATTCTGAATCTTGTGTCCTTACAGGATCTCTCTCAAGAGTGAATTTTGCAGGTACCTGAGTCAATTTTTGAAAATCCTAACCATATTTAATGACAGAAAGAAAAATCCTCAAACTGCTGGATATACTGACATCTTCCTTAATCGTATTACCAGGTAATCATTTACCTTTTCCTGAAACTAAGAGTCATGAAAATATAGCTCAATTAATTCATTTTACTACAGTACAGCAATGCTTTCTGGAATTACTGAAGTGTGCAGGCATCTTCCCTGAAAAGTCAATAGCTTTCACAGTTCACATCATTCTTCTTATCTCAGTCTTCACGTACAGACCTTTCCATTGTCAGGGGGGCTCCTATTAATATAATAGAAACCTTTCTTCCACATTTAATCTAAATAATTTCTACTTATATTTTATTAAATTAAAAAGACATTCCCAAAGTAAACCCTATCCTATAACGAATGCATGCTTTTCTAGAAAAATATCTTGAGCACCAAATGATGTCTCATCTGTAAAACACTGAGTAGTTTCCCAATTCTTAAGACATTTTAGATTTTTGCTTGTGTGGACCAGCCTATAATATTGGCAGGTTCTCCTTTAGATCCTGAGTCAATCATGACCTTGTCCTCCAAAAGCCATACTTTTTATCAGGCTACAGCTTAGTCTTGACACTGGGGAGCCCCTCAAACCTGGTCCATCCTCAGTTCACAAACAGCTGGTACCACATCTAATTCCTTCAATTTAGAATAAAAGGATGAAGGTTGTTCCTGGTGTGCAAGTTGGTTTCCCCCCCATCCTCACTCAAGGGTGTGCTGTTATTGACTTCAGAGAGAGAAGAAGGTGGGGGGGGGGGTCAGGGACAGAAAGTGAGAGAGAGAGAAGAGAAGAAACAAACATTAATGTAAGAGAGAAACATCAATCAGTTGCCTCCAGTATGCGCCCCGACTGGGGATTGAACCTACAACCTAGGAATGTGCCCTGATAGGGAAGCAAACTTGCATCCTTTTGGTATAGGGGATAATCCTCCAACCGAACCACCAGCCAGGAATGGTGTGCAAGGTTTTAAGCTACTTGGTAGATTTAGGAATGTCTATACCAATGATATTATAATTTTATTTATTTTAAATTGTTCATCTTATTTGTATAAAATTTGGTATTTTTTTCAAATATGGGCAAGACTTAACATGCATTCATTAAAGAAAAATTTGGGAAATGGACCCCTGGAAAGTACTTATAAAAAAAGAGAGCAATAGATTGGAAGCCTACTTGAAAAAAATAATGCTACGAAACTTCCTTAATTTGATGAGGGACATAGACATACAGGAAATGCAGAGAGACTCAAACAAGATGAACCCGAAGAGGCCCACACCAAGACACATCATAATTAAAATGCCAAAGGTTAAAGACAAAGAATCTTAAAAGCAGGAAGATAAAAGTACTTGGCTACCTACAAGGGAGCTCCCACAAGGCCGTCAGCTGATTTCTCAAAAGAAACTTTGCAGGCTAGAAGGGATTGGCAAGAAATATTCAAAGTGACAAAAAGCAAGGACCTACAACTAAGATTACTATACCCAGCAAAGCTATTATTTAGAACTGAAAGACAGAAAAGGGCTTCCCAGAGAAGAAAAAGCTAAAGGAGTTCATCACCACCAAACCAGTATTATTTTATAAAATGTAAAAGGGGAGGAGGAGGAGGAGGAGGAGGAAGAAGAGGGGGAGGTGAAGAATGTGAAAGTAAAATGGCAATAAATACATATTTATCAACAACTGATACTAAAAAATAAAATAAACAAAGAAGCAGAACAGAAACACAATCATAGATACAGAGAATGGTTTGATGGTTGCCAGATGGGAGGGGTGTTGGGGGGATGGCTGAAAAAGCTGAAGGGATCAAAAAGTACAAATTGGTAGTTACAGAATAGTCATGGGGATGTAAAGCAGAGCATAGGGAATAGAGTAGCCAAAGAGCATGTATATGCATGACCCACGGACATGGATAGCAGGGAGCGGGTTGTCTGAGGGAGCGGAAGGGATAGGTAGAGGTGGCAAAGGGGGCAAAACTGGGACAAATAGCATGAACAGTGAAAAAGAAAAACCTCTCAGAAATCACAATGCAGAGATAATTATCACTAACATTTTGAAGTTTGCTTTCCAAAACTTTGTTTCTATGAATATATTGGTACACATATACATAAATATTTGTGTAGGGGAAGGAAGAGGGTGAGAGACAGAGAGACTGAGATTGCTCTATATAGCAAGACAGAGTACCACATGATACTTTCTACTTTTTAACCTGCTTTCCCTACTTTAAAATTATACTGCAAGCATTTTTCCAGACTATTAAATATTCTTCCATTGGCTACATTGAATTTGATTGTATGAATAAGCCACTGTGTAATTAATCCCTTATTAGACAGCTTCCAAATTTCACTAATATGATCTTATGGCCTAATGTAGATTAATATTCCTGTACATCAGTTATTATTTCTTCAAGTAATTTCCTTGAAGTGAATTTATGGATCAAAGCTTACATATTTTGTAACCCCATTGGATACATATGACCAAATAACTTTCAGAAAAAGCGGGTACTACTATAGAGTTCCTTGCCAGAGACTTGGGAAGTACCTATCACCAACACTAGGTTTTATTTTCTCTCTTTTTATTCTTATAACCTTTTCCAAGGTGACTGGAGAAATAGGTATATTTAGTGTCAATCTGCATTATTAATAATAGTGAATTTTGCTTTCCTTCCTTCCTTTCTTCCTTTTGCATTTGTGTTTAGTTATTTAGATATCCTCATCTGGTAGATTGCCAGTTCATAGTTTTTCTTCATTTTAAATTATGATCATTTTTTCCCTGATTTTTATAAAGTGACATTCCTACATCATAGTCTATTTATAACAGTCTGTTTATGTACATTTTCTATCTTTATTTTAAAAAGGAATAAAGTATTCTGTACATATTATGGACACAAACAAATAAGTAAGCCCCAGTGAGTATTTAAAGTTTTAAAGACATTAAAAATATTAGAAACTCCAAGCTTTATAAAACTTCCATAATTGTGTTCCCTGAATAAAGGAGCTGAAGAAAAAAAACCAAAACATTTTCTCCATTTCTGACTGTCATCAATTCATAGGCAGATCTTTAATGTCACCCATTTATCATATATTGTAAGCTGTTAAAAAATAGTCTACTGGACCAAAAAAAAAACCCCTCAAATTTGTTAAACTACTAGTTAAGAAGATTTTATATCTACATGACATTTTCATTTAGGGATTATACAGCACCATAAAAATGTTAATTAAGATATTCCAACTGGAAATTGAAGGAAACCTCCAAGGAGAGAAATTAGACAGGAAGGGGCAATCATGATTTCTCCAAGATACCATATTATGCTGTGTATAATGTGCATCCACATTTTTGTGTGCATAATACATGGGATTATGGTCATTATTATACTGATGGCATGTAATTATTATATCCATGTATAACACACATCCTTATGTTTCCCTAAAAAAATCTGGGCAAAAAAGTGCACATTATATACAGCAAAATATGGGAAATTTGAGAATGTTTTTGGCATTTCTATTTCTATGTCTCATAACCAAGAATCTAGTTTCCAGACCTGCATTCTGTTGGGTTGGCCAAAACTCTGCTTAGTTTTTCCATAAAATAAAAGACACATTTTTTATTTTCACCACTAACTTTATTAATTTGGGTATTTCGAGTATGTCGGCTATCACCCACATAGTAGAACATCAATTGTTCTCAGTCTTGAATTGATCACTATCAATGTCAACTGGTCCACCCAACCATGGAGCATCATCCAGGGAGCAATCTCCAGCACAAATACTCACAAACCACTTTTGGTATGTTCAGTCAGTCAGAGCACCTTCTCCATACCTTGCATAATTTTTTGTGTGTTTTAGTCGAGTTTTTATCTTTCTTGAAATAATAAAACATAATATGCTGAAAATGTTGTATATTTTCTTCCACTTTCAATATTAAAATAGCTACACAAAAATTTACTAATTTTAATGTTTTTTTTAAAATGCCTGCTGATATGATAGCTGCAACAATACAACCTAACAACATTGTTTCATATGAAGTTTAAGACAACTAAGCAGTATTAGAGCTATCTTATGGGAAAAAATAAATGAATTTTTTTGCCAAACCAATAAAAATCAGACAACATGATAAGCAGGTCTTCTAACCAGTGAGCATGGGCTTCGAGTGGTTATTAACCAATACATTTAAGTTTGTTTAAAACACAAAAGAAAATGTAGACTAAATAGAACTTTCCCTCTTTGATACAATCGCACTAAGTGTAATCTTATAATCTGTCTTATGTACAAAATATTTCAATAAGATTATAGAAATACCCTCAACATTAAACATTTTTACAATCCTTCTCAGTCATTCTGAAAACAAATAGAAAAACAAGAGTTTGAGATGAAAGGTTTTTTTAGAGCATCTTTTACTGCTTATGGGGTTGGCCAGATGTTCACCATTTAACCATTCATTTCTACTTTTTGTCCTCTAATTTATTTAACTGAAAGCTACTGTGCTTAAGACTGAATATTAAATGGTGAATGAGTCACTGAAAGCTTTGCTAGCCTGTGAATTCTCCTATAACCAGCTCCTACACAGAGGAGAGAAAATTCAGTGGAAAAAGTACAGTTGTACGGGTAATGACACATAAAAAATATGTGAGAACAACACATCTGTTGTTGGAATGAGGGAAGACAGCCATAGAATGCCGAACAGTAAACTGAGTTTTGAAGGATGTGGAGATGTTTGATAAGAGGACAGGGAGCATTTCATGGTGGAGAAGTTAACATGTGCAAGGACAGAGAAGTGTGAAAATGCATGACATGTTCAGGTAACAGCAAGTTCCTCAGGAGGACAGAACTTAGGTGAAGGAGTCTGTTAGTGAAAGAGCTTCACTAGTCATGCAAGACAAGCTATTTATTCTGAGCCACACAAAGAGATTCACAATTTTAAAGCAGAGAAGAGAATGACTATAGCTCACTTAGAATAATCACTTTTCACTTTGGAGATAATATAGAATATGGATTAAAGAGAAGAGAGTTATGGGGGTGGGGAGACTCTTACGACATTATTGCAATGGTTCAGCTAAGAGAAGTGTGTCAGAAGAACAATCTTAGATTTAATAAAATATCCCTAAGCTGGACAGTTAAGCATTACCAGAAGAATTCCAATCCACTGGGATTCCAATCATGTTTTATAGTTATTTCCAGCCAAATTTATAAGTACTGGAGATTCTTGAAAAAGATTGTTCAGAAGCACACCACTCAGGAAATTACAGCTGAGTCTGACAATCAACACTCTTCAAGGATCTAACAGGAGGGGAGAATAAAGAAAACATATGTCTCCCCAACTTAACACTTGCCAATGTAAATGAGCATATGTGCCTTTTCAAAGTTTGACAAATTCCTCAAGCCACAGAATATGGAACTGCCGCCGAGGAAACCGCCAGGCTAAAAAGAATCATTTCAGTTGAAGGTTTTTTCCCTGGGACAGCAGCACAGTGAAGTGCTGTGGTTAAAACCCTATTCTCCACAGAGTGACTTTGACCAGCATCCAAGCCCTGTTTGAGGTAGAAAACAGTGGCCCAATGAGCGCTGTTGGTTTTCCAATTATGTCCAGATTTACTGGGACCATATTCCCACAGAGTCGTAATCAACAAGAACTTCGGAATTGCTAACCCCTACAGAGAGGTCCTATGTTTTCCAGTTTACTGCAATCCACACATCCTCTGTTGTCTTCTCAACACTGAAAGCTGCCTTCTGTTGGCATTTGTCATTAATGTAAGAAGAAAAACCAGCATAAATTCAGAACTGAAAGGTAAGTATTATATCTTTGTTACTCTTCAAAACGGGGCGACAAACAATAGATTGAGAGGATGGAGGGCATCTTAGTGAAGTTATTCTTCATTTCCCCCAATTCGTATGTCCTCTCTCTTTTTTTTTCTTCTTTGAACTAAAGTGCCCGTCCCCAAAGGACCTCCCTAGTCTAGATCTATAATCACCTGTGCGAGACAACAGGATTTGAATTGAGATTCATACATGAGATAAGGACACAGACTTAACTTTGAGTCCTATTTCAGCTTATTACTAGTCATGTGACCTGGGGTAATCACTTATTATGCCTGCTCCTTTATTTCCACGGTTTTGAAATGGGGTTTAAAATACCCACTTCCCAGAGTATGCATTTGTGATGGTGTCATGGAGCCAAATCACTGAACAGAGAATTCCTAAGTGAAGTTAATAGTTAAAATGTTATGAAGATTCAAAAGTCAAGGGAATTTCAAGAATATTAGAATAAAGAAAAACTTTTAAAGTTTCCTTTAATTTGTTAAAGTCTCTGAAGAACACATTCCGAAGCAAAAAAAAAAAAAAGGAGATATATTTGTAACATTTGCCACATGAATTCAAAGACAAGATCTGTTGTTGTTCTTGGAACTTCTAAAGAACTAGGGCTCTGAGGAACATGCTTTGGAGACTACCAATTGACTATACATCGCTGGTTCATAAAAGATATGCAACATCTGTTAGTTCATTAAGGCCTGGTTCTAAACTTTTTGTGGCTTTAGATCAATCTCAGTTCTTTTAGATTTATATGGGAGAACAAGGTAGAAAATAATAAGAATGGGAATGGTAGGGACAGATCAGGTTATGTCACTGGCTACATGTGTGGAAAGAAACTCTGGCTCTGATGATTCTTCATGTTTGGAGAGGTGCCCAAATCTGCATTTATTATGGACTTTTTTTTTCTATTATCTTTGGCATTTATGGGAAACAAGATGTCTACTACAACCATGGAACTAGGAAAAAGACCTGGTGTTCTAAAAGTCATTGTCCTGTGGAGGTAGGGGATCTGCTTGAGTGGCACTTGCGGGAAGGCAGTGGAGCCGAAAAATGGGTCCGTTTCTGCCACTGTATAATCTGGGGGCATTGGGAAAGTGACTTAACCTCTCTGAGCCTGAATTTCAAACTCTTAAAAGGTCCAGTTGGAACAAAAATGTACTTTCTAGTGTGTCTTTCAGTTCAAACATTATATAATTTTTCTCGGGTAAAGTACAAATTCTAGTGAGGTTATAGGCAGATCAAATGTTAGTGAATTAAATCCTATATACCTTGAACACGATTCTTCATCTTTAATTGATCATGGCACATGGATCCTGGCATTTGAATCTTAAGCATTGCACTAACTTAGCAGAATGTACAAGGAACACTGGTCATGTAAAAGAAGGTCTGTGCTGTTTCTTTGTGTCAAGTGAAGAATTTCTTAATTTACATGTTGGCAGTTCAGGTTTTCTGAAATCAAGGTAAACTTGTGATAACAAGGACAGCAGTAAGAACATTTGTGCTAACTGGAAGCTTTAAATTATAGAAACGTCAACATGCTTCGAATTTTAAGATCACACATTTTCAAGAAGATGTAGATCTTCCTGGCATATTAAACTTCTCAACAGCCCTTTTATCAAATTTGTTTTTTTTCCCTGAAGGTAAACTCTTCTAATGCTGCATTGTACCCCTGCGCCCATCCCACAATGGCTCAGTTGACAATGATGCCTCTACGACGGTATTTGCTTCTATGAGCTAAACTGTAAAGATCACTCTCTTTAAAGCTCAGCCTTTGGGCTAAATATCTTCCTTCACTTTTCCTGGAGAAAAGGGGAGAGGGAGGAGGGAGTGAGGGAAGGAGGAAGGGAGGGAGAGAGAGAGAGACAGAGAAGCTTGGGAAATGGACACTTTTACTGGTAAATTCATCTGAAACTGAGTTCCCTGGATCCTCACAAAATTTAAACTTGACTCATCTATAGCTGAATCAGAGTTTTCACTTCAAACTAAGAATAAATCTCACGTAGAAAAGATAGCACCTTTCTCTGATTGGATAACCACTGTTTTTCTCACTGCTAAGAGATTCTGCAAGATAATCTGTCAGGAAAAACAGTGCCATGCTGCTTTGGTTCTTTTTGTCTGCATCTAGTTCATCAAACACCTCTGAGAATTTTTTAATAGAATCCCACCCAAATTTCCATTTTTCAAACACATCACTTGGCTAAAGGATGTTTTACTCTCAGATTGAAAAGTAAACTGCATCATGCTGCTAACTCTTGGGAATCTTGACCTGAAAAACGCCTCGTCTTTTCAGTTCACAGCACCTAGACTTAGGCAATTTTTGTGAGACCTGCACAAATTTTCTTCTAAGCTCTGAATACAGCCCTTTCCAATGGAGCCTCTTGCTGAGGAGGTTTTAGGCTGTGCCAGAATATGGGGAAAAACAAAAGAAAGAAACAAATAGCCAGGTGCATCCATGAATTTTTAAAGCAGGTCTGTTGGAAAAACATGCAAAACAAAACCCTTCCAGCCATGCTTAGGGTAAAACATCAATTTGAATATTATCCAGTATCATCTCTATGATGTGTATCCATCAGCTCCAGACAGATGGCCAATTTGCGTTTACCATGGACAAGTCCACAGAGCCAGGTGCTCCCGGTTGATGGCGTTTGCAGGCTGGGGCTCTGACTGAGCTGTCAGGGCACCCAGGAAATGGTTCATTGCTAGATTGGCACACGGGTATAGGAAGTAAAGCTAGTAACCCTCCAATATATATATACATATATTTTTTTAAAGAACATTAGGCAAAGATCAGCCAAAAAAGGAAAGCTATCAGAAACAAAAAGTTCACTTGACCATTATTTGAAATAGGAGGTACTGTTTCCTAGGGTTCTAAGAGGTGAACGGCCTCTCTCACTTTATTCTTCCATTTCCCGCAAGGAAGCCTTGGATTCTTAGATTCAGGCAAAGATTTGCATGACTGAAGGCAGAACTATTGCATGTATTTCCACAAACATAGCATTGGGCTAACGGGACTGAGCAGGACCTATTACAGGGAATCTGAATCATCCGCCCATCCTATTTGCTGCAACTTAGAAAAACCTTCTGATTTGATGGTGCATTGCAAATACTGTCTCACTTGTACTAGAGCTACACTTTAGCTCTAAGCTACGGCCCCAATGTCTCGAGCAACGAATAGCAGTCTTTTAGTAAATAATTCAGTGCCCAAGTAAGTCTCACCTACCATGTTAGGTCAGTACTCACTTCCATGAATCATTTTGAAAACTACAAAACTATTCCCTAGACAATACTTGCATAAAGCAAAAATATACAAGGCTTCCTAAGGGCTGGTATCTCTGTCTTCCAGAACACTTCTAGGACTGGAAACAAAACCATATGTAAGGCGTTACTATGTCTACATATTTCAGGTCACCAATGAGCTATCAATACCACAGACTGAGGGACCAAAAAGTAACTAGGTTGTAGGTCAATCTTGAGAAGAAACAGGAAGTTTCCCATGCCCTCAGCAGGCTGGGTTAGAGGACTTTCCTCCATCCTTCAAAGCGCACTGGATGTAATGTTATCCCCAAACCATGATTCAACGTTGCTGTTGTTTGCCTGTCTCCTCCACAGGATTGTAGTGTCCATAGCAGACACTGAATCTTTCATCTTTTGCCAGTGCCTTCTGTCTAGTAAGTTGTTAATCAATACTTGATGATAGAATGAATAGAGACAAGGTTTTAAAAATGTATTTTAGATTATTTGTTCAGAAGTTAATGCATTAGGTGTTTAGATGAGCACTTGATATTCACACATTATCTCACAATAAATGTGCCATTATTCACCACTTTAAGGAGAGCAGTGGACACTAAGAAAGAAAGGGAAAAAGGAAGAAGAGGAAGAAAATAGGGAAGAAATAAAAGGGAAAAAGAAAGAAAGAAAGTCTCCAAATAACGGTGTCTGGGGCATTAAATTAAATCCCTGAATGTGATCTGTATACTAACCGTAATCTATAATTTTGATTTTTTTTTACTAATTCATAAAACATCATACAAATAACAAACATTTAATAGCTTTTACTATGTGCTAGGACCTATTCTAAGGATTTTACAGACATTACCTCATGTATGCCTATAATTCTATCAGTCAGCTACTATTACCATTATCACTTTATAAGTTAATACATTGAGGCACAGAGAGGTTAACTGACTAGCCCACCGTCACACACCTGCTGTTAGTATGACCATTTTACAGATTAATGTGCTGAGGCACAGTGAGATTAGGCGGCCAGCCCAAGCCCACCACACAGATAATAATTTCAACAGTTTAGCTGCAGAGTCAACATGTTTACCTACTGTGCTACACAGCCTCATCTTCAATTCGTAAGCATGCGTGGAGCACATTCAAAGGCCAGGTCACTTGGTAGGGACATGACCAGGATCCATGTCTCAGTACTGCTTCATAATGTAAGTTCCTTTACTGAGTACATGTCATAACTTCTAAAACAGAAAGTAGGTGTCATGACAGTAGAGACAAGTCCCACTCAGGGTGGGTGTAGATACTGTAGAAGTACAGAGTTAGGAGATATGTTTAAAGATTGGGTAGTTACAGAAAGTACTGTGAGGGAAATAAGGTGTGCTTCACTTCAAGGGGGATTTGCCTGTAGAGAGAAACAAGTGCAATACAATACCTGCTTTGTAAAACTGACTTTATACAATTTTTTTTAATTGCAGGAAAATTCTGGTTTTGTTTATTTGCAGATAGGAACTGTTTTATTTTATTTTTGGTGGAGAAATTGGATTTCTTTTCCAGTTTTGTTGAGAAACAACTGATAGACATCACTGTATAATTTTAAGGCATACAGCATGATGGTTTAATTTACCACAATCCATTCAGTTAACAGCCATCTATTTGTATAGATACACTAAAAAGAAAAGAAAGAAAAAAAGGTACTTATGATAAGAACTCTTAGGATTTACTCTCTTAACTTTCCTATAGATCATTGTATATTATATTGATAGTACTTATTTATAACTGGAAATTTGTTCCTTTTTTAAAAAAAGATTTTTATTTTTAGAGAGAGGGGAAGGGAGGGAGAAAGACAAGGAGAGAAACATCATTTGCTTGCCTCTTGCATGTCCCCAACTAGGGACTTGGCCCATGCCCCAGGCACGTGGTCTGACCAGGAATTGAACCAGTGACCTTTTGGTCTGTGGGACGACAACCAATCCACTGAGCCACATCAGTCAGGGCATGGGACTCTGATCCTTTTGACAATCTTTCCTCCAGTTCCCTCTCCTGCCTCTGGTAACCACAAGCCTTATCTTTTACTATGAATTTTCTGTTTTTACTTTTAAGATTCCACACATAAGTGAGACCATACAATATTTGACTTTCTCTGTCTGATTTATTTCACGTAGCATAATGTCTGCAAAGTCCATCCATGTTTTCACAAGTGGTAAGATTTCCTCAGTTTTTATGACTGGAAAATATTCCATTATACATACATACCACAACTTCTTTATCCATTCATTCATTGATGGACACTTAAGCTTCTTTCCATATCTTGGCTATTGTGAATAATGCTGCTATGAACATGGGGGAGCAGGTATCTTTTTGAGTTAGTGCTTTTATTTACTTTGGATACATACCTAGAAGTATGGCTGCCTGATTATATGTTAATTCTATTTTTAATTTCTGAGGATCCTCAGTACTGTTTTCTATAGTGTCTGTATCAGTTGACAATCCTACCAAACAGTGCACAAGAATTCCTTTTTCTCTACATTCTTGTCTCTTGCATTTGTTATCTCTTGTCTTTTTAAAAATGGCCATTGCAATAGGTGTGAAGTGGTATCTCACTGTGGCTTGGATTTGCATTTCCCTAATGACTAGTGATGTTCAGCATTTTTTTTTTCATGTACCTGTTGGGCTTTCATATATCTTCTTTGCACATTTTTAAATTGAGTTATCTATTTTTTTTTTGTTATTGAATTCTTTGTATATGTCCTTTATATATTTTAGATACATACTTAACCCCTTATCAGATATATGGTTTGTAATTTTTTTTCCATTCTGTATGTTGTCTTTTCACTTTGTTGATGGTTGCTTTTTCTGTGTAGAAGCCTTTTAGTTTGATGTGATCCCACTTATTTATTTTTGATTTTGTTGCCTGTGCTTTAGATGTCAAATCAAAACAAACCTTTCCTAAGACACATGTCAAGGAGCTTTGTTCCTATGTTTTGTCTAGGAGTATCATGTTTTCAGGTGGAAAATGTTGATTTAATGGCAGATGACACGGGGAATAATCTGGGATGATCTTAAGACCGAGATATTTCTCTTTTCACCAGATCACATGTGATGGCTCACTGTCTGAAACATAAGTCAAAATAAACTAGAGCGCAGACCATGGTCCAGACCTGTTCACCAAAGCAAAACCGCCTAGCTTGCAAGATTTAAAAAGAGACACTTCTTTTAAATCTTGCCAATGGACCAATAGATGAAAATCACAGTTCGAGAATGAGGGTAGTTTTCCTGCTATAACAGGTTTTTGACAACACAATCATTCCTCTAATTGCCCATGCCTTTACAAAGATGTATATTTTATGTTATAAAAGGAGAACATAATTATTTGGAAAATATTGAAGAGTGGAGAAATATGCACACTCGGGGCACCTGACTACACTTATAAGCACACATAAGAAACTATAATCATTCACCTATGCATGCACACACAGGAACACACAAAATCTTGATGCTTGCCAGGGGTTTCCCTCTCACAAAACTTTGCACTTTTGAGCGATTAGATTCTGTCTTCTTGATAGTGTGGCTCAAGGTTGTTAGAAGCCAAGCTATTCTGGGCACTGGAAATGCTCAGTATCGGTACCCCAACATCCATCAGCCCTTTAGGCCTCATTATCTCAATGACTCATCTTGGCCTCTCTCCAGCTAGTATATTGTTTATTGATTGATGTGAATAAGGTAGAGGGAGTAGAGCATTCTCTGAAAGTTATAAACAACTGATAAAAAAAATGTGCTGAATGTAGTACCTGTCGTAATCATAACAGCCAAGGAGTTCAATGAGATAGATTATTGTGTACATCTTCTCGGCTCCCAATCTAGGCTTCTGGCAAAGAATTGCTGGAGAAAGTTCCCTATTGCAGTTGATTTCTACAAGGACGTTTTTCATATCAAGGTTTCTGAGCATCTACTGTACAGATGATTCCTGTGGGTGAAACTGACATGCAACCATTTAACAATCAGCCAATATAACAGGCTAAATTCGAGGAGGGTATGGGGCCAATCTGTGGCACTAGCATCAAAGAATGAGGGCATTTAGAAACCTGGCGCTTCATTAGGAAGACAAAGTCGGCTGGGCAAGGACAGCTTATTCAAACAAATGGACAGAAAATGAAAAGTACTTGTCATAATTGTACCACCTAAGAAAATCTCTTCTTATTCCAAAAAGAGGACAGTATGCCCAGGGACTACCTCGGCAAGTTTCTGTATCAGCTGCAGTCTGGAAACACAATTAACAACTGTGTGAATGGAAATAATTAAATCTCATGGTCTGGGGGAAAAGGTATAGGGAAATGCTTTCTCATGGAGGCAATGAGGATTATACTTTGGAATCTGAACATCTGGAAACAATGTTTAGGAAGAAGAAACTTCTAGGTCAGTGCTGTCCTGCAGGTCATCTGGGACAAAGGATTAAGATAGGTATGCTAGGTATACACCCCTCCCAAAACCCTAAAGTAACTGTTCTAGGAAAGCAAACATCTACAGGTGTCCCTGAGATCCTCCTGAAATCACAGGTCAGGGAATATATTCTCATAATCAAAAGACTTTATGTGTAAATCACCAAAGCCAAATCCTTCCTCAGAAGTCTCTGAGTAAATGTTAGATCGTTAAAGAGGTTTTTTGTTTGTTTATTTTCCTGTTTGTTCTCAGTGGGGAAAGGGATTTTCATCTTAGAATCTAGGAAGGGCAAGATTTGAACGTGAGAATTCTTAAAATCCTTCGAGGGTCAGGTTCCAAATGTCTCTTCACTTTTTGTACCAGGACTTTACAGAATATAATGGTAATTTTATCCCTGGTTTTCCCAAATCTCAAGTTTTCAGATCTCAATACACTTGGACTTAAACTCTTGGATCAGTTCCCTGGTTCCAGTCCATTACAGGTACTCCCTCCTGTCTCATCCATGTGGATAATATAGACCTGATGTTACTACCAGGTGGTAGGTTACATTTGCTCATTATTTTCTCTCCAAGTCAGTTAGTTCCTGGGAATAGAAATGTGGGCTCTCTTTCAGAGGTTGCTGCTCCAGGCTCCTAAATCCTTATACTGACTCCACTCCCGCCCATCTTGAACTCTCCAAAAGAAATGTCTAATCATGTCCACTTTCTAACAAAAATTTCTAATGCATGTCTTTCCCTTTCAGCACAACACTTAAACTCCTCATTATGGTATACAAAACTTTTTATGGTCTGACTCCTGCCTCCTTCTTCAACCTCGTATAACTCTATTTCCCCCATCCACAACTCTAGCTCTCAAGAAGCATCTGTGAGCCTATAAATGTTTTTTCACTGCCGTTTGCTCAGCAGATACACTTTCTTATCCTCCACACTAAAAATAAACTAATTCTTCTTTATTTCTCTAATTCCATTTAGACATCACTTCCCTTGGAATGCCTTTTCTTACCCTCTGCCTACCTTAAATCTGGGCAAAGTGCTTCTCTCATGGGCTTTTATTTAAACAACCCTGCTGTCTATGTGGAATAACAATTAGAAATTAAGTATAGCTATATAATATGCATTTTTTCAGTAGATCGCCAACAATGGAGGAGATGCAGCCTGCCCATCTCATCCCATACCAAGGCTAGTGCCTCACACGCAGCAGCAGGGGCGTCCAACCTTCTGGCATCTCTGCACCACACTGGAAGAAGAGGGGTTGTCTTGGACCACATATTAAATACATTGTGGCACGTAACCACACACACACACACACACACACACACACACACACACACACAAATCTCATAATGGCATGAGTACATTTACAGTTTTGTGTTGGGCTGCAGGTTGGTTACCCCTGCGTGTAGATGCTAAGTGTTGGCTGAGTCAGCGGAAGAGTATGGTGCTGCCCGTGACAGGGCAGGGAGCTTGGCTCAGGACCATAAACCCTTGAGAGATATAGTTGAGGGGCCGGAAAGCAATTTAAAAATCTGTGGTAGGATTTGTCTCTGTCTCCTTTCTTCAGATATATTTTATGTTGCCCTTTCAAGACATCATTAACATCCCCACCCCAGAGCAAGAACCGCATTAAGTCATCCTGGCCCGCGTCACTAGTGGAGGGATATGGTGTGACCCTGGGCCTCGTTCCGTCTTTAATAGGAAGCTCTTACCCGACCTAGGAATGCCACACTGATAGAAAGCCCCTCCCTGTGGGGGCTCTGTTGTCCATTTTGGAGGTGAAAGGGAGGATGGATATACCTGGGGAAAGATGATTCCTTTTTAAATTTTTTTTTACTTTTTTCACTTGGAAAGTACCCATTTCTACTCTGCTTCTGGTATGCTGGGCAGCTCTACCCTGAAGAAGCTAGATGGAACTTCAAGTATAAATGTTACTTAAGCAAAGATGCATCCTAGAAGTTTGGATGAATCAAGCTGGAGTTTCACTGGTGAGGCATTAGTGATAAGCAAGTACCGCCCGCTGAAAGTGTTTTGAAATGGGAACTGAAAGCCAGGCAGGGGAAATTGATGGCATTTATAAAGAATGAGACTCCTTGTTAGAGAGATGCACAGGTTAGCATGGGAGCTACTAGTTAAGAGGTTCACAGAGGTCCTTCCCTTTAATAGGTGGCTAATTAAAATATAATTGTTTCAAATTAAGTCTTTGTAAAATTTTCATTTCTTTCTCATTTCACATTTGAAACTTCCTTTTTAAGAGCAGCAAAATGAGAACCTTAAAGATGTAGCTATGAGAAAGTATTTATCCAAGGATAAATTCTTCTATATGTAAACAGAAGCCAGAAAAGCAGTTTAGCCACCCCAACAATTTTTTTGAACAAAATTTTAATTTAATCAATACAGAAATATTTATCACAGAAAACAATCATGACAAAGAATACTAATCAATTTAAAGTACATATAATAAAGGAAATAACAAATAAATACTTTGTCTAATAAGGGAGTTGAGAATATAATTTTGAAATATTTTTTAAATAATATAAAAGAAAAAAAGGCAGTATGGGCTTCTAAAGATATGCTTCAATTATCTAGGAAATCCAGTTAAACAGAACATTGAAATCCCCTCGCGCACCCACAAGGGATATTGAAATATGTGGATATTTAGACAAACGTACCATATTATAGCAGCTTCCTCCCCCCCTCACACACAGAGGTGTACTTAGAATTAAATGAGGGGTTTTGAGAAATAATTTCACTGTTTCTGAAGATAGAAAATCCATGGGATACAAGTGCACTAAGAAAAGGGTATTCAGTTATATTTACTTTTGCAAACCAGCTCCTGGTCATTTAGTATTTCTAAACTGACCTTTCATTAATGCCCTAAGATTATGTGCACACTATAAATATAAAAAATCAAATTTCAAAACCATTCGTATCAACCTCAGGATCCAATTGTCATAACCTTTTAAGTCTTCCTGAGCATTACAGATTTATGACTCCCCAGGCCTTCCAAAGGACTTGAAAAGGTATTTTATTTCAAAATACAGCATTTAAGTTCATTCACTGTAATCACTTGCTAATGGACATCATAGCTGCAAATTAGACTATAATGGTGTTTAGAGATAACAAATCATTTGATTAGATTAAAGGATATTATCAAATAAGTATCAGAAAGCCTGATAAAGATGATATAGAACTGTGGAGATTTGAAAGGATTAACTTATTCCTTGATGAAGTATGTGCCTCAATCTTCTAAGTCTTGAAATCTATTATCTTCAGGGCCCCCATGCAGAAAGCCAGCAGCTGCAAATTATGACTTCGTTTTACAAAGTAAAGGTCAAGCAAAGAGAACAGATTGCAGTAGACATCAAAGAACTAGAATACATTAAGGAGAAAGGACCCCCATAGCATTTATATGAGATCTTAAGGTTACTATCCATTTAACACAAATAAAAAAGTAATCCTGTCATGCTGAGTATTTTATTCCCAGGAGCCAGGAGGATCACAGAAGTTGCCCAAGGCCACTCAGCCTGGTGATTGGCTTGTCATTCACAGTCTCCAATAGTGAAATAAGTTATATGCTCATGTGCTATCTGCATATGACATTTATTAATTTTTTTCTGGACATACACACACACACACACACACAACCAGAAAAAAATTGTCTATGTTGCACATGTAACAATAATCTAAAGGAAATAAAGAAAACAGTGTTTCATAGATCAACCTCTATAACTTGTGTATTCAGAACAATACTGAAACTACAAATTATACAGCAAGCAAAGTCCTGTGGGACTAGAGTTCATCTGATGGGAAAGGAGGCCTTTTAAATAGGGAAGAAAACTCCACCTTCCTTATTACTCATGACAAATGCATAATCACTTGGCTCTTTTCAACATCCTGTCCGTCTCACTTACTATCACGCTCTAAGTGGAGCTGAGACACTGTATTTTAATTCTCATAGTCCCGAATGAAATAGCAATAAAGGCATGGGAGAAAAGCACATATGCTTACCTTCCTACTTCTCTTGTGGAAATTCAGCACAATGAGATTAACTCTGGGTTTTCCCTTTGTTTCCCATCTTTCTTTAGATTACTTCTGGAGCTGGTTGGCTTGTTCTGTAATGTAGGTCGATGACACTATAAAAAGGTTTTCTGCTAACATGATGATCTGCTTTGGAGAAAGACGTAAGGAAAGAAGCAATGGAGTGAGGGATTCCATCAGTGACGAGGATGCAGGGCTGGATATAAAAAACTTTTTCCTAATGTTTGTGCCTGGATAGAGACCAAATAGCAACACCGAATGGGAAGCTGCTCCTTTGGAAAACGTAAACTTCAGTTTAAATGGCACTTAAGGCATGATATAATAAAGTGTTTCGTTGACTAAACAGCAGGACTCTGGTTTACATCTCTCCCCCAAGAGCCTGAAGGCCCTACTGCGTCCTGGCGTTCCCCACCCTTCCCCACTTGGGTTTCAGATATCGAGTTTGCAGATCTATGCAAGAACAGTGATTTCTCTTGGCTGATGATTTCTGGTTGTGGTTTTGCAGGCTTTTCACTGAGACGTAAAGCAGAGGTCCTGACCACTCAGAGTCATTAAGGCTCCCTGGAAGCTTTCTGCAAGGCGAGTGATATTAACAGCAACTGCCCTGGCCAGATTCCATTCCAAGTAATTGCATTTCACCAGGCAGTGTGAAACCAAAGCCTCTTCCCAGGCTGTCTTCTTGGGCTCCTCTGACAATAGTGTACCAACTGCTGAGCTCCAACTACTTTTGGGTCAAAACAAAATTTCTGGAACTGAGTCATTTGGAGAGCATGTACAGGGAGCCTCCTTTGTCATCTGCAGTGAATCTCTCATTAGCTTGCAACATCAAAGCATTCTGTTAAGTATTCCCATTTTCCAAGGTTCAGCTCCAAACTTTTCTCTTCCACCAGGTTTTTTAAAGGCCTGACCTGTAAGGATTAATCATACCTCCTGCTAAGCTTCCTCCCCAGAAATGCAATATTAAAATACTGAATTCAGCTCAATAAATGTGCATCCTTTTGTATTGTGATTTCCTAGTCCTCACCTCCATGCAATGAGCTAACAAGGTAGGCATTGCTACCCCTCTTCAGAGATGGAGAAATAGTGGCACCCAAAACTGTGTGGCTTTGAATGTACCTTAGAGAAGAATATATTTAAGGCAAAGTGATGAATGGATGTCTTGATGTCTTTTGTTGACTGGGGTGGTAGTTAAAGTCAGAAGACTCCATTGCCTTTATCCCAGTGAGCAATCTTTGCTCTCTTTCTCAAATTCCTTCTGTTCTGTAGGTGGCATTCTGTACATTTTGCAGAAGTCAAGCACATATATAAATGACTGCAAGGCATAATCCTAGAGGAGCCTGTTTCCTACTCCGCCCACCCCCCTGTACACACATTTTTCTCTGTATCTCAACTAATGCCTCCTCCATGCAGAACCTACCCCCTTTCCCCACGGTGACATTTTCTGAAAAAGCTGTCTTGGAAATAACTATAAAAAACATGCATCTTGTACATATGAAACTTATTTTTTCAAATATTGATATATCGGTTCCTATATGGTTGCATTTTATTCTTCTAGTAATCCTGAGAGGCAGGATAATGCATACTTTCCCCATTTTCCTGATGGAATAAGATGTTCAAGGTTCAAACTGGTTCTTAAATGAAACAACCCCCTCTGACTCAGAACAAATGGTTAAATCCCTCTGGGCTTCAATTTCTCCAAGACCGGTCCCTCTAGTCCACACTTGCCTTAAAGAGGACCATCTGCCCTTTCCCCTGAAACAGCAGGTGTAGACTATTTCATGTGGGGAAAAACTGAGAAAAATTCCCCCTTCTTTGCAATTGGACTTTGAGGTGTTTTTTTTTTCTCCCCCTACAAAAGGCATTTAAGAATGAAATGTTCTATGGATTCTGAGTGCACAAAAGGCAAACAAACTTCGTAACGTGGAAGAAACCTGTGTCTAGTATGTAGTTAGTACTCAGAGGTATTCGTTATGTGCTTTGTGTGTTATTTAACATCCACCACACCGCTCGTCCATGCTATCATCGCCGTTGCACAGAGAAGCACATCCTTAAGTGGCGCACCAGTGTCACTAAGGCTGAGATTTGAATGGACACTGGCTGCCTCTAAGAGCCGCACTCTTAACTGCTTTCTGGCATCACGTAAATCCAGGTGGCATGGAGTTTCCATGTCCCCTGAGTCATCCGGCTCCTTCCCACTGACACCTGGAGAAGCCCCGCTGCGGCTTCTTCTTCCCCACAAAATTTTAGAGCTAAGTCAGAAGAGCCAAATAAACAAACAAACAAACAAATAAATAAATAAATAAATAAAAGGGATATTGCACTTGTTCGGAGAAAAGCGGAGAGGGTTTCGAAGCAGTTGCCCCCTTTATTGCCAGCTGTAAAGAAAACAAGATGTGGGCTGGAAGCCAAGTCACCAGACTCAGATTCTGTCTTTCCATGCTTTTTTCTCCCAAGCCAAGGCACACTTTCTTCCTCCCTCCTTTCTCCCATCCTTCCTTTCTTCCCTCCCTCCTTCTTTCCTTCCCTTCTCTTTCTGTCTTTTTAGATGGAAGAGGGAGGGTCTATGTAGATATACAATTTCTAAAAAAAAGCCTCCCAGACTCAATGGCTCCTCCAAGTTCCTGGATATCAGAAACGAAGCTTCTGGCCTTGGCTTGGCACAGGAACAGAGGTGCCAAGGAGGAAGGAACTCACTCTTCTCTCGGCGGAGAGGCTCTGCAGCCAGGATGCCCTGTGGAGAAGGCAGCAGGATCCGATCCTCACTGGTCTCCCATCGTGCCTCTCATCGTGCCAGCATCCCCCAGCTCGGCCTGTTCAATTCCACTTGTCCCTGCGGGAACTTGAAAGACATGACAGCTACACTGCAGCATGGGGACGAGTGACAGCCAGGCTTCGGCAATGCTGGGCAGAGGAAGGCTGAGCTGCTGAGTCCAAAGGAAGGGACCGGGAAGGGGCAGCTGATGGCACCCAAACTATGTGTTCTTCCATTTGCTCTCCAGCCTTCACAGACTCCCCTTCACTTTGACCAAAATCTCCAGAATCTGTTTGGTAGGCTGACGTGGCACCTGCCCCTCTGTGCATTGACGTTTGTCTCTTTTCAAACAGGATTCCTTCCTTCCTTTATTTTTTATTTCACTCATCTAGCGTTTGTGGGTGGGGGAAAGATGGTATCATAGTCATGAAATAGAACATGTTCATGTTAAGTAGCATCTTTCTTTTGGGTGACGGAGAAGTCCAAGTTCAGTGACAAGGTGAGAGCTCACACGTTCATGCTTCCTTAAAACTACACTTTAATTGGTCTAAACTGCAAGCAATGATATTCCCTCTCTTCACACACCTTGCAGACAATGACACATTAGAATTTATCCCCCAATCTGTTTTTTTTTTTTTTTAAATACCTGTATTTTTTTCATGTTTCTCTCTCACGGAGTCTTTGAATAGCACTTTGTAGCTAATAAGCCTGTGTGGGCCGCCCACATTTCATACTGAGACAGAGTCACTTGTTGTGAAAAGAAATGAAGTTAGAACCCTGGAATAATGGAGTGAGACTCTCAAAAAAAATTTCTTTTTAAGAAGCACCCCTCCCTGAGCTTAACAAATGTCTTTGAAAAGTTTGTAATGGTAGCCTCCCACCACTCTGCAAAGTTAAATAGTTAGTTAGCACCTCTGTACCATGAAGTAACTGAGAATTACTCATTCCAGTCTCTACTTACTTCACTCCTAGGTGGATGAGCAGAGGGGGGCGAGGTGCACTGCCTGCACACTGAGCTTTCCTGACTCACTCTGAAAGGCTGTGGCTAACCCCTGCCCTTTAATCTCAAAGATATCCTGAGCGCATCTATATGCCCTCGACCTTTATCGCACTCAGTGATCAAACACATAATACAGTTGTCTTTCTGTGGGAGGAATAATGAACCCTGTTTCAATGTCAGTCAGAGACAAATGGAGAAATTTCAAAGTTTCCACTGTCCAGCAGAGGGCAGCTGGTTCCAAACACATAACAATATTTTTATACTTGCATCACCAACACCAAAAGATTGACTGACTTATTTGATTTTTATAAAGAAAAATGAAACCAAGAGGTTCATTGAAAAGTGATTACCTACTGTTACTACAGCTCACCTCTGTTCAGTAAAGTGTAGCCTTAGGTCTACCTGCAGCAGAATTACGGGGAGATGGAGAGGTGGTAGCTGCTGTTAAAATACAGATTCTCAGGGCTTCTTAATATGATTCTTACTTAGGGCAGAGTTTTAGGAACCTCAGGACTAATTTGACACTCCATTCCAGCAATCTCTGAAAGGCAGGTAAACATATCTTTAAGGATGTTCATGTATATCAGGGAAATCCAACGATATAAAAATATTCAACCTATGGCACTCCTCTTTAAAAGGTCAGCAGACAGAATTACCATTACTGCTTGTTTCATTGAGTGGATGCTATTATCTCTCCTGTGCTCTTAGGGGAAATAAGTGTGGCCCCAGGGAGACTCTGCTCTTCAGTTAATGCACAGGGATGGTGACTGTTAACCAACAAGTTCAGGGAAACCCCTGTGGTGCCATGTCCTTGTGCAGGGACCAGCTGCACAGCCTGGACCGCCCCACTGTGAGCCTTAGTTTTCACATTAAAATGGAGTTTATGGTACTCGCACTGCTGATTTCAGAGTTTTGTTCTGTTTTGTTTCTGCATCAACTATCATCCCGTGTGGTAATGTTCTCAGTACATTTCTCATATATGTATCTTACAGCTTCCAGTTTATTATAATCACTGATCTGAGAAGCAGGAAGTGTTGTTCCATGTCTCCTTTCAAAAGTATGAATCTGGGTTACTTCAAGCAACACTTAGCTCAAGAGGCAAAGAGAGATTACTAGTTCCAATTGAGATCTAGTTTAAACAATTTCCTTCCTAATATTTTTCTTTACATCTCTCCCTCTTATAGTTTTAATAGTTTCTTTTATGCATTTGATGTAGAAAACAGAAATAAAAGAAAGAAGGGGGTGTTTATTCACTAGGGCCCACATGTCCCATCTTAACAGATAAACGCAATTTCCTTTATGTCTTTATTTTAGTTTTAGGTTTTTTTTTTCCTCCTGATGCCCCAGAGAAGAGGATCTGCTTTCTAGAAAACTGAGAGGAAGTAGTAACTCCTCCAAAAAAACTGGGTGCCTGGAGCTCAGTGATGGTATACTCCCAGATCAAAGGCAAGGACAGAGTCACAGGTATAATCAGAACCCATGAATAAAGGTAGGCAAGGGGAAGAATAAGACCTGCCCAGCATGTGCACGCAATGATGGAAGAACCACTTCTCAGCTGTGATTCCTCCAAGGAGCATCATCAGGACCAAGGAATCTACCTCTAAGCTGATCCTTGCTCCAAACTTTGGCCAAGCTGTCCTGCTCACGTCACTGGCCACAGGTGTGATGAGCAGGCTAGATGCATGTCTGATATGCACTCCCTGTAATGGGAAATAACAACCCAGAGCACACGATTACATGTTGTGAATAAATAGGGGGAGCCCAGTAGGCCACCAGGAGAGCTCAGAGTCAGAACAAGGAATGGTGTCAGTCAGGGGAATGATATGACAGACTCCAAGTACTGAGAGTCATTTTGTCCATCCTCCTGCCAAGGCAAAACTGCACTCATTGTTCCTAGCAATTCTAATCTTCGAAATATTAAGGAAGAAAAATATTCCCAAACTTCCTGTTATTTATTCATTCATCCATTCATTCATTTTTTTTTTTTAGCAAGTATCTGTTGAGTTTTCAGTGGGAGCCAGTACTGAGACCTGGGAGGTTAAAATGAAGTTTTATTTTTTAGACTCTATCTATGGAATCATTTTCAGATTTGTAAAAGCATCAGGCTTATCCTGTAAAGGTATCAAGGCTGTTATCATGAAATGATAAGCAAGAGGCTGAATGATTTTATACAAACTAACTTAAAATGTGGCATATGGTTTGCCTTTACATTTTCTCTGTACTTTGCATTTTATCTCAAATTATGTAATCCATATTTAAAACATGAACTTTATTAAAGGTCTATAAAGAAATCAGCCCTTGGCCTCAAAAACACTAGTAAAAAGTAATCTTCCTCCTAGACAAGAAACCTGGAGTGATGTTTGGAAAATGTAAACTATGAGAGAAGAACCATAGGCCAGAATGAGAAGACCTGGGTTCTTCCCACTTCACAATGTTTTTATAAAGATGAGATGATTACACACATACTCTTTCGTAGGCATTTGGAAAATAAATTCCATTTTAAACATAAAGGTGGTCTTGATACTCTTTCATAAAAATGAGCTTTGGAAGAGAAAAGGAAGGAAGAGAGGGAGGGAGGGAGGGAGGAGAGAAGGAGGAAATAAGGAAAGAAAATGAAAGAAGAAACAAACTAAGTAGCTGTAGACAGGTACTATTCAATTTCAACACCATTCTCTCCTACATATTTTTTTGTTATTCCCCTGAGTTGGGTTTATATGGGAGGAACATAATGAAACATAGGCGAAACTTTATTTGTAACCAGTTGGACCCAGATGGTTTGGGTTCAATGATCTTCTGGGCTTTATCATAGAGTTAGCACTGGTTGCTGGCTAATGGAATGCTGCTATGGATCTCCAGGGAGCCGGCTGACTTCCCACTCACTGTGTTACACTCCCAGGCTGAACCAAGCCTTGTGGGTGGGAAATGTGAAATGTTGTGGCCCTTGGGAAATTTGAATCCCTCATACAAGTGTTATCTTCAGAGGTCTATAAAATTTCACATAGTAAAGAGGGGTAAAAGGGGGAGGATAATAAAACTGCAGGGACCATTTTCTCTGCAGACCAAAGAAATGAGCTCCATTCTATCAGCCCTATTGTTCGCACTAACAGTGCAGGGGGAAGGTGGGAGGAAGAGGCTATTTCTACAAGAAGATCATGCTTCCCATCAAGCTTTAACTTGCTTAGATCTGGAATTTTAAACAGAGAAAGGCAAATTTCAAGCTCCATTTCCTTTTAGCACATCGGGACTTCTTGTCTCAATCTGAGTATAGCTGACTTGTTCCTGGGCCATTGTGCTCACACTATGGTCATTTCTACTAAAATTACTGGGTCAGTAGAATTTGGCTTCAAATTCCATTAAAATGCCAGCAGCAGCATCCCCGCACCTCAACGTAAGATGGGAGAAACAGAAGCAAGGAGTAGGAGGAGCTACAGAGGAGGTGATACATCTCAACACACTGCCACATTCCTTCCCCTAAATTTGCACATCTTAAGGCTACTAGTCTGCCAAAAGAAAAATAGTAATTGTATTATGATGAATACCTGTGATCACAAACTACTTCCAGCTCTAAATACTCTGACCTCAAATTCCATTATAAAAAGAAACCTAAGTATACCGTAAAAGGCTACCATCTAGCACTGTGCTAGTAACTCATATAACTTGGCATGCAGAGGGCTGGGTGTCTGACTTCCACTCTTTCGGACTGGTCTCTATCAGCTTGCTGCTCAGCAGGCCAGCTATGAGTAAGGCAGAATGGACCTGCAGTTAGCAACGAGTCACCATCCTGTAACTAGAGCGCTCTGCTAATATGTGAATCTGGGATAAACCTGAAGGCAATGTTCCAAATTTTGCCTAATTATTTTATTTGTGTAGTGTCTTCATTTTTGTTGCTACAAAAGGTGATTTAACTGAAAACTGTTGTTAACTCTGGTCGTCTGCCCTTTTTTCTTCTGGAGAAAGCGTGCATTTCCATTTGGAAGCCACTCTCTTCTTGTATTGAAAAGAAAAATAAGAAGGCTAGGACAAAGAAGAATGCATCCCACTAGTCTCACTGGGCATTGAGCCAGAATTACAGCGAGCACTGCAGGAGCAAAAAGCAATTGATTTTAATTGGTGCCTAGGGGTGAAGGTCAGCTCTCTGGGAACAATGGGCATCTATGGTGGTAATTGACGGAGTCCTTGGTGGGAGTTGGTAAATGTCAGTAATACACTTCCCGATGGAAGCACAGAGGGCTTGGGCCCAAGAAACAAAGACAGTATTAGCTGGTCAAAAAAATATGTAAATCTGCTGGTTAAATAATGCATTAATAAAACATAACGGGTAGACACGTACAAACACGCCACATAATGTACATTTAAAAGAAAGTAGCTTTCCAGTATTAGACAAGCGCCTTTCCAAGATCCAACATCTTTTTTTCTAGCACAAGTAGGCTCTCTTCCTTGACAGGCTCTGGAATTTGAACACTGGAATTCTTTGAGTCAAGCCAGAGGGATGGTTTGGCTCTTGAAGCTACAATAGGCCCAGTAAAATTGGGGGTTGCTAAAAGAGAAAGTATCAGTATTTAATAAGTTCTAGCTATTCTATCTTTCAAGAGAATTTGGAGCACTTTTAGAAAGTAGGGGTGGGGGAAGAAGAGCTACTAGTCATTGAAACACCAAAAGCCCCTCCCCTCCTGATCCCCCACAAATGCTTGACCGCTTCCCTTATCACCATGTTTTACCCCATGCTTCTCACGTCCCCATGATCTCTGACACCTACTGCTCTGATCCGGGCACTCTCCTAGTGGTCAGTAAATTTAACGGGACTAAATTTTCTAAATGAACAATGAGAATAAACAATCTGTCAAAGGAGCACTTTTAGGATGCCAAAGAGCAGGATATGTAACACACAGTATCAAGTTATTAAAACTTCAGGAAACAAAAGGTACAGTACCTGTACCAGTGTGAACCCCATGCCCATTTCTATGTACACACCTCTCCCTTCGACCTCTGTGTCTTTGCAGACAGGGCCCTGTTTTCTGCATGTTTGTATCTCTATTGCCTCACACTCAATCAATGTTGGTTCACTTAAATTATACTCTTCTGTTGTGAATGTCATGGGAGGCTGCTTCGTTGGGCAATTGAAGCCCTGCCATGCTGCTTTCCTGACTATTCCAGCCTACAGTCCTCTACAAACCCTTGTCACCTGATGATATTGTGTCAATATCAAAAGGCAGTTATGAAAGGAGTCAAAACAAGCCAAGAACATGGCCTAATTCATAGCAAGCATCAATTCAAAAAATGTTAATTTCTTTGTTGTCATTATCTGTTTCAAATTATATGGTCATGCCTTATGGACACGAGGTCATTCAGCATCCTCCATCTTAAACTGTTCTTTAATTGCATCCCTGGAGCAGGACGGTAGACTGTGTAAGGGTAAGACAAGGTTCGCGCTTCTTAGAAAATATTCACCAATGTACTGGCAAAGAACTGGGCACAGATAAGATCTTCAATAAAATGTGTCAATTGAGTTCTTAAAATTAACCTCCAAATCTCATCAATAGTTCTAATTGACCAATAATTACTTAAGATAAATGTTGACTATCTTGAATCCATAAGGCAAGTTTTAGTTTTATTAATTTAATCTTAATAATGTTATCACTTCCCATTTATTGATTTTACAAGCCACACAGGAAAAACAGTTTATAACAATTGAAAAGAAATTGTGCTATTAATGTTAGAATTATAATATAATTGGATTGTGGAGACTGGATTTATTTTGGTCTAATTAGTATAGTCATATATGAATGAAAATTAGCATGTTTTAAGAGTCAAAATAGGCACACAGTCATTATTTGCAAATCAATCAAATCTCTGTTATGCACTGTGGTCTGTGAACACTGGTTTCTCTCAGCACAAACACTAAAAAAATAGCTTTCATGTTTTTCTCCTCAAGTTGATAAATACCTGCTTTTCTGTGAAGCCTTCCTTGAGTCTCCAAAGATAGAGTTCTATGTACAGAGCTATGATGATACATAAGTTCTGTCCAGCAGCTGACTATTCACATGCTCATCTCCTCTACCAAACTGCACATCCTTAAAAGCGAAGGTGACATCTTATAGTTATATACCACTTCCTAGTTCTTAACAAAGATCTGCCACCATATACTTGCGTAATAATTTTGGTTGAGTTGACAAATGACAGCACAAGGCATGACCACATAATTTGAAACACATAATAATGCTATAATGAAATTAACATTTTTCGAATGCTTGCTGAGTCCTGTGCACTGTTTTTGGCTTGTTTTGACTCCTCTCATAACTATCTTTTGATAGTGACACAATCATATTTTATTTTGAAGATAAGAAAACTATCATGGAGAGGTTAATAACAGAAAAATCAACCAGTAAAACTGTTTCTAAAGGCTTACAACTAGTATGTGGCTTAGCTGGAATTTAAAGTGAGGCCGGCTGGCTCCAGGGTCCATTATGTTAACCATGACACCAGAACTAATGTCTCTACCAGGCAGAAATCATAATGACCACCTTGCAAAGACAAAGTGTAGCTCCACAGTGACTGCAAATAGGTGCTGAGCTGGTATACCTAACACATGCAGAAAGTGCACATAAATACGAGAGGCCATTCCCCGGAGGGATGGGGAGAGAGAACATTAAAGGACAGACGTTCATTAATTGTAGGCAGGGGCAACGATACTTGAATCTGCCGCTGGGGAGTCCAGATCTGGGCCTGCCACTCCCCCACACTTGACTCATAATTGTGTTTTCCTTCCTGGCAAAACCAATTTCGGCCACAGCCATCAACATCTTTTACTTCTTTGAAAGCCCTCAGGAAGAACAGAGAGATAAGGGCAAATTGTACTCCCTCTGAAAGTCTTAATAAGTTCCTGGTAAATTGGCCTTCCTCTCTCTGCGAGATCTCGGGAGATTCTAAATCCACTGCTGAAAATATTTATGATTTCATTATTTCTTTTTCTTCTACCTATGTCTTCATCGTGCTTTTTGTATTAGCTTTCTCTCGTCGCTATTTTGTTACTTTCCATGCTTTGTAGTATCTCTGCCATCTTCCCCTTTGGCTTAACATCTGTGCCTTTCCTCCCATACATCTCTTGTCTTATCTGTTAGAGGTGGTGTGTTCAGGGTGTTTTATTTTCCCCGCTCCTTATTTTTTGGATTCATTGCCCTTTTCTCCTCTACAGGCATGCTCATTTCTTGGTGACAGGTGCTGTCAGTCATGGCAATACTTAGTATTCTGGTCCCCAAACAAATACACACAGCCCTAAGCAGCCAAGAGAAGAGATGGCTCTTCCCCATCATCAAACCGCATATCCCACACTGTAGGCCTTTTTACCTAGGAAGGTCCAAGCCCATCCTGTTGCCTGCAAGCTATAGCATTTTGTTCTGCAAAAGTCATTTTAAGTAATTGACTTGGAGGAACATGGAATAAAAAGCATGTTTGAGTTAGAGACCCAGTCCAATGGAAGGTGGATGCCTAGAGGAACAGAGGGACAAAGCATCAAAAGAAGATTTGGTGAGGAGAAAGGTCAGGCCAGAAAAAAGAATGTACACATGGAAGCAACGTAGCCTCTGAGGCTGGTGGTGCTCTCTTAACTTCTCCAGGGAAAGAAAAAAAAAAGTCTTATTAAAGATTCATCGACTTTAACTTTGTTTTTCAGGACAGCACCAAGAGAAAGCGTGGGGCAGATCTGATATATTGCAGTGAAACGTCCCCGCCCTAGTAAATATGGCAAATTTCCTGGAGCGGCTGGCATCCATCTCCATCCATCATGAGAGCAGCACGGGCTATTCACGAGAAACAAATGTTCGAGATACAGTATGTCAAACACCGGATGATGGAAACCTCTGAGAAACCGCAGGGAGTATGCTGGAAGCAAACAGACCAGAATGTTGAAAAGACCTCTGACCATTTTCCACAGCAGAGCGTAACTTGGAACCAACCTGAGATAATGCATTTGACCTTCATAAAAGGGTAACGGATGGGCATTTAACATTAGGCCAGCCAGGCTTCGGAGAATACCAGTCCTAATAAAGAAAGATGATGAGTTAAAAATAAATAAATATGTAGGTAATAGATAACTAAATTTGTAAGCCTGCTCCCCAGAGAAGGTTAAGGCAGATAGCCTATTATGTGTATTTGAAGAAGGAGCAGCCTCTTCACAAGCTTCCGTTCCTGTGTGAGAAGGTCCGCTCCGCTGGCCACAGAGGCCGCCTGCCCCCGAGACTCCATCAGGAGGGTATGTAATCTGCCATTTCCAGATCGGCCAGGCTTCCTAAATATTTGGAGACGAATCTCTATCCTGATCAACTTCATTTGCTAAAAAGGGATAAAACCAAAGGCAAAGTTTTATTTTTGCTTTCTCCCATTTGGTAAAGAAATACCACCTGAAGCCAACTGGAAGGCATTATCTAAACTTAAAAAAAAAAAAAAGTGTTGCTCTGAGGATTTATCTAACACCTTTGTAATACCTATCTATTTATCTAGCCACTGCCTGTATTTCTTTCCCCTTCGGGGGAGAGTGTGAACGCAGTCCCCCACTACCACCAATTACGCAGCCGGGTTTCCCACATCTGGAGCAATCGCAGGGGTCAGCACACCCGGAGTGCAATGGCTAAACCCGCCCCGGGGAAACCACCTTCAGGATCATGGGGCCTCCCCTGCCAGGTAAGTATTGCTACCTGTATTTTTTAAACAGAAATGTGGCTAATAAAACTCTGCATTATAATATCAACATCATCTAAACTTGATCTTCACACAAGTATAACTTAGTTATTTTTCAGATCGGTAATTCATGATTAATATTTAATGTATTAGATTTTATTATATGTGATAGACACATCTTACAAATGAGGGACAACAAATGTGTGACATTAATTATGCAAGAAGCTTCTTTCCAACAAAAAAGTATTTAGTATTACTTAAAGCTACATGAAATAAAACAGCAAGCTACTAGTTAACTTGATCAGTTCTGAGAAAACAGGCATATTGTGAGCTGCTTTTTTTGTTTGTTTGTTTGTTTAAACATTAGTGTTAGACACATGCACAATTCAGTCAAGGTACCTACTGTGTAACATACTGTGCTGAAATAAAAAAGCCTGTACTTTTATTCGCTTTTTTATTTATGAATGTTACCATAGGTGCTTTGGCTCTATAAAAGAGAACAAGGTACCTGGCCGTTTGAGGTGTTGTTCAGTGTATAGAAGAGGAATGGTCTAGATCAATGTTTTTCCCCAACTGTGTCCTAAGGAGCCTAGGAGTTCCCGGGGGCTCCACAGGGCCACCGAGGGGCAAGGGCGGAGCTCGCTGGTGGGCGTGGCTCCTGGCACTCAGCCCCTGTTTCAAACTGGGCGCTTTGCACTGATTATCCCGTAATTTGTTTCAAACTCAGGGGCTTGAATGACTGTTGGAAAATCACCCAAAGAAATAAATGTAGCCGGGGCACGCTGTCTTGGATTTCATGTTATTTTAGAATGCTTGAGAATGTAACAATGCTTAATGTCCTGAAACAGTATAAATACTCAGCTGTACCCAGGAAGGATCAAAGGAGTCAATCTCTTTCTTCAGCTACACTCGCCCAGGTTAAGTGTACGGAAGTAGTAAGCATGTATTCGCTACGACAAAAAAAAGTCACTTGCATTGACGTTTGGAAAATGCCACTACCACTATGTCTCTGAGTTCATGCATCGCGCTTCTTTATGAATGGAACACATTATTTTTTAAAAGATTACAGGCAAAGAAGGCATGATCTTGTGTACAGAGAGACAGATAAAAGAGTTGGGGTGAAATGAGCAAGTGTTGAGTGTCCACAAGGGAGATGTCACATACCCACTTTGATGTATTATACAATACACTGGTTCCTTGTGGCCTCACCAGATAATGTCGAGTGAGTGCTAGGCAAAGTCCTGGCATTTTAAATATTAATCATGTTCTTCTCAGCTAGAAAAGATAAAATCATAGCTCATGGCCTAGAAATGACTACCACCTACAGGGATTTATTTATTTATTTTTTTTACTATCTTTGTTTATTCACTTGAAAGAATTAATTTTTTAATTAAAGAAAATAAATGAGTCAAAGCTGCTTTCACAAGATACTTTCCTTTTCAAGGTCCAGCCTAGGAGTCCAGAACCCAACCTGAGTTTAATTCAAATCCTCGGCCATGAGCTAGATACCTACTGTATACAAGCACCCTGTGCTTGTTAGTGGCTACACAACCAATCAAGGCACTTAATCCCATCTATAACTTTGCATTCTAAAGAGCCAGGGGTTAGAAACAGTCAAAAATAACCATAATCAGAAGAGATGGGAAGGGGTGTGAGGAAATGGGAAGAGATGAGGGGATCAAGAAATACAAATAGGTTGCTACTTGATAGCCATGGGGAAATAAAGTTAGTATAGGAAATGGAGCAGCCAAAGAACTTATACAAATGACCAATGGACATGAACAATGGTGGGGGGACTGCCTGAAGGACTGAGGGGTGCTGGGTGGAGGGGGGCACAGGGGAAAACTGGGGCAACTGTAATAGCATAATCAATAAAATATAATGTTTTTATAAAAAAGTGGGAAAAGAAGTGCTAGAAGGGAAAAGCAGATGCCTTGGAGATAAGAGGGCGTGAGAAAATCTCATTAGTGAAATTGATTAGATTTTATGGAATAGGTGGCATCTGAGGTTTACTTTAAAGGTCTAATATCTTAGCTTTTCATTCACCAGTTGTATGCAACCTCTCAGGCAAGTCACTGAACTCTCGTGAACTTGTTTCCATGTCTATGAAGTGGAAAAGCAGCATCTGAATTGAATACGTCCAACATCTTTTAGGTTCTCATTCAGTGATTCCATAATTTTCCTTAAGAGAAGCCAACCAGCTCTGTCAACCACTTCTTCTCTGTTCCCAAAGGTCACGTATATGATGTAGACCACCCAAGCAAATGGCAAGAGGAGTTAAGACAGCTCAGGATATAAAGAGGCAAGGAATAATTAAATGCTTATTTAGAAAGTGCCACATATAGTATGTTAATCAAAACCTAAACATCTGGAGAAAACACAGTGTTTAATGTTGGCATGTACCAAGAGACCCAAAAGAATGATCAATGTGTTCTGGGGATTAGGGTCCTATTTATAGGATGAAAGTCTTGAAAGGCTCTCTCTGCAGGAATAATATTGATTAAGTGGTGATAACGCAGACAGGAGAAGCAACAGGAGCTGGAGGGGGCACAGGAGATATAAAGGACAAATATTCTCTAGTTTTTTCTTCTTTGCTGGAAACATCATATGCAGAGAATACAAGGGTCTAACAACTAAATGATGGGCTGTTCCATGGTTCTAAAGACAATACTTTTTTGTTTCTTCTCTCTTCCAAAGAATTCCACCTGGGATTTTGCATTCTTTAACCTTGAAGATGTTAACAACATCTCATGAAGGGAAAACAGCTAAGGTTGGTTGGGGGTAATGGGAAAGGTATTGCTCATAGATACACACAAAGTATAAAGAAGTTTTCCTGTTAGGAAGAATACAAATAAACACAGTGAGGATAAGACTGAGATTTCAGCATTGATTGTTTTTCTTTCTTTGCTACATTTGTATTGTTCTTCTCATCACTCTCTGGGCCCCCGCTGTTCATTTCAGGGATAGTTCAAATCATCTTTTCTCACAGAAGATTATATGTATGTATCCAATAAACCACTGATGACACCAACAAGCACTGGGGTTTACCATGAACTGGGAGTTGGGGACTGCTCTCCTTTGGAGACACAGTGACAGATAAGCTAAGCCTGCCTATCCTCTGCTACTAGGATCCACCCCATCCTTGTTCTTTTTCTTTGAGCCAACCTCATACATCAGAAGCCTGGTGCAGGGATCCTTCTGGAAGAGAGTATGCAAGAGCTAGGATAGTATCTGGGAGCAGGCTTTCTATGTCTCTGGGTCAAGGTTATCTATCCTAACCTATGAACACATTACAATTTTTACTGTAACGGACCTATCCAAGAAAAGCTGCTATAATTTATAGCAGACAGCCAATGGACAATCATCAATTTAAACTGTAAATAAGGGCCTGCTTTGTTCTGGAATCTGATCCCAGTAATGCCCCTAACAAGCTGCCTGCAAAGCCAGAGCGTGATGACTGCTGCTGGAAATGTGTTGATTGAAGAACTGTACTAGTCTTCACAAGCAGCTAAAAGGAGCAATAAAAACATGAAGGCAAAACAGGTTACCCTGTAGGAGAGTTACCCAGATGTCAGCTATATTCCATTTGCTCTCACAGATGGGAAAAGCAAACAGAAGTGTCTGGCACAGAAGATGTTAACTTGTTTGAAAGCACCCTGGAGAACTCCAAGCATTAATGCAGCCCTTTAAAGGAGCCTGCCTTTCCACGGGAGGATACAGAAGTCCTGGGAGAACTGGAAGTGCCTGTGTCCTGCATAGTTAACAGAGCCTGATCCTTCTTTTCTTCTTCTCCTTCTCCTCCTCCTTCTCCCCTCCTCCCTTCTTAAACATAAATTCTCATTGATCGGGGAAATATATTCACACTTTAAAATGTTGTGCAGGTACTATCTCTGGTCCAACTGTGTCCCTTTGGAGGGGGCAGAAATACATTTTTCCATGGTGATAAATTCATCTCTTAAGTAGAGAAACTGCACACAAATTCACTGTTATGTCAACTTTATTGATTTTTGCACCATTGTAAAGACCTTCATCGTCCTCCAATATTTCTTAAATCTATCAACATCGCCGAAAGTGACCCTGAAGGCCTCGCTTATCTGCAGAGGAAAAGATCCCTTCTCTTCGGTCCTCCCATAAACATTGTGATCGAAACAGCTCAGGCCTGACTCTGCTTCTGGAAGGTAACTGGCCCAGAGGAAACTGTTTTCTCACAGTCACGGGCAAGGCCTTCTCTTTCTCAAGCCTCGATTTTAGCAAATGACCCACAGCCAAAGTCTCTCTTTTAAGCCCTCCAGGTAACTGGAGAGTGAGTGAGTATGTGCCTGGTGGATACTGGTGTAGTGATATGAGCAGGTTCAATGGCAGGGCTCCTTGCTGCATTCTGTCTTCCACTCCTAAGAACTACATCAGGAATTCAGAGTCTACTTTTCAAGTCCAGCTCCTGCAAACAACCTTGGGATCTCTAGCTCGTGACCCATTCTGATGCGAATGAATAGCCTGTGCTTACATACAATATTTGACATTTTATGTATTTAAATCACATTCTTCTCTATTGGCATGATTAAAACAGACTAAAACTAGATGAGAACAATTCTCAGGTCTCTTCCACGAAATGTCTTTGTTTTTGCCTATACCACTTTACAAACGGGAAAATGTAAGTGACTCACCAAAGTCACCGGCAAGGTAGACACAGTCTCAAGGGAACTTTCAATTACAAAAACTCACACTGCATTTATTACGAGAATACAGAGCCTGTGAGGGCAGAACGCTGGCTTATTTCCCTTTGTATCCTTTGGTGCCTACAGTGTGTTGATTGCTAAACAGAATTTACTTAAAATGTGAACTAGAGGAAAAATCAATAGGGATTACAAGAATTGATGCAAAACCAACGAACATAACTAAAGCTCATTATAAAAATAAAGGATGTTAGGTTCAGCTCCTCGATTTAGGATTACAAGGACTATATACAGCAGATAAAAATTTGTTTACATGTAATTGTTGATGATGGACCAATAATCAGCCAGTAAGGGGACAAGAGGAAAGTGTGGGACATATCTCTGAAAGTGTGAGGATGACATTACCGAACTATGCTGTGTACTACTATGGCCATTGGCCAAATGTGGGCATTTACATTTAAGTTAACTGAAAATAAATAAAATGTAAAATCCAGTTCCTCAGTCATCCTAGCCATATTTCAAATATTCAGTAGCCATAAGCGGTTCATATCTACAGTACTGGACAGCTTAGAGAAATTTTTATATCGCTGTAGAAAGTTCTAATGAACACTGCTATTTATAGAGGATAATCGCTACTATTACCTCCAATAATTATATGAAGAAGGAGGGGGAGGAAGGTGATAAAAGGAGAAGAAA
Source organism: Pteronotus mesoamericanus (assembly GCF_021234165.1). Lineage (NCBI taxonomy): Eukaryota > Metazoa > Chordata > Mammalia > Chiroptera > Mormoopidae > Pteronotus > Pteronotus mesoamericanus. The sequence goes on from NW_026555229.1 coordinate 9,469,365, forward strand.
TTGAAGAGAAAACATTGATTAAGCTTAACTACTCTGTGTTAAACACTTGAAATGACTTATTTCTTTAATCCTCACAACTTTCCTCATGAGGTTGGTACTATAATTATCCTCTATTTTAAATTTGATGACACTGCACTTGGAGAGATTAAGTAAATTACCATAGTTGTACACTTGTAAATTGGCTTAGATGGGTTTATACTCAAGCCATCAGAAGAGAATCTATGGGCAACTGGTAAATTATGCTGCTTCTATTGAAGAACTTGAAATGTTTAAAGCCAGAAGGGACATTACACTTGTATAAGTGGTTCTCACTCTAGATACATACCGGAAGTATCAGGAGAGCTTGCTCAAGGTATAAGTACCTAAGGCCCAATCCAGAGCAACAGGGTGGGACCAGGGCTTGCACATTTGGGTACTACCTAGTGTTTTGTATGCGCAACCAGTGTCGGAAATAACTGTTTAGAGATGTTCTCATCCACCTTTCAGTCTGAATAACAAAATGCAGACCCTACGCAAGGCCACTAAACAGTAACTACTGACAGATCCGAGATGAGAATCTAGATACCAGTGCAGATTCCTAACAGAATATGGCTTAGAACAGATTAATGAATAGCACTTTTCTATTTCCTGATGAACATTGTTATTTCATGTAATTCATGTAATACTTAGAAATTGTGTCAGAATTTAGAATTTGACAATGCAAGTCTTTAAGATCAAACAACTCTCCTTCTAAGACAGACAGGTCTTTCTTATTTAAATGCAAACATTTTCCTCCTAAGAAAATAACATATCTCTCAGAAGAGTATTTGGAGCGGTGTAATGTAGTATGACCACCAACCAAGAAAACTGAATTCTAGTCCCAACTGTACCCATCACTCTGCAATGGGAGAAAACCATCTCCTTCTTTTAAACCTTAGTTTTTGCCACGTGTAAAATTAGGGTGTAGTATTTGCTGATCTACCAGGCTCCTTCCAGCAGTGGCTTCATCCTGGACATTTGTATGCAGGTTGAATAAACGTTAGAAATAAAACTTGCAACCTTCTGTAAGACAATGCATTCACTTCAATTCTAGTTAATCTATTTATTTACTCCGTGTCAGCAGAAAACAGAGGACAACAAATGAAAATCTCATCTTTTTTTTCTGTTTTGTCAAGGTCCATTCTGATTCTTGTCACTGATTGGCCGTTGGTCTTATGAGAGTGTCAGCAGCATCCATCTAACAAGACTCATTTCCTATAGTTGCCTCTTGGAAATGGTAATGATATACCTACCCCTTGCCTTCCTACAGTCACAATTGCTGATCTGCAAATTACGATGTGTCAGTCATTTTACTACCTTAACATTCATCAGGTCATCTATTCATCTCTTAAAGTTGGACTGTAGTGGATTTTTAGGTGGCTAGAGAGGTTAGTGAACCAAGACAGAAGTCACATCACAAATAAGTAGCATGCTGAATATACATTTCTTACCTTACGTTTGTTGGTAGGACACACGTAAAGATAGCTTAAAATTGTTTTCAACCCAACTTTATCATTCAGCTTCTCATAAGTTGTCCCATAATCGGTTGACCTGTAATACAAAAGGAGCATTAATGAGGACAGAAGTATATGGCATTTGGCTGCTTGTCAGTATAATGTATGTTTTACATAGTAGAATGGCTCTTGGAAGGTTGCTAAATGATTCATGTAGTATATAATGATGCTTAATTATGTACACAGTAGCATCATGTGAGTGGTTAACATTTGCATTTAAATTGAATTGGTAAAAATGAAAACTACATCTCTCCAGTGCTCCTCAGTATATCCACATTGCATAAAGGATATGGTTAATTTTAAAAGATTAAGGGATGAGTGTGTCCCTTGAATTGACCAAAGAAATAAAGAGATTTTACTTAGATTTGACATTTCTGAAATGATGCTTTATCTTTGACATAGGGAAAAAGCAGATTCTCCTGATTTATCTACAAATTGTGTTTTCTTACATGAGTCATAGAATATATGGTGGATCAGTCCCTTCAAAGGTCACTCAGTCTTTTCCTATTATTTAAGAGAAAGAAAATGTCTTAATATGTGAAATTTCACATATTACTTGGCGGCCTTGTGCAGTGTTACGCAAGCTGGAGTTGAGAGACATTACTTCTTGGCACTAACCCTGCCTTGGTGGAGACTCTCTCATCTTTATCCATTGGCCAATAATTTATTAACTCAAACTAATAAATAGGCCTTAATCACTTTCTCTATGAAAGTCTATTATATATTTCAGAATTACAATCTTATTAGATCATTATTACCATTATGTACAGTACAGCATATTATCTGTACTTGGAGAAAGTTGATGAAAGAACTTAAGAGACCCATTCAAAGCAAACAGCTGATAAGTGGTCAGCTAGGATGTGAATCCAGGTATTTTGCCCCTGAATTCTCTCTTACTAATATTATACCACAGCTCTTTTATTAAAAAAATTTAAAGAAAACACATATAAGTGAAAGTTCCTTTCAGTCTTTTTTTTTTACATATTAGAGATCCCAATGCAATTCATTCATTCATCCATTCAGTCATTCATTCATATTTGTAGAGCTCCTAAAAATGTAATAGGTGCTATGCTAAATACCAGGGTACAACACATTGTCTCTACTCTCAAGAATCCAGCAGCTTTACTTATGAAGCAGACATATAAAGTTATCATGTATTAAGAGCAACAATACAGATAAGAATTAACAAGGCTTAAAAAATAAAACTGGCTTAATTAGAACACACTAAAATGTAATCATTTAAATTCATTTCTAATATTGATGAAAGTTGCAAATTCCTACAGGCCAGAAAGAGTAAATAGAAGTTTGTGCCAGCAATCTCATCACCATGCCCTAAAAACTTACTTGAGAGCAGGCACGGGAGTACAAAAGCTTTGTAACATTATGGAATAAAGGAATTAGGAATTTATTCTGGCTAGGGATCCAGGGGGTATTCACCCTAAAATTTGCACATATTATCTATAAACATTACAGATAATATTGTATCCTCACAATTATATATTGTTATATACCTACCTCTCTATATATTACAAATAGTCAATACTTCAAATTTCAAATCACCAAAGACTGGGATATTGTGCAAAGATTTTTGGAAAAACTATAGATCTTGAAAATGGAAAATGGGTAGGACTTTAGAAAAGGGAAGTAGTAAGAGCACTATGAACTAGAAGTCACTATGGGTAACCTGAATACATAACCTGCTTCCTTCAGGACCATTTGAAGAGGATGCCAAAACTCTTTCACAGGAGATCTTATCTATGGACCATATTCATCTTTTTTCTACTGAGACTTATGCTGATGTGAAATTTCCCCCTACTCTCTAAGAAATATCTGAGACTCATTTCCTAACTCAGTGCAATCTTGATGTTTGGCATTTTTCTCCCTATTCTTACCCTGCTCTTTCTGGGGTAAGTAAAAAGTTTGAAGGATAAGTAACAGAAGAACTTTATCTTCTTAGTAAGACTTCTTTGTCTCAAAAATTTTACTAGCCTTTCTCTAGCTCCTTTTCTTGGATAGCTTTTCTATTCATTATTCTGAACAATACTTACAAGTTCAAGAACAAAAACAGATGCAAAATCTACATGAGGGTGGTGCTGTGAGAAGCATGAAACATGAAAATATTGTTACATTACTAATGTTTGCCTGGTGATAGGGGGAAATCAGTAGCACTATGTTGGAGATGAAAAAATGGCTCACTTGTCCTAATGGGGTTAATAGGAAAGGAGGCTAGAGAAGTAGGGATGAGTCTATACAGAGGTGATGATTAATTTTATTATAATTTTTATCAACTTGACTCCTGAGATACTCAGTGAATATTTATACACTAAAAAAACACTCTACAATTAAAAATAAGGATTATTCTACAAGGATTCTATATGAAATCATCTTTATTTCTGTGTTTTTGTGTATTTAACAGAAATCTCAATTAATAAGATGATAATGGAGGAACCAGCTCAAATTTACATTACTGACTTTTTTCCCAGAGAGCTTATACTACGTTATTGGATGCTTTCCTATTATTATATCACCGGCCTAGACCCTTTAAAGTGGCTACCATGACTTTTTGTGCTATCTCTTGCCCCTTGATTTGTCAAACCTCAAAAACTAAAATAAAATTTGTTAATTCTCAATTCTGGAAAAGCTACGTGTTTAAACCTTACGGTATTATAATAATCAATAGACAGTAAGGAAAGAATATGATGCTTTTGCATAAACTAAAATTGGCATAGACTAGCAGGTGCCCAAGACTGTCCTATAGCACTAGAATTAGAGTGTTGACATGTATCAGGGATAAAACTAACAATCAACTAGGACACATCAGTACAATGGTACAGAAATGAAAACAATCCAACACTTACAAAGCAGTTGGAAAATATTTACTGCACCAAGTTCTCTGAGCAGCACTTGTGCCAACCTCACCACATGGCCTCTCCCCTGGAGGCCTTCTAGATTTTTTGACAGTCCGGCAATCAAAAGATTATGGGCTGGCACAACAGACTTGCTCAAGGAACTTGCTCCAACATTAAGAGGAGCCCTTGTCCTGATTGGTCAGTGCCTCAGCCAATCCCAGGGAAGGAGAAAGTGACCTTGGAGAAGGTACTGCGTCCTGGAAGGCAATTCCTAGTGCCCATTTGCAAACCCCCTTCACAGCTAACAGATGCTTCCAGTTATCTTCGCATGGTCAACTGTGGGAACTGTAATCTCCCAGGGATGTGGGCTCTGAAAGAGCAGAGGAGAGGCAGACAGTTGAGCAGCCGGCTGGCTGGTGAGCCAATGAATTGGCTGTTAAATATGTTAAGTATCATCCCCAGGGATGGAGGACAGAGATATTTATCCAAGATAGAAAAAAATATTAGAAAAATGCTTGATTAAACAAAATTTAATGTTCCCTTACATCAGAGCTTATAAATTTCATTATTCTTCTATACTTACATAAATTTTATTACTCTAATAAATACTGTGAACCTTTTAAATGTTCATATGTCAATATAGCATTTTCTAAATATATTTGATTATAACATTCATTCTTGAGTGATATGTAATGAAACAAGTGTTCCAAACAACATAATTTGGGGAACATAACATCAAATACATTTTTAAAGGGAAAGAATAATTGTGGATCTTGGCTTTGTAAGAAAAGGGGAACAATAAAAATATTTAAAATAAATCAAATTTGCAAATAGAAACACCAGCCTATGCTAACCATAAAGTGATTGTTGTTGTAATGAGAAAAAAATGAGGAAACAATCTTTAAAAATTATGTATCATACAAAGACAGGCATATTTAAGATGCAATATAAGTTGCCTTGAATTCTTAATTTGTGCCATTTTTTAAGACATTCCAAAGCAAGTGTTTTTTTTCAGGTGTTATTTACAGGTTGACTTACCTACAGATGAAAATCAGGGCTTCTGTCAGCACCTAAGCTGTACTAGAAAAAGCTGAAAGCTTAAAAAATAAGCATTCCAGGAACATAAATATGCAAGGGATTAAATCAAAGCTGGAATATTTTTGCCTTTGAACTTGAATCCCCACTTTACCCTAGAATATTTGGAAGCATGTCTTTTGTTCATTTACCACATGGATAGAGCTACTACCAGTTGCTTCGAAGGGTAGAGGAACCACGTTGAAGGCATGGCACCTGCCCTCCAAGAACTTATGATCTCTTCGAGATGGCAAAGCCTCCCTTCACACTTGGAGAGATCAATACAAGACATTACTAGTTTCCACAAAGAGTAACAGAAATAAAATGTGTGATTGATTTGCTCTACTATAATATTATACCATCCAATGAAATAAATAAGCATAGGATCATTTGGAAATTACACTAGACTATCAAAATTGCCAACACAATAGCTGACATAAAACAATCTGCAAATGATAATTTTTGCTATTCACGTTATCAGTCATTTTTTCTTGATTTTCTTTTGTACTCTTTGCCTAATACATATTAAAATCTGCAACATGAGCCCTCAAGGAAAATCTCAACCACTAAAAATGTCCAAGATTTAGTTTGCAGAAAGCAGAAGACATTCATGAAGCTATTACCATTTTTAAATGCAACCAAAGTTAGACTAGCATATTTTAAAGGATGTATGTTTGTTTTGTGTGGGATTTGGATAGAAGAGGTGAGGGTAAGCACTGAAATAGAAGAGTTAAAGATTTTGTACACTATTTCTAAAGTAAATGTGCCAGGATACCATTGCTTAATAGACAATTATGCTTAAGAAACCTAACAAATCATAAAATTTAATGTGATCTAAACACTCCATATGTAGATTCTTATGAAATCAACATTGATATTAACCACATGTTACAGATAAGGAAGACCCAGCAGTATAACCAGCCTAATCAAGGGCACAGGACTCAGAAGATGGAGTAACTTAACTCCATGGTGCACTGCTGCTCTCAAAAACTACAAGAGAATATATTTACAAAATCTAGTTTTGCATTTCTTAATAAGAGAAATATGAACTGAAACAGTTCAAAGTCCTACATATGTAGATCAAAACCTGGATGTTCTTCATATCAGGTAAAAGGACAGAGGGCCTGCCAGGGAGAATCAATTTTAAGAAATATATAAGCAGGAACTCTCTACAATGATCAAAGAAGAAAAGAAAAGTATGCCATTGATCTGGTCCACCCTGGCTCCTGGGAAGGCTAGAAATATTGCTGCAGTGAGGGGGTCAGCCTCTCGGTAATTTGGTGACGTCTCAGGAAGACTACCAGCAGGCACAGCCTGAGAGAACATGAAGCCATATGGCAGCACACTCAGGCCCTGAGTCACCAGACAGGCACCAGACTCAGGCATTCGCTCAGTAACCAGTCGGTGTCCTGGTTCCCTCAACAAACAAACCAGGTTTGCTATTTCCACATTTATTTTTATACCTAATAGATTTCCAATATAATTCTGAGATGTCCAACCCTAATCTCTCCCTTTTTCGCTTGAGCCCTACCCCTGCCCACCCTTGTCTTGCTATTCCTTGTACTTTGAAGGCTCTCTCCCCAGTTACCCCAACAGGTGGTCCCTCCCTTCTTTCTGGACAGTGGTCAGGCTGTGTGACACAGCACCTCCTCCCCGTTCTCCAGCACACTCGATTCCCCTTAGCCTTTTTCATTGCTCTTCATGATCTTTACCCCCATCTGATAGATTTTACTCATTTTTTGTTCTCTATCTTCCCCCACCAGACCGTAAGCTCCATGAGAGCAGGAAAAGTGTCCTGTTGCATTCACTGCTGGCTTCTGAGCTCTCAGAAGAGCACACCGCACAGAGCAGACACTCACAATTTGGTTCTGAACAACTCGCTGACTTGAGCGATGCTTGCTTTTCTTGTAAGGCTCACTGGATTTCTACCAAGTTGATAAGAAGCTCACGCAGTCTGCCGCTGTTAGCAGGCACAACCAGCTGTGTGGGATGAGGGTGGTGGGCATGTTCCACGCTCCTCTACTGTCTCATCAAGACACCTCTGCCTGACATCCGTTTCCTGACTACTTTGCGTACCGTAAGGACAGTGGTTATACCTTTGTGCGCGCCCAGATCCCTAGTTTCCAGGACAGCGCCGGCACACACCAGGTGGCTTCTGCACATGGAGGGCAAGTGAATGGATGATGCCTGATGGGCACACTCTCTGAACCAAGGATGAGTCAAGCTGCTTCTTCAAAAGGCTTTAGAAAGCATACAAGTCAATTGAGCTTCTCCTGCAGCCCCAGACCCCGGAAAGCAGAGATGCCCTATCCCAGACACACCAAGCCCTATTGCCAAGGTCACAAAACAAAGACTCGAGCTATAGGCAGACGCTCAAGGACAGGAAGCACCAGGGCATTACTCAAATCAGCGCCAAGGAGATGTCCTGAAAGCAAAGCAGCTTTCACCTCTAAACCGCACAGCTGTGGCTTCCGTGTTTTGATTCTTTCCTAAAATCATTAAGAGCAGCCACTTTCATTGCTCCTACTGCATTTGGAGGCATAAAAATAGCTTCCAAAGCCAAAGGCACATGGGCTGCATCGCCAGCTCTGCTCCTTAATAACATAGGATGCATGAGGTTAAAGCGGTGCGAATAATTTAGGGTTTGGAAAATGTTTGTGAGTGAGTCGACATTTAAATAACTTCATTATCATTCATTGACAGATTTTTTTTAACCTGTCAGCACAATTGATATTTCTATTACCATTGTTATAACAAACCCCTGCACATTTTAAATACAGTCACCAGATTCCATTAGTCTACCCACTGTCAAACAAATATCTCCAAATCCATTTTTCATAATACCTCAAGAATATAATAGGCAATCTACATGAAACGATGACGTGAAGCCGAAGGAAACTGTCTCCTGCTTTCGAAGGATTCTGCCCTGAAATACGTTTGCCTGTCAGCCTAAACACATAATTTAAATGTGCTGATGAGATTTTATGGTGCAACCTGGGCTGAATACGCTTCCCTCTGTTTCTTGGATTCTCAGAGCCTTTCAGGATAACTTACAGAATTAGAGGGAAGGAGGTTAAACAATGGGATTGGGGGGTGGGCGTGTCAATGGGATACAAAGATACTTCCACTCTGCCATCCATCACAGAATTTGGCATTCAATTTGTAAAAACAAATATTTTATTTTTTTAATGTACACAATGGTCGGGTATAAGTTGGAAAAGCTCTCTCTGCTTCTGGGCATTCTGAGCCTTTGTCCTTCTTTCCTTGTATCATCATGCGGTGGCACTGGTGTTTCCAGTCACCTGGGGCAGTTGAGATAAGAAACTGAATGTAGTTGACTCTGAGAGTATGCATACTGCTCCATGGAAAAGGAGGTGATATAGTATGCAACATATTGCCACAGATACAACATATATCTAGGCTGTAGATAAAATCAGAAATCTGTAACTGCAACATTAAAGATAGGGGCTACCTTTACTTTAAAATATCTTCCAGTTCATTTAAAGTATAAAAATAACCAAAATTGGACCTGGCCAGGTGGCTCAGTTGGCTGAAATGTTGTCCTGTCCTCCAAAATGTTGCAGATTCAATTACCAGTGAGGGCACATACCTAGATTGCGGGGGTGCATACGGGAGGCAATCCATCGATGTTTCTCTCATATTGCTATTTCTTTCTCTTTCTCTTTCTCTCTCTCTCATCTCTCTCTCACCCCCGACCCCTTTCTCTTTCTCTAAAATCAATAAACATATCCTCAGGTGAGGATTAAAATATAATAATAACCAAAATTGTTTGGCACTGGTAACTGAATCTCTGACTATATTGCTTAAGAAAGAGAAGGCAAATTAAAAAAAAGTAGAGGTCACCTATGTTTTTTTAGGCAAGGGTATTAGAATAGTATTCTCCTGACCACCCCTCCACCCTCCCCCACACACACATGACTGTCTGTCTCCAGCGTCTCTCATTTAAACACTCCACTTCAGTTCCAGTTCCACACAGATTCCTACCATCTCTGCAGAGTCTAGAACTTACCTGTGTTACAGTGGCACAGGTAAAACGACTACTTGTTCTTTCTCATAGATGCAGCCTCTCTTACGCCTCTGTGTCTGTGCAAAGGCTACATTCCTGGCTAACCAGACACACTGATATGTGTTCCTTTTCATCTTTCCATATCCCACTCCACAGCCACCTTCCCCAGGATTCCTGACTATGCCTGTTGACCAGTGGTCTTTATTCTTTCTTCTACAACATCCCAGGCACTTCTACACTGAAACTGTCAATGTTCACAGTTCAGTTTTATGTGCAAAAATACTATGCCTTTAGGCATGGTGAGTTCACATTTATCTTTCAGCCTTTTTTCTGCCCATCAAAATTCATTTGTCTACTTCAAGGCTGGACTTACGTATTCCCCCCGCTTTGCTGAGTTTGCCTACATCCTTCTGATAAATGGAATGACTCTCATAAAGACCATGTAATGCACTTCGACCTTCCTACATGGCTTTTATATTCTGCCACATAGTACCCCTACGTGGATCTGATGTTCCCCATCTGACAGCCATCGACGAGAGAGACTCTTCTGTCTCTCTCCCTCCACCATTGTAGCTTCTCCTTAAGATCCAAAAATTCTCAAGCAATGTTACTAACTGAACACACTACTCTGAAATGTCCTCCTCTATTACCAGAAGATATTTGAGAAATTTTGTATTTTGTTTTTGCATTTCTTTTTGGGACGTGAGGAAGCAAAAATAACTTAGGACTCCCTGTAGTGTTTATGTCAGGCAGGGTAATTATGACACAAATATAAGAGAAATTAGGGGCTAACTGAGGAAGAACTCATACAAATGTTTATGTAAAATGTATTATGCATTAATTTATTAAAATACTATATATAAATATAGTAATGGAAAACATAGTATGAGGTCCCTCTGGAGGTTATCAAGCCATGTAATATGAAAAATAGAGACATTTACTGAAGAAGAGACAAGATAGAAGAAATGGTGTACATAGGACAATGATGCCTCAGTCCCCTTCAAAGTAGACACTTTGGGACCTTACAACAGTTCTCCCAGTTGCCATCAGCTGCCCCATCACATTTTCCTGAATCTCATTCACAGTCTGAAATCTTTTCCCTTTCAAAGGTGATTTTAGCTTTGAGAAAATCCAGAAGTCACAGGGCACCAAATCTGAGTCACCTGAGTGTGTTAATGTTTCGCCAAAAAACTCTGCATGAGACGTGATGCATGTGTATGTGATAAAGCTGCCAAACACCAGTGGCCCATAGCTGTGACCTTCTGAGTCATCTGAACAGTTTCCACAGTGGAATGTTCAAGCTTAATGCAAAATTTGATGCAGGTTCATTGCTGTAATCATGCAGTCATTTTGAATGCGACGGCCACACAGCACACATGGGGGCATCTACTGACCCCATTGACTAGTACAGTGAAGTTGTCATTGTTCACACATGTACATTTCAGTCCACTCTCCTTGGCTGCCAGGTTACATCGATATCAAGCAAACTGTTCTAGTTATATTAACAATGGCTGGACTTTTTCCGGATAGACCTCGTAAGCATTTAACCAGTTACAAAGGTAAACTTAATTTAGAGTGTGGGGCATGTCTATTCGGCTTATAAAAGTTTCTGTTTTTTGATCTGACCCTAATCCCAAGACACTTCTTGTCCGATATTGCCATCTTCATGTTGAGGTCACCTATGAATATTCTGCATTACCTCACACTCGTAACCAGCTATGCCAAATAGTTTATGAATAATAATAATGAGAATTTATTGAATGCTCAAAACATATCACACTTTGGGTTACTCACTTTACAAGGATTATCTCATTTAATTCTCACAGTACCCTATGGGCTAATTATTGGTATAATCCACATTTTACAGATGTTCAGATAGAGGCTTAAAGAGGGTGACCAATTTGTCCAGTGCCACACAACAATAATATTAATAGTAGGACCTGGATTCAAACCCAGGCAGTTGGTTTCTGAAGCCAACGTGCTTAATACAGAAACAAGACAGTTCAGTCATCTAAGTGTTGTGCTCTTTACAGAAAGACAGGTTAGTTTGGAAAGAAATTAAAATTTCTAATGGGGTTCCCAGAAGTTAGAACACCTGCCTCCCAAACAAGGAACCACCACTGTTCATAACACCTGCCAGTTATCATCCTACAGTGAAATTTCCATTTGAAAGGGAATCCCTAGCCCAAGCCTCTAAGAAACCAGACCCCAAAGGTATTGAGGAACTAGTTCTTCAAAACCAGGCATAATGTGTAACCTCTATGAAGTGAATGTAATTATTAGGAATATAGCGTGGCCATATAGTGTGATGGTCTATTCACTCTTCCATGCCACAATTATTTATGTCGTGTCTCCCGAGTTTCAGGCCTAGTTGTGAAGAATGCACTGCCACAGAGATGAAATGGGGTACATATACATCTCTCTTGCTTTAGAATGTCTCAGAAAATTAATTAAAGCTGCAACTGCCCATTGTCATGTGCTGTTTCTCCTTTAACCCAGGACTCTAGTTGGCTAAAGAAGCACTGTGACTGCCTTGCTTGGGAATATGCAAAAAGAAGTAAAACATTTATCAGATGAAGCCAGTGTTACTTGGTCCTCCTAGCCCTCCAATCAGAACAAACAAAAAAAAATCATAAAAAATGTATTCCAGAAGCATAATCAACTAAACATTTAGTGGTGACAACAGAATTTACTGGACTCCCTGATATTAAAATGATCCAATTGTCCTAAACTGTAGAAATAGTTCTCTGGGTGTCACGTCATCTTGTTAGGTTTTATCCCATAGATGGTGGAAGCCCCAATTTAACATCATGATGCATAACTGAGGTTTTTCTGCCTTTAATTTACTAAATGTTAAGTGAAGTAGAAAATGAGTGAATTAATTCCTCACATGTGATTGCAGAGGACTGGACCAACTGGTCTCTAACATTGACTGTAACATTCAAGAATTCCTGTAGCAGGAAGACTTTTGGGGAACTTTACTGTAAGATAGGCCTACAACACACTTCTGAGACTCTGGGTTTAGGGTTAAATCTCATCCTAAAATTGTAGGATACAACTAGGAGTTGGAGTGTCAGGATGGAGTTGTATATACTATCTATCTGTTCCATCCCGTGTGTTTTCTATTGAGCTTTTACAAGGGTGAAATGTTTCAGCCAGGTCAGAAAATACGGTATGTGTATTATTGCCTATCATTACAATAACTTATAATATCACCTTAAAAATTTTTTTGGTTCCTACCTATTATTTTCAAGAAAGCTAAAAAATCTAGAATATTAGAGCTTCAATAAGGTCTTAGATAATTTCATCTCAGTTCAAATAAAAGAAAAAAAGCAGGAGATTTTAAGCCCTAATCTAATTATATAGGGTATAATTAACCCCCAAAATAACGCTCCTTTTTCATTACAAAACCATAAGCATGTAATTCTGTAACAATAATATCACACTCAAGCACACCATGTGATATTTTAGGTGAAATGTTCAATTTTTGCTCATCTCATGCATGACAATTACGTACCCTACCGACACACTCAAGCAAGCCTTACTTCTCTGCTGGACCCTGTGTATTAAACATACAGGGATTTATCCTCATTGAAACATCTGTTGTCCACCCCAACCCACCCTTCCCCACACCCTAGTTTCTCCCTTTCAGTAACTCTTTAACACTTTCACACAACCTCTTGTAATCAATAAAGTGCAGTTTCCACAGAATAGAATAAGTCTAATCATATGATTCTGCAGAAGAGTCTGAAACTCAGAGTAAATAAAGTTAAGTGTTAGTTGGTACTTGAGTGAAAAGAGAACCCAGGTTATCTGATTCTTGTGCTATGACATTTCTCAGAATTACAGGTTATCAAATACAGAAGGAAGATTCACCTTACCAGAGAAAGAAGCTTAAAGCCTAGCTATCTTATAATTAATATTCTAAGAGAGAAATACAATACTATATATGAAAAAATTGCTTCTCCTCCAAAAGCACTCGGGGCTTAGATGTGTTAAAAATTGCATACAATTACTCTTTAGAATCACATTCACCAAACGGAAAATTACCACCATATTTGGAAATGGGGCTAGGACTAGGGAGGATTGTCAGGCAAAGAGGATATCAACAATTAAAAAAAACAATAGGTAAAATGCTTACAGACAATGTATCCTGACATTCCTTATAGAACAGAGATTTAAAAGAAAAGTCCAGGAACACGAGAGTCATTCATCTTTATCCCCTCCAGTCTGCCCGTAGCGATATCCAACCAACCCAAAGGTGACACTATCTGTTTCATAAAACCTGGATGGTACAGCTGACTGCGGGTGGAGTTCTAACTTACAGCGTCACTCCAGACCACAGGGCATCCATCTGCAAGTAACCAGAGGAACTGTCCTGTCCCAGTGTCCTCAGCTTTTCCAATTTTATTTAAAGAGCAAAGCAATCCAATCCAGGAAAAACTGTAAGTCCTATTCACAATCATACCCTACCCCCTTTCCTGAATTCTTAAATGCCTCAAGATGAATCCAGTATCAACCCAAACACGCAGATCCTTCTTGGCTTCCATCTTTCTGTGGCACCTGAATACTTGGTGAAAGGTACTTCAAAATGTTCACCAAAAGTCCAGGACTGATTCTTTGGAAGCAGGCATAAAGTGTAGTTTCCACAAAGCTAATTTAATTATTTGAAATACAGTATAGAAATATGGAACGATGGTCAATTCATGCCTTCAACAATTATTTATGCTACATTTCCCATGTTCCATGCCTCGTTCTGGGCACTGGCACCAAAACAGAGAAAGGAAAAAATAATATAAAATTCTTGTTCTTGTGAAGCTTAAATTCTAGTGGGAAGAGGCAGATTGTAAACACAAAATATAATTTTTCAGGGATGGCAAATACCATGAAGGAAAAGGAAAGAGTGAGGACAGACAGTGAAGAAGACGAGATGCTACTCTCTATAGTGTAGTCAGAGAAGGCCTCTTGGATAAGGCATCTGAGAGTAAACCTGAGTGATAAAAGTGGGAAGGGCATAAGCCGAGAGAGAGCAAGAGAGCCACAGGCAGAGGGGACAGCAAATTCAAGGACACTGCATCAGGCCCACACTCAGGGTGTCTGACTTATGGCAAGGAGGAGAGTACACCGAGGACAAATGCCATAAACAAAGAGGAACTTGATATCAAAGTTGGTCATTCAACATAACAGTGCACAAACCACACAGAGCCTTGCCTGCCCCTTTAAGTCTTTGGAAAGTCCTGAGAAGCATCAGATCTTGCTAAAGTTTTTATAAAATCAAAGTTCTGGATTTATACCTGGGTCTTTTGCCTCCCTCTCTGTAAAATGGGGGTAACAATGGTCTTGGTCTCATAAGATTGTTGGAAGGGTTAAATAAATGAAATGTTTCCTAGAAAGTTCTTGGCACATGGTAATTCTTTAACAATGGAAGCAGTTATTATTGTGATTACTGGTTAGTTCAAGAGAATTTGCTTCCAAGGGAAGAGTTAGAGAACATAAACTGAAGGTCCAAAGGACCAAAATTATCTAGGACTTACTAGATCGCTGACCAAGAACTACTTATCTTAAATCCTGAAGGAAGAAAAAACACAGAAAAAAATACAAATGCAAGTGTGATGAAGCAAGATTTCTTAAAACCGAGATTGTTTTCCTTGATACATATTCCACATCAGTTTGTTGCCTCTGGTATGTGCCCCAACAGGGGACCTAACCCTCCACCCAGGCCTGTGTCCTGACTGGGAATTAACCTGGTGACCTTTCACTTTGTGGAACAATACCCCACCAACTGAACCACACTCGTCAGGGCAAAGCGCCATTTTCAATTTTGAATAGCTGGCTCCAGTTTCTAATTGCACCTACAACTCCGTCACCTCAAGGCCTTCGCACTTCTCTCTCATCAGAACATTTAGTGCTTATATACTTACCTTACAAGTGATTAAGGGGTCACCCTTCCAAGAGGAGTCAATGCCAGGGCTTGTCACCGTAAAGAGCTCTGAAGTTGCCAATGCAGGCTTCGCCAATGACCTGCTGAGTGCCCTTGGGCAAGTTGCCCAACCTCTCTGAGCTGTTCTTTAATAATGCTGAATGACCTCACAAGGTTGCTGGGAGGAATTGCTAATCAATCTGATTAAGAAACATTTAGTCAACATAGAGTACTTTATAAATATTTACTGCTACACAATGAGCCCACTGCATCTGAGATTTGCATAAACACAGAAAACACTGTCTGGACCCCAGAATAACAGTCAACATTGTGCCTAAAACGGTTCTTTTCTCTTCACATTTAGGAGAACATCCTCCTTCTGGGATGGTTTAGGTTTCTTATCCTAACCGAGGGGAGTTAATTCAGATCGGTGAAGGTTTAGTTACCTACTAGAGCTAGCATTTCAGCATTAAAGAAAATCAATCCCACCACAAGACTATTTAATATTTTCAGATGAAAACAAAGGAGGTTGTTGCTGTAAAAAGTGACATTGAGGCAGCTACTTAAGACCAGATGGCCTTAGAAGCCTTCTCTGAGTGGTGGCATGGGTTGAGAAGGGGGTGGGTATGCACTGGAGGCAGAGAAAAGCACAAGCAGAAAAGCCTTACAGTGTATTTGAGGAGTCACATAAAAGTCACCTGCTTGAAGCTTCAGGGTGATGAACAGAGAAAATCAGGCAGGGCCAGATCAGGAAGGCTTTCCCTGGAGAACGGGGTAAGAAGTTTGGATTTTCTCACACATAAGATGGGTGAGGCATGGAAGGAATTTGATCAAAGGCATGTCAAAAACTGACAACATTTTTTAAAAGGTAATTTTGGATACTGAGTGGAGAATACACTGGTGAATGGCCAAAGTGGGAAAGGCAGGAAGTCCACTGAGGTGATCAAGTTGGCTTGGGCTCGGGACTTAAGCCAAGAGTCATTCATTTCTGGGATTGATTTGTCAGCGAGGAATACTTGTAGGCTGCTGTCACGTTGCCATTTGCACTGAAGTATAATGTTCTAGAATTATTTTTATTAACAATTTATAATAATTTCTATTTATCATTTATAACATTTCTTGTTATAATTTATAATAATTTCTTCAATTTGTGCTCATCTTTAGCATAATCTTTTAAAAAATCTTCCTCTAATTTTTTTTGCATTTCACATTTCAATTACAGTTTACACTCGACATTATTTTGTATTAGTTTCAGGTGTATAGCACTGTAGTAAGAGAATCATACACTTTACAAAGTGATTCCCCTTGATATTTCCAGTACCCACCTGGCACCATACATAGTTATTACAATATTATTGGCTATATTCCCTGTGCTGTATTTTGTATCCCTAGGACTATTTTGTAACTACCAATTTGTACTTCTTAGCATAATCTTGATTCCATGCCTGATCCTCCTGTTCACTTAGGACCAGGCAATTCCTGAGACACTCTGGTTACAGATACATTGTAAGGAGTGTGGCTGCTTTGACATTGAGGATGTGGTTTTCATAATCAACATAAATAATTCAGCAGTGTATTAGCTGTGCTTTATTATGATCATTTACTTCAACGTGAACTACAGTTTGGGAGTTAGGCACCTTTTTTTTTTTTAATTAACAGAAGCTCATCCATCACTTTACATCCATGGGATCTACCAGCTTATCAAGTTTGCTATTTATAGCAACAATCATGATTCAAAAGGAGAATCCGTGTTTCGTTCCCCTGACACCTAACCTTAGGTCAAGCACAGGAACTGCAGACGGATTCTCACAGGAAGTGATCTTAAAGCGCAGAGCTGCAGATTAATGCCAGTGCGAGCGCTTCAGGCAATGCACTCTCTGGCTGCTTCCCAGAAGAAAAATGGTCCGTAATGTGGATTGCGTGTCAGAGCCGCAAAGAAGGCTGGCAGGGGAATGGCAGGCAGAATGCCCCAGCATTTCCCCTTCAGGGTGTACAATATTAATTCTCTCAAAATGGGGTATGATCTCCCCATATCCTGTTCAGAGATCGCCTTAGGAAAGGAGTCTCCAGAACTCATTAGCTTACTTAATCTTCATCTCTTTATTGAGCATCATTTGTGTTGTTGGCTGCGAGCTGAACTGCCCTCCCACACATTGATGTAACTTCTTGTGTCTCTTGCAAATACCATCATCTTGAACACCAACTGAATCAGTCTTTCCACCCTGATGCCTGAAGATATGAATTTTCATATCATTAAGAGGTTTTTCTAGAGTGAGCTTCCTGTGGACTGAGACTAGTCCTGTACACTCTCCTTTGTCTAGTGCCTAGCATGAGACCTTAAGTAATCAGGCATTTACCAAATGTTTCTGATAATGATGTGGCTAACGAGAATCAATTACTATTTTCATATCTCCAAAGGCATTTCAACCCCTTTTTGCTTATAATATTTCTGAAAATCTTGAGGCAGAAGACCTTTTCACTTTGCCACAGCTGGGTTTTTATATAAATTATGAATAATATCCAATCTTCCTTAAAATTCAGGGAACAAGACTCAGGCTGCTTAATGGGCTTTAAGAGAAAATTCAGCATTGATGTACCTTTGAAGAGGCAGAAATTTACTGATGGGCACTTAGGTTGCTTCTCACACTTGGCTATTGTAAATTATGCTGCTATGAACAACGGGGTACATAGGTTTCTTTGAATTGGTGTTTTAGGATTCTTAGGGTATAATCCCAGCAATGGAACTGCTGTGTCAAAAGGCAGTTCCATTTTCAGTTTTCTGAGGAAATCCCATGCTGTTTTCTACAGTGGTTGCACCAGTCTGCATTCCCACCAACAGTGTACTAGGGTTCCCTTTTCTCCACAGCCTCGCCAGCACTTGCTGTTTGTTGATTTGTTTATGATGGCCATTCTGACTGATGTGAAGTGGTATCTCATTGTGGTTCTAATTTGCATCACTATATGGTTGGATCAAAAAATTATGGTACATTTACACAGTGGAATACTACACAGCAGGAGGAAGGAGCCCCTACCCTTTGCGACAGCACAGATGGATCTTGAGAACATTATGCTAAGTGAAATAAGCCAGGTGGTGAAAGACAAGTACCATATGAGCTCACCTATAAGTGGAACCTAATCAACAAAACAAACAAGCAAGCAAAATATAACCAGAGACATTGAAATAAAAAACAAACTGACAGTGGCCAGAGGGGAGTGAGGAAGGGGTTAATGGGGGAAAGAAGGGGAAGGGTCATCAAGGAACATGTATAAAGGACACAAGGACAAAGCCAAAGAGCAGTGGGGTCAGGGTGGGAGATAGGGATGGGGAGAGGGGAGAGTGGTGGGAGGAAAATGGAGACAACTGTCCTCAAACAACAATAAAAAATAAATAAAAACCGATAAATATGAAACAGAAAAAAAAAGAGGTAGAACTTTATTCAAAAAACAGGCATAACCCTCAGCAAAGGGCTGAGTATGTTGACCAGTGGAAAATACCACAAGTATTTGATGTATCCAGCATGACAAACTTCTAAGACCTGTTGGCAGTATTCTGGGGAAGGACCTGGCCATTTGCAGATTCTGGAAGAGTCCAGTCCTTCCGGGACTCGACCTCATTGTGCAGATTCAACAAGCACCTCCCCCGCTAAAGGTGAGTCAACTGCAATATGCTGAACCCTGCTCTGGTGTCCCCGTGCAAAGAAGAGAAACAATGGAAGAGGGCGTGACTGAAAAAAAGCAGAGGATTTTTTTATAGCCCCAGGCAAGGCATCCTTACAGACTTTACCTCCCTCTTTTACAGCTGGTGAAAACAAGGCTCTGAGAATGGAGGAAACTTGTCTGTGCTCAACACCTAACAGTAGCCAAACCTAATTTCACTGCCAGTCTCTGACCCCGGAGTCTACATTTGTAACTTCTATCTTATACTATCGCCCCAACATGCTATCCAGTAATGCACTGAACATTGTGTTTATTCCCAACCCTTTCTTCTTACTGATCCCTCTTCCTCTGGTACAAACAGCCAGGCTATACGTGACCTAGGGAATTCATTTTTGGCAATCTTTATTGCCAAAATGGCTTCTTTTTCTTCTTTTTTTTTTCAGTCCTCCCCTAAGGATGTTTATTGATTCTAGAGAGAGATGAAAGGGAGGTGGGGGAAAAAAGGGAGAGAATATGAAACATCGATGTGAGAGAGAAGTCAATCAGTTGCCTTCAACATGTGCCCTGACCAGGGATCAAATCTGCAGCCTTTTGGTGTACAGGATGATGCTCTGACCAACTGAGCCACCTGGCCAGGGCCAGGCAGAGCTTTTTTAAAGATCCAGATGGAACCAACCAATAATTCCAAGCTGCAAAATGTTCTTCAGGTATCTAACACTTCAGCCATGTTGTAGTTAAAAAATTACTAACTAGAGCAGCTTTGGGAATAAAGAACTAGAAAATAATCTTTTTTGTATTAAAAGAAGAAAAATAGTTAAAAACATAGGGAAACATTCCTACAGTTGAGGAGTTCCCAAATCTTAGGGCATCAAAGGCCATGAAAGGGTCATCTCTCTAAAGGACACTCTCCCTGACATTGATGTTGGGGGTGGGGCTGGAGGAAGAAAGCTTGTTATAAATTCAGATTCCTGGGTCTCTTCTTCAGAGTTTAATCCAACAGGTCCTAGATGTGCTCAGGAACCCACAACTTCATAAACTTCCTGGATTTAGAGCAATCCTTTTGAGAAAAGATTTAGTGTCTGAAACCTTACAGGATAAACAAGAAGTAGGCTAACAAACGAATGAGTAGAAGAAGGCAGGAAAGTCTGTAATGTTCTTTTTTTGTGTTAGAAGAAAGATAATAGAACAAAATATCAGAATTCCTCTCTGTACAAAAGCGCAGAATCAGGTGCCACCTTAAGAACCAAGCAGTACTAATCCACTCCCCTCCCCCAACCCACCTTTCAACAGCACAGTGACTTCCTTTAAAGAGGACAAAGAGGAACAATAATTTCCAAAAGAATGGCTACAATAGTCCAGTGGGAAGACCTTAACTTTGGAAACAGCTAGACCTTCATTCCTGTCCTGCCTGGTTCATTCACAAGGTGGCTACAAGTGATTTCTCCATCTTCTCTAAGTTTTAGTGTCTTTTTAGTACTAACACTTAAGAGTTGTGGTGAAGATTAAAATAACTATTATGATTCTGGCACGCTATAACTGTTTAATAAATATCAATTCTTCTGTGCTCCCTGTTAGAAACAAAAGTTCCAAAGGTGATAAATGTATTCTATATAAGTTGACTAATCCCACCTCTGGTCTTTAACCTTTTCAGAGAGAAGAGTTTGCATCCCATTAATTTTTAAAGGCCAGAAGAGGAAATTCATTAACATCTCTTAGTCATTTGCTCCAGTAACATCATTTATATCAGGAATGCCTTCTTCAAATTCCAACTAATAAAACTCAAGCCTATTACCTATCCATAACATGTACTTATGGAGGAGAAAATTAAAATGAGACAGTTAAGGTGGTTAAAGACCAGTGGGTTTAACAGCAAGAGATGAGAAACTGAAATTTTCCTGCCATCCCACCTCACTATCCTTAGAATAGATTTCTTAACAGGTATCCTATCAATCGCCAGTGGGCTTGTAATAATTATGGTGACAATTGCCCTTTGATAGCCTTGTATTTATTCAGCCAACATGTATTTAATATTTTTGCTTGTGTGCCAGGGGCCCTGTAAATATCTTGGATACTGAAATGCATATGAATTGGTCCATTTCCCTATGGGACCTCTGCGGGCAAGCTCATCTAAAGTGAAATCTAAGTTACCACCTGGTTCAGATGCTCAAAGGAGGCAGTAATACCTAACTTCTCTGCCTCTGCATTTACTGTGGCTGCTCTTGGGTTGTCTGTGTATTACCTCATCTTCAACAAGATACCTACAGAATGGTGTGTGATCCACCTGCTTCTACCAACTTGATCCTGGGCATACTGTTGGGAATATGATACAGATCAGGCTTTGGCAAACTTTTCTATAAATAGTCAGACACTAACTATATGCCACAGTATCTGTCATGCAATTATTCAGCCTTCCCATTGTAGCAGGAAAGTAGTCATAGATAATCATAGACAACATGTACACAGATGGGTGTGCTTATGTTCCAATCAAACTTTAGGAAAACAGATGGCAGGCGGATTTTGACTGCAGCTTGCTGACCCTGTTCTTGATTCTAGAGTCTTTAGAACAGCATTCCTCATTGCTGGCCTTACCTTCTTATCCTGAGGTTACACATGTGTGCAACACATGCACACATGCACACACACAATCTAGGGCGGAGAGGGGAATGGCAAAACAAACAAAAAGCTGTGGTTCTCCCAATAAAGGGCTTTCTTAAAGACTTTTAATAAGAATAGGACAAATTACGTCATCTGGAGATATTGTCCAGGTGTAGATTTGGTGCTCTATACTACATGAAACAAAAACAAACACACAAACAAAAATATCTTTCCTTTCTGATTATACTGAGCGACTATCACCACATATACATTAAAATTTATATCTCTCTGCCCACCAAAGCCAGGTGATATGGAGAAATAATTGCTGAAAGGCACAGAAGAGGTTTGACATAAGGTGTTCAAGGCTTGCTTGGGAGATACCCACCCAGTCTGTTCCCCCTTGCCATTTGTAGAAGGTCACTGAAATTTCAGAGCAAACAGATGTCTTTCAATGTGATTTCATTTTAGAAGAGCCACTTGCCACCAACCCGAGACATGTGTCTGATCTACATAAGCATGTTAAGAGCCCCAAGAGTACCTGTGGATGACAGTGAGGTCCATAAGTTTGGAATATATTATCAGAAATGTTAGTAACACCTTCATATTTTTCCCCTTGGAAAGTGTTTTATTTCTTTTTCATCTTATAGATTCCATGCCTTCATATATATAGATATGAAGGCATATATAGATTCAAAGATTGAATGGGAAATACAGGAGCTAATATGCGGTCATAAAAAAAAATAATGAGCAAATCTATTAACCAAAGGTCCATGTTATATCTCTGCTAATCTCTACTCATTGCTTTGACTTAAGCTTCTTTGACTCACCAGGGTAAAGAAAATAAGAAAATAAGAATGCTTCTGATCTTGCACAGGTAAGCTGACCTTTCACACAGTGTCACAGGAGAAAGAACTTCGTTCAGTTTTTATACGTTGGCATCTCTAATCAAAGCACAAAGTCATGCTCAAACTTGGCAAATACACCCATAGCTAGAGGTCTGAGATAATCAATTGTTACTTTCCCTACTGGGAACATCAGTCATTTCTCAGGCCACATCTTTATAATATTGTTTCCTCTCTTTAATTATGTGAGAAAAGAAAGTTGTGAAAACTTACTCCCTTCACCCTTAATCCTTCTGTTTCTCTCTCCTTCCTTCTTTCTTTCTCTCATTCTAAATAACTTAGGGCATTCCTACCATGTGTTAGGAGACATGGGACTTGGAATCTAGTAATGTGAAAAAGTCAACATTCTATGCCTTTATAGATTCTGAATAATCTAGCCACAGCCACTGTGAAATGAACAACTTTCTTCCTTTCAATTCTGAGATTTTGAGATAAGAGTATCTACTTGGCAGATGAGGCACCTTAACCTTCACATCCTTTTTTTTTTCTTCTCTTTTAAATTTATGGACACCATTTAGGGAGATTTCAATTCCCATTAACAGTATGTGCAATTGATCTACATTTAAGAGAATTTAATCATGTCTTGGTGACAAATTTAGCTTACAGCAGAACTTCACTTAGAACTTCCAAGTAAATTTCTGTTGAAAAGGTCACTTTCTAACATTTGTCAGTTAAAGCCTATCCCAGACAAATTAAATTCCCCTCCCCTTGTCTGGGGCACGAACACCTTCAACGCCTGAATATCACTGGTGGTTGTCAATTAGGAAAACCACTCAAAACAACAACAGAAACCGAGCACATTTTTTTTTAGGACTTGAACATGTATTTATTCAAGAGTTAGAATTTTTTTCATACTAAAAAGCTAAAATGATAATGGAAAAACAAAACATTATCTTACTGGATAATTAAAATCAATTCAATGCCACAAGCATTTGAACATCTATTGCTGAGGAAGGAAGTGCGGGGAGGCTTTAAGCCCTTACTGAAGCTTACTGGATCTCCCTGGGGAGATGGAAGCACCTGAACAATCGGAAATTAGCATGCAGTCTTCATCAAGGACAAAGTTTGAAAAAAGCCTGGTGTCCATGTTATGTTGAAGACAGTATGTCTTTTGAAGAAGTAAAAGTCTATATTGTTTTGAGTTTCTGGGGAATGCTTCAGGGAACAGGCAGAGTATCATAAACAGCCAATTCAGACAGACAGACAGAGCCATAGTGATTACATTATGGGTGTTTTTCTTTCGCTTCTCTATGTTTTCTAATTTTCTATGTTCTACATGAATTGTTTTATTAAAAAGAGAATTAAAAATATTTAGAGAGAGAGCTTGGACAAAAGAGAAAAAAAAAAGAATTCCTTGATTTCCTCATGTCAGTCTCAGATCAAACAAGACTGGATATCCTTGTTTCTCTGCTTGTTCGCCCTTAATTATTAAATGGCTCATAATTTACTCTGAAGAAAAGGACGTGTGGCCAAACATCTAAGGACGATTTTTGCCCATGGGGTCAGCAGCAAAGGACTGAGATCTGGCAGGTGTTGCAAAAAGACTGTATTCGTGGCCCAGCAAATGAGTGGGTAATTAGGCTCTCTCTGAGCACCACTCGGGGGAGGAAGCAAAGAAAACCTTCTGAAGAGGGGAAGCCAGGGTGCCCATTGCCCCATTTACATGTCTATCTTCTAATAAACAGGGGGACCAGCTAGTGGTAGCCATGGGCATTTTTAATAAAATATTACACACACACACACACACATACACACACACACTCATCTTGGGTTGAGTGGCACCCCTAACTAAGCCGTCCCAAGATTAGAGAGAAGGCTGTCTTTTCCAAGCACCCTGTGATGACTATCGATCTGTTCACTCGTTGCAACTCAATCTTACCAGGCTGGTCATGAAAGAAGCATGGATGTTATTAAAGACCCTGAGTAGCTGCTCTGCAGGTATCATTCATTAGAAGTAAACTAAATATACCGACTTCAAGCGCACAGAAAGATTATGTAGGAGATCCATTCTCTTTTCAGAACCTCAAATATCCAAAAATATAGACAGGTGGAATTGGAAAAAGTACCTCCCTTTAAAGTGTGATATGAAAGCTCAATTTTATTAGACAATACAAATAACTGAGCAAAGCCAGGACTGAAGTAATTGGACTCAATAGTCAACAATTATTTATTAAGCTATTCTCTATCCAGAGCTATGCCAGTCACTAACAGATAACGTTCAGAAAAGAGATGACCAGGGACATGGGAGAGGCCCATGGCTTTGAAAACAAAGTGGTCTACGTAGACCAAAGAGTCAAAGTCTTCTGAAATATCAGTGACAACAGATTCACAGACACCAATGAAGCACCAGTGGACACATACCATAAGAGAGTATTAATGGTAATTAACTTTAATATAAATTAACAATTAATCAAAATTACAATATTCAATAAGTTTTTAAAACTATGGAACTGCTTGATAAGGTAAAATGAAGTAAAAATATGTTAATAATTTATACAATTTTGAGATACCATCACTCTTTGATCTCAGCGATAATTCATACCATCTTCCTTATAGTATTTTGGGTTAAAGAGAATAGAGATTCAGATGGAAAAATCACACCTGACATTCAATAATCTTAGATGAATTAAAGGGTTATTGGAAAATGAAAAATGTTATTACTGTGCCACAGAGTCAAAGAGACCAAATTTAAACATAACCTCCCAATAAAAAATAGATAAAAAGTCCTTGGCATATAGTAGGCTTCTAAAAAGCGGTAACTATTATTAGTAAGACAAATAATTAGCCTACAAAACACTCACCGAATGGCAGTTTCAGAATCACCCAAGAAAATAAATAGAATCTAGTGTTAAGCACTCCAGAGATTTACTTTCTTAAGCTACATTCTCTAATGTTTAAATGACTATAATTTTCATTACAAATGCATTGTTTCCTAAAGAGTGGGTAATTTATTGAATATCCGATATTTGTGTTTTCTTTCTCTTGCAGGCAGATACACTGTATCTGAAGATGAAGTAGCTATGTAGAAAAAGTCACAAAACTGTGCTCACGAGGTCAGGAGTCCACTTTTTCCTCCATCACTGACTTATGGGGTGACATGAAGCAGATCTCCAACCTTTTGGGCCTTGTTTTTATCAAATATAAATGGGGACAGGGCTGGCTTATATGGAAGATTTTATAAGGCAAACAGAATCTGAGGATGTTCTTTGGATTCCTAGAGGAAAACACTTTTCCTTTCTTCAAAAACTAAGGCAGTGTATATTTTATAAACTGAATGAAAATAAAATATTAGGGGCCTACCAGAGATAAAGTCTCTAGCCTTCTAACTTCTTAGCCCCTTTAATAAGACCAGGGTGACCAAGGTCTGCTCGGAAATTAGAAGGTATGTAAGCCTAGCCAGTTCATTAAGGGGGTTATAGTCTTGTCTTTATTTTGTTAGCATTTTTTATTAAATGTATTGGGGTAACATCAGCTAAGAAGATTATATATGTGTTAAGTGTACATTTTGAGGACACATGACCTGTATATTGCATTGTGTGCCATTCAATAATAGAAATAGCACTGAAAGAAAGTCAAAAGATGAAGGCCCTGGGCAGCATCAGGACTGCTGGGGAAGTCATCAAGACTGCCCGGTTTCCTGCGGGTGTGGCGTCAGGGTTTTTCTGAGTGCCCGGGAATGGTCGATAACCAAGAAGCATTCCTTGAAAGTAAGTCTCAAACCCTATCTTTATTCTTGGGAAATCAATGAGCCTTGGTTACATTACATAAAATGAGGGTATAGTACTATTTGCTTTGTTGGCCTCACAGGTTTTTTATCCCATGACCAAGTCAACTGTCACTTAATGACCATCTCAAATAGCAGAACCTACTTGCCGCTGCACTGAGTATCTTATTTGCATACAAAAAGAAAAATATAGCCACTCATAGAAGGCATGAAATGATGTCTTCCTTCCTCAATTAGGTTGTAAATTCTTAAGGTTCTGGAGAAAAACTCAGACTGAGACCTCACTGCAAGCATTGTGTCAGGCACCAGAGAGAGGGAACAGAACTCATATTCAATAAATCAATTAACTACAGATGCAAAAGAATCTGGAAAATTTGGAAGTGTTTCAAAGTGCAAGGTGCTGTTTTCAGGGAGAGGCCCACACGACACAAGAAATGCTAGAGAATAATTATTTGCAAAACATCAAGGTCATAAACCCTTTCTTTCAATGGGAGGTAGATTAAAAAGAAAAGAATGCCTGACTTGGTGTTATGTGTTCAGAAAATAAATATAATTCTTCTATAGCTTCAGAGAATGATGGGAAAAGTCAAGATGCTACTTTCAGAGACAACAGGCTGTAACATCCTGGGACTCATCCACATTCTCTGGTTCCCAGGCAGCCCAGACATTGGCAGAAAGCCAGACCTCCCTGCCTTATGACTTCTAGTAGCTCTAATGAGCAGACAACCTGACCGCTGTCCCTGCCAAGTTTCCTGTGGGCAAAGCACTGGGGAAGCAAGATTCAAGAACCAAGATTCAAATGCAATCCACTGCCCAACATCTATGGAACCATCACCTACCTGTGAGCTTGTTAGGAGCACAGTCTCACACCACACATACCCTCCTAATGACAAAGAGCCCCAGGTTAGTGATGAGCACAGTAGAGTGTGAGAAGCACTAACTTAGGCTTAAGTTGAATCAGGAAACCCTATTCGTCTAATATTTTACACCAATGTTCCTCAAAGTGTATTGTACAAAGGACCACCATCTTGGGCAAATCATCTAGGGTATTTGTAGAAATACAGATTTCTGGGCTCTATCAAATACCTACCAAATTGACTGGTGTGGGAGAAGCAATCTGAATTTTTGTATTGATTTTATAGAGAGAGAGGTGGGGGGGGGCGGAGAGAGAGAAACATCTATTTGTTGTTCCATTGATTTATGCATTCATTGGTTGATTTTTGTGTGTGCTCTGACCAGGGGTCAAACCCTCAACCCTGGGGTATGGGGATGATGCTCTAACCAACTGAGCTACCTGGCCAAGGTGCAATCTGAATTTCTAAATAATCAGCTGAGGTGATTCTGATGCACCCTCAGTGGGAATAGTGCATTATTCTACCAGGGAGGCTGACTCTGAAGACCTCGGTATATTTCTCTCCTCTCTCCCTTTCTCGTTCAGAACTGTGATATTTCAGGTTGACTTTCTTTTTCCCCCAGTTTATACAGATTGAACTTCTTTTTATATCTCTAAACCATCTGAGGATTGTTTTCTTCCACTAAACTGGCTACACTCCTGATTAAGGAATGTGATAAACCTACTGTCAATTACCTAATTGATCTGACAACCTGATTAGACCCAGAAAGGGGAAGTTTTCCTCAGTGGAGCCTTATTAAAAAGGAGAAAACAAAACAAAACCCCATGTAATTAAAATGTGATTGCTGGTGATTAGTATGTAAAATCAGCCCTGAGAGGCATTAGAGAAGGAAAAACTTTTCTAAATGACATCTTAGGGAAGACAAAGGAACACAAGATGGTCAAATAAATCAGTGCACTACTAGGGGAGAATGCTGAACAGAAACATAGGGCATTTTTCTTAATTTGAAATGAAAAAAATACACTCCTGATTTTTGATTGGGAGGGCTTAGTTACTGCCCCCACCCCCACCCCACCGTGGCACTATGGACTCCAGTAGAAAGCCAGTTGCTGACGCCACTTGGAGTTATAGGAATTACTTTTTTTTCTGTATAACTATGCTGAAAGTCACATCTTGGGTGCATATTTCAACAGGAATTGAAAATCGGATGGAGCAGAGTTCAGAGCGCTGATGCATGTCTTTGTAGTAACCACGCTTGTTCCAGCAACAAGGCCCACACTCAGCCTGTGTTCCGATTTCGAGAATGATTCCTTTAGCATTATTTATGATCTATTTCCTTCTCTGACTCCCTTTCCGTGGAACACATCTTCTGAACTTATTCCTCACTCAGATAGCCCTCAGGCCTTCAAGAATAGGAGGGCAATATGATGACAGTGTTATTTTACACAATCTAAAATCTAGGTCTCAAGAGTGCTGAGAAATAGAATATTATTAGCTAATTAAGATAAACTGTCACACTGCAGTGTTTGATTAAATTAATTAATCAAGCTGATGATTGGTCTGGAGGGAATAGGAAACTTTTTATAGTGCACCTGGTAAATTGTGCTATTAACCAGAGGTCCCTTGGAAATTTAAAGAAAAAGTAGTTTAGGATGAGAGATAAACAATTGAGTATATAGTTGATAAGAGTGATCAAAAAGAATGACAACACCTGTGTAGAGTGATGCCAAATACGTAAGTGGACAGATTTGACTTTAGAGTTCCCTTGACCCATATCGATCCAATCAGGTAATCGGAGTGTCTATCACATCTTCTTTAAATTGAATGCCATGATTTCCTCTTTGACAATTATACAGAATAACAGATTGAAACAGACCAAAAAGAATCAACATGACAGTTTCTTTTTAATTTAAAGCTCAACTGAACCAATCCACCCATCCATTCTTCTTTTAAAATACGTAAAGGAGAGTTAAAAGATCTCTAGCTTAATTTGACAATCTACTCCCATGTACAACTCACTTCAAAAATTAGATAGTTCTTCATTTCCTTTTGCATAGGTGATAAACTGTTCCTCCCACTGTACACTTCACAATTTGGTAAGCATCAATACTGCCTTAATTCTGACTAATTCACTCCAAACCTAACATTCTATGTCAGGTGCATTTACAGGGAACCCTGACTATGCAGGGCACAAATCCTTCTCCACATCTGTGTGCAAAGTATCCTGGCCTTTTATACCCTATGTGAATTTGCTACTGGACTAATTTCCAGATGTGAAATTAAATGGAATAGACCAAGATTTCCCCTGTAGCCAAATCAACTGGGATACCTGTCAACAGGTCACCACACTCCTTGGTGACCCTAGAATTAAGTTACAGTTCAAACAGGCCTGCAACTGTGTGTTCTTTCTCTGATTTAAAAGCCACCTTCTATTCTAGTTCACCTAGAGTTTGACTTATTTTAAACAGATGTGGCTGTTTACCCATTTCAGATAGTCCCGAGGCAATGCCCTCAATCACGGCGTAATATTAGCCGGGAAAGCTCAGGGACTATGTCATTCCTACGCTCTCTAGAGCACCTAACACAGTTCACTATTGTGTGCAAGCACTTACCAAAGTATTCTCACAGTTCAAAGGCTTTCAACTTGAGTGGCAAAGGTTGTAGGCACCTGTATTGGGACTTTATCAAGACTCATAGTTCATCCATCCAGTTAATCATCCATTTATACATCCATATCAATTATTCCACAATTTTTCAAGGGATCTTCAGACAAGATATAAATGTAAATAAGGATAGTCCCTAGCCTTCTATGGTTCACAGTGTGTTGTATTAACATTCTAAAGGGTTTTTAATAAAATGAATCCAGTATATTACCTACAGAATTCCATGTTTCAAATACAAAAAAATATAGTCTTTTTTATAGTTTCTAAAATCCCCTTAATAAATCACAGGGGAAAAAAAGACCCATTTTAAAATTTTATCAACTGTACCCTACTCTCACCCAAGGACAGAATTTTTTGGTTTTGCTTTTTGTTTGTTTGTCTCTTTTCCCCAGAGCCTGGTTCAAAGAATTAGCTTTTGGTATGAGATACTAAAACTGGTCACATTCATAAATACTTTAAAAAATGGACGGAGTCAACAAAATAATTGAGAAACTCTTGTTTTGATATGTAATATTTAGTTTAGCTCAGAGTTTATAATGATTCCCTCATAAAGTTCCCTATTTTGTTTCCTTCCCTATTTGTCTAAAAGCTCCATGAGGGCAAGGGCTATGTGTACTTCCCATCATTGTCATCTTCACCTCGCACGCTGCCTGGCACATACTAGACCCAGTAATTATCTACGAAATGAATGATAAAAATTAATGAATCAAATTAATGCAATATAATATTACACACAAAGGGTTGTGAATAACCCTAAATAGCCATAAAATTAAAAGATGCTATTGCCGCATGCCTCATCTTGTCTAGTATAAAATAAGTAGAATGTTACTACAGATAATTTTAAAGGGTCAGGATAGGTAATCTCGTCTGTGCATTTTTTTTATTCCCTCTAGGCGATTCATAGAAAAAAAATAATGTGAGTGGAAAAGAATACAGGAAGAAGAGTAAAGGGAGAGCTTAGCTCAAATGACAAAATAAACATTTTTATTCAATACTTCTTGGTCTTCAAAAAATGGATAATTATCTCCTCAGCTTTTCAGACCAGCGGCCTGAGGTTGAATACATCATCAGTTCTGCTATAAAACATGAGTTTGCAAGTAAACAGGAAGTTTGTCTTATAAAATGAAGCTTTTTGTTTGCATAGAAGTTCTTCATTAATAACAGAGATGGACTTTCAACTACTTACGACAGCTGTGGTTCTCTCCCAGACACGTGGAGCTCCTTAAAATAAAAGATAATACAAGTCCGGGGATTTCTTAGCAAAATCAATTCCTTTTCTTTTCTGGAGGGGTAGGAATGATACAGCAGGTGGCAAATTCATTTTTATCTAATAACTTTTGATCATGTGACATAGTTTTTTTCCAGTTACTATACCTCAATGGACAGCAAAACTGGGAAAATCTGTCAGCATATGGTAAGTTAGTGGAGGGTGGGATGGGTGGGTGGGTGGGGGGGGTGTGTGGTGGGGGGGGGTGTATACAAGAGGAAGGTATTTGTGGTAAAGCTGAGGGAAGGAGAAAGTTGCTGTTATGTGCCCCATGTAGGAAAACTTTTAAGTCACTAGTTCCAATCCACACAGAGAGCAGTCTAAAGTGACTACGTAGGCTATAAAGACCACCTTTATTAAATGAGACGTGGTGATCTCAGGCCAGGTCCTTCAAAGAATTCACTCAAGAAAAATAACCCCAGGACTGACAGCAGCAAAGCTGGAGACCTCCAAGGAGGGTTACAAAGGTTGTATGTTATACATCAGTGAAGCTTATGCAGGATGAATAGGAAGTTGAGGGAGCCAGCTGTCAGGCCACCAAGAAAAGCAGTTACTTGTGAGTTTCAAACAAAGTTATACCTAGTTTTAGTTTTAAACAGGTAAAACAAAAAATGACTAGTTATTTTCTAACATTATTGATATTGCCAAGAATCCCAAACTCTGGAAGAAGAGCCAGGAGCTCTTGCTGGATTCATAAACTCTCTCCGTGTAATCTTCATTTAGGTGTTTTCCCATAAGCCTCAAGCATATTAGCTTTTCTCATAATAAAAGTAATTTAGATGTCAGCTAGAAGAATTCCTAAGCAGGCTACCAAGTGAACTTGGCCTTGTCAAGCTTTAGACTCAGTACATTCTCCCCTTAGTTCCTTAGTCAGTTCACTTCAGCAAGATGGCTTCCTGTTAACCTTACTCAAGTCCATTTTGGCTTCTGCTGTCACATGCCCTTTTAGGTGGGGCTTTAAACCCTCGAGAGGCGCTCAGGAATTTAGGGAAAACAGACCTTTCAGAATTTCAGTCTACTCTAGACTTCACTAATTCTTCAATACACAGTCTGTGAATTTTAGGTAGAGTAGGTTTTATTTAAATAACACAAATAAAGTTGGCAAAGAAGTAAAGAAATTGTAACCCTTGTGCACTGTTTATGGGATTACAAAATGGCATAATTGCTATGGAAAACAGTATGAATGTTCCTCAAAAAAATTAAGAACAGAATTACTGTATGATCCAGCAATCCCACTTCTGGGTATATATCCAAAATAATTGAAAGCAGAATCTCACAGCAGCGGTACTCACAATGGCCAAGAGGTGGAAGCACAGCAAATGTCCATCAACTGATGAACGGATCAACAACATGATATATATAAAACTGAACATTTTTCAGCTTTAAAAATGAAGGAAATTCTGTCATATGCTACAATATGGATAAACCCTGAAAACATTTTCCTATGTGAAATAGTCTCAAAACGACAAATTGGTATAATTTCACTTACTTGAGGAATTTAAAGTAGTCACATTCACAGAAGCAGAAAGTCAAGTGGTTGTTACCAGGAGTTTAGGGGAGGGTGAGAAGGGGTAGTCTTTGTTTAACGAGTATAGAGTTTCAGATATGCAAGATGAAAACGTTCTGGAGATGCATTTCACAATAATGTGAATATACTTAACACTATGGAACTGTATACTTAAAATGGTTCAGATGGTAAATTTTAGGTTATATGTTTATCACAATTATAAAAAAAGATAAGAATGAACTTTGCTGACATACTAGATTTATGTTGGAAGTTCTACATAACAGACACTTTTCTCAACTAAAGCACCAACCTGTAATGGATATTAGAGCTGGACCTCAGTGTTCTTGGAGGTGAAATAAGTCAAGGTAAAAGGCTCAGATATTCTGACCCACTCTATTTCCATTGTTCATGCCCCCAAATACTACTTTATTTATTTGTCCTGGCCCAGAAATGTTAGAAGGTTTTGAGGATATTTGGTTCCCCGTGACGGATTTGCTGTTGCCTTTGATAACATTTTTTCTATTTTTTAGTTTATCCTAAAGTACTTCCTGCAGAAAAGAGAATGTACTTTTCTATCAATCCCCGCCTTGGTCTGAAATCTTAACATTTGACAATTAGCCAATAGGGCACACTAGCCCAGGATTTTGAACTTTAAGTGAGAAACATAAGCATGGAAGACACATTTAGAGTTTGGAAATTTGCTATCATCATCCTGGCCTGATGGTTACCGAAGTCCCTCTTTTCCAATCTTCTTATGCAGGTCTGGCTACCATCCATTCCTAAGTGGGACTTCGCCCCTATTGACTATGTAAGCACCAGTTATCCTACAAGTAAACTTTCTCTCGATTAAATCAGCCACTCTTACTCTCTCTTGCTTCCTAATAGAAATGCTGCCTGACAATATTTATTTGCACAGATAACCTCCAAAAACAATGCTGTGGCCACCATCTCAACAAGCTCCTAGAGCATCATGAACACCTCTCATCTTCTTGGTTCCTTTATAAAAAGGTTTTTAAAATGTCTCCATGTTTCTACTTTCCAGTCTTATCATTTTGCCCTTCATTTTTCTTTAAATCCATGCTGATCAGCTGCTCTTCTCCCCACCGATGTCCCAAACACTATTGAAATAAACCCACCCACAGCGCTGAGACTGCTAATCATCCTCCCACCTAAGTAGGTGTCTGACAGCCAACGTCTTCAGCAGGATTCCTGCCCTTCTGTTGGGCTTTCTATGCAGGAGTTTTATAGGTAGAGGAGGAACTAGTTAGCCACCCACATCCATAACCTTTGTCCTCTGTTTATTCGTTAAAGAATAACCATTTCAAAATCCACATGGCACAAGGAGCCACAATCCCGGTGTCGAACGAATGGCCACTGTCACAATCAGAAGATGTATTTTTGCATGGGGTCCAGGGGGTGGCTCCCCGGGTGCAGTCTAGGTCACGCTGTGGAGAAGAGGTAGGTGGCGGGGCTGACGGAAGCCAGAGCCGGCCTGCTGGGGGAGTGAAAGACGGGTGGGGCTGCTGGACTGATTCCATCGTTCTTCTTCCTGCCGGTTTCTACCCTTCCTTATTTCTTCCCCACGAAATGGCTCGTGATCTTAACTATCATTCTGATGGTTTCTTGCTCTATTATAAACTATCCAATTCTGCCTTTATCTTTATCTTCGTTGTTGCCTTTGCCCACAAACCTTAAAGGACAATTATTTATACTCTGTCCCCAGTTCATAAGAGACCAAGTGAAGGGCCTTGACTTCTCTTATGAGAGTAGTGCTGGCTTTACTTCATTTGTTCCTTTAATTTATTGATTATTTTTCTATTTATATGTTTCTTAAGGGCTTACGCAGCCAATTTTTACTCCTGTGTCATTCATGTCTCACAACAATTTTTCCAGGTGATGAAGGACACAGTCCAATGTCTTACTAGTGGGTAACAGTACTGCTGGGATAAGGAACCAGGAGAAAATCATGATATTCATTGTTTGTTTTTTGCTTTTTGTTTTTTTTTTCTGTAGTAGTTAAAAACTAACCCATTTGCTCTTTCTTTCAGTCTACACACGAACGCAAGGGCAGCCATAAAGTCCCTCACTGAACCCTGGGCACTTAACAATGAGGGTTTGGCAAGAAAAGTACAATATGTTCTCCTGGGGCTGAGGATTTGACTTGGCACTAATGGGGAAAGAAGAAGGGAAGGATGAAGGGTACCAAAGAAATATAAGAAAGTGACACCCTGCCCTATTTTATCATCCAGTCCTCCCTCCCCTAA
Organism: Pteronotus mesoamericanus; assembly: GCF_021234165.1. Classification (NCBI taxonomy): domain Eukaryota; kingdom Metazoa; phylum Chordata; class Mammalia; order Chiroptera; family Mormoopidae; genus Pteronotus; species Pteronotus mesoamericanus. Next base: position 9,504,200 of record NW_026555229.1, read on the forward strand.
ATTGTCACTCTTTCCAGTGTCCACATGATAAGTGGCATAACCATGCTCTCCATCACCTAGTCTGAAATCCCAAATGTCACCCAGGGCTATTCCATCTCACTCAGCTAATTCCTCATCCCCCATGGCCTTCCTCACGTCCTTCTGGCTCTACCTCTTTACTGTTACTGAAATCCATTCTGCCTCCAGGGAGCATTATGTTTTTGCTAAAACTTCTAGAGTTGTTCCTGAATGGGTCTCCTTGCTTCTAAGATCACATTTCTACGAAGTATCTTCCAAAGAGCATATTCAAACAGCTCTCTCTGTAAAGTCTTTCAATGACTCCCAAGGCTTCTACAAGGTCCTCACAACTTCCTTCACCAAGCCCTATGACTTACGCCAGCCTAGCTCTCTAAACTCAACAATTACCACTTGACCAAATGAACATTTCCCACTAGACACATGAAAGGACTTGTCAATGCCAGACTAAAACATTTTATTTAACTAGTTCTTGCTGCTGTTCATTATGTTGCACAGATCTTCTCTCTGGCATGCCCCTTCCTTCTCTGAAAGGCATCACTTACTCATACATCAAAGGGAAGCCCAAGGATCACCGCTATTGGGACCCCCTTGACCCCAACCACACAGCAAACAATGTGGCTCCCCCTCCTCAGTCCTCATGGTGTTGTTTCTCTTAAGAATTTTCATTGCACCTTGTTTTTGCATCTGCAACTGTGCATTTATCACACTGTACATGGATTGACTTCTCTGTTTGTAATAACAAGATTGTGAGCTACTTGAGTTTGGAAACCATATCTTAGCCAATCTAGCCCCAGTGGCTTTCACAGTGTATAGCAACAATGTAAGTTCAGTACAATTGAAATCAGAAGTTATAGTGCTTATTTGAGGTCAGGGATGACAATCATAGCAATGTTCAGGTATGGACTTTGCAGAGATCCTTTGTCTCTCTAGTACTGGAATAGTAGGGAAGCTGTCAGTCCTCCACCCATCTCTCCTCGGCCTCACCACTTTATTGTATTAATAGCTCTACTTCCAAGTGCCTGTGGCTTTTCTCTAGTTGCAGGCCCCCTCCCTCCCTCTCCAGTGACTGCAGGGACAGCAGGAGGTACCAGGGAATTAACACCCCCTGCAGCAGCCCTCAATCAATGACGGATAAGAGCTGGCATATAAATAATCTAATTGTCTCACCCCTAATATTGGGTAACACGGGGGTGTAAATTCTACACTGACTCCCAGACGTCCCCAGTGAGATTAAGCTCCACTCACCCACAGTGCTGACTGGCTTGATATCGTGTCCTTTAGGAGCTGGCTTCCAATTCCTGTCTCACTCCCCCACTCTCCAAACGCAGTTCCAGGGAACACCTCATGGATAAATGACCTGTACCAGAACCCGACTCTCAGAATCTCTTCCTGGGGAACTCAACTAAGACTGTGAACAATACTATTTTTTTAAAGTTATATTGCTCTATGAAGTAGGACCTAATATTGCCCTAATTACGCATATGAAGGAACTGAGGTACAGGGAGATTAAACTTCCATTAAGGTGAGGCTGTGTAATTGAAGGAACAATCTGCCATAAGTAAGGCTACTTGAGTTTTTCTCCACAAGCTCTGTTCTTCCAATGGCCCTTTTAACATCTTTAACCAGAAAGTTCACATACCAGTGTTAACAGTACCCTCCATCCAAAAGCCTGCCCTCTGAGGAAGGTGTATTGCCCAAAACCTAAGATAACTGAGCCTGGCAGCTCAGGAGAGTTGCAAGCTAAACTCCCTCCCTAAGAGAACATTAGGACAAAACACAGAGATCACTTCAGACCCTTGGTAGTCACCTAGGACAGGCAGGATTCATTAACAATAACTAAAAAGCAGACCAACACAATGCATAAAACAAAATTTTTTTAAACATTTTTAAAGTTTTTTTTAAAATGAAAACCAGGCAAATTAGAAAGATATGTAGGAGACAAATTTATCTACCACATGAAGGACCAGGAGAACACATTAAAATGCTCACCTTCCTAAGGAAAGAGAAATAAACTTTTAAAAATAAGATTTTCACTATTCCATTACAAAATTAGCAAAGATTAATATGAAATAATGTGCAATTCTTGTGTAACTCTAGGAAAATAGGCACTTGGTATATTGTCAGTGGAAATATAAATTGGTAGAAAAAATTAAAAATTAATTTGAAATTTTATAATAGAAGGCTTAACATAGACCCTACAATTTCATCCGCTAATTTTTAAAATAGTCCCTAACTTGTAATCCAATATTTTCCCTATAGGTTTACCGTAAGAATATAATTCACACCTACATATATCCACACACAATGAAAATACTTTGTGAAAATCAACACAATATTTTTATAACAGCCAATGAAATCACCTAAATGCCAATCATGAGGAAAAAAGTATCTAACCACATTTGAGAATACTTAAACATTAAAATTTGAGTTTCTGAAAGTTACAAAATGTCATGGAAAATAATATACGATGTTATAAAAGTTGTAAGGTTTATAAAAATATATAAAATTATGGTACAAACTTAACTTTTTTTGATGCTTATAAGCCCAGGAAAAAATGACAGAAGAATAGCATCAAGTGATTCATAATTATAACTGATAATGGGATTATGGGTATCTTATTTTATTATTTACATTTCTGAAATTTCCAAACTTTCTGCAACACAGAACTTTTTCATTCAGGGAAAGTTATTTTAAAATATATATTGGCTATGCCTGGGAAATTAATCTACAGGTGGTTATTCCTGCATAATGGGATACCAGGCATTGAATCAAGAATAAACATGAGTAGGTGAAGTGAACAAAATAGTGAATGTAGTGTTCCCTTTGTCTAATGCTTCCTCCAAATCTAGATGGCGCATGTCTCCTTTCCCCTTCCATTTTAATGTTTTCAGTCATGACGACCACCATTGGAGAGTCTAGTGGTGGTTAATGGGTATATGCTAATTCTAAGGGCTCATGAACCATATGAAGGCATTTGCTTCCACAGTTTCAACTGGGGTGGCAACTAACAAGCATAAAATCAGCAAAGCCAATGCCATACATCTGGTAATGAACTAGTTTCCAGAATGGAGATAAATGAGGTTGACTGTGAGTGCCAGTTGCTTCTTGTCATCTCCAAGTTTTGCAGCAGAATAACTCTTGTTTAAAAAAAAAAAGCAATCTAACAAACTCCTTTTCTGTGTTGGCCCTGTGTTGATTTATCATACCACCATCTCTTAATAATTTTCTCTAAAATGTTGTAAATTAATGAACATTGTTTATTTTGGAGACTCAAACTGACTCAGCAGGACTTCCTCAGACACAAGGAAGAGTGAAGATTTTAAAAGGAAAGCAACAACTAAACCAAATGTATTTTTAATCACCTTTAAATTACATCAATAACAACATTTCTCAGCGGGACAAAGAAATCAAATCCTACTTACTATGAGACATCTCATTAGGTTGGTTAAAGGTTCCCTGTCCTCATTTGTTTGCTTTTGTTTTTTAGGGAACTAACTGCAGATATCTGCAAATTTCATAATTTATGTCCATGGCCGGATGCATAAGGCTCAAGAGTTATTTTAGTTTTTGGTTTTTGTCTCTTACGGTGGTCTCTCTGGGACAAGCAATGGGTTTTGCATCATTGCCATTATTTGCCTTGTAATAACACAAAAATCATCCATCTTACCCCAGCCCTGGGAGACAAAAAAAGAAATCAGGACTCTTAGTTCTAGGAAAACATGTTTTTGCTTTGTTTGTTTGTTTTTGTTTATAGATGAAGCAGAGTGACATTCATTGACATTGCCTAAGTTCACATATTTACTGCTGGAATCATGGATACTATCCAGCTCCTTCAAATTTCTCCCCACAACATTTTCAGTGTCAGCACCAAGGGAAATCCTCTGTACTGTGAAGGTACAGTGCTGCCTAGTCCCACCACTCACAGGTAGCCACGAAATTTGCTAAATCAGGCAGATTACATCATTTCCAATTTAATGTTGGTCTAAACATTTATTTTAAAACAAAAAAAAAACACTTTTATTAAGGCTTAAGTGCATGGTATATGCTCAGGGCTATATCAAGAGACATAAGAACCAAGAATGATCTTCTAGGAGCTTCCCTTCTAATGGAAAAGAGGATCTCTACCTATCTATGTCTCAGCCCCAGAAAGAAGACAAGCAAAAAGTACCCCAGAAAAGAATGCATATGAGGATCAAAAAAGTACAGTGGTGAGAAAAACAAAAATCACACCCCTAGGCTTGATGAGAGTGAAGGACAAGTATCCTGGATGTTTATTGTATCAATGCTTCAAATAGATCATCTGCTGTTTTGATAGAACTTCAGGGTTTTAATGGCATGCAGATCTCCCTCCTCTCCCTTGGACAAACCCGTAAGACCACAGAAAGATGCACAGAAATAGAGATGAGAAAGTGGAAATCACAGCTAAACTATGTCAAGTTTGGGAAAAGCCTTCCTAATTATATCACTGACAAGTCTAAGGGATAAACCCTTTTTGGTATAGGAACAAGGGTTATTCTAAACATCTGGTATAGAATAAGCAGGAAAGTTGGGACCCATGGCTCTGTACTGAGCTACATAGTTTGCTAACTTCAAGAAGTAAAATTACATTATTAAACAATTTTTTGAATAAAAGCAATGTCATATACAGACATCAAAAACATTATCTAAAAGTATTGAGTGAAAGAAGAATGAAAGCTATAATTATAGACTAATTAGAAAATAATGAAACTACAGACACAATCAAAACATGGGGTATACCATAATTCTGCCAAGTAGATAAAATAAATGTTTAACCTCAAATGCTTTAATAATTCAACAGTTAAAATAAAAGCAAAAAAGGCAATTATTCAATATAAGAAGGTAGAAAAATAACCACAATCCTTACAAAAACAGGAAAAAGGAATTAATAAAAATAAAGGCAGAAGAGAATGACTTAGGAGAAAAAAAGAACATTAAAATTGCTCAATAAATCCAGGAGCTCCTTCTTAGAGAAGCATAATTAGTATATTAATAGTAAGCATTAATATGTGAATCTATTGAAATTATTAAAAGAAATAACTAAGTTGGAAAAGGAAAAGATAAGTGTACTGTGTTTAAACAATATATAAGTTCCTCTATTTTACTTCATGTTAATACATTTGAAAATCTATAAAATATTTATAGATTTATAAATATTTATAGATGAAATATATGCATTTCTAAGAAAATCGATATTAAATCAAAATATAATAAAGGAGAACTTGAAAAACATACCAGAATAATAGGGAAAGATTATTAAAAGTTAACAGTTAGTCCTTCTTCCCTATCTCCCCCTCTACCAAAAAGGCTCTAGTGTAAGGCTGTTTTGGCAGTGATTTAAATACAAGCATTGGTGTGTACGTGCATGTGTGAAAAATGATATATCGAATATTGGCCAACTCATTCACCCATGGAAACACTGATGTTTAGAGTGAGGAAACTCTAGAATGCTTTCAAACAATCTCACAATTTATTATCAGTCCCTTCCATAATCTGTTGTGAACTCTTTGGATTATTTCTAATGTTATAACTAAATCCATTTCTATCATTTTATAATCCCAAACTCATCTATCTCCTATCAACATGTTTCTCTCCTTCGGGGAAACATTTAGGTTCAACAACTTTAAGTTATAATAACAGGTGAGTTTGGTAAATACAAACCTGGAGGTCAGAGAACAGAAATTTCAATGTTCTCGTTCGGTCCCAAAGCATCTCTAGTCATTAGTTGTAACGCCCTGGGGAAGGGGCTTGCGTGTGTGACTAAGGAATGTGCCAAGTGACCAATCTGCCATAATATATGAGAGCTAGCCTCCAGACACAAAGGTCATATGGACCAAAAAGTGCGATTTCACCATGCCTTCTTTCCTAGGAGATGGACAAAGGCTGCAAAAGAATGATTATACCCACTTCTGCCAAGTATGTGAGAAAACAGGCACTTGAATAACTTCGACAGTAGGAGTATATTCGGTGCAACTAGTCTAGAAAATAACAATTGAGAATATTTTGCAGGAACCTTTGGGAGATTCCTCATTATTTCATAGCAGTGAAATTGCTAGGTCAAAGGACTTTACCCCAGTGTTACAAACAATAGTAACACATCAGAAAGAATCCAATGTCCAATAATGGAGGCATTGAAAACACATGTTGATATATGCATTAAATAATTATTGTCACATATTAAACTAATGAAATAGATTGATATTTATTGATATGGAAGTATAAGTACACACTGATATTAAAAAGAAAACAAAATATGCAGATCAAATGTATTATGATTCAACTAGCTATTTGTGTCTACACATACAGAAATAAGAAGCAAATTCATACACAAATTATCTTAGGGAGCTAGGATTACAGTAGGTATAAATGTGCTTTCTTTTCTCTTGTATTTAAAAAGTGAATGTTACTCTGAACATCAGAAAAAAAATTTTAAAGGCATTCCCATTCTAATAACAAAAATAAGAGTATCCATGAATAAGATTAAAACAATTGTGCCATACATATGGAAATGCTACTCCTACCATAAGCACAGTCTGAATTCTAAATTTCCTAGGAAAGCTGAATTAACAGCCACAAACCACTGTCGTTGCTCTGGATTCTTAAACATATCTATGATGCCTTGAGTTCCTCTTTCACCACTTCCCCTGGGTAGAAGTCTCCCTACAGTGGTTAGGAGTCCATGGTTGATATGAACATATTTATATGCTTCTTTATATATCTGTATCTCTGCCCCCATATCCCATTCCATATCTAGCATGGTAGCTCATGTATTGCTACACTCAAATATTTGCATTTTCCTCCTAATATTGGCAGGTAGTAAGCAGTCCCACAGCTTATGACCTTGGGCATATGCTACTTCCTGTTATCCTAACTTCCCAGCATGCTTGGAAATGTCTAATATATGAGGCAGGGTTTTGTTGTTGTTGTTGTTGTTGTTGTTGTTGTTGTTTTACACCACCAAGTTGCCCTAAGCTGTTTCCTGAACACACAATTGCATAGATTTTAGATGCCCAACCTGAAGCTAATGTAACTTGCCTATCAATACTGAGGGCTTCTAGGAGCTCATAGCACTGGATCCTCTTTTATTCCAATGACCGATTCTGTTCATTCTCTGGGCTTGCATGGTTACCGTGAGGAGTACTTCTCTGCTTTGGCTGCACAGCCAAAGGGGTTCATTTTGTGGGCCCCAGGTTGGATGCAAGGCCAGCGCCCTGACACACAGCACATTCTGAGCACTGCTGGAACCCTGCAACAGTATTGCTCCCTTTAAGGCAATGGATGCCCTCCTGGGTAGGCAGGCGGCTCTGCTCTGCATCTCTGTCAGCTCCTGGGTGGGTCCTTCACGACTTCAGGAACTATCCCACCTGCACCTATGGAAACCATTCAAGTCTGCTTTGGGACTTGTCCGGCTCCGCCACCCAACTCCTGTCCCTCCCTCATTAAAGACTATTTATTTCACTTTTTGTCTCCATGGCACTTTTATCCTATCTGCCTTTCTTGTTCCTTTAGATACTTTGGAAGAAGCGTATGCCTGTCTTCCAGGGCCAGCTTCTCCCCGAGATGTGCACCTCAGCTAACCATGCAACAGCCACCAGATAGACAGGCAGTACCTGGCTCTCTCCACCCCTCCCTTCCCCGTGTGTAGGACGCCAGCCCCCTGGGTCTCGGGGAGGGCGGCTGTGACATAGCCTTTCAGAAATCACAGAACACAGGGACGTTGAGGACTGCAGTCAATTTTATGCAGGCTGCCTGGCTGCCTTGCTTGCCCTCAGTCCATCGCTTTCACGCTGAGGACCCTCACAGATTTCACTGGGGTGAGAAGAATGTATTTCCTGTTGTCAGATGTCACCACCCTTTCCTTGCACAGTGGCTAGAGGTATAGAGTAAGAGAATACAAAATGACAACAAGAGAGGGGCAAAGACCACATGCTCAGGAATAGAAACTGAGATACAGAAATGCAGACTCAGATACGTACACGCAGCTATGGATAGATTCTTTACCCCCAGGCCATGGCATCGTATCGATGCTGAAATTCTCATTTCCCTACTTCCCCTCTGCCAAATAACACACAGGTAGATTGTCTAATAACTGGGTTACTATACAAGTGGGGGGAGTGGGCGGGGGCGGTGTATGCTTATCTATCCCAGTTAGCAGCTTAATCTCCTTATCACACATCGTTCCCAAGATGTTTATGCATTCTCAGAATGTTTAATTTTCAAAATTACTTCAGTTCCAAGCTGGTTTCTCTATCTCTCCTAATTATTACCTCTACATGTGTTCCTTCTCTTCTGATCCATGAAACTCAGTCTCTTTCCTTACCACCTACACACACACACATGCACACACACCAACAATACCTATATGCACAATATATTTGCAGGTATTGCTGTGATGTGGTTGCTGACTTGGAGGAGGAATCAAGTCTCCAGGGCTTGGCACAGTAGGGAGGAATCCATGCTATACATCAGAGTAAGAAATGACTTTAAAAGTTCTCCAGCAATTTTCCATCACTCCCGCCTACTTCTTGGCATTTCTTGCCCCTAGCCACACCATTTGGTTTTAGCAAAGCAAATACAACTTCTCTAAATACATTATGTGGAACCATTCTGTTTTCTGTGGCCCCTACCTCCAAACCGATGTGATTCTGCTCCACTTTTGCATATGCAAAAACTCTTTTATGTGGCTGAAGTGGGGGAAAGTAGCTGAAAACTGGGCTCTGGATCGCAGGAGGCTGATTTTCTACAAGTGTGAAATTGGGGATAAGCTACTTCACAACTCTGTGCCTCAATTTCTTTATATGAGGCTAATGGCAGTATTGAGTCATGGGGTTTCATGAAGTGTAAATGAAGTCGCACAGGAAAGGTGTTCACGAGATGCCTGCACAGAGTATACTCTCTAGTGTTGGCCTGAGACAGAAGGTCACACAAGAGCTCTCATCCCTTCTTCCTCCACCATCAGCCACTACAAGGAGTGTATTGTGTACGGATATATCATTGCCAGTGATATTAGCTAATGCAAGTGTCTCCTGTGGAAGACAAATGAAGCTCGAGTAAATTGTTTTTCTCCACTTGACCTAGCCAATTGATTACTATCTGTTGAGCATCTATGCACATACAATGATGGTATTAACCTAACTCTGGTCATTTGTGTGCCACCCCCCAGGTTCCAACTAATATCTGGACCACACCAGGTGCTGTTATTCATGCCACTTGATCTAAGATAATAACCATGACTTCATAGGTCTGATGTGCTGCTAATCATTGCTGAATGTGCACAAAATACGTGGTAAAAACTAACATTTTAAATATGTCTACTCATGTCTCAACTATCAAAATCACTGGCACTTAAAGCAGAATCATAACTTGAATTATTGTCCCACAATATTGTCCAATATACTCTTTTTTGTGATTTTTAATTACAGCTGACACTCGGTATGATTTTATATTAGTTTCACATGTACAGTTTAGTGGTTAGATTGTTATATAATTTATGAAGTGTTCTGCCCAATAAATCTAGTACCCACCTGGCAACATAATAGTTATTATAATATTATTGTCTATATTCCCTATGCTGTATTTTATATCCCCATGACTATTTGTAACTACCAATTTGTACTTCTTAATCCTTTCACCTTTTTTCACTCAGCCTCCCCAAACCGCCTCCTGCCTTCAGCCCTTATATGAGTATACCTTACACTTGCCCTTGGATAAGTCATTTAAACGCTAACCGCCATCTGCCTCCTCTGGAACATTTCACAGGCCTCTTGTAAGAAGACAAGGGAGAAAATGTGTATGAAAGCATTTTGTAAACTCTAAAGCACTGCACAGTGGATGGTGTTAACTTTCAATAGCTGTCCAAAAACTGTTTGCTGCCGCTGCTGATGGTATGTGTCGATTTAGCTTTAACAACCGAGAAGCTGGCTTTTCAAAGGGAAGGTAGCTTCCTTCCTCCATAAGCTCTCTAGTCCATGAGTCGCTGAGGACTCCATCGGTGAGTGCACCACCCCCGGCCGGTGCCGCAACGGCATCCCTGCCATCGCAGGGCAGGCTATTGATGTCACCCACAGAGTCCAGAAAAGAGAAGGAAACCTGCAAATGCTCTTGTTCTATTCTCTTGGCATTTTTTTTTCCACTCACACAGCCTCAGCTCTATTTTCTCTACAGATTTTCTTCATGCCGTCAATATCAGGAAGCCAGGATGCCGAAACTCTATTGGGCAGTGAGGGCCCCCGGATGAAAGACCTGACCCCGCGCAGCACAGTCAGTACCTGCTGTCACAGCACAGCCCCTTGCATTCTCTGCCAATCCAAGGACTCCTGTGGCTTTGCACATTTCTCTAGGCCAGTGCTTCTCAATCCTGGTTACACATTAGAATCACATGGGGGAAATATTTAAAAACACTGACCTGGACTCCATCCCAAATCAATTTAATTAGGATCTCTGGGTGGAAGTGGGGCTCGGCATCAGTTTATATTAAAAGCTCCTCAAATAGGAAGGCTGCCCAGCAACCACTGCTTTAGGTTAACCATGGCCAGATGGTAAGACTGCACCTACTGAGCATGGAAGGAAGTAGGAATAAAATCTAATTAATAAGCTTCAGTTGGCTAAATCTTATAAGACAGAAATACCAAACCAGAAGTAAAACAAAAACAAGAAAAACACAATAGCAACAACCTCATGAGGTGACTTTTTTTATTTCTTGCACAAGATTTTGTTAAATTGAAGATATCTGGTCCTCACCTCGGACTCTATAGGAACCAGTCTCTGAGGACCACAAAATTTGCATTTCAACAGGCTCCCTAGAGTATCTAAGTCCACAGAACTTTAGGACCAGGGCTTCTCTATGCAATTACATTAACTAGAGAATTGTACAATCTTTCTTTGATAGTGCAATCCTTTGGGAGTTCTCCACTCTAGTTGTGCAAGAAGAACTGACTTATGTGAGCTTTAAAATATAAGCACCAAGATTCTACCCTAGACATCCAGGTGTGGGACCTGCAGTGCTGAGTTTTTAAAGCTTCATATAGGATTTGAATTGTGGATAAAAAGGGGGCCATATACTGAACCTGACAGTCTCAGGGGAGACCTGCAGGGCAGGCCTTACAAACTCAGAGACCTAAAGCAACCACCTGGGATGGACTGAAGTTAAAACTTTCTAACTAAAGGTGAGCGATGGCTGGTATTCCTGTCCTAGGCTGATATTTTCCTTGAGAAAGGTCAGTCTTTACCTTAACTGAACCTCTGCCTATTGCCTTTTTGCATCTACAATAACATACCTTTGGAATGTCAGAGTAATCCCCTTTTTCCAGACCCCTCGGAGTATAATCTCCCACAACAGGCACAGAACTCCTATTGTTATCTTGTTCTCCTGAATACCAGCTCCCTGCGCTGTAAATGTTCATTGTTAACTACCCCATACCCACCAATGTAAAAGAAGTATCTATCTGTTTTACATTCTATCCAATCCCAGAGATTTCCCTGCTTTGCTTTCTACCACCTCCCTAACTTATCACCAATGGATTTCATGCAACCCCCTTAAAATTTCCCCTTTGATTCTGCTGTAAAAAATAAGTGGTAAAACTGCCATTTTTCAGAGCATTTTCTCATTTCATCGAGATTTTTCTCCCTGGCAATCTTCATCAATTTGGCTTAAAGAAACTCAAAAATTCTTACAGGTTTGGATGTTTCTGACATCCACACAGTGAAGAGCAGAGTGGTGAGCTTCTACTACAATGACAATGACACTGGGCAGTAAAAAGAAAAAGAAATGTGAGGACTATATTGCTGTAATATCTTTTCCCTGGTTAAATATAGTAACTCCTCTTAGGTGTCCCAAACACACCTCAGAAATCAACTTTGCTGAAACTGAATCTGTGAAATTCCCCCAAATAGGTCCTGTTCTAGAGTTTCCTCTTCTCTATGTCAGTTCTCTTCAGACTGAGAGAAAGAAAGTCTCCTTTTCGTAAATTCGCCTTTTGCATAGAAGGGAACACAAATTTAGAGTTTAAAGCAGCGGGGCACTAGAATGTTCATTATTCAATCCTGGAACCAAAGACTCTGGGGCATTATTAAACAAACTGATGAACACTGGCTGGATTTAGAGAAGAGAAAAGAAAAAGCTGTGGGAACTGAAATTCACTGGTTCTTCATCTAAAGGTCTTATAAGTAAAGACCCAGGAAGGAACTTCATGGGTTTTCATGTAAAGGCGATAGTATTTACATCTCAAAAGCCCAGGTCTATAGCTTTCTCAGTTATGCTGGCCATTGGGGATTCAGAGAATGACCACAGGATGAAATGCAACTTAATTCTGTCTATTAAAAAGAGAGGAGCTCGCCCTGCTGGGTGCTGTGCATGGTGAGGTGGTTATTATGGTCTGAACAAATGGAAATCCAAGCCAATTACTGCCCCAACTGGTTTGCTTTTCAGTAGGACTTCGAGGCATACAGATGGAGAACTGGTCCTCGCCTGAGTTCATGATTTAACAGAGAAAAATAAGTTCTCCTGTAAATGTCAAAGGCAGGATGAACCCCCCCACCAGGCCACTCTACTCCCTCTCTGTGGGGTGTTACTGGAACTGAGCATTTGGGGGACAGAAGCGTAAGAAATGTTCTTGTGTCAAAACCACATTCTTTTAGGTGACAAAAAGGGAAAATAAGAGCACCTGCCACTCATTGCGGAAAGGCAACCAGGTCTCATCTGTACTTTGCTTTTATGTTTTAATTGTATTTAAATGAAATTAAACTTTTTTTCCCATCACCATTTTTCTTCCCTGTGCCCTCTTCTACCCCCCTGCACCCACCTAACCCGCCCCCGCACCATACTGCTGCCCATGTCCATGAGTTCTTTTTTTAAGTCCTCCCCAAACCAAAACCACCAAAATACACCTACAGTCAGAAGGGTGACAATAATGAATTCCCATCTCTCTCAAGTCTGTGATTGGCTTCAAAACACTGCCATCAGTCATCCTAATAAGCACTTAAAAAGTAAATCAAAGGCTATGAAAAACAATTTTGACATTGAGTTTGCTCCCACAAGCAAACCATACACTATCAGAATTTATAACATTTGCTGGGAGGAGGGAGGAAGGTACTGGATTTCAAAATCAAATTTATTAACTTGTTTCTTACACTGTTTTTTTTGTCTCTCCTTCCTCTCCTTCAGACCCGTGATAAACTAAAATTTCTGGATACTGTAACAAACTGCTAAATTCCTCATTAAGATTCGTATCATTATCCAAGCTTCTCTGGATTTCAGCAGGGTGATTTATAAGTGCGTGGAGCAAAACGCCACAGAACACTTTCTCCTAAGGGATCTAGGGCTATTTGTTCAACATTTATACTCACGGTGCAGGAGAGCAAAATAATACTGTATGTCACTCCCCTCACGATCAAAATTCCGGGGCACAGAACCATGTAGGACAGTGAAACAGATGGGGAGAGATGGCAGCCATACTGTCATTCATAAGTGGAGGAAGCTTGGATAAGGCACGTATGCTCTCTGGATCTCAATTTCCTCAATGGTGAGAGATATGGGTTGATCTAGACAACTTTGAGGATCCCTTCCTAAAATATAGTCTTATTATCCAATTAGCTCAGTGGCCAGTAGTTTTAATCAGCTACTCCAAGGCTTATATGAATGGCTAATGAAGGACCAGATTTTCTTCCCTCCGAGTTATATGCGACAGACATGCTCCCCCTTTAGGCTGGCCAAGTCGATGTCTGATCCTTTACTATCTCCCCTCAACACATGCTTGTGAATGCTCTCGGATTTACACTCTGTGGCTCTTTGCTTAGTTTCAGATGGGTGGTGATGTCAGCCAGCAGGGGTGGGCTGCGCCCATTCGCAAGCCCACAGATTAACAGAGATGGGACTGTGATGGAGGCAAGATGCCAGCCTCTGCAGAGGAGAGCGTCAGCCTTTAATTAAGCAGGAACCCAGTGGCTGGTTATCGGCAGCCCAGACCTGCGACTGACAAGACCTTTTGGATATCTCAAACGCAGCTCTTTCTAAAACTGAACTTGTGAACTCCCCCCAAATGGGTCCTGTTCCAGAGTTTCCTCTCTCACCAGATGGTTCCATTATCTATCCTGTTAGGTGCTCCAGGCACCTAGTCTTCACCCTTGACACCCTCATTTCCTTTATCTGGTTGATCCCCAAGTCTTACCTTTGACGCCCTGCACATTTCTTAAATAGGAAAAAAACAGTGCAATTCCCACCAATATGACCTTAACCTTCTGATTTGCTGCACTATTTTCCAACATGATTTGGCAGCATTTTATCTAGGACTTCTGGAAATTTGTATTCGCCCACGTCTTCCCCTCCCCACCAGAGGACAACTCCGTCCTTCCTCCCTCCCTCCTACACCTCCCCAACAGCCTGGTCCCACTCCACACCCCCCTCCATTCCAGTCACATTGGAGGCCCCAATTCTTTCTTGCCATGATTTTTTCCTCCATGTACCAATCCTCTGCCAGAAGTCCCTGCACCCTCCCTTCCCACCCCACCTCACCTGGTCAATTTCTACACACCTCTTCATTACTTCCTCAGGAAACCTTCCCTGGCCCTCCTATCTAGCTAGAATCCTCTAATCATATGTCATTATAAGGATAAATATCCATACACTTCAGTACTGAACTGAAAATAATTTTTTAAAAAATGTAGAGGTGTCTCTTCTAAACTTCCTGTGAGGGAAAACTATTTTTGATTTTGCTCACCAATATGTTTCTGGGGTCTGGTACATCAAAGACACTCAGACGTGTTTCCTATGTGAAGGAAATGGACAGTTCCTGATAACAACAGGTTTGTTTTTTTCTCCTCATCACACCATCAGTCATTCCAGGTCCAAGTCCTTGCTTTTAAGCTTGTGATCCTCCCTGCTAGAGCTCTCTTACCACAAAGTTGCCTTGCACCCATCCCTTTACAAAGGAGTGTCTAGTGTTCCAAAACGTTCATGTTTTCCATCACTCACATATGGTGCCACCAAGGAAAGGGCCCCATTAAAAAGCACTCTGGCGAATGTTGAAGTTTATTTCTCTCATGTCCTGCTTTAGCCCAGAAAGCCAAGGTTCTTCTCTTTCTCTTTATAAACCAGACCTCCTCATTCCTCTCTCCGACCTGTTGCCTATGCATCCCTTCTCAGCCTCCAACTCCCAACTTCCCCCTCTAGATTTTTTCTGTGACTCTCACCTGTATGTATTTCTCCTTTCTTTGAATTCTTACTGAGGTTTATTGGCTTGACTCTGCCCCATCTATATACACTGGCATATCCACCCATCACTCAAACCACACCCTTCTTCTGCCCCAGAGCCTGGAGCCACATGGCTACGTCTGCTTGCCTTTGTCTCTGTTCACTTCCCACCTGGCCAACACTTTTCAGCTTAAAGATCATGTTCTCAGAAAGGTATCTCCTGACCACCTGACCCAAAGAAGACTTCCTGTTATTCCCTCCAGGGGTATCACTGGTTTTCCCTTCCAAATAGGCCTTAGCCCACTGTGCAGTGAATTTTGTGTTTTCCTCTTTCACACGTGTCCTCCTCAGTCAATTCTAAGCCTCTTGAGGACAATTATTACCACCACAACAAATGAATGAATGGGTGCATTCTTTTAGTCTCTGAATTCTAGCTCTAACTATCTTGAAGGTAGGGATCATATTTCTGGGTTGTTTTGGATCCACCATAGTGCTAAATCAGCAGTTAGCTTAGGCCAGGGTTTGTCCATTCTGACATTATCTTCATTTGGGCACAATCATCCTTTCTTGTCTGGAACTGCTCTATGCACTGGTGGCTTTTGGCAGCAAGCCCGGCCTCTACCCACTAGATATCAGCAGCAACCCCACCCTCAGTCAAAATAACCAAAAATGTCTCCAGACATTGCCAAATATCTCCTGTGGGCAGATCCACTCTCAATACGCCACTGAGACCATTGGCTTAAGTGCTGACCCCGATCAGTATTGATGAGTGAATTGCACACTGGCTTGGTAATCTCTGCCTTCAAAGGGTCCCTCAAACTCTTGGAGGAATGGCTCCACTGCAGTCTAGGAAGAGAACAAATACTTTAAAACACCTGACAGCCCTGGTGAGTATTGCTCAGTTCAAGAGTCAGAAACTGAAGCCAAGTTGGCTGGGAGCCTAGGCTAACTTCTTCTTCAGTAATTGTTTTCTAAATAGCTGCAGCTCATTTAAACATCCTTGGAACACTAGGTGAATTTCTATCTTGTTTACTATTCCCTGAATTCACCAATTAAGTTTTCATCACTGTACCTTTTTTTTTTTTTTTTTTAAACCGGCCTGTCCGTTATATCCTCCTGTGGGGGAAGAATTTGCACCTGTTTGGGTGCAGCGCCATCTGCCAGACACAAGAGCACCTGAGCAAGATCGCTTCTTAATAATGAGTATCTGGTTGGACTCCACCATTGACCGTGCACTCTCCCATGCATTTCCTCACCAGCAGTGAGAAGGGAGAGGGAGAAAGGGAGAATGAACAGTGTCAGCAGTGGTCTAAAATTTGGCCAAAGTAAAAACAAATACCTCCTCACCAGAAGTTTCAACATTTAGACTTAGATGCAGAGAGAAGATGACGTCAGGCTGAAAAAAGTTTGCTACTTAATTTTAGTGGTAAATAAAAATTACATTATAATAACTATGTATAGTGTCAGATGGGTAGTAAGACTTACCATGTGATCACTTCATAAGATATATAAATGTTTAATCACTCTGTTGTACACCTGAAAGTAACTGAAATATAATTTTTTTTTAAATAAAAGAACTAACAGGAGCTTTCATAATGACTTCCTTGGACACCGCATAACATGGAATGAATTCTAATGTCCCCATTAATACTGACCTCTTAAACACCTCTTTGTAAAGAGGGTACGGTGTGATAGCAATGTCCTTTTCACTGGAGGAAGTTAAATATTTGCTAAATCTCACCAAGTACCAGCGTATCGTACTTAAATCCAGATCTTCTGATTTTAAATCTTACATACTTTCCACCCTGATCCCACTGACCCTTAAAAGGAACCCGCCCAATTCTGATTCCCTCCCCATCATCTATGCTACCAGTTGTGATCATTTTTTCTCTCTTACTCTTGTGTGTGGTCTGCTTTGGAGAAGAGTATATTCTGGGGCCTCTAACCAGGAGGAGCATGTGAGGATTCCTGGGGAAACAACACATACATTGCTTCATAATCGCATACCTTGGTTTAAGCGCTTGGCTGGCTTCTGATAAGGGTGTGTGTGACCCACAATGCCATCAAGCACTGAAGTGAATAAACAGTAAATTCCCAGAGCTCGTTGATTCAAGGAATGCTTAATGTTGTTACACAGAGAATGTCATGAAGCTGCACAAAAGCAGGGTATGATTTTATCTCTCACATCTAGCAAATAAAATAAAATAATATTCTATGGAGTAGAAGTAGCAGAATATGAGTTGAACGACCATATGCGTCCTGGTTTGCTCAGGACAATCCCAATGTATTTCTACTGTCTCAACATGATTGTTCTCACTGTCCCCTCTCAGGAACCCCAACCTGGCCCGCAACTCAGGCATGTGCCCTGACTGGGAATGGAAGCTGCAACCTTTCAGTTCTCAGGTCAGTACTCAAACCACTGAGCCACACCAGCCAGGGCCCAATCTAAAAGCTAAATCCTGTCCTGGCTGCTAAGGCTCAGTGGATTGAGCGCCAGCTTGCAAACCAAAGGGTCACCAGTTCAATTCCCAGTCAGGGCACACGCCTGAGTTGTGGGCTAGGTCCCTAGTGGGGGGTGCATAAAAGGCAACCCACACATTGATGTTTCTGTCCCTCTCTTTCTCCTTCCCTTACCCTCTGTCTAAAAATAAATAAATAAAATCTTTAAAAAAACTATCACTTAAAAAAAAAAAAAAGCTAAATCCTATCGTCGTGCTAAACAGGGCTCCCAGTTCCTGATGTACGTCACTGGTTTAGTGTGTTATTAAGTTTCATGTATAATCACTTTTAAAATGATCTTGTTTCCTCTCCTAGATTGGCTCATGATTTGAGGTAGGTGTTAGGGAGTGGGTGACACATTCCTCCACCTTCTTCAGAGGCTACAATATTCCATTCCAAAAAAGTGGGGGGATTACACTCCCGCCACTCCTTCCCCATCGCCACAGGGTGCCAGAGCACAAGGACCATGACAAAGAGGAGAGAACGAAGAGGGGCATGAGCTGCAGGGGCTGGAGCCCACGGGCTGGACACAGGGCCAGCATCCACATTCGCACCTATATCTGTAACCAGGTGTTTAACAAACATGACTACTAACTTGAAACACGGTTTTGTTTCTACCCTCCCTTAAATTTTAGTCTTTGGGAACAATCTACCCCTACTCCTAGAGGAAATCTCTGGCAGGTGCTTGGGCTTTTTGTTTGTAATAGGTAGCCAGGCCCAAGGTCAATTTAAAGCATATATACTGTCTTAATTCCGTAACTAAAATGTCCAAGGGAAGACAGAAATCCAAAGGCTATATTCGGGTGTGTTAAACCCCCCCCTCATCCTCCCCACTTCCCTATCTTCCTACCCTGAACCCCTCCCTTTCAGGCAGACACCTGCCTTGTGGAAAGGGGCGTGGTCTTCGGCTCTGAATATCTAATCCACTCTCCACCTGCTGCCCGGTTCCTGGGTGCAGGGGAGGGGGTGGGTGAAGAGGTAAGGACCATTCATTCCTATGGCTGGCTGCTTTCCCGCAGAGACCCTGGCTGTGGCAAATGGTGAAAGTGACTGTTTCTTTGGTGAAGTCTTCAGAGGCTGTTGCTGGGCTCCCTCCCCTGCCCTCCCAGGACTGCATGGCTGAACCTTCAGTCCAAGCACCAAGCGCAAACCCTCTGCCTAGCTGATAGTCAGCTGGTATCCCAACTCCAATGCTCTTCACTGCTTGGTCTCCTCACCCCTTCAGACAGACCTGCTGAACAGAATCTGAGAGGAGCCCAGTGACGTCTCTTCTATGGGGTCCTCACTGAACACTCCCTGCCCCAAAGCCACTGCACCAAAGCAGCAGCACCCTCTCAGGCTCAGCTTCTGCTGCTCAGCTCCTCTCCCTCAGGATTTCCAGGCAGAGGTCAGACGCCAACCCACCGGCCACTGGGTCTCAGTCAAGAGTCAGGTGCCAGTCTTTGTATCATCAAATGTATGAGGACACAGGTGAAACTGTCCCTCACCACCATGTGACAGGAACAGGAAATAGCTCAGCACTCTGACAACTGCTTGTCAAGGAACCTACTTCACCCAGCTCCTCACATGTAATACTACTAAATGCCTCTGCCTCCTGGGTCCTTACCAGGCTCAACGGATGTGTCTGGCACCAACCTCCTGAAATAAGGAAGATGGGGTTGAGTGTGACTCTTTATGGCTCTCTTGGTAAAGATACCAACCTAGACAATCCTCTCACCCTCTTGATCTATTTGTATATCCTTTAACCAACTCCTCTATTTGACTGAAAGGTATCAATGTCCTGGCAGATTACAGCAATCATTTGACTTGAAAATCAATACACTGGAAGCCTGGTTGAGGAGGGATGGGGGCCTCTATCTTACATGTAACCTTAGAATCATGACATCTATAGCATTGGTACCTCAGTAAAAACTATACAGATTCAGGAGAAGCTATAAGAAATGATAAACCCCCTGTCTGGTGCCCAGGAAGACAAAACCAGGTAAGCAGGCTGACATCCCTCCTCTGCCCATTGCACATTCAGTCTGAACAATGCTGCTTTCTTTCCATGCTGGCTGGCTTTCCAGAAACACTCTCTTAAGAGTCCTACCTCATACAATGCAAGCACCTTACTCCCATGAGGGAAATCTAAGAAATTGCTTTCCTCTGTGCTATATCTTATACGGAGTTGAGAAATCCCCTCTGATCTGCTGAACTTTTGAAGTCCCAGAAGTTGAAAACACTATGAAATATATAAAAAGGTCAAGAATCTGAAAATGCCACTGGTAAATGGACAGTCTTATTGAGTAGACAGGTCTCCTCAGGTGGTGAGCATTAGAGCTTAAGGAAGAATGAAAGGGATGAGTTATTTTGGGCACTTTAATTTTGAGCCCAGGGCAAGTTTTGATTTCCTTGGAGCATTTTCCACATGTCACATGCTCACACAAACAGCTACCACTGAGCACTAATGGAGAACCTCAAACCAGTAAGAAATTATAGGGTTACCTTGCTAGGGATGAGGGCAGGGATAGTGGGTGAGGCTACGTAGCTTCAGAGCAACATGAAGCCTCCAGCAGGTTAGGTTACCTGGACACATCCCCAGTTCCCCTTTGAAGGACTTATAAGAGCAAACAAACAACACACACAGGTAAAGCTGTTGATCAGAAAGTCAAAGCACAGAGATCATCCAGAATTATTCAGGGACTTTTTAATAGGCTTTATTTCTTAGAGCAGTTTTAGACTCATAGTAAAATTAAGTGGAAAGTATATAGAGTTCCTATATGGCTCCTGCCTCCAATCACGCAGCGTTTCCCACTACCAACATTTGCACCAGCGCGGTGTATTTGTCATAATGGATGCATCTGCATTGGCATATCAGTCATCACTCAAAAGTCCCTAGTTCACATTAGGGCTCATTCTTGGTGGTGTACATCCTATGGGTTTTGACAAATGTATATAATGGCATGAATTCACCATTAGAGTATCTTCAAGAATAATTCTCTGCCTTAAATATCCTCAATATTCATCACTCCCTCACCCCCACACCCAGTCCCTGGCAACTATTGATTCTTTTATAGTCTTCAGAGTTTCACCCTTTCAAGAATGTCATGCAGTAGGAAGTATGTAGCCTTTTCAGATTGGCTTCTTTCACTTAGTAATGCGTGTTTAAGATTTCTCCATGTGTTTTCATGGTTTGATACCTCATTTCTTTTCAGTGCTAAATAATATTTCATTGTCTGGATATCCACAGTTTATTTATCTATTCACCCACTAAAGTACACTTTGGTTGAACCCACAATTTTACAATTATAAATGAAGCCAATATAAACATCCATGTGTAACTTTTCTGCGTGGGCATGTTTGCAATTTATTTGGGTAAATATCAAAGAGTAAGATTGCTGGCTCATACAGTAAGATTATGTTTAGTTTTATAAGAACTTGCCAAACTGTATTCCCAGTAGTTGTACCATTTTGTATTCCCACCAGCAATGCATGAGAGTTCCTGTTATTCCCCATCATCCCTAGTATTTTGTTTTGTGTTTTGGATTTTAGCCATTCTAAAAAGTGTGGAATATAATATTGATGTTTTAATTTGTGCTTCCCTTATATACTGTTGAACATCTTTTCATATATTTATTTTCCATCTCCATATCGTCTTTGATGAGGTGTTTGTCAATACCCTTTGCCCATTTTTAAAAGCGAGTTATTTTCTCACTGTTGAGTTTTAAGCGTGATTTGTATATTTTGGATTACAATCCTCCATCAGATAGGTCTTTTGATAATATTTTCTCTCAGTCTGTGTCTTCTCTTTTGAAAAAGGCTTTCTAAATTATCATCTGCTTTTTCATTCTAAACAATTTGTTCTAGTGAGGAAAGTATGGTGACAGAGGTGTATGAACAAGTGCTCAATGATTGAGAGAAATCTTAGTCTATTGGATATAATAAAAATGACCATTGTGGTAAAAAAGGCAAAACAAGGTCAACAAACAAAAGCTCCATGAAATGCTGCTGCTGGATATTCCCTGAGTGACGGAAGTGTAGGAACACCCTGCTCATTTTTAAAATTTTTACATGTAACTGAACTTTGTCTTGGTTTTGTATGTTAAGGTAACATGATTGTAATGTGAATTCACTGTTTTCCCTACAAGAAAAGACAAGCAAAATGCATTTCTTGTGTAACTTTCACAAGTACCCAGGGCTTTATAAATCTTTGTTGTGCTTTCAACCAAGTGTCAGATGTTCTGATTTATGCAACATAATAATCCTTTTACTCATTCAGGAGATAAATTTGCACTAAAGAAATACATACTTTCTAAAACATAGCTACCTCAAAATTTTTTGTTAAAATTACACTTTTACTCTTTGAGCCTATCTAATATAATATACAGGGTAGGGCAAAAGTAGGTTTACAGTTGTGTGTACATGAAACACTTTATTCTTGTATTGTTACTTATTAATTACTGTATTATTTTCCATATGGACAACTGTAAACCTAGTTATGTCCTACCTTGTATGCACTACAAATATCATTTTGTAATCACTGAGTCCTCATACATTAAAATATCAAACTCTGGCAGTGCTGGTGATTTGAAGCAGGCAAAGCCTCATAATTCTGGATACGTGCTTGTCTTCTACTTCTTAGTTCAGTGGCACAAAGGTCCCTTCCCCTATCCTGTTTTCCTCTGCAGCCAGAGCCGCTTCAGATCTCTCCCAGGACTCACTGCTGGCAGCCAGGACTCAGGCGGCCCCCTCTGAATGATTAGTTTTCCACAAGGCAGACCATTCACACTCTGCTTTTGGGCTCCTGGATGGGACCACCACCACACTGAACCAGTGATCCCAACAGCAGAAACTTAATACCCAAATTAACCATCTCCCTGCTTAGCATGAGACTGGTTTGAATATACAGATGCTAACAAGCATCCTTTCTAAATGGTTTCAAGCTTCCTTACTGATATGTAACCTATTGAAAACCCAAGACAAGAGCCTGAGCATCTCCAATCCTGAATAGTGATCCTCCTGACCCATGGTTGTCTCTATTCGACAATTGCTTGAGAGAAGTAAGAATGTTTCAGGCTAGACAATTAGTTTTTCCTTTTATGTCTACAAAACCTGAAATGTTTATGCAGCATTTCAAACATAATTGCTTTAAGTCTATTTCTGTTTGATAAAATTGTTCCTTCCCATCAAAACAACACAACAGAAAACCACTGTCCTATATCTGAGACAGTAATACTACAGCCCAGGGGACAGTAGGTTCCACGGAGAAGTGAAGCCAATGTTTTTGTTAAGATTTTCTTGATGAAAAGGAACTGCAGTTACAGGTATATCAGGCTCTCTTAACAGTCAGGTACCTGGAAATCTGGGCACAAACCAAATGTTTTACATAAAGACACTACCAGGTCTCTGCCATGAAATAGATTCTAAAACAAAACACTCTGAAGGTGAAAAGTGACTATTAAAAAAAAAATAACCTCCTTGTTGGCAAATCTCAAGGCTCATGCTTTCCATTTATGGAGTGCACAGGAGCAGATCAAGAGACAGCGAATGCATTTTAAACCAGGGAAAATACAGTCATACGTAAACTAAGAGTGATGTTCATCACAGCATTCTTCATAGTAATAAAAAAATAAAATCAATGTAAATGTTAATCGGGGATTTAATGTTTTTAAGATAAAAATACTAAAGTAGATCCATTCAATATGCTATTGAAAACATTAGGAAGCCATTAAAAAGAGGTATCTTTAAAAAATAATTTGTGTCCCTTGAATACAAAATTCTAAAGTCAAAGAGAATTGACTTTTAATTCTGGCTTCCTCCTTCCCAGCTATATAATACTAAACTAAGTCACTTTACCTTTCTGAGCCTTGAGTGTCTCATATGAAAAGAGGGGATTTATAAAAGTAATTACCAGAGTCGGATATTGTGAGAATTAAATGAGGTGATCTGTGTGACATGTTGAGCAAATGACAGTTACCTTTTATTGAGTGCTCACTATTACTATTAAATTGGACCATCCTATAGTTCAAAAATGGTCAAAAATTATAATCTCATATGGTTAAAATTAATATAATAAAACATTAGGAAAGAAGGCAGGATATACAAGTAGACTATAAAATCTCACCCAGATGCATACATAGGAGCAAATCTATAAGTTAAGCCTGAAGAAAGAGAATTATTAAATAATTTTAGTAGTATTAAGATATTAGATCAAGGGTCTTTAAAGCATAACCATTCCTCCAAAAATGTCTAGGGGCAGCAGTGTTCCTTTCTTCCGGGGGGAGGCAAAGGGGGCAAGGAAAGAAAGGCTGCCCCCACGCATGGCAGGCAAGTTGACAGTTTTCTCCTACCTACTCCTCATGGCTACTTTTTCTCACTTTTGCCTTTTTTCTTAGTAAATAAACTTTCTCTATTTATCAAATGTTTTCTCTACAGTGAATATAAATTTGTGTGTGTGTATATATATCATTTTATAAGAAAAGAGAACTTTCTTTTACATTGCAGTTAACATGCAATTAAGGAATTCTATTAGAGGGTGTATATATATAAAGTACATACCAACGACAAGACACATTGAACATCCCTAGGAAAGGCACCAACTCCCACAGGCAAGGATGCCGCGGCGCCTCCTGTTTCACCCTGTCTCTATGAATCTGCTTCAGGGGTGAAGAGCTGCTTCCTTCTTAAGGGTGGCTTACTCTTAGAGAGAGACTTGAAAGGGGATTATTTGGGAGACCAGAAGAGAATACAGTCTTCCAGAACAAAAGATTTCTAAAATCGTCTTAATTGTTCATCCTTTTTCCATCTGCTTTCCACTATCCATTATATGCTTACCTACCTGTAATTGGTAATGGAAAAATTCAAACAATTTAAAAAGAAGAAGAAAAGCCTGGGATATTAAATAGAATAAGATTTGAATTGGCCCATTTGAGAAAACTGGGATCCACAGAGACAGGGCTTGTGTTTACTTTTCCTCCAGAGGAAGGTGGCCTTATTATAAAAGAAAAGGCACAGTCTCTTTCTCCTTCTTTGCCTGTCTCTAATAATAATGAAGCCCCGCTGAGACATATCATCGCCCTAATCAGCTTCTGAAAAAGCAGATCACCCAAGAAAGGCTGTATTGCAGGCTTTCTGGTTCACTTTCCTTCCATTGTTTTAGTATCCTGAGTATACAGAAAATCAAACTTTGTCACTTAAGCTGCTGTTCTTAGCTGAATTTTAGAATAGTCAGCAAGGTTTCCATAACAAACACATGACCTCACATACTTGCAAGGGTATACGCTTCTGCATGTGCACAGACACACACATAGTATAAATCAGAACACTCTGTTGCTGAGATTCCAACCAGAAAAATAAAAATAAATGGTGTATAGCCACTAAAATCCCTGAACTAATAATTTTGAATAGGGTGTAAAGGAATGCTTGCTCAGACAGAAGAAAGGGGAAGGCCCCCTTTTGCTTAAGAAAATTAATTCATTAAAGGGTTAAGACTGATTGGTTAGAAAATCACTAAGAAAGGTCACTCCTAACAGAGTCATTAAGCTTTGAGTAAACAGTCATCAGCTTACCCTGCAAAGGATGTGGCAGGACTGCTGTATCTCTGAATACAAATTATTTGCAGAACCCTCTGCAAGCCTTGCCTCATTTTGCCACTGGGAATATGCAGAAGCTGGCATGTGTAGGTTTATGCATGTATGTGTACATTTGTGCATCTCATCATAAATCACTGTCTTTGTGTTAAAGAAAACAGCCCACAGGCATGGCATCCATACAGGAGAGCTCTACCTATGTTGCACGTGCTTGAATCAGGTACATCTTGCTTTATGTTTTGTTTTTGCTTAATAGAACCCAGGAAGATACAGTGGTTCTTAGGAGTCAGGACTCTTTTTTTTGTGGGGTCTTTAAATTAAATTTATGGGGACAGCATTGGTTAATAAAATGATATAGGTTTCAAGTATAAAATTCTATAACATATCACCTGTACAATGCCCTGTGTGTGCGCCACCCAAGGTTGAATCTCCCTCTGTTAACCGTAAGTATATGGGATCCCCGTTCCCCTCTGGTACCACCACGCTGGTGTCTGTGTCCATCAGTTTTTGTTTGTTTGTCTTGGTTTTCATTTGCTGCTTTCAGTTTTATATCCCACATATGAGTGAAATCATATGGTTCTTGACTTTTGCGGGGTTGCTTTTATAGATCACACTGTTAGTCAGGTAAGGCTCGTACGTGAAATTTCTGTGAAAAGTCCAGCAAGCCTATGTCCTATGTTTCCAACGACCTCTGCTCCACTGACATCTGCTCAAAAGCTTTAGTGATCAACGACAGGTTGCAGTGAAACCTGCCTTTGAAAGACAGGCTGACCTTAGCCGAGTTCAGTGGAGCTTGCAGTCAGAATTTCCTAGAGCCAAACTGTGGCGGCCATCTATGCGGTGGACGAATGCGGATACTGTGGCCTTCCGATCCCCACAAATTATGTGTATGTGGTTCTGGGAAAGCCACAGGTAGTGGAGTAGAAGCCTGAGAAAATAAATACTGTCTGATTTGTTTCCTAATTTTGAGAAGACCTGGAAATCCTTGTGCTGACCTTCCTCTCCTGGCAGGCCCTGAGGGTTCAATAATATTGTGGAGGAGGATTCACTTAGATCCTACCTAGAGAATCCCAGAAATATCCTTTTCGATCTTTACTCATTTGGTCACGTGGTGATTCCTTCAATTAATTTTAATGAGCCTATTTAATGTGCCTGGCACTCCCGTAGGCGAGGGATATACAAAGAAACACTGTCCTACCATCAGAGAGTTTACAGTAGAGGCAAGACAGAAAAGTGATGAAATATGCTCAGTGTGATGGGGCAGCAGCAGCTGCAAAGAGCAGGGTCTCAGAACTCATTGGGGAAGAGCCTGGAAGGGAGCAGGCAAAATCCTCAGTACTAACGGCAGAAAACTCTGTCTCACCATGCTGGCCTCCAGCGTACAGATCTCTCTCTGAAAGCTGGCAGTCTCCCCAAGTGCACAGATACAGATGTTTGCCTGTTTCTGACTCCTGAACCGGAGACCCACCAGCTCAGCCGCATCATCGCAGGACAGCCTCCTGCAGTTTTCCTGGCTCACGCCTCATGAATAATGGAAACTTTCAAGAATCCTTTTGGTGGAAGATCAGGGAGAAGTCCTCCTCGTGGGGCTGGGCATGCCAGCACTCTGCCCTGGTAAATTATCGGCAGACAGCACAGCCTATCAACATGAGCCCACCACTGTTCATTTTGTCCTGCCTGCCATGCGGTTTATTAATCACCATCCATTTTTTTAAAAACACTTCTGAAATCAAAGGTAAGAGCAAAAAGGGAAACAAAAGGGTGGTAGGAGATAATGGCACCACAAATCCGGGTGGCATGTGCCAATGAGAGGGAAAATGTCAGGTGGGGAACAAAAGTGCCGATTCTTCCACAGCAGCAGGAATAGTCACAGACACGCATGGTTCCAGGAGGCTCAAAAAAGCACCGGGCCTGGGGACATGGATGGTTATACTCAGGGGGTGTTCTCACGGGGAAATGGTGTATCAAGCAGATCGGCTGTCCATTTGATTCCTCACCTCTGGGCCAGCGACCTGAGGTGAATTTTCACCCACCTCCATGCTCACTGCTAAAAACACATTATGGTATTAATATACTCTACGAGGATATCATTATTTTGGAGAATGGTATGACATTTTTTGATATACCTGGAGATACCCTAAGGTTTTCAAAAACAGAGTAGAAATTACTGCCTTGAGTAAAAATAACTTCACATTTGGCCGCTGATAGCTCCCCGGATGGCATTCATTTTGGCATCTAATCACCCTTCCTTGAAGCACCTCGCCGCACTCCTGTCACCTGTGTCATTACGGGGATCTTGAGTTGTTATCTAACTGTGTCACTGGGTGACAAAGCAAAGGTGCATGTTGTTGTCTTCAAGTGATAGTGACACTTCCTGCTACTCCTCACCGCATGCGTGCATGCCTGTTTGCAATGCGACTTTGCTCCTTGCACAAAATCACACATTAGTGGGACCTGAATGAAAATGTTAACTAGCCCCCCCCAAAAAAAGTGGGGGCAGCAGAATTCCAAAGAATCCAGACAAGTTTTGCTCTAAGGACATCCTCAACAAACACGCAATGTGAGCCTGACTGCTCCGCCCTCCTTAGAATAAGAAGTACCTTCAAGGTAAGAATGCCAGCCCCAGTGGCAATGGCGACTTTTAGCTGGTTTGTGCCACAAGAGTTGCAAACTGAACACTTAAATAGGAATTAGCCTCCATTTCCCACCGCCTCGCAGGTGCTGCCTCCTCATTTCATAAAGTTAGAGAGTAATTACTTAGAGCTGTGATTCTGAAACCAGCCTGAGACCCAGGCCTCCGCAATTTACAGCATATCAGGGATCTTTGTCAACATTAATTTTCTCCATCCTGATTTACAGGTTTTCCTTCACATTACAAACGGATCTAAGTTTATGATTTACATGGACATCACGACTGTGTTTCAGGGACGAGATGCAAAAGAGATTACCCCATTAATGTGGATGATAAATTTGCATCCTTGTTAATGTAGAATACTTTAGCCGTGACAAATGGCAAGATGGGAGAACATGTTCCCTGAAAGTCGGATGCCCAGAAGTAATTGGCAACATCAGCAGGCCGCCTAGTCAAGCAAACCCCAGGAAAACAATGGATTAAGAGTTCATTGATTCTATGTCTACCACACATTAAAATCACTTGGGTAGCTTTTACACTACCTATGTCCTGGGCTCAGTCCCAGAGATTCTGATTCAACCTGTTTTTGGTAGGGCCACATATATAGTACTATTTAAAGTTCCCCAGGAGAATCTAATATGCCCAGGATTAAGAGCCACTGAGTATAAATTATGCTTAGCATATTGCCAGGAATATGATCAATAGAACGGAAACTAAACTCAAATCAGTGATTTATTAATTCACTATTTCATTAAAGAGATCCTTATTGAGCACTTACTATGTGACAGATATTCTTCTCTGCTCCAGTGGTACAAAGCAAGAAAAAAAAAAGTTGCAAACTAAATACTCTGCAGGAGTCCTACATCCAGTGAGTTACAATGATACTTGGGCAGTTGTGCCCAGCATGTCCCCTGCCACGGTGGAAGAAAGCACAAAGGTCAAGTTTCCACTCCCAGCTAAAGACATCTAACATCCAAAGAGCACTTCATAGCTTGCAGAGCATGTGGGTTATCAGGTATCTGTAGCAGGCTTAAGGACAGAAAGAATTTCTGGAATACCGTTTTACAAATGAGGAAACCGAGCTGCACCGAGGCTCTTCAGTCAACAATAGCCAGCTCTTCTGCCTTATTTCCTTTACAATCAGAAGACCTGAGTTTCAGTAGGTTTGCATCTCTTATAATTTAAAATGTGCCGATAAGTTGCTAAAAATTTTTATTTACTCTTTATAGTAACCTGCTTAATAGAATTATTATTATCCCCAGTATATGAGTTGGAAAGCAAGGTTCACAGATAGAAGGCAATTCTCTAGTTTCTATTTTTTCAACTTATATGAGACCCTACTATATATCTGAATCAAATACATTTTTCCTCAACATAAACCTAGAGGAGACATACTTGTGGGGAATTAGGTTTTCGTGGATGCTGGGCAGCTGGAAACAAAGCTATTGTTCAAGGATTCATTGAACTCTGATTTCTTCCGCAGATCAACTGTGGCCTTGATGATGACAAGTTTCACATACGCCTCAGAAGAAAATTATATCTCCAGTCCCTTAAAAGAAAGTATCATCTGAAAAGATTGTTCTTGAATATACTGCAGCCTCAGCTCCAATGGCAGTGTGGAAAATCAAAACAGTAGACTTCTCAGTTATGGCAGGGTACTATCTAACATCGACAAAATTACTCACAGTTCTTTGGGACCACCTTATTTTTTATCAATTTCTGCCCTTGGTTAAAAAACAATGAACACTCGGTCCAACCTTAAATTAGCATATGTGCATTCCCTTGAATCTGAAATGCTGAAGTATTATTGATCCAGTTTACAAGAGGAAAACGAGACCAGAGAGGGTAATATTAACTAAACTTTCAATAGATTAAGTGAACAACTCAACAATATTTTATCCATCAAGATAAAGAATCCACAAGAAAAGGAAGGGCGGTTTAATTTCCAGTGCATGGGTATAGGTGCCACTGAGTAGTAAAAAGTGTCAAATCAATGAAGAAAACAGGTCTGGGAAGTGGAGGGAAGAGGAACCAAAATCCACAACCTTGATCTGCTCTCTGCCTTTCTACGAGACCTCTTTCAGGGACTTAATACACCACACACCAATTAGTTTAGCGTTTGCCACTATAAATTAGATTGATATCTGCACCTTGACCTTTGCCCCATTACAGTGGGTCTTTGGAATGAGAGAAATGGCTCTAATTTTCAGTCTGAATATATCGTGCAAAGTTATACCTGAAGAAGATGAGGAACACAAATGAATTCATGCCCAAGAGCAAAGGTGGAGATTTGATGGAGCTCAGGCTGCCATGCTGGCCAGTGAAACTAAGCTAATCAGGGCTCTCATAAAAGCAGCCTTTCCCAGTTGCCTGGGGTATGGACAGAAGCTGACTTCACTGCGCACCTGCTGCATCCTTCACACTTCCTCGTGATTAGAGGAGCTGCTGTTTCACGTGCTCTGACTGCCCAGTGAGGAAATAAGCAGGGTCCTTTGGAACAAAAGAGTCTTCCAGTTTTATAGCTACTCTAAAACTGACCCAAATTTAAAAAGTGGTAAGAATAGGCAGAGTCCACAGATTCAAGGGTCATCATAGCATCAGAGCATGGGCCTCTGACCTCTGCAGAGCTGCCAAGAACGGGGACGCCAGGGCCAGACTTTTATCAAGAGCGCAGCAGTGGGTGGAGGCACTTGGTGACAGCATTAGCCTGACTGCCAAGGCTCCTACAGGCTGGGACCCACTGCAGCCTGGTACAAGGAGAGCCCCCATGTCACAACGTTTGTTAAGTGTGTAAGAGACAGGTCACTGGGATTGCTTTCTGCAACCCCCCAAAAAGGAAATGTCCCAGGCAATGGAGGAGGAGAAGGAAAATTTAAACTCTGACACTCCCTGGAGGTTAAAAGTAATAGATTTCCGACAGGGAGGTTGACAGTAACAGGCTGAGGTGATCCAGAAAGTCAGGAAATGATGGCAATATAAGTAAAAGAATTGGTATCACAATGTATAGTAATCAAGTTCTAACAATTTTCAGACCACAAATCCCCTTGTCGCACCAAAGAACAGAACTGATTTATTACCCTGTAGGCATGGCTAATCGAAATCCCCAATTATTTCAAAGGGTATGTGTTTGGCATATTGCAATGAGTATAAATTTCCCAATTAATTTGGTTTAGAGTTGGGGATGGGAAAGACAGATTTTTGTGAAGTCATCCTATTTCTTTCAAACTCAAAGCGTTAAGACTAAGTTCACATTGGCCTGACTCAGTGTTCTTATTTGAAAGGTGTGATGAAGCAGGACATTCAGAGATAAATTCTTTTCAAAAGCTCTTTTAAGTCTAAATCCCCAGAAATGCTGGCAGAAATAAATATACATTTTTTAAAAGAAAAAAAGGTAAGTCCTGTGCCTTTCATGAACTGATTGCATCCTCGGCTTCTGCAAGCTAAGAAGTCATAATCCTCTGCAATCACAGATTGTTTGAAGCCAATAAACCAAAGGTGATGACCTTGCTAATACATCCCAGCAGGAGAAAGAAATAAAGCCGTGCTGAGGAATGGCTCTTCAGCACACCGTTCCCCTTCTGAAAGAGGAGAACAGAGCTGAAAGTGCCCCAGCTTGATTTATGGATGAACAGTATTTTGGAAACTTCACCTGAAATAATAAAAAACATTTTCTAAAAGTCTCGACTAATGCTACTTGCATTCTTCTTGTCCTCTGATGCAAAGGGCAAAGCCCCCTCCCCTGGTGGTGAGCTTCGCTGACATGAATAGCTCCCTGGCCCCTGTCTACCACTCTACCTAGTCAGTAAAGGTGTCCCATATCCCAACGGCTAAAGTTAATTCTCTAGTGACAGCACAATATGCCATGCTCAGGATTAATTCAAATGGACTCAACATTACATTTGTTTTTAAATGAAACATTAATGCAAACAGAAGGAAAACAAACTATGAGATGCTAATAGAAATAAACTCATCTCCACTTTACCATCACTCATGGAAGCATCATTGTAGACATACAGCACAAGGTGTTGACTTACGTGCTGACATCAAATTAATATCTGTCACTTCCTTGATGTGCAATGACAATAAATGAGAGTAAGAACCTGACATTTGAGTAAACTACCTTCTGTTAACCTTTGATTACCTATGATACATAGCATGGAAGAAGCTTCACGTCAATTAATTAAATCCCCGGATGGCACAGATAATTTCTTTAAAAAGCTTCTTTTCCCAATACATTTGTCCTGGTACTCCTTTTTATGGAACATCTACCATAGGCCAAGAATTGTATTTGCACCTGGGGATACAAAGGTGAATAAGATAAAAAGCTAGCTTTAAAATAGTCCCGGTAAGGGTAATAAATCAGTGGTACCTCGGTACTCATCATTAATTTATTCTGGAACTTTTGACTAGTGCCAAAACCCACGAATGGCAAGCAAGCAATGGAATGATGAAGCATTTTCTCTTGCAGGGCAGCATAAAGACTCTTGCAAGTTCTAGCAAGTGCAACGAGTCCCAAGCAAACAGAAACATTTTTTTCTCATCAAAATGCAACGAGAACTGGGTTTGATGAGATCTGAGGCCAAGAAGTACCAGGATATGACTGTATGCTGAAAGTGCTTATAATTCAAAGTAGTACATCCGAAAAGGAAAATATGACAAAAGTAACAGCACATGAGCAGTAGTTTATTCTGTGTGGCACAGTGTGGTCAGGAAAGGGATCACATAAGAGACGGTCTGTGTGGGTTTCAAGGCCTGGCTCTGGAGCCAGACTGCCTGGACCTCCATCTCTTCTCTGTTGCTCAGTGCTCCTGTGACCTTATGCAAAAGTTCATTCATCTATCAAATGAGTATAATGATGGCACCAAACTCACAGGGCTTTTGTGAGGATTTAGCTCATACATATAATAAGGTGCTTAGAGGAGTACCTTGTATATGAGTAAATCATCAAAATCAGTGGCTAGATTTATTAGGTAAATTGAATAAAAGGGAGAAGGTTTTTCAAGCAAAGACCAGAGAAGGACATGATCCAAGGTTTTTGTTTGTTTTATATTATGTAGGAGGTGATGCATTTTAAACCTAATTGTCTCTATAACCCTATGAAATAAATGCTATTACAGCCTGTTTTTCTGATGAGGAAATGAAGCAGGGAGATAAAGAAACCTCCCTGTCCCTTGAGGGTAAGTGGACAGAGCCTGGGTTTGTGCTGGGCAGTCCAACACCCCAGTCCAAATGCTGACCTGTTTACAGAATGGCCTTCCAAGAGCACATACAGTTTGGCAGAATCTACAAGTGGTTCACCATTGCTGGGAACATGTAACGATAAAAAATCTTTTAATAAGAATTCAAGTAAGTGGCATGATCAAAGCTGAGAAAGATACTCAATAGAAGAATAGGAGACGCCAAAGGCAAGGTCAATAAAAGTCCAAAAATTAAACTAAAAAAAAAAAAGGACTTTTAAATTTTAGGCATGGGCTCCAGAGCCAATGGTAGGAAGAAAAAAAATGAAAAGTGTAAAAAGGTGACCAAAAGAAAATTGACATCACTTTAATGATATCTGGGCTGGCCCCTCTGTTTTAACAAAGGTCCCACAGTGACTAACACACGTGGTTACCACACAGGACTTAGGTCTCGGGCTGAGGAGCTGCCTGGAGAAAACCTACCACCACCCAGAGAAAGAGGCTGCTGAGTGTTCCCCAAAGATGCGGAGGTGAGCTCTCACTTGCATCTCTCGAACACGGGGGACCTGACAGCAGATTCTTCTGTCCCACACACAGGCAGATGAACGGCAGCTCCTTTTGCAGAGCTCAGTGGGTTTCTTAACAGCAGCTTTAATCAAAGGCTTTTCTGATTAACTGCACCTGCCCTGACCGGTGCCCTCTCACAGAGTCCCCTGGGGGTTACATATGTTCTAAGTTTAATATAAAAAGCCACACTCCTCGCAATATTATTTCTTAACTGTTCTTTTGGCTTTTAAACATGCTCGAATTAAGGGCCCTGCTGTTTCACTGTTCGCCCTCCAGCAACCCATGGTTTCACTTTGTCCTCTATTGAGCCTGGAACCCCTTGTCTACCCCTCCAAAACATTCAGTCCCTTTGCCGTCTTGTGCTTTCTCAAAGCCTCCCCCAAACCACATAACCAGCTGCCTTCCTGAGTATTACTCAAGGCTCCCTGGAGCAAAGGACAACCCTCTGCTGGGATCTCAGCAACACCAGCCCAGTACCTGCATGGCCCTGGGCAGTCAATCCCTCTCCATGTCCCCTCAGCAGCTCTTTCAGCTTGCCAAGCCCCTTCTGACGTCCATTCGCCATTGACCTTACACCAAATGGCAGGCACTCCTTCAGCTCCGGGTCTCTAGGGAAGGCTGTCCTGTGTGTGACCCGCTCTGTGCTCCCTGTGTGGGGAGAGAGATGCCCCACCTCTGCCCCGCCCCTGGTTCTGCAATGGCCGGATACTCACACACAGGAGCTCCAAATGGATATACTCTCTGCTACTCAGTTCTCCACCAGCTTTTTTGCCTCCTGATTTTCCTGCACTTTTATTCTCTTCCCAGTGTTTTTTC
Source organism: Pteronotus mesoamericanus (assembly GCF_021234165.1). Taxonomy (NCBI): domain Eukaryota; kingdom Metazoa; phylum Chordata; class Mammalia; order Chiroptera; family Mormoopidae; genus Pteronotus; species Pteronotus mesoamericanus. The sequence goes on from NW_026555229.1 coordinate 9,538,682, forward strand.
CCCCTATAAAACATGGTCGGGGTTGTCCCCACTGAAAGAAAAGGAGCCATCCCTTTATTCTGTGACCCCTTTTTATGCAAAGTCATGTTCCGTCCTTTATTTCACTTTACAGCTTCTTCCATCAAAGAGCTGTCTCCATACATCCTTCTCATTCACTAGTTGTAGGTGTTCAGCAGAGCAGATGTGTGCATTGAATAACTTCACTGTCAACTATCCGCTCCAAGACAAAGGCAGGAAAGTCACTGTAGATATGTCTCTTCCTCTCGCCTTCCCACGCACCCAATCAGTCCTGTTCATTTTTACTTTATAAGATCAATTGGAATGAGTACCGCCCCCCTATCCCACACTACATCCCTTCAAGCCCTGAAAAGTCAGCTCCTTTTCATCTCTTGCTTCTTCCCTCGCTGACTCCTGTTCTCCTAGTCAGCAGTTTCACTCTTTCCTTGTCAATTCTCAACATAACAGCAAGATCATCTTTTCCCTAAAATTCACATTTCATCAAGTGTTTCCCTTGTCCCAAACCTTTCCGTGATGTATTACTTCCTCTGGGAACACACAGTACAGAAAACTATGTATTTCTATGTAAAACTGGCCATTTCTATTCCTCCAAAATCATCTCCAAACGCTCTGTCCCTACATACCCTGCACTGTAACCTTGTGCAGTTTTCTCAACATGCTCTGCTATCAGCATCTAAAGGTGCCTAGAATCTAGTGCAAACTCAATAAATAAATAATTAGCCTCCTTTCCTAATGTGATTCCTACTTGTTCTTCAAGATTCAGATCAGGTGTCTTTTCATTCAGAAAGGTTTCCCTTCAGCCCAGAGTATATCATGGTACCCCTATTACGGCAACGGGCACACTCATATAGTCTCTCATTTCTTTACCTGTCTCCCCTCCAGGCTGTGACCTCCTAAAGGGCAACTGCCAGATCACAGTCACATCTGGATTCATACCTTCAGCATGATTCCAGGTATGCATTTATTGAGACATTCAATTAACAAATGTCACTTGAACTTCTAGGTGCCAGGCACTTTCTTGGGCATTTAAGATACCATGGAAAGAAGCTGGACAGATCTCTGCCTTCAGAGAGCTTATGTGTCATCGTGGTGGCATCAGTCAATAGACAAGCAGTAGGTAAAATCATTATGGACCATGACACATGTAGTGAACAAAATAAGGAGCAATTAAAGAACAAAACAACGGATGTCTTTTTAATAAGGTGGAGATAAATGGTTTTCTAAAAATAAGGCGGTATTCAGGCTGACACCTAAAAAATAAGGATGCGCTAGTCCTGTTGATTGGATAATGAGACTGTAGGCTGCTTGAAAGTTAGAATTAAACCGTGTCTGGGGTATCTTTTGACCGTCTTGATGCCCATACTTCAAGAACATTTAATCCCCACTGTCTGAATACTTATTAATAAGAAGATCAAGTGTTGACATCAAAGGACAAACCAAAGCACCAAGGGGGAAGAAAAGCTCTCTGAGGGGTGAGGAGGATATGGAAACACTTGGCTCCTATCAGGAAATCGGATGGTGGTGATCTGTGTCTCGGGTGACTCCACAGGTACAGCATTCCACCACGTGACGCTCAAAGGCAATGTAGCAAAATGGGAATTAACATTCTAAATGCTTCCCGACTCTGTAACCAGGTTTGATATTTCTGCATTAGTTTCCTGGACTCATATTGATAAAGTTACTAGGACTTCAGGGCAATAATTGCTTATTGTATTACTGTAATGTGTGTGTCTCATCCATTACTTACTAAAAGGAGAAGTGAAGAACTCAGCAGAGAACCAAACACAGAGGTCCCAGGGAGCCCTGCAGCGTCTCTGGGCAGAATGCAGCCAGAACCTTGTAGAAACAACCTTCGTGAACCTTCATGAGGGCGTGCAGGAACATCTTGTCAAAATTCAGGGGGTTACCATGCATGCAGAGCACTCTATGGACTTTGCACACTTAGCACTGGCTGTGTTCTTACTCTTTCAGTGCAATTTCACAAGATCCTCCTCAGTTTAGCACATTATTCAAAACAGCATTATGTAAGGCATGAGGTCAAAAACTGAGGATATAAACAAGTATGAGACACAAAACTGACTATCAGAGACCCTAAAACATTTCTTAACATACTATATAGAAATATACAATTTGTCTAAGCAAAAAACATTTAATGATACCTAATATGTGTCAAGTTCTATTTTGGGTGCCAAGCAAATAAAAATAACATGGTCACAGTCTTTGAGTTTCCAGGCTACTATGAAAATGCTGAACATCAACAGTAACTGGTACCTAACTTTTACACCACATTTGTCATACTTCTCTAATCACCCACTGAGTGCCTGTCCTTCATTAGATTTTGAGTTTTTGAAGGAAAGGAACTATTTATTTATTTATTTATTTTTGTTTATTAATTACTTATACTTAGAGAGTGGGGAAGGGAGGGAGAAAGGGAGGGAAACATCAATGTGCAACAGAAACATTGATCAACTGCCTCTTTGCATACCCCCAACTGGGGACCCAGCCTACAATGCAGGAATGTGCCCAGACCAGGAATTGAACCAGCGGCCTTTTGGTCCCCAGGCCAACACCCAATCCACTGAGCCACACCAGCCAGGGCAGGAAAGGAGCAATATCCTACTCATGCCTTTATTTACAGTACAGTGCTAAGCAAAGGATACGGGGCTAGTAGATGTTTTTTAATTGAACCATATAAATATTGGATAACCGTTGAGACAAAGTTACATAATATATTATAGGATTACTGAGGAAGAAATAATTCTTTTGGTTGGGGGACGTCATCAGTGCCGCAGACCAATGAACTATCAGTCAATATCACTAATAGTCAGGGAAATGCCCCCTTAGAACACACTGAGATCGAGATGCATTTTCACTCAAAAATCTAGCAAAATTTTAAGTATTAACAATCTGTAATGCTGGTGAAATTGTTGAGAGATGTACAATCTGTCATTGTCTGTGGGTAGGTGAACTATTCCAACCTTGGAAAGTAATTGCAGGTATTTATCAACATTATAAATACATTTATTTTTGATACCGCAATATCACTGTTAACACTCTAGAGTACTTCACGGAGGGAAATTACCAAAGTGCAAGGACTTGCTTATAAATATGTTTATTGAAGCACCGTAAGTGATAGCAAATATTGTGGAAATTAGCTAAAGATCCATTTAAAAGGTAATGGAGAGGCAGTGTAGTACAGGCATTAAGAGAATGTACTCCAGAGTCAGCTCTGCCAGTTACCAGCTGTATGACCACTGGGCGCATCAATTAATTTTTCTAAGCCTCATTTCTCTGATCTGTAAACCTGAGCTACTAGTACTGCATGGTTTATAGGCTTGTTATGAGGATAAAAAGAAAAAAAAAAGCCCAGAGAACACTTGAAGTGCTGCATGAGTTAATTAAGCATGCAGTCATTTAATTCAGCATACAACATCCATACCATTTGATGCCTATAAACCTGACCCATTTTTTAATGCATTCCTCTGGACAGGGGCCCATGACTCATTAAGTGAAATAAACAGTTTGTCAGAGTCCTGCGAATAGCTACTCCTATTTTCTTACATAAAAATGTCATCCTGTCATATGTTTATATCTGTTGCCATTTTCAAGGTGGGGGATAATGATATGAACAGAATCACCCAAAACTCTTAGCATCACACACCTCAGGGAAGTTGGATCTGAGTGGCAAATAAGACAGTATTAGCATGTTTTTGTTTTGTTTTGTTTTGTTTTTCTATCTCTTCCTTGTTTGGCTCATTTTAATGGACATTCTTCTTTTTTTTTAATTAAAAAAATAATGGTAAGTTTTAATAAACTGAATGTGTAAGTCCAGAAACCAAAAGCTGTTGTTTGTGATGCTGTTAGGGGAAGGGAGCGAGACTTATAAAGCTCAACAGACTCCAGAATCCAAAGGACCAGATCCGGAGTACCCCCAGGCCCCGCTGGGGACGTGGCTCTCCCCGGGCCATTGGGGCAGCCCCGAACACGTGCAAGCACGGGGAGTGAATACCGTCCTCCAAACGGGGTGACACAGATGGCCCTCTTGCAGGGAAATTACCCCACTGTAGCTCTAGTCTCTTTTTAGGGTGGGTATCCCTATTTCCACAGTTGGCAGAAAGCTGGCTTTTGTAGCAATACATCCTTCAGGGCCCACACTAACAATCTGCCCCAGCAGCCCTTTGCTTTTGCCCTGGATGGGGAGGAGGAGGGGAAAAGAGACCTCCAGCTAATGAGAATCGCCCTGGGGCTGGCAGAGCCACTGGCTTCGGGTTGAACCCTGGTGTTGTGCAGAGAGCCCCGGCCGCAGCCAGCTCCACGGACGCTGCCACCACAAACACGCCACTGGGACACAAACAATCCCAATAATTGTTGCATGTAACACCCAAGAAGACACACAGTGTCTCCTGGGATCAGGACACAGGCCACAGTGGCCCCTGGGAGCAGGCTCCCAGGGCAGAATTGAACAGACAGCCTGACCCACTCTCTCAACTTGAATCCTATCTCCCTTGTCCCCCCAGAGCAGATACTGCTGTTGGACGAATGTATAATTTTGGACATCTGTTCAGAAGGCTGTTTGTATTTTATGTGCATCTGAAGATAAGATACTATTGAAACTGAAAAGAAGCCCGTTCCGCCAGGCAAGCTCTACCCCAGAGAAGCACGGGAGGTATGTGTGTCCTGCTAAGACCGTATGCTTTTGGCCCTTCCAGAATTGCCCAGGGGTTTCTCACCGGCTAAGCCTCTGTCAGCAGCGTGCCGATTACCCTGGCTGTGGAGAGGGGAAAAGATGAATACAGTTCTACTCAGAAATACTGCTTCTAGGTTTTGACATTTTATTTATCTCAGCCCTTAAGCTTATCTCACTTCAATATAGTAAAACCACCAGCTCGCCCAAATCTCAAAGCTTAATCCACTGCACGGTGGAGAAGATTCTGAGGTGGAGTTAATTGTTCTGGGTCAGCTCATCTTTCTTCCCTCTTGGGTTGACTCCCCGCGAGAACAACAACACAAAACCGCATCAGCAACTTGCTCCTGGATTAAGGTGTAATCAGTGACAAGGCCAGCTGGGAGTGAAAGCTCATTAATCTGGCACAGCAGCGTCCCACTCCGTCATCCAGGGCTTGTTGATGCAGCCCGGTCGGAAGCCCTCGGGCACCACAAGGTCAGCTGCCTCCTAGCCTCTTCCCTATTCTAATACACCAAAGGCATTTGCCGCTTGCTCCCTGAGGCCAAGTCAGCTGGTCAATGTTGTCAAGAATAAGGGCTCAGCTGAAATGTGCCACGTATCCATTTGTAGGGAAAATGCTGCTCTGAAGGTCCTAGTGCTTTGAAAACCAGTTACATACGAGATTAAAATTATATTTGCTTATTTGCTTAGGTACAGAAAGATCGACCACTTGGCAGATGGGACTCGAGAAGATGGATACGCGTGAAATGATTCAAGTTTATTAACTGGCATTCCTGCAAGTACGTGGGCTGTTGTTTACTAATTGCGGGGCATGGAATACACTGTAAAAATAAATTAAGAGGATGCAATAATGCATGTCTAGCACTTAGCATCATGCCTGGTACACAGTGAGTATTTAATAAAAGCTAGTTTTTATCATTGCTGTCATTATTGCCGTTATTACTAGCTTCATTGCTATTATCATTAAACCAGCAAGGTGCTGGGTTTAAGGGCTTAAAGTCTAGTTGAGAAGAGAAAATATACACCTGAGCAAAGTAAAAAAGCAACACTTATATCTTTATTAAAACTCTTATGGTTGTATGACAGTTGGTCTATTTACATTAGATTTATCTTCTTCTGAGATCTAGCAGTTCTGGGTGGCTGCTTAAGTACCTAATCCAATACAACTGCATAGGGCAGATTACACGCCTCTTTTGCTTTAACTGTCCACAGACTTTTGCCCCCCTAAACAATTAACACCTGGAAGAAAAAGCCTGCCTGCTGTTGATCTGCGTGCTCATCCACCTTCCCTCCCCTGGACCAGAATAAGAAGAAAGATTAAAGGTGTTAATCCATTCATCTATGTTGAATAAACAAATGAGAATGAGAATTATAGGTTGATATATATATGTATGTATGACTGATTCTAAGATTGAAAAGTCAGAGGGTTGTTGTGGCCACACTCTCTACAAAGATTACAACCCTGGGCTTGCGCCCTCTGTAGGGAGGCCTGATATTACTGAAATACGACATCACTTTCATTTCAATAACCTCCTCCTCCCTGAAGGTCAGAAAAGTACATTAAGTACATTCTTCCCAGACCGGGGCGCAAGTAGCAAGGCCCCGTTGGAGGGAGAGGGGCACGCTGAACGTGAGCTTCAGCCGTCTAGGAAGGGAACGTGCCCCTCCAGCGTGCCCTTCCCGCGGCTCAGGTGGACAGTAATGGCTGCTAAAAGCCTGTCCCACTGAGACAGAATTGCATATCTTTTAATTTTCTAATAGGCTGACTACACTTCATGCGACAGGTGCATTGCAGAATATAAGCTGTCTTTTACTTTCATGTATGTAAATACATTAGAGAAATTTACCAACGAAGCATAAGCCTACTCAGTCACTGAGATTCTGATGAAGAGGGACTGAATTTAACCAATACAGGAGATGCTAGGCCCTGAATGCATTAAAGAACTCCACTGTTTGAAGTGCTACAAAACTGGCCACACTTTAATTCAGTTACAAAGTTTCCTTGTGATATAAACTCTGCATAATTGGCCTCCTAGTTGGGGGAGGAGTTAGATAGCCTAAATACCTAACAAGTGAAAGAACAGACTCTATTCTTTTCCTTGGTCTATTAGAGTCTTCCTAAAGCACAGAGCAACTGATCTGGGGCTTCCTGTACATAGTGTCAAGACTAATGGAAAATAGATATCAGGTAAAAGTGAAATTTAATCAACAGTCCCCTTGCAGGGTTTGGCAGATTCCTTGGGGAATCGATCCAATCCAGGATCCTCCTCCTATATGATACCAGCATTCCCTTGTGGGTAGAAGCCCTGCAATTGGATTGCTGCTATGTAAGTCAACCTTCCCTTCCCAGTTAGTGTTGACTATATCAGGGTGGCCCCTGACACAAATGGGGTCTTCTTCCCTAGACTCTAGTGATGAGACTGAGAGCCTGTAGCTGGCCTTGCCAGTCATATGAACTGACAGGTGATAGAATGCTCATGGATCTTAAGCAGTGGACACCCAATACTTTTTCTTTGCTCAACGACCACTCCCCGCTTTACTGTTATTAGCAATAACCACTCCCATTTAGTCCGAGCATATGTGTGTGTGCGCGCGCATGTGTGCACATGTTAGGAATGAAGGATCAGAAGTGATATTCAACACGGTTAGCCATTATTATAATAGTGGCATTGATGAATCCTAATAATGTAAGTGAGGGCCATGAGAAATATAAATTAACTGATGTCAGACAGAATTAAGTCAGGGGTCTGCTACATGCTGCATGACAGGGAAGTCAGAAGATGGGAGATGCAGGCAGACCATGAGGAATCGCTGGAACAAAGACAATTCCTGCAAAGATTAATAGCTACTCACTTGTACCTTACCATGTACTCACACCATAAAGGGAAGACAGACTACAAATATACCTGGTAGAGGTTAAAGTTAGCCCCAACAGTTTTTCCACTCTCTATTTCCCCATAACAGTCATTTTCCACAGAAACAACAAACAGATATAAGCTCAACCTCTAGAAATGGTTGGGGTCTCTCTTCCTTCTCTTATGAGGAGAGTCTACCACGCTGTCCATGGAGTGGCTCTTCCTGCTTATCCTCCATGTTCCATACACTTGCTTCTGCTTTAACCTCTTGTCTGGCTCCCACAGAGAATCTTTCTTGCACAAAGCCACGAAGCCTCTTGGCTTAGGGCTCGAGTTTCCCTTAGGGACCCCCTTAGGGGCTTGACACTAAGCAAGTGATCCCTGAATATTATCTCAGGGGTTGTCTTCAGTCTCTCCCAGGGTCAGAGGTGATCATGTGATCCAGGCCTGACCAATCAGAGGCAATGATTACCTGGGCTTCAGAGATTGGTTTAGGTGTGGGCACATGACATAGGCTGGTGGAAGAGTTCCAATTAGGAGTGAAATAAATAGATTTTTAAAAACAGAAAAAACAAATTATATAGTCTCGCCCATCACCCCCCTCAATAAAGCTGGAGGTAATAGCTCCCTGGGTTCCTAAGGACTCTCTTTTGTGCCAGTATCCAAAAAGACAGTCTGCTTCTAAAGCATTTGTATCCTTCATTTGAGAAGTATTTATTGCACACTCCATAGGTGTGAGGCGATACAGTGTGAATGCCAGAGACAAAGGCGTGCATACAGGTATACGTACACCCCTGCATGCTGCTGTGGAGCTGAAGGATCACAGACGGAAAGCCAAGAGAGAGTGAGGCATGGGAGCTCCTGAGAGTTCTGCAGACCTAGAGGTTGTTTTGATCGCCTCTGTTAAGGCGCCCCATTGTTTCACTTCCACTCCATTAAGCTCACAGATCAGTGAGAACTGTGGGAACCAAAACACATAACAACAGCCTAATGCACAGGTTAGCAAAAAGATCTGACTGTGAACAAAGAAGGACTCTGGAGAGGAGTAAGGATCTGGCCTGCCGGGAGCTAAGCCCCCTACCGTGATTCAGGGGAAGACAGAGCTGACAGAGGAAGAAGGGCCCAAATAACCAGAACCCTTCTCACCTGGAAGCAAGGGAGGGGGGCGCGGGGGAGGCGCGGACAGTGATTGTGGGTACGTTTAAATAACAGCACAATCATCAGCTCCATTTATCTGCTTACCTCCAAAGCGAGCTCTCCGTGATGCTCCCCAGGTTATAGTCATAGAGCTTTGTCAAAATGAGAATCACCTGAAGGCAAAAGAAGACATCATGGTTAGTCTCAAACAATTACAATCTCGTGGAAGTGAAATGACCCAAGGGAGGGCTTAGGATTCCTTTAATGTGTGCTTAACATAATTGAATGAATTGTTACCGCATTTACTCACACTGACTGGGGAAGGGTTTGCGTGCCTTCCCCTGAACTGTTCAAGCCTGATCCCTCACCCAACTTTCTCCCTGGCTTGCCCACAGCAAGGGTTACCTGCCCATTCCAGGCATTTGTGCCCAGTGGGCTTATCACTCTCAGGGAAGACCTGCAAAGCTGTCAAATATGTTCCCTGCATGGTTCGGTGAGTCAATACTAGTGGCCCCCAGCCATTGAAACTGTACCACACTGGGCAGGTTACTGAGCTTCCCCGAACCTCAACATGCTATCTCCCAGAAAGTGTTGCTGTGGGGAGTTATATAAACTAAGAAATGCAAGTTATCCTGATTTAGCTTGGGGTTCCCTCCCTCCCTTCCGCCCTCCCTTCTCTGCAGGCTTGGCTTTATCCGTTTCTTCTGATCTCCCAAATTTGGGAAAAGCCACTGGATGGAAGAAGCCGCAAGGGCTCAGCAACAGCATGTTAACAGGCTCCAATCTATGTTTTACGGGGTTCTGAAGTCTATGGAATTTGGGGAGCCCTCCATAAGTAACGGAATATAAGATTACGATTTCAAAATAGGAGCAGATCCTGGGAAGGGACCCGTCCAGTGGGGGGGCACTACAGTTTAAGCTTCGTTAACATCTCAGCAAACCTTCCTCTGAAATTAACCTACTGCTCACTCAGAGGAACCCGAACTACTCAGCGCATTCTTGCAGAAGTCAACAAACACTTATTAAGCATTTACCAGGAGCCCAGGATTTAGCCTAATGCCAGAAGAAAATACAAATACACATAAGGACTGGGAATCTATGGTCCAGTTAGGACAGGATGCACGCGTTGAATAAAAGAGGTAGAGAGCGGATCTGCCTCTTCTCAGTCCCACGGAGACTCATGCCCATGATGGCAGCTTGAGAAGGCTGCTTGTTTCAGCACCTGCCGCAATGACCAGGGTCCTCCTGGTTAGAGAAGTACACGGGCACCTGGGCACTTGGGTAGGCTAAACAGAGCAGTGCGTTCCAAACCCCTAATACCCTCACTCCTTGCTTGTTCTTATTACATAAGGGAAAGAACGAAATGGGGCTGCTCCATTTCCTGTCAAGGTCCACATTCCTCTCTTGATACTCATAACCTAGAACACTTGGCCCACTACTGCTGTTTCCAGCTCAGCAGAAAAAGGGTGACATTGATTTCCAGGATTCTGTCTGAAGGCCAAGGGATCAGTTTTAGCCACAGCGAGCACAGAACACTCTAATCTTGATTGCCAGGGCAGCGAGCTGCCAAGGAACGCTGAATCCTTCCAAGTTCCATTCTGCTACACGGGGCTTGATTTACTGATGGCACAAGCATCAGCGAGCAGAGTCTGAGGACTTCTTTCACAATAAGAAAGTGGAACTCCAAACCTTAGGTTCGTTCCAAGTTCAAGACCATGCAGAAGATACGGGGACCTGTGCGCTAAGGCCACCCGTCTCCTAAAGCACTGCACAGGCTTCCTTCAAGGATCTGTTCAAAACCTGCTTCTTTAGCAAAATGTGAGCATGTGTGAGGTGCTGGGCACCCTGTGGGCACATCAGATGGCATGCCTATGGTGGCGGCATATGCTTAACAGATCCATGTGTCAATTAAGTTGCTCGAAGTGCTAAATTTCAATCACCGCCATCCCGGGAACACTGATCAGCAGCAGCAGGGTGGCTGTTTGTTTGAAGACACAGAAGGATGTTGCTGCTCCACCTCATCGAATAGGCCTATAAATCCCCCACGGAGAAAATGGGAGTAGTGTGAGCGTAAAGCATTTCTAGGTAGTTGCTCTCTTGATACAATACAGCCACAAACTAAATAAAGAAGCTCAGCTGGTCACAGGCTGGGTCCCCCATCCATCTGACGACAAAACTCAAAGGGACTGCAGAGAGGGAACACTTTCACCTAGCACACAGTGGTGTGGGGCACCCCACCCATGTGCACAGCAATTGGTTAAGCAATTCACCGGCAGGCAGGTAGCGAGGTACCAATGGCTCTTCTTGCTGGGCTAGTAAAATGAAAATGCCAGCGGTACACTCAAGCACTCATCAATACTGCGCCGGAAGAGGTGTCTTTTCTGGCATCTCAAAGCCTACCTGCGTGAGCCGATCTAATCCTTCTGTTTTCAGAATGATCACAGCAAGAAAGAAGGGAGAACTACTAACTTTTAGTTATGGTTTCAATCCATTATTTGAAATCTCTTGCCCCCCCTTTTTCCCCTTCACTGCCCATGTGCATTATTTAGTATAATAACTTCCTCCTGGGTAGCAATGTGTCATTGGATTAGATCTGCTTTGCTGTTGTTTGTTTGTTTTTCTGTCCTGGTCTGTTAGTAATGCTATTTAACAGAATTAGCACCTGTTCAAGAGGCCCCAGTACAAACCAGCACCATTAGACGAGAAAAAAAAAGGGGAATGCAATTGCTGCCTATTCTGGTCCTATTTTCTACCATGTTTTGTGATTTTCCAAACTTAAAAAAAATCAGCCTTGGCTGGGTTGCTCAGTAGGTTGGAGTGTCATCCGTACATCAAAAGGCTGCAGGTTTGATCCCCTGTTAGGGGGCATGCGGAGGGCAACCGATCGATGCTTCTCTCGCACGGTGATGTTTCTCTCTCTTACTCTCACTCACTCTTTCTCTTTCGCTAAAAGCAATAACTATATTCTCAGGTGAAGATTAAGAAAATCAATGGAACTTTTTAACCAAGTGAAATGTTATATGTCCTTAAATAATATATAAATGGTCATTTATTTTTATTCATTCAGCAAACAATTTTCATGTACAGAGTTAATTCTATGAGTCTGAGTGCATAGCATTTAATTATAAACCCGGTAGTAAGAACAAGGCTGTTTGCCTGAACTCACACTCACACAAAAGGGATCCTCCACCAGCCTCTCATTTCTGTGTGTCTTGTTTTCACTCTGTAGTACTAAACATCCTTGGTTCAAAACAGTGAGTGGTCACCCTATGGTAATAGCTTTTTGAGGGGTTCGTTTCTAAATTTGGAGGATACTTTCTTTAACTAGCGATAATCCAAATATCTATGGCTTGACAACTTCTACCTAAATCGTGCCAGACTTCAGTGCCCAGTTATCTCTAGGGCTTTCCACAGTTACATGTCCAAGTAATCCCCAACCAGTCTAGGAGCCACTATCCCCACAGGCCACGTGTGCTGTACTTGTGCTGTGGCTCCTTCCTGCCGTATCCATTGCTGACCAAACTCCTGGGGGAAACTTTAGTTTGTTCATACTTATGAAGAACATGCTCACCCACCAAGCTGCTATTCAAAGCTTCCACTCCCTAAAGGGTGGGAGGCACCAGAGCAGTGCAGGGCTCTGTGCAGGGTGAGCGAGGGTCTTCAGGGGACTGGTCCCAGGCATCCTCCCCAGTGCTGAGTCCCATTCTCAACACCTTCGCTCCCCAAACTAGTCTCCCTTTGCCTGAGGTCTTCCAAAGTTCCTACAGAATGATTCTTCCAGCTCCAGCTTCTTGCCTCTCACCTCTGTACGCAGGTGTTAATAAACCATCCCATTAAGAAAATGTTGCATCACATTTAATATACAGTGGAATACTATTATTCAGCCATAAAAAGAAGGAAACTCTGCCATTCGAAACAAGATAAGTAAAGCTGGAAGGGGCATTTTACTAAGTAAAATAAGCCAGATAAGAACAAATACTGTAAGGTGCCCCTTACATGTGGAATCTTAAACAAATAAACAAACAAACAACAAAAATGGTTTTGTAGAAACAGAACAGAGAATTAGTTTTGAGGACCTAATGCAGAGCATGGTGACTACAGTTCATAATACAGTGCTGTATACTTGAAAAATTCTGAGCGTAATCTGAAACATTCCATTTAAAAAAAAAAAAACCCTCAAAACAACCAAGAACAACAGAGTTAACAATGTGATGTGATGGACATGTTAATTCATCTTGATCATGGCAATCATTCCACAGCACACATGTATATCAAATCATCACATTGTATATTTTAAGTGAATACTGCTATATTTGTCAATTATTCCTTAATGAAGTTTAAAAAAAGGAAAAGAAACCATCACTGGGAACCCTGGGGAGGAGGGGGAAATGCCAACCCGCTCCTCCCCTCTTCTAACCCAAACTCCTATCTGTGCTCAGTTACAAAACAAAAACATTCATAAAGAAAAACACACTAGTATACAGAAGACTAATAAAGAGTGTTCTAGCGTAAAACAACAAAAGCCAGTGAAAAATGTTCTCTTGTATCGAACAGCAGGGCAAGTTTTATTTCCAGGATGTGTTAGAATGAATCAACATGGCAGCAGACTAAGTTCAGGCCTCAGCAGTCTGCATTATGCCAAGTATTTAGACATGGGACACCTCCGAATGCAACAGTTTGGTTTTTTTAAATTAACATGAAAATATAATCTAGAGACAAAATTCACACATTTAAGGAACCCCTAAAACACCTTCCTGGTAACCTGATTCTACACAGTAGCCTTTTGAAAACATACATATTAATTACTAGAGTGCAGAGAACCAAAATTCATACATTTCAAAAATATCAGCATAAGATTTCTCCACTTATTTTCTCAAGGAGAAAACATAGTGTCTTGACTCTTTCCTTTGATAACTTAAAGGATGCATCCCAGAGGAGGGGGACGTGTGGGGAAGGTTGGGACAGGAGTAAATATATTTCACATTCCCTTCACTCGCCCACAGGGAATGTTCATATTCTGCTATGAATTCTCTCTCCTAATTCTTTTCTTTTAAATCCTCACCCAAGGATGTTTTTATTGATTTTTTTTTGGAGGAGGGGAGAGAGAGAGACGTCAATGTGAGAGAGAAACATCAATCAGGTGCCTCCTCTAAGTGCTCCAACTGGGAATCAAACCCACAACCTTTTGGTGCATGGGACAATGCACCAACAACTTAGCCACCTGGTCAGGGACCTCATAATTCTTTTGCTTAGGAGTAGCAATACGGTTGGAAACAAAGGGTTAATGAGAATCTTTCTTGAAGGAAGAGTTTGCCTAGCAAGCTGACTATACTCTTCATAAGCTGTGGATTTCAGGTAGCTGTGGGAGAACTATGGACAGTTAGGGAGACTTGAGTTCCACCAGGACGCTTGGCCCAGCCACTGCTCCTCACCTCATCTCACCTCCATCTAGGGCAAATCTTGGAAGAGCAGGAAGTGTCTCCTCATTTTTCCACTGTTAATAATTTGCAGTCTTTTGTTGGTTCCCTCTCTGTGTCCCAATGTGGAGGTGGAACCCAATCGCAGGGGAAACACAAGTGTGACCTTGAGTTTCTTGGCAATGTACACTTTGGGTGACAGGATCCTAAAGTCTCTTCATTCCTGACAGTCTGTAGTTCCAAATCCTAAATAATGAAGAGGGTGAAAAGGCTCTTAGTCTATAACACAAGACACATTCTTTTGTATTGCTCTCAGTCATGAGTGGGTGAGGGCTGGCTTGGGCAGGTGTTCACGTCATTGTAACACATGGGAAGACTCCACGGAGATCAACCATGCTCTTGTTCATAATTCCGCTCCCTGGGGTGGGCCGCAGGCTGGCTTGAAAATACCAGCAGGCTGGGACAGGGGATGAAGCTGACTACTTGCATCCTTCCCCCACCAGCTCCCAGCAGTCCCTGCGGTTTCCTCTTGGCCCAGTCTCCAATGGCTACCTCTCTGCTTACTGCAGCACCTTGCCAGCGTCCATTTAGATGGATGTTTACAGATGTGATGGAACAGAATACGAGGAGAGAGAATTGTAAGGGGCCTGAATAGATCTGGAACAATCACTCAGGGGAATTGAAGAGCTGGATAAAATATAAGGGAGGTGTTCAACAGCCATCAATTTGTTTTGTTTTTGATTGTTTTCTTTGCACTCTGGTTTTAGGGAAAAGGAGCAAACCCACAACAGTGTTTTCCCTAAAAATATGCACGTTCCAGATTGTGTCTTTGGCTCAGTAAGCATTCATTCAACTTTCCAACTGAAGCAGAGGTTCTCATCCTTTTGAGAAGCCATATACTCTTTAACGATCCGATTTAATAAAAGCTGTGCACATAAAACAATGACTATAACTTTAATGATATATCACTGATCTCCTGAATCCTAGCGGGGTCATGAATCCAAGAATAAGAACCTTCTATAATTCCCAGAAAATGAGAGCTTTGTTCAGAAGAAAGATTTTTCAGCTCTAAAATTCCACACATTTAATTCAATAAACATTTATTAAGCCTTCTTAAGAGTCAGGAATGAGAAAATACGTGCTCTGAAACACAAAGGGAGAATGAGACTTGGCATCAGTCCCTGCAAGCTCACGGTCAAATGAAGAGGCTCGACTGTACACAGATCATTCCGAAATGATGGGGGAAAGATATGCAGCAAGAGAAAAAGTGTTTTTATCTTTTAGAAAGCAAGAAAGAACAGTATAATCGGGAATTGGTTCTCCTACAGGAGGCATTCAAGACATATCCCAGAGGACATGTGGGATTTCTGATGGAGATGAGAAAAAACAGAGATGGTATTTTAAGGGAAGGAAGGCTGAGGATAGACATCCATAGGTGTGAAGCTCACAGAGCAGTCCGAAAAGAGCAGGTCCTCAGGCTTGGCTCCAGCTTAGAAGACGGGTAGGGACACCCAGAATATCAGAACACAGGGATATTTGGGTCTCCTGCGGAGGGCTCTGATATTAGGATGGCAGCATACTGGGAGGGCTTTTCTACTGAGAAGGAGAAAGACAGAAGATGACCAGATGTTGAGTTGTGGTTTAGCCACCATATCCATTAGAATGCCTTTACCAGGAAGATACAGAATATGAAAGGTTAACTCAAACATTAAGGGATGCGTCATCATATATAATAGGAGATCCGGAGTTTATAGAGTTCCAGGACTGGTTTAGCCACAGGATGGCACCAAGACCCACACCACGTACATATTTCCTCTCCGACTGCGTCAGCATTGCTGCTACTAGTCCTCCTGTTCACAAGGCGGCGGTAACACTTCTTTGCAGCACAAGCAGACGTGGCTCCACCCAGCAAAGAAAACAAGGGCCTCTAGTGTACGCCTAGTTTTGTTTTGTTTTGCTTAAGTGAGAAAAGAGACTCTTTTCCAAAAGCCCTCCCATCAGACCTTGCAGCCTCAAGAACCAGGACCCAGCCACATGCCCACATTGCGGCTGCAGTGAAAGCTGAGAAGAGGGGGAGCTGGTACTTTCAGTTGGCATTTCCTGTGCGGAGAGGTGGGCTTCACCAGCAAAGAAAAACTGGGGAGTGACTGCTGAGTTAACCATGAGCAGAGTCTGCCATTGTGGAACCTCAAATAAGTCAAATACTGAATGGCCTTCTCTTATTTCATAAAATGTATAAAAAGAAGATAATACTGTATCTCCTCCTTCATCTTCTAGAATTGTGGAAAAGAAACAGAATAGGAAGTGGAAGAACTCTGTTTAATATTACAGGGCTACGCAATGGAAGTAGTTGCTATAATCAATAACATCTAGCATTTATTGGATACCTACTTTGTATGTGGGACAAATTTCACTATTAAAGGTAGTTCAAGTAAAGATTGTTGTTTTTTTTCCCTGAGAAAATTGAGACCCACAGAGACTAACGTACTCAGCTTGCAAGAGGTAAGACAAGATCAACTTATTATATAAGCTCTTAATCACTGTGCCTAACTATCCTCACGTTATACTGCCTGAATGCAACTGTCACGAGAGACAAGGCAGAACCACAGAAGGGTCCTTCCTCACTTCCTTTCAATTCAAAAGTACTGGAGACCTGTGATCTATCACACGTGGTACTGACCACAGGCTCCTCTCTCTCACTCTGCCTTCTCCCAGATGTTCCGGGAATATTCTTCCTTTTAACAAACTTGGTTTTTAACTCTTTACTGACCTCATGCCAATGACATTTTTATTTGTCATTTTTCATTTACTTCTTAAAATTTTGAACCTTGGTGAAATCCTTTTTTAAGAGCTGATCCTTCCACTTAACTCACTACAGAACTCAGTTGTCCCCAGATCAAGGATTCCTGACAGTGGATTTGCATACATCTAAGGACACCTTACAGCAGCAGTGCGGTTTATAGTATCACCATTTTCAGTAGATGTAAATGAATGTGTAAGAGCGCTCCATCTGAGTCATCAAAGAGAAGAGAAATCAATAATTACTAAACTGGATTAGGAAACCCCAGAGGGGAGATGAAAGGTGGGCGCGATGGTGCGCCCACACAGACACACACATGCAATTGAAGGCATCAGACGGAGGTAATCCAGAAATGCAAACACAGTTTGAAATGGAAAACCAGTAGAAAGAATTGGATACACTGGGAGCGTAGAGCCGGCCAGAAAGCAGTTAGATTTTTGCCTCTGGAAAGTCCTTACTCCCCAAACAACCTTCTTGTTTTGTAAGAGCCCACACATAATTTAATGTAACGTTTACTTATGTAACACTCTCTGTATGACACTGAAATGGTGTGAGTTAGGCATCCACCGCACCACCCCCAGAGAGCTGAAAAGATGGGACAGCCAGCTGCGATGATGCAGACGGAAACCGAGGCATTCAGATAACCTAATCGGCGCCAGGTACAGAGCAAGCTGTGGCACATGAAGGAGCCCTTGTGGAAAGCAGCACGTTTTTTTAGCAAAATGTCCTGTGTCCTCCTTCTGTGTCTGCTTTCCTGTAGAGGTCATTTGCAGCTAAGATGTAAGGCCACCGCCAGCACATGAGCTCTGGAGCACTGTCCCAGGAGCCTCCCTGTGAGGAAAACTTCAGCTCTCACTCAAGGCAACTCATCCCTCTTCCCTCCCCCGTCTTCTGAAAGTCAAGTTCCTTCCTGTTAGTCACAAGCAAAGAAATGCTGGTAATTAAAAGCTATTCTATTCTAATCCTACAGCTAGGTCATTATTTTTAGTAAATAAATCCAAGTTCAACAAATCCATTAGGCCAACTATTTTCAACCAGTGTGCCACAAACATTTTCAAAACATGCAATACTTGACTAGGGAGTCAAGTTAGTCAGGGGTACTGTCTTCTTTTCCCTTAGACTGTCAAATAAAAAGATGACAACAGCCAACACAATAGCTGTCTGGTGTGAATGCCTTGTCTTGAACCAAAATATATAGGTCATATAATAAAAAGAGTTCTATGTTATTGGTCACATTGCACAATAAGGTTGTGTCTGATTGGTTAATTCTTGGTACCAGAAGTTTTTACATACAAGTATAAACACCTGATTTAAAAAACAAAAACAAACAAACAAACCAAAAAACCTCACTTTGGAGCAAATAGGGTGGGTAAATACTATTATTTTTGTAAATCAATCAAAATTATACCTACTTTTCTCAGATCAGCAAAAAAATAAAAAATATACTTTTTGGTGTGCCTCAGAATTTTAGTAATTAGTTTATGTGTGCCATGAGATGAAAAAGGTTGAAAATCTCTGTACTAGACCTAAGTCACTTTTTGATGCAGATCTTTAAAGTAGAAGTTGCTTTTCTATTCCCCCAGGTGTGAGACACAAAAATAAAATTCTATTAATCTCACAATGCTAAACCATACAGTATAATGATACTTCATTCCTATGTATCTTTCTCTGGTTCTCCTCCTTTTTGAATAATAAAAAAGAGGATAATTCCAGAACCATATATCCCTATCTACTAGATAACATTGACCATTTCATAGCCTTCTTCCTTGTTTAAATGACTGTGCCTAAAATTATGCTCTATTATAATCCTCTGCCTTACATCAAGGGAAGTAAGGAAATCCTAAATTAAATTATATTTTTTTCTAGAAATGATCCAGGTATCAGCACCAATGGAATTTTAAAAGAGCACCAAGATAAAATGATTATATAATATATGAGGAAATGTATATTTAAGACAAGCCCTCTCTGTATAGGGATAGTAAAATAGAAAATTAAATAGAAGAACACTGGACACTTAAAGCCAAAGCTTCAAGACATGAAAGTATCTGAGGCTAGGAAGCAGGAGAGAGAAGCAGGAGATCCAAGGGGTTGTTCAGGGAGCTTGAGTTCAAGGAAACCATGTAGAATATCCATGAAAGTCCATTGTTTCACAGCTAAGGAAATAAGCTCTATTCTATGTTTCCCTTTTTCTCCTTCATGGTGCTTAAAAGGGAATGGAGATAATACCCATACCATCATTCTTCAAGGTAGGCCCTGTTCAAACCAGGACACCTGGTAACACTTAGTTACAGAAACACAGGTGACGCAGAGAACTGCTAATTTAGAGTTGTAAAACAGTAACAGGCTATTTCTCGCACTCTATTCTCTCTGGAAATCTAGAAAACAAAGAGAGGAAGGCTCCCCCATATGTTTAAATAAAAGGTTACAACTTGAGTTTGGTAAGAGAGACAGGGCGGGGATGTGCGGAAGGGAGTCATTTCCTTTCAACTCCCTCTCTGCACTGGCTGAAGAAAGGGAGTTCGCCAAGCTCCCCAATCACTGTCTGTCTGAATTACAGACATTAGCTCAATATTAAGACTCTTCCTATGCGGGAACCCGCACACAAAGGGAACACACCATTAAGCAGCAAACTGCCTGCTAACAATAAGGGGTCCTTCTGTTCATTTGCTTCCTTGCATTAAGCTTCAATACAAAGAAATGAACCAAGAAAAGGGAACCTTTCCCTTTTCTACTTCTCTATCTTGGTTTTTATGCTGTTATTCATAGGTCTGAAGAGGTTAACTCAATTTTTAAAAATACTATTTTTCAAGGTTAACACACCATACTTACAGGAAGTTGATAAAGAAGTATATGCATAGTATGGTGATACAAGTGTCAGAGCATGAACCTCAGTAAGACACTGGAATAAAAAATGAAGAATGTGAGCTTATATATACATTTTGTTTTCATTTTCTCTTCTCATTTACCATACAGTACAACTAACAAGCAACAAGAATAAAACACCAGAAATAGTCAATATGCTTAGCTTAAAATATTTTTCTTTACTTTGGGAAACTCTTAATGTAGATTAGAGAGGAGGAGAAACAATTTAGTCTCTTAAAAAAATAAAGAAATAAACAATAGCAGATCTTTTGCTTGTATTGTCTGAGTGCTAAGGTTTGATGGAGCACAATTTGCCACAAAGAAATTTCAAAGCTTAAAAAAGCCGCCTTGAAAGTGAAATTTAAATAACATCTTGAAATCCCTAAAAAAATGTATTAGTAAATAATATGGGTTTCTGTTGGAGAAAAGAAATCCTACGGCAGTTAAGTGATATTTATATATCCCTTGTCATTTAATCACAGAACCAAAATGCTTCTACATGATTCCAGTTCTAATCCTTTACAATGGCATCTGGAAGGTTGGTGGGTGGCTATAAAAATTAGCATTTTGCCACTCTTTTAAAAGAAACTTAAGGCAAAAGTGAAAGGTTCTGGGAAGATCATATAACTCTAACCGCCTCGTTTAACAAATGGTGTAGGTTATACTTTTAGAAGAATTATTTCTTGAATAAGAAGCTTCTGAGAGTACAGAATCATCTTAACATGCCATAAGCTGATTTGGTGCCTGAAGCAGGAGTTTCTGCCTATGGAAGAGAGGACTGGATTGGGCCGGTTCTGACAAGGGAGTTTTGGAAGAGGTAGACTGAGGGCTGCAACCAGGAGGATCAGACAGAGTTCCAGGTTTTGAGAGGATGAGAGTCATACAATTTGAGGCCTTCTCTTTGAGAAAATTCATACAAAAATATAAACAAATGAGGTTTAAATATGGATATTTATTAGAATGAGAAAATAGGTCACAATAAATTAGCAGTGTTATAAAAATATATATACTTTTCTTTAGAGATACCTTCAGGCAATTTGGAAGGAGTGAGGAAAAAGAAATGTTTTCTGATTTCCACCTGGCTTCCTCTCCCCACCAGGACCAATCAATCACTCCCCCACACTCCCGAACGTCACAGGAACCCATGCTTACAAAGGCTTTGCATCTTAAGCTCCATTAGCTTCACTGGAAATCTGCCTCTGAGTGGGATTCCACCTTAGATGCTCATTAAACCTTTTCAGTGGAGCTATCTATTTCAGCAGACCTGGGCTTTGAGTCAGGAGATAGGGACCTGAGCCTGAGCTATGCTGCTAACTCACCAAGACACTGAGGAAGGCAATGCACCTCTTTGGGCTTGAGTTTGCTCCATGGTTACACTTCACGTTTGCAGGTTTCTTGCCATGAAAATACCATTCAATGTTGAATACTTCGACTACATCTTTAGTGTTGCCACGCTTAATGAATGCTATTTCTCTCTCTCAAGCTAGATCTCTGAGTCTTCCTTGACCCTATCCCACTCATTTCCCCCCCAAATCTAATCGGTTGCTAAGTCCTTTATGCTTCTCCCACCTAACCTCACCTCAACCTTGTCTGGCCCACACCATTTCTCACCGAGAAGAATGCAATGTCTCTGACACTGGTCAGCATGTCTTCTTGTTTCTCAAGTCACCCTCTTCACTGTCACCCCATAACCTTTTTCTGAATACCAATTGTGTCATCTATTCCCATTCTTTAAACATATCTGTGGCTTCCTATTGATGTCGAAATACAGTATAAATTTCGTAATATGATCTACAATGTCAAGTATGATATGGCTCCTGCACTCACATTCAAATCAATGTCATATCAATGACCCCTTTATTCTCACAACTCCATGTGAACTGAGATATGATGTTCTCCTGCTGCCCTAAAGAACATCGGTATCTGTTGCTGGTCTGACTCCATCTAGTTACATTGGTGATGGGACTTTTCTAGGCATAAATAGCGTGTTCCAGTTATATGAGCAATTATTATAGCAAGCTTTTAGAGTAGACAGGGACCACAATATCCCAATTAATTGCAACACAGAAGCATGGCTGTTTTATCAAATTCCAACATTAAGGATGATATTCCAAACACTTTGAATTTCTACTTGAAAGTTTAGGCTGATTAAAGGATTAAATGCTACAGATAATTTAATGCGGTGTTTCCCTTTGAGGAGGGCTAAGCAGATGTAAAACATGTCTATGATCCATTTCAAATGTTTATTGATTTTTCTGTCCTTTCATTCAAGAGTGTTCGCCTTCATACACAGCTCTGCGAGATATCCAGAGGTTGGTCAGGACCCTGCAGAGGTCCACTCTGTGAGCTGCTTCTATCTAGAAATGGACAGCTCTGGAAACATGCAAATATATCAGGGAGAAGATGTGAAATCAAAGCCTGAATTCCAGGTCTTTCACCTATTTTTTACGAGACCCTCAAAATCACTTCCACTGTACAATGGGAACAAACCCATAGAAAGGCTGTAGGGGAGGCAGAAGGGGACCTAAGGCTAGATGTTAAGGCTGGGTCTGGTTTACAGGCCAATTTTAATTCCTTGTATGACCTTAGTCAGGTTGTTTGATTTTTTTTCCTTTTCCTATTAAATGAGATTGATAAAACTAGAATCCCTTTTTCTAACTGGACTGTTATCACCAAATATTTCATTGAGCACTTTTAAAATTGTGCCACTCTGCTAAGCTTTTTGAATAACAAAATCTATATACATTCTTAACTATCCTATGAAACCAATATTTATTTTCTTTCTTCCTTCCCTCCCTCCTACCTTCTTTCCTTTTTCTTTCTTTCTTTCTTTTTTTTTTTTTTTTTTTTTTGCCATTTTTTCAGATGGAGGATTAGACAGTTTAAGGAATTTGCCCAAGATCAGCTAGTGCTTAAACAGAAATACTGTCAGTTGAGCCCAAATAAACTGAACTCATAGCTCAGGTACCTAACCACCATGCTACATGGCCTTCTTGGAGAAGGAAAGATAAGAGCTTCAAAGATTATACTTCTTGCTTTCAGTCAGTCTGATGTTAGGCTTTGTCTGTCTATCTATCTATCTACCAAGATGATAGTTGGATCTATCCAACTATCCACAGTGTACAAAGTCTGTCTGGAAAAAGTCCAACCATTGTTAATATAATGAGAATGGTTTGCATGACATGGATGTAACCTGGCAGCCAAGGAGAGTGGACTGGAATGCACATGTGTGAACAATGACAACTTCACTGTACAAGTTGGGGGCAGGGAGGTGATAGAAAGCCACTGAGTGAGCATGTGTACTGTGTGGACATCACATACAAAATGACTGAGCAAGTAGAGCAACAAACCTGGATTAAGTTTTCCATTAAGCTTGAACATTCCTCCACGGAAACTACTGAGATGATTCAGGCGACAAGACACCCGTTCCTGCACCACATCTCATGCAGAGTTTTTTTGTTAAACATCAAATCACCCAGGTGACTCAGCCCCCCTACAGCCCAGATTTGGTGCCCTGTGACTTCTGGCTTTGCCCCAAACTAAAATCACCTTTGAAAGGGAAAAGATTTCAGACCGTGGATAAGATTCAGGAAAATATGACAGGGCAGCTGGTGGCAACTGGGAGAGCTGTGTGAGGGCCCAAGGTGCCTGCTTTGAAGGGGACTGAGGCATCATTGTCCTGTGTACAATGTTTCTTGTACCTTCTTCAATAAATGTCTCTATTGTGCGTAGCACCTGGCTGGATACTTTCTGGACAGGCCTCATAGACTTGTTCTCCTAAGTGCTACAGAGGAGGCAAAAAGAGAAAATGAACGCTGCCCTCATTACACACTAGCTGGGGAGAGATTCACTGAGCTGATAGGTTAGAACCTAATGCTTTAGAAACTAAGTGCCATGGGAATATGGAGAAAGAAGCAATCCCTTGTTACATGTAAATGGGACCTTTTCAAGCTATTACAATAAGCCAGGTGCTTTACTGTACACCATTTAATTCACGTCATAACCCTGGTTAAGATGGTTTGCATTACTCTCCTGTAAGAACTGAGGTGGGCTGGGGTGCAGGTCACATGCACTTAAGCCTAGATCTTCTTGGCTTCTGACCTGGAGCTGAGGCCTGGAAGGATGGGCTAAGTTACCTCTCCCACCACCCTGAGCTGAGGGGTCCTGTTTACATCTCACATGCTGAGACCTCTGGATTCCAGGCCGCAGAGCCACATCTCCCCTTGCCTACCAGCAGGCATAAACATGGAGGGATCAGTTTCGGGACAGAGGAGAGAAACTTCCCAAGAATCTACACAACCATCTATCCGCTAATGAAGGATTCATAAACTGAAAGTCCCTCAAATGTTCCTCACTCAAACACAGGAAATCGGGCTTCAGTTAAAGGAGGATAAAGAAGACTAGAAAAGAATGATATCTCTATTCCACACGGGAAATCGGTTAGAAAAGGGATAAGTATGTCACTGCAGCTTCTCCCACTTTTTAATCCTTTAATCCTAAATCAAGACACCAGTGAAATTTAGAAGCCCAGCACCCTCTAAACCCTATAAAAATACAAATCTCCCAGGAAAGAACCAAATTCCTGGCCTTATGACAGGGATTTGGACATCACGAATCTTTCTCTGCAGAGAAAAGGAGCCACACTATTCCCAATGCTGAGCAGGAGTGTGTGGGGGTCCCTGGGCCCAGTCAGGGGTCTTAGTGAGTGACACAGAGCAAGTAGGGGTAGGGGAAGCACATGGCCCAGAACTCTCTCCCTGGCTGCTGAGGGAAACAGGAGGGAAAAAGAAATTTATTTTCTTGAAAATGGAACCTCTTTAGATTTCCTCCTATTTTTTTCTTTAAATTGTCCAAGATTAATGTGGAAAAAAAATGTCCCACGGGCTGCTTATTTTGATGCTTACTAAAGCACATAAAAGTGAAGAATTAGCATGGACTGAATAATTTATTTAGACCTTTCCTGTTGTTTTAAACAAATCGCTTCCATGAAAGCAATGCGTATCCAAGCAATAAATCATTGTTTAGCATTCTGTCTCAAGGAAAAGATACCACTTGGTAGAATTATTGAGTGGCAGTGCCTGGTAGGGAGGCAGGAAAAATAAAGATAAAGGTGATGTCCTTGCATAGCGGGACTTTCACTGGAGCTGGAGGAGGCTAGGTTTCAGTGAGATTCAGTATTGAGAACCTTCCCTTTATTCACAAGGTTTAAATAAGCACCTACCTGTGCTAATGTATCAGACAGTATTAGCGCAGTATAACTTATTATTACATCCTAGCTATTATTATTATTATTATTATTATTATTACTATTAGAGCATTGCAATGACTATGGGCTGAGCACTGAGCCTAAGTGTCTGGGATGCACCAACTGAGACGAAACAATGAGTTCTATGCCCTTGAGTCAATCGCTATACAATGTGATCAGTATTATGACAGTGGCGCCTACAAAATGCTTTGAGGACTTGTCTAGCAGGAGGACGGGGACCTGGAAGGATTTCACAGAGGCAGTGTCATTGCATTCAGACCTTGATTTAGCCAAAGGGATAGGAAAAAAGGAAGAACATTCACCACAGAAGCCTGCGCAGAGGCATAAGGAGGCAAGTAGGAAGCCCATGTGACATTCGGGTGGCAAGGGGAGCGCTGATGTACAGCTCTGCGAGGGTGGAGGAGAAAATGAGCAAAGGGAGACAGGAGAAGAGGGTTGAAAGAAAACCGGCAGAGAAGCAGGATGACCTCTGAGGACCCTAAACACTGTGCCTTCTAGATAAATTGTCCCTAGAGACCAGAAACCCAAACCAGTTTCTGGTTGCAAGGTAAGGCTGTTGATGCAGTTCATTCCCAGCCTTGCTAATTAGCAACTCTATCTGCATCAGAACCAGTAAAGTATTTCAGGTCAAAAGACAGAATGACCCCAGTACTCTCCTTGGAGTCACATCAAACATGTTATTGCTCCATTGTCCTACTTGGCGAAATTCTCAGAATGAAACCATAATCCTAGTTTTTACTGGGGAGAGAAACAAAGCAGTTTCCACGGGCTAAACTATCTCAGATTACAAATTTGGAAGTGGCTTTTCTTCTTTCTTAGAAGTCCAGGCCACACACATAACCTGAAGTCTGACACTCAAAGCTATGATAGCCACGGCGCTCCATGACTCCTGGCAACTGGTGACAATGAGTGCAGGCTGACAATTCCTGTCACTTCCAGCAAAAAAAGGCCGAGCGCTCAGTGTCTACGTTTCTGGAGGTGAGCAAAACCTTTCCACTCTATCAAATGCATCAAAGTTTCCCGAAATAACTCCTTTTCCTCTGGCTTCAATAATAAATAAGAGCATGGTGTCCTCAAGGAGCATGGAGAACCAGTACTTTCCAACTCTACTTTATCAAGTGGTTTAAGCAAGAAGGAACTTTCAGCCTCTCCTAGAGAGTTTCAACTTTGCCAAAATTTGATAAAAGCTGAAAACAACCCTTCTGACTACTCAAGTGAAGGTGACAGGCACTGAGAAATGTCATGAATTTGAGGCTTCGTATCACCTTAACAATATTTGCTGCCTCAAAAAAATTAACTCTCTTGGTGTCAGCAATTTGTCAAGCTCAGAGAAAATGCAACACGCTGTTGGCTACCAGCCAGCGAGAGATGTTTCACCCCCAGGAAGAAACTAATCAATGAACAACTCTCTATTGAATGTTCACTATGTTCCAGGCAAAGGTCGTAGACCCTCTGGGAAACAAAGAGAAACATACAATGTAATTTCTGCCATTCAGGAATTCACAATCTGGGCAGAATCTGATTGTCACTCATGTGTTCAGAAATACTCATCTTTCCCTTGCCTTGACAGGATTAACTCCCTATTCTTCAAGACATCCAAGGTCTGTTCTATACAGCACATACCTCCTTTCTAGTTTTAATTATTGTCACTTCTTGCAATCTTGCAGTCCTGACCTCTCTGCTATTCTTTGAACCCCCATGAATTTTCAGGCCTCTGAAGCTTTCTCAATTTCCGATACCCAGCTCAAATGTCACCTCCTCCATGAAGCCATCGCAACCTCTCTGGGCAGATTTTGTTGCTTCATCTTTGCTTCTTTACTGTTTTATGTTTATATTATGGCCTAAACACATAATTTTATTACTTGTTTATCCGTCTTTTTCATTATATTGCAATCTAGTTGTGGAATTATTTTTTCACGGTTTCTGTCAAGCATGACATGAAAGAACCTCCAGTATATGTTTAAAGATATGTTAGTATGGGACAAATGAAATTACTTATATGTGCAAGTTTACTGTCATCCTTGGTACACAGTAGGTTCTCAATGATAATCAGTTTTATTAGGATCATAAATGCCCATTAAATATCATACTTCAAACAATGATAGACTGCAAATTATCCTGCAGAATGGTGCTAGCACATTTTCAGAAGTTCAGAGTTAGGGTGAGCATGGTACGTTTGTGGCTCATCATTTAAGCCGGCTTGATCAGAGATCACAGTGACATTAAACATATATAGCTGGAGAGAGAGACTAGGGTCATTCTTTGGATGCCATCTCATGCCAGGCTAAGCAATCTCTAGAAGTCAGTGTATATGGTGAGCAGTTAAAGGTTTTGAGCACAGAACTGATCGCACAATACTAGAAAATACGAAGTTAAATCCAACATCTATGCAAAACAGGATTAGCAGATACCATCAAACGTTTTCTTAAAGGACAGGGGAGTAAATATTTTAGGCTTGTGGACCTCAAAAATGCTTGTCACAACTACTCAATTTCATAGTTGTATTATGAAAGCAGCCGCAGACACTATGTTTACAAGTGGGTGTAGCTGTGTTCCATACAACCTTTATTCACAAAAACAGGCAATGAGCCATATTTGACCCGCAGGTTTTGGTTTGCCAGCTCCTGGATTAGAGCTATAATTGGCTGAACTTTAAGAAGACATTTAATAATCTATTCAAATATGTTGTTGTAAAACTTTGGAGGCTTATACCAGTGTGGTAGAGGTAGAAATGGGGAGAGGAGGATTACAGGGAAAAGAAGGAGGTAATTAATTGGATATTATAGGGAAAATGATGAAGAATCAGAGATACCATATAAAGGTTTTGAAAAAAGGACTAGGATAATAGAGGCACAGTCAACAGGACAGGGTCTTCTTTGTTAAATATCTGGGGAAAATTCTCCTAAAAATTTTGAAAGAAAGAGATTTGAAAAGATGCACATATGGAAACCAGGAACTTGAAATAATCAAAGAATGGTAGAGAATTATGGTGCTGAGAGGATAGAGATAATTTCGTCGAGACTTGTCTTTTTATAATGCAGCAGGGTGGATAGTGTTCGAATCATAGATCATCAAGCCGCTGACTGTCAAACCACAGGGGTCCCAAGCCATGTTCTGTTTTGAGGAACACAATACTGGCCTGTAACATGTTCAAAAACAAACTGGATCAGCTGCCAGCGTTTACAAGACAGGAGTTGAAATATGAAGTTGGAATTCTCACTTCTCTTGGGGGGAAAAAAAATGAGGAGACCTGGCAATGCTAGGCTTACATCCCCACATAGCAAGGTCGGCTGGGTAGATCAGTTGCTCCCGCTTGCAGGATACCAGCTCTGTATTGACTGGAGCAAACTCCATGCCCTCAGTCACTGGCATGGCTCAAGTGGCCCTAGCTGGCATTTGAGTTAGTAAGCCCTGATTTCAATGTCGGGGCTCTAGAGACAGATGGCCAGGCTGCCCGCCTGGCTCTGCCACCTTCTTGTGGGAGCTAATTTCACTTTGTAAGTTTCTGTTTCCTTAGAGGTGTGGAATAAGGTGAGCTACTACCTCGTAAAATTACGATGATGATCAACTGAAATATTATAAGCAAAGCCCTGGCACGTAGTTCCTCAAATGTGCGGTATCGTGATTATTATCCTTATGGGAATTTGAAGCCCAGAAGTTACATTGAACTGCCTAGGCCACACTGTCAGGGGCAGAACCCGTAACAGAACTCATTTCTCATGAGTCCAGGCTATTTCCATTACTCTGAGTGTATTCCACCACAAAAGCAATGGGGATGTTTGAAAACCTAACAACGGTGCACCCTAAACCGAGAAGAAAAAATAAAAAGACCAAGTCAGATAGGATGATAGGCCAGGATGTCAAACCATTTCCATGTGTTATACACAAATGCAGTATACTGAAACAAACATATAAGAATTCATTTTGTGTCTGTGACTTACTCTTTCTCCAAAGCCACATAAAGGAATATAAACATTTATTTTAACATCTGTGGCAGAGAACAAAAATCAAGCCACATCTCAAATCTAAGTATGGTGACTTTTAATTGCGTTCTGTCCTGGAGAACAATTGTAGGTAGAAAGACCGACAAAAATATCCTGGAGTTACTTTATCCTATTTATAAATTCTAAGTTTCTGCTTGTTTCAAAAGTGGATGAGAAAAAGCGCTAAGTCAACCAACTTTGGCTAATTAGTTTTCTTTTTTTCTTTTATTTTTTTTTTCCTATTTGGTGACTGCAAATCACTGACAAGCAAACTTCGAATACTTTCATCCTGGCTGAGAAAGTTGCTGCCACTCGCCATCCATCACTTCTGCCTGTAAGTGGCCTTGCTGAGCTTTGTCTAAAAAGCATCCATATCCCCAGTTATGCACACTCCCTCTTTTCTGCAGCCTATAGGAAAATATGCTGGTGGCAGCTTTTGGTAATAAGCTGAATGCTGTGTGAGACCAACTGTAATGCAAAGGTCATATTTTTTAAACGGGTTATAGATTGTAATTTGTAAGGTTACAATGTCACATACTGTCAATAATTCAAGATGGAGAATTACAGCTGTTAATGGATAAATTCTTCATTCTTCTTCAACACCCATCCTCCTGAGAGCTTTAATTTATTTCACTGAAGTGTGATCCCTTGAACTTTGAACTAAAGATTTCATTTATTTATGGGAGGAAAAAGCAGGGTGGAACTTTGTAAGTACTCCCTTCACAAGTTCCAAGGGATTTGAAACCATCAAAAGACCACCGTTCAGAAGAGATGATCAAGAATTCCATTGACCTAAAAAATATGTTTACATTGTTAGTATACAAGAAGCTTAGGACCTTTTCCTTCCCTCCACCCCCAGCCCACAAAAAAAAAAAAAAAAAAAAAAAAAAGGAAAGAAAAAAGAAGGGAGGCCAATGTTGCTGAAATACACCAAATACTGGAAGCTAAAGAAATTTCAACCTGTTTGTAAGAATGCATTTGATCTAACTGTGTACTGCCAGGAGTCTGTCCAAATGCTTTATTTGAGAGAATAACTAAATCTGAAATCTAGTGAGACTGTGATTGCTGAACTGGTATCTGGGTTTTCTAGAAGGTCATAAACTTCTCTGAGCATTTGATGACAGTGGCGGGCCCTACACACACCATTTCTCATAAACAATGGCTCTACACAAGATTCTGGGGCAGTCTTCGGAAGCTCATTTACTTAACTCTGGGTGAAGAGCTTGAGTTACAGAAATGCAGATGATCTTTCTCATACAACCCAGGTGTTTTTTTCAAAATAGAGGATAGAGGCAGGCAATGGGATCACCTCTTTTGGGTACTTGTAATCTCAAAGGATTCAAAAGAAAAACCAACTTCTCATCTTTGAGAATTCTTTCTCTGGCGCCAAGTTTAGAGTCAGGCCAAATGGCTGTGCTCAGAAAAATAACCAGTTATCCAGAGAGAAGACAGGTAGGACCGAGCTCCTCATCACAGCCCCAGGGGGCATTTAAGAGACTATGTTTTGGGTTGTTTGTTCTTCCTGTCACCTCATTTACTGTAAATGTGCTCCCAACTACTTGATTCTCATGCATCCACTAGCGTTTGAAATTCATGGATCTCCTGGGAGAAGCTCAGAAAACGTGGTAGGCACCAAACATTCACAGGCAGTTTCTGAGTTTCTGAAGGCAAGACCCATTCAGATTTATTGGCTTCCGTCATTTTTGTAGAGTTCGAAATTCCAGGCCACCAAGAATCAGACATCAATACATTAACTAAAATATGGTAATTATTTATGTAAGGCTTTTGGTACCTGGAAACAGTCAGGCATTATTAAGAGAGTTACAATATACTCTGGGAGTATATTGTGTGTAAGAGGCTGAACTGCATTTTTTAACCACAAGAAAAGCCATTACTGAAATCTGATCAAGGAAAATACAATCTTAGGCCCAGGGACGACTTAACGCCTATGATTCTCACTGTACTGACTTACATGATGTATATGTTTGGGGGATATATGTATAACTAGAACTAAATAAAATGTAATATAAAGAAATCGCTAACAGAATTGTGCTTCTGCCAAGGTAAGGATCATGCTTATTCAACATACTGTATATGCATTAGCCAAGACAGCTAAGCTTGCAATTTCACAGTACTATGTCAGTCCATGAAATGTGGCAATGTAACAAAGAACGGTGCCCAGTTTCAAGGATGAGCAAACTAGGTTTTAGGGGGTTGTGGGGGATACTTCTCTTTCATCAAACTATTATCATTTCCAGAAATCTATCTGAACTCAACAGTTAAGAAAAAACATCCTTTCCAAATACTCAATTGGTAAGATAAGCTTTTTCTTTCTTTATGGATTTGGTTTTGCTCTCAGTTCTTAAAGGGCTCAGTATCACAGGAAAAAGCTACAACCAGGACAATTAAACATTCTAGAAGAGACAAAGCTCTGGCTTGCTAATCCTAGCTAACTAGAATTACATTTTAATATCATTAAAATATTATCACAATTTGGTTAAAATTCACCCATTAATATGTTTTTCTTCCCAATGTTAACTTTTTTTAAGAATAGGAAATAAATAAAATAAATAGGAAATACCAAATAAAAAACATTTGATTAGTCCGGAAGACCCTCTAATATCAGAGACCTTATTACATCCATCTTATATGACACGTACCTAGCTTTCTTGGCATTGGGTATTTTAACAGGTGGTCTGATTAATGAAATACTAAAGCTGCTAAAAAAGGACATTCAAACTAGTGGTAGCATTTAAATATTCATTTTGGGAACAACATGCAGTTTATGACCTCACCAACTTAGAATCATTATATATACAGTTGCATTCTCATACTATTCTCTTATATAATCTACATTTGGGCAATGGACAATCCAATGTATAGAATTCTAAAAACAGAGACAGTTGTTCTTCTCTTTCTGTAAGACAATGGGGACCCCACCAAAAACAGCCCTTTTTTGTTTTTCTGTAATGTAATTAAATGTTATTCAAGTAAAGAGTGCTTTCCTCCTCCCAAGGATTTATCTGCCTTCTGTCACTTCCAGAGTTCCCATAAGCATCCCTCCCCTTGGGCTCTGAAACCAGACTGAACTCCTAGTAATAGCCATTCCTAAGAATAGGCATCACTGGCAAACATTTATTAAAGTTCTCCCAGTGCATTACCCTCTTTCTGTTGGACATTACCACAAAACTGCACATTGAAGAACTCAATACAAAACAGCAGCAACAACAGAACAGAAGCCTAATCACCTAAACAACAGTAACTGGGGGGCATTTTCCAGCAGGAGAACCAAGGGCATCACTCTTGTTACCTCTGAGGTGTCCAGGGCCCTATTAGCAACCTGTAAAGGTCACATCTAACTTGGTATTCATAAGCAGGGTGATAATAAGAAAGCTGACAAAACTTTTTTTTTTTAAGGGAGGTTAACAAATTTTAAATGCAAGAGCAAACGACTTTTACCACTTTCTGGGTTAATACAAATTACCAACGCACTTTAGCGAACACAGGAACTGGAGTGTATCAAGGGACCAAAGGTCTAAACAGGCTGGTACATTTTAATCAAATATAAAAAGAGAATAAAACTTCTTTCAAGGGGATAAATAGTCTCACTTAAGTATTATTTCATAATCAAAAGGTGAGATTCAAAGAGGACAGAAAGGCAATTAATAGGGGAGAGTCATTAGTTTATCTCTTTATTCAATTTAGAAATATTTCCAGTGATACATGCTTACTTGCTAGCATGTAAATGGCCTCACCAATGTGTCAAATATTTCTCAAATTTCCCCAGAAAGCTTTCGGCGTAGCTAAACCAATTAAGTTTTTCAGAAATGAAATAATGATCGCCATCCGTAATTGTAAGAAATCACCATTCTCACCATCATTCATGCGGCACTAAAAGACATGGAAGTGAATTTTCTCTCTATAGCCACACACTTGTAAATATATTTCAAAGACGCTTTCATCCTGAAACCTCGCAGACACACGAATACAATGAAAACATCAGCAAACATGAATTATCTTCTCATTAACTTGCATAAAAATACAGAGAAGCAAGTTTTCAGAGTTTTGCGTTTTCCAGGCATGTTGTTCAAAGACTTACAAGTGGAGAAAATATAGGAAATATTTTAAAAATCAAGTTAAAATTACCAGTGGCCTTTGACTTAGAATTAGAAAGTGGATTTTTCTCTCTCCTAAAATATACTTTATGTCTTCTGTGACAGAAAAGCCATAATTATTTTTATTCAAAGGCACTCTAAATGCCTGGGAAGAAGAAAGGAAAGAAGAAAGCAAGTGAGCATAATGCCTCTTCCTGGCATTGATGAATCCTGTGTATGTATTGTTACCTCATTCAAGCTTCACAATAGCCCTAGGGGGTACCTCTGGCAATCTCACAAATGACGGGAATGTGACATAGGGTGCCCCTTTCTCCAAGGGTTCAGTCATTGAACATCAGAGCAAGCACTCAGACTACGGTCTGTTTGTTCATAGATCTAGCATGTTCCTTCTATAACATCCTTGTATTTACTGTTAAGTATGATGTAACAACTAAGGTTTCTTTTTAAGAATCAACTCCATATTAAATAACAGCATTGTCTAAAATAAATTTTGAAATAAAATTTTTTTAAAAGGCTTGACTATAATATGGCAAAGTATGATTTTCTTTGTTTTCTATCCTACTTTGGGTTTGCTGAGCCTCTTAGATATTTAAATTTTTTATTAAAATTTAGGAATTTTTAGGATAAAAGGGTATTTTTTTTTTACCTCATCTCTCTCTCCTTTCTTTGTGGTTCTCTATGTACAGATTTTGAATAGTTTCATATTTTCTCACAGGTCACTATTTTATTTTCTGTTTTTATTATTTTATTTTATTTTATGAAAAGGAGATGAGAACCAAATCATAGCATGATGGAGTCAAAATTCTTGACACTTGAGTTTATGGCCATTACTCCCCCCATGCCCTTTAAAATAAACTGTTTTCTTTCTCTTTTCTTTTCTTGTGCTCCACAAAGGGACTTCTGGTGACAAGCTGGCTTAAGAGCCCTGTGCTGGTGAATCACAAGAAGCTGATTGTATGCACAAGAGTTTCATGGAATCATGAATTTCTGGATGTCAAGGTGTTGGCTGGAAGGAAAGAGATGGGGAAGCAACTGTGGTGTATGATGGGCTTGTATGGGAGAGTAATAAAAAAAGGGAATTTTAATGTGAAAAAGGAGAGATTTTTTTCCCGTCTTTTTTCTTCAGACTGGGTAATTTTTATTGACCTGTCTTCAAGTGCATTGATCCTTCTTTGTACTCTGTCCAATCTCCTTATCCAGTAAATATTTTCATTTCATATAGTATTTTCCACTTCTAGAATTTCCATTTGGCTCTTTTTATAGTTACATTTCTCTTCTGAGATCCCTATATATTCTCTCAGAGTAAACTTCTTTTGCTTTAAGTCTTTAAACATATTTGTAATAGCCACTTTAAAGTCTCTGTCATTAACTCTAGCTCATTAACTCTGGGTAATCCTCATGTGGGTTTCTCTTGACCACTTTTTCCCTGACCATAGGTGAATTTTCCACTTCTTTGTGTTACTAGTAATCTTTTATTGCTCACTGAACATTGTATACATATGTTGTAGAGAATGGGATTTTGTGATCATCTTAATGTAGATTTTTTTCTCCTAATAGGCTGTTAAAAGATTATTGTATGTTCTCTGTATCTGAGTCTGTTTCTGTTTTGTTAGTTTACTTTGTTCATTAGATTCCATGCAGAAGTGAAATGATAAGGTGCAATACTTGTTTTCTCCTGACTGGCTTACTTGGGGTACTGAACACACAATACAACATACTGATGATCTCTTGTAGGATTGTATACCTGAAACCTATATAATTTTATTAGCCAATGTCACCCCAATAAATTCAATAAAAATAATTTTCCT
The DNA here is from genome assembly GCF_021234165.1 of Pteronotus mesoamericanus. Taxonomy (NCBI): domain Eukaryota; kingdom Metazoa; phylum Chordata; class Mammalia; order Chiroptera; family Mormoopidae; genus Pteronotus; species Pteronotus mesoamericanus. Next base: position 9,573,630 of record NW_026555229.1, read on the forward strand.
GACCGACTGGCTCTTGTAGAGCCTTAGCTTTACAGTTTATTGGGATGAGACAGTTTAGATTTTCACTTAGACATCTGCAAAATTCCTTAGTTCTGGTACATGGCCTTTCTTCCTATGGTATGTCCCTTCTGTGTGTTAATGGAAGGATCAAGGAATTTACTAAGGCCTCTCTTACCTGGTCAGAATTCAAACTCTAAACTCTGTTTTTCTTGCAGTAAGAAGCAGCTAAACCCCATTTCAGCCCTTTTAGTCTGAAAGCTGTTTCTATCTGCTGGTTCCTTAGAATTCAGGGATCAGCATGCATTAGATAAAGATTTTGATTCTCCCATCTCTGCGGCTCCTTCATTTCTGAGATATCTCCAGAATCACTAACTTCTTTGGACACCTCATATTCTATCCACTGAAAACTTAAACGGAGCAGGCCTCTGAGGTCCAGTCCACCCTGTGCCCCAGGAAGGGGGCGGGCCCTCAGGGGAAACTATAAACTGAGACCTCACCCCGTTCAGCTTCTTTCTTTCATGAGTTAAACCCCCTTCAGATTCTGCCTGTAGCTGATCCCCTCCAATGTCTTCAAGCCATTTCATATTTCCTTCTGAGTTTATAATTATTATCTACAGAAGGGCTAATCCAATACCAGCTAGTCCTCTCACGCCCTACAGCTTATTCTTAAAAACAGAAATCTTTGTTCACATGTGCTACATGATTTTTAAAATTCTATTTTAAACACTCTTTTAAGGTGATTATTAGTATTATTACAAAATCACCTGCTTACTTATGTTCTATAATGCTTTTTTTTTTTTTTTTTTTTTTTGTTCCAGGTGGATTCCTTCAGGTCCAACTTCAACAAAAAGTGATAAGAACAGAAATATACTGACACTGTTAGAGTAAGGCCATTTTACCAAATGCATCCTCCTTTTCTCTCACTGTATTATAGAAGAATGTGGGAAGCTATCAATCTGCCACCTCTTCCCATGCTTGGTGAATTTCTGAATCATGTTCAATTAAGTCATCAAAAGAAGTAATGGGAAAAGCAGAAGTGGACTTCTATCTTACATGTCAACACTGTAAAGAACCTTTATTCTATAAAACAAGAATCACATGACACCCACATTAACAAGGGGGAAAGAGATATATCTATACATGCCCAAAATCTAACAAAGGAAGGTGGTGGATGAAAAATACATTATCTCTGCTTACCACTGGCTAAGGTAAGGCGGCTTAGTACAGCCTCAGGCCAAAGGATGGAGAATTAATGTCAATCCCTCAGCTGGACTTCTCTGTATCCAAGAAAATCTATCTACTACTAGAGAGAAACCCATTTCTAGGAAGCCACTTTGTTGAAAAGTAGGTAATCATTTTGATTTTTTTTATTTTAGAATTCTCTGCAAGAGGGCAGCCTTTTAAGAGTAAAGTAGGGCAACTCCAGGAAGCTTTTGACTGCTTTTCCAGAATTATACACTTGCGTGATGCCGGGGTATCAGTAGAGAAGGAAAAACACATTAATATTTAGCACTCATATAGCAGTATAAATGCTTGCAATGCTCTACAATAAATAAATCCAAGCCTCAAAATGTGCCTTTTTAACACAACTGTAACACAGAAGTATCTTTGGACTTTGCAAGAACGTCCCAGGGGAAACAGCCAGAAATCCCATCATGTGAAGAAGCTACAGTATACTGAGCAAAGCAGAAGAGACTAATCTATAAAACACAATCTTGTACTATTGAAACAAGGATCAAAGGTCCCTAGGAGGGGCTTTTTTCCCCCCCCTGTAATTTAAATGTTAGAATATTACAAGTGCCTTCCCTAAAACCACCCTTCAGGCTGTCTATCTCCCTTGGCAGTATCCTCATTCTGTCAAGTTCACTAATAGTAAATAACCTGGATGTATGGGGAGTTAACTCTCTCGTACTCCTCTCTACTGTCCATCTTCAGGCCTGGTCTGCTCCTTGTCCCCTTTCAGCAGGACATTGCTGACAACTTAAAGCTCTTGATTCAGTTTCCCAGCAGGGCTTTTACCCACTATCCACCACCGCTGTTCTCTCTCCATTATCACATGAACCTGCAAATTAAAGCAATAGGTACTGGGATGCCTTCGCTAATAATAATCCCTTCTAAAGCACATTTTCTCTTTACATGAACCTACTGCCTTAATTCAGCTTCATCCACCTTGCTGTTATTAGTAAGGGCCATTTATCGAACAGGCATAAAAAGGGCACTTTGTCAAAAATACTCCTACAGTGAAGATCATCTGCTCAGGAGCAAATATTTCAATATAATAGACATGAGTTTCTGTAGATCCCTTCAAACCTAACACACCTTATCTAGTCAAGCAAGTTTTTGTCCTACTCTGAAAATTCAAATCCTTCTAACACATGAAACAGCTTTGGAAGTCTACTTCGCATTTCAAATTGTTCTTTCTTCAGAATGAATGCTGTTACCAATGTCACAGTGTAGGACAGTACAAACCACAAAGGCAAATGGGGACCAAATAGTTGCAATTAAAAATAACAGGATTTAAGGAGGCTGGACGGACCCTAAGCCTTCATTTGCCATTTTCCATTTTTCTCTATATCTTATTCATTTTGCATGCATGCACACAGTTAATGTAATAGGTTTACATTAAAAAGACTGTCAGCAAATTCATACTTAAAATAGACAAACACAACAATTAAAAATGCAGAAATGATTATAATTCCACTGAAAGAGTTCATAATTTAAAGATATTCATAGGCATTTCTTTTAATTGAGCCATATTACCCTTTTGCAAAGTGAATAATAACATTTTAATTTGTACTTTTCACAGTTGTAGCTGTTAACAAAATAGGTTTTCTTAAAGGGAGCCTCATCCATAGGCACCGATTACTGAGCTCAGTTATTCTATATCATGTTGAACATAAAGCTGTCACCTTTTCACCTGTTCAGTATTCCAGGAGCCTAACTAATCTGACTTATGCTTATGTTAAGCCATTTGTCAAACACCAGCTACAACATAGCACTTTATGTCCCATTGCCTTTGACTTACATTTTATATTAGACAAGTAAGGCCCTTGGGATACAAGAGAGCTCCCCCCCACCCCACCAATGCCTACTCAGCATGTGTTCTAGAAGTCAGAGTGTTATTTTAGCTTTCCCGTTTCCTGCTTGCAGAAGGCAAATGGCTCAATAATTCTCACCACAGTGATGTGCCTGACAAGCTGGATGGGGAACTGACAGGCTCATCCTGGCCTTTTCAGTCCTCAAATACATGAAACCCAAACCTGAAACAATGAGCACACGGGTTTAGCTGGATTTAACTGGTGAGTTGGGCTGAAATGTTTCGAAATGCACAGGTCTTATTTGTAGGGTGCAATTCCAACTTGAAAATTGATTTTCTCTGAACAGATCTTCTCTGTGCAAGTTCTCAACTTATGCCTTCCAGCTTTACTGACAAAAGTAGTTATGCCTTTCGGAACAAAGTCAACAGTTCCAGAGGAAAGTGATCCAGGATTTTCAGCCTTGAACATCACTAATAATTATCTGTCTTTGATTAAAAAATCATTAGCCTTGGAGCAGAGCTCTATTTGAACTCCATCATGTCACTGTACACACTAGAACGAGTAAGGGGAAACGAATACACAAGGAGACAGAGAACAAAAGAAGAGAAAGATGGAGGGAAAGAGAGGAGACAAGAAAAAGACAGCATGGCACTGAGGTTGCATAAAGTCATTTTTGCATTTTCCTCTGTAGCTTCATTTTAAAGCTATGCAAACGTCTCATTAATTTCTACATTTAGAATCTGATTCTGATGGTAAAAGTAAATTACTCTTTTGGGCCTTGTTATCTCCACTTCCACCAGTGACAGATCTGAAAGAGATGAAATATGTTATGCAATTAAATACTGTATGTCATAATGTGACTCAGTGTGTATACTGTCTCAATAACTTAGAGTGAGGAGAGGTACAGGAAATAAAAAGGGAAGGACAGAGTAATCATTCCAGGGCCACAATGCACAGGCTGTTGGAGGCTTGTTTGTGCTTTGCTTCCTGGTACATCTCTGAAGAACAAGAGGCTGCATGGGCTTAAAAGCATAGGCACTGACAAAAGAGCCCCTGGCTGCCAGAATATTTCCCCAACACTCACCATGTTCAGACTTCCTCTCCCGCTCATGATAATGAGGAACTGCAGTGGTCTTCTGTATAGACTCAAGCCAGGAAAATAAAGGCCAATTTTAGACTTAGTTGAAATGGATGGTCATAGAGTGAAAAATATACATTTACCAGAGCTTTTTCTAAGTTGGGGAAACTATAGAGGTTTCTAATGATGTGCATGGCAGGGCTTTCTTGTCAAATCTAAGAGTTGGTTAATTTCTTACAGGCCTTTCATGACAGTTCTAAATACGATTTCCTGGGCCGAGATTCTAAGCAACTGTTCAGTTTCCCAATGGGGCTGAAAACTCCTTCCATGCAGCTCTTTTCGGGAGGTCTTCCTGCATGGGCTCTGAGAGTAGGATCGCTCGCTTGCTTTGGTTTGTGACACCAAAACTTCACATCAAGTTCCACCTGGTAATTTTGATTCTAGCTGAGTGAAATCTACACTCACAATATAACCCTCAAAGCATCCCTATTACTATTTTTCACTTCCATTTCAAAGATAGGAAATTGAGGCTCCAATAAATAAAGGATTTAACTACTAAAGATGTAAGGCAAATCTGAGGGCTGAACTTTCCAATAAAATCTTTGACACAAGGAGGCGTGCAAGGGACTCCTTTAAAAAAATTCCTTAAAGCTGAAAACTAGAAAATATTTTTGTTCATTCTGGACAAATACATATGCACCAACATGGCATGGTATCATGTCCCAATGTTCACAGTTGAAACTATTAGCACTATATTTGTATGTATATATAAGAAAAAATGTTTTTAGTTTCGGTTTGCAGGCCGGCGCTCAATCCACTGAGCCACACCAGCCAGGGCTTGTTTTTAGAAGTTAATAATCAACGACATAAATTTAAGTCACCCATGAATGTGATATGAAAAGGGGGGAATAGGATATATAAAAGGGAACATTAGAAAACAAAAAATTTTAAATCTATGATCCTGAAAAGAAAAATAAACCGATTTGCTATTAATATAAGCCTATTAAAACTGTAATTAAGTCTAGGCCCAAGAAGTATCAGAGAACCTGTATGATACTGAAATTCCTCTACCTACCAAACTCATTTTTTTGAGGTTAGCTCTTAATGAACACATGACAAATATCCTTAGGAAATATGCTGAATGACTTAAAAAAATAGGAGTCAGGGAAAAATAATATAATCAGGTATCTGTTTCTCTATCGGTATGTTACTGTAAGTAACTGGGGGATAAAAAATATGATTATATCATATAAATAGCAAATAAAGATTATACAGATGCAGTTATAGCAACCGACCCATATTTATCCCAGCACACACTTTGGGAAAAGATTCTGAAACCAGTTTTCTTGGAAAATTTTATCAATTTAAATAGTGATTTTGATTTTAGCAACTGATCAAAACTATTTTGGACAGAACTATATACCACTGAGCTCTGTTTTGCCCTGAAGTAAAAGTAATAGTTCAGATTCAGTTTAAAGTTTGCTGGCAAATATGCTCTTTAGCATTACCTGGATATGAAAATACCGGTGAAGGTTTAACCAGTTAGGATTGAACATTCTCACATGGTAATGACTACTTTTGAGGAGGAGGGTGAAGTGAAGACACAATCCCTCAGTGACAGCAATCTGGCTAAGAATTGATAGATACCCTAGAGGCAGCCCCAAAATGAGTGTTACTTCCCCTCCATACTTTGTGCACAGAAAGCAAAGTGAACTCGCCGGTCTATGTCATAAAAATCAAACGGAAATACTGTCAGTAGAATCATCGTTAGTTGTCACTAAGATTAGGAACAAAACACACGTGAGTGGTGGGTGGATATTAAGAACTAAAAAGTGAAGTCAGAATAACAGAGAGAAGAAGAGTGACCTTAGGAATGAATTAGGAATTAAATCTTGGGGTCATGCACCTGTCTGGGTGGGTAGGAAAACGAATGGAATCCATTTATTAAGATGTATTGTTTCCGCTACGTTCTGGCGAGGATCACTGCAGATGAAGTGAATGCCAGGTTATCCTGTAAACTGGACCGATGCCTGTGCAGTCTTGGAACTTTGTCTTTGCTTTGCCAGGTGAAGCATGGTAATACAAATTATCTGAAGTGTTGCTTTCCTGGAGCATTACAGTGCTCACTAACACTGTCCCCAAAGCTTCCGTCATGGTAGAAGTAGTAGTTGAAGCAGCAATAGTACTCACAGCAGCATCAACAGTGATAACAACACAATATTAAAGATAACTTTATTTTGTTAAAATATTTTATTTATCTTTAGAGAAAGAGGGAGGGAGTGAGAAAGAGAAGGAGAAAAACATTGATCTGTTGCCTCTCTCACACATCCCCAGCTGGGGACCTGGCCCACAACCCAAGTATGTGCTCTGACTGGGAATCAAACCTGTGACCTTTTGGTGTGCAGGCCGGTGCTCAGTCTACTGAGCCATACCAGCTAGGGGAATGGTAATTGTCAAAAAAGAGTAAAACCATGACTCTCATACAGATATAAAATGAACACAGGTTAAAGATTTCTTTTTTTTTTTTAACTCGTAATAAGGAAAACTGCAAGATGTTACAACTGGTCAAAGGAGAAATCCAAAACAGAACCAGTTTATATGGATTAAAAGAATGTTGAATCAAATGTGCAAACGGAGGCAAAACAAACAAAAAAAAAAACTGCCTCCAGAGGACTTGGGGAGTCATTACAACCTTCACAGGTTGGGGCATAATTTGCTTGTCTGCAGACAAAAATTATTTTTCATTGCTATCATTTACATACAATTTAAGGAATTATAAAATAGCGCTCATAGAATCAGAATCCAATAACTACCAGAAGGGTGTGCTATAGGCAATGTTTAGTTTATCACTGGGGCACAGCTTTTTCCCTAAAACAGTAAATGATGTGCACTAAAACTGGACATCCAGAATTTCACACTAAATCTCATGCGAAACTTCTCTCGGGCATCGCCCCAACCACCACCCACCTTTCTTTGCACCCACAAACCATAATCATATTGTTTGCTGAGCTACCATTTTCCCATGTGCAGATGAGGCATACCTACGACATAACAGCCCAGAAGCGATGAGGGGATCATTCTGCATGATCTGACCACAGCCTGTCACCTACACGATGCTGAAACTCTTGGGGAAGACGATAAAGCCCAATTTATAAGGAACTTACACTCTGTGTCTCTAACACTCAGGGAACCTTGCCCAGTGCCCATATGGCAGTTATAAAGGAATATCCATGATGTTTTCTAAAAATGAAAGGAAACATGTTTAACATCACAGGAGAAGCATATGGGACTCCATTTCCATTGCTATTTTTTTTTTTGGATTTTCTTTTCATTTAGGAAAAAGGAAAGAGTAGGAGGAATGCATAACAATTTTTTACATCCTCTTTTCCTTTATAAAGCCATATCATAATAGCCCAGTGCCTTTAAATTGATGGGTATAGTATTGCCACCACAAAGCTGGTACCACATAAAATAGTCACCTGGTATTCTTTGTCCCAGTAGCAGTAACTACCCTGTGGGCGAGACCTCTGCATTACTCTTTCTTTATTTAGGAGTGCCTGGCACACAGTAGGTATGTTATGAATGCTCATTGAACTCGGCCTTCACCGTGTTCTCAGTCTCCATCTTGAGCCGCCACTGTGTGCCCGCCCTCGCTGCTTCCCAGTCCCGCTCGCGCTTCTGGATTTCCGACTCATGCTCCACGCCTGCAGCTGGGCCATGCTCCTAGGCTCTCTGAAGATGACCCATGGCTTTTCTCTTTGATTCTAGTGGACTATGCCAGTGTGGACATGCTGCCACAGCCCAATCCCCCAGCTCAGCCCACAGTAAAATATCTGTCCAGCTCATCTCACTCCCAAGCACTTTACACTCATGCAAACAGGGGCATGTTCCACATCACCTAAAGGAAAAATCAGAAAGTTTCCAAAGGACATCAAACGTCAGACAAATGCATGCTATTGTACTAATGGCTTTTTCTAAATGTCTACATGTGCACTGTGGCTGAAAGTGTGAGAATGTGACTTCATCATTTTGGCAGTAAAAACCTGTAAGTAAGTTTAAAGCTGTACTTCTGTTTGGTGAAATACTTCTCTCCACCACAGTTAGGAGCACCCTTTTTCCTCTGCTTCCCAAGACCCCTTTCTCAGCTGCAAGGGTAGGTGGAGGAAAAAGAAAGAACTTGGCATTGGCCACCATTTATTCTGGTTACTTCTCAGAGATTAGTGGATACCTTCACTGCCTGCTTTAATTTAGGAGGAGACATCACTTACATGCAACAGATGAGCAGCTTCACAGATAAAAATAAGATTAAAAACAGTTGCCAGAGATAATCTGTGTGAAGGAAAAAACACTCTTTAATGGCTATTCAGTTGGAAATTGTTTTTTTTTAATATGTAAGAGATATTCAGAATGTTCACAATGAAAAATGCCTCAACTTTTTTAAGTATAAGAAACCACCTTGAGGGGCATCTAGATTTCTAATGAAGAAAGGTGATACAGTTTGTATTAAGAATCTTGGATTGATTTTAAACAGTGCTTTGTACTGGGTCTGCTGAAGCATCTGTCCAGCTTGGTATCCTGTGAAAATTTGTTATTTTCTAGGTAGACATTCTTATAGAGTATTGCCTTTAAAATCAGATTGTCTCTTCTATATTGAAAGCATTTTTATGTTTTCTAATTTAAAAATTAACATTTTCTTACAGATATTGTGCAATAAAGCTGAAGTAGGACATGTGGTTTTTGAAAATGCTTTAACAGCTAATGAAATTTTACATTTGTAAAATTAATATCTGGTACCGGTACAAAATAGTTTAAAGTTATATATTAAAAAGCTTTCAAAAAAGTAAAAGAACAGAAGCCTCCTTGTATAGACCCTCCTTGTATCGATGATGTTAAGAATCACAATTTCAGAAGCACACATCCACACAAGCTCATGCCCACTGCCTCGACGGGACTTGTTAGTTAGCCTTGTAATTAGCATATGCTTGAATTCAGGCGTGTAGAAGGTTCGGTGCAAAACATCAGCTACAAGCAGCAGCTCTGCTTCTGAAAACCAATGCCTTGCAGGGTCAACACAATAGCAATGTAAGTAAGGCTGACACGGTTACCTGAACTCCTGAGGTCACTCGCGTCATCCTTTCTTGTCATCAGGATTTCCAACCTCTGGCTTCTTTCATGTCTTTAATGTTCAATTAAGAAACACATTCTGTTTTTGCTAGGGGGCCTGGGTAGGGGCGGGGTGAAGGAGCAATTGAGCGCAATTTCATCTCAGGCTCCTTTTATTTTTAAAAGTGCACTTTAATATGACAGCCAGTCTAAAACTACTTTTAAAGGCTGATGAATTGACTTGGAATAAAAATACACTGTATTAGATACTTTCAGATATACTGTTAAAGTGAAACAGCTATTATCTTTTTTACATTAAGAGAAGGGCACCATGCCATCCTCTTTCATTTCTCCAGTAGATCAAATTGAATTATTCATCAGCACTAAATGTTTCCAAACTCCCTGCCCCCCAACCCACCATTACCTCATTTTAAACAATGAGCTGTTTCATCTCTTCTAAAAATAACCTCTCTGATACATTGAGCTCCCAAAGTTTTGGACTTCCCAAAAATTAATTCCTGTGGTTAGTAAAGCTAACAGTCTCTAGAGTAGAATCAGACAGTAAAGACAATAAATGAGCAATTAAAAAGCAGCTCCTTCTATGGTTTTTCAGTTCTCCCATTTGTCACTGATTGTAGAACCTTAGTGCTGAGTAATTCTCGGGACCTGAGGTTGGCAAGGGATGGCTCTGAAGTAAAATCTTAAGATACAACTATAATAAAACTTCTAAAGCTCTACCTTTGGTCAAATGAAGGCAGGTCCTCCAATGACTTCCCAAGAGCCTGTGTCAACTGACAGCTTTAGGTTTACATTATTCAGGTTTAATGGAAACACACACACAATGCCCAGCACCTTCTGACCAGTAAATATTCATGTATACACAGGTCTCATTAAACATGCACACACCATCATGCACACATATGCTGCCAAACACACCTACATACTAGTCAAGTACATGTACTGTCACATGCACACATACACACAAATAAACACACACACATCCCATTATACACACAGCCATTTCCCAGCATACACGCATATACTTCTAAACATACACAGACACTATCCCACACACAGACACTGGTACACACACACACACACACACACACACACACACTGCCAAACACACAAACATATCCCATAAAATACACATATACACATGCATATGCATTCAAACACACACACACACACACACACACACACACACCAGCACACACATACGTATAGGCCGACCTAATTTCCCTTCTCTCAGATCAGATCTCCAGGCACCAGGGCCTGTACTTCAGAGGGAGTCCCACCTTTTCTGTCTTCTGAGATTGTTCAGCACCTGCTGTGTCCTGTTTCATTAAAGGAGCTCATCACAGCCACATCAGGAAGTGAAAATGCATTGTTTCTATTACCATTTATGGCACCATTTGTTTCATTTAAGAAAACGTGTTTAGTCCCCAGTCTTCAATTACACCGCACACACAGGAATCCGAAGCTCAGGGTACATATATTTTCTCCCATCCCTGCACTCTGTCAAGAGAAAAATCACTCTGAGTTGACTTCCAAGACAGACTGTTTCCATTTGCAGCAGCAGCAGCAGTTCAGCTCCTCCAAACAGGAACTTACCTCCCAAGATTTCTGTGCCATTCTTGTTTCCAGACCAGGCAGTAGTAGTCTCAAGACTATACCTCTTTAACTCAGGCCTTACAAAGTCAGCCAAGGGCTGAGCTCAAATTTTACTTCTGCCTGATGGGAATGGGATTTCTCAAGTATAACAAGATAGGGGAAATTATATTATCTTAACAATTGACACCAGATTGCCCTTAAGGAGAAGACAGACATTGCGTAGAACTGGATCAGGATCCTAATTAGTTTTTGTTTTGTTTTGTTTCTATTTGTTTGTTTTGGAGAAAGGTCTCAGAGGATGCCTGCTGGGCCATAGGACAGAAAGACTGGAGTTTCTGCAAACAGTTTAGGGAGGGACGGGTGAGGAAGAGAGATGGGGGAAGAAGAGGGAAAAGAGAAGCCACACCAGAGTCCTGGTAGAAACATGCGCTCCCTCCTGGTCACTCCTGTCTCCCCACGCCCTGCCAGATCTTCAATGAAGTTTACAAAGTTCACAGAGATTTGAAATAAGTGACTTTTTAAAAGTCATAGGAGGCAGAGAAAAAATTGTGTTTTATGTGTTTTGCACACCTGGGAATCCTCACCTCCCCCAAGAACTGACAGAAACCCAGGGAAGGTCCTCACCTGTAAAAGTCAGTTTTGCCTCAAGCTTGAATTTCAGTTAAGCCTCAAGCTAATAACGGGCTTTCCCACAGAGGGCATGTAAATTAGATCGTGCAGGCCATTTTGAATGAATACGTGCGAATTAATAAGTGATGCTCACATGCTTTTAACGCACTATTCTCAGTCCTGTGCTTGCTTCCCATGGAATAAAGGACAGAGTCCTGTCCTCAAAGAGTTTATAATCAGAGGGGGAATAAGATCAGGACACAAGTAGTTGTAATATGAAGCAGAATAGGAACTATGGGAACACAAATCAGGAATAAGGATTGATTCTGGTTGGGGAAAGGCAGGAAAAGGAGACTAGTGATCATTTTGAGGGATTCTAGAAAAAAAAAGATACTTTTAGAAACAAAAATAGTGGCAGGTGAGGAAAAGATTATTTTATTATATTTCTTGTATAACTATATCAACATCTCCCATATTTGACTAAAGGATAATTAGAATGTCTTATCCTCCACAGTGCCTTACATATAGTCATTCCTTAAAATCAATGTTTAATTGAATCCTAGGCTAAGGTTCAGCATAAATAGAAGCAGAGAAGCAGGAAGAAGCAAGGTGGAGACAGGAAATTTCAAAAGTCTTCTTTGTCCGGAATTCAAGATGTGTAAGGTAGAAAACCGCATGAAAATGTGGTAACGTTAGATGTCTATGTGTCTTGGTGGCCAGACGGAGAGGTATCCGAAGTGCAGCTCCGTTGTTTTCTTTAGGCAATGAGGAGTGAGACAGGAGAGTCTTGGTCAGGAAAACACGGCACAGGCCACATTTCTGACCAGGTGCTCCAATGTCATATGCGGAACAGAGCCGGGACCAGTTTGTTGATAGGAAGCCCGGTGAAGCCATTTCACAGGTTAGCTAAAAGCAAAGCCATGAAGTTTCTCTGGGGTTGCAGTAAGAGAAATGAAAAGAACTGGGACAATGGAAGAGGGAGAATCAGGGTGTTTGTAAGCAGGATCTTTCTTCAGGTCAGTTTAACAACTGTTTGTTGAGCACCTACTGCATGCCCTGGCCAAGGGAGGTAATCTTAGGTCTAAAAGGATTCGTGCCACACTGCTATCCATTGGTTATAATGGAGATTTGAGTTGAAAAAATAAGGAATAAAATCACTGAAATCTTTCCCACATATAATTTCTCTTGATGTCTCACTTTTATGACTTTGAAGGAATAAATCCCAAGACATGCGATTTTTCAAAATGTGTTACACAGAAAATGAACACAGCAAAGATCACTGGATTTGTATGCCAAATCAGAGGGGGAAAAATACAGCCCTGAGAGAATTAAAAATCATTTTTTGATCATTAAAGCAAGCCCAGGGGCACCACCACAAAAGGTGTTAAGCTATTAGCTGGTGCTTTCGAATACAGCCCCAAGTAATAAAGCCATGTTTCAATTTAAAATGTTACATTTTTTTCATGCTTCTCATTAAGCAAAACTCTTATCTCTCCCAATAATTCTAAATTAGTAAGGTCAGACTATCTTGGAACTAAAAAATAATTATGGAGTGAGTGAATCTTCCCAGTCGTCTTTAATTACTGTGAGACCCAGGCCCTGGGAAAGCTCCTACCTGAGACTAATTTAGGAAGCTTTGAGAAAGTCCCTCTTTGGGGCTATTAGATGCTATCTGTCTCCCAGTGTGTAACTCCTTCCAGCCCACATACTGAAGCAGAGACTGTAGCTAATGAGTCCTCATTTCCACAGCTGCAAAAACCTGGGAGAATTTAACAAAACAGTCCAACTTCCCTGAACATGCTGTAGCACAGAGACTGTATGTATATTGCAGTTGCCTACATACAAACTGAGATAATTATCTCAACAAATCCAGGCTGAATTCTGTACAGGGAACTCATCTGTACCTATCCAGAATTCAACCAGCAGTTTCCACTATTGTCTCTTCATCACTTAACACCTCGGATTTTTTAACCCTAGCAGAAAGAATATAGGTTATTTTTAAACAAAAGTGTAATGATGGTGCCAGAAGACCTTTGTCCCACTATGGGCTGACGTGCATCCTTCAGGGTGAGGGGGCTGCCATTCTGACAGAAATCCGCTTAGAGCTGTATCACTCAGCCCACTTAATGCTATAAAAAATTGTTCAACACAAGGTACCTAGCTACATAGATTAAATAGTTGCACCCTTGCATTCCTCCAGTGGAGCAACAATATAAGAACATACGTGTTCATGTAAAGCTAAAGTGTGTATCTATACAAATACATATATAGATATATATGTATAAACATACCTATCGATCAATTATCAATATATCCATCTCCTAGAGACCTGCTTCCTGATAGTAATCATTTAAATAAATAAATGCCCAAGGGAGAAAATTAGCTCCAATACTGGCCTGGTGTTTCTTCCAGATCTAAAATTCTAGCCATAAAAATGTGTATTAACTGCACTGTAATCCTCAGGGTAACAATGTTACCAGCAGTATGGGTGTCAGTGAATGGGGGCCATGGCCTCCTGCGAGGGAGGGAGGCCCCCTCTCAGAGGAGACCCTACCTCTGGCACAGGGCCACTGTACCTCTCATTATAAAATCATCAATATAGATATTTGGGAGGAAGGGAGAGGGGCAGGAAGGAAGAGGTAGGATGAAGGGGGAGGAAGGAAGGAAAAAGGGAGAGGAAGGAAAGTATTATGACTAGAAATTCACAGCTCAAAGCAGTCCATATAACTGGAGTTAGTAGTTCAGTGTTGTATACTACTTGAAAGTTGGTGAGAAGAGCTCTTCAGCATTCTCACCATATACACAGAAAGAGTATTCAAGGTTTGCTTCGTATATATGTAAAATTTTAGTGATCTCTGCTTTATCTACCTTTTTTGATTAACCACTTAATTTGTCCTGATTATGTCAGGTAAGGAAGTTGTTACCTGAAATACCATGTTTTGGGTGCCTGTTATGTGCCAAGACCTCTGCGAAATTCTTAACGTATAATCATCTCATTTAATCATCTCATGCAAGAACCTTATGGGGTGTTCTTTCATTCAGCAAAATGTACTAGTCACCTATTTTGTGCCTAACACTGTTCCAGGTAAACAAACAATGATTTCCTATTTGGTTCACTTGTTTTTTATTTACACAACACAAACTCTTGAGGGTCTCTATCAGGTTTTTTTTTGTTTTGTTTTTTTAAAATATATACAATCCAGCATAACAAAAAATCATCCACTGGTGTGGATGTTGAGAAACAAATAATAAGAAAAACTGTAAAATGCCATGGCCCTTGTCAAAGCCATTTCCGAAATGTGTCTAAGTAGTCTTTGTATTGTGCATGGAGTGGCACCACTTTTTAGGATGCCATCTTCTATTAAAACTGTGTGAGATAAAGCCGTGTATACTGTTAGCCATGTATACTGTTCACTGGATTCCAGATGTTTTTGAATTGTTCGGGCAGTGAGTTCCAATTTTTGATTTTTCATTGAAGTCCTTCAGCTCTTCTGATCAATGCAAGGTACAAGCGTGATTGTTGCAAATGAGACAAGAAATCACTACTTTTATTTGTTTCTCTCTAAAATAGCATACAGTTGCAACAAGATTCTTGTGCATCTTGTTGAAGTTTTTAGTAAGCAGAACACGCTCAATTTGGCAATGCGGGGAACAATGTTATTAAGCTTACAACTACAGGCAAAGTGACTAGAATTAAATGGAAATTTGAAGTTTGTTCTCAAGATGCAAAACAAAATAAGATTTTCTATTTTGAAACGTTAACTGAGTCATTGAGAAAAGTACTGAAATATACAAGATCTGAAGAACAAAACTGAAAATATCTCAACCTTGTAGTACATTTTTCTAACAAACAAAAATTTAAACTTACTGAAAAACTTATTTTTTTTTACTTCCTTTAATTTGGACTTTTACCTATTGAGAAATAAAAATAAATTATTCAATGATGGTTGTGATTCAACTCCTTCAATGAATTCAACTGGAAAGGACATCAGTGGAAAAGTCAAAGTAAATCTTGAGATTGAGATGTGAGCTGTGGAAAAATGTTTATAATGTATAACTACTTATCGATGGGAGCCAGTATATTCTCATTTCTGAAAAGCTAAACCAACATAAACAAACATATTTCGAAAAGTAGTAATAGTCATCCATATCATCTATTTTCAAATTTTTGTTCATCAAAATAACCTTGTGTTTGAAGTTATGGAATTTATAAGTATATATGAATCTGAATTTATAAATTAATTAAATGAAAGCCTTTTTACATCTTTTTGGAAGGGTCGAGTAAGGGAGGTTCCACAAAAGGTTGCATTTATAAAATAGGTTCCCAGCTAAACATGTTGGAAAACCCACTGAGCCAGAAACATGTCCACACAGCTGCTCTGCAGGACAAAAGAGGGAAGAAAACCCCAGCACACTTGATCGCACCCCACTGATCAGAGGCCTCCTTGCTTACTCACAAAGCAGAGCACCCCCCTCTTTTCTCTTAATGACTCTTGAAAAGAAAATGCCACTCTGCCAAATATCCTGCGTCGGTGAATATTCATCACTCAGCTCACCTCTCCTGCAGGTGTGTTGATCCACAGCTCTGTGATGTCAAGTACTGCGGCTGATAGCGCCTAGCAGTCCCTTCCTAGCCACCACGCACAAAAACATGCCCAAACTTGGGAAATCCTCCAAGCTCAAGAAAGCTGAGTAAGAACAGATGGAATAAGGAGGCTAACGTTAGGGCTCGGGTACTTCAGGGAGGGCTTACATCTCTGAATATGTCAGCCCTCTCTTCCCTTTCTTAAGGCTGAGTTCAAAGCTCTGATGGTCAAAATGAGCTAGGGCAGCCTATGGACAGAGCCATAACGCCATTGCTCTTTCCCCCACTGTAGCGTGCAGATAATTTTAGCTTCTCTTGCATTGGAGCTTTCAAATCAGATATTCCCGACAGAGACAGGAACACAATGAGTTTTCACACACCCCACCAGAAAATGCATAAGTCAACGGAGCCATATGGAGCTGAGACGTTATTCCGTGACACACTGTAAGATCTGCCTAGAGTGACAGGGGCAATTCCCACACGTTGGGCTGAGCAGAGGAACCTTGGGAGGGAAGAAAAAGTAACTCTGTTCTAATCACCAACTAACGCAAACCAATGCCCAGGGAAGAGCAGTTCCTTTTGTTCACCTCTCCACTTTTTTGGCCATTGACAGAATGGAGTCCCCATCTTCGATCTGTGTTAGTTCCATTCCCACTCTTACAGAGCATCACCCACAAGGAGAAAAACATTCCAGTTCCTATTTCTCAAACCGCTTTTCACTCCTCATTCAAACGATGCCTCCTGCAGAAAGAACGTGCTAATTGGAAGTCTGAGAGGCAACAAAAAGATGGAACTCACCAAGAGCAGCTGATAAGAAACAAGACTGTTGTCATGAAAGAGAGAAAAGTGTGTTCTTGTCTTCTTAACCATCAATGCAATCCTCAAACAGTTGCAATTGCTGTCTCTCTCCCCTCCCACCCCACCATGTACCTACCTCTCAATTTCTCCCCCAAATATTGTAGCCTTGCTTCTGCCCTGCAAGCAGTCTGATAATCACTCCTTTAGATGTTATGTGGACTCTTAACCAATTTGTATAAGCACAAGGTTTACCTTGCAGCTAGCCACCACCTCTTGAATAAACCCATTCTCTGGAGATCTTGGCAAGTCCCCTCTTAGAAACCCGATCCGCTCAAGTGTTTAGAGATTTGTTGGATAATCCAAAGAGATACAAGAGAGCACACAACAGAATGTTCCACCTTCTCCCTATACAACTCCCACTTAGTAATTTTTGACAACCTACACACCAAAAGTCATTTCCTGTAGGATGGGTTCTTTCTTCCCAGCCTCTTGTAGGGTATGCCACAGAGAAGCTGTTAATTTACTACACCTGGGGTATTTTAGGTTGGAAAAGCAGATCAGCCAAAACATTGTGATGTCACTATTTTATCTTTACAATGATCAGCAAGATAAGAAACCCTTACTTCAAAGAGGAAAAATAAAATCATAAAATATATTGAATGCTGTTTTTTTTTGTTTTTGGTTTTGGTTTTGTTTTTGCTAATGTTTAACATCAGAAGCAATCGCCTGAGGATGACATGCTCACCATGTGGATTTGGCCAAGCAACAGACCACTAAGAACTTGCCCCTGCCCCTTCCAGGCTGAGTTGCTTGTTCCTCTTCCATGATTCCTGAATACCTTTTCACGTCTCTGCCATTAGGTGTCAATGTGTTTAATTTCCTCCCTTGATTGAGCAGGGAAACAGCATTCACTTCCATATCCTCAAGAGCTTGCAGAGTACCTAGTACATAGTAGGTAGCTAATTAATGTTCAATTAAAGAACAAAAAAATTGACTAAGTACTGCCCAATAGCACCTGGTGGGCTCCCTTCACAAAACTCAACTACTTCTACTTTTGCCTTAAGTAGTTTTGGAGAAGAGCAAGGAATCAAACTTGGGTGGCATTTAACCCAAAGCACAGACCTCATTGAAATTCAACAAGCAGCCTTGCAGAAGTTAAAGTAAATGGCATGAAAAGGTTTCAGATCTAGCCAGGGACTCCACAGAGCACTGGGATGAACCTGCCACCAAGAGGAAGGTAATTAGTTATGAGGTAACTGCAAATCACAGGTAACCAGCAGGAGACTCACTCTTACTTTGGATGAGCTAATAAGGTCATTACCTATCCATACTTTATTTCATTGCTATCCTCTTTCTTCCTGCGTTAGCACTAGGGTTAACATTAATAATGGGCTGTCCGCATATTTACACACTGTAATTAAGCCTAGGTGAAACCTAAAGAGGTCTTTAGGGATATTTATTAGCACGCAGAACCGTCTCAGCTTGCGGGCTACCTTTGGCCAGCAGTTGAAAGAGAGGATTCAATAAAACATTGACTGCAATGACACTGAATTCCCTCCTGGCCTCCTCCTGCCCACCTGCATGCCTTCCCCATGCTGCAAGGATGGAGGTCCACATTGCTGAGGATTTTTGTTTCTAATGAGCTTATCGGGGTTCAAGTCTATACAAATGTGTATCCTGTTTAACTCTTGAGAAGTCTCTAGATTCCCACAAAGAAGGCCCACTCACAAGCATCCTTGGGGGATGCCGCAAATGTGCTCATTAATAAGAAGGAAGGGAGGGAGGGAAGGAGGAGGGGAGGGAAGAAGAAAGGAAGAAAGGAAGGAAAGGGAAGGAAGCAGGAAGGGAGGGAGGGGAAGGAGAAAGAAAGGAAGAAAAATATAAAGAGGAAAAAAAAAGGAGGGAGGGAGGAACATCTTCCATCATGTGCTATCCATCATTTCCTGCTACTCTTTCTCTCAGGCCTCTGCTTAGTGGTGCAGAACACCCACCTGTCACGGGCACCACTGTCCATTTCAGGGGACACTTCAGAGATGTTAACATGCTTCCGAGTGTCCAAACTGGAAAGTTTTCTGTGGCAAAGTGCAGGACTAGAGAATGCCAAAATGCTTTCTTCCTCCTTCAAGTCGCACCCCTCGGTATACTGAAGCCCAGCTCCCTTGCTTTCTGGTACCTTGTAACAACGGTGCTCCAAGTGGGCGGCTGGGACCAGCAACATCCGTATTCAGGACTTGTTAGAAATACCAGTTATCTGGCCCCAGGCCAAAACTTTTTAAAAAATGTGTTGGACCCTAGGTGTCTGTCAGTTAACATGACCTCAAAATGATTCTGACGCACACGCCAGTTTGAGAACCTCTATTTTACAGAAGTTGTATTTTAAAAAAGTTTCATTTTATTGCTTACCTGCATCTTCCCTCACTTTAGGATGCAGACATGAATTCCTGAAGGAAGAAACTGCCAGTACTGGAGTGTGGTCAGCATCACCCTTCCCTTGCGACCGCCAAGGCAAGAGGTTACTCTAGGAAATGTCCTGTTTAAGATTAAGATCAGTTCTTCCCCAAGAGCACCTCAGACCCTTGCCGACTAACTTCTCTCCGGCAGCCACACCCTTTCACTACGCCATCCCCCACACCTCCAAATCACAGGCAGACAGGAATTAGGCTTAGCAAGGAAATCTTTCATTCATTCTATCAATGTTTGTTAAGCTCCTACTAGGTGCAAGGTTCTGTTAATCCCACACAGAATATTCGCCAACACAGCCAAGACCTCCGCTGCTTTTTAAACCAGGCAACAGATGGACCCTACTCAGCACGTGCATTAGATGGTATGTCAGAGAGCAGTCAGTGTTACAGCCATCACAGGGCAGGGGGGTTAGAAGCTTCAACTTTAACTACAATTAGTTACATTAGGTTTCATTGAGAAGGTGGTGTTTAAACCGGGTCGAGGGAAAGGCGAGGGAGGTGGGCATGCCGGTAACTGGAAGAAAAGGCTGACGCACCTTGGGTTGGACAAGGACGGTTCTCCTGGAATCAACATACAGGGAATGGATGTTATATTTGAAAACAATACAGAGATTTTGAAATGATTTTAAAATAATACCTAGGATACACAGTAACACGCAACACATGTCTCCCTAATTCTCTAAATGAACGATGGTCTTAACAATGAGGGTGGGTGTTTAGTCTGGAATCTTCCCCATTACTTTCCTGTGAACATGTGCATGACTTCGGAGTAAGAGTTTAATTTCTGTCATTTCCGACTGCAAGTGACAAACTTGTAAAGGTCTCAAAGAATCAACTTTGGCCCAGAAAATTCTAAAGTCAAAAATAGACTACTAGTAGTTGATTATAAATTAATAGGGAAATGCAATTGGCCAAGAAGATCCAAAAATTGCATAACTGAAGAGGACTTTTAGAGGACTTACACTGCCAGATATTAGGATTTTCTATAAATTTATTATAAGTAAGACAGTATGAAAGAATAAACCAATAATAAAGAACAGAAAATTCAAAAATAGGCTCATAGTGCTAGAAACATGTGATTTATCAAAGTTGCATTGTAGAATAGTGGGGAAAAAACAGTAATATCAATAAATTGTTTTGGGTCAACTGGATATAGCCGTATAGAAAAATATAAATACTGACCCTTGCACCATACACAGAAATCCATTCTCGGTGTATTGCAGATCTAAATGTGAAAGGCAACATAAAAAAGTTTCTGGAAGATGATATAAGGGAATATTTTTGTGACCTTGGATTAGATAAGGGTTTTAGAATAGAACATAAAGCACAATCCAGAAAGGCAAAGAATGGTAAATTGGCTATTTTAAAATGAGAAACCTCTACTTATCAAAAGAAATGACTAACAGAGCAAAAAGAGAAGGCCTCAAGAGGGAAAAGATGCAATACATGCAAGTGATTAAGGACTCATACTCAACATATATAAAGAATCTTTCCATTTAAAGAAACAATTACCTAACAGAAAAAGTAGTCATGAACAAGGGATTTGAAAGAGGAGAGCCACGTGGCTATTAAGTATTTGAAACAATTCTGACTTCATTATTCTTTAGGGAAATGCAAATAAAACCATAATGATATACCTGAACATACTTCCTAGAATAGTTAGGACTGGAAAGACCTGAAAACATGTTGCTGAAACATGGAGCCACTGGAACTCTCATACACTGCTGGTGGGAATATGATTATTGGCTGAAATACTTTGGAACACTTTTTGGCAGTGCCTATTAAAAGTAAACAGTGTTTACTCAATAACCCAGAAATTCCACTTCTGGATATATGCAACAAAACTACATATAGATGGGCAGTAAGCGGCAAGGGCAAGAATGCTCATCCCAGCATTATTTGTAGCAACCAAAAACTGGAAACAATTTTTATGTCCAAAAACTGTAAAACTGATAAATAAAGGGTGGGATATTTATACAATAGAATAACCATAAAGCAGTGAAGTGAGCAAATACTCCTACAACAAACAAGAAACACAGATCAATCTCAGAATCACAATTCTGAGCAAAGAACCCAGGCAAGACCTAATACAGAGTGTATAATTCTATTAACAAGAATGAAAACAGGCAAGAGCTGAAACACTCAGCCTACTGAGTTAGAAATCAGGAGTGGGGTTCACTTGAAACGTGAAGGGCGGGGCTGTGACAGGAGCTCCGGGGGTGCTGGCCACGTTCAGCCTCTTCATGGGGCTGCCGGTTTTATCGGCACATTCCCTTTGTGATAATTCACTCAGCGGTGAGTCCGTGATCTTATGTACATAAGCTATACTTTGATAAGGAAATAAATTTTTACAACTGAAAAAAAACCCCCAAAAACCTGTAGCCTTGAGGCAAAGCAGTTTGGTGGAAAGAACACCCAACTGAAAAAGTGCAGTTCCAGGTTCTAATCCCAGCTCTGTTATCTAAAGCTTTAAAATTTTGGGTAGCTTTTCGCCAATCTGAATCTCAGATTTTGCATCGGCGAAGGGGATCCCTTCACTGATCCCTTTTCACGGGGTCGTCTTAAATATTAAATGAGATCATTGTGTACTGTTTTGTAAACTTTTAGGCATCATATAGATACATGATGCAGACTAGCAGGTAAGTTGTAGATTCAGAATGTGTCTAGAGTGCAAACATGGACTTTCAATAAAAAAACTTTTTAAAAATTAGGAAATTTGCCATCATAAATTCTGGTTTCAGATTATTGTCATTTTTAACCCAGGAAGATCTCACAATCTTCCCTGAAATCCCTGGCAGCAACATGAGTGAAGCTGGTTGGCAGCTGCTCTTCCGTCAGTGCTCCCCAGTCTCCCCGCTTCATCCTTACTGTTAGACTGGTCATTACAGGATAGAAGTTTGGGATCCACAAAAAAAAGTCATTTAAAAAAATGTATGCCCTGGCTGGTGTGACTCAGTGGATTGAGCACTGGCCTGCAAACCAAACGGTCACAGGTTTGATTCCCAGGCAGGGCACATGTGTGTGTTGCGGGGCCAGGTCCCCGCTAGGGCACACACAAGAGGCGACCACGCATTGATGTTTTTCTCCCTCGTTTTCTCCATCCCTTCCCTTCTCTCTAAAAATAAATAAAATCTTTAAAAAAATTTTTTTTAATTAATTTGTCTAAATCAGAAAAGGCAATCAGATTGCAGAGTTCCGTACTGAGCCAAAGAGGTCAGGGTCTGCAAGGCAGGGAGCCCGTTCACTCTGCCACTTCCTCCCCCTGCAGGCTTCTTCTTGAAGGCATCCTTTTACAGCCCTGACAGCTTAAGTGGGGAAAGTGCCATTCGATCAAAACGTATCACTGAAATAGCTCAAATGCCAAAGGCGAGTGCAGACGGGCTGTGCATTTGGTTCAGCAGCAGGTAGCTGCCAGACGTGCACGGCATGAGGGACGCCGTGCAGGGCCCACTGGGGTGTGACTCTGCCCTTTTGGAACTTAGGATCTACTCAGAGAGGCAGCTTCAATACAACAGTCTACTGGCCTGACAAGGAAAGTAAATGCCAGGGTAAGAGCTGCAAACGGTGCGGACTCTGGGGTTCCAAGAACGAGCAATCGCTGAACTGCAGAAAATCCAAGAAGGCTTTTTAGAAGGAATGAAGTCATTGAGATATGGACCTAAAATTCAATAAGCCAAGGCCATTCTGCCCCCTCTTCCCAGGGAGAGTCAGCCCATGTTCCCTATGGTAATGGCCAATGAGTTGGAGTCAATTTGGGATGAGTGCTTTTACCCACATTATCCAATTCGCCCTGTCCAGACAAGAATGACTAAAATGAGTCAGGAATAGGACAGATGCCTTTACCTTTTATCCTAAGGAAATGCACAAACTCTAATCTCAGGATTTCACTAATGGGATTATTTTAAAAAGCTCCTTTTGTTAGAATTATATGTAGTAAATGGACTGCAATATGGAATTAGAACAAGCCCTAAATGACTTGGTCTATAGTATTTTGTTCAGAACTAATAGCCTGATGTGTTCCCTGGATTATCTGTCCTCTGCAATGCTTGAGGTGGGGCAGGGCGGGTGACAGAGAGGGAAAATGTCTGGTGTCCGTATATTTGAGGAATTAAACTTTTGTTTCTATAGATGTTAGCATATTAAAGACCCAAAACAAATCTTCAAGGAGGAATCTCCTTTAAAACCTGACATTCTTAAACATTGTGATTAACATCTGCTATTAACTCTGATGGAATCAATGTTCCTCAAGGGAATTCTGTTCCAGGGCTTATTTTTTGTGCCTGAGCCCTGAGACAGTGTGGAAAACAAACGCTCTGAATTTGTGTGCCATGTTTCTCTTCCCTACACACTTAGCGGCAGATCTTTCTCATACATTTTGGAGACTATGCAACATTTCACCCTTTTGATCTGGAGGTTGATTCAGAGAAAGCAATTTTAAGAAATTTTGGACAACACAGAACAGCAATCTCTAAACTTTCCAGGCAAAATACACCCCCCTCCAAAACTAAATTATCAACTGAATCTACCTTAAATCTCCTTAACTCTCTCTACACACAGACTACACACACACACAAGATGCAGTACAGAACTTTCATGTGGGTAGCTAAGCTTTCTCCATAAAAAAAAAATACAATTTTAAAAAGGAAAAAAATACCTTTTAAAAATATGAGCGCATACAGTGCATCTGATATTTTGCATGCAAAATCTCAACTAAACCTCACAACAATTAAAGAAAGCAGAGATAGGAAATGGGACCCAGGGGGCATGCCAACAGCCACCAGAATTTCTGATTTGAGATTAAAGTTGAGGGTGGGTGGGCGAGTGGGGGGTGTGTGTGTGTAATTAGACCAGTCAGAAAAACAACACAGTTAGAACTTTAGGGTGCCCAGCGAAACGTGAATAACTTGTTCAAATGCAAATTTCTAAGCCCCACCCCGCAATTCTGATTCAGGGTGCAGGGCAGCAAGAGCCAAAACACCCTAGGGAGTCCTGCCTGGGTTCAGCAGACCACAACTGGGACAGTTTTGAATAGAATGAGATCCTAATAACACAGGCGTGGGCTCCAGAGCCAGAGGTCTGAGTCTGAACGCTGGTGTGGCACAGATTCAGAGAGATGAGGCGGCCTGTCCAAGTTCACAGTGAAACATGCATTCAGGAAAACAAAGGTAAACGCTACCTGCAGTGTTACTGTGGGAGTCGTATCAGATGGTGCATGTAAATTATGAGTCTAGAGCATGGCATTGCATTCTAGCCACCCGTCTGCTGGGCTTTAAATGTTAGCTTCAGGCCACACAGCTCACTATTACAGAGTCAGAAACGCCAACCCCCACCCTACCCACACCTCCTGACTGTCAAAACTGTGCTCCTTCGCCCTATCCAATGGCTTCCAGGAAGTGCTAACCGTCCTACTGAAGAGGTTCAGAATAGGTCTCCCCAAGATGTGCAACTTTGGCAGGTGTATTATTTTGAGCTAAAGACAACTGAGACCCTCCAGGCTCACAAGCAACTTCTGCCCTTCCCTTAACTACCTAGAAGAATCTAAATTGTGGGTTTTGCCAAGAAGAGTTATTTCCAGTAATAGCTTTGTTAGGACTTACCTGTAGGTTAGGGCAAACATCTGATTACTAAATATCTGCTCTTCTTAGCTTCCCCTCTGAAGCCTGGGGTGTTTATGTCATTCCTTAGCTCAGAACGCCATACATGCCTCATTTTACCTTTCTGTCTTGGAACCTCTCAGGTATGTGAGATCTCTGACTCACTCCTGTAAGTATATGTGGGGTTCCCATGCAGGCATATGTAGGTAAATTTGGTTACTTTTCTCTTGTAAATCTCTCTCATATCAATGTAATTATTAATGTAATTATTAGAGCAGCCAGAAGAACTTAAAAGGGTAGAGGAAAATCCTCACCCCTTTCCGACACTACCCCAAAGAAAATAATCACGGGCCTTCCCTCTTAGGCTAATAATTTTTATTTCATTTTCTGCCAGTCTCTGTCCCCAGCTTTGCCTTTCTAGGGTTTTTAATTGGTGATATTCATATTAGCATTTCAGAATTTAAGCAATATCTACCTTTATTGTTTGTTTTTGTGAATCAGCTCCACCACATAAACATGTGTTAGAGAGGATATAAGGGTACAAGAGACATAACCCATAGCTTGTCACATGAGAATTTTGGCAGCCTCAAAAAAAACCCCCACAAATTTAAATAATTCAAGATGGTATATGGGTATATGTCAATATATAGTAGAGATCAGAAGGGCTAGTGAAGCTTAAAACATGGAGAAATAAATTTGTCCTGAAATGAGGAGAAAAAACCTCAAGGAAGCCATGGAACCTGAGTTAGACAAAGAAGGCGGGAAAATTGTTGTTGTTGTTGTTTTAGAAAAGTCTGAATGCAGGCATACTTCATTTTATTGCTCTTGGCTTTACTACACTTCGCAGATGTTGTGTTTTTAACAAACTGAAGGCAAGACCCTCTCCAAGCAAACAGATCATGACCCGCCTCTTGTGCTAGTCTGCGACCAGGGCACCTCCAAGGTTTTCCTGTAGGTACAGGTGAAAAGGGAATATTATAATACCTTGCTTCTCAAAGCTTTCAAAAGCTTTCAAAAGCTTGGTCAGAGGATCGGCCACATCCGTGTTGCCTGGATGTCAGAAATAAAGAAGTCCATGCCCAACCCCAGATTTCCCTGATGCAGGCTTTCTAGAATCTTCATTTCAACTAAATCTTCAAGTGATTTATGTGCATGGAGGTTTGAGAGGTAGGAGTAAATTACGTACACAAGTACCTACCACTCAGTTTTAACTGTTACCAACACGTGGTCATCTTGTTTCATTCATACCTCTGCCCACTTTCTTACCTTCCTTTGTATTATTTGAGAGGAAACCCAATATACTCTATGATTTCATTGGTAATTGCTTCATGAGGTACATCGTTAACAGACATGGTCTCTTAAAAAGAATAATAACTACAAGACAGTTATTACATCTAAAAATATAATAGTTCCTGGATATCATTAAATATTATGGAAGGATTTGAATAGTGAAGGAAGAAGGAGAATATTCTATTCTGGAAGAATCTTCAGAGATTTAACTAGCCTGCATGGAGCTCTTAGTCTTCTCAGTATTAGGAAATTATAAAGCTGAGTAATGCCTACAAAATTACCAGATGTAAAGCACAGTATGTTACTAATAATAATGTCAAATGCTTTTCATCAGGTGTTGTATAAGGGGGGGAGGGTCACAAAACTGACATAAAAAAAGTAAGGAAGGGTGACACCATTAATAAATGGCTTACTGGGAAGGAAAAGAGACTAAAAAATGTTAAAACAAAACAAATGAACCCAAAAAGTTTGAATAATTAGGCTATTAAAAAGCAAAATTTATAACATCCCTGCTGAAAACTTCAGTTAAAACACAGAGATTTAGAACTATCATTACAGCAACATTTGTCTAAAAAAAGGGATCAAACCCAAGAAATGGCCAGCTTGGGCATAAATAGCTGTTAATAGGTCAAGCAGATCCCAGACATGTGGCTAAAATTTATGAGAAGATCTGTAATCTCAGGGAGCTTTCCAGGATCACGCCCCCACTGAATCAGGTGACTTAAATGACAACAGAGGCCTAACCGTAAAATTAAATATTCTAAGCTGTTTGGGGGTTTAGGTGAGAGAGAGGCATGTGATAGTACTGGGTTTTATAATGCTCAGCATGTAGGAATGTAGGAAAGATGAAGAAAATCAGATGCATTGGAAATAAGACCACAAACAAAACCAAATGATTACAGAGTATGACAAAATGGTTCATTTCTGTGTCTCAAGGGTACTCCAAGGGGAATCTACAAATCATGGCACATTGTAGGAAGATAAATTTGGTCTGAAGAAGGTTAATTTCTAAGGGACCCTAGATGTCAGACTGAAGAGCTGGAACTGAATTCCACAGGCAGAAGGAAACCCCAGGAGTCTTTGATGGGATAAAAACAACTCTTCGGGAAAGTATATCTCCTGACAGCAGTAAGCAAGAGCCAGAGCCTAGAGGTAGGAGGGCCAGGGAAGGGATTGCTGAAATAATCCTGGCACGAAGAGATAAGCCCTGGAATGGTTCAAGAAGGTCAACTGTCAGCCTGGAGAGTTACCTCAGCTTCTTTTCACATAGCTTAAACTTCCTCTCTGTCCCACCCAGGGCCCCATGATGCCCAACCTAAACATCTACCGTCTGCCTCAGGAACGTGGCCACCCACATTAGGAGGAAATCCTGAGCATCGTGGTGGGGAATAAATGACTCCAGATCACCACAGACTTTCAAATGAGCTTCAGTGAAACTTCACCTACATCCTGGAATGTGTCTGAAAGTTTACTAAGATGGAGAAAAATGTCATTCACCTGAATTTCTCCAACAATGCGAATCTCTTCCGTTGAACAGAGCAATGCATGTATTTGGACCGGATGGGGTGAGGAAAGCTTGAAGCAGAGGCTACATCTATTTTTTCCTCACCAGAGAGAGTCAGACAGAGACGGAGCAGAGGAGAGGGAACCAGGAAAAATGAGCAACAAGAAGTGCAAGTGTGAGCGTGGGAGACGGTGTCCAGTATGATGGGCCATCTCCCCGTGACCCTTTACATTAACAGTAAACCTACACACATACAAGATAAGTGTTGTGAGCGGACCTATCTGTCTCCAGGAATAAACCAATTAAAGAGCAGAGTGTCAGCAAACCTGAAATCCAGCTTATTTGGGCAATGAAACTTCTGTAAGGCAGATGTGAGAGCATTTCTTAAAAGAACTCTCTCATGAGTCTTTTAAGAAAATGAAGAACTCATGCCCTGGTTTATCTGGTAGGCAATTAAAGTGCTTGACTCTCAGATGTCCTTCTACCAGAGTGATCTCGTCACTTTCCCCTGACGGCATGACAAGCCAGAGAAAGCTGGGTTACATGATTTGTAAAATATTTACTGTTTAAAAAAGGGCTGGGGGTGGGGATGCGGAAGGAAGCTTTGGACGCCTTCCCAGGATCTGGGTGAGCGATGTGCCTCCTCTCACCTGGATAATGATGTTGTCAGGGGCTGACTGAGGGATGAGCAGGGTCGTGGTGGCTCTCTATTCCTCACTAATGTCCCCAACCGAGCATCCATTTTCTCATTTACGATCTCCTTGACACGGACTCTATTTACACGGCATCGGGATTAATCAGCCAGGAGTTTTTAGCAGCAGGAAGCCGGCAATCCGTGTAACTCAGCATGGCAGCATGACATTATCACCAGCTAAGCAACATTCGTTCTCTATGATCACTGTCTCCAGGGAACATGCTGTGCGATAGGACTTCAGGTGCTGGAGTCATAAACCATCACGCTCATCCCCAAGCGACTGTGTGACGCCTTCCTCAAGGACAGCGCGGAAAGCCACACAGTTGATCCAGCCTGATTTATTAGCAGGATCGGCAAGGGCATCGCAGAAGTTTCAATCACTGGCTGCTGTGGGGAAAAGTGCCCGTCTCAACTCTTCTGGCAGGTCCTTACGTACGGAGTTACCTGCGTCCAGAACACAACGCACCGATTCCGTGGCAAACGGAATTCTGTCAAGGTACCTGTGTCACTGCATCACAGCATCACAGTCATTTGTCAGCCTGCCCATCATCCCCAGTGAGGATGTGACCGCCCTGATGGCAAGAACAGAGACTGATCTATTTGCTTGTCTCTTCAGCCCTCCACCCAGTGTCTGATGCAAAACAAGTTCTCAAACTATGTTTGGTGAGTGAATAAAAGAACGAATAAATGAGTTCCAGTTAATAACAGTGACTTTACCAAAGAAAATAGGAAGTTGTGGTTGAATTTGCCTTTTTTAAAGAAATTTCATCCCTCACAAATTGAACCAGTGGCTCAGTTATTGATGGGGAGGAAGGTGAATGGATTCCTCTCCAGTGAATGAGGGGTCGCTGTATTTTTCCCTGGTAAAAGCACTCAGACTATTCAAAAGGAATTTCAAAGTTCAGGCAAAAATATATCAGAAAGCAGCACGACCTAAGTTCTTATCGGACTATCCTTAAACGTCAAATTCCCCATTCTTCTCTAGTGTGAAATAGCATGCAGGGAACAGAAAGTGGTTCATATCCAGGCAGACCTGGATATGACCCTCAACTGCACCTCCTCCCGTTTCTGTCATTTTAGCAATGTGTCGATTCCCTTGCAGCCTCCGTATCTTTGTCGGTGAAATCAGTCTAGGTCCATGCAATGGTAGTGACTACTATCCTACTATCATGTGCTCATGAAATGGAAAGCACCATTGAGCATCCAATCTCTTGAGGGAGGTTAGCAATATCTGAATTGTACAAGTGGTTGCCTACCATGACTGAATCCTTAGGAAACCCTGTACAACTCAACTAAGCCCTGTTATGGAAAGCAACAACCAACCAAGAGAAATAGGAGCGCGAACTCTACCAATCCGATGCCACACCAGCCGGTGTACCCCCAAAGTTCTCATCTCCAATCAATTTGCACCCTTTCTCTCTCCTTTTCTTTTCACTGCAAGAGCATAACTAATGACATTTGCTTACTTCTAAGTCAAAAAGCAGATGTATGACCTTTGCCAAGTCACTTAACCTTTCTTGGCTTCTCGTCGCTTGTAGTTAAAATGAATCAGAGGGACTAGATAATCTCTAAAGTCTTTCCGGCTCAATGATCTGTGATTCTAGGAAATGAATACTCATAGTTCCTAGATAACAAATCAAGAAGCAGACCAGTTTAAGATATGAAGCCTTAAGAAGCCCTATAATTTTCTTAACTTTGCTCTAATGGAAAAAAGATTAATATATATTAAGCCCCTAGGATACACAGACCCTGTGCTAGATGCTCTCCTATTCCCATATGAGATCAATCAATAGATATACCTCATTAAAGCAAATTGCCTAAGGCAAATCTGACTGTATGTTTGTGTTTATGAGGATGTTTTGGTCATTTACTGGCAAACTTGCATCTTTCTGTAATGCTGAGAGAGTACCATAAAGGCATCTGAATTATGGTCAACATTTCCTTCTGCAGTCAGGCATTTAAGGATTTGGGAGCACCTTAGTCAGAAAAAGTCACACTAAGTCTACATAGTCACAGAGGAGCTCACAGCCCCCTGACCATTCAAGCACTTAGCTGCAAAATTCAGTCTTGATGTTCCTCTTCCTGCAATTCCCCTAAACCACAGTATGGAGTAAACATGCAGTGAATGTTAGCTGACTCACTCCCAACCAAACACCAAGAATGAAATAAAAGCCTCCCCACTTTACATCTATTGCCTAAATTCTCAACAGGTCATTCAATCAATCCAATAAATATATATTAAACTTATATTTTGTGTCATGTCAAAACCAGGTACTCAGGATATGGGAGGAGGTAAAGACAGCAGGTCCCTGATTTCAGAGACATTAAAATTCAGCATGGGGAACAGGCATTAATCAAACACAGACACACACAGTTGTGATGTATATGTAAACGCGTATGTCTCCATCCCACTCTTCACCAAGTTCTAGGTTGGTAGGGAGGCCCTAGCTATTTTTGACTTCCTTGTATTGAAATTTTATGCAATTCTAGGCAGAAGAAACAGCTAGTGTGACATCTCTGGGGCAGGAAGGAGCACCCTGGCAATGGGAGGGTTGATAGAAGGAAGGTACACTTAGAGTGCAGTGAGGGAAAAATACAGGTGCCTATGATTTAACAATCTTTTAACCATTTTGTCACTTGAAAAAAATTAAAGACATCAGGAATGGTTACTCTATGTTGCTTCTTTTAGCCATAAGAACATCTCTTTTGCTGGCCAAGTGCCAGTTCCCACATTTAATATCTATGTACCAGGTGACCTCAAATAAGCCTGATAATAGCATTATAAAAATAATGACAATCATTTATTGAGGATGCCTAAAGCCCTGGGCTAACAACTCTACCTACATCACACAGGACTTCATCTTCCTATCTATACCATGAAGGAGGTATTATTTTTATCCCTAAGGGAGAGATAAGAAAAATGAGGTTAAATATTTAGCTTGAGGTCATACTAATAACTGAACCACAACTAAATCCAAAACTTGTACTATTCAAAAGTCCTCTGTGTTTTAATCTATGTCCTACATTTTGTGTCTCAGTTCTCCATACCCATAGCTCCACTATGCAAAGGGAAATCACAATTTTGACAAGTGAAGATGCACATTAATAAGATGCTTTTAAATCTAACTTCACGGATATAAAATAGCAACTTTACTCAGTGTTTTTGTTTGCAGGAATAGTAAAAGTGGAGATAAAAGCATATGCATGGCCAAACCCACTTGATTTTAAACCGAAACAAAACTTTGCCTTATTAATACAATAATCATTTTAAGGGCAAAGCTCATTTTTACATTATACTACAAACATTTAAAGTACAGGAAAAGGGAAACAGCCATAAGGGAGGAAGACAATACAACAGAGAAGAAAGACTGGCTGATGAAGAACTAAGGAAAAGGTCACAAAATCACAAACACAAAAATGGAACTGGGGAAACATCCGTAGGAGGAGTGACAGGGCCACAACGTGGAGACACAGAGGGCACTGAGTCTTCTATAACATTTGTGCAATTCTCCGGAATCTCAGAGTCTCGTCCCTCTTATGGCTGTCCTTAGAGAAACAATTAGAGGTAGAACTACTGCTTCTAGTTCTCAAATTGCTCTTTGCCCAGAAGCTGGTTTGTTTTCCAATGGGACAGCTGAGCTTACGTAGGGGAGCGGTGGGGGTGGGGAGGTCATTATCACCTAGGCTGAATCAGAAGTCTAAACTGCTAAAATCACGCCAAAAGTCAGAAGTTTCCCACCTCTGTTTGAAATATTGATGTAACAAACTCTCCTTCCCCTAGCCCTTAAAATAATCGGAGATCATGAGAACTATTAGGCATGTCAATAAATGTCTTCTTTCACTTACGGCTAGGCTAGGTTTGGTTTCATTAAAAAGTAAGCTTTCCACTGATCTTTTCCAACACTTGCCAGATTTTTTTCCCCATTTCTAATGCAATTTTTCCAGCCATGGCCCATAATACTCATCAAATTAGCAATCTGAAAGCGATTGATCACATTCATAGTCATTTTAGGAATCAATGCCTAACGCTTGAAGGCATAGAGTAACATCATTTGGCAAACTGCCTTGAATGACTTTATTTCCATTCTCATTGAAAATGACTCATTTTTTAGGAGGTTTCTGTGATGTTGATTGGAAAGAAGAACTTTGCATTAAACGCCCCAAAATGTGATTGACACCAAATCTACATTTAGCTCTGGCTTTTGGGTCATTTTTCACTATTTCAAGACCATCGTCTGGCTTCTCTCTGACACTTCAAAGCACGCTTCTGTTCCCACTAAACTCAGTATCTCCTCTGCTTCCCTCTGGTTCCCTTCCCCAACTTTCTGACACTGTGTGTCTGCTTTCCGAAGTCAGAAATCTCGACTAACTGATGTATTATTCTTCCCATATGTTAACATCACATTGAGAATTTCAGACACGTACACAGTCCGGGGATGCCAACAGAGAGAAGGGAGAGCCAGCTGTAGTCTCTGGCAGCACTTGCATCCTTCCAATGGTCAGACCCAAGAGCAGAGCCTCGCTGCTTCTCTGTGGGACTGAGACTCTGAGGGATCACATCTTGAATCAGATCTGTTACCCAGAGCTACACTCCAGACGCATAACTACACATAAGGCACATAGACATGCATCTATCAGTAAGGACTCCTGTGGTTGCAACAATTGACAGACGCCAGCTGCAACTAGTTTAAGCAAGAAAGAGAAAATACAAGGAACATTAATACAGGCCTAAAGATGGAAATCAGGCATGATAAACATGAAGATCTCAGGAGTGCTCCTTGTCCATATCTTTTGCTGCTTTCTTTCTGCTAATCTGCATTTTTTTTTTTTTTTTGCCCCTTTCCGGCTCCTCAGGCCACATGATGGGTGAAAAACACCCTTCCCAGAATTTGCAGAGTTTCCACCAGTTATAGAAACAGCTGCTTGCTCTCAGTCTTGCTTCCAGTTTCCTAGGCTGGGAAATCGGATTGATGTCAACCGCCTGTAAGTTAGGAGAGGTAAGTCATTTGCTATAAAAAAAGCCCACTGGGGACCTTCGCTGTTTGCCCCAGGCACGTAGAAATGTCTCCAGGAGAAAAGGGGCCTTTCCCGTTCGTTCGGCTGTTCTCACAGTGCCCAGTAACAAAGGGGCGTGGCAGCAGAGCCGGAATAACACACTGAAGGCTCCCTCCTCGCCTCCCTCATCAGCACACTTCACATGACATCACACGCTCAAACTCGCTGCTGCAGCCATCATCCCGGAAACAAGACTTGACCAATGGAAGGGTTTTTGCCATGGTCACTACTGAATCTGTCCACCCCACAACCTGTCAGTAGAACAAGCTTGTCATCTTCCTTTTTAAAAAAAAGATATAGTTCCAAGAGCCAATGTCATACGTTATCTCCTTCCCATTTTCTTCCCCATTGAGCCCTAGTCTCTCTCACACTACATCTCTCAGGCTACAGGCGGGCAATGGTTTGATTCTTGTCTGGTGCACAGCACAGGATGTGCGAAGGGTCTGGTCACTACCGCCAACAGGTGATGACGAAGGCTTTGAGCAAAAACACTGACACGTCTAAAAATGGACACGAATCTCTATGTGCCAGGAACTATGCAAAGCTCTTAATTAATTAGCAAATGATCATGTAACAAGTCAATCAGATCAGGAATCCCTCATTTTACAGACAGAAAAACTATAGGTAAGAGAAACTAAATATTCCTATTAACAGTATTAAAAAAGCTTCTAAAATTTAGCTGGTTGGTTGTTTGTCCCTCCTGGTGGTTTATAAAGTGTTTGCTGTTTTTCTTAAATCCTCACCTCATTCTCACCTATGTTCTCAGTCCTGTCTTCTATGATGTAGGGGGGTTTTCTGCTTCCAAGAAAACTTTTTCAGCCGTGGGGAGTTAGGGTGCCAGATGCGGGTGAGCCTCCCAGATAATGACATAGCGTTGGGGCAGGCAGCTACTAATCACACTGGGTGCCTTGGGAGACGTGAGCTACAATTATAAGTCAGTTAATCCCCTAGATCAGGGGTGGTGGGTTGGGAAAACAGTTAATCAACTTAACAAACACATTTGGAAAGATTCCCACAGAAGAGCATGGCGAGAATGAAGATAGACCAATTCAACAGGAAAATCTCTTCTGTGTCACATCTGCAAGTGTCCTGGTTTAGTCTCAGATTGTGTAGTAATGAAGATCTCATAAACAGAAATGGCAGGGGAGGGTGCTCAAGGCTGTTGAGTCAGTACAGCTGGCCATGTCCCTAGGATCAGAGAAGACTCCAGAGCGAGGAGCATAGGGGCTGTCTGAGGAAGTTGGGGAAGATGCATTTGTGAGCTTGCTCCCTTTCCTTCTTTCATACTGAAACTTAAGCCAACACTAGTAACGCTAACAGAGAGAATGGAACCTCTCTCTCTAGCTCTATCCAAAACCTAAAGGAAGAAATACCTGTCTCTCTGCAGGGGTAGGGGGTTTGGGGGATTACTAGAACCTATTCTTTTTTTTTTCTTTTACCAGAATTCCTTTCACAGTCCCCCCTTCCAAAACACTATGCTTTACTCTTTTTATTCTTTTTAATATATAGTTAACTATTCACCATTTTTATTGATTAAATATATAAAAATGTTAGCCTGTCCTCAAATCACTTGTATACAATCAATGCAACCCTCGCCGTGTTGAAGGAATATCAGCCAACGGCTGAGTGATCCAGCTCGTCTATATAATAACATGGAGACAGATCCCGTTCCAGTGTTACTAAAGGGCATCTCGGAGCACCTTGTTCCAGTGAATTCTTCCAAGAAAAGTCTTCACTATTGAAAAAAGTCTTCAATAACACTATGCAGTGTTACTGTTTGGGGGCAAAGCACAGGGAATCAGGTTCTTTGCTTCCCACTAAGAATGTCTTCTCTCATTGATAAAAAAAAAAAGAAAAAATACCTTCAATTGATCCCAGTGACCTAGAGCCCCACCATTCAGCCAACATCATGCAAGCACAACCACACTTTGGTGGAAGAATAAAAACCTTATTTATCCTTAGTTACAGATTAAGAAGCATTCATTGGGGACACTGTGTATGGTGTTTAGTCGTCTGGAGCTCCACAGCCAATGACGTTTTCCACAGAGGATGGCACAGGGCTCACTGATGGGTTGGCTGCAAATACCACCTATAACTCGGGCTTTTGCTCCTTTAACCTGTTTTTGCCTGTCAATGATAAACCTCGTATCTCAATTAAAAGTCCTTTCCATTTGAGGACCATTAAATCTCCAATGTGTTTTAGAACAGACTAAGAGTTGAAGGGCAACACTGTGAGGCTTCTGACCCTCTGAGCACTTTACCTGGATGGTCTCATTTAATCTTCACAAACTTTATATGAAATCGACATAATTACTATCCCCATTTTATATCTCGGGGTCATATTTATCACAAGTGGTCAAATCAGGATTTGAACCCAGAAAATGATTCTTCAGCCTACATGTTTATACTGGGCCATAATATGACACTGCTAAGGACAGAGGCACATTAAAGCCCACTCTGGATGCATATTTTGTTTAATTTAGCCAGTATGAAGGGAAATGTGTCTGATACTTTGGTAATGAATGCTGAGTCTTAGGTCCTTTCACTTTAGACGCCAATTAGAGAGCCTATCTGTGAGCTACAAATAAGGAACTGGAACCGGTGCTAGTATATTTCATGTTTGCATATAGACACACACACATATAATATGTTACATAAGTCAACTTAAATTCTTTGGCTCACCACAACTGGTGACCTCATCAAACTATTTAGGTGCTTGGCCCAGTGATTCATTGTATCCTTCTGAGCTGCTCCCACAGGACTGTTCACAATGGTGATTTCAGCGGAAGTGAGAACTATAGCTGTTAGAATCAGCCATAGCTTCAGATTCAAGACTTAGGACCTCATAGGTAGTGCTTCCTCCTTTTCTGCATCTCCTAAGTATTTCCTGTTAAAATATCTGGACTCAGATTGCCCAGCTCTCATTTGGGTGAAGGAGATCACTTGCTTAAGAAAGTATCAAGCTCTAAAATATTTAACTGGGTGCTGGAATCACCTTCCTTTATTATTCGGGGTTCCATTTAAGGAGATGGCTTCATTTTTGCCAGTTTTCTATCTGGTCATTTATGTTTTAAATTAGGAACCAAAGAAATGAAGCTGGTTTTCCAATACGTTCAGTGACTGTAATATGCCCCCGTGGTGACATGAGCCATATGACTGGGTAGGAAGTGCATGAGGACACGCTAGTGTACAAGCCCCTTAGGGAGGAGGGAGAGGTCCCCAGACTGGGCTCAGGGCTCCCTACAGCCCTGCTCGGAGCTCAGTGAGAATTAAGCGACCATAATATGTTTGCGTTTCTATCTGACTTCCGAATCCGAAGAGGCTTGTATAAATATTGGCATCTTTCATAAATAAGCTGTGGAAATAAGGGAAACCCAATGCCTTTCTCAGATAAAATCATTTCCAGGCAAAATCCCTGGGAAACTTGGTGCAATACTCAGAATATTGACTATTATATTGTTGTTCTTACAAATGATGCATCAAATTCTTATAACATCCCTTTGTAACATCCCTTTCTGCTAAACACCAGAAGAGGTTCATTAATCTTAATTATTTCATCTAGAGAGGCTAATAGAAGAAACTTGCTCAGCAAGTCCCAAACCAAATTTTTTTAAAAAGGAACTTACTATACGCTTTGTTTTGAAGATATTTCATTTATTCATTCCTCTTTTTAGTTATTTATGGCCGGATGTCACCAAACAAAGGTACAGGAGAAAAAAGGGCATTCATTAAAGAGTACCAAATTAAGGTTTCACAAGTTTCTCTATATGAAAAAACAAAACAGTAAAAAAAAAAAAAAAAGAAAGAAAGAAAGAAAAAATGCTCCTAAATGTGCAGAAGTTGTGTAGGGGGAAAAAGAAAAGAAGACGCAGGGAAAGGAAAACAAGTGCTTAGCAAGGTAATGTAATGAATGCTAGAATCAGAGGGGGCAGGTTCTAGTTCTACACTGGCTGCTTAAAAACTATGGTCTCAGGCAAGGTGCTTAAATTCTCTTTGCTTTTAACTGGTAAAATGGGGATGAGGGTACTAAATAGGCCCTCCTGGTGGGGGGAGGGGAAAAATTAAATGAGACAATGCATATTTAACATTGCCTGGTGCACGACACACATTTCAAGTGCAATCAAGGCTATAAATATTAGCATTTCTGCTAAAAAATGGGACATAAACTTGCATGACATTGATACTAATATGCTCCAACTAAATATTCGCGATTGACAGGAGGAGAGTTGGGAATCAGTTAAGATATTTGTAATATTCAATGTTCTGCTCTCCCCTCTAATCCAGGTCAACAGCATGGTGGCGATCAGTTCTCATTTTGAAGACAGCAGAAAACAAATACCAAAGTTAAAACATGGCAGGCTTTAGGTCCAGAATGTTAAAGAAAAAAAACTCTACAGAAATGCCCCAAGAGAATATCCCAAAATAAGGGATTTGTTTGCAAAAGCAGAACATAAATAAACTACCCAACACAATGAAGCTCAGTGATATGAAGGAAATCCAAAAAATGTAAAATATGTAAAATAAAAAGTATACCAAATCTCTCTGTAAGTTGACTGAAAATCCTCGCCCTATATAATGGTGTTTCCTTGTTTGTTCTATAGAAACTTCTAAAATTCAAATGTGCCAAGAATATTCTCTAGCATGACATGAAGTATCCGAAATTTATGTGGTCTGATTATTTCCTGATTCTCAGAATAACTGAGCTCTGCTGATCTTCCTGGAATAGGGGAGAGCAGCCTCCTTTCCTAGTTGGCTCTCCTCAGGGTTCAGCTGGGAGCATGGGGTGCTGTTTCCACTCAGCAGCTACCAATTAACCACCTCCTAAGAGCGCAGCAGCTGATGTATTTTTTTAAAGAGACCAGACAGTCTTCCACTGTTAAATAGAGCTAAACATCTGATCACAATAACTTAAAGTTAAATAAACACATTTCCTTACAAGATTACGTAAAATAAGGCTACTTAATACCAACAGACTCCTGGAAGCCAGGAACAAAGAGGTAACACTTACATCCTTCAAAGATTCCTAAGTCACCATCAACATAGTAACCAAAAACAGCCACAGGCAAAATCACTCCCTACTCTATGAAATGCCTGTGTTGCTTTAACTAATGGCTCAATTTTATTTTTTTTTACAGTTTCTTCTTTGCCATGTTAATTTTCTCTGGGTTGCTAATGCCCACATCAGTAAGAACCTCAGTAGCAATTTTCTCTTATTGACTTTGTGTTTCAATCTACATTTAATTACGCCAGATAATAACTGCAGAAATACTGTATGGAATCCAAATCACATATAAGAAACAGAGGGATAGAATATCTGCAGATTCACCCATTAATACATTTGGCCCAAGACTCAGAGACAAATTTCTTCTCTGATCAGCTGTGATGGCCCTAGTATTGCACCCTCTAATTGCAGAATATAAAGATCATCTTTAGGTTCTCAAGACAAGACAAACACCTTCCTATATTTAGGCAAGCGT
Organism: Pteronotus mesoamericanus; assembly: GCF_021234165.1. Lineage (NCBI taxonomy): Eukaryota > Metazoa > Chordata > Mammalia > Chiroptera > Mormoopidae > Pteronotus > Pteronotus mesoamericanus. The sequence goes on from NW_026555229.1 coordinate 9,612,531, forward strand.
TCATAATGCTCTAAGCCTCAACATACTCTTCTGTAAAAATGATGATAATAATATTAGCATGTGTCTCACAGGGTAACCCTATTAGGGTTGTTGTAAGAATTAACTGAGCACACTTAGCATAATATCTGGTAGAGTGTGCCTATTTAATAAGGACTTGCCCTTAGCAACAGCAACAACATTATTATAACCTGAAACATTAAGGAGACTGGTGAAATTTCCTGAAGGTCAACTGGCACTTATCAGAGTTGGGAAGCTTACAGCTTTTAACCCAGCAGATCCACCTCCTGCTGTCCATCCTAGAGAAATAATTTCATATGCAGCCCAAGGGGTATGTAAAGGGCTGATGAGATGATATATTGTTTGCTATAATAAAATCGAGTAACAAATGCTCAGTATTTGTAAAATTGTTAAATAGTAAATATTATATTTATACAGAGTGAACCATGCAACAGATGAAAAGAATCGGAGCTATATGTATTGACACTCACAAAAAAATATCTGCATGTTGTATCGTTAAGTGGAAGGAAAAATGGAAGTTCGGAACAAATGTGTAGTAGGATGCCATTTGTATTTAGGGGATAAACCAGAAACACATATATTTCTAAGTGGCAATTTCTCCAGGAGAGCATGTGACCCTGTCTAATGCAATGAGAGGCAGCCACAGTCCTCTAGTGAATGCCCGTCCTTGGAAGCGTCTTTCCTTCTGCTGTAGGTCATGCACTTCATAACCGTTGACTATCCCTGCCACCTGCTCAAAGAGCTTGGACAAGAAGGAAAAATTTAGAGCAACATGGGGATGAAAGCTAGAAAGGGAGATTTCTCAGGACTAACGCTCCAGGACCCAAAGGAGGCTGAGGCGAAGGGCTCTCCCTTGGCACGATGGTTCCAGGAGCGATAATCCCCCTCTGTTAGGAAGTCAGTTTGGGTGCCATTGGTGTTTTTCACATGCAGGTGAAATACACTCAAACTCCAAGGTCATTCCTCCTGTCTTTAGATCAATGACATTAGACATTTTAGCCCTATGTTCACATAGAATTTTTCCATAAAAGCCCAGCATGTAAATCCAGCTCTGCAGGGAAAAGTGAAGAGGGAGGACATCACAGACCTCAGAAGCCGAGCCAGCTGGGCTGGGACACTGCGTTTCAAACAGAGCTTTCAGAATATGTATCGGTGCTGTCCTAGACAAACCAATCCGCCTGTCAGTGCCTTGATGTCTTTATCACAAACAGGCATAATATTGTGTTCCCTATCTACTTTTCTAGTTTTGATAAAACAGGGGGAAAAAAAGTTCTTAAGGCATTTGGGGAAAATGCATTTTAAAATCCTTGTTTCAGTTTCAAATCTGAATCCATAATAAAGATTCATTAATATTAAAATGCATTGTTTCAAGCAAAGAGATGAACTTCTTCAAGACTTCACAATGCTATCCCTCCTAAAGTGCATCAAGACATTCAGTACCTCCTTGTCATTATGCTTGGACAACCGCGCTAAATAAAAAGTCCTAACCAATCAGACAGCCATAGATCTCCCAAAGTGATTTAGAACTTGGGCCTACAGGTTTCACTGTCTTTGAGTCTGCTATAGTCACTCCTGGGCCTGGCCTTGGAAAAATCATCCAGTAACTCAGCAAAAACAAAACGTGTGAACAGTGATAATAACAATGAATAAATCTAGCCTGGTAGGAAGGGGCCTGCAATTTAGCAAATTCTAAAAACAAAGACCTTTGGCGGAATGGGGGGTGGGGAGGATGGAACTGCTGCTGGGTTCTCTCTTTGGACACTGCTCCGACGCTGGCTGAGGCTGGTGTAAGCCAATGTCAGGTGCTGACCACATCTAGCTCCCATTTACCATTGCAACAACAGCAACAAAATAAATAGAATAAATTTAACTGAGGAGGTAAAAGAACTATACTTGGAAAACTACAGGACACTGAAGAAAGAAACTGAGGAAGATACAAATAAGTAGAAGCATATGCCATGTTCATGGATTAAAAGAATTAACATCATTAAAATGTCCATACTACCCAGAGCAATGTGTAGATTCAATGCAATTTCTATTAAGATATCAATGGCGTATTTCACAGATCTAGAACAAATATTCCAGAAATGTATATGGAACCAAAAAAATACCCCAAATAACCTCAGTAATCTTGAGAAGATCAAAGTTGGAGGGATCACAATAAATACCTGATAACAAACTATACTACAAGGCCACTATAATAGAAACAGTCTGCTACCGGCATAAGAACACATACATGGATCAATGGAACAGAATAGAGAACCCAGAAATAAATCCATGCCTTTATGATCAATTATATGACAAAGGAGGTAAGAGCATACCATGGAGCAAAGACAGTCTTATCAATAAATGGTGTTGGGAGAACTGAACTGGTACCTACAAAAACAATGAAACTAGACTACCATCTTACACCATACACCAGAAAAAAACAAAAAATGGATAAAAGACTTAAATATAAGTCGTGATACCATTAAAAAAAAAAAACAAAAAAACAAAAAAAGAGGAAAACAAAGGCAAGTAAAATTTTAGGTATTTTGAGTAACAATGTTTTTACTGATATCTCTCCTGGGGCAAGGGAAATACAAGAAAAAATAAACAAATGGGACTACATCAAACTACAGATGAATAGATCAAGAAACTATGGTATATTTACACAATAGAATACTATGCAGCAGAAAAGAAGAAATTCCTACCTTTTGTGAGAGCACAGATGGAACGGGAGAATATTATGCTAAGTGAAAAAAGCCAGTCAGTAAAAGACAAATACCATATGATCTCACCTATAAGTGGAACTAATGAACAAAATAAACTGAGCAAAATAGAACCAGAAGCATAAAATCACGGAATAGACTGACAGCTGTACGAACTGGGGGGGAGGCGGGGACTGATTGAAAGACGGTGAAGGGATTAGTCCAAGAACATATATGAAGGATCCACGGACATAAATAACTGCGTGGGGACTGACTATGGAAGTGGGGGGCAGGCTAGTTGAGAGGGGCAAAAAGCGGGAAAAAGTGGGACAACTATAACAGCATAAACAATAGTTAAAAAAATAAACATAAAAAATAAAATAAATAAAAACAAAAGCCTCAAGGGGATTCACATAATATAGAGTTATAAAGAAACCTGTAGGTGATTGAGAACCAAGCTGGCAAAACAATTTTCTCCCTTATGCTAATTCAACTTTGTTGCCAGTAAATTTTTTTTAAATTATGGTTTATACTCAATATTATTTTGTATTAGTTTCAGGTGCACAGCCTAGTGGTTAGGCACTCATATACTTTACAAAGTGTTCCCCCTGATATTTCTAGTACTCACCTAACCCCCTATGTAATTATTACAATATTATTGACTATATTTCCTATACTGTATTTAACATCCCCAGGACTGTTTTATAACTAACAATCTGTACTCCTCAATCCCTTCACCTTTTCGAGGCCATTGCAGGACAGTGTAAAGGTGTTGCGACAGATCCACAATACCTGCTTTTGACCCAGGGAGGTGGAGTCGCCCAGTCAGACTGTGTATGGGAAATCACTGCACACGTAACATTAGCTCCAGCTCCGCTCCCGTTTTCCCAGCGGGGAAGGGATGACAGACCACTACATACCGAGGCCTCTGTGGTAGGCAATGTTCAAAATGCTTCAGCTATCCCCAAATAAAACCTATTTGTGAAAACATCTGAGCTACATATTCCAACTTCTGCTATCCCAAAGATCCCAGGCTTCTAATTCATTCCTGTTTAGCTGCTGTCGCCCTTCAAATATAGAATTATATTAAACAAAGGAACCTCTGCCAGGAGGAAAAAAATACTCCAAGACAAGTCGATTGAATAACCAGAAAATACTTCCAGGAAAATACTGAAGCCTCCCAATCCTCAGTTATGAAAATCTAGTCCAGGTAAAGAGCTGAAAAGCTTCTAAGGAGAAGGAAAAAAAAATGCTTTATTCATGTCTTCAGGGAGGAAGACTTAGGAATGAGTCGTGTAATAGGTCCTTTCTGTCACAGGTTTTTTTCAACCTGCGGGTTTTATATTGGAAAGTAAGTCTTACAGACATTGATTTTGCCATTTGAATGGTTCATGTTCTCCCTTGCCAAATAAAATGATTCTCTTTCTGTGAGAACATAAGAAAAACAGGAAATAGCTGTACTGAGTTTATAGGAAGAATAGTTCTCCAAACTCATAAAACAATATTTCTGATTTTCTTTAAAATTATTAACAAATTAATAAGTCCTTCTTAACTTTTGGTGGGCTCTTTCCCTTCCTTCCATGGCTCAGAGGTTTGTTAAGTGTCTATTTTCTCCACTGCCCTAAAATGTTCTAAGTTATCATGGTCTTCAATCCACTCTCCATTGCCCAAGTCTGGCCCTATCTCAGTCAACTCCCCAGCCTCCTGTCTCATCGCCAGCCCCCATTAGCTGACCCCTTCCATAGGAAACTGCCTATAAAGCTCACCGGAGCACGCAGTTACATTTTTAATTGTCTAATGTCTGTCCACCTACCAGAGTAAAAAGCTCCATGAGGAAAGATCTCCATCATTGTCTGGTTCAATACTCAATGAATTGATCTAAATTGTCCCTCCAAAAGCCCTACTCATTTCCATCTTAGGGTCTTTGATAACAGAGTCTGCATTAGATTATGAGTTTTATGAGTTCCATAGAAGTCGGGATTACATAGCTTGTCCAGTTCTATGTTCTCCCAGCTAGACCTTCACACCTTTACCCATCAGCTTCCTCACTCTTGCTCACACTAACAACAGACCACCTCCAGCCAACTTCTCCCTCTTGCTGAAGAAAATGAAAGACCCTGTGGTGGAGAACTGTTTATAATGAGTCAGGGGATCCTGCACTTTTAACTGTTTGTATTCAATAATTTTCTGGAGATTTTCACCTTGTTTCCCATCTCAATCTTACCTAACCAAATACATGGCTGGCTATCTCCTCATTTAAAAAAGAAAAAAAGCAGAAGAAATAAAAATATCCTACGCTGCATGCCTAACATTAGCTATAGTCTTCATTTAGCCTGAAGGATTAAATATATAAACAAACAAATAAATAAATAAGCAAATAAACATATACACACACATATATATACATACAAGTATACAAAAAGTAAACACATAAATAAGAAATGCACTCTGCCTTTAAGAAATGAGCATGGTAATGTGTAAAATAAGCACATAAAGAAGAATAGGCTCTGCTTTTAAAAAACAAATAGTCTAATTTGTAAGGGAAAAGTTACAACCAAACAAAAGCAGTAACGTATCATAGGTGGTATATCAGGTATCTGGCAGGGCACAAAGAGGCCTGAGGTCAATTTTGTATGGAGGGGTTCACACAAGCTTCGGAAAGGGGGTGGCATTTGTTATGAATCTATAGCAATACATATGAAACTGACAGAGCTGTGAAAGGGGATTTTAGGCCTAAAGAGAAGACTGAGGGTTTGAGTGACCAGGAACTGCAGCGTGGCTGGAGAACGAGATGCCAGACTCTGAGGGGTGCGGGACCGTATTATGAAGGACAGTCAATACGAGGTTAAAGAGCTGGACTTTGACCTACAATGGAGAACTATGAGAGGAGAGCAACCCAAATCAACTTTTGTTTCAGGACACTGGCTACATGACATTTAATTTTTTTTTTGAAGAGAAAGAGAGCCAGACAGATAGTGATTCATTGATTTGTTGTCTCTCTTATTTATGCATTCATTGGTTGATTCTTATATCTACCCTGACTGGGAATAAAACCCACAACGTTGGCACATTGAGACAACGCTCTAACCAACTGAACTGCCTGGCCAGGCACAAGTGTGCGTGATACTTATATGCCTTAAATACTGAGATTCTGATCCAAAATACCTGATTCCATTAAACCAGACCTAGAAAACTAAAATTCCATGAAATGGGGCCTAGGTAACTATGGTGGTTCTCACATAAGTTCTCTGAGACTCATTCTTTTTCCTAAATTCACTGCAAATGGAGGACTGCAGCTGCCACTGCTGACCAGAATGAAAAGGTCAGTAAAATGAACCTGACCTTTCCCCATGTTCCTAGCATACAACTGGGAGATATTTTCAAGCATGCAATATCTGACTTGAAGTCCATATTTTTAGAGTCTTACAGGGCGTGAACAACTTTGGGCTCAGCCATGCATACTGGTTTTCCATTCAGCTTATCATCAGCTCTCCACAGAAATAAAGAAGAACCCTCATACCCATTAGGCACACTATGCAGCATTCTTAAGGCTCACATGAGTTTTAGGGAACCAGAGCAATGTTTTATTTTAAAGTCAGAAGAAAAAAGCATCATTTAGCTCAAAGAAAATGTTTAAATAACAATATCTCTTTGTCTTTATACCCATTATAGTCATAAAATGTAATTTCAATATAGTTTTTATAAAGTGGTCCCAAAGGCAAAGTAAAAGAGCCCATAAAAGCCAACATACAGTCCAGAAAGAGAGAGTGAGAAAATGCAAAAGGATTAAAAACTCTCCTCATTGGACACTGACATGTGTCTTATGTATGTCAGGGAGAATATACATAAGGAGACATATCTATTATTGCAACAGGAAGCAAATAATCTGAAAAGAGGAAGGACATTCATTCCAGAGAAAAGATCAATTTATAAATTCCTGTATTAACTACTAGGATTTAAAATCCCTCCAGAATAAGAGAGGTGAATGCGGACATCTCCCCTCATGATTGCTTCAAAAAGAATAATATACCTAGGAATAAACCTAACCAAGATGTAAAAGTCCTCTACTCAGAAAATTATAAGACAATGAAAAAAGAAATTGAAGAAGGTATTGTACAAATAAGTGGAAGCACATACCGTGTTCATGGATAGAAAGAGTTAACATCATTAAAATGTCCATGCTACCCAAAGTAATCTATAGATTCAACACAACTCCTATCAAGATTTCAATGACACATTTCACCAAACTAGAACAAATATTCCAAATATGTATATGGAATCACAAAAAGCCCTGCATAGCAACAGCAATTCTGAGAAAGAACAAAGTTGGAGCAATCACTACCTAATATCAAACTATACTATGTAAGGCCACAGTAATAAAAACAACCTGATACTGACATAAAAAGAGACACACAGATCAATGGAACAGAATAGAAAGTCCAGAAATCAACCCATACCTTTATAGTTAATTAACATTTGACAGAGGAGGCAAGCACATACAATAGCCTAAAGGTAGTTTATTTAATAAATGGTATTGGGAAAATTGCAGATACGTGCGGAAAAATGAAACCAGACCACCTTCTTACACCACACACAAGAATAAATTTGAAATGGACTGAAGACTTAAATGTTAGATCTGAAAGCATAGAAATCCTAGAAGAAAACATAAGCAGTAAAATCTTGGCCTTTGCTTGCGGCAATATTTTATCTGATATATCTCCTCAGGCAAGGGAAACAAAGGAAAAGATAAACAAATGGGACTACACCAAAGTAAAAAGTTTTTCCACAGTAAAGGAAACCATAAACAAAATAAAAAGGCAACCCACAGAATGGGAGAACATATTCGCTGATATATCTCATAAGGGGTTAATATTCAAAATAAAGAATTTATAAAACTCAACACTGAAAAACAATCCTTTAAAAAATGGACAAAGGACCTGAATAGACACTTCCCCAAGGAGGACATAACAGATGGCAGATAGACATATGAAAAGATGCTCAATGTCACTAATCATCAGAGAAATGCAAATTAAAACCACAATAAGGTGTCACCTCACACTGGTCAAAATGGCCATCATCAATAGATCAACAAACAAGTGCTAGTGAGGATATGGAGAGAGGGGAAGCCTTCTGCACTGCTGGTGGGAATGCAGGCTTGGTGCAGCCACTGTGGACAGCAGTATGAAGATACTTCAAAAAAATAAAAGTGGATCTGCCTTTTGACCTAGTGATCCCACTTCTGGGACTATATCCAAAGGAACCCAAAACACTAATTTGAAAGAACATAAGCACCCTTATGTTCATTGCAGCATTATTTACAATCACCAGGATAGCGACCCAAGTGTCCGTCAGTAGATGAGTGGATAAAACAACTATGGGACCTTTACAAATGGAATACTACTTGGCCATAAAAAAAAATTTACTCCTGCGACAGCATGGGTGGACCTGGAGAACACTATGCTAAGTGAAATAAGCCAGTCAGAGAAAGACAAATACCATATGATTTCACTCATACGTGAAAACTAATGAACAAACTGAACTAACAAGCAAAACAGAGACAGGCTCATAGACAGAGATATTGAAGACAGCTCTGGGGGGGAGGGAGGTTGGGGGGTAGAGGTATTGACCAAAACAGAAAAAGGACTCATGGACATGGACAACAGTGTGGTGATTGTAGGGGCGGCGGGAGTATAAGGGGGATACATGTTAAAGAAAAATATAATAAAAATGAAAAAAATCAATCACTCCATCAATCATCAATCAATAAAAAATCCCTCCCGAAAGTGCAATCTTTCATTAGGATCAGTCTCCTACGGAGGACCCACAACATCCCGGAAAACTACTTGAGTAGAAGGTGCAAGAAGGAGCATAAAGCAAAGAAGCCTCAGGATGTCTCAAACAGTCCCTAAACCAGGGTGGTGTCAACATATTTGAATTGCATAAGGTTTCTGGGAAAGGCCCATCTGGCATTCCATTCTACCTTAGATAGAACCCAGATGTTGGCAGAACAAGTAATTAAAAACAAAACACCTTGGGTGACATAAGTAAACTATGTGACGTTTTGTAACCCTTTTCACTCTAAGACTCTATACATCACCGATGGGTTATTATTTTGTTTCTATATCTCTGATTAACTCACCTTACATCCTGAAACTTCATTAAACATGTCATTCTGATAATGAGAAAAAAATCATATTTACGGCTCTCATATTCAAATTTCTCCCTTCGGCTCTTAAAGCCCTTTAGAATTTGGCCACAGGCAACCTTTACACGGCGCCCCCAACAGCATCCAACCCATTCACTGTACTCAAGCCAAAATGTTCCGACCATGTGTTACTTCGGTGAATTTATTGCCAACTTCGGTGAAGTTTTCCCGACTTCATGTCCTTGCTCAGGATGCTCCCTGCAAATGCAGCCCCACCCTCACCTGGGCCTGTCTTCCCTGTTAGGGAAGCCTTTAGAGTTCCCAGATGGGCCCTTTCTCTTTTTAAAAGCCTGTTGATACAATTCTGTATCTCTCTTATTGGCTCCATTATTTTTAACATTATGTTTTAGCTGTTTTTATGCATTCCCTATCTCCATCATTAAACTGAAAGTGCATTACAGGGAATGGGTTTTTAGCACAAAGCACTGCATATAATCGGTGCTCAGTAATGCCCAGTAAGCTCCTTAGTAAAACACAAATGACCTTAGTATATCATCTAGCTGTCTGTCCACTTACTCTGCCTTACTTTACCCTTTCTAGCACTTAACACCACTTAAAATAGGGTACCCAACATTTTTTTGTTAATTTGTTTTTCAACTAGGACGTAAGAGCCATGAAACCAGGGACCTGTGGTTTCATTCACTGGTGTTATCTCCAGTGCCTAGGACCTTGTCTGAGGTGTGGTATTTGCAGAGTAAATATTTTTGAGTCAATTAACAACTGATACTTACAAATAAATATTTTATCTGAAGATGCAAAATGTCTCATGATCTTCAGAGCTGAGTCATCGCCTCTATGTTAGTTTAACTAAGTGCAGCTTTTCACACTCATTCAGATTGTGAGAGGATTCTTTTGGATGGAGTAGCAAAGTCACCCATATTAGACCTAATGGGAAAGCCATGGATGGAACACAATTAGCAAACAGAAGGATGGCTTTTATGGAGAAGGAATTTTGACAAAGTCACACAAGACTATATTCAATGACAGCAACAGAGACTTTGTGTTTGACAACCTATGTGAAGGAGTCTCAGAAAGAAAGAAAAAGCACAGCAAAGGGATTCCCATTCATGAATAGAACAAACAGCTACTGGTATCTAGTGGTGTCAGGGACTCCGCTGGGCCCTGGGTGCACAAGAGAATGAAACAGGTAGTGTTCACACAGAAGGTACAATCTGCACTTGCCCTGAAATGCTCTCTCCTTGAGTCCTTCTCAGCACAGAGCATCAGTGGCAACAGGATGTATAAGGTGCGAGACAAAGACATCGAAGGCCAGAGGAAGCAGCTGAGAGAGGAGCAGGAGCCAGGCTCTGCTGGTGGAACCCCAAACTCAGCCATTTAAGGAAGACACTGCCTGTTACTTCACTTTTGACTTTGGACCACTGGTGAGTAAGTGCTAAAATGTACTCATTTTTACATTTCTATTAGTAGGAAATTCCATCTTTTATAACACAAGAAAATGTTCCCCTTTGTTTTTTTTACCAAGCATTGAAGTTTATCTTTAATGTATTATTCAGGTTGGGGCAATGATTAATTAATCAAAACGCTTTTGTTCCAGGAGTACAGAACTAGGCTTTTGGCTAAATAACACCAGAAGCTCCAAGTTAGATTCTGTCAAGAGGATAATAATGTCGAACATTATTGTTAATTATGCAGTTAAAAATTACAATAGTCTAAAAATAAATCTTTTTTTTTTTTTCACTTTTAACATATATATATGATGTTGCTAAAATTTCAACTCTGGGTAATGTCTTGTATGAAAAAAGAATAATCAGTAAAGAAATTCAATATGCCTCTGTTTATGATTTTGGCTTCAAGCCCCTTTAATAAGGGATTTTAGTATATGAAATTGGCTTTGTTGATCCATAAGTACACATACCCCAAGAGTTTCAAGTCACCTTGCCCATTAACAAGTGATCCTGTCAGAAGAGTTCTAACCAACCAGAAATCTTACATTTTAAAAACTAGCCTCAGGGAAAGATTTAGCCAAAACAAATATATTTGTTAGTTAGTTAAGCTTTCTGAACCTTAGATATTGATAGATTTGGCTCAGTAGCTGATGCTTACATGTAAAGGTCAGCTATTTTCTTTCATTCTGCAACTTACCATTCAGGACAGACAGGCTTTCAGAGAAAATGGTCACTTTTAGATACTTTGCAGAGAAAATCAGATGTGAGATAAGAATCAATCAAATAAGAACAGGAGTACAGGCTTCAGCCACAAGGAAAATTCTTTTTCCACAATCAGAAGAGGTTGATTCCTGTGAGGAGAAGAATCTAAGACATTGCTTTCTGATTTTCAAGGATGTATTTTGATTGTAGAGCCAGTTCGATAGAAACCCCAGTGACAAAAATTGCCACTCCATTTAAGCTTTATTTCTGGAAACTTCTAGTCCTGCTAAATAAAAGTAGGCACAAAAAGCTTTTAGTGGAACCTCTCTTCAAAACTGAGTTCTGAGAGAATTTCATTTGCCAAGAGTTCAGCTTGTCAGCAGTTGAACCACCCCTCCTCCCCTGTGTATAGCCAAGAAATGGACCAATGGGCGGTTCAGTCCACTCTTATAATCTAGAGGAAATGTGCCTGGGGATATTTCTAAAACCAAAAGCACCACCCAGAGCCACTTGGGATAATGCAAAAGGTTCCACAGGCTAGATGGCAAAAGCTATTGTGTCAAAGAAGAGTAGGGAGAATTTTCCCATTGCTCAGGTATTATCTTTCCGTCCACTTTGTTACAGTGATCTCCGTGAGTGATACTTATTCATTCATTCACTCTTCAAGACATTCACTCATTAAGTCATTTAATACATAGGATGTGACAGTTTTTATGTGAAATAAAATTCCTTTTCCTCCTTCCTTCTCTCCTTCTTTCCTTCCTCCCTTCCCTTCCTTTCCTCCCTCTGTCCCTCCCTCCTTGCCCCAAATAACCATTGAGCACCTAATATAAATCAAACATTGTTTTATGTATTAGGCAGATGTCAAGGAGCAAGAAAATCAAGGACACTATTCTCAAGGAGTCTGTAGTTTAATGGATGCCAGTGCACAAATAAATCAAAGTAATAAACAAGAAAGTTGAACATTTTAGCTAGGTTTGTGTTATGAGGATAGCAAAATAAGACACAGTGATAGAGTGCCTGAAAATGGCGTAAGTTTAGGACTTCCAAGGCACCACTGAAATTGTACCAGCCACAAAAATGTCTGGGGGCTTGCGGAGGCAGCAACAATTGCCCCGGCCCTGGGCTGAGAGCTGTTTTGGCACATTGAAGGCACAGAAAACTCAACGTGTGGCTGAAGTTCCGAAAAGGAACTTACAAGAAGCTCACTGTCCACTGCAGAGCTTCTTAAAGTGTTTCTAGTTGTCACCACCATCAAATACATGACAAAAGCTATAGACATTTTTCCCCAGAAAAACACCCAGACACACTCACCGGCACACACCAAATATTTGGTATATTATCTCACAGGTTTTGTGCCTCCCATGAAGACCACCTGTACATTTACTGGAGACTCATGGACTCTTGATGTAATAGAATAAAGAATGATTGTTGGTGTGATGATGCTGCCCTTAAAATCTGATTTAACCAATTTGTATGGAGTCACATGTTCGTGCTAAGCATTTTCAGATATATTATAAACTTAAATTTATAAAAGGAACTGAGAACCCTAAAGATCCAGTGAGTTGTTCAAAACATGCTAACTCTGAATTTGAAAGGGCCTGAATTTGAACCCAATTCTCTTGATGCTGCTTCTATGTCTTGCCACTAATCTCTCCCTTTTCTCAGAGACTAAGCAAATTGTTGCCACAGGCTTTTCAATGATATCATCATCTCTGTGTCCTGCCCTACCTTCACCTTAGGAACTATTGATCTCCAAAGAATTGCTTTTCTAAGTCACCCTAACCAGATTTTCATATTCTAGCCCCTGCCTGGGCTTGGATTCTTTTTAATTCATGCTTCAATTGTTGCTTCCAACACCTACAGAGTTACTGTCATCTGCAAGTCTCATTAGCAAGCTGCTTATCACAGCTCTTCCAGGTCATTAATGGGGCTGTTCGATATCTCTGGTCCTGACCCACCCCTGGGGGGGCCTGCAGGTTACAGGTAGACTCGTTTATCATTTCTCAGCAGCTGAGAATCTATGGATAATCTCAGACATGAGGATAGCATTTTGGTCCATATCAAGGATCATTTTCAAATTTTGGATTCATCTAATTAGATGAATCTCAATTAATCAAGCTCAAGAGGTAGGAATCACTGATATTCAGGAAAGTACCCATATAAACGATTAGTTATGCAGAATGTTTTTAAAATGGGCACTATGAGTAATAATTACCCAGGGTGGCAGACATAAACTGAAATCCTGCAGGACAAGTGAGGATGTTTGGTGACCTTAGTTCTCTGCATCCTCAGGTTCAGGGGAACATTTCCTGAGCACTCCATATGTGGCAGGTATAAATATATGAGTTAGATGGATGGATGGATGGATGATGGATGGACAGACAGACGGACGGACCTTATCTCCTTGTAGGATAATGCAAAGACTAAAGTTGAATTCCAGCCTCCACAGTAACAGGATCACTTTTCAGAATAACAATTACAGAAATCCTAAATCTGCTCCTAGCCCCTCATAAATTTGTTTGTTTTCTTTTAACCTGTCCCAATGAATTCCTTTTTCTGCTGCTTGTCAACTTCCACCCTACAATAGAAAATTTTTTTTTCATCAAACTTTGTGAACTACAGTCTAGTAGAATAGACCATTTTTAGAACACTATGATAGGAAATGGCCTCAAATCAACAGTCACAGAAAATATCTTTTTCGTCATTGAATTTCAGAAAACTCATAGCAAATAATTTTTTTACTGAAAGCCAGGTGCCTCGCTATTACATTAAGGAAATAATCCGTACAAAGCAGGAATCAACTGCTTCCTAGGTATGACAGAACCATGTGGCAGTGACACAAATCTATCTTGGGAGAACATTTCCTATGTGTAAATTAAAACTTTACAGTCAAAAAACCATTGCTTTTCCCTCCACTTAAAGCCACTCATTCATGAATTCAATAGCCTAAGAAACCTTCTCTCAAGCCAAATTCATCTACTTAAGCTCTTTAATTGTGGTTTCCTCTACCAGAGTAATGATGCATTAGTCTTTCCAAATATGTACCAACCACTTAAATTTTAAAATGCATACTTCCTGAGAAATCCACTTTACACATTTCTGATTTATTATATTGAAACAAGAACAGCTTTTAGCAGGTTTTTGCCATTACTGGAAGCCTTTAAAATTTTTATTTCTAAAAAAAAAAAATTAAATGCAGGTCACATTTTGTCACAGGTAAATGAAGTTGGACAGGCAAAAGTTAGGTAGGTAATTGAATATGAACTGCAGAGTCAGCCAAATAAGAATATCTATTATTTTCTAATTGTGTGCTTTTCTCTTGAATCAGAAAAACATTTTTAGTCGATTGAAAAAGTGACTCCAACTGTAAAAGAAGGTTGACTTGCAACTTTGAAGAGCTACAATATTTGAAACTCACATATGGGTAGCAATACAGAGTCCTCCTACTGAGTTCATTGAAAATGCTTGCAAAAATCTGCCTAGGACAAAGGAGAGGCAAATCAAATGATTCAGAAGCCAAAGAGGTTCCATTAAAACATCCAAATAAGCAGAAACTCTCATGTGTCATATAGATTTTAGTTTCTTACCGTCACTGCTAGTAGTTTGCAAGAGTTCCTTCAATCATACAAGTTCACCTCCTGTTGCATGTACCTTGTCTACATTTATGAAATGCACACACCTGTTCGGCAAAGAGCATTTCTACACAAAGTCACTGTTGGGGTCAATTGCCATTCAAATAGGTAGTTCTCAGTTCTAGGTGCACTTTGAAATCTCCTAAAGGAATGAAAAATGCCAATAATGTGAAAATTCCCCAAACATATTCCATTTCAATTCATGAGGAGTGGGACAAACTGTCAAAAATCTTAAAAGCCCTCTAGGTGCTTTGATACACATCAAGTGCTGAAGGCCTCTGCTTTAGATGATATTTATTTTCATATGCCTCAAAAACAAACAGTTGCAGAAGGATATGGGATGTGGTACATAAAGGGGAGACAGGAAGTGAAAAAGCAAACAACTTAAATTTATGCGTGCACACACACACACCCCCATATACTATTGAAAGGTCCTTATACTCTAAGAATCTCCTTTAAAAAAATTAATTTTCAATTAGAGTTGACATTACATGTTTTTATTTTTGTTGTTCTTTTTATTTATTGGAGTAACATTAGAAAATAAAATTATATAGGTTTTGATTGTGCAACTCTATGATCCATCATGTGTTCATTGCTTTGTGTGCCCACCCTCCAAAATTTAATCATCTTCTGTCACCATATATTTGACCCTTATAAAGGAGGTTGAACTTAATTTTTTTTATCTTTACCTGAGGACATTTTTTTCATTGCTTTTATAAAGAGAGGAAGAGAGAGAAACATTGATGTGAGACAAAAACACCAATTGGTTGCCTTCTCCTACATGCCCTGACCAAGGATCTAATCCACAACCTGGGTATGTGCCCTGACCAGGAATCAAACCCATAACCTTTCAGTCTACGGGGTGATGCTCTAACCAACTGAAACTTAAATATTTTTAACTTTAATATATTCATTGTGGTAAGTGATGAGGACACAGTGTTGAGAATAAGCAGCCATGAACCCTGAAGTGATACAGAATTCTAAGAGTAATCACTTTTGTAAAATAAAAGGTTCATAGTCCTGTGAAAGCTTGTAATTGGCGTTTTATTGGGGAATTTCCTGAGGAAGTTTCAGCTGAGATCTGAATGACAAGAAGAAATAAACCAGGTAAAGGGGGAAGGGTTCCAGGCACAGTGATCAGCAAGTATACATTACTCACGCAAGAGAACACAAATGGGCACATTCAGAGGACAAAAAGAAGGGAAGCCGGGCTGGAACTGAGTGCAAACAGGAGAGATTTTAACCGGGAGTTAAGGGTAAGCAGGGAAGCGTCTCATTCAGAGCTTTGCTGAAAGACTAACATGACAGCTCAGGGGAGGGAATGAAATGCATCAACTAAGTGCTGAGAACTACACTCTCAGACATTTATTAATCCACAGCCAAGTGGCAATGACAGGGCGGAACTACACACTGACCAGAGTGGGTTCTGGGTTGTCAAACTCAGTCCCAACACTCATTTCCTTTCTGAACTGAGCAAATTCTTCACCATCTCTTCACTTTATTTATAAAATGCAATAGTGGACTCTCCTCATTGGGCCTACTAGGTAACGATTCAGTAAGATCCCTTGCTGAGGCCACGCCACTAGGACATGCCCAGTAAGTGTTCGCTACTCTTAGGAGGACTCATAGGAGCCTACCACACAATTAGAGACCAGAAACCAATAGTTACCACCTCAGATCCAACAGAGAGCGCACTGAGGACCATGGGGAGCTAAAATAACATGCTGTAAGAACACAGGCTGAAAGGGGATTAATTTTGAACCCTCAGACCAGGGAAGACTTCAGGGGGAGAAGTCATCAAAGAGAAACCTTGAAGAACAAGCAGCATAGTTGTTCTGGTCTGCTTTCATGCTAAGCCAGGCTGCAGAGGAGAAGCAGAGAGGTGGCTCCAGAGGGGGACATCAACATAAAGGAGCAGCTGGTAAGTTCAGACCATACTGACAGGGTTTAAGAAAGAAGAATGCTTCACACATGTCCAAAGAATTCCTGTTACTTGCAAAGAAGATGACTTTCACTGGTACCTTTTTATAACTAATGGAATGATAATTTTTAAAGGACCCTTTTTTAAAATCAATGTCCATCTTACATTTTAACACTTTTTCAGTAAACAGGGGCTATTGCTGTGAGCCCGCTGATGCTGTCGTAAGTGTGCTCTGCAGGATCAGACTTGGTGGCAAACTCATCCAGTAATGTACAAAGTTCTGTGCTTTCCTCCTACAGATAGCAGCGAAGGCAGTTCTTTACAGAGAAAAGGGATGCTCATCCAGATGATAGAAGACAGGGAAAATAATACAGCTTCACATTTTCAATTAATGCCTGGAGTTGTCTGGAGTTGCCTCAGAAATAAAGAAAAGATCAGCATAGGCCCAGCACCAGTCTACTTAGAGCCCAGCCTGCCTCAGCATGGGCAGTATCAGGGGAGAAAAGAGAGAAATATTCTGCTCAAAGGAGTTGCTCTTAGACCCACTCCATAACTCCCTTTCCCATTCTGAAAGCTGATGTTGGCTGTGAGGGATTATTTTGAGACATTACCCTTCTTTGAACACCCTCCTTCAAAGATTTGACCTCTAGCTGTGGAGAAACAAAGCTATTTCATTTCAGAAACCAGTAGTTTCTTTATAACATTTGGCAGAAAAGGATGTGGGAAGTTGTGGAACTTGCTCCTTGTAGACACTGATGGTTATAGAGTACAGACGTCCAGGGGGCGTTAATCACGACAAACATCCCATCAACCATTGTAACAAATGTGCTTGGGAATGGGAAAGAGCCTCATAAAGAGCCTAGATGAAGCAATGTACTTGTATGGTTCAGTGAGCTGAGCAATGGGCCAGGACCCAAGAGGTTCCAAACCGCCACCATGTCCTAGAAGAACAAGTCGCTTAGGACACTCTGCTCTTTTGCCTCATCGGGAAAGCAGGCGGCACAACCACTGCGCCACCTTGCCCGTGGCACAAGAGAACTATGGGCCATCAGTCAGTGAGACACAGATATAATGTCCTTCCTCTGCCACTGAGCTTTTATTTTAATTATAATTGTTCTCTGCCAATTACTGGGAAATAGAATGATGTGCCATGTATTCTAATGATACAGAAACTTGAGTTTGCAGGAGAAAATGGCTCACAAGGAAAGGAAAACACTGTCTTGAATCATATAATCAGCACATAACTGCTGACAGCTAATTCAAAGATTTATAAAAAGCAAAATATTATTTTTCATTCAACTCATCATCTGTAAGTGACAAAGGGCAAGAAGGCAAAAAATAAGGGGGAAAAGTTGATCCAATTGGCTGATACAATAGTGAAATGTTTACTCCCTGCTCAGCCAAACTTCTTCCAGGGCAGAGAAGGAAAGTAGACTATCCATCCAGTCATATAAGAGTGATTCATGTCACTAAGCAGCCACAGTTAATTGATATACAAACAAATGAGACATTTTTAAGTTGAGTTTATTTCTATTTTCTATTTCTATCTTTCCTCTCCATTCCGTTTCCACCATGCCCTGCCTGGCTTTCTTATCACCATATGCTCAGAAACTCTTTTTCAGCTCTAGCATCAACTCACCCTTCCCAAATTCTCAACTGCTTGACCACTGACCTCCCACTGTTCTAAATGTTATCATTCAAACTCCAAAGACATGCCTGGGACACAGAGAAGTGAAAAAAGCACTACTAGAGCTCAAAAGACAAGAAAAGGTAAAATCACCATTGTTTACTCTCAAATAATCAGTGCATAACCGCCATCTGGGACAGATATATCCCCCCAGGGGAAAAAACTGTCCATAAAGTGAGTATCTTGAACACAAATTGCAATTGTAAGTGATCATAACTATAAAATGAGCAAATGTATTCTTTCTTAGACACATGCAAATTTAACTCAATGAATAAGTTTCATTGTTATGAAAAGGAATCAATTAAGACAATAAGACAATAACCTTCATATTGCAGGCGTTATAGAACATGATCAGCTCTGGCTCTTGGGAGTTGTGGCCCCAAATCGCGAGCCCACCTTTCCCAATTTGTACCTCCTCCAACAAGGGCCCAACTTCACTCAATCCCTGAGGCCAAGCAAAGAACTGCAGTCAGATAAAGAACTTCTACCCGTGAACTGTGGCTGTTTCTCCTATTCCATCTTCTTCTCTCACTCTCTAAATCCAGGTTCTTACAATGTCTAACAGAACCGAGCTTATACATTTTATTTTACCCATAGATGCTACCATTAAATAAGGGCAATAACAAAAACATTACGTTTTAAATAAGATTTGTTTTCAACTTGGAAACCTGAATGCTATATAGACGGTTCACTTTAAAATTACATGAAAATACATGAAAATAGAAGCATATCACAGTCAACACATTTATACTAATTCTTCTGCCATTTCCTTCTTCATAAACAGCTGTTTCCTCACAAGGTAAAAAGGGCCTTTTCCATAAAGCACTAGCCCACCCATGAGGGCTTCACCCAAAGCCTCGCCTCCAAATACCATCACACTGGGGATTAACTGTCAATAAATGAATTGTGAGGAGATGAAAATATTCAGTCTAAAAAGCCTTAAATGAAAGGGACCTATTTGATTTTGCCAAACATTTATACTGCTGTTGAAAGAAAAAAGTATACAGAACCTTTTATGATGCAGCTATCCTAGGACAGGAATAACCACCCTCCTACAGTGGAAATGTGTCCATTGGCACTATTTCCAAGGTATTTGAGACACCTGAGGTCAACTTTTATTGAATATGACAGAGAAATAGGAAATTCTAGTTAATAAATATTCTAACAGGATTTTTATTTAAGTAGTCAACATGGATTGCCATTCAGAAATTTGGACTATGTTAGATTACTAACAATAAAATTATCTTGACTGTCCTTTTCTTTGATGACTCAGAAGGCATTCCAGGCTGCCTGCTGTACTGTCGCAGAGAGCAAGGACTCCTGATTTTCCAGAATTTGAGACTGAATCCCAGCCTTATTATGTGTCTAATCTGTTTCATCTAGAGCCCGTTGCTCCCCGTCCCTAGGCTTCAGTTTCCTTATGCACGAAACGGGGATGATGATAGCATTTACATCATAGGGTAATGGATTTGTATGTAGAGAACTGTGTCTGGCACATGGGAACCAGAAAATAAATGTTAGCATCACGAATATTGCAAATATCAAATATTATGACAATAAAGTATTGGTTGACACAGAGTTTAGGTTTCTATCCAATTATCTAAAATTTTCTTTTCAAGCAGCACGACTTAAAGCGCTGCAAAATGGAATCTGTTTGATAGCAAACGGCTTAAAATAAACACAATTTTTCTACTTCTCAGAGCAAACTAGAGAAATCACCAACTATAAAATCACGCTGCTAATAGCGCTGCCCCGTGTTTTCTCCCCAACCCCCCAAACCGCATGCTGAAACTCTTTCCCTATGATGCATCTTGTGACGGGAAACCAATAAGCCAGTTTTATGTTTTCATTGATCTGAATTTGTTTCCTATGACTAATGTCTGTATAAAAATTCCTTAGCATAATCTAAATCATCTCTAACACAGAACATAAAACCTGTCTTTGTTGTTTTCTCATTGGAGCCTCGGGTTACAGGCAGGCCAGCCAATAAGCTCAAAACAAGGGACTTCACTCCACAGAGCTAGTACAATGAGGCCCAAAGCAAATCCCCACACACACATTATAAAGACACTCTTTCAGCAAAAGCGGCAAATGCAAACAGCCTGGTTTCACTGAAACTGTCACACGATGTGGCTAGGAGTTCTCCACACAATCTTATTTTTCAGTGTTTTCTATTTCCAGATAAGAACCTTAAAACAAAAGCAATTACTTCACTATGTTTTGCAATCTTTAAAGACATCCTCTCTGGCTGACACAAAGGCTCTTTGCTGGCTGACAGAGATGTTCAAAATCCCAGTAAAACAAGAAGCCCAGATTGCCAGCGAGGTCAGAGCTGACAACGAAAGAAAAAGTTGCAGAACCGCTGTGGATGTCAGTTTCAAGGACCCGCAGTCCTGCTGTTGTAAAGCATCCAGGGGATTCTCTATAAAAGACGGGCCTGTTTAGTGCTTTGAGGGTGAGCTTCACAGTGAAAAGGACCTTTGGAGCGATAGGAGATGAGACAATAACGAATTCTGTAAAATGAAAGGGACCTCAGAAGTCCATCTGTCCCATCTTCCTGCCATCACACAGGCTTGTGCTCCACAAGGCCACACAGTGGAGGTCCTACTTTATGTTTTTAGATGTCAAAAAAAAAAAAAAATTTAAACTCAGTAATCTACTCACAGACTCGAGAGTAAATGTTTTACCCAATGAAATAAAATTCAATTACAAAGTACATCAGGATGCCAGAGATTTGATTATCACGAGGGTCAAAGAATGCTTCTGACAGGCACAGTGATCTTTAATTTATCATTTGTCCTCATACATAGAACGCTTCTCAGTGACAGCACACAGCTCAACTGTAATTAACAAATCCCCTGCCGGACCTCATCTCACACACACACACACACACACACACACACACAATCACATATGTACACATGCACAGTGCAGTGCTAAAATGTAGAGAAGGATGGAAATGGCGATAAGGATTTAGAAGGTCAGGTTCTACTCATCTTCAGTGCTTTTTATCTATCCAATTGTCAATAATTTATAACCCATCCAACCACCTTTTTTTCCTCATCTCCAAAACTGGGATAATGGGACTGAAAATGGTTCTTGCAAGGTTAAAATTAAATAGTAGATGTGAAAAGTCTTTGAGGATAATAAAGTGTACACTGAAGTAAGCTTCATGGCTATCGTTTTTATTGTCGTGTTCTTAGTGAGGCCTCAGACGCCCCACACCTGCACAGGGAGGCTTCCCGGCCTCCTCTGCCCTCTGCTCACACAGGGCCCAGCGGTCCTTCTACTCCCCCAACAAGCTTTCAGGGCTGGAGCACCCTCTTTTGATCAAAGGCACCCTCTCCTTGAGATCATGACAAGGAGCTGCCCAGTCAGACCTCTTTGCCCACAACGCTCTTCCTTTACACACTGTCATAACTGTAACCACAAGCCCCCAGCTAACATCGTCTCCTCTCTCTTTTGACACTTGAAATTATATTTACACTAACTTAGACAATATCTTTTTTTACCTTAAATTACTGAACTTACTTTATTTTACCACTTTCTTCATTGCCTTGTGTCGAGTTTAGCTATCTTTCTCTTCTACTAGATTTTTAAGGCACTTTAAAATCACATTAGTTAATTTTACATAATCTCCAGCACCTAATCCAATGCATTTAAAAACATTCAATAAATGTATACTGAGCTGAGTACTCAAATTTGCAAACATACCTTCTCTTTCCAAGTTATCTCAAGAAAGTTTACCTTCTGTCTGTAATTCCACCCAGATACATCTATGAGTAAAAAATAACAGTAATCTTGCCTGACGAATTTAAAAGCTATGCTAGTGACAATGTATTCCATCAAGAAAAAGGAACAACAACATTAAGGAAAATTAAAAGGAAAAATGAACCAATTCAGATTGTCTACCAATTAATCTAATGGCATTCAACAAGAAATTTTACCTCTAATTATAATCTTAGTAAAGAATGTATACAAGTGAAAGAATAATTTGTTCAAAAACATCCATAATGGATACTTGTCACATGAAAAATAAATTAAATAAATTCCCAAGCAAATAGCACCATGACATCATAGCAAAATACTACATATCTAACTAACGTGATTATTTCCAGTTTATAAAAGACAAAATAAACAACATGACTTTAAGACTATGTGTTGATTTCTTTTTAGAGCAAAACTGCTTACAAAGACTCTATTAGGTTAGTCAACATCCCTTAAATGACAATGCAAAACATTCCATTTAGACTGAATACAAAAGAAAAAAAAACAATCTATATTTGAAAAACCAACATCCTTTCCATTGCAATATAGTAAAAGCTCCATATTCACTATTTTCTTTTTTGTCTTTTTGTGGGCAATTCAGAGCAAATCCAGGACTCCAATATAATAGCTTTTTAAATCTAGGTTCTGCTATAATTATTCTTTCATCCCTTTAATAATTTGTTTTATTTCATTCATATAACCTAAGGTTTCATTTTACCTGTATCATCTAATGTAAGATATCTTTAAATTATGATGGAAATAAGAGGGTATAACAAATACCTGAATTATTAAAATTGCAAATATGTAATAGAGAAATACATTAACAAAATAAGGTCAAGACAATAAATGGGAAAGAAATATTAGAAGCTAATCTGAATGGATAATAATATTAGTAGCTAGCCTTTATTGATGTTTTACTCTGTATAAGACCCTGCTGAATACAATTCACATTTTATTATGTCAATGAATCCTCACAACAACCCTGTAAGGTAGATATCAACAGCTCCCAGCTCTTCATCTATTGATAAGGAAATTGAGGCACAGAGAACTTAAGTAATCTGTCCAAAATCATATAGCTTGCAGGCTACATGTATAGTTTTGAATGCAGGTCACGCATATTCCTAACAATAATGTTCATAAAGAAATTACTATTGAATTTCATTTCTTCTAAAGTTGATAGAAAGATCCAAAGTCACCCCTTTAATCTTCACCATATTTTTTAATATTACATTTCTAAATTTATTAATCCATCAATATTATTGTTCTATCATTTTAATTACAGTATTACAGATGAGTGAAGTAGGTGAAATAAATTTGGAATGGGGACACATTTAGATTATAATTAGAACTAACTAAAGGCTTTTTTTCCCTTAAAAAACTTCTGAAAACAGACAGAGATGTAATGTTAAAACACCACAGGAAGCTAAAACTAATGATAGCCTACCTGCCATAGCTCAGAATAATTAACACAGACTGGCTGAGATACAGTGTCTGAATTTCGGGGTGAAGAAAATACAAGTTAATTGTGCATCCCGGACACACTACTCCTTCCTAGGTGTGGCCACTCCATAGGAACCCAGGAACTGAACTGCAAATCACCTGGATTTATGTCTTGTCTCTATCACTTCCTTTCTTCTTAAGTTAGCCCCTCTTCTTGCTCTAGTTCCCATACATTCAACATGGTCAGAAGTAGTACGTCTTGAAGTGTGAAGTCAGTGGTAAAGATGCATGAAGAAGACAAGAGTTTTACCGTGGTTCAGGGTGGCATTTTGTTTTTGTTTTTTCAAATAACTTTCTTTTTTGACAAGGGGAAAATTCTGTATTGCTTGTTTCAAATTTATACAGAAAATAAATATTATTCCATAAAATCAGACAATCATACAGTAGAAGTGGATGACTTTTCATTGAACTATAAGCAGCCTACCAGATAAATGAGTGCTAGGCACTAGAAAGTCAGATAGAAGGGATGTGTTTGTGTGTGTGGTGAGGGTGTAATTATTCTCACATTTGTTTATGTGCATATGTTATATATACATATATATGTAAGTGTATATGCGTGTGAAAGGAAATACACCAACATATCATAAGTTATTTCTTATAGTGGAAAAATGAGAACTTTTGTGTTCTTCTTCATATGCTTCTCTATTTTCATGTTTTCTAAAATGAGTAGGTAGTGGTTTTGTAAGAAAACTGTATGAAAACTTTTGGATGAAATCAGGATACTTAAACACTTTTATATCTATAAGAAGAGAACAAGCCAACGTTACAATCAGCTGACAAAGCTGTGCAGCACAAACCAATTAAGGCCATTTAAAAGCTAGAGTCTATGAGGTTTTTTGTTTTTTTCCTTAATATCTTTACCTTTTTCACCCAGTCCCCCATCCCCTCCCTCTGACAGCCGTCAGTCTGTTCTCTGTATCTATGAGTCTGTTTCTATTGTGTTTGTTAGTTTATTTTGTTAATTAGATTACACATAGGAGGGGGGACTCCCCCATAAAATTAGAACTATCTTCTGGAGGGCGGGCTTCTTTTAGTACAGACTTCTGCTGCTAGGTGAGTGTGCTAGGAACCCATCTGGCATTGCTGTGAGAGGCTGCATTGGACTTCTGTGATTTTTTTGTTAAGACTCTTTCAACATATTTGCTCATTTCATGACGGGTGATTTGCAAGCGCACCTGCCCACACCATGCTGAGTGTTCAGCAGTTTTTGACCAAGATGGTATGACCCCCATGCCCTTCCCTCCCTATCTACCCGATTTCACCCTGAGTCAATTTTTTTTGTTTCCCTAGATGAAAAAAGTGCTCAAAGGAAAACGTTTACCCAGTGTGGAAGAAGCGAAACAAAAAATGGCAGAAGCACTAAAAGGTATCAAAATTGACAAGTTCAAAAACTGTTTTCACCAGTGGGAAAAAACCTCAATAGGTGTATTGCATCAAATGATACTTTGAAAGAGGCTGAAGTTTAAATACGTGAGAATAAATACACAAAATTTTATAAATAAATCCTGGGGTCTTTTGGGGGGTCCCCCAGCCTATAATGTTAAATCGTATGGTACTTGTCAACAGTATGGTGGTTACTAGAAAAAAAGGGAGGTGGGGGAAGGTAGAAGAGGCACCGGTGGGGAATGGTAACAGAAGGAGACTTGGTCTGGGGTGGTGAACCCACAATACAATATGCACATGATGTATTATAGAACTATACACCTGAAACCTATATAATTATATTACCAATGTCACCCCAATAAATTCAATTTAAAAAAAAATTAAAACTAAATAAAGCTTCTGGCTTTTTAGATTCTGGCTAATAAAAATAACCATGTGCACCATATGCAGAAAATTCATACACAAACACTGGGCTGTGTGGCAACCAAAGATGTTTAGCATGACTGAGTATCCCTTTGATAATTTGAAAGACAAGTCAAAAATCTCATGGTGCCTCAAGGTCATAATAATAATCATAAATTCTCACTGACTGTGAGTCTAAGCAAGTCTGGTTTTTTGAGTTTTAATTTTTGCATTTTTAACAGACCTTGGAGCTTCATGTGTTTATTGAGCCGCATATTATAAACATATATGAACACAGATAAGATTTTGATATCAATCTTCACCTTTCTCACACCCCAGTAGAGTTCCTGAATGAATATTCATCTTCTTCCTCAGTTACCCACATTCCCAATGAAAAATGGACACTCACTGGGGTCTTGAACAAGTTCATGACAATAACTCTTTAGCTGCTGTCATGACATCTGTGTACATTTTTAAATAGTTGAAATAAATCAAGAGTAGGCAGAACCGTAAAGATACCACACTTAAAATGCTCGGTAGAAGTTCAAATCTTGCTAAAACCGTGTTAAGTTGAATGACATTGACCAACCATCTTCATTTCATTCTAGTCCACCCTCACTCCCTCCACAATTTTGTTCACAAATATTTAAAAATCTTTTAGGGGGCAAACTGTGGCTTTAAGTTCTGCCTCTCCAAAGTATTTCATCTCATTTTTATTTTCCCATTTAAACAATTATCTTGGCTAAGAATAGAAAAGATTGAATAAGCTACCCTCAGCTAGGTCAACCATCATAGAATCCTACACTCTGAACTGGAAGGGACATTAGAAATTATTGAGGCTTATCTGTCCTATCCTGTCTCCCCTGAAATCCACAATCAATTGACACATCAGGCTTGGTGAATTCTAGGTCTCCTAAGCCTGTCATTCAAAGCTATACTTTTTCTACCTGAGGGAGAGAAATGGTGAGGAGAAGTAAATCCCCTCTGGCTCACAGTTGCCAGGTGTTCCCAAGGAAACAGTGCTTAGGGCAAGAAGCATAACCAGCAATGAGACTCTTCTCTGAAGCCTTCCCACCAGCCAGCCTCCTATTGAGGTCAATTTTATGTTAACAGCCTGCTGTACATTGACCTGTACTTTATATGCTGGACTTTTACTTATAATTCCTTGCAAGTGTGTTTATTGACACTCTATCTAGAAGTGGGATCTACCTTCCTGACCCTCCACATCCCTCAGCAGACGTGTCTTCTGCTGACAGCGATCTGTTCTATTGTTGACGCACTGTTACACGTTTGTTTAATTATACCACCTCGGTAAGCTCTGTCCACAAGATTTTATTGTGCATCCCCAATGGTCCTGGTGCAGATTAAGGGAAGTTGTGTTTCTGTAGTGCCATTTTTGCAAACAGCTTCTATCCAACGGACTCCATCCATCTGTGAGACAACTCTCAAGTGTCATTTACTGTGTCTCCCATTTCATAGAGGAAAGTGAATCTTGGGATTCAATCTAAATAGTGGCAGAATGCAGAACCCAAATAAAAGCAACACTACTTCCTTTTGAAATCTTAAAAAATGTCTGTAATTTGAAAGAGGATTCATTCTCTTCCCCTACCAAAACCACAAATCCTACATTCAGCATTCCTAACTAGTGTTTCGGTTTTGGTTTGTTTTTGTTTTTGTTTTTGTTTTTTTGACTCAACCCAGAGAATGTGGAAAAAGTAGTAGTAAAAAATCAATGGTTAACATTTAGTGAGTGCTTCAAGCTTCTACTACCATGCTGAACATTCTCATACATGATCTCATTTAATCTTGTCAGAAATTCTAAGGATGGGTACTACTATTTCCCTCATTTTGAGGCTCAAGCCCCAAGCCTAATAAGCTATGGAGATAGGATTCAAATCCAACCTGTTTGATTCTAGGAACAGTAACTTAACCATCATCTCCTCATTACAATGAAAACATGTCTCTCAACCTTTATAAAGGGAGTTCTCAATCCCTAAGGAGACTGCAAGTGAGAATGTTAATGGTCGTTAATATTTTTAGAACTTTTCTTCCAAGTCTTAGTGTTCTATCAAATCACTGTAGATGGCTTCTTTTCTCATTTTGTCTGGAACTAAGAAGACATTTGTAGCTCTGAGTCCATCCCTGGGGTTCCAAGCTTCTCAAGCATTTTCTATTGCCATTTAGCCATGAGATGGCTCCTATATTTCACTCTGGAATTGTCCCTGGCACTCTGTGTTCCAAGAGCCTCAAATCCCTTCAGGTAGAAAACAACTGTGAGTTGCTACTATGTTCATTATCCCTCAATTACTTCACTAAATAAAAATGTTTTGAGTGAATTGAAAATGTGTTATGCAAAACATAATGAAATCTGGAAATACCCATAGTACTTAGCATTTTTAGCCTTCCTGTTCAGAGATAATAGCTATCTCAAAGTGAAAAGCCAGATATTTGCTACAAGGCTCCACAAATGAATCTATTGCCCTAGACATTGGACACCCAAGGCTAAAGAGAAATGAAGTTCAATCATCAAGAGTCATTTAGTTAATGCTGATTATGTCTTGGCTCTTATAAGATTCAAAATGCCTACTATGTTATTATAATTAAATCATTTCTATTATTATCTTTTAAACACCACTGACCTTCTTCTAGTGGGGAAAGTTAAAACAAGAGGGAGAATAAGTATTATATCACCCACCACATAAGTGGAGGGAAAAGAGAAGTGACAGATGTTGACCTGTCACAACTGGGATATGAAAAACCTGTTTCTGGCCATAGTTGGGCCCTCTGTACTGTAATCTTGCTTACCAAATTAGCCAGCACTAATATTAAAAAGGTGGAGTTAATACAAGAAAATTCTGTACTGCATTAAACACAGTCCTTTGCTTGGCTGAGAAACTCAATCCAAAGATTTAAAAACTGGGGACCCTGGGTAGGATATGGTAATACTACAGAGTTGATAGGGCAGCGTGGTTTCATGGGAGCCAGGCTGGAACCAAAATCATTCTGGAGATGAGGCAGTCCCAGGGATTTCAGCCGTTGGATTTTGAAGACATTTCTCCTAGGTTCTGCAAGTCACGCACTCACCTGCTCTCCAAGTGTAGCCTGCC
The DNA here is from genome assembly GCF_021234165.1 of Pteronotus mesoamericanus. NCBI lineage: Eukaryota > Metazoa > Chordata > Mammalia > Chiroptera > Mormoopidae > Pteronotus > Pteronotus mesoamericanus. Next base: position 9,640,955 of record NW_026555229.1, read on the forward strand.
TTCTGGCCTACTACTAATGGACATGATTTTCCTGGACCCAAGTCTAGATCCTGGGAAGAAAATGGCTAGTTTAACTTTTTCCCCAGGCAGCAAGTTGCTGGCTGGTCACTGGATGCCCATGAGGATGATTATCTTCTAACCTCTGCCCAGTGATCTGGGAGAAGGTCACATCGGTCCCTCAGGCTTGTCCCTTCCTCAAGCCTCCTCTGGAATGGAGTATCATTAGTCTAGCACTCCAAAACACCTTAGCATAATGTTTGTATGCATATAAAACTATATTAATAAGATTTACAAAATATCACGTGCTTTTCATCAGACAAGGCAGATGTGACATTTGGTCCATAAATCCAGCTTCTTAAGAACGATTAGTTGCCTTATTTTATACAGGATTTAATGTGTCAGTAAGAGAAGCATGTAACATGGTGACTAAAAGCAATTGGAATCAGGTTGTCTGGGTTCCAACGCCTCTTCTCTCAATCATTAGCTGTGTTCCTTTGGGCAACTCACTGCACTTCTGTGATGCTCACTCCGTTTCCTCATTAGTAAAATGGAGTACCTACTTCACAGGGTTGTTGTGCGGACTAAGTAAAGCAATATGTGTAACATGCTTAGAAAATGCCTGACACATTAAGAGCACTACCTTAAGTTTCAGTGATGATGATAATGATTCTAAGCCCCTATCCCACAAACCTGTCAAGAGAAAAAGAAAAAAAAGAAAGAAAGAAAGAAAAGCCAGCTCCCTGCTACCTCCATGGCAGGCTTGATACAGAATAATTTTGCTGTCCCTCAACAACCCCATCTCTTGTTCCCTCTCAAAGTCTTGTCACCGTTGCAATAACATTGCTGGGAAACAAGGCAAGGACTTTTAGTAATTATAATCTTCCCCACCTCCCTAGCTTACAGGAATCTCTAATCTGCTCTGGGGAAGCCTGTTATCACAAATCTTGAGTCCACACTGGCCTTGGGCTTTTCGAAAGAAAGCCCTGGGAAATGTCTAAACCACATCCATCATTTTTTCTACCACTTTCCTCACTGAGGCAATTGAGGAGCAAACCTGTCTGAATTCGGTGAGGCAGCAGACAGTAACAAGGAAGGGACAATAGATTAATTCCTCCAAATATTATCAAGCCACACGTGCATTATATCTGTTAAATCTGATGACAAGCCGTAAAGAACTGGGTACTAAAGTGGTTAGTGCTTTTCTAAAGTTTCATTCAACAAGCATTACTTTAGGCATAAGTCAGTGCGACTCTACGACTGGAGGGTTTTATCCCCTTACAAAGGTCATTATGGTCTTGGGGGTGGGGCATCATCCAACTACAACAATGATTAATTTCATTGTAACCTAGCTGGTGAGAGAACACACTGCTAGCAGATTCCCAACAGTCCCCAAGGCACACATTTGCTATTTTGCTTTTGCTATTGTCTACTTCATGTGTCTTTCTGCCTAGAAACTGAGTTCTCAACTCAGAGAGCGTCTTGAATTTGGTTGGACATTGTAGATGCAGCTATGGAGAGATAACACTTCTGGACAGGCCAGCTCTCTCCAGCTGAGGGGACCCTCTGGTGTGAGCGTGGAGGAAGCTGACCTGGGGAATGGGGTGTGGTCCAAAGCTGTAAAATATCCATGCTGACCTGCCTGCATCTCTATCATTTTCATGTTTCCAGAATTCCATTGCTGATTAACATTTAAACCTTGTGTGCCTATCCCTAAAACCCTCTTTTGAATTAGATAAGTGAACCAGTCTTTGTTTGAAAGAGGAAGGAGTACAGAATTCAAGCAATGTCTTCTACAATGATGCTCTCCTTCAATGCAGAGGGTGAATTTTTACTCACTGCCTCTTTTAAAATCTTTTTAAATGAGATGTAATTCACATACCCTAGACCTCACCGTTTTAAAGCATGAAATTCAATGGGTTTTAGTATAGTCGCAGAATTTTGTGGCATTGTCCCTAATTCCAGAGCATTTTCTTCACTCCAAAACAACACAATACCCCTTGTCAGTCACTCCCCAGTCTTCCCTCCTCCAAGCCACTCATTTATCTTCTGTCTCTATTCTCTATGGAATTGCCTATTCTAGAGATTTCATATAACTGAAATTGTACATTATGTAACATTTGGTGTCTGGCTTCTTTCACTTAGTATAATGTTTTAAAGTTCATTCACCCTTTAGCATGTATTAGGACCTCATTCATTTTATGGCTGAATAGTATTCCGGAGAAAGGATAGACTACATTTTGTCTATCCATTTCTCAGTTGATTGACACTCGTGTTCTTTCCACATTCTGGCTAACAGTAACAATGCTGTTATGAACATTCATATGCAATTTTTGGTGTGTGAATATGTGTCTTCAATCCTTTAGGGTGCATACCTACTAGGGGAGGGATTGCTGGATCACATGGTACCTCTATGCTTAACCTCCCAGGGAACTGCCGGACTGTTTTCTAGAGCAGCTAAACCATTTTAGATTTTTACCTCACTGCCTCTTTCCTCACTCTGAGAGAATAAGAGTTAATGAAAAATAAGCGTAGAATTGCAGAATTTAAAAATTCAGTTCTGAGCACTTCTCCTCCATTTAAAGCATCCTTTCCCAGGCTTCCTGCTGTGTTCAGATTTGGTGGCTGCGAAAGTGGAGTCTCGAGAAAGACAGATCATTTCCTTTCCTCTCATCATGTTTTAAAATCTCTTTTTTTAATACACTCTCATGACACATGAGTAATATAGAAAAACAACATACGGTTTGTAATGACTGTACGGATTGTTGGGTAATTCTCATAACAAAAGTTATCATTATTACTTAATTTAAGATTATGTTATTGAATATTTAGAGAATCAAATTAATACCTATACTTATCTAGAAACAGTTATAAATATGCATTTATGTAAATGTACATCGTTATACATAATATATATTTATCCTGTGAATGGATATGCTACATAAGGACAGTGATATAAATCTTCCAATGGTCATTTTAAGACAAAGTAAGAGATCTCAAAACAACTACAAAAAAAGTCCCATGAATGAGGCTTGTCGTTGACCTCAGTTAGGTGGCCGGGAACTTTTCAGTTGGCATCTACTAAGTGTTAACACTAAATAATGCAAAGATGCAAAATGTAAACATTTGCTTTGGCTCCATCCAGTCTGAGATCGGGCAAGCGCGTGGCAGAATCGCAGCCCATCTGGCTCAGGACCGTGCTGCCAAGAGAGGGAGCAGGGACCCTGGCAGCAAAGAGGTGTTCTCCGGAGCATCCGTCCGCCTCAAGGGCAGGAAATGTGGCAGATTTTTTTATTTAGTTGTTTGTATTTATGTTCCATCCCAAAATAATTCTTAGATTTCTTTTTATATTTTTTCATCCAACTATATTTTCTTTCCAAATAACCTCATTGCAACAGGATTTCTTAAGTTTTTATGGGTCAGGCCGCCATGAAAAACCTCCTGAAACGAAAAGCCTGTCCTTTGGAAAATGCCCTTGCACTCGGCTTTGCACACACTTGCAAGAGAGTATGAAAACCACATGGAAGCAAACTATGACCCTCTTTAAGGACACCTGCCTCAGGAAAGACCACTTGCTTTCCCCTCATCATTTCAACCTGTCTTAGGGAGAATCATTTCACTTCTATGGCACTTGCTATGTGGAAGAGTATGCCCTCTACAGTTGTTAAGGTTTGATGACAAATGTAATTTCTTTGTTTAAGGAGCACTGAGGGCACTATCTCCATGGAAAATCACCTCTCCAGATTAATCCACTTCCCTGGATCGAAGAACTACACTCAGCAAGCCACCCCCAACTGGCACGCAGCCACTGGCACTCACTGAGCACAAAGACTGGTCCTACACACATCTCAATCAGTCCGGTCACCCGACAGAAACCACACCCCTCACTCTGGCAGGGCAGAATTGAAAATGAAGAATTGTTAGCTAGGTATAAAACTGTTAACTAGGTAACCGGCAGTGTAGAAAAGGTACTTAAAGGTGATAACTGCAGAAAGCTGAAAAGAAAATGGGAAGAGGCTGAAATACCAAAATTTAGAAACAGACCTGTGAGGACTGGGTGCTGCTAGGCTCCTGTGGCGTCTCTACGAGGCAGGATGAGGTAGGTTGGGTCTTCCAGGGCTGGAAAAACTGCACACTGGATTCAGCTGCAGCTACAGGAAAGCACTCTGCTGTCCAGGTGAAGAAGCTGTGCTAGGGAGATGCACCTGCTGATAGGAAGGCAGGGAGCCCCACAGAAGCAAAAAAGAAGTGAGTCTTCCTTCCCCTCCAACCTTGCAGTTTCTCTCTAGTGCACTCTAGGGGCAGAGCCTAACATGGAGCCCCAGGGAAAGCAGAAAGTCCATTGGTTAGCAGAAAACCAGCTTCAGCTCCCCAAAGCCAAGTCCATAGGGGCCGGTTTGGAGCTAATAACGAGTGGCAGTCCATAGTCTCTCAATCAGATGCACCATTTTTAAATTTTCAAATCAGCAATTAAACAATTTCTAACTACATAACCCATACACCTGGCTTAGAACACCTAATCAAACAAACAGCATCCACTGAACACTTGCTACACGCTAAAGAATGTGATGATTTAGTTAATTAAATCTGTACTTTCATTTAATCTCCATAATACAAATTCCCCTCCCTTTCTCTTTCTTATTTCCTTTCCCTTTCTCTCCCACCTTTGCTTTCTATGTATGTAGTATACACATATATACATACACATACGTTTATAGATATGTGTATGAGAAAGAAAACAAAAAGAGCACTTAATATTGCAAAAGAGAGAGAAAACAGTGAAAGCACATCCATTTATTTGCATCAACTCTAGAGTCTTAGTAGAAATGAAATACTCATTTCTACAGCAACAAAAGCAAAGAAACTAGCAAGACTAGGGAAAGTTTGAATAATTACCCCAGAATGCAGATATGCACTCACACGCAGATATGACCCTTAACCCTGTGCTCTTAACTACGCTATATGCTGCTATCCAAAGCCAGCAAGGGACACACCAGATCTCTCTGTCTAAAAGTCCACCTCCCCATTAGAGCGCTTAGTGATATTCGGTGACACGACACAAAGGCTCATTGTCCCCGATGCTGCTAGAGATCAGTGGGCTAGGAAAGCACCAGGATACTCTGTCTAGTTGAGGTCCGCCGTGCTCCCACTAGAACCCATTCACTGTATTGTCTCAATTACTTTTAATTACAATGAGCTACTGCTTCAATTACATGTGGCACAGATATTCTTGTATAATTCTTCCCTAAGGAGACCACTTTAAATGGCAAAAAAGATTTGGAGATATGGGATCAGCCAAGGTGGAAAGGCCATGAATAAAAGAGTAAAGATATGCAACTAATTTTCTACGGAGCATTCACCTGACGTTTATAGTTGTTTAAAAATGCATGAAAAATACACCCAAAAAACCTCTATAGGCATTCATTCAATGCATTTATTCAATAAAAATAAGAATCTCGTGTCTACAATTTGCCAGACATGGATGAATCAAGTACAGCCGTTGTCCTCAAGAAGCTTTCAATCCAGCGACAGTAGGGACATGAACTCAATAACAACTACCATTTCATTGAGTCCTAACACCTGCCAATCACTAACAGTACAAGTTCCTAACATGTACTAACTCCCTAAATACTCACAGCAACTTATAAAGCAGATATTCTTAGCATCTCCATTTTATAGGTAAGGAAACTGGAACACAGAGAATTTAAGTCATTTTGCCCCAGTCTCATAGCTAATAAACAGTGAAGCCAGCATCTGATTCCAGGCATTCTGACTCCAAATCCTCTGTGCTGACCTAGGCCAAACCGCCTCTTTGAATGACAACAAAGAAATGCGCAAAGTCAGATAGCACTATGGACACTTAGGGACTGGAGAGATATGTTCTAAATTAAGGGACCAGAGAAGGGTACATATAAGACACATTTTATGACAGTTTCCACTGATAATGGTAACTCACATTTATTGAGTGTGTACTGTTTGTTAGGCAGTAGATATTCAAGGTATAACTATTAAAAATGAGATACTATTAGTCTACATAAATCAGCCTCATTAAATACATTAACCTAGAAGCATTCTTCAAAATAATCACTGGGGATTTTAGAAACTGGGCAGTTCAGTTTTATAACTAATCAGGATATTAAACTGTATATGTTAAAATAGAGGGCTTGAGGTTCTGACACCATGAAACAGAAATGGTGACTCCTCAGATCATCTTAGTTTAAGGAATTTAATTGTTAGAAAGCAGCATGGCATCATGGAGAGAGTTCAGAAGGCAGACTCTGTTTTGAATCCCCCATCTTCGGCGATGAAGTGTAAGTGCCTTGATCTCTCTGAACCTAAGTTTCCTCATCTGCAAAGCGAAATCGATGCACTCTTTAGAGTAAATGTTCTTGGCACAAAAGATGACACAGAGAATTGCATAAACACGGTCACCCTCCAGAAGCAAGGTTGTTTATACTTTCACATGAGAAAGCATGAAGATTGTCAGAAATCCCAAAATTCACCAATACAGAACATTTCTCCGGGCTTCTGAATTTTTCTATTCATGTCCCTAATGTCATGCACTTCCTACCTATAGCTGCACAGAGTAACCATCTTTTTACCTTTAAATAAAGTTCATTTCGTTATACAAAGAGGAACTTTTGCACTAACTGGAGAACTTAGTAAAATCTGTTCTTGAATCATTCTCGTTTCCACATAAGTTACATGTTGGTGGTGTTCCTATCAAGAAAAGCCACAACTGAATTCAATGTTTCACTTCTTCATCTCTCTACAATTTCTATTTTCTGGCTAAGGTTTTCTTACAGGGCTTCACATTCACTTAATTATTGCCACCAGTCATATCAGCTGACTTTCTTCTGATAATCTTGTTTTATTTTTCATTAAGAAACAAAGCTGTATTAGTTCAAAAAGGCAACACCACCAGCAGGGAAAATTTAGAGTGTGGGAAGTAGCTGCACACACTAATTAACTAAGTTCCTTTCAGTATAATACCTGAAATTCAAATACTAACTTGCACAAAATTACAAATTATCTCAGATCATAGGCTTTTGGATTCCCACCTCCCTGAGAACAAAAGCCACGTACCATAGGATGACAAGCAAGGTTTCACACAAGTTAGTTGCATTGTGAATATCAAAGTCTCCCGCTGGCTTCATTGGCACCGTTTAGGAGAATACCAGGACTGGGGATAACTCTCTGAAAAACTTAGGCTGCAGTGAAATGAGCTTAGCAACATAGTCTTCTCGGTGATTCACAGTGCACACTAGCATATTTAAGTTTCTGAAATCCTACAGTCAAGAACATCTACTTAATATTGCATAAGCCAACATACCCCAAACATATTTGATTATGGAAGCCTTTTCAACATTTTTGTTAACACCTATTAATACTCTGTAGCACCAATACTCCTCGTACCCATTTCTTCGACACAGTACCCTCAATGAGCACAAAACTAGCTGTACCCAGCATGACATGCAACGTTTAAGTAGGGTTTAATTCATTCACCCAACTAATATTTACTAATAATTAATAATATGTAAAGGCAGGTTGCTTAGTTACTTGGTTCAGCCTAAGCATAACTCACTGTCTTAGTCTCAGAGTCGACCCTTGGTGAGCCCAGTGATGCAGCTTGTGAGAAAGCAAGATATAGCTATTGCTGAGGAAACAGGTCACTGTTTTATTTTGGCTCCCACTGAGGTGAGTATCAGAGGAAGGGAACTCTCCTAGGTGTCCCCTGCAGTTTATTTTTCTGATTGTTCTATTGGTGGCTGTTACTCCACTCATATCCCTGAGGCCATTTCTCACAGTAGTGTAGGGGACTGCGGCGGTGGATTGAACAAAATGTTTGAAAAATATATACTATAAAATTATACCATTTTATAAACGATTACTACTTATCTACATCTAGTTACTGTCAAATTTATAAAGTAATAGGCACTATGTTGCTGTGGTATTTTCTTTATTTACAAGAAGAAAACATTCAAGATGAACCTTAGGAAAACATAAAGATCACTGTAAAATAAAGAACAAACTAGCTGTACCCAGCATAACATGCAGCTATTAATAACTGCTGTCATCTATTTAATATTTGTTATAAAATAAATTTTGTTTTAAGCATTTCATATATCATATCTCATTTAATCCTCACAGCAAGCTCTTAATGTAGGTGTCTTTATTAAATCCATTTTACAGTTGAGAAAACTGAACCACAGAGAAGTTAAATGACTAGGTCAAAGCTGTGCTGCGAGGAAACAGCAAGCAGGGCTCACCCTTGGATCTCTGGGACTCCAGAGCTCTTCCTCTTAACCACTGTGCTCTGCTGCCTCTAGGCAATGATAATCTACTCTAAAGATGCTGTTAAAAGGAAAGAGAGATTTAGATGAGATTATGGCAATTAAGGGATAAGGGGATATTTAGGAAGAGAATTGGGTGAGAATTTAGGAATAGAATTAGGGAAATCAGAAAAGTCCTTTTCATTGATTTTTTGTAATTCCAAACCATCATTTAATGTCAGAGAAACTGATCATTCCCATCTTTTAAATGGAACTGCTATTCCTTGATCATTTACAATCAATAGGAAGTGTTACATGAGTAAACGGGAACTGGAAAATTTAAAGGAAGCTCAACATGAGTTTTTGAAATGTCCTTCCTACATGATATACAACATTCACTGTTAGCAGAAAATGCTTTGGGACAGTTCTATTTTCATTAATGCACCAACACAATCTTCCAGTGTAACAATTTTAATTTTTTTGAGAAGAAGGCCATAGTGTTAACTAACTTAGAGCCAGAAAAAGGGTGCTCTTCCCTAGAGTAGCAGAAGTGTTTGGGATAAAAAAACACTCATTCAATTAAGCCCAGTTCTAGCTCAGCTTGCAGAGAATTCAAAACAAGATTAGAAAGAGAAGGTAATTTATCACCCAAGAGGGGAGAGCCTGTCTCTGACACTGAATTATGGGGTAAGGACTTTGCATAACAGTCTTGTGCGGATCCCAGTCTGAAGTGTTCTCTGGCAAAGAAAAAAATCCCAAAAATAATGAATGCTTTTGGTGTGGACACACCTCTCCCATTCAACCCAGATCCTCAGCACCAAATCTTCTACAAGCTCTTCTTGCATTTTTCTCCCTCATCTGTGTTTAGGGAACTCTTCACACTTTAAATTATCTAAAACAGTACTTTATAGCTCTTCCAGGACCATGACTGAGTTTGACTAACTGACACCCCTCTCTTCCTAGCTTCCAAAACAACCACATCCCTCATAACTTATTCCGTAACAATAGTAGGATCATTTATTGTTTCGCATTAGTTATAGTTATGTAAAGTACTCTCTGCAGCTAGCCTTAAATTCACTGAGCCTAGCTGCCACATTTTACTCTACTGTATCCCTCACAAAATACATAAAAGGCACTGAGAAAGTCAATGGATTTAATACGAATTTTACCATTCTTTGGAAGAGATGCTCTAACACAGACTCTGTCTGGAATCAGGTCACTGGTGTTACACAACTAAGAAGCACACATCTTTTAAATAGCCACATTCTAGGATGTTGGTTAGAGTGGAGGGTTGGCTTTGATGCCTCACCTGATCTGAGCACTTATTCCTGAAAGAGCTATCATGGAAGTGAATAATCAGTGCTTATTCCAGTAACCACCATTAGCAAAGATTTTAGCCATGTTAGTATAAGGTCAAGAGAGAAGACAGAGAAAATTTGATAGAGGCTGAAATGTCAGGTAATTAACCCTCCAGAAAAACTTTGACCCCCAATTCTGGGAAATGGGAAAGGAAAATATGAGGCAAGAGGTTCTCCAGAAACAAACCAAAAAGGTCTTGTGTGAGAAACTGGTTTCATTGGACTAGCCCCCTTGGTGGAGTGTCAACCCGCTGGAAGTCAGCACAGGTGCCACGCAAACATCAGCATAGGGACAACGAGCTGACACAAAACCTGGATTTACTGGTCAATAATGAAGGCATCTTGGACAGACCCTGACTCCTGCCTTTGGCTGGTTTTACGATTTTCCTTCTGAGCTACTCCCGTCTAAAAGATTAATAAAATCAAAGGTATGATAAAAACAAAGAGAGATTTAGCTCTCAAATTGTAACATAATTATGCTCATGCAATCTAAATAATTCCCACCAGCCTGAAATTCCTCAGAGACCCAAATGAATATATTACAAATCCTCTGGTCGTAAAGCCCATGTTTCCCAGCAATAAAATTGCTGCAATAAACATTTGGATGTTTTTTCCATTTTTAGAACCATGTTGAACAACCTGCTTCTAATGCATTTTATGAGCACTCTCAAAGTCTTCCAGAGAATGAAAAAAACCCCCAGTGTTTTTTCTGAGTGGCTGACACTAAACAGTAACATTACTTTCCAGTGTGTAGTCTTCCCACTACCAAGTAAGAGTTTTCAGTTAGGTTCCTCAGGTCTAATTCTCTCCCTGAGATACCGTCTGCAACCTACAGGCAACTAGTAAAATGATCTTCTTTAATCCGATGTCATTCCAGTATTAGCCAGAAGGGATTCTGAACACCAAGAATGCCCTCAGTTGAAAGACAACTTACTTCCTCAGATTTAAAAAAAAAAAAATCACATACTTTTTGAACAACCACCCATAATCCCTTCTCCAAGTCCCTGTGTCTCATAACAACATACTTATAGAGAAGATTGTCTTCAATCAGTGCATCATTTTATAAAGAGCTTGGCACATGAGCAATCTTCAGCAGTTCTGAAATTAAAACACCAAGTATTACACTTACATAGAAGCCCTTTGCAAGTGAGAACTAAAAGATGCCCCACTGCTTTGATAATTAGAAAAGCAAATTTTAACATGTTATGCTCTTTACTCATCCTTAAAACTCAACGACTAAAACAATGACAAGCATACACAGTCTCCTGAATTAATTGTAACCTGATGATACCGACTGATCTCAATGGCTTTAAAAAGTAATACTTCCAACAAAAATCTTATAAAAAATATGCAAAGGCACCACTGGTCCCCTTCTATACCATTCTATAGGGTGCCATTCTATACCTAGAGCTTTCTCCCTCTTCCTGATTTCTGTCTTTCATGATTATACTTAATACATGACTGAAGAGATAGTGTATTAAGTGCATTGTAGTTATCATCTAAGTCGCACAACTATATTAAGAACTATTGTTGGTGTTCTCTGTCTATACATAAATCAACAGAGGTTCAGAGAGGTCATCTACCTGGTCAAAAGGCTGGAAAGTACTGTAGATATAATTCAGTTTCAGGTCTGTGTGATTCTAGAACCTGACCCCTAACCACTCTGTTAAACCACCTCTTTGATTCTTCCTCTTTGTTCCACAGAAATGCAATTCTACCATAATTTCACAACTCAGTGGTCCATGCTAAAGTAAAAAAACCTCCTGAAAATCTTCCTGAAACAAGACTCAAGCCACAGGATGACCCCAAATAAAATTATGTAAGAGGAAATCACTACGCATTTCTTCAAGGACAATTTTCTGTAATTCATTGAAATTGAGTTGATTTCACTGATTTTTATGTATTATGTGAACACAGTGTAAATTCAGGGACATACTTACCGCTATAGTAAATCACTGTATCTTGGATCCACAAAACCTCACATTTTGAGAATGGTTCTCAACTACCGCCACCCCAAATCTGTCTCCTGCAGGTGAAAGACTTGAGAACCTAGTTTCTTCAGTTCTTCTTTCTCTCTTTGTTTTCTATAACAATTGAATCCTGCTGTATTCAGAAAAAGTTAATCCACATTTTACATATTGCCTGCTCATGACTACCACTTAGTCTAGTTCTGTATGTAGCAGATTTTTAGAGCTAGTAAATATACAAATTACAAAGAGTAAAAAAAAGAATATATGATGAGAAGAAAATAGAGTAAGAAAGAACAACATAAATCACATTAACAAGCAAAACTCCAAGAGTTCAATGATCATCGGCCCCATGTGTGGTTACCCAGGTCATAGGTTATTACCATGATCCAGAAAGTGTAATCCAGAGAAGAATTCACAAAGTAAAACATGGCCGTGAGCTACCTGGACTAACAAAAAGGTGTTGTTGGAAAAATCCTCTGTTGTCTTTCAACTCACAATAGAGAGAATATACATGGTTGTATTTCTATGTCTGTAAAGAAAAAAGTCAGTGTCAAACTAACAAAAGACATCGCACAAAGAGGCAGCAAGCAGCACTTCCCCATTGGGCATGCTTGAAGCAACAGTGTGCCCTTTCTAAATTGTCCAATTTGTTGTGGAAATGCAGAGTTTTCCTTCAATTTAATTTCAGGGTCTGTTTGTGTTTTAATCACACCTGCACTTACAGAAACTCTCAGAGCAAAGATTTCGCCTTCATTGAAACATGGTGTCCCAGCTGTCAAGGCAGGGCGTTGTCTGCCCTTGGGGGCTGTGGCTTAAAAGGAAATGGCCTCCAATGTTTGCAACTTTATTTTCGCTACTCTTTAAAATCAGCTTATATGAATTTATTTTACTTTTTATGCATTTTAGGTATACATTTGTATTTTCAACTTTAGATACAGTTCATCCTCTGTATATTGTGAAGAGTTTGTATACTACAAAAAGAAGTAGATGGATTTTTTTTTTTAAATAAATAAGGTCCTTAAAATCCCAGAGCTGAAATTCTTGTTGTGAGAAGAATCTATGGGAATCAGATGCTTCAATATTTGAAAGGGTTTCACACTATTAAAGGGAAGGTAACGACACAGAGGTGAAGAGTTTCTCTCCTGGCTCATTCCTACTGTCACTAAGGAGAACTCGAAATTTTGGTGAGCATATTTGAAGAGGAGAACATTTGATTCTAAAGCAACAACCTATGACATAAAACTTGAAGAACTATCAAATCTTGTAACTCACATAATTCAAAATAAACGTCTGGCTTTGTTATGTTTGGTATTTTTCCATTACACGTTCAAATAATTTTATTTCAATTGTTAGTTTGTATTTTCTCTCATATTATTATTCCAATCCCATTTCAAACACTATTTATTTACTTACTTATTTTATTTTTATTGTTGTTCAGTTACAGTTGTCCCACCTTTTCCCCCATTGCTCACCCCTACCCCATCCCCCCAACTCCCACAGTCAATCCCCCTCCATTGTCTGTGCTCATGAGTCCTCTACTCATGTTCCTTTGCTTGCCCCTTCTCCTTCTTTCCCTTGTTATCCCTCTTTCCCCTTCCCTCTGGTTACTCTCAGTTTGTTCTTTAGTCCCAAACCTCTGGTTCTATTTTTGGCTCATTTGTTTGTTTTGTTGGTTAGGTACCACTTACAGGTGAGATCATACGGTATTTGTCTTTCACTTCCTGGCTTATTTCACCAAGCACAATGCTCTCCAGCTCTATCCCACCCTTATGCCAAAGAAATGGCCACTTAGGATATGAGTTCCATGGATCATAACTTCTTTTATCCATTTCTTTAGAAGGCTTAATCATGTTCATAATCATTTGGTGAACACAAGCAGTCCTTCAAACCAATTGCGTCACTGATTCTAGGAAACAAGAGGCATCTTCAGAAGATTCCTAACCTACACCTAGTCTTCAAAATGAGTCAGAATTATTCTAAGTGAAGCCTTTCTTCTTCAGAAGAAATCTACATCTTTCAAAGAAAGAGGTTACATGGCATAAAGTTGCACATGGGCGCTCAAACAGGAAACATTTATGGGATATGCAGTGCTGACGCATGGCATTCTACTTAGTTTCTGACCACAAAGTGGTCATATACAGTGTTTGGACATGATACTAGGGCTACAGCATTTGGTCTTTGTCCTGATTTCAAGGGTATAGTGCTAAGGAAAGGTGTTAAATCTTCATCCAGATTTGGATGAATATCATATATCCTCCCATATCCTCACTAAGAGAATGTTTTAAAGTATGCATACATCTAAAACTGTAAAAAATAATACCTAAATTCTACAGTGGGGGGAGGGAGTGTTGTAAATGAACAAGGACTACACCACTTATTATTATTAGAAGCTAAATCTTCATATAAGTGGTAGTGTGTGTATGTATGTATATTTATAGAGAAAGAAAAGAAGAAAAGAGGAGAAAAGAGAAAAGAAAGAAAGAAGAGAGATAAAAAGAGAGTAGTAAGGGGAAAGAAAGAGAATGAAAATATCAAATTAAATTCTCTGTATAAAGGACTTAGAAAATTGAATTGTAATTTCATCTAAATAATAGTGTACAGTAAAGTTACAAATACCAGCCAATCAAATTCACTATTTGACTTCATCTGAAAGGTAAATAGAACTACATTAATGCATTATTTGATGTTTTTCACAATGAACTTCCTGCCCCATATGAGACTAATTAAATGGTACAAAACCACAAATATAATTTATTCAAAAGATATTATAAATTTATCTAAAAAGAACACAGAGTCCAAATTATTTGGGTCTCTGTTGTTCCTTTTCCTTAAAAACATAGGGATCATAGTTCATGACATTCTGATTACAAGCTTATTAAAACATTGATGATGATCATCCTGATGTAAATTCAAGGGCATGCTGATTTTCAAAAGCTCAGCATCTGAAACTGTGCACTCATCTCTCAATACCAATATCGGGTCTTGATGAGGGCTTCAGAGCAGCATGAAGTTCTCAAAGCCTCTGTTTTATTAGAGAGACCTCAAGTTCCAGGTACATCAAATCTTAGAGACCCAAGAGGCAAGTTCTTTAGCCTATTCGCATTTGAAGAGAGAGGGAGACAGATACAGAAACAGAAGGACAGGGAGAGATAGAGAGACAGACAAAGATGTCATTTAAGGTTGCTTCTGACTCTGAGCTTTCCTAAATCATCATATCTCAGAGAATTCTAAACCGAGCTTTGTCTGATTTTTAAGGATGCTTGATAATCCCGTTTAGACACAATGACCAACAAAACTTGGCTAAAGCATCAACAAACAATATCTGAACTCATTCAACAAGGGTCTCCCCAAATTGGAGTGACATTATACAGAGTTAAATGGTTAGTCTTCTACAAATAAATGTGAAATTTACTTCCAAAACCTAGAAACATGATGAAAGTTCATTTTACACTTTGTCCTTTAAGGACAACTCACACCATTCTTTATTTTATTAAACTCTTAAATTATTCATTTACTATCAAATAGCATCCTAATGAGAGACCACAATAAAGGAGATACAATATGACCACTGGGAAATGTGGGAGAGAGAAATGCCAGGGCCTCTTTTGAAGGAAAATAGGGCAAGTAAATCAAGTTCCCGTGAGTATTTGCTCCACTTCCCAGCTCAGAAAATAGAGAAATTTAGTGACACCCAAACATATGTCACACACTGAAGATGCGTCTTCAAGAGCCGACTTGGCTGAACCTTGCAGAAGTACAACCCGAATTCTAATTTGTAACAGCTACACAGTGTTTTTCTCAGGCCGCCTCGACAATGAGCATTTTGTATTATGCCGAGGCAATTGCATTACAGTCACTAGCTCTACATTTTACAATCACTCACAAAGCAATTGGAATTTGACAATAAAACAAACCAAGGCCTTTTCCCCATTACGAAACAAGTTTCTAAGCGGGGAATTGTTCAAAAGGAGAATGTGACTAAATAAAGAAGTCCAAAGTCTGGAAGTGACTTGGGGTTTCAAGCACTTCCACAGATGATGTCAAAATAAGGATTTCAAAGCTTGCTTTCACAGCGAAGAGAATTCAGGCCCCGCAGAAGCATCTGGGTAATCTCACAGAAGCACAACTCCCAGAGGGCTCATTGCTTTCTAGAGACATGTAATCATTTAACAGCTTCACAATCTATACTGAAGTCCTAAGACATTGTATATTATAGGGAAACACAGACAGGACCACAGGAAGTCCAAGATGCGAATACACAGATGCAAAAGTAATCCATCCTCAAACCTCCAATGTGACAGATGGTGCATTTAAGGACACAAATGGATTATTTTTGGAGGAGTGAGTAAGGGATGTCTAAACTCATTAAGAGATTACAGTTTTTAATAATTGAGAGAAGTTAATATAAAACAGCTTCAAATGTTGAGATATTCTGGAATTTTTCCCTAGATTTTTTATCTCTTCAAGTAATAAATGTATCAAATTCTAAAAAATATGCCAGAGTGGGAAGATCATGAATTAGGAATCAGGTAGGTCTAGATTCACTATTCTTGACTTTGTCACGTATTGCTGTGTGACTTTAAGCAAACTAAGCGATCTCTTGGGGTTTTTGTTGTTGTTTTTCGTTGGAAAATAAGATGTATATTATAGTTGTTGGATGAGTTAAGTGGCTCTCAGCACAGTTTAAAAGCGAGTGCTCTGTTAGTCACACTATTTAATTCCATTTGGAAAATATTACCAGTAATAGAAAAAGCACTAGACATTAGAAAAAGCATTTTGCGAGTAACAAAATTTGGATTTGATTTTTATTCCCCTGTGACTCCTTCTCTTTTACTTTAGGTTGGTCTTGGTCTTGTTCTTGGTAGGGACAAATAATTGTCTGCTATAAAATTCAAGAAGCCTGCTGCATTTAACTTGCCACCACGTTTCTGGCTGGCCTCTTAAATTTGGAGCTTTATCGGCAGCTTAGGACAGTCCATTTCTTTTCCAGGAAATCATGGCACTCCACAGTGACACTAGCCAGTCTGGTTTTATTAAGCAGCTTTATCTTTGGTCTGTAAGTTGTTTTCCTGGAAAAAAAATATTTTCAATTCCTAAGTAAAAGGCAATATTGTATAATAGAAAGATCCTGAAAGACCTATATAGATTGATTCTAGTACTTTCTAGCTATAATATTAGGCAACTTTTTAATGTTTCTAAATAGCCAACTCTACTCTCTAGAGTAATGATCTCTTGAATTGTTGTAAAGATGATGAAATGTAACATGGATTAACTGGAATATTACTTGAACCTTATACAGATGGGGTCACCAAGGAGTCAAATGTTTGTAGAATAAACATTCATCATGAAGACATGAAAAAAAAAGATGGAATGAAGAATACAGGAGGAAGAAAATAAATATTACCGAAGGACATGGTCTGCAAAAACCTTCCTGACAGCCTCTAGCTGTTTCTTTTTTGGTTCCTAGTAGCTATGGGTTGGGCAATTATTTCACTAACTTAATTGTTTTATTTTTTAAGGTAGTTTGATTTTGTTTTTTTCCCAACATTTCCCCCAAATACTGTATTCAGTTGCACCCATGATAGTTAAAGTTACCATTTTATCTATAGATTTCATAACTTGGAGGTAAAGTCAAGATTATATTAGGGAGGCAAACACATCACCCAGCAAACTCAATGGCTGATGAGCAGCTTTCATATTGGCTCATTGCACTGCATCTGGATGCAGCTTCTGGTGGGAACTTTGATTTTTTTCCTGGTTGGGTAGGGGAGGACTGGCACCTGGTTAGCTATGTGACAGCTGACTTGAAGTAAGCTTAGGGAATCTCTGACATAGAAGGAAAGTAGTGCAAATGGACACAGCAGGCCCAAACATGTAATGAACCAGACATATTGGTCAACTGTCTGACTCACCTTTTCTCATAAAGTCAGCTCTTACAGCCACTACAGGGTGATCTGCAACATTCTGCCTCCATCCCTCTGGTCAGAGCTCATAGACAGTTGAATCGAAATGGGAAAACTACAGTGTCCCTCCTAGTCATTTGGAATTTAGATGCAGGGTTTAAATTCCTCCAAGGGTAGGACCTTCATATTAAAGTTCATGAACAATTCTACTGCACTCTTCCCTCCCTTGGAACTTCCTGCTCAGCTTTTCCTTAGATTATAGGAGGGAGATTCATACCTTTCCAATTAGTGCTCTTTTTATCTAAGCTAATTTTAGAAAACTTCTAATAATGTTACCATAATTTATTACTAGACTAACACTATTGCTGCTATTAACTGAAGTCCAACTGCAATAAGACTCTGACTTAGAAGCCCATGATATGCAAAAGTCACTCCTGGAAAATAGTCTGTACTAACCAGTGGCTAAGCTCTACAACATCAACAAGTATAGTCACCCAAATTCAAATTCCTGTATTTTTATTTACGTATATGAAAAACTTGTCATTTTTGGAGCATTTTACTTGTTAGTTTTATTTTGTTGGCATCTTTGCTAAAATAAAAGGAAACCTAAAGCCAAAATTTTCATAGAATAAACAAATAAATTGTAAAACTGATGTTACTTGACATGAATTAAGGAGGCTTATTGGAGTAAATAAAAAAATAGCACAGATTTTTCCAGTTTTTATGTTTTCCACCAAAATAATACTAATAATATATACAGTCTATTCCCCTGAGCTTCAGGAAAGACTAGTCTAAATTAATCCAGACACATGAAAATCTATCTTATCTTGAAAAATCTGCATAAACTAAAACATATAGACCTGTGTTTTAATAGCATCTAACACACATTGTCTATCGGTCTGTGATGAGTCAGAAAATGTGTGTTCTTCTCACGGCTCTGAGTTAAAGCACAGAGTTCAAACATGAGCAGGGGCTCAAACTGGTTATTATAAAACAAATCAGTGAAATGACAAATGAGTAAAGTAGAGAGCTAACATAATCCAACAAAAAGACAACATTCAAGTCTGATGCATTTGGGTGAAGGCAAAACAGTTCACCCAAGTGTAAAATAAACCCGTCACCCCTTACACTTCCCCCAAACCCCATCTATCTCCACCTAAAGCACTGAACTCATAAAAACAGCACAAAACTAGATTCAAGTTAAAGTCTTAGTCTTAAAATAAATGCACCAAAGTCTAGCAATACTTATCCCAGCCATTTTTATAATTTTTGAAAGGATTTAAGAATGTTGAATCTCTTTTCAGACTTAAAATCCTAAACAGAAAAGTAGGAAAAAAGAATTATCCATAGAGTCACCATATCCCTTAAGTCTGTATTTATTTCACTTCATTACTTGGCCAAAAATGATAGATCGGCATTACAGAGTGAAAAGCAGTGGATTATCAGGGTGGAATCCATGCAGCGGGGGTCAGGCCTCTGGGATGGATATGCCTTCTTGGTCTTTTTCCCTCCTACTCATGATTCCTTGTAAGGAGAGGAGGAGAATCACCAAGAATACTTTCCACGAGTGGCTTGTCACAGCCTATCCAACTTTAGAGAGGACCCCGTGGAAGCACAAGCTTAACTGGGCCCTATGAGGCAGGGAATGGAGTACAGAGAAAATAGAATCGGGGTGGGGGGGGTCTCAGTCTCTAGTTACCATGTAAGCTAGAGAGAAATTCTTTCCCTGGTGTGCCTATTTTAGCATCATCTCCACGGGAAGAGACCATAGAGTGGCTTGGATTTGTGTTATGGGCTAGAGATCACCGCTTAACCATCCTTCTGTTTATTTCTCATATGTGAAATGATTGTTTTAGTAATGACATGATGGTGATGATGATGGTGTTGGTGGTGGTGGTGGTAATGGCAACTGCAACAACAAAAATACTCCCTATCTTCTAATACTTTTGAAGCTATTAAATGAGAGTATGCAATTGCTTTACAAACTTTAAAGCTGTAGGAAGCTGGTAGCATTGTTTTCCAACTGTGTGAAACCAACATTAAACCTGGATGTTTATTTGGGGTTTGAAGATTCTGGGCATGGGAGAGATGGTAAAAGGGTAAATGGTAAGAGCCTCATTGACTGCATTCCTAATTTGGACCAATGTCTATGTTTTGACAAAGCAGGATTCTGGAAACGCTGGCCAGGAAGCTGCTGAGCTGGGATGGAGAACCCACAGTCTGCTGGCCACACAAGCCAGGCTCTTCCTTCAGTGCTTTTCTGCCTTTACTACAGCAAGAACTCACAGATGAAATGATAGGGAGAAACAGTGTCAGAAGAAATCCCAGTTCTAGGATGGATGGGCCGAACAGCATAGCCAGAAATGTGTGTGTGTGTGTGTGTGTGTGTGTGTACACACCCACATACGTGAATGAAATAGCCAGTGATCTAAAAAAGAGCCATCATATGGGAAAAACTATCCCTTCCACAGCATTCCTGGGGGAAAGAGCAAGAGCGGCCCAAACCCTCAGGTATGGTGCAACTTAGGAGAAAACACCACCAAAAGTAGTTAATACAGCTGTCCTTTACCAGAGTTGCCCACAAATCTTATCCTGAGGCTGCTGCTGACATTACTCTGTTTCTAATCCCTTCCTGCCTATGCAGTGGAGCTGGTGAGTAGCCCATCTGAGCCTTCCCTGATAAATCCCATCATCCTTGCCTCTTGTGTGTGAGTCCGCAGCATCAATGAGGACTGATGTCTTAGGATTCAGAGTGAACAGTGCTCATTCTCTCTCTCTCTCTCTCTCTCTCTCTCTCTCTCTCTCTCTCTCACTCCCCCCTTACAGAATCAACCTTCTGGCAACGGATGGAAATCCACTGTTTCATCATATAAGGGGGTCATATAAACAGGAGGGGGATGTCTGAAGTTAAAGATGGGGCATTAATTTCCAGAAGGATGCCTCTTCTGACGTTTCTAAACCTGCGTCCCCAGCCTTCTGACAGTCCTCTGAACCTAGAAAGATGAGTGGAGTATCTCTTTTAAAGTCATCTTAACATTTATACATGGGCATGGGCTTGAAATTCCAGAGACTGACTGAATTCATCTGCTGCTGCATTTAGGTTCCAGGTGGAAAATAGGTCCCTGAGAGTCAATCACCATCTACAATAATGCTCACTGCAGAGCCCCTCGGATGCTGAAGATACGGTAACCACCAGAGACCCCACCTGCCTCTGACAGCTGGACGCGCTCCCTCAAAGCCTAAACAGTCCATATGGCTGCATTTTAACTTCTTCAAATCACTGAACTTTTTTCAAATGGTGAAATGAAAAAAAAAAAATCTTAGGATCCCCCTATAGCTAAGAAGGTGCCATATAGTTCCATGAGCCATCACTCAATTTCTGATGATCCCGTCTTTGTGGATAAGTGGCCCCCTCGGAAATGCCATCATAATGCACCACACTCTGCACCTCAGTACATATGGGAGCACCTTACAGGGCCAGAAAAATGTCAGGAAATCCAAGAGGATTCCAAGAAAAGCTACAAACATGATTTAAGAGTATTAAATGTTGACTTATGAAGGCAGATGATCTCTCACTTAAAGTAACTATAGAAATATGGTAAAGAGAGCAATGCATGCACCTGAGGTCCAGATATGCTCCCACAGAAAATGATTGGAAGGCATGCTGAGGGCAAGTGACCATGTGAACTCAGAAAAGAGAGAGCTCGCTGACTGTGAGATACATCTTCTGTTAGACTGTAGGCTGCCAAGAACACTTCAAGAGTAGATGTGGCCCAAGATTGAAGTGAGTTACCCATGCAGTGGAAAGCCAGGATGTGAGACAAGCATTCTTCAGGAGATGTCTGTTTACATCTATGGAAAGTGAGTAATGTTGAGACTCACTTATCTGGAAAGTAGAAATGATATCATTTTTATTGCAGAGAGGAGAGTTAATGGACCTAGCACAGGTCTGGACACACACTATGTGTTGAATGTATGCCAGTTATTTGTGTTGAGTCTTAATGGTGTCTGCCAGTCAAATGGCTCTTAAGATGCTTCATTCTTTCTACTGAGTCTCCATTCAGTAACTAAACATGTACTATGTGTCAGGAAAGAGCTGGCTTAGAACCTAGTAATTTGATGTGAGAGACCTGTCACAATTTTATCTTTATACCTCCTTTCCTGAGTGACCATTAGATACTAACCACATCTTTTTGTGGCTTTCAACCTGAGAACCAAGTGCAAGACTTGAGAAGTGGAAGGCTCTATATTTTACATCTAAGCACCTACATCAGACAAATCCTGAAAGCTTTGAAAGCTTTTTGGAAAATACTCTCAGATTCATGGGGTGAAAGCAAACCATGGAAAAACAAAACAAACCTAAAGCTTCCTGATTCTACCTTTGCTTTTCTCAAGTTCAATGACAAAAAGGAACCATAATAATGGTCCCAGATAATTGTTTGAGTAGAGCAAAGCACTACTTTGTTGCTTTTCATGCCATTTCTCATTTAATTCTTATAAAAGCCCCCATGTGGCTTAGGCTTTAGTGGAATTCTCCAAGAATCCATAGTTAGTAAATCTGAACTACAACTTTACCCAAGCAACCTGAGAGTAGATCCCATGCTTTTTATCCATAATGCAGTACTGGCTCCCAAAATGTATGGGTGATGTCCACATATATGTGCAACATGAGCGCCGCTTCCCTCAACCTAGAATGCCGGTTCCCTAGTCTGAATCAGCTCTATCACTTGCTTCAATTTCTGAAATAGTCTACTGAATAGAGAATCTCTTGATTCAACCTTTCATTTTAGTCTATTCTCAACTACAGCAATTTCCTGTCACTGCTTGCCTAAAAACTTCCACTGGATCCCATCTCTCTCAGAACAGTCACATACCCCAAGAGGCCCGCTCGGCTTTACACAAGCTGCCTGTTTCTACCTCTTCCTCCATGAGCTCGCTGACCTCCTCCGTTTCTGTTTTCCCCCTCATTCACTCTGTTCAGCTACTATGTCTCCTTGTCCTCTTCTGAACACAACAGGGTCATTTCTGCCTCAGAAGCTGTCCACTCGCCATTCCTTCAGCCTAGACCACTGTCCATCCAGATGTACACAAGGCCCGCATCTTTACCTTCTCAAGATATTTTGGCTTTCATTACCCTATTTAAATATGCAAAAAGCCTTCTTCTCCCAGACTTCCTACCATTCTTTCTTTCTCTATTTTCTCCATGTCAATGACCACCATATAAGGTCCTTCATACTTTGCTTATGCATTCATTTTCCTTTTTTTTCTCTACAATATCAACTCTATGAGGGTAGGTGTTTTTGTTCCTTTTATTCTTTGCTACATTCCTAGCACCCCAAATATTGGCAGGTGATAATTATTTGTTGTATGATTGCATAATACATAGTCTTAATATTCTAAGGGACATCTGTCAATCACATAGAGAATCCAAACTCACTGGGAAATCCTTTCTATTAAGTATTCTTCAATGTTGACATTAAATCACTGTAATCTATTACTGAAGTTTGATAATATTTTTAAATAATTTCCCAAATCATATTCTTTCATGGCAACTTTTGCTTGTTTCAGGAGTCCTCTCTCATTAAAAATAAAGCAAAGAGGATGAGGCATATAGTTTCAAAAAGTGGACAACAGATACAGAGTAGAGAAATATATTCATCATTCAACTTTTAATTTCCAAAAAATGATTGTATTTTTTCAAAGCCACAGGCTATACAGGAGCTTTAAAGCCCAAGGCCTTTAGATGGCAACTAATTAGATACCAAAAATAAAGAAGTGGCTTTTGCCTGGAAATTTTTTCAAAGGTCTCCATATATAGTATAGGGTAAAAGTAGGTTTATAGTTGTTTGTATCGAAAATAATATAATAAATAATAACACAAGAATAAATGTTGTGTTTTGCATACTCCCAACTGTAAACCTACTTTTGCCCCGCTCTGTTTAGGTGGAATCAGAGATTAGGATGAGCACTGGATAGGAAAGGATACAGGAGCAGACTGCCAGCCCCCCACCATACACACACAGAGTTACAGAGAGAGAGACAAACATTTTTGACCTAGAGGGAGGAACCGCAAGTTAAGAAGCTACATGCTTAGATACAAGTATGGTCCCTGACACAGCCTGCCTTGCATCCTTTGGAGAAAAACAAAATCTATAGTTGGGGAAGAGTACAAGTCTCTTAGATAGGTTTGATGATTTGTGGGCAGGAGGGACCTTTCTGATGTCTTTCAGAGTGTGCCACATCAACATGGGGCAGCCCACGATATAAAGAAGATGTGGAAATTTCCCCTTGCCCAGTATAGAACACAGAAGTTTCCTGAGGGCACTGGCTGGTTGTTAGGCAAATGGTGAACTGACTGTATAGAAGGAGTTAGGGTAGATGGTCCAAGTGAGAGATTCAAGCCAGTTCAGGGAAAAATCTTACACAAGTTAGCCTAGTCTGCCATGGGGAGGCTCTCATGTACAGCACACAAAAAGCAAGAGAAGATCACTTATCTCACCTACAATTGCATCGGTGAACACAGAAGACCCACAGGTGACATTTTCCAGTGGAAGTCTGTAAGAATCAGAGGTTACACACTGACCTGATGTCTTTTCTCCATGTCATCATGCTACACATGGTCCTTGACCTCATAGTCCTATTGAATCAAGGTGAAAGAAGAAGGAGGGGTGAGGGAAAAACACTGAAATAGTAAGTATCTTCCCTAGAGAGCTGCATTTAACCTAAAAGCAATAGACTTAAAGTACAAGTGAGTGAGATAAATTCAGGTGGCATATGAGTGTTCCTTCTTTAAACAGAAATGGGTTCTGGTGAGCAGGCAATATTCAGTTATGAAAAAATAAAGTTATATTTCTACTCACCTGAGTCACAGTGCATAAACTTTAAATCTACTCTATATGCAAGACCAGTGATTTATTAAGGCTGAGTTTTAGAGTAAAATAAAATTTTAGAAAGTTGCCAAATGGCTAAGTATAGGGCAGAAATCACGAGGGAAAAAAAATTACCTCTCATCCAAGGAAGCATGGTAAAAATGATTCAGCTAAGCTATTGTAAAACCAAACGTGAAAAAAGTATGTGCCCTGCTTACAATAAACCACATAACCCCAACACAGTTATTTCCAAATGCTGTGTGGGGTTCAATTTACATAAAAACCAAAGAATAAAGACATACTTCATAACATGCACAGGAATTTTCCTCCTGTATTTATGAAGACTTCATTGCCTATTGCTCATTTCTATCCAACTAGAAAGAACCATCTCCATTATAAAATGAACTAAATTAACACAATTAATCATATTTGCTAATAGATGAATTACATCTTATCCAGTGTTTGCAATCACCTTAAATGCAAATAATGTATGGCTAAGTTAGAGTTGTGCTGCAAAGCAAAATAGAGATGAAGCTATTTTTCAACCACATAGAGGAATACGATTGAGAAGGCTCTGTGCTTTGCTTCAGTCCATATTCAAAGGTCAAAGAACTTCCTATGAAGTAAGCCAGATAACTAGGTTCACATCATGTTTACCACATAGTATTGCTAAGACTTTTAACTTCTTAATGTCTCCACTATGTCACCTGTGAGTGGGTAAAGAGCTAACTACAGGGAATACAGAAATTATGTACATAAAGACTGAGCGTTAGTACACAGCTTGCCATGTCATACGCACTCAGGAAAAGTTGCTAAACTTACCAATATTTTTAAGGACTAAATTCTTTTTTTTTTCTATCCATCACTTTTTTTATTTGCCAAATATATGAGAAAGCCTAAATTAAAGAAATATATTAAACATTAATATAGAACAAACATTTCAAAAATGTATATAGAACAATGAAAGACCCCAAGTAGCCACAGCAATTTTGAGAAAGAAGAACAAAGCAGGAGGGATCACAACACCTGATACCAAACTATATTACAAGGCCACTTTAATCAAAACAGTCTGGTACTGGCACAAGAACAGACACATAGATAAATGGAACAGAATAGAGAACTCAGAAACAACCAATCAGAAACTCACTCAACACAAGATTGTCTGTCCGTGAACTTTTTTGTCTCAATTCTCTGTATCACTTTCCCCATTTACTTTCCTATGCTATTGCAACACTAATTTGCCCCAAACCAATTAATGTACTTTTTAGTTTGTGTTTTAAATATGCAATTTATTTATTATTACAGAGAGGGGAAGGGAGGGAGAAAGAGAAGGAAACATCAATGTGTGGTTGCCTCTAGCGCAACCCCTACAAGGGACCTGGCCTGCAACCCAGGCATGTGCCCTGATTGGGAATCGAACTGGTGACCCTTTGGTCCGCAGGCCAGCACTCAATCCTCTGAGCCATGCCAGCCAGGGCCAATTAATGTACTTTTAAAACAATAACCTCTCTTGGCATTGAGATTTTGCTCAAAGACTTGGAAACACATTCATTCCTACCATATCCATTTGTGATGAATGTAACTTTCTGGGAAATGACTGATCAGTGTTAGGACTTAGTCTTCAATCAAAAAACTCAATAAAATCCTTTGTGCTCAGGGGATGGGTACAAAAACCTTACACAGTGTGTACTTTATTTTAAACAAGTGATCCAGAAATGGAGAACTTACCAAATTTCTGGAATCAAAAATGTTTGCTTTGATTTCTCTGTTGTGTGCTATGAAGTAAATCATTTGCTTATTCTAGGCCTCAATTTCCCTATTTGGAAAATAAAGGCAAAAAAAAAAGACTGAATAATATCCATTTGCCCCCTCCAGATCATTCCCATATTGTGCCCCATAGGGTGCCGACCTTAAGAGCTGTATCAGTTGGGCCACCTTGCCGAGGGAAGGTACTGGCAGGAGTTCCAAGGCTAGAAAGAGAGAAAGAGACCAAAGTTTTTCTCTCCCCTACCCTTCTGCCTCTCTCCCAGGCCACATTAGCTGTGGCCATGTTTCTCTGTCTGTTCCCACAACTCTCCTCCTCTGCCTCCACCATGCCTACGGCTCCCTCTTTATTCTGGTCCCCACACTCTCTCCTTGACCCTTCAGGACCAGAGCAGAGAGCTGCACGGTTGCTAGTGCTTGTGTGCTTTCTCTGTGCTTATTCTTTTCCTTTAACTCTGACAACAACCCTTGCAAAGGCCCTTCATTAAATTCTACTTTATTTCCAATTGAGTGTGACATGTCTGCTTCCAGGATCAACCCAGCCAAAAGTCTACATTATTGAGTCTTTGTAGGAATGACATGAAATAAAATAATTGAAAACGTCCCATTTGGTGCCCATTTCATAGTCTGGTGATCAGTAGATAATCTGCACAATCCTCCACAAGAATCAGCGTTTCTGCTCAGACCTTCTGTGATAGAATTCTTCCCTGTGCAGGTCATGTCTTAGTTGTACGTAGGTAGACAATTGCTAGATAAGCTGCAGAAGTGGCTGATTTTTGTAGTATCTGTCTTTCTTAATTTTCTGGCATACAATCCAAGTTGTTCTTTGTATTAGAGTATGACTAACAGGTGGTTATAATATTTCTCATTAGACCTTTCTTTGCCAACTTGCCTATATTTAATTCTCATTTTTTCTCCCAAGTCAATTCATCCCAGCCCTTTAATCCTGTGGTTGTTCTCTCACTGGTGTCCAACCTGCAGCCTGTAGGCTGCATGCGGTCCAGGATGGCTAGGAATGAGGCCCAACACAAAATTGTAAGTTTACTTAAGACTTTTTTTTTTTGCTCACCAGTTTTTAGTGTTCGTATATTCCCTGTGTGGCCCAAGACACCTCTTCTTCTTCCAGTGTGGCCCAGAGATGCCAAAAGGTTGGACACCCTGCTTGAGAGTCATGCAGCAGGCAACGAGGGGCCTGGAAACATGGTCTGTTTTCCAGGAGCTGCTGCCATACTAAAGCTCTAATCTGTTTTCCTAATGTAGTCTGGTGAGTTGTCCCTATGGTCTACATTTATAATTTTGTGTTTTGTTTTGTTTCATTTTCCCCATGAGGTATTTAGGCTATCTTTATCTGTTATAAAAATAAAGAATCTGGTATATGAGTAGGGAATGGAGATATGTCAAATTAGGAAATTTACTGTTCTCTGCTGGGGCTCACCTAACAAACATTTGATCTTAGAGATGACACCAGTTTATAAGGAATGAGGGAATTGTGTTAATGCTTTGTGGCATTAACTCCCAACAGTTTCAGAATGGCTCTTTCCTGAGAGTGAAGTCAGTTCCTTGAAGATATCAATGCAAAATTCATATTAATGACAATTAGATATATTTTTGATATGCTTTACACGTTTGCTTTCTCCTATATGATCCTCATGAATTACCCTTAGAAAGCATGCAGTAATAGTCCTCTTTTAAAATAAGAAAATTGAAACTTAAAGGTGTTAAGTGTTAGATCCAAGATCACATGGTAGAGACAGGACTGCAAATCAGATTTTTTGACCCCCAATTTCATTCTTCTTCACTTGGTGACTATTTGTGAAAGGTGTGCAAGATACTCACTTAGGACTAAGATGAACTTTTGCACACACACAAAAAATAAGATATAGTGTCCATTCCATCAAAGGAATTGCCTTGAAAACAATCTATAGTAGATGTATATACAAAGTTAGAGACATTAACAAAGCACTGTGGAGTTACAGAGGAAGTAATGACGACTTCCCAGAAAAGTCATAGCTGGGTTGAGTCTCAATGGACAGATACAAGTTCTTCAGGGGCAACCTGATAAATGATTTTCCTTCATCTATTAACTACATGCTAGATATGAGAAGGGGAACCCCCCCCAAAATGGAATTTATTTATAAAAAAGTATGTGTTCATTCTTACACATTAAACTTCAGTCACTTTCAAAGTACTCTCCATTTGGAGCAATACACCTATCAAGACATGTCTTCTACTGCTCCAAACAATTTTTGAACTCATTGATTTTGATGCCTTTTGTTACTTCTGCAGTTTTTTGTTTCACCTCTTCCACATCAGCAAAACATTTCCCTTTGACAACGTTTTTCATCTGGGGAACCAAAAAAAAAGTCGCTTTGGGGGAGATCAGGTATATAGGGAGGGTGGGGTATGGAGACCATGCCATTTTTGGTCAAAAACTGCTGAACACTCAGTGTGGTGGGGGCAGGTGTGCTCATAAATTACCCAGCATACAATGTGAAAAATGGTTGAAAGTCTTAAAAAAAATTTCACTGAAGATGAACACAGCCTCTCACAACAATGCCAGCTGGCACACTGATACAGATGGGTTCCTAGAACATTCACCTAGTGGGGAAAGCCTGTACTACAAAGAGACCCATCCTCCTGAAGATAATCCTGAGTTTTTGGGGCCCCCAGTTTGTAATGTACCTCTCTATAATCTAACTCAGGCTCAAATCCCATCTACTTTTCATTGAGAATTTTTGAAGAAGGGACTACTAGAAATTATAAGAACTCTAATTGTTGTGAACATACATTTTCACTCCCTAATATGGGACCCATTCCATAAGCATACCCAAAAACTGAGTCCCTAATCAGTAATTAAACTTTATTCCCTAAAGAAATGGTCTATATGCTATGTCATGTGGCAGCTACTTGTCACATGTGGCTATTTAAATTTAAATTAAACAAAACTAAACTTAAATTAAATCTGAAAATAAATTTCTCAGTCACACTAGTCACACCTAAACCGCTCATAGCCACCTGTGGCTGGGGGGGTACCAAATTGTACAGAGTAGGTATAGAACATTTCCATCACTGTGCAAAGTTCTATTATATGTGTTTGAAATGCATTTTGGCTAAAATTGTTGAACGAAGGAAACTCGGGTTCACATAATAAAATTATAAAATAGAAGACCATTAAGATATCATAACTGAAATTAATCTAGAGTCAGTCATTTATTTTTCTGTGTGGATTTAACTAATATGGATTAAGTGCCTACCATATGCCAGGCATTGTACTTGTGGTAGGAGATATAATGAACAAAAGAGACATAATTCTGACCTCATTAATCTTAAAACCTAGAGGGAATACTGACAATAGAATATGTAATTTCAAAAGAATGATTGAATACTTACTCCTTCCTCGAATTTTGTTGCAATCACAACAGATGACAACTCCCTTACATTTGCATGTGAAAAGAGGAGCAAGTCATTTTTGTGTCCTGAGTGGTTACTGTCTTTCTGATTCTCATAAACCCCTACTAACTAAAGGAAAGTTCTCCAAATTTCTGTAGGTTTTTGGGGTGTGAGTTGATTAACAGGCACACAAGTGTTTTTACTTCATATAGGTTCAAGTGTTTTTCAAACATGTGTGCTTCCTGTAAAATGTTATAATAGGTAAGTAGTCTTTTAGGTAAGATTTATGAGAGAGTCAAAGCTATCTTGTACCTAGGGACACAAGAAAAAGCAGCAGTCAATGCGAATCTCAAAAAAAAAATGAACTTGAAAATCAGCCTTTCGTTGGGTTGGTTGAAATCATCCTGGTTGGTGAAGGAACAGTTTTATCTTTAGCTATTTATGCTGAACATTACTCAGAGCAGCAAGCACTAGTTCTAACCCACAACTTTGGTGGTTAGTGAACTGGATCTAGATTATTCTCTCCTGGCATGGTTTTAAGATCTAATTCTTACAGAGGATTCAGGAGAAAGAATAAGGAAATATCCATATAAGAGCTAAAGTTTATTTGTGAAGATTCTTTAGAAAATACTAATTCTGAGAAACAATGAACACATATTCTTGCATAAGAAAGCAGTAACTTCAAATTTAAGGATGTTAAATAAAATGTTTCCAAAAACAAGTCTTCCATGGAGAGAGATCGAGAGAGAGAGAGAGAGAGAGAGAGAGAGAGAGAGAGTTGGGGGAAAGTTGAGCCAGTATTATATAAAATAAAAATAACTTAAATATCTTTAAGTATAACATTCTCCATTTGACTACAAGTTACATCATACTCGATCAACACTCAGCTGACCCACTTTGGGTACCTCTATGAAAACTACCTGTTCCCATTAGACTTTTGAGTATGGGATTCTTGCTTTATAATGATTCTACCTATTATGTTTTTATATATAATATCCTAATATTTGCCATGTGTCTTTAATATGAATTGAGCAAAACAGAAAGGGAGTTTTCCTATCTACACCTTAAGAGATGAGATATATATGTCATTCACCATTTCCCCCTAATGACTAGCATAATGCATTATATAATATGCATTTGTTACACAAGTTAAATATGAATGAATAAGTGAATGGATGAATGAGTGTTTAATAATAACCATTACATTTTAGGCACTGTCATTATTGAGATTCCGTTACTTCATTCTATTATTCATTCAAACACTGTGTATAGAAAACAAAAAACTTCTGGACTTTCTCACAGAAATGAACCTGCAAGCTTCACCTTCCTGGAGCTGGATTTGAGGAGACCTGTGAATTCATGGGGGTCCAGGGTTAGGTCTCTGGGCCATAAGTAGGAATACACCAATGTTACCAAGTGAGGACTGGTTTCCCACATCAGCACGGTACTGAGTGGCAGGTGGTTCATACTTTAATGGTATCAACTCTTTTGAGTTACACATAAAAAAGAAATCTAACTGGGATTTGTTAAAGGTATTTTATTTTGTTTCCTATATCTCAGGGTGCATTTCATTACAGTTTTACTTCAGCACTAAAAAGAAAGAAAAAGCCTTGCAAAACCAGAGGAGCCTGAGCATCTATCTATTAGGTGCAAAGCTATCAATTGTGATTCTTTATCTTAACTCAGCCTTTTCTAGTCTGACAACTGAATAGGCTAAAAATGCACACACAATTAGAGGGGAAAGCATTTTAAACAGTATATATATATGAGTAAAGTGAAATCTTTACATTTTTTTGAGCAGAAAGATGGCTCATGATGTTTTATCAGCATTTACCTACCTATTGAGTAGTCAGAAAAATTGCTGTAATATTGCCTCTAGCGCTTGCTATCAATCCTACGTCTTCGGTGAACTAGCACCAAAATGGTGCAGAAGTACTTTCTGCCTATCTTATTCTTTCTATCCCCATACTTTTCTTTTTTCTATACTCTTGCCTGGGCAGTTGTCCAAAGTCACAATCAGCTCAGGGAATGTGCAGAGAATGATCGGGAATTATTGAGTTAATTTTCCTAATTCTTTAATCACTACATCTTGACATAGTTTCCACAGTTTCATAATTTAAACTTGGGCATTTTGATCTCACCTGATCCCAAGCAGTAAGAGAACTGGGTCTGCTGGGCAATTAATCTTTTCTGCATTACATTTTCATAAAACAATATCAGAAACAAAGGAACAAGAGCCATCCTAACCCTGCTCCTGTGTGCAAATAGTTGGCCTGGCGTGGCTTTTGTTATTGTGGAAGACAGTGGCCCTGACTCAAGTTTATTAATACATGCTCTTTAGACAAACATAGAACAATGGACATTCTGCCTCTCCTGAAGCCCTGAAAAACAGAGCATGCCTCACTTTTCTCGCTCATTTCTTTTCACCACAGCTTCTTGTGCATAAGTACTCTTTGTCCAAAAATACCGATTTTGGCCTCACTTTTCTCGCTCATTTCTTTTCACCACAGCTTCTTGTGCATAAGTACTCTTTGTCCAAAAATACCGATTTTGATCTCCCTGCTTTTAAATACCATAGACTGCCTAAGGCCTGAAAACGCCACGTTTCTTTGCTCTCTCTTCAATATGCTCAGTAGGAGAAATTTGTCATTGGAGTTGTTGCTGTTGGAGAAATATAGAGATCTCTTCTCCCCTCAGTCGCTGAAGCATCTGTTGCCTGGACTTCTGTTTGTATTAATGAAACATGCCATCTGCATTGTGTAGGCTTTTACATTTCAGTAGGAAGCAGAGGAGGGAATCCCAAAGAGGAATCCATTAGCCACATAATGACCCTTCGTGTTTTTTCATGTGTAACTCGAAGACCAAATCCTTCTGACCACCTGTGGCCACTATCATGGGCACAATTTCAGGGCAGGGCAAACTTAAGTTCTAAATAGGCCACATTTCATTGGGCATTGACTCATGGTCCACTCCTCTATGTGGAAAATATGTTGCAGACGTGGTTTTTCCTTTGCCGTAATGGATGGTGAGTGGATGGTTAGACACAGAGGACAGAAATCCAACTCCATCAAGCTTAAGCAATATAGAGGATATATTGCCCATGCAATAAGAAATTCAAGGAGTGAATCCTCATCTCTGAATGCTTCCAGGGGCTGAAATGTTGTCAGGAATCAGCCTCTCTCCACCTCTCAGAACAGGTTTCCTTGCTGTTGGTTTACACTCAAGCAATTCTCACCAGGTCGCCAACTTCTTGCACTTGGTTCACATCTCACCTGCTTAGCAGCCCTAATTTGAATTCTCCAAAGTAGCTGAATCTGTTAGTATAGAAAGTAAAAGAAGGCAGCAATCACACTTTCATTGTGGATTTTGAAGTATGCTTTCAAAGTGCTACAGACCAATTAGGAAAGGTTCAGAGATGAATAAAATAAAGTAACTAGGATGGACACAGATACAGAAACAGAAAAGAAATATTAAAAGTGTCGTTATTGTTGAGCTCCAGAATCAAGCCGCTTTGTACATTTCATGCACTCCTCTGAGGTATACAGTGGTTGTTTTGTTTTGTTTTAAAGAAAATGGTTTATATGAAATTTGCATTTCAAGTGTTCTTAGCCATAAGCCAATTTAACCCTTCAAGGGAATTATAAAGCATGAGATGTGGAATCAGAAATACTTTACTGTGGCAGAGATAGCATTGCTTGGCCTTGATTTTTGTTGTATTCATAAAATGGAGAGCAGTGAGCCTGTTTTGTGGCATTGCTGAGACAATCAAATAAAATAATCCAAATAATCCTTGGCCAAGAAATAAAGCTCAGTAATTGCTGGAAGTCTATTCAAACTTTTTTATATTACAAATGAAATGTCTATTCCCCAGAGAGGTTAACTTAGTTCTCCATGTCCCAGAGCTGGTCAGTAGAGCTAAGAAAAAAATCTTGTGATTCCTCTTAGGTGCTGGGTAGTTTGTATATTTCCTGAGAACCAAACATGTAGATCTGTAAGAAATTAGGTCAAAAAAATTTAAAGATTGATAAGATAATATGTGTACTGATTACCAAGACAATGTAATGGTGGAGAATGAAGTGGGCTGGAGAGTCTCCGTGTATGGAGTAATCCATTTAGAGCTGAAGCTGATCCTGGCTATCCAAAAGCTGCCACTCACTCAGCAAAGCCTTTCATTGCCTCTTCCAGTTCATTCTGAAGTCTACCTTTTCAGAACACAAAGCACAGGCCATGTAGAATCCAGGTGTGTCAACATGGTCTTACTTGGTAACATATCTCCTACGTTATCAGTGTTAATTCTACTTCCATCGGCATTATCTTCACAAGTGAATACATTTAGTGTCAAAAATAATTAGAAGCCAAATTCGTTGCAGGTGGATATTGGTTATTAACTGCCTTGTATCATCGTATGTCATAAAATACATCATGCACTGACAGAGCATCAAGTTCTCATAGAGTGTTACACACCAAGCAGGCACTGAGGTTGCATTGGTTTTAAGTGAATAAATAAATGCATGAATAAAGAAACAAACTAATAAAAGAAATCCACCTACTGCTGTAGTCAAGCGCCTAGAAGAGATGATTGTATAGTAAGTACTATATTATTCTATTCTCTAAAGGCAAAAGTCTGATTTATATCGGCAGATTCAAAATATGTAAAAAGACATCCAGACTAAGCAAATCACAACCTGGTACTTATTAGTTTATAGAAAGAGACCAAAGACTTATAACGTGGGCCAGCTGAAATAGGTATAAAGCAAAGACCCAGCAAATTCACAGTAGTAAGCAATCTCATAACATAGAGGATAACCTAATAGATCTTTCCCACCTGTTATTTCTCTAAGGGAGGATTCTTTCCTTGAAACCAGAGATGACTAACTTGAGAGGCAAAGCACGATTGTGTAAACCAGCCATGCATCCCCAGTGCCAAATTGCTACAACTGAAAAGGCAGAAAGCAGGCTAACCACATTCAAGGAAACGCATTTAATTTTCATAGAACATCTCTTCTCATAACATGCTCCTTGTAGGGGAGACCACAGTGAGAAAATCCCTAGGTTCCAAGTTTTAAGCCTCAAGTGCAAATATCAGCAAGCATAGATCTAAGTGGAGGAGCAGCAGGAGATGGAGATAGGATAGGTTTGCTCAGGATCTGTATAGAGAAATGAAAAGGATAAGGAGCAAAGTTACCAGCACTTTGAAAATGAAGTTCAAGTTAGAAGGTGCCATGGCACAGTAGAAATCTCAAATGTCTCTGGAACCAGTATTTAAATTTATAATGCAACAGAGACTGTGCCTGTTTAATTTCAGGCAGGTTACTTCTTTCTTTGAGCTTCAATTCCCCTTATAAACTGAGGAGAGAATTCCTTAATTCTCAAAGTTGCCACAGGATGTCATTAGGTCATTCATAAGTGTACCTGGCATATACTAGCAGTTTCTTAAATATAAGTCCTTTCTGGCTCTTAATGTGGAATGGTGAGAAGATCTATAAAACGCACAGATTTAAGCAGATCAGGAGTTTAGAGCTGGGTTGACCATAAAAACATAGGCATTCTCCCTGCTCTGCAGGAATCAGGCTTTCCAGGGCACAATTCATAGGATGGTGGGTGTGGGACCATCTCATAGAGCTTCTAGTTGTTTCAAGAAAAGCGCAACGGAGAAGGCTAGGTGGTGCCTGTAATCACCTTATTGTTAAATACGTTAATAGTGAGATGACTACCTGTGATTTAGCCACACCATAAAACACCATTCTATAGTAAAAATCACACAGTAGGCTTTCAGTAACACCATGACAATTGCCCAAGAAACATCATTTAGAGAAAAGACAAAACTTGCATGACCACCTATACAGTATCAAACTAGTTATTTAAAACACACACAAAAATTAATTTTTATTTCCTTGTTTGTGCATCTCCATGCATAACAAATCTAAACTATCAGGAAGAAAAAAAAGTGGACTTTTTCTTTTCTTTTGGCCATGGAACTACATGGTTTGGGCACAGGGAGAGGGGACTAGAGAGGCCCAGTGTTTTTATTGATTGTTGTTCAGTTTTACAACAAAATTTTGCTTGTGTATTCATTTCATTACAGTAAAAAGGAGAAAAGTAAATAAAGGTGAGCAATCTACCGGCAGACTGTGGCCGGTGTAGGGGGCATGCCCCAAGGGGAGGGAGCCGCACCCAAGGCCTCCATAAAGGCGGGTGTTCCAGTCTGCACATAGTGCCAGGCTTAAGAAGGGCTGTGGAGGCTGGCGCTGGCCTCATCTATTCCGGAAGACACAAAACGGTCACCTTCTAAGGGAAGATATCCTCTCAAATTGCATCCTATTTCTATTTCTCTTACCCCTAAGCCCAATGTAACCAAGTGCCTGCCTTTCCTGACCTTGGTCAACCTTGATATTTCCTCTATGTGCTTTTCCTTCATGTTAAACCATCAGAAGTCTTTTTTCATTTCCTCCCCCTTTTTCCCCATTCAGATTCAGAAAGAGAACTGCTGAGCAGAAAGTAGCAGGAGTTCTGCTCTGAAATCATGGTTCTGCTTCCTGATTGCTGTGCCAGGAAAGGTGAGGAAGGAGCAACTCAAATTATTTATAAATAAAAATAGGACATTTGGCTGTGTGTATGTGTGTCAATCTGAAAAGGAATAGAATACAAGACCTTAATCTTAAATGATTCATAAATGAATAGCTATAGTACCTAGTTATTTTTTATTGAATAAAAAGCTTTTAAGTTCATTCTCTTTAGCTTTGGTATTGGTTGTACAATAGCATGATGGCAGCTTCAGGGAAACCTGTGTCATTATAAAATGTCTATCAGCACTTTGTGGGCTAAAAACAAAAAGGGGGTGGTACATTTTCTTGTTTCTCGATCCAAAGGGAGGCACGAATTTGGCTGGCACTTGTCTTGCAGGCTGAATTTGCAGCTGGGGATAAGCTATGAATTGGGCATGAAGAGAAGCAGGAAAGAAAACGCAAATTGGAATAATAAGTAACTCCTCAGTGTTGTTGATGTCGTCCTAGACATTGTTAGCGATGCACAGACAATATCAGTCATGTTGACAAGCCCCTTCTGTTCATTGTTACTGCATTCTCAGGGATGGCTTCAATCTCATTCAAGACGAGAAAATAGACTCTTTTATATCCCTTTATATCCAAAAGTTCTGCTCTCTCTTTTTCACTTTCTTCTAACGTCTAAAAATTATGAGCAGAGACAAACTGGAAAAAAAAAGAAGAAGAAAACAAACGACTAACTGAATGAGTCCCAAAATGTTTAATTAAAGAGCTAAAGCAATCCCAACTTAGAAGTGGGTACATGGTAAAAGATTCTCAATGGCACAGCACCCTCTCACTAAGAAAGGAAATAATTGGTCTTTGAACTCATAGTTTTGCCCCCAAATGATGTTGAATACTTAGAATACATGCAATGTTCATATGGTAATGAGGCAGATGACCATGCTGTTCAATAACCAGTAAGACGGAAACTAAAATTGACTAGAAATATTTGAGGGCTTATAGTTGAAAACAGGTTCAAATAGACAACCTTGGAGTGAATAGATGGAAAGCCACAAAGGCAGAGAAGGTGAAATATGGCTAAACTCATTCTATACCCCAGCAAGTGCCCAGAACCCAGCACCTGAGATACACTTAATAAAAACAATGTGTGGTAAATTAATATCAATATTATAAACAAGACTTGGGTCTGTCCAGATTTGAAGATGATGTTATCACCGGATAATTTTTAGAATATTTAATTCAACTCAAAATATAGGATATGGCTTTGTGTTTAAATTTGGGGGCCCTGAAGACAGCAAATAAGGGTTTACAAGCTAGATGACTTGAGCACGTTATCCTGTCTAAGCCTCAGTTTACTCTTCTGAGAAGTGGGGACAAAACTAAAACTGACCTATGAAGATTAG
The DNA here is from genome assembly GCF_021234165.1 of Pteronotus mesoamericanus. Classification (NCBI taxonomy): domain Eukaryota; kingdom Metazoa; phylum Chordata; class Mammalia; order Chiroptera; family Mormoopidae; genus Pteronotus; species Pteronotus mesoamericanus. The sequence continues at coordinate 9,678,388 of NW_026555229.1, forward strand.
AGTGAGGATTAAATAATAATGTGTATGAAAGCTCTGCACTGTGCTTCAGCGTTACTGTGCTTACAGTATATGTCATTACTGTTCTTGTTGAGCACGGAGGTGTTCAACGTTCAAATGGGAGGAGATGCGTGCAGCTGGCATGCATTCATGTCAACATGAATGACATGTTCCAATACTGGAGTTCCTAATGTTGACCACTGTTTGCAGTGCAGGCAAACCTCAGTTAAGTGTGCCTAAGTCTCTTTTCCTCTACAAATCTGATTCCAATGTTAGCATCAGGTAGGTAACGGGGAAAGACAGCAGGTATAAAACATAATCAAGGCTGGTCAATTTTGAAATTTATGCTTTTCTCCCCAGCTGATGACTTTCAGCAGGCTCCAAAGCATTCATGATGGAGCATGCAGAAGAGAAGAGGAAGGCAAGCCTGCCATTAATTCTTCTCCTGGGCCCTGGTAGCCACGTGCATCTCAGCACTGGACTAGTTACTAATGTGGGCAGCACCAAAAACACACACATAAAAAAGGGTTACGCAGTTCATGAGTCACTGATCCAGCACCTTGAAGAGTTACGATAGAGCAAAACCAAAAAGAGGAAGAGAGTAAAAAAAACATCCAAACATCCCAAACTGGTAAACAGCCAGCCAGACTGTGTAGGGAATATGTAGCTTGCCCCGCGCAAACTCACAGAGCCAGCAAGCACTTCGCCAACCCGACCAAGGGAACTGTCAGCCTTTCTGGTCGGCTAAATGCAACCTCGGAGAGCTGAAGTCTCCCTATTGCCCACTCCTCCCTGCTTTTCCAATTGTCCTTATTTCCATATTTCCAGACAGGCTTGGAAGTTTCACCAATTTGCACAGCCAGAGGTTTGCATGGATGAGAGTGATATCTGGTCAGTTCAACATGAAAATTGCCTTGGCCATGCTACTGGAAATAGGGAAGGACTTAAAGCATCTGACATGGCAGCACCTACTCTCTCACTACAAGGGTTTTCCTAGGAAATGGCAGACCCGAAGGGCCTGCTTCTCTGGATTTCCTTGTAGTTACACAGACAACAACTGACACTGAGCTTCATTCAAGCTTGCTAGATCAGCCAGATTTTATGTTACCAATGTAGTATTATTAAATCATAAACTAATGACTAACCAGAGTAAACCCATTCACCCAGCATCTCTGAGCATCACAGCATGATTAAAATCAAGCAAGACTGCCTCCAAAATTAATAACTAAAGGACCTATAGATATACAATGACATGAGATTGAATATAAAAATTATCAGTAGGATAAAATCCACTAGTATCTAATACACCAATGCTAAGGTTCTGTGGGGTATTTTTTTGTTGTTATTTGCGCTGGTATTTCCTGACCAAAATATAGCCATTTCACATAATTATGTCACTCAGTTGGTAGAAGAATCCTTAGAAGTCATGCAGAACTCTCTTTTCCATTTACGGAGAGGGGAAAAAAAGGTACTTTGAAGGGTTAAGCACGTTAATCACCGCTAACATTTGCAAAGTTGGACCTAAACTCAGCATTCTTTGGGGGTGATTTTCTCCCTTCCCCAACAAACACTGTGGCTTATTTTGCAAAGTGACTAAAGAAGATACAGGTGATTTGTTTGTTTCTGAGAAACTGCTCATGAACTCTACACAAATGTGTCCTACACATAAGCCAGGTAGTTTCATTCAGTTCCCTAGTCGCACGAACAGCATCTCACACTCTGGCAAGATACTTCCCCACCTGTATGCACCCTGAAAACACACTCAGCTTATTGCCCGCCTGTCTTCCTGGCAGTGGCTATACCAGTTTTGTATACAAAAGAAACTGCTTAATGTTTTTGAATATGGGCTAAATCTCTGAACATTTGGCAACTGAGGCAGCATCAGAAGGCCAGGAAGCTAGTAATAATGACAAATAAGGGGGAAAATAGGCTTTTAGGCCACTTGAAATTCAGTATTTCTTGGTCCTAACAGGAACACTAATTCAGTGCCACAGACATCTGGCCATTTGTGCTTAACTGAATCACTCATGTTTTTTTCCTTTTCTTTCTCTCTTTTCCTTCCTTCCTTCCTTCTTTCCTTCCTTCCCTTCCTTCCTTCCTTCCTTCCTTCCTTCCTTCCCTCCCTCCCTCCTTCCTTCCTTCCTTCCTTCCTTCCTTCCTTCCCTCTGCTAATAACTGAAATTTAATGGGATTTTCACATTTCCAACAAGGTGACACACATCCCTAGCTCTCGCAGAAAGGTAATTGACCAAGATTGTATTAAACCGTCATTATGGGAAATGCTTCAGGTCCCAGAAGAAAGGCTACCAATGATTCTAAATTGGAATGTTCTTCCTTCCTTTGTCCCTAAGGTGATTTGCCAATAAACTAACATGTTGGCAAATGTCTATAACACATGATTAAACATGAGTCAATCTGATTAAATACCTACTTAAGGTTACATTTATCTCTGCTTGACTTTATTATCTCCTCTCTGACCTACTTGTCCTTTTCCTCCCTTCTGATATGTACGTCTTTGCTTTGGAAGAGCCCCTCCAGTCTGCGCATTCCTTTTCATGCGAAGCTCACTGTGAGCCTGACCTCCTCCAAGAAAGCCAACTATCACTTCACCCTGTCTGAAACAAAAACAAACAAACAAATGACAACACCTCCAAGGCCAGCTCCTAAATTTTAAAGGTGCAATTAAATAAAACACTTAGATCATCAGCCTAGAAAAAGCTGACTTCCTAAGACTTCTAGGACATAGGGTCAGCATCTTTGAAAATTGTGCAGTACCACTCAGAATACTGAGGTTCATGCACAAGAAGAGTCATAGACAGACAGGTATCTCCTTTATTAAAATTCCTAGATTCTAGATTGTAATCACATTATAATGAGAAAGAAAAAAATCTGCCCTGCTGTTGACCTTTAAGAGAGAAGAACCCCTGTGATCTTTTGCATTCCAATAATTTGCTCTAAGCCACTTTCAGCCTCCAGAATGAAGTCAGAAATCTTCCTTAGGGCCCTTTCCCTGACCATGGAGATCCTGCCTCCAGCCTAATTATGGAACACCAAGGACAGGGGACACACTGGTTCTGCTCATTGCTGGGGTACTTCTTTTGATGGATGTGGATTTTATCTCCTCTAATTGTGGGCATTTCCCTGTATCACAGTTATGAGGGAGGCTATGTGACCTCAACATAATTGTATTAATGAATCAATTCCAAGCAGAAGGGACACAGTCTGTCCATGACAGAAAAAAGAGTCTAAAAGATTTGTTAGGAACTAATGAGCAAATTGGGAGACTACTGTAAGCACTCTGCTTGCCGTAAATAGCAACAGCAAGGGAATGGTGTGCGACATAGCGCCATGGGCAAGTAGCCTTTCCTCCCCCCACCTGCTCATTTGAGCCCAGCAGTGGTTAACATGATTTACAGACCTTTGTGGCTTCGGCAGCAAAGGAGATGCTACCCTCAATCCTGTTTGTGACAGGCTAATTATTCAGAGGAGATGTGTAATTGCAAAAAATGCCCATGGTACATTGGCTCTTCAAGGAAGGTGGCTGATAATGAGCCAGATCTTACCAGGTAATGAGAAATTAACTGGTCCAGGATTCCATGTTACCATTTAGGACATTTTATGTTCCTTATGTCTCTTGGACCACTGAATGCCTTTTCACTTGCATACAACTCCCCTTGCTTCCAGAGCCATATTTTAAATTCTCTAGGATATATCTGCTTGACCTCGCATAGCTTCTGATCCCAGCATTACTTTGATTTCCTTAGCAGACATGTTGTTTATAGGCATCACTGTGTAACTGGTATGCCTTTTAGTTTATTAGCTTAAGTGTCTACGTGTCCTTTTTGTATATCTTCCCCATGTGGCATGGCCTTTCCTATCATCTGGTTAATTTTCAAGATAGTAAGAAAATGGAATCATTCTCTTGAAGACAGCAGAGGAGCTTAAACAACTGAACAAGCTCCAGTTAGGTCTCTCTCTCTCTCTCTCTTTTTTTTTTTTTTTTTTTGCATGCACACCATGCCTTTCAGACTCTCTATGACCTCGTTTACCCTTCCTTCCTGAGTGGACTGCTCTCCCCTTCTGCCCTCATGCTCAAATTCTGCCTTCCCGTGTGCCTTTGCTCAAAGTCAGACCCTCTTTCCTGATTTCTTCCAACTGGTAGGTAAAGCCCACTTCCACCTCTGAATCTGATGGCCCGCTGTTTTATATAAAAGAAGTTGGGTGAATATGGCAAGAAAGACTGGTTTGGGAGTCAAGCAGACCTGAGTTTAAATCTTTCCTTTCTCATTTACCACTTCTTTGAGCTTGGGTCAGTAATGAATCACCTTGGAGCTTTGTCTTACTGTAAATTGGGGACACTAACAGTGTCTTCAGCTGTTGCAGGATAGAATAAAATTTCTGAAAAGTAGCTTTAAAAGTGACCGGAACTCAGGAGGTTCTCCATACCCATTACTTTACTTTTCTTCCAGTGTCTCTCCTAGATTGTAAACTCTTCACACAAAGAACACAAAGTCTTATGAATCTCTGTAGACATGAAACAAACTCACAGAACTTACATCTCTGTTCAGGAGTGTTAATCCCTTCTTCCAGGTAAAGATAAACTTAGCCTAAATCATGCCCCTTACAAGAGAAAGAATTTACACAAAAGCACCAAGCAACTAAAGTGTCCTTTGGGAAAACAGGAAACAGGATATAGGGCTGATATGATGCTCCATTCTCCTTTCACAGCTGGAGAAGCCTGCAGGAAGCAAGAGTGAACTTTCATTGGCACAGACAGGAGGAAAGGCAAAATGGGCCATGCAGACAAGATTCTGGAATCATCAGGCCTGGGTTTGACTTCATCCCTGCCATCTACCAGCTGTTTTGCTTTAGACAAGTTTCTGAGCCTCAGTTTTCTGTAAAATAAAAGTAACAGTTCCTTGTGAGGATTAAATCTAATGAAGAAATGTGTATGCTTGTCAAAAACAGACAAGCAAATCAACAAAAACCCTAACTATTACATACGGGGTTATTAAATAATTGGGAGTATTATGTTCCTAGGACACATTTTCTTCCTACCTGAAACTTCATTAATTCTGATATCCCTTTAGCTCAGGGGAGGAGTATCCCCCACAGATCTCCCCGTGTTTCATAATGCTGACACATGCTGTTGATTAACATTTGTTCTCTGGCTTTTCTCCTTATTGCCCTTTAGCTATTATCCCAGCACCTGATAAGGTCTCCCGGATTTTACTGCCAGGCGGTCACTATCTCTAGCGGCCAGGTTCTGAGGAGGAGGTACACATTTCATTTCTGCAAACTTGTTTATAAGATGGTTGCCAAAAAACCACAAAATGCACATTTCAAACTCCTTTAAACCAATAAATTATTTCCAAATAAGGATGCTCTTTCCCAACATCAGTCTCTGAGCATGAATTTGTACAAATATCAAGGCAATATTGAAGGTTTCAGTTTGGAATCCAGAGGCCGAGTACCAGTCCGGCTGGAACGGGGGCTCCTTCGGCTGGTTGCTACTGACAGCAGACTGGATGAAACTGTTCTGAAGTACCACATGCATGATAATAGCTGTCTAGATACAGCAAACAGATATAAGCAAATGAATGGTCTTGGAGCTGTCTGCTGTCATTCATTTAAAAGAGAAACTCTCGAAGGCTGACTACCTTTGTTCAAAAATAAATTCAACTAGAATTTAGTTGCTGTGGGATGAAAGAACATGGAATAAATCAGTCAGGCTCAAGTGAGAGGTGCCATTTCTTTCAACATTGAGAGAAATACAATGACTGGGCTCAATTGCACACTGGTGTGAAAAGGAGAGAGGAAAGAAAGTGTGTACAAATAGCTCTGTTGTTAGCAACAGCTCCACAATTGCCTGAACAATATGCAATTGCCTTTGTTCATTAGGGAGAGACTAGGGAGAGGCCAGGTAAAGATGAATGCACTTATTAATCAGGAAAATGTCTCACATGAGCACGATTTAAGTTTTTATATTTTATCCACTTTTTCCAATTTGCCATTTATTTTGAAAATAGGAGTGTGGCCTTGCCATTGTACATTGAAGAGGCTTCTCTTAATAAACCCCTGCAAAAGAAGATCTTTAAGACCCTTTACAATGGTTCTTCCAATTCTCCTTTCTCCTCGCCCTAATAACCTCTTTGATGCCTTGGCTGAAATCTCTTTTCTTTATTGATTTTATATAGTTTCCCTGTCACTAGCACGGCTGCTATTGTTGGGTTCTACATAAGAGACCATTGATCATTTTCTGAAGTTCATAAAAGCTCTGCCCTGCTTAGGGGGGTGGTTTCTGTGGGTGTCAGTGTCAGTTTATTTATTGGAGATGGAATTATGTTGTTCTGCATTACAGAGGAGACTGCATATTCCATAACAAGAGCACTCTTAATAATGTCTTCAGATATATCCAAGTCCTCTATAAATTCTTGAGAAAAAAGACCGAACTATCAGGGAAGAGAGATGAGCTTCACATGCAACAAAGGACTGTCCAACAGGAAGGAATCTGTTTTACAACCCTGAACTTGAGACTTCATTGTGACTTAAGAACCCAAACACTCTCAGTAGAGTGACCAATAGTAAGAACACCTGAAAAACCTAGCCACTCAGGGGCGCTTGGGGGCAGAGTAAGTTTTTCAAAAAAGTGAGAATCTTCATCCTATGGTTGCTTTTATTTGTAGAAGGAATAAGCTGACTCTATTACAGAGGTATAGACTACAGAGCAATGAATAAATCAGCATTTCTTGAAATCAAGCCCAATATTTCCAATATCTCTAAAATGTTAAATATTCTCTGAGGAGAGACAGAGTTAAATACTTTTGAGGCAAACTGTATTTTGAGTGATTTCCAAAAACCTCCCAAAAGCTACCCAATTTCTTTAGAGTTGCAAGAGTAATTCAACATCACAATGTTGGCCACGCATGGCTGCGAAGAGCTTCTGTGCGGCTTGTAGTCAATGACAGAGCACAGAAACACAAAGATCGTAGGACTTGTCTAGTATCTGCTACTGCTCTCACTTGTGCTCTTAGACAGCTTGAAGTTGAGCAGATTTCCTCAGGGACATTGAGCCCCAGAGTTCATTATGAACAGGGAGTTACTGTGTTACTACTGACACAGCTAGATTATGTTTTATTTGGTAAAATGCACCTAATGTAAAATATACCATTTTAACCATTTTCAAGGGTGAAATTCAGTGGCATTAAGTATGTTTACCGTGTTGTGTAACCATCACCACTATTTTCAGAATGTTATGGTCATCCCAAACAGAAACTCTGAATCCACAAAATCACAGCTCCTTCCTCCTCCCTTCCCCAACCCCTGATAATCTCTGGTTTACCTTCTTCCTCTATGAATTTGCACACCTCCTGTAAGTGCAAAAACTGAGAAGTTTAACTCATTTTTCAATACTTCCACGTTGACCAATGCCACAACATAGGTTGCTAGGCCCTGTACATTTTTTCCTGCTCCATACACTGCCTGTGCCAATTCTGAGCTATCTTATATTGGATCTCTTTTTTTTTTCTTTTCTATTGGCTTTATTGGGGTCACACTGGTTAAAAAATTATACAGGTTTCAGGTGCACAATTCCACCACACATCATTTGTACACTGTATGGTGTGTTCACCACCCTCAGTCTCCTTCCACCATCATTTATCCCCTCTTTACCTTCCTCCACCCCCCCCGCCCCCCACCCCCGGACAATCATCAATAAATCTACAAACAAGTGTTGGTCTCTTTTTTTAATGCTTGCCTAGTGGTGTTTAGCAGAGCCATTATTATTGGCCTGCCCTTCTTGCCTGGGTCTCCTACTGAGAGCTTTCAATCACATTTCTACCTCATGCTCCCACCAAATTGCAGCTCTTCCTAGTCTCATATAACTGCTCCTATAAACTGTTCCTATAACTGACCTACCGACTGCAGAGCTTCTTCAAAAACTGTTGCTCCCTGTGGTCTGGCATCGGCCTCTCTCTAGGGCATTGCAGAAAAGGTACCTCTTTTATCATTAGGAATATTTCTGGGCAGAGTCTATACTGCACAAAGGACAGGGCCATGACAAATCTTTGTGACCGACTCATCTTCCATTCATTTTACAGACTGGACAGCTGAGGCACAATCACAGAGGAGAGAATCCCTTATCATCCTTGTCTATTGCCTCCTTGTCCCCTGCTGCCAGCCTCCTTCCAACAGGAATGACTGCTATTGATCAAAAACAGAAAATTTGTTTTTCATCAATATTTCTTTCTTTTAGGAGAAAGTGGCAAAATAAAACCTAAACAATTAAACCTCTCAGATGCAATTAAGTTGAAATTGATGATCAGTCTCTTTTGCCTAGCATTTCAAGGCTTTCAATACTGGTCAGCCTCTCTTCTCCTCCCCCTCCCCCACTCCTTTTCTTTCTCTCTCCCCTCTCTCTTCTCATTCCCACCCTCATCCAAGCCTCCTTACCAAAGAGCCAAGCTTCTATAATCTCCAGGGAAGCCTATTATCTATTCCTATAGTCCAGACTTTATGCATTTATGGAAAACTTCACATTTTTTCTATACAAACCTACTTAGCCTTAAACAATGAGTGACAACCCATCTTTTTTCCACAAAGCACTATACTACCTTTTCTACTCTTACTTCCTATGTTACGGTTCATTTATACAAGGTAGCACTTAATTTTTTAAATATTTATTTGTTGATGAGAGAGAGAGAAAGAGAGAGAGAGAGAGAGAGAAACAAGTATTTGTTGTTCCACTTATTTTTGCATTCATTGGTTGATTCTTGCATGTGCCCTAACCAGGAATCGAACCTGCAATCTTGGCTTGTTGGGACAACACTCTAACCAACTGAACCACCTAGCCAAGGCACTTAATTTTTAAATTAGTTAACAGTCTCATTAACTCCAGACTCACTCTCCTTCAACACTGGAAATATTAAATATTATTTATAACAGGTGTCCACCATGGCGCCTAGCAATCTTAAACACACAGACAGCAGACAACAAATACTTGTTGCTTGATTGATAATTCAGTCACAGCTGGGCTGAAGCTTTATCTCCTTACTGTCAATAAAATAAAGGGTTTGCTCAGCAAATTAATACTGTAAACAGAAAGAGTTTGGCCTACTTTAATGTGAAAATCAACACGCTATTTTAAGCAGCACTTCCGAGGCTGCTTCCATTCAAAGAATCAATGTGGTGATTGTGATCATTGTGTGCTTGTTAAAGCGTTAACAGATCCACCAAGATTACCATCTTCAACAGCCCTGTTGTTGCTCCACGTGTGTAACCATATTTTAGCTATGATTTCCTCTGTCCCGTATATTTTAAGAATAAAATCTAAAAAATTAGTCCTTGCGCAACTTATCTGAGCAAGCACACACAGGTTTTTGCTTGGCTTTGGAAATAAAAGTCACATTTTGGAGAAAAGTCTTAGCGAAGGTTTGTTGGTCCCTTGTCGGGAATAGAAGCCATCTTTAAAGGAGTCAGAAATCTGAGGGCAGAACGGGCTTCTGTGGGGAGGGTCCCTCACTCTGCCCCACTGCTTTCCTTACACACTTCCTTTCACACCTCGTTCAGGGCTCTTGGCACCTGACTACATACACAACTTGTTAAAAATCTCTAAAAATCAGAGCTCCGGGAATTTGCAAACCCATCTGGAGGCTAGCCACATCCTCCAAATGCTGAAGGGGTCCCCATATTTCAATGCCAGTTAAATACTTTCCTCCCCTGTCTGTTTCTACCTCACTAACAAACACAACATTCTTCCACACTAAGTGAAAAAAAAAGAACTCAGAACTATGGATTCCAACAATTTTGCTACAAATTGCAAAAGTTTCTCTGCCAGTCCCTGAGACCCTCCTCTCTAGGGCCTGCTGCTGCTGCTGCTACACTAAAATAATAAAGGAGCCAGAGGGTCTTACGTCTTTGGGCAAAGTAGCTGGTGCACTTGCACTCTATCGGTAGTGAGGGCGGGGTGGGAAGCAAATGTGAGGAAGGAAGAAATTAGGAAAATAGAAATCAGGGGCCATTCCACAAAGAAATAACTATCATTTTACCAAAATAGCTTATAATGTTAAAATTTACATTATTAACTCCTACATAGCAGTGTTCCCTCCCTCCACCTCCCACTGGAGTAGATCATTTGAGTCACATTCCATCATTCCCCAGTGGAGTCATGTCCTGGACAGTCATGTGGGGGGTGGGCGGAGAGGGCTACTGGAAAGGTCAGCAGAGGACAGAGGGGTACTGTTCCCAGATATATAACAAGGAGCCTTGCAGGATTTCAAAGGGAGGGAGAAAATCGAATTGATCTCTAAAAATCAGACTCTGGCTGCTCAGGTGTGTGTCTCGGGCACCTGGCTTGGATGACTGTGGCTCAGCCTCAGATAAGGAATACATGACGCAATGGAAACTGGGAAAGAAGGAGAAGTGGCCTTGAAAATCATACTCATGCTATCTCGCATGTATATATGTACAAATACATCTTTGAGTGAGGGCCTTGTCCTGTTTACCACTGTAAACACTGGGCTGAACAGAGAACCTAACACACAGTAGGTACTCCTGAATATTTGTGAATTAAATTCAAACAGCCAAAAAAAAAGGGGGATGTAAGAAAGAACTGTTATCCAATGACAGGTAAGTCTTCATCGAGGTAAATTTATTCTGAAGAAAGTAATGTCTTCAGCTTCCTTTAATCATTGGATATCACTTCTAGGACTTACCACAATTTTAAGATTATTTGCATTGTTCATGTAGGTGACTCTCTGCCCTACTGGAATAAGAATTCCGGAAGTGTGAAAAATATACCTATTCACCTCACTGGGCACTAAGCGCAGTGCTTTGCACACAGTCGGTGCACAATGGGATGCACTGAAGTGTAACCATGGCCTACATTCCCTTTTAATGAAGCGTGCAAGAGGTAACAAACAGTCATCCACATTGATCAGGACTCCCTTCAACAAAGGAGAAAGATACCCAGACAATTACATAACCAAACACGGCTTTAATTGCATGAAATGAACAAGAGTCAAGGAAAAATCATGAAAGGACATTGATCAAACTATCCTCCCCACCCAACATCTGCCAATCCATGAACATGCTTATCCTAGAAGCTCAGAGCATGCGCTGAGCATTTCCTAATGGCTCTGGCTATCTATTATCTATATATCAGATGAACACTGCACTGTCCAGAAACCAATGTATCCTTTAGGGTGTTCTAAAAAAAGACAAAATTATGATGAAATGACATACAGGAGTGGGCAAAGGAGGTTTACAGCTGTATGTGAAATAAAATGTATTCTTGCATTATTATTTAATATTACAGTATTTATTTGTATTACAACTCTAAACCTGCTTTTGCCCCAACCCGTATAACACCCAGTCAAGTTTCCTGGCAGGTAGGAGACCCACAATACTTGACAGCCATCATTGCATTTCTGTTTCTTTTTCAAATATTGTTAAAATTCACATGGCCTTTCATAAAATGATCCCAAGGGACTGTTAGAATCAGAAACCAGAAAACAGCTTAAATAAGGTAATAAAAGCAAAGAGAGAAGAAAATACAGATGTTACATATGGTTGTTATAGCAACTGAAAGCACATCCTGATCTCCCTCTCATTTTTTTTCCCACCCTTGCCATGATCCTGTTTTCAGATAAATAGCCTCTGCTTTTTCTTTTAGGTTGTGCATCAGGATGAAAGTAAACTGTGGCCCCTGTTTAGTAGTAAAGGCCCTGATATTCTAGTGGAAAAGTAAAAAAGAAACAAAAAGGAGCTGAAAAGAAAAGATGACATGAAATCAAAAAAGGCAGAAGCCAACAGTGTTTATGCAAAACTTAGGGGGCCATTTTTCATCAAATCTTTTCATAGGATTGGCTCGTGACCCCATGTAAAAGGGAGAGGGGCAAAGAATCCTGGCTTTTCTTCATGTGAATGATCTGTTGAAATCTTAAAAACCAAAGGAAATGACAGAAGAGAACACAAACAAGAAATATTTTTTTCTGACCCAAACGAGGGTTCCACAGAGTCTGCAATTAAAATGAAATGCATCAAGTTCAGAGTGCATGCCACCAAAGCTTGAAAGCAATAGGCTTTTTCAGGCAAATTGGGAGCTATAATTGTCAATACTGGGAAATACAAAATCTGCTCACACACCAGGTTGGATGATCATACCATTTTAGTGTTGGAGACTGTTGCCATCAGAAGGAGCCTTGGAGACCTCAGAGTCTGAGAGTAGATGAAGAAACTGAGGCTCAAACAAAAGGGGATGTGACTTGTTGAAAGTCACAGCTGGTAAGTGACAGGCCCAATGAATAATGATATGTAACAATATGTTGAGATGTAACAGAAGTTGTTCTAAATGCCTTATATATAATCATTTAATCTTTACCACCACCTTTATTATTCTGTCCATATTAAATACGATGTAATGGAGACACGGGAAAGTTTAGCATCATGGTCAAGATTACCCAGCTAGTAGACAGGGGTGTCAGGATTCCAGTCTAAGCCATCGGATCTCAGGGTTCACTTTCTTAGGCTCTTTGCAACACTGCCTCTCTTCTGGAACTGGTATCTGCTGACCAAGCCACTCAGCCATTTGTCTGTCCTCATCTAGCACCCAAGTTGGGAAAAATTAAACGTCAACTTTCTAATAAAATACTATTATTCACTTGGCTTTTCCATACATCCTCCAACCTGATACACATTGACTGTCTCCCCACACTTCACAGAAGCTCCCTTGTTTGCCTTTCTCCCAACTGCAGAATGAACTTGGGAGAACCAATCAGTTCCATCTAACTCTGTTTGGGAAGAAAGTCCAGACAAATCACCGCACCAGACAGGATGTAGACCGTGGTCTAGCCACGTCTCCTAATGAAAAACCATGCCCAGTGTTCCACTGAAAAGCAAGCGTTTCATCAAGAGAAGAACCTAGGGCACTGTGGTCCCATGGCTCCCCAGAGAGCCCCCACATTCTGTAGCTACCTTCCTGGTGCCTCAGTTATCATTTCTCCAGCCTGGGAGCCAGATCCAGGAGGAGAGGGATGGTGGGTGGGAATGGCAAAGAGGATGGGGTAGACTTTGGGTGTTGCATAGGCAGCAGGTTCTAGGGACACTCAGAGTAAGACCCGTTGCACGGAGCCCACTCCCTCCTAGCCATTCCTGTCCTAGAGCAGTTCTTACATCAGATCTTCCTTTCTGGACCTGTTCTGGCTGGACTGCATTCCCCCTAATTCAAATTCCGCTCTCTCACGAAGTTCCTTCTGCCCCGCCAGACTGGGCTAACTCCTTGGTATGTACTTTCATGGGATGTATCACAATTGCTACAATACTTCTCTTTACAAGAATATTCATAGCACCAGTATTTGACCTCCAACTGGAAACTACTCAAGTGCACATTGTAGGAGAATGGATAGATGAACTGTGGTATATTCTTATTATGGGATACTATACAGCAACAAAAATGAACAAACTACTGCTATAAGAGGAATGTGGATGAATGTGTTACAAAGGAAGCCAGTTGCAAACCAGTTCATACAGTCTGGTTCCATTTATATAAAGTTCAAACATAAGCACCATTATTTCTTTTTTTTTTTTTTTTTTTTGCCTTTAAAAGCAACAAAGTGATTATCTGTGGGCGGTAGTGTCTGGGAGAGAGCACTAGGGTATTTCTGAGTACTCATAATATTCTATTTCTTGATCTAGGTGCTGGTTGCGTAGTGGAACTGTGTGAAAATGTACCATTTATGATTTGTGTTATGTTTCACTTCAATAGTCTTTTGCCAAGAGAAAAAAAAAAACAATACTGTTCTGTATTTGATATCTTACTCTAACTATTAAACTCATTTTCACAAGGACATAGGCCATGACTGTCCTGTTCATTACATGACCCCTGTTTCTTATTATTCGATTCCTGGAATATAATAAGCTCTCTATATGTGCTTATCGAGTAAGGTGTTAAATAGATGGATAGACAGTTTTCTTTCTAACCTCATTATCACCAAAATAATCAAAGCTATAGTCATCTCCCTCAGGGCTAAAATTTTTCCGGGCAAAATTCATACTTGCTTTGTTACTGTTGAGTCTCCCCTTCCTGGTAAGGTGCCTAGCACATAGTAGGTGTTCAATTATTATTTTTAAAAATAAATGAGTGTTCTATCGTGTAAATTTACCACACCTTTTTATCCACTCATCTTTGATGGGTGTTTGGACTATTTCCAAATCTTGGCTATTGTAAATAATGCTGCTACGAACATAGGGGTGCACATATTCTTTCTGATTGGTGTTTCAGGATTCTTAGGATATATTCCCAGAAGTGGATGGAGATTATTATGCTAAGTGAAATAAGCCAGTCAGAGAAAGACAAATAACATATGATCTACCTTATATGTGGAATCTAATGCACAAAATAAACTGATGAACAAAATAAGACCACAGGTATGGATATATGGAACAGACTGACAGATCTCAAAGGGGAGAGGCATGGGGAGACTGGAAGATATTAGCCAAAGAATATTATCCATATACATATATGTATAGCCCATGGACACACAGAACAATGTGAAGGCTGGGGGAAGGAGGTTAGGTGAAGAAGGGCAGAGGGGGAGAAATGGGGGACATCGGTAATAGTGTCAACAATAAATAAATAAATGAGTAAGTGAGTGAGTGAGTAAGACAACGCTTTACCTCCTAAATGACATTCCTACCCCTCCAATCTTTTCTGAACTTCATTACCGACCATCTTATTTTAATTTAGGTCACTTTTTACTTATAGTATTTCCTGTCTTCCAAATAGCAATAAAAGAAAGACAACACTTAAGAGTCCAGGATCCAAACTGTGTTTGCAAATCTACTGTTTATTCTTCTTCTTGAGGATCCATCTGTCTAAAGAAAATGCTTCCTCCCTCCCTCCCTGCCCTGCCTGTCTCAACCCTCAGTAATCATTTCTGTCCATAAACTCCTTCCAAAGCTGATGGTCTACAATACTTACCAAGCTTTTACCAATCCTTTCAAGATGATCAGCCAGAAACATCAATTTATATTTACATTTTATTTTTCCTGTAGACTATTCACACTTTGAGAACTATATATTTTCTTTAAGTCTTAATTACTTTTAAGAGTAAAGACCCCCAGGGCTACTTGATTGGTTGCTCAGGGGTATTCTTTAGCATGAGCAGAACATACCTTAAAATTTTAGATTTTTCACTTAAGCCGAAGAACACATTTTGAACAACAAATATGTGCCAGGTCCCTGGAAAGTAGAAACCTCAGTGCCTCTATTTGCTCCATGCTCTCTGCTGTCCGTCACTAGAGACCAACCCCCATGCGGAGGCTGGACAAGATCTCATTGCTGCAAAATAGAGCCCTGGGGACAAAAGCGTTCCTTTCCAACACTTTCTGCTTTTTTCCTCCTTCTCCAGCCACATAAGATGTAGCTTTGTGTGAGAGAGAAATTCCTCTGGTGCCAAACACATGAGGGTAAACAAAATCCATCTCCCCTGGCAAAATTTCTCCAATCTAATTTGTGTAATTACCTATCTCCCTAATGATGTGCTTGTTTACAGATTAAAGCTATGAATCTCAGCACAGAAATAAGATTAAATCTGATGAATTAAATTCCCATTTGCTTAAGTCATCTGGATATTCTTTCTCCAAAGAAAAATAATTCCAAGTAAAAGGAGGACATTTAAGTCACTGGTTTTGGAAAGACACATAAAACACAATATTTAAAATCAGAAACCAAGCTGGTAACAAGCAGAGGTGTGCATTTATTTTTAGCCTTACTGATGGAAGATTAGCTTATTTGAAAAGTCTTGGGGGGAAAAAGCCAAAACAAAACACAATTTTCATTATTGTTTATCCTTCTAAAATCTTTCCAAATGAAATAAGGACACTGCAATCAATTGGTGACTTAGCAGTGAAAGCCTAACAAATCCCAGGGGACATAAAGATGAGGGGGAAGAAAGAGAGTAAGAAAGAGAGAAAGCGAAAGATAGAGGAATAAAACAGATGGATCCTCAAAGGTACAGCCAGGCCCTGATACTGATATAGAAACATTTAGACATTAGTGAAGCCTGTATATGCATACATTAGGCCAATCCATCACAAATGATTGCTCTGATGCAATCCATACCCCACAAGGCAAAATGTAACCAATTCATGTAGACCAGTCTTTTAGCAGGCTCTTCTTTGAAATATTTTCTAATGATTGCAGTCCTTTCTGAGAAACTTGGAGGCAATAAGACATAATAGTAATAGCTGAGACGTAAAGCTAAGAATTATACCTGGCAGGCATTCAAACTTCCATGCCCCTAACAGAACACAGTCTCACGCATGTTCTCTCATTTGCCCCTCACGACACTCCCGTGGAGCCATCATCTGGACCCCACTTTGAATTTGAAGAAATTGAAGTCTACAGTGTTTCGCTGGTTCAAGGTCACCTGGCTGGTAAAAAGTGGAGACAAGATGCAAACCCAAGTTTGTGGGTCTCTAGTGATTCTCTTAATCATTACCTTTCACTCCTCCATATAAAAAAAGAAAATGCCAAACCAGCTTTCAAATTCAATTCAGCAATAAAACAACCTTAAACTCAATCTCAAAATGATATAATTTTTGTATGTCTAGTATTCAAAAAAATAGTCATAGTTACATTTATCCGAACATACACTAAATATATCAAGCTTGGGCAACCATAATTTCTTTGCAAAATCTATGAAGTTAAGTTTACTTAACTTTCGCCATCACAGGTCTGTCACACATATCAATTCCAGAAACACTGGGTTTCCAAGAAGCCTTTAAAATTTGTGCCATGTTAAAAGTTGTGAAAATGTAAGCTTCTCATTTCATGACATATGCAGTTTTACTGTCAGCAATTATTTCACACTATCATTTTTGTGGTTTCTTTGTGGTCGACTTTTAAGTGGTGAGTTTTCAAATAAATGAACACACATTTGTTATTATTGGACCATGTTGTCACAGCTGACTGTACCCAGTGAAGGCCTATAATGTTGCTTTTTAAGTGACATGCATTCCACAGCCTGCTTTTAGTAGAAAATTCTTGGTGTGAAAGGAAACACACACACACACACACACACACACACACACACATTCCTGTAACCAACTGCTTTCAAGAAATTCTCTCAAAAGGTCCTTCAATATCCCAACACCTAACATATGTAGATTGGGCATTGTGTAAAATGCTTTATGTGCATGATCCCTTGTAATACTCAGGTTAACCCTGTTAGGTGGATGCAATGTTAGCTTCATTTTATGGGTAAAGAAACTATCTAGGAGAAATTAAATGACCTATCCAACGTTTTCCAGCAAGTAAATGGCAGAACCAATCATTTAAAGCCCAGTCTTCACCCACTATATTGTGCTGCCCATGCTCTGAACCCTTCCTAAAAATCAGCAGCACCCACACCCTGAAATTCTTCACAACATATTTAGTTCAATCAATGTAGTACTCAGATTTCTTATCTGTAAAATGAGGGCACTGGAGGCAATTTTTCTGCTTCATCAAGAACCCAACCGTTAACAACGCTCCGTTACCAAAATCAAACTGGTGGGGAAGCTAGGGATGAAGTATCCAGCAATACTGCCATGCGCACTCAGACTGAGCATGTCAGGATCTGCGCTGGGCAGCCCTTGGGCCCGGTTTTACCTTGGCCGCTTCTCCAGAGATGAACACCATGGAGGAGAGGGGTACACACACATTCTTCAACATGAGAACAAATGAAAATTATCACTGTCTCCTCTAGGCAATGAATTTCAACACTCCCTCCCTGGGCCAATTGTGAGCACTGTTACTATTTCCCCAAAGCTGGCACAACCGGAGAAAGTCTGCAGTGTGCCCAAAGGGGATGATTGGGCTATTTTCAATAACCCCGCCCCAGGCACACTGGTGGTGGTTATGTAATGCGGGCTTGCTTTGGGGCAGTGTGCAGATCACTGACTCAGAATTGTTCCGGTGTATGTGCATACACATGTCCTAGGCTGTGTGAAGTGGCGATGTGCAGAGGGCTCCCTTGGGTTCCTCGTTAAGAGCCTAATTGGGTCTCTGTTATTTATTTATTTATTCATTCATTCATTCATTCATTCATTTAAAATTCTAAGTTTTCGTAATCAAATGCAATGTTTTGATTTGGTGGTATTTTTAAAAATATTTTATTGTTATCTATTACAGTTGTCCCAATTTTTCCCCCTTTGCCCTCCTCCGCCCAGCCCCGCCCCCTGCTCCCACAGTAATTGTGTCTATTTTTATTTTAAGGGCCAGATATAGCTAAGAGGAGTTTTTGCTTTTGCTCATGACCCCCCATAGTGCTTGGCATCATGCTGAGCACAGGCGTTCCCTCCACACCAACCGGCCCCCGCCCCCCGCAGAGTCCCCATGATCCTGAACTGAGGGGACTCTGCTGAAGCAGCACTGCTGCTGTCTTAGGCTCTGCCTCTCAACTTCCCTGAAACCAGCACAATCAAAAAACACAAAAAAGTGTTTGCCTTCTCATAAAATAGCCTCATTCTTTCCTCCTGCCAGCAACACGGGGGAAAACCATTCCTGAAGGCTTAAAACACTAAAAACTTCATCATTCAAAAGCGTGGGGAAAGATGGTGGAGGAGGAAACAGAGCAGGCACGCTGTGCTATCCTCCCCCCATCCCCATCCCCCGCCAACTCGGTTGCTTTAATCTCCTAAAGCTCTCCCATTCTCCGGTTCTGGGGAGGTGGCTCCCGGATTAGTCCTCTCCCTTGCAGCACCTGGGGACCACTCTCCATTATGTTGTGGTGTCCAAATGCAGTACAGGTTTGGGAGGAGGGAAGACATTAAAATGTGAGCCTCGCAGATAAGGATGCTAGGAAAGTTCCCAAAGGAGATTGATTTTATGAACCCTCCTGGGGACCGTGGTGGCAGCTTGGATCTTGTGGCCTACAGAATCCACACTGCGAGGGGCAGCTGAAACCACAAGAGCTATTCTTGCATAAATATTCAACTAGGCTCAGAAGGAGATGTTTTAAATCATCTTCACTAACTGATGTTTCTCAAGCGCTAGGAGAAGGGCACTGCATTAGGCACGGCGACCAGAGGAAAATAGGTATCATCCATTCCACAGAGCTCCTCAAAATTAATCTGAATATTAAACACCACCTGTATGCTCAGCTGACTTACCCATAGTCTACATTTCCATGCTGTTTGTGCAGTGATCTCTAGTAAAATAGCATGGTTCTCTCGGCCTGGTTCCAATCCATAGTTTCTATCCCAATTAAGTCCTCTTAGTCTTGGGCACTTCCATCCAGTCACCCTTCTTACATGCCATTTCAAGTCCTTCTCATCCCTAGATCGCAGGTAAGGTCACCTTTACAGGTTTACAGAGTAGACAAAAACTTCATTATTGTCCAGTCTGGCACTTTTACTTTGGAAGGCATGTGGTAAACCCAGGGAACAGTAAATGCGTGGCAGGAATGGGGCCAACGCCCAGACACCCTGACTTCCTAGCACAAGCCTCCCGCTAGCCAGCTACTAGCATTGCTGAGATAATGTGCGTTACGCTTCCCAAGGAAAAGGATGCATTCCGTGACAGACTGTGTGCGGTGGCCTGCCCTCCGTAGTGTTATTTCAAAAAGGAATGTGCAAAATCACAAAGCACTGTCAGCCTTCACGGTCAGGCCCTCAGCTACGCACACAGTACCTCACAAATGGGCTCAGCGGATAAATGAATTGTACGTGTATTGGTCTTTCCTGCTCCACTATCTATTCAATTTGTTCTTGCCCTGCTTTTTCCTCCAAGCTGAAATGCTGAGCAGGTCACACCCTGATACCCCCAGAAGGCAGTCCAGAGTCTTCAGTGGGCCTGGCCAGGTCCTGCAAGACATGCGCCTTGACCTTCTGCTCTGTTTCCCCTTCCTCTCACAGTTGTCCCCTTTTGTGCCTCTGAGCTATCACGTGTGTCAGTCCTTCCACGTGGAGCATGGTGTCTTCACGTCTTCACCTAAGAAAGCCTATGACCATTTGTTTACTGGGGGCATCACATGTAACCTCTCCTTGGAAGTGTTTGCTGATATCACCTCACCCCACTCCCATCTGCCCAGATTCTCCTCGGCTAAAATACATGCGTATTATACTTGCCAAATTCTATTTTAACTATTTGTTTACCTCCTTACACTGTGAACCACTTGAGAGGACTTTTTTTTTTTAAGAAAATGAACATGTATTGGAAGCCTGTTATTTAGCAAGCAATAAAGACCCTTCACAGAGATTATCTCCTTTGATCTTCAGGACAACTGTCTAAGGAAAGCTATCATTATCCACAGTTTAATAATACTAATATTAAGCTGAAATAATTGACAAAACATCACACAGGAATAGTTGACATTTGAATCCACTTCTGCCTGATTGCAAAGCTCAGGTTCTTTCTCAACTACATATATTACCTTTTGTGAGAATGAGTCAGAGACGGTTTGATGGAGAAAGTGGCATATGAGCCCGTGTCTTGATAGGTAGGTAGGTTTAAGGTAGGAGTAAGAATCACAAATCCACGCCTAATATTTTCCTTAACTGAGGGGCTGGTGAATATTAAATCTACTGTCAAAAAAATTGTTTTTGTTCATTTGGAAACACAGTTCTCAAAAAGCAGCTATTTCAGATTATGAGCAAACAAGAACTCCTCAAGTAGCCTTGTTCTTGAGTTTCCGGGCAGTCTTTGGTCTGTCTTCTTCCTCGTCACCCCTTGGCACATCCACAGGGGAGTAAGTCCTGAGAGGAGGACTATTTCTGTATTTTCAGCCCTGGTAGTAGGGTTGACAGATGCTATAACAAAGGGCACTGTTAGTAAACAGAAAACAAAGCCATGGGCACCACAGCCCATACTTTTAACTGCTACCCTCTCCTTCCTGGGTATCAGAATGGTCAGCCGCAAAGCTACGTGTAAGTTGACCCTATGTCATCGTAGAGAAGGACATACCCATGTGGAACTCTGTCCGAGTTTAAACAGAGCAGGACCCTTCAGCTAGCTGGCCTCTGCCAAACAAATAAAAGCCCATGGCCTTGGCCCAGTCTGCACTCAGCAGTCAGTGGCTGAGGCCCAAGGGAGAAGCCAAGTTCAGCACCATCTCATAGAGAACAGCTCCACCTGCTGCATTCATGGCTATCCCTCTCTCCCTTCAGCACACTTTTCTTCTAATCTGTGTCAGAGTGGTCACGATTTTTAAGAAATGATAGCACCCCAAAGAGATAGGAAGGCATTTTGCATCCAGCACTTGACTGCATTTTTGTATAGAACTGTAAGGATATATGTGTGACAAATATCCACACTACCACTTGAAGAGGAACAAAAAGGAATACCATGGCTTTCTGCAGTGCTTCTTTTAAAGGGTTAAGCCATCAAGGTGTATGGTGTTATTTAACTTATCTCCCTCGTAAGCAAGGAAGCAATGATCTCTGTCTTCCTGTGGATGATGGAGGAGGTGTGAATACATTCCGATTCTCTGCTCATATCCATCAGCAATGTGATAAACACCAATGTGGGCAGTAGGTGGTGTTGAAATTGGGGCAAGAAGTGAATAAAGTGGACTGTTTGGTAGGAAAATCTTGGAGAAGCCTATTAGACATTTCCTGATGGTACAATATATTGGAACTACCAGGAATAGTGAAGTGGAAGTCACTGAACGGAATCACCTAACAAAGAAAATGAGGAGACTGGAGAAAGGCCAGCAACAGCAACTTCTGGGAAGGAAACATTAGGCCAGCAATCCCAGATGGGAAGATTATAGAAATGGTCTCATCTAAAGGATGTAAAACCCATTTACTTTCCTGGTTTTCTGTCTCCACTGCAATCCAAATATTGAATTTTAAGAAACTGTTCAACAGTAAATCACTGTGTAGGAAAATTAACCAGCATGCACCAAGTGTTTTAACAAAGAAAGAGAATGGGTCTTAATTCAAAATCCATGATTTTGCAAGCAATTTAGCATAATTAAAATTTAAGCAGGCCAGAATAGGAAAGTCCATTAAAAGAACAAATAATGTGGCTACAGGGTAGTTTTAATGCTAACTCAAGGTCAGAGAATTCAAATGTGTTTTGATAGAATTAAAACAGCTTAGCTGTTAGGCTGAAATATAGTAGGTGAACACAACACAATTTAGCATAAACAGTCCTTGATTTGGAAAGAGAAACCCAGAACTCCTTCTGAACTAGAAAGGCTAATTTTCCAGGTAAGAGAAGGAACTATTTCAAGAAGGAAGGACCGCAAATTCTTTGACAGACAACTTCCATTTGGCTCTATTTTTAATTCAATGCTATACCTACTATTGGATTTAAAATAGTTTTATCATTTTTTTATCTACATACAAAATGCTTGTTTAACCATACAAATGAGACAAGCATTTTGGTTTTCATAGAAAAGCAGTCCTACAGTTTTATAGTCTCCTTATATAATAGAATTTGCCTCAAAAATTGAAAATAAAGTAGAGACATTGATTATGATTTCCAGTGATAGGCTTAATTAAATATGGCTGATGATACAGATATAAAGGCAGAAGCAGAGATATGTGTATGTATAAATGTCCTTCACACCCACCCACACACACAAACACTGATTTGCCAAATGTCCATGAAAATTTAAACCTCAAGTATTTCTATCTCTTTAGATAATAGATTTCTGTGAATCTGTGGATATGTTTTACATTATTTTAATCATGACAACCTGCTCTCTACCTGTTGCATAACAATGCTCATCTCATTAAATAATGTTTTCCCTCTATTTTTCAATTAATCTCTAAGAAATGAGAAAACTTTTAAGTTCCTGAAAAGTTTATCTCTCAAAAAAAAAAAAAAAGTCCTGATCATAACCTTTCAAACTCTACACAAAATCAGTGGATGGACAACTAAACTCTAAGGTCATGGAGGGCTAAGATGATCAGTGATTTTGATCATGAAAAAAATATCCACTGTCTGACATTCACCTAACATGTATTATGCACTTAATAAGCAATGGTTGAATACATGAATGACTTGAGGCTATTTGAAGATGAAATGTCATAGCGTTCTAAATGCAGTTGAATACAATGGCTAAGAGCTGAGCTTTTCTGAATGCAACTCTACAACTGTCTGGATTTAAATCCCACTTCTACCTTCTATCACTGTGGTCTTAAATGAGTTGCTGAATCACCATTTTTTTTTAATTTTTAAATATTTTTTTATTATTTTTTCAGTGACAGTTAACAAACAGCATTATATTAGTTTCAGGTGTAAAACATAGAGATGAGACATTTATATAACTTATGAAGTGATCACCCCAGTAAGTCTAGTACACATTTGACGCCATACATAGTTATTACAATGTTATTGACTGTATTTCCTATGATATATTTTATATCCCTGTGACTGTTTTGGTAACTGGCAGTACGTACATCTTAATCCCTTCCTCTTTTTTAACCTACCCACCCAAGCCCCCTCCCACTTGATAACCATCAAAATATTCTTTGTATCTATGAGCTTTCATTTTGTTTGTTCATTTATTTTGTTTTTTAGATAACACATGCATGTTAAATCATATATTATCTATTTTTATTTGTCTGACTTTCTTTTCTTAGCACAATACCCTCTACATCCATCCACATTATCTCAGATGGTGAGATTACATTAATTTTTTATGGCTGAATAATATTGATTATATACAGGGTCCAACACAAATAATGCCCCTTTTTTATTACAAAATCTTTTATTATAAAATCATAAGCATGTAATTCTGTAACATAACAATATCACACTCAAGCACACCATGTGACATTTTGGGTGAAATGTTCAAATTAAAACTATAAATTATTATAGCCATATTATGACCCTTCCAACCACACTCAAGCAGGCATTACTTCTGCCAGACCCTGTATACCACATCTTCTTTATCCATTCACCCATATATGGACACTTAGTTTGCATCCGTATTTTGACAATTGTAAATAATGGTCTAATAAAAATAGGCATGCATATGTATTTCCAAATTAGTGTTTTCAGTTTCTTTGTATAAATACCCAAAAGTGGAATTGCTGGGTCATACGCTAGTTCTATTTTCAATTTTTTGAGGAGCTCCATACTGTTTTCCACAGTGGTTGCACCAATTTGCAATCCTACAAAGAGTGCACAAGGATCCCTTTTTCTCCGCATCCTTGCCAACACTTGCAGGTTTTGTTTTTTTTTAAAGTAATGACAGCCATTCTGACAGGTGTGAGGCGATATCTCACTGTGGTTCCTCAATGATTAGTGATATCAACATCTTTATGTCTATCAGCCATCTATAGATTAGCGATATACCACTGCCTGGTATCAAATTTACTACAAGATGACAGCAATCAAAACGGCATGGTACTGGCATAAAAAGGACATATAAATTAATGGGGGGGAAAAAGAGAACCCAGAAATAAATCCACACCTGTATGGTCAATAAGTCTATGACAAAGGAGTTAGGAACATACAATAGGATAGAGGCAGTTTCCTAAGGAAACAGTGTTGGGAAAACCAGACAGACATATGCAAAAGAATAAAATTGGATCACTTTCTTACATCATATACAAGAATAAATGTGTTCATTCTT
Organism: Pteronotus mesoamericanus; assembly: GCF_021234165.1. Classification (NCBI taxonomy): domain Eukaryota; kingdom Metazoa; phylum Chordata; class Mammalia; order Chiroptera; family Mormoopidae; genus Pteronotus; species Pteronotus mesoamericanus. Next base: position 9,702,957 of record NW_026555229.1, read on the forward strand.
TATTGATTATATTTAAATGTAAAGACCCCAATCGTGAAACTCATAGAAGAAAACAAAAGCAATAAACTCTTTGACATCGCTCTTAGTAATATTTTTTGGATGTCTCCTTAGGCAAGGGAATCAAAATAAAAAAAAAAAATGAGCCTAAATCAAACTAAAGAGGTTTTGCACAGCAAAGGAAACCATCAACAAAACAAAATGGCAACCTACTGAATGAGAGAAGATATTCACCAATGATGCATCTGATAAAGTGTTAATATCCAAAATACATAAAGAACTTGTAAAACTTAACACCAAAAAAAGAGAATCCAATTAAAAAATGGGCAGAGGAACTTAACAGACATTTAACCTCCCAATTTTTAGTTCCTTATTTCTAAAATGGGAATAAAGGCAGTACCTACTTCCTACTGTTGCAAATACGCATGTTAACAAAAAATATTACCTGGCACATTGTAAACACCAAATAAGTGTTAGTTATTACTACATTAACTTTCACCCAAGCCCTCAATAAACAGCAGTCCTTAGCCACCTTTAATTGAAACACTACTACATCCAAATGCACTTGCAAAACCCAGCAACGCCCAAGTTACCCTTTCAGGTAAACATGCCTGAAAGAACATGGAGGTTTAACCCACAGTTTTCTCATTGTCATGGCTCTCTCAGTTCAGTTCCTTATCACAAATGCAATTTTATCTCTCACAATGCCATATGTCCTCATCGTTTCTCTAATGTTCTAACCCTGCTGGGACTTTTGTATTATGGGGGCTGGTTCTCTGTCCAGCTCCATAAATGAGGAGCAGAAGGTTGTTCTCCCCCTCAGGCCTGAGGCAATGCTAGTCCCTTCCAACCATCAGCTCATCCCACCCTGGCAGCTGGAACATCAAACAGCATCCCTACCCTCCTGCAATGAGGAAGCTGTGACTCCAACACAGTTTGACTTATTTTTATTTGGTTTGAATCCCCTCTCTCTCTCGTCATTTTACCTGAGGCAGTCCACACAATTTATACTTACTTCATGACTCAAGACAGTGAAAAATACATAGGCAGCCCACTGTTACAGTGGCTCAAGGCTGAGGATTTCCCTTCCCTACCAACAAAGGCCAATAACGTGATCTCATACAACTTCAGTGTTCTGATTTTGATGTAAGTATATTTATCAAGCACCTCCTAAATGCCAAAAACTGGTATATCAAAATCAATGAAAGGGAGCCCTGTCCTCAAGGAGCCCACTGTTAATTGGAATATCATACGATGTTTAGTGCTTGGAGAGGCATAAAGAGAGGGTGACCTGGCATGTAAGCTCTCCCCTCATCAGATGAAGATATTTCTTCTTCTTGGGAATACTGGAGAAATCCTCTGAAACAAGGTGATACCCAGGTGAGGACTTATAGAATTAAATGGACTTAACTAGGCAGAGAAATGCCTTATTAAGTCTCCAAGCAGAGGAAATAGCATGACCAAAGGGACAGGAACAGGGAACAAAAGGTCCGCAGTTGTGCCTGGGAACTGGAAGTAGCTAGGACTGTGTATGCCTCTAAGCACAAAAACCAAGCTCAAAGGACCGCCCTCAAGGTAGCATGCAAGAGACAATGGTGGTATCTTCATGGTGCCTCCCTGCTTACATATCTCCAGCTCCCAAAGTTAGGGGTGGACAAACTTCTCCTGGTAAAGAACCAGAGAATAAATATTTTGTACACTTCACGACCTGTTCAGTCTCAGTCATGACTATTCAACTTTGTCATTTTTACAGCAAATCAGCCATAGGCAATATGGAAATGAATGAGGGTGTCTGTGTTCCAATAAAACTTCATATCAAATAATATTGAGGTGCCACAACATACCAGTCTTCTTTTTCTTTTTCCCAGCCATTTGAAAAGGTAAAAGCCATTCCTCGCTTGTGGGCCACACAAAAACAAGTGGTCAGCCAGGTCTGGCCCATGGTCAGTAGTTTGCCAACCCCTGCCTCAAATAAACTACCTCAAATCCAACTGCAAGAGAAAGGTAAGTGAATGTGTTTCCCATAATGGAAAATGTTAACTGTTGCTTCTTTAAAGATATTTTCAAGATTTACATTTCGGTTAGGTAAGAGGTACTAGGAAACTTCAAAAGTTGGTGAGCTTTAAAGGCAGATAGATATAAATTTCTCCTTTGCTTTTCACTAAGATTTTAATCTAAGTGACATAAATATCAAGCAGAGTCTCATACAGAAAATCAAACCAGGGCTTAGGTAACTCGAAGAGAGCTTGTTCTTTCTATTCCATTCAAGCAGCCATAAGAAAATACCACAGACTGGATGGCTTATAAACAACAGACATTTCTTTCTCACAGTTCTGGAGGCTAGCAAATCCAAGATTAAGACACTATAAGCGTCAGTGTCTTATGAGGACCCGCTTCGCTGGTTCATAGATGATGCCTTGCTGTGTTCTCAGATAGTGGAAAGAGTAAGGGAGTTTCTCGGGTCACTTTCATAAAGGCACTAATCCCTCTCATAAGGACTCCATCCCCATGATCATTTCCTAAAATTCCTACCTTCTCATATCATCACCCAGGGGAAGGTTTCAACAGATGAACTATGGTATGGGACACAAACATTCACACAGTAGGGGAGTTCATCCTATTCTTTGGAGATAGTCACTTATTTATCTCAGGGCATATTTATGATCAGCTGAAAAGTTCATTATTAAGTCTTTTTTGTCTCAAAATGATAAAATTCCTGAGTCACCTAATTTACTACAGTAGCACAAAATGCTAGGCAAAAATTTCTAAGTCACAATACCTCAAAGCCAGACCAGGACTTTGTAACACCATCTCAAGCCAGTCTGAGAGTTCCGTGCTTGGCCCGCACAGCCTGAAAGTTGTGTGCTCGTCAACCGCTCCTTGGCGTGTGCCCCAGTCCTGAGAGCTCATGCTTTCTCTATCTCTAGCCATGTCTTTTTTCAGGGCATAACTATGGAAGTATGGAAGACACTGGTGTGGAAGACACTACTCTGTTACTGGATTTAATAATCATACCATAATCCTAAGTGGTGCCCATCCAACTCGCCCTAATGCACCCAGTCCTCCGTATTGATTTGGGAAGCCATGTCCAAGAATATAGCATGAACACCAACTTTTACATCTAAAAGCAGGGATATACAGAATAACCAAGGGAAAGTTCATCATTATTTTAATCAAATTCTACTGTGAAGGGAGAAGATAGCAATACGTTAAAATTGTTCTGTGCATCTGTGTGTGTGTGTGTGTGTGTGTGTGTGTGTGTGTGTAAAGATTCAGGGGAACGCCTGTTCCCTTTGGGAAAATCAGAAACCTTTGGCCAGTTTGAGGACACATACTTAACGAGACATGTTAAAGTTGGGAGCCTAATCTGATATTTAAACACGCTATGAGACTTGGTTCCAAATATATGGGGCACTCAGATGATAAAAGACAATGTCATGCTAGTCACAGTTTGTGGACTGTGCCAACAACCTAAAATGAACCCGGGACCCAAGACTTGAGAGTTTAAAATAAGCAAGTGTAGCCTGTCCTTCTGCCCAGCCCTATTCTGTCTGTAAAGTTCCTAATTTTGTAGAAAGACCCAATTTAAATATCACTTCCCTTTAAAGAGTTGCCTCCCTCCCTCAGGAAAAATTAGCTGTCCCCCACTCCCGTAGCACTTTGCCGAAAACTCTGTTACAGCTATTATGCACTTATCTCACTAAATTGCAATTATCTGTTTTTGTGTCTCTCTCTTTCCACCAGACTATGTACCCTCAGGGGTAAAGATCAGGCCTTACTCATCGTTATATTCTCAGAGCTCAGCAGAGTGCTGACACAACAGCCACTTAAAACATGTTTTAGTATTTTTATTATTAAAGAAATGCATGCCCGTGTTAAAAAATTCAAAACAGTTCAGACAAGTATAAACGGAAAGGTTAAAAGTTGTTTTTCCACCATTCAGACCATTAGTCCCATTTCCCAAAGGAAATCACTCTTAAGAGATTCTTAAAAATGCATAAATACAATATGCCTCCCACATCCACCCCACATCCAGTTAAACAACATTTAGGGCTCTCAAAGCTGTCACGTATATTATTAGATTACCTGGCTCTTGTAGCACCATGACATGGCTGGGAGCAAAAGGCCAGAGAGGTACCGTGGCTACAGTAGAAAGGGCACGGTCCGACTAGGAATCACGTTTACCGGGCACTTTTTATGAGCTGATAACCAAAGTCTTCTCTCCCCTCATTGACACATTTTCTCTCTTGTTTTCATCTCTCGCTCTCTTTCTGTGATTCATTTTGTCTCGTGTCTTTCTTGTCTCTCCTTCTGCCTTTTCTCTATGGTCTTTCTGCCTCACTGTCTCTTGTCTTCTCTTTCTCTCTCTCTCTCTTAATCCACTTTTCTTATTTCTGTCTCAGCCTGAGTCAAGCTCCCTCTCCCACTCCTCCCTCTCCCTCTCTCCCTATTATTTGTCCTCTCTTTCCATCTCTTTGCTTCCATTGTCTCTCTGTCTTTCTCTTGATTTATTTCTCTGTCTCCTTGTTCTCAAATTTGTCCTCCTCTCAGCTTTCACAATCTGTAAACATCCCTACCATGGCCTTACAACACTATCTAATATTTCACTTTTAGGAATGGAGACTTAAATGTTGTATATCAGTGTTTAAGTTGCTGTGAATGTATAGAGATGCACAAGAATGCACGCATGTATTACCAGTTCTATTGAGAATTATTATCATTGTGCACATACTCTCATGTACATATATGATGTCGAAATGAATATTGAGATCGAGATAGAGCCTGAGATTTAAATTGAAATACCTGCTCCAATATTTATTGGGAACTGAAAACTACTAGAATTTCCAGAAGGTGTATTCAGGTTGGTGAAACTACCTCCAGGTCTCCTTTTGGAACCAAGAAGACAATAAACAAAAGGCCTGGTAGCCCCTGCTGCGGCACACCCTGAAGACAGAGTGATCTTGCTGCTTTGCAAAAACCCTACATGCAGGCTCTCTCCAGCGATAGTGATTAGAAGCAACTCAGGCAACTGGAATGTGGGCTCTTTGTCTAGTGTCTGCAGTTCAGTTCTAATGAGGCCAAGTTCACAAACTTGCTTGCTCTCTCTTGTTTTGCTTTTCTCATTTTTTTCAAATAACTTTTAAAAATAACTCAAGCAATACATGTTTATTGAGAAACAACAACAGCAAATCTACGAACAAAAAGATATCACTTACAATCTCAACATTCACCATAATCACAGACAAATGTTTTATATTGTTTTTCAAAACTGGAGTTTTATAGCATATTATAAAATTTTTTAAGTTTTGAGCCCCTACTATGTCCAGTTATATTTACAGGGACTTGGTATATACAAGAAAGCAATACAGATTAAGAAAAAAAAAACCCACCTGACTTTATGGGGCTTACATTTGTACTATTTCTGACTCTGTTTTCCCCACTCTAGTATTCTGTGGGAAGGTTCCCAATTCAACATACATATTTACATAAGCAATCTTTTAATGGCTGGATATTCTACAACAGTCATGTGCATGGTAATAGGTTATTTGTTCTATGTGAAAAGCCAGTTTCCCCCCATGGAAATAACAAATGAAAAAGCAAATATTTAGTAAGCAAGTTGTCATATTGTAATACATAATAAGAAATACATATTTGGTCCTAGGCCCCATTTCTGGCAGAGTTCCTAAAACCCTTGGTATTTTTCATGATAAAAGTGATAACGCTTCTTTTGTTATGTTAATAAAGTGACTTTTTGGAGTGTGCCAGGAGAACCAACCATGTGATTGGAGGGTGGGAATTTTTGGTCCCACCTCCTGGACTCCCAGAGAGGAGAGAGGGGCTGGAGGTTTAATTGATTGCCAATAGTCAATGATTTAATCAATTGTGGCTTTGTGATAATGCCTCTAGAAAACTCCGACAAAATCCCCAACAGGATGGGGAGCTTCAAGGTTGGTGAGCATGTGCAGATCTGGGAGAAATGGCACATACATAGGGCATGGAAGCTCCTCACCTCTTCCCCCTACCCTGCCCTAGGCATCTCTTCTGTCTGACTATTCCTAAGTCATAGCCTTTTCGAATAAACCAATAATGTAGTAAGTAAAATGTTTCTCTGAGTTCTGCAAGCAGCTCTGGTAAGTTAATTAAACCCAAAGAAGGGGTTGCAGGTGGGAACCTCCCATCTATAGCCAATCTGTCAGAAGCACAGGTGATAAACTGGGTTTGCCACTGGCATCGAAAAGAGGGTGGGTGCCGTCTTATAGGACAGAGTCCTTCACCTCTGAGATCTGATGCTATCTCTGGGCAGGTAGTGTCAGAATTGAGTTAAATTGCAGGACACCAGCTGGTGCCTGAGAATTGCTTGTTGGTGTGGGGAAACCACATGTGTGCGCATGTGCACACACACAGGAAATTGGGTTGAGAACTCTATGACAAGTATTATGTGCAAATAGCTAAAGATTTTGGGAAGGATGCCAAAAAGAGCATGACACGGTCCCAGTCCTCATTATAAGGAAAGGAAACAGGAATGAAAGAACATAAATGCAAAAACAGAAGCAATATCATGTGTAGTGCATTACAAGTATCTTTTCGCGGGCCATACTTGAGCATTATCAGTCTATATTAATACTGAAAATAACAGCAACAACAGTAATAAGAGCTAACCCAATTGATTGCTTACTATATGCCAGATGCTACTTTAAGCATTTTTATATTTCTTGTCTCCTTGAACCATCAAGAAGCCATATAAAATGTATACCATTATTATTTCTGTTTTACAGATAAGGAAACTAAGGCAGAGATATGAAATTAATTGCCCAAGTTCACATATCTAGTAGTTTCTGGAGTGGGAATTCAAACCAAGTACCAAACGTTATGTGATGTGTAAAATAATGTATTATTTTAGCCACCTAAGACATTATTTTCCCATGGTCATATGGATAGTCCGAAAAAATAATTGCCTAGAACATTTTCAGTGATAGAAACATCATCATCTGGGAGAAAAGTATCCTCTTCCTTTCCCTGGGAGGCCATGTGCTGCTCCATGAATCATCTGTTCTCCTCATACACAGCCTTCCATGGATCTTCACCATTGGGGTCAGAGTTTCTACTGAGAAATGGAAAAGAGCTGTGGGCTTCAGCTCTTATCATGGGGAAATCTACACAATTGATGTGACATTGTGTAGACAACAGAAGGGGCTCATGGACACCAAAACTCACGCAGGAATCTTTGCAGAAAGATTTTCAAACTTTTGTGTCCCTAACAATCTCCTAGGGAGTTGATAACACATAAAGATTCCTAGTCTCCATCAGCAGACTTAAAAGCAGGTCCCATGAGGACAAACTGTGAGAAATGCTGCCCTAGGTATCCAATGAGAGAGCCCAGGGCCGCCCAGATAAGAATTCCTCCAACAATTCAACAAAATGCAAGTCAGAGTAAATAAGGTTGCAGGCAGGTCCTAAGCAGGACAAGAACCAAGCCAAAAATAGCCTTTCTCCCCTTTAATGATTCCAATGGAGAGTGCGAGTTGGAAATGCTGAATAAGGGGAAGACCTTTCCCTTTTAACCACAGATGCCCATAGGCCCCGGAGCAGAAGGAAGATGACCCACAATTTTGTGTCTCAATAGCCTCTGCTGCACTGGTTGCAGGAAGACAACTAGAGGCATCAGTCCACTGGCTCCAAGGCACAACATGATGAGTTCATTGTCTGATAACATGATTCTTATTAGCACTTCCTTTAAAAAGTGCAAAAGTTGTCCACACTGTCTCTCTGGGTCATGAGTCATCAGGGAGGCACCCAACAGCACATCTCACACATCCTTCTGGGGTAACAAGACAAGGTGACACACATGAATAACCGCAGACATGCCACTCATGGGGACAGACAAAAGTTAGGGTTTAGATCAAGTTACATAATGGAGTAGCTTATGACCAAATACAGTGTATGAGGTCAGTGACCAGAGGTCGGAGTGACCTGAAGGGGGACCCCCTGAGATGGGGTGCTCATGCCATGTTCCCTTACCACCCCTCGACACTGAATTGCAGAGTTCTCTCTAAAGAAACCCAGAAGGAAATCATTACAAAGGGACAACATGATCAAAAAAATAAAAGCTCTGGAGTCAGAAAGGGCAAAAATCAAATTCCAGCTCTGCCACCTTCCACTCAGGTGCCTTGGGAAAGTTCCTGAGCCTTGACTTCCACAGCTCTAGAATAAGGCTAGGGATCCCCGGTGTGTAAGTGTGATGTGAGGATGCAGTGAAATGATGTGGGCATGCTCTAGGAAGGACTTGCAGGGGAGCTGTTTACTAAATTGGCGCTTATTTGTTACTATTGTTAAGAGGAACTTCTATTATAAGCACCATATCTTATCCGGCTATAGAGAGCTATCCCTAGCATTCAGCAAACTCTCCTTTGCTCCCTTCCCCCACGCCCCGTGCAAAAGTTAGATGAAATAGAAAAAGCAATAACTCAATAGCTGGAAACCGAATTATAATCCTTGAGTAAATTAAATCCATTAGTATCAACAGGTACCCCTTTAGTTTGACTACTGCTGCTCTCAAACATTGGCACTCTAGGTTCCTTGGCTGAGACCATATTTAAAATTATTTTAAACTAGATTTTATCTGTGTAAGACAATTAAAGAGCCAAAAAGGCAGCTTTCCCCCTTTTCTCCCTCACCCAACCCCCTGCCACAAGCCCAAGTACTAAGTAATCTTATCTCCAAAGTCCATTAGCAGTAAAACACATAGAGTGGACAGGTTCTTTCTTAAAGACCTTACTTGTACAAAGTCCCATTATCTCTCTTTAGGGTCACTTTTTAAAGGTTTATCAAATGCCAAGAGCACGACTTTTGGCAAAGCCAGTTGCTCTGAAGACCAGGACAATAACTTGTATGGCAGAATCTAGCACTCAGGAGCTCCACGGCCAATACCCATCCTTCCTGCAATGGCAAGCATCATAAACACAAGTGCACAGGACACAGCTGTGTTCAAACGCTTGCCTTTGGGAAGCCAACAGTGGGCCAAACCAAGACTCAGTCATGCAGGGTGACTCTCCTCTTCCATTAACTGACCTGCTTCACAGCAACACTTCAATTTTCCTGTTTGAGAAATATATACAATATTTGTCTTACCTAGCACATAGGACTGTGGTGAGAATAAAACTGAAGTACTGGAAGTAATGCTCCAACCTTTGAAAACTGAAGCATTCTGCAAGGAAAAGAGGCTATAAGTGATCTAAAGTGGTATAACCACGTTTGAAAGAGCTATAGAAATAGACACAGTGTCTTTTAAAGACGTGTAAAATTTCATGTAGGATTTCCTACAAAGCATTCACAACTCTCCCCTTCCCCGCTTACATTTTAGAATAGGCTCTGTTCTTTCCTTCTAAACCATGCACAGTAAAATTCCACAGTTTCTTAAATTGGCCTTTATTTTTTAAACTTTTTATTGAACTTATTGGGGCGACATTGGTTAATAAAATTATATAGGCTTCAGGTGTACAGTTTTATAATGTATCATCTGTATATTGTATTTTGTATTGTATTCTTTGTTCACGACCCCAAGTAAAGTCTCTTTACATCACCATTTATCACCCCTATAACCTCTTCTATCCTCCCCACTTTCTCTCTGGTAATCGCCATACTGCTGTCTGTGTCAGATTTCACCTTTGTTTCTTGCCAACGGCTTGACTATTTCATCCACCCCATCCGAGTAGAGCAGGCACTTCTCAAGAGTCAACATGACACCGCCCTGAAGCCTGGCTTTACCTCATGCCAACCATGCCTCTCCTCAGCCACCCTGGCCACATTGTTTGTGTAGTTTCCTTTCTGGGACCCACAGATACACTCTCCACACTTTCTAGCCAGAGAGTTAGGACAGTAAATTGAGACATACACAAAGACAGGACAACTATTTTACGTCAGTGTAGTGACGTCACATAAACCAAATTAATTTATCCTCTGAGCAGTCTGGCCAGTAATATTCCTTACCAAGAACTTAAACAAAAGAAAGTCCCTTTTTGTGAAAACAGTCTGGAAAATGTCAAGGTAAAAATGAAACAATGATGATGCCAGCTGGGATTTAATGTGCAAACAAGGGCAGTCATGTCTTTAAGGGGCCATACAAGTTTTTATATTCTTTTTGATCTTGGAATATCCCCAAACTCACTAGAAGATGGATGTGCATACTTTTTGCTTAAAGCATAGTTTTGAAACTATTTCTAAGATTAAAACTTCAGTTAAACATAATTTACATCTAATGTAGTTTAATTTCCTGGATATAGATAAGAATGTTTACAGCTCTACTCTCGACCTTTACACACACCATCCATTCAGATCAAAATATCCTAATAATCTCCATCTCATCATTAAATTTTTCATTACATTTCAAGGTTCAGTTAATAGCACTGCCACGAAGCCCAAATAAACCAGCCCAGCCAGAAGTCGTCCATCCTTCCCTTGACCTTCTATAGCATGTTACACCCTCAGAACACACTTGTCTTCTGCTGCCTCTTCAGAGGATGCTTTGGGCCCAAGACTGGAAGCCCTTCAAGGGCCGGCATTATTTCTTCTCACCTTTGTGCCTCACTCCACCTTTGTCCCTATCACCACTGCCTGACAAATATCAGGACTCAGTACATACTTGTAAAATTAAAACTCAGTAATTTCTGTAAGCTTCTTAGCATAATGCTGCTGTACTGCCATCTCTCCTTAAATGTAAAAAATTATTATTCTCTTAAATAATAAAATTCTATTAGCATTTGTACCCCAGACTATGAGTGTCTTCATCCCTCCTGAAAAGGATATGGATGTAGTTCCCAGAGTCACCATTCATGTCAAATTACTCTAGAAAATTCCATTAAATATCATAAAAGAGGTTTACTTCCTAATTTCACATTAAGCAATGTTTTTGTCCAAAGATAGCAAGTTCTTTAACATAAAGATATGATACAATAAATCATAAACTATGTTTTGCGGCAAACTCACATTGAAATGAATGCCTGTTTGGATCTCAAATGACTAGATTTCCTATAAATAGATATGTATATGAACCAAGGAAGAATGGTGTGAAATAAAAGCCTGCTCACTTATAGGTCAAGGGTATAGGCCATTGTGTTATTCCTACATCACCAACACTCCTGGGGCCCTTCACTTGAATGCAGTAGGTGCACAATACCTACAAGCTGAACAAACTACTAAATTATTTTAACCTGTAAGAGATTCCAATGGTGCCCTAGTCTATTAGTGCCATTTTACAAAGGATGAAGTAGAGGCCACAAAACTTTAACAGGCTGCGACTACATAAGTAATCTCTGCCATTACAACCCAAGGTTCTTAATTCCCAGTAGAGAATTATTTCTTTAACCAAAATAAGAACAAGCATTTATTGAGCACTTACTATGTACCAGCCACTTCATATACAAGTCAAATCTTCAGGGAAAAGCCTGCAAGAAGATGTACTACCCCATATTTTAGTTGAGGAAACTGAAGCTGAAGAATGTAAGTGTCTCCCTCAAGGCAAAGTGCTGGTAAGCAGGAGAGCTAACATTCAAATGCAAATCTGCTTCCAAACCCACAGCCTTCCCCGTCACAGTGTATTCACATTCATTAATAGCACAAAGCACTGACCAGAGAAGGAATTGTGTGGTCTTCTAGAGAAAGCTAAAATCTTTTATCATTTTACTTTTAAAAACAGCTCCACTTCACACCGGTCAGAATGGTTGTCATTAATAAATCAACAAACAAGTGCTGGTGAGGTTGTGGAGAAAAAAGAACCCTAGGGCACAGTTGGTGGGAATGCAGACTGGTGCAGCCGCTGTGGAAAAGAGAATGGAACTTCCTCAAAACACTAAAGATGGAACTGCCTTTAGATACAGTGGTCCCATTGCTGGGGCTATACCCTAAGAATCCCGAATCACCAATTCAAAAGAACCTATGCACCCCAGAGTTCATAGCAGCGTTATTTACAATAGCCAAGTGCTGGAAACAACCTGAGTGCCCATCAGTAAATGACTGGATCAAAAAACTGTGGTACATTTACACACGGAATACTACGCAGCAGAAAGAAAGAAATAACTCCTGCCTTCACGACAGCATGGATGGAACTGGAGAGCATTATGCCAAGTGAAATAAGCCAGGCAGTGAAAGACAAATACCATATGATCTCACCTATAAGTGGAACCTAATTAACCAAACAAACAAATGAGCCAAATAGAACCAGAGACTTGGAAATAAAGAACAAACTGACAGTGACCAGAAGGGAAGGAGGAGGGGGACAATGGCGAAAGTAGGGGAAGGGAAAGCAAAGGAAAAGGAACAGAGGATTCAAGGGCACAGACAATGGGGGGATTGACTGTAGGTCTGGGAGGAGACGGGGTAGGGGTGAGGAATGGGGAAAACGGTGGGACAGCTGTAACTGAACAACAATAAACAGTTCAAAAAGCCCTATGTCAAAATATATAGCCAAATCAAGTGTTTATAACCAACCTCCCTATAAAATCAGATGTGTAATTAACTTAGAAAAGGAATCTATTCCTGAAGCACACCAGATCTGAAAGCTGAATGATGGCAGGTTACTTCGTGCTCAATGAATCACCAGTTGCAGATTCCACATCTCACTAAAGATGAAGAGGTGGGTGGATAAGAGAACAACCAAATCACTACTTAAGGTGGAGTGCAATGTGGCAGGCGCATTTTGCAGTCCCTGATTCTCTGCAAGTACATGGAGCTTCCAGCTCAGACTATGCCTCCTCCACCATTACCTGAAATCCAACCAAGACAGGGTATTTAAAACACAGACTCTAAAATGTCTGAGTTTTTCTGTCCTGCCTTAAGGTCTTTAAGACAAGCCATTCAGTGGGATTGTGGAGTCAGATCACTCTGCTGGCCAGTCCCTGGCTTTGCTACTGATCTTTTGTACCCTCTTGGCAGGTCCTTTAGCCTAACAAAGCCTCAGTTTCCTCCTCTGAGTAACAACATGTTTTTTGAGGAAAATTCAGTGAGATGATGGAATGTAAAGCACCTACCCAAAATGCCTGACTCAAGGTGGGACACAACTCAGTTTATTCACTAGGGGTGGATGGTAAATTTCAAGCCCCAGAACAAGGGAAGGCAAATAGGTACACAAGAATCAACCAGATTGTCATGCTTGATGATAAGTGCAGCATTAAAGATTTCATAATGGCCAGACATGTCAAGTAAAAGCCTCTGTTAACAAACATTACGACACTATTTCTAGTAAGAAGGGGACATGGTGGTGGTGAATTGAAATATTCAAACTGAGTCTAGCATTAAAATAGGAAAGAGATATTAACACTCACCACCTACCTATTACCTAACAAGGATTTTATAAGGATTAATGAGGATGGCACTTTGAAATTCTTCAGAAATAAGAAATAAACACATGTCCCATTATACATACATACATACATAGACAAGCATATATTTTCACAAACTGAGGATACCATATAAATTTAGATCAGGGCACAGCATGCCTCAGATGAGTAGGGTAGGAACAATATGTTCTTGCTTATTACACCAAGCTCATGACAAATGATTCATACCCAGCACCTTTCATGCCAAAAGATCCCCCCAGGTGTTCCACCAACTCTAGCAACAGTTTCCAATAAGCTAGACTGCAGTACACAGGAATCACATCACACCCACGGATGAGGCAAAACAGTCCTGTTGTTACCCAACTGCACAAGTCCAACAGCTGGAGAGGGCAGGAGAAGGGAAAGAGGTGAGAGAGCCACCTGGAATCTCCCACAAGTTTGACAGGCAGCCTAAAATTACCATACATTTACACCTTTAATGCAGGTATCATTGTCATCAGAAGCAGCCCTAGTTACAAAGGCTTTTTGCTAAAAGTAAGGAGAGTTCCTAGGATGTGTATTTTCTGTAGCCTTGAATGCATAAGGGAATTTATAAGGGAAGACAACTAAAAGTGAAAAAATGAGAGCTGCCAGCTCCCCCCCGCCCCGCCCCCACCTTGTCCTCAGGCTTAGATCAGTGTATTTCTAACTCTGGGGGGAAGAGAGCTCCAAACAGGCGCACTGCACAGTACAGCCGCCATGCCGTTACATAAAACACAAATACCGATTACCAGAACTCGAACTCGGGTCTCCACTCTGCTTTTCATGTCATAAAGTTGGGCAAAAGAAAAAAAAAAGTTTCTTTCTATCTTTCTTCCCTGTAAAAAATATTTGAAACTTTGTCTCACCGATGAATCTGGGTCAGCTTTGTTTTGGAGGACCTAGATAGAGACTGTTCCTCTACCATTCTGTATCTATACACTAAAAAAAAAAAGCAAGAAAGAAAGAAAAAAAGAAAAAGCTGCATGTAAGCAGGCAAGGATGGGGACGGGGAAAGGTGAGAGGTCCTTACAAAACTAAGAGCCTTAAAATATTGAGTAGAAATCTCATTAGTTAACAGGATGTGAGTGATCAAACCTTTAACATACACCACCTTGATTATTTCCTACATTACCTCAGACTTCCCTGCATGTCTCCCCTCCAAGTCCTGGCCCTAATAAGCCCTACTGGACTTATAAGCACCATTAAAAAAAAAAAAATCTGGCAGTGCTTGGCGCCATTTCTTAAATGGAGTGTAAAATTTGCCAAAGATGTACTCTCCTTTTCTCGCTCTTTCCAAGATCTTTCAAGAGAAGAACTAAAATAGAGGTCTAATGGGTGAGTGATATTTTACAGCTTGAATTACATTAAAAGCCAGAAATAGTTTGAGTCCAAAGTCCTTTACTCCTTGATACAAAGGATCTAATATGTTCGATGTGTTTAAAATCTCCCCTTAAATCCAGAAGCTTTGAGCGAATCACTTAGAGCAGTGCAAAAGTTATTCAATTAGTCTAAGAAGATTCAAGTTCAAATCTGGTGATTAATTTTAGTAGTTATGATATGAAAAATAGGATAGCTAAGGTCAGGAATGAGGGCAAGGGTCTCAAGAACCTGAATGAAAAGTCAGCTTCAACTGTTGGATTAAATCAATCCTGAGAACCATATAAAACCACAGCCTCCGTCATGGAAGCTAAATTGCAGGGAATACCTTGCTGATGCTCTCAGAACAGAGACATCAATGCAAAATACTATTTATTTATCATGATTTGCCTTTATACAATTTATATGTACGTACCCACGGACTCCATAATGACACGCTATTATTTTAAAACATTCACAACTTTCATTAAAAAGCTGACGACGAGCACAACTCACTGAAGTGGCACTTCCCTGGGGATGGTTCTGGCGGTTACACCACGACTGAAAACATTTAGAAAGGCATCAGGCTGCAGAGATGGCGCGTATTAGAAATACTACAATCTCAATAACCTGATGGAAGCTGAAACTTTGACTTACGTCCCTTCATTTTACCCATCCTTGGTTTTTACGATCTTCCTCTTGTCTGCTTAAATGGCAGCCTAGAGAGGTTTCCACACTTTTCAGTCCCCTTCAGTTGCTACCGTCAAAGCCGGCTCTCTACTATTTCAGCTCACTGAAGTTTCCAGGTGCATTTTAGACTGGAGTCGCTACCTCCTCTTCCAGAGAGGCAGGCTTTTCCAAAAATCTAAAACCTTCCCTGACCTAGCCAATGCTCTCGGACTCTCACTCTCCCCGGCGTCAGCCTTCTGGAACCGGGACACCCCTCTCCCCACTTCATAAAGGGAGGCTAAGTCTGTATTTGTGCTCTTCACCAGAGGAGGTCAGGCAACGGGGGAGAACAGGGAGTTGTTGTCACTGGGGTATATCTGATCTGCCTGGGACTGATCATGCCAGAGAACAACCACTCATTCACAGGCTGAAAAGCCCGGCTCTCAAAACACACTGGCTGGTGCTGTGAGGAGATGCTGGAGAGTTCCCGTCCTGAAACTTGCCTGCCACTCGGTCTCCAGAAACAGAGGAGACATTAAGGGATACCTTGTCCACTGCATTTCTCCTCCCTGGTAAGGAAGAGCGGGGTAGTAGCTCAGCATAAAAATGAAAGAAAAATCCTCAAATAAAGTCTTATTGATTTTACTTGCCCTCATCCATAAGTCTAGCAAGTAAAGGGAAAGTCACTTGGGGGAATGTCAGCCTCCCTGGAAATTTAACCCTCTCACCTCCGCATTCAGAATACTTTATTTAACCCCCTCCGACTGGTCTTCAGATCCACGCTACTACACCACTGCGACCCTAGAAGCAGGAAACAGGGATCTGCCTGTTGTTTAAATCTTTGTTTGGGTTTTGGAGAGGACTCTCTTCTTTTTTTCTTTTTTTGGGGGGGGGGGGCGGAGGGGGGCCGCGGGGTGGTGGTGGAGGGAGTCTCCTGCCTAGTAGGTAGGTAACATTATCTCCTGGGGAGGGGGGGGGTAACAGGCAAGACTTCAGTTTCCAGCATCTTTCCAGTCCAGAAACCCCATTTCTCCAAATTCTCTATCAGATCCCATCTTTCACCCCTTTGCCCTCAGTCCCATTCTACTCACGCTGCTGTTGTGGCCAGACCAGTGGACCATAGCTTGGTTATGTGCTGAGTCGCCTGTCAGCGCGAACGTGGTGCTGGTCAGTTTCAGCTCCTCCATCCGGAAGCGAGTGGCTTTGTCCGGGTCCCGCTCCAGAGTCCCAGGCTCCTGCAGACCTCCGTCCCTTAGCACTCCCCGAGGGCTTCTACTGGAGCCCTCTCCTTGTTCTGCCTTCTCCTGATCCGCTCCACTCCGTCTCCTCCGGCCAGAGCGTGGAGCAACCGCCACGGACGCTCCGGTGCCCGGGGCCCGCTCCAGGGACAGGGCTCGGTCTCCGGGGGCCACTGCGAACAGGGGGCGCCCAAGGAGGGGCGGGGGCGTGGCGGGAGGCTTGCCTCGCGGCCCCTGGTGAAGGAATCCCCCTGGGGTCGGAGCCCAGCGCGGGCCGGAGCTGGGGTGCAGGTGGGGGCTGCAGGAGCCGCCGCCGCAGGCGCCCGAGGCGCAGAAGAGCAAGAGCCCCGCGCCGGCGAGGAGCGCGCTCAGCCCGGCTGGGGAGCCGCCGCCGGCGCCAACTTTTCCCATCGCGGAGCGGAGAGCAGCGGAGAGGGGTCCCGGACCGGAGGTGGCGGCGCGGGGCTCTCCGCTGGCCGGCAGTGGAGGACAGGCGCTCAGGACCCCAACTCCATCCAAGTTGGGCGGTGGTGGGGCGGGCGGAGGCGGCGCCGGGCAGGTGGCGGCCGCTCGCCCAGGCTGGGCTGGTGCGGAGCGCGGGTTCGGACCGAGAGAGCCGCCGCCACGCGGGGGTGGAGCTGAACTGAAGTCACGGGCGGAGCGGCCGCTGGCGCGCTGGCAGGCGACGCGGGAGGGAGGGTGGGCGCTGCCGGGGCTCTCGGCGCCGCGTCCCGCTCTCGAGCTGCGCTGTGCGCTGGTGGCTGCGGGGACTGGATGCGCTGCCGACCCGCCCCGTGGGCTCGCCGGCGCTGCCGCCGCCCGCGCCTCTCCGCCTCCCGCTCTGCGCCCGCGCGGCCGCCCGCTGGGCTGCTCTGTGAGCCCGCGCGCGCCGCCGGTGGGGGCGGCCAGCCCGGAGCTCGCGGAGTGGTCACTGTGTTGAGGACTTCCTATTCCAGTTTTATGGTTTCTCTCAGTCTCTGTGGCTGTTTTCTCCCCCGTCCTCACCCAGGTCTTTTCCAGTTTAGAAAACAGGGATGGTTGGGCTCCTGATTTTTCCCTTAATCTCCGTGAGTTGGCATCTTGACCTTACCTTGAGCAGAATCTGTGTCCAGGCCTAGGGGAGATCCCGGAAAGGCAACCGCAGAGAATGATGTAATTAAATGATGGGCGGGGGGAGGGGGAGGATTTTCATCAATTATCGCGCTTAGATTCCTTTTCTGACTTCGGAGAGCACTCGCTGTATTGGAACCCAATCTTCTCTGCATTTGTGGGCATTTATCTTGGCTTTCCTAAGAGATTGCAAACTCACTGAGGACAGGAACACCAAATTGTGAGCAACTTGGAAGAAGTGACCAGCTTATTTTACTATCTTATCCTCAGTGCTTGACACAGTGCCCTACGGGGTAAGGAATGTAGTCACTAATCCAATAAATATTTATGGTGAGTCTATGATGTATCTGTATGTAAATAAATATAAGAAAGGAGACATGGTGCTCTGTTTATCCTTGTCATTTGTGCCTAGCCCAGTGCTTCTAACACATGAATTTAGATTTGTATTAGTAAACTTCCTCCGTCTAGATGCTCTGCCACTAATTTGCTGTGGGGCCTCAACTTCTGGCTCTCCTATGCTTTAAAGTTAAGTGATTGCATTAGATGACCTTTAAAATTCCTTCCATTCCTAAAAATCTGTAATTGTATGATTATAATATCTGCCCAGCCCAGTTCCCCTTCTACTGTTCAAAAGTTCAGATGAAGATTTATAGTAGGTGAATGGGCTTTGAAAATTACAAAGAATTTCTCAATATCCAAGCCTTTTTGAAATAGAAAGTTTGCTTCTAAGGGATGAAATACTTTCGCATTGCTTTGTAGTCTTCATGTGCCTAATAACATTTCCTTTCACATGGTAACTATTAAATTAGTCAATGAATATTTACTGATTGGATAAATGAATGCCACAGCAAAATAGTACAATTTCCAAAATTACAGTTTTGTCCATTTTCGCACTTGCAAAGTTAACCTTACTGAAAAACGTGAATTCTGAGTTTGCGTTGGGACCAACTTGAAAGTAACAGTGATAATTATTCTTCAATTAACGATAATTTTTATTTTTTATGCTCTCCAAGAGTAATTTCTATTATATCAATCCAACCCTGAGTTGTGTAACAAAAACTAATTTAAATTATTGTTCTTATGATCAATACAAGGTGGGCAGGCTTAAAAGGACAAAGGAGTTCCTCTTTGTCATTAAAGGAGACATAGACTATTCTTTCAAAGGCGCCTTACCTACCCATGCGTGAACCTTGCTGCAAAAGGAATACAGGCTGGCAGGTTGTGGCTTCTAGATAGAGGAGAGGGGAGAAGGAGGCCCACCCTCCTTCCAAAATTGCAAGTGCTCTTTGGCAAAGCCCAGGACAGCTATTTCCCTCTCTTCAGAAAGGTTTTCAGAGCTTTGAGGATCATTTGTTTAATGCCTTCTTTCTATGCCCTGCTAACCTCCTTTCAGTCTGGATAAGTGCAGGAGAAATTCCTCCAAGAGAGGAAAACCGGACTCAAGAGTCATAACCCAAATAAGTTCCTGTTCAAATAGAGGACTGGGAAAAGTGAAAAGGAAAAAAAGAAAAAGAAATTAGAGGATTCTAATTCTCTGGTCTTAATCTAGTGTTGCAAAATTAAGATTGTTTGGTTTCAAATTTTTTTTCTTCCCAAAAAAGTTTACAACCCTTGTTAAAAATACATCTGTCACGAAGATCCCTTTAAAGTGAAAGCACTTGCAGCCCATTTGCAGAGAACTCATGGAGGGCAGACAGTTTTTTATTGCCTGATTTAATTATTCATTTCATGAAATTGGCTCCAAGTATTGTATTAGTTTTATTAAATTCATTTTTTTCTTATAGTTCTCATCCCCATGACTTTGGTCAAAAAACAGAAAGGGAAAGTGCCAGGAATTCCCTAAACCATCCTCTTTTCCTGGAAGACTTGAAGGAACAGGCTAATCAAGGGGGAGGCAGGCTAGTCTATTTCAAGGGGTTTTCATTCCAGCAACCCATTGAGCACCCTAATAGGTTTTATTAATACACTACATTAAGGATGGGTCACTTATTAGGAAAGTAGTTGATATTAAAAGCCAATGGAGAACATGGATCTATAATTCCAATAAGGAATCTTCTCACTGTGTATGTGAAAAACACGCAGCCCCCTGAGTCTAGTCACCATCCTTCCTCAGCCAGGTAGCTCGGCAACCTTCTGAGAGCTCTCCTTGCTCCCCAGTTGCTCTCCTCCAGCTTGTCTCTACGCTGGCCATCATCAAAATGGAATACCAGTGCGCAAATGGTAGTAACACAGAGAATTCATTGTGTGCAGGAAGAAAACAATGACTTTGTTAATATTTAATTACTGCTGAACATATATATGGGGGGAGTGTGGGTGTGTATGTGGAGAAGGAGAGAAGGAGGATATTGTATTTATGAACATTTGGAGCCACATGCTGATTTGTGCACGTGATCAATAAAGTTCAGGTGCCTTGCCCAACAAAGCAGCAAAAGTACTCTTTCCAGAGCATATAAAACATCATTTTCTTGCCATTCTTGAAAACCCTTCACTGACTTAACTGTAGCAAACAGAATAAAACCTACGCTCCTCGCCACATCCAATCAGGCCTGCATGAACTGGGCCCTGCCTGTCCCTCAGTTCCGTCCAGAGCTCTCCTCCTCACCCAGATGACTCAGCACCTCTGGGCAACGCCTTGTGACTCACGACCTTGGAATATGCTACTCCACTTCCCTGGAATGCCTGCCATCACCCCAAATTTTCATAGTTAATCTCATTTCTTTGAGACCTTCACTTTAAATATACTTCCTTAGACATTCCTGACTCGCTAACCAAGGAGAAACAACTCCTTTTATATTTTGTGTCAACTATTAGTCCTTTATTAGTTACTTCTTAGCATATAATGCAGCCTTCAATTATTTTATTTGATTTTTTTTCCTAGTATTCCCCCCAAAAGGCTATGTGTAGGTAAAGACTGGTTTCCCATACATTCATCTGTTCTTCCTCCAGTGCCTCCTTCATTGCTTGGCTCAATACAAATGCTCAGTAAACAAGGACTGGCTGCCTGAGAGACACAGGTTCTGCACAACTTCTACAAGTTAACACTTTGTAAATCAGACATGTGCATATGCCAGAAACCAAGCTAAGCATTTACATGTATCAGCTAATTTGTTTATTTGTTTTTTTATAAAATTTATCTCAGCTAAGTACTATTGTTGTATTATAAAGTACCACTTTAGAGATCACATTAAACTACCCTATCACAAAGCAAGTTAGTACAAGAGACAAGGCTTCAAACCAGGTATCTTATTTCTAATATGCCCTTGACTTCATGCAACACTATTTCTACTCCAAATCCAACTCATACCACTTAAGGTTTATTGATGATTTACTATGTGCCAGGCACTGTAGCTAGAATCATTTTCAGTAATGATGAACAAGCAAATTTGGAAACAAGTACACAAGTTTGTTTAGGCTGAAGGAAAAATGTGTATTCTTTAAATTATATTTGCTTTTGTTTGGTGGAAGGTAATGTTAAAGAGATTGGTGTATTTACTGCATATATAACCTTACTGCACAAACTACAGTATCTGTCACATTGGTTTTCCTTCTTCTCCTTTTCCTTGTTCTTTCCATATCTGATGGATACCTTCGCCTTGGCTGTACTGAATCACATTATATGTCTCATTGTTAGAACAATGTGTTTTAATAGCTCTTAAAATGCTTGGCTCTTCTTGGATACTATTGAGACCAGGTGTCTTGTATGTCAGATAAATTTCATGAAGAACCACAGAAAGAAAATTAGAGAGAATAATATGCAGATTCTTCTAATTGCCTGCCAAAGGGGTGATGAGACTTTTTAAAAACTTCCCTTAAAAGTCCTTTCAGGCATTAAAAAATACAAGCCGAGGTCTGAATCCAGTAATTGTACCTCTTCTTATACACCCCCTCTATGTTGCTTTAAGAGGGAGGCTTAAGCCCTCTTATCTGTAAAAATGAGTGCAAGATTATGAACCTGACTCATAGGGATGTTGTAAAAGTTAATTCGACTTCATGCACCTCTTAGAAATAACAATACTGCCTTGTATTTACACAACTCCTATTTCATCAGACCTCTGAATGATTTTTTCCCCCTTGTTTAATAAATCTTGCAGCAGCTCCAAAAGATAGGTAGGGGGCAGATTTCGCCTGCATCTTACAGAATAAAAAACAAATTCATCTAAGGTCATAGAATTAGAGAAAAAAAGAACTTGGAATTGACTTTTGTGGTCCTTTTCATACCCACTTAGCCCAAATCCACCCGCAATTTGTATAGATATAAATTAATTAAAATTCCACATTATTTTTTGTTTAGCTATTATGCATTGTTTACACAATCATTTTGGGTTTCAAAACTAGTTTGAACAGTTAAATAGGAATAGAGAAGCATAAAATAATATCACTATCATTATGTGAACTCATATATGCATATATTTTCCCATTTAAATAGTCATAATGTGAAGATAAAAATGTGCACTATGACATTTTATTTAGAGAGATATTATTAGATTTTTAAAAATATGTCTTTACCAAAAATCTTAGAGTACATTCAAAATTTCATTTTAGTATTAAAATGATCTAGAAACTGTAAAAAAGGAACTTTTATTATCTCTCTCCTCTCTTCCTCTAGTCTGTCAGTCCAACATAAAAAGATTTTCAGGTAATAAATCAGAAAACCAACTTCATGATACTGTTTTGATTCCAGTCTCCTTGAACAAGAAAATAGGAAGACACAAACTCAGCTGTTGCACGTTTCACTTCCATTTCTCTGGAAGTTCTGACCAGAGAAGAGAAGACAAGAGACACACTAAGCCAACCTCCCAATTCTGGGGGACCACTGAGATGATGACCGAAAGCTCCCATATCACAAGAAATTTTGGTTATTTTTGTCTCTTTTCCAAAGAACTAATCCAAAAATGAATGAGCTTAATACTGAAACCAAATTCTGTAGATTTCTAGGGCATAAAATTCCAGCTGAATACAACCCTAAAAAATATACAGGAGCCATTGAGAAATAAGACCATGGGGACTTTGCTCTCAGAGCACAAGAGTAACTTGTGAAGAAAAGGCAGGAACAAATCAAAGAATAGCGTAGTTAGGCAGATATTAACTACCTGTGTTGCTTCCCATTTCTCCATTTGTTCTGGGCAAAGAGGAGATACACCCCAGACGCTCAAGTCCAGATATTGCCAACAGTATGTTTTGTCTCTGGTAGCAACACAGAAGGGCACTGAGGAGGAAGGGAAGAGAAAATATCAAAGAGCGAAGTTGATTGTGTCAATCTGCCTCTGATGCTTGGAGGCAGTCCTGTGTAGAGAAGAAAATTCTAAACTTTGAAGCCAGAATCCTAGTTTTAAATCCTGTGTATGCTGCTCACAAGCTAATAATATCATTGGACTTTCTGAAGCTCTGATGTCTAATTTGTAAAATGGAAGTTGTGAGGCTGTTCTACATGGCACAGGGCAAGTGCAACATCACTTCAGCTGTTAAAGTTATTTCACACTTCACATACCTACTCAATGTGACACTGTTCTCCAACATGCTTCCCTAGATGGAAGACAAGCAGTTAAAATCCAGTCATTTTTTAAAAAAATAAATGTATTTCCTTCTACATACACAACAAAATTTGAAGACCACCGTATTCCGTAAGATACAACAAGAGGAATAGAGAACGGGGCTTGGAACTGAGAAGTCTTGCTTTGGAAACAAATTGAAAGGATGGAATAAACTACTGCTTTCTTAGTTCTTGTCAAGCTATCCTTCCATGTGAATCATTGTACAACGAATGTGCATTTGAGTCTCACAAGCTTCTAGGAGGTCAATAGCAGATAGAGATTCAAATATGTGTTTGAATTATTTCTTGCAGCTTAAAAAAATAATTTTATAAAAGGTCAAAGGGAATCCCTTATTTGATATATCAAGGAGTAAATACATGCAATTTGTAGTATAGAGATATTACAGAGTGTGAAGACATAAAAACCTTAGATAAATGCCTAGATGTAGATCCATGTTTGTTTGCCATGGAAAACCACTATTATAAGGAGCTCAGCTACTTTTACCTGCTCAGTTATTATCACCAGGTATGACTACTTGAGTCCCATTGCAGGCTGAGGGCTATCTATTGTATTTGGTGAAGTCAGCTGTTGTCCTAGCAATGGTAATCTAATGAGCTCCTGTCTCACACAATTGGTTGATTGCTAAACTGGTGATATATTCTGATATTCAAAATAGGTAGCTGGCATCTCTTCTCTATTTCTCTTGGCACCCTGAAAATGTTCTTTTATTATTATAATCATCTGTTCTACTCATCCATTTTCTCCATTAAACCGCGAGCTCCTGTAGGTTAGGGGTCCTGTATATATTACACAGCATGAGGCACAAGTGGGTTTACAGTTGTTCGTATGGAAATAATACAATAATTAATAAATAATAATACAAGAATAAACTCTGTGTTTCATGTACTCACAATTGAAAACCTAATTTTGCCCCACCCTGCAGTCATCCCTTAGGTTTAGAACCTAACTCAATGCAGATAGAAAGTAAACTTCAGTTGTTGAATGATTGAAAGAATGACAAAGCTGATGTTCTTATATCTTTGATGACCTTTCTTGATACCATCAGGTAGTCATATCGAGGAGGAATCACAGACACACACCACAAGGGTCACACAATGCTAAATTTATACCTAAGACAAAAGTTGACTCATTGAATAAAGCAATTTGAAACAAAACATCATTATCTAAAAACGCTCATGTTTGTCAGCCTATCGCTACTAGTTGCAGCTTATTTGAAGAGAACCCTATCTAGTAACTATGACAATGTTTTTAGCATTTAAAAATATTTCTAAAAATCATTTTGAACTTTAACCTACACCATAAGACTGTCTAAATCTTAATTATATCACTCAAGAATTTTATTTTCTCACAACCACAAAGACAAAGATAGAAATCTTTTCCGGAATCCCCAAATCTTCTTGCATTCTGCCAGTCAATGCCACTTACATAGAATCTGACAAAAGAATGCCTATTTTGACTTCTAAAACATTAATTAACTTGCTCTACTTAAACATATTTAATACAATAAAACTGTGCATTCTTGTGTCTAGCTCTTACCACTCAATATTGTATTTGTGACATTTATTGTGCATGTTTTGTGTAACAGTGACAGACCCATTTTAGCGCTGTTCCATTTATTCCATAACACGAACACACATTAATTTATTTATTCATTCTACTGTTGATAGACATTTACATAATTCTCACTTTTTGGCTAATAAGAATATAGCTGCTATGAGCATCACCATATGTCATTTGTCATATATGACATATATGACATATATGTCATTTGTCATATGTCAAATATAGACATTAGCACTCATTCTCTAGATTATAACGTTAGGCCTAGAATCAATAAGTCCTAAAAAAGGCATGTGTGAACTTTTACTGTATGGTGCCAGATTTTCCAGTATTTGTTCCCAAATGCAATGTATGATAGTTCTAGTTATTTAACATCTTCACTGACATATATAATTATATCTGTGTGTGTATATACACACATACACACACATACATACATAGAGCATTCTGATGAGAATGTACCCTTATCCAATACTTGTTTAATTTGCATTTATCTGAAGGAAATGATACTGAGTACTTTTTAAAGTATTTATTAGCCATTTGAATATCCTATTTTCTGTAGGGCATTCCAGGTTTTGGTCAGCTTTAAAAATATTGGGTGGTGAGTCTTTTCCTTACTGATTTGTAGGAATTCTTTATATAAGCTAAATACAAATGCTTTTCCATATAGAATTTATAGACAATAGTAATAATATATATAATGTTCTAGTCTGTGCTTTGCTTTTTCTATATGCTATTTTTATAAGTTCTCAATATTTATGTAGTCCAACTTATCAATTACTTCAAAACACTTCTTTATGAATAATGCTTTTTATTTTCAGTTAAAAAAAAAACCTTTCTTAGCCCACATTGATGAATATATCCTCCAATATTTTTTGTATGCTGTAATGTTTTACTTATCATATTTGTCTTTAACTCATCTGTAATTAATTTTTGTTTATGATATGAGTTAAGGGTAAAAGCTCATGTCATTTCATTTGGATAGCAATTAACCCAGTACCATTAATTAAAAAGACCATCTTTTTCCCACTTCACTGCTGTGACAATTATTAAAAATCAGGTGATTGACTGTGTGTGTCTGTTCCTGAATTTTCTAGCTTGCTTGATCAATTTGTCAAAATCCGTTCTTGTAAAACACTTCTTAGTTACTGTAGCTTTATAGTAGATCTTGATATATAATGTGAAGTCCCCTACTTAGTTCTTCCAGATTGTGTTAGAATTACCTTGTTATTTTTTTTTTCAAATGGAGAAATGTTGTTGCTTTTAATGGGATTGTGCTGTATATATAAATCAATTAGGAGAAAAGGAACATCTTAAAAATACTAAGTCTTCCAAATCTTGAATATATTATTTTCTTCATTTATGTAGATCTTCTTTGAGTTGTCTCAGCAATATTTATTAGTTTTCAGTATAAAAGTCCTGCACATCTTTCAGAAAATTATTTTTAGGTATCGGAAGCATTTGGTGGCATTGTGAATATTATCTCTTGATTTTCAATTAAATTTTGATAACATTGAAAAAATTCTTACATTAATTCTGTATCTAGTGACTGTAAATTTTATTTATTAAATTTAATGTTTTTATATTATTTAGAATTTCTCTGTGCCTAATATCATCTCCAAATTAAGTTTCTATAACTTAATGTCAGTTATGGGAGAATGACTTCATAAGCCATATAAATGGCTAACCACTATGTTTTATACCAGAAACATATAATATTGTATGTCAACTCTAACTGGAAAATAAAATATATATGTAAAATAAAAAATAAATAACATAAAATAATAGGTAAAAATGACTATATTCTATGAATATAGCTCTGCCTGGTTTTTAAAATAATGTTGCATTGTATTTGTTTCCCATCTTTTCACCTTCAATCTTCCTTATAATTTAAGTCTGTCTTTAAAAACAACATGTAGTTTTTTTCCTACCTGTCGCTATTACTTTGTCACTTTAAATTAATCTTTTTATTTATGTGAGATAACTATAGATTCACAGCCGTGGTAAGAAATAATTTAAAGAGGTCTCACCTACTGTTTGGCCAGTTTTCCCCAATGGTGACATCTTACAGAAGTACAGTGTAATAGGACAGATAAGATAGTGACACTGATCAGTTCAAGACACAGAACATTTCAATCACCATAAAGGTCCCCAGGTTGCCCTTTATAGTCACATCCATTTCTCTTCCAGTCTAGTGCCCTGGCAACTCCTAATGTGTTCTCATATTTATAATTTTATCATTCCAAGAATGTTATATAAATGGAAACATACACTATGCAACCTCCTGAGACTGTCTTTTTCACTTAGCATAATCCTTTTGAAATTCATTAAAACTGTGTGTATTAAGAGGCCGTTCATTTTTATTGCGGAGCGGTACTCCACGGTATAGAGGTACCACCATTTGTAAAACCATGACTGATGGAAAGGTGTGGAGTTGTTTCCAGTTTGAACTCAAACAAATAAAGCTACAATAACATTCACAAACAGGTTTTTGTGTGCATGTAGTCCATCAGCAATGTATTGAATAGTCCAATTTCTCCACATCCTTGCCAGGGGTTGGGTATTGTCATTTTAAATTTTCGCCATTCTGATAAATGTGTAGTGACATCATGCAGTAGTTTTAGTTAGCATTTACCTAATGGCTAATGACATCTAACATTTTTAAAAATCAGTGCCCCTTAGTGAAGTGTCTCTTCATGTCTCTTGCTTCTATTTCACTTGGTTTGTTGCATTTTCTTTTTACTGATGAGTTTTGACAGTTCTTTACATATCTTAGAGGCTAGAACCTTTTTCAGATACATGATTTGTATATATTGTTTCCCACTCTCTAGTTTGCTTTTTTTTATACTGTTAATTGAGTCTTTCACAGAACAAAAGTTTTTAATTTTGTCTAATTTATCAATTTTTTTCTTCTATGGATTATGCTGTTGGAGCCAAGACTAAGAATTGTTTTTTAGCCCTGGATTCTAGATTCCTAAGTATTCTTTAAGTGTCATAGTTTTACATTTTAGGTTTAAGTCCATAACATAAGTTAATTTTTGCATAAGGTATGAAACTTAGATCTAGGTTGTTTATTTACTTGTGTTTATGGATATTCAACTGCTTCAGTACTACCCTTAGAAAAGTCATTCTTTTCTCCATTGAATTGTTTTTGGACCCTTGTCAAAAATTAACTAAACATCTTTTTGAGCTTTGTTCTGTTTCACTGATGTGTGAGCCTATACCACACAGTCTTGATTAGTGTACCTATATAAGATTGCGTTTGGGTAGATTGATTCCTTCAACTTGTTTTTCTTTCTCTTTTACTCTGTTGATGAGATGAGTTACACTTTTTAAAAAACACATGATCACATGTATAGATGCTGAAAGAACACTTGACAAAATCCAATTTCTGTCCATGGTAAAAAGCTCTCAAAAACTAAAAATAGGAGGGAATTTTATCAACTTGTTAAAGTCTATCTGCAAAAACCCTACAGCTACATATACTTTATGGTGAGAAAATGCACAGCTTTCCCACTAAGATGAGACACAAGGCAAGACTGTCCCTCCCATCACTCCTGTTCAACAATATATAAGAAGTCCTTGCTAATGCACTAAGGCAAAAAAAAAAAAAAAAAAAAAAAGGAAACAAAAGGTATACGGATTGAGAAAGAAGACATAACTGTGTCATTCCCAAACGATATTATGATGTGAATAAAATGCCAAAGAATCAATAACAACGACAACAAAACCCTCCTGGAACTAATAAGCAACGGTGGCAAGTTGCAGGACATAAGATTAATTACAGAAGACAAGGGTTTTCCTATAAATTAAAAAAGAACAAGTGACATGTGAAATATAAAACACAATACTGTTTGTATTAGCATCTCCCCAAATAAAACCTCCTTGCAGTTTACTCAGTTCTTAAATTTGTAAGGCTTTTGCCAGATTTGAAGTTTTCAGCCATTATTTCTTTTAACGTATTTTCAGTCCTCTCTTCCGCATCTCCTTTAGGGATTCCAATGACACGTATATTGGACCTGCTGTTAGAGCCCCATAGGTCTCTGAACCTGTCTTCATTTTTTTTTTTAATGTTTTTCCTCTTTATTGTTCAGAGTGTTAATTTTAATTGTTTTATCTTCCTGTTTACTAAATCTTTAGTTTTGTCCTCTCCATTCTTCTCTTAACCCCATTCACTGAGTTTTGCATTTTATGTATCGTATTTTTTATTTAGAATTTTTTCATTTGGTTTTTCTTTGTATCTTTTATTTCTTTACTGTGTCTATTTGTTGAAATTTTCTCTTTTTACATCTGTTTTAGATTTGTTCATAATTGTTCACTGTTTTCGATGGTGCTGTAAAATTGTTTTTAGGTAATTCTAACATTTTTGTCATTTTCATGTTTGCATCTAATACTTGTCTTTTTTTCATTCAGATTGAAATCTTTCCAGTTCTTGGTATGAGAAGAAATGTTTTTTTATTGAAATCTGGACGTTTGTGTTACTATGTTGTAAGATTCTAGCTCTTATTTAAATCTGTGGTTTAGCTGCTTCTTCAAACAGGAAAAGAGACATGCTGTCCCATAACTGCCAGATGGAAGAAAAATTCCAGGTTTCCCTTAGTCTCTTCGATACCCATAGGGTATCTTCTTTGTTACTGGTGGGTGGAACAAAAGGTCTGGCTCTTCTCTTTCTCTACACTGATGCGTCACTGGCTGGGAAGGTAGGAGTTCCTAGCACAGCTCTGCATAGCCTCTAATGACACCTGAGTGAGGGTGGTCCTGTTACCACTAGCTCTTCTCTGTATCACTTCAGCAGGCTGAGGGCAGGGCTCCTTATTGTTTCAGTAGAGCCAGGCCAGGCACCCTACGTGGCCTTCATTGCAACGGGAGGAGTGCCTCACTCCTGCCTGGCGGGATGAAAATCTTAACTCCCTATTCTGTCTTCCCTGACACCACCCTGGTTTGGGGAGCTGGGCATACCTCACTATAGCCTGGCAAGAGTGGAAATCTAGACTCCTCACCCGGCCTTTGCTGGTCTGAATGGAGGCAGAACTACATTTCTTTTCCTGTGAATTTGACCTGATTAACACAGTTATTATCTAAAAGTTTTGTGTCTTGCTAGTCTACACATCTCATTCTTTGGCTAGAGAGAAATAAGCTTTAGTCTGTGCCTATTGGCATCTTTAGGTTGCCAGCTTTCCAGCTCCACATCTGTGGTACACAAGGCAAAAAGGAAACCCAGGAAACTCATTATCATATCATTCTTGGGCCCCAAGGTTCTTTAGCTAATCTACCCTCTTGTTTCCACCTTTCAGAATCATTTTATGTTCATTTAATATGTAAAGCCTAGAGTTCTTGACTGTATTACTGGGAAACCAAGGTCAGTATTTTTCTTTTAATCAGAGATTTAGTACTCTGTACTTTATATTGTTTGCTGTATTGTTTGCTACATAGCCCTGTGCAAAGAATCATCCTTTAAACCATTAGCTTATACCTACAATCATAAACAATAATTCTCTCTCTCCCCCTCTCTTCTTCCTTTCATTTCCTTTCCTTTCCTCCTTCCCTTCCTTCCTTCCCAAATAAATCAACACATGGGCTTCTGGGAAAGATTTTTTTTATTCCTAAGGTGGACAAAATACAGAAAACACAGTCCTTTTCTTCTTCTGGACATTGTCACATGTAGATGTCACACAGAAATTGTGGCAGCCATCCTGTTATCATTTTGAGGCTGAAGCCAATACTAAGAGATGGCAGAGCAGAGATGGAAAGAACCCAGGTTCCAAATGATATCATAGATATGATAGAGTTAATGAATCAACTCTCTGGAATCCCTACATCTGGATATTCTGTTTCCTTATTGCTTTGTTTCCCCCAGACCATACACACACACACACACACACACACACACACACACACACACACACACACACACTGTATGTGTTGGCTGCCTTATAACAATAGTCTTTAGTTCCTAGTCTTCTATCTCTAGTTGGGGATTTGGTGATCTTGGGGAATTTAGCTGGGCCTGCCTAAAGGACACACATTACCTGCATAAGTGCTCTAGGTGTGTGCCATCCCCCCTTGGACAAGGAGGTTGTCTGAGGTACATTCTTCCATGGTTATAGCAAAAGAGCCAGAAGAGAAGCTCATATGTGAAAATATGTATTTCAAAGTCTCTTCTGTGTCTTATATGCTATGATCTCATTAACCTAAGCAAGTCATGTGCTGAGCCCAAAATCAAGAATCAAAGAAACTCAGTCTACTCTCTGAAGATAAAAGCAAGTCACACCACCATTCTAAGATGTCTAAGGTTCTAATTAAGTAATGGTATCAGATTAGGAGCTGACGATTACATCATCTGTATTTGTTCTTGATGCTATAGTTTACTCTTTTGCCAGTTTTGGGCAATTATTGACAAGCATTTTCTCAAACATTGCTTACGAATCTTCTCTGAGTTGCAATTAAAAGTGTGTTAAAACTGTTATGCTCTTTTCTGAGTTTTCATCCTTTTTCTCTCTCAGCATCAAGCTGCTTACATTATTCTGACACAATTTCCAATTAAATCATATTTTGTTCTTTTATTATACTCATTTAATTCTCAGGTTCAAAATTACATTTTCTTTTCAGTTTTAGAATTTTTAATTGACTACTTTTTATAGCACACGGGATTCTTCTGGGTTATTCATGTTTTCTTCTATTTTTAGAGCATATTAATTATAATTATTCTCAAGTGTCTGTCTTCATGAATCACCTGTGGGTCTGTTTCTATTGTCTATCTCTCTGTCTCTCTCTTTCTCTCCTTTAGTTCCTGTTTGGTTCCATACTTGGCATTTTTATATGGATCCTGGACAAAATTAAAATATTTAGATACTCAGGACAATGTTATCTTTATTATAATTGTATACAGTGTCTTCAGAATTATGGATATACAACTGTATCTGGGTGAGGTTTAGCTTTAGAGTTTGTTAGAACTGCTCTACATCAATTTTGCCATTACTACTATGACTTATAGTTCTGGGGTCTCAATCAAAACTGAGAAAAGGACCATGCTACCTTGATGGGCCTTGGAATTCAACTTTTGCTCCACACAATTGTATGGTGGTAAAAATCAGCAAACAACCCAGACCTTTAATCTCCAGCAACTGCTACTTTCTGATGTTTTCAGGACATTTTATCCTACAATAAGCAAATTGTGAATTTCCTAAGGGAAGATTACATGAATATTGTTTTACTCACTTTCTGTGTTTCGATTATGTGTAGTATCTCCTCTTAAAGTCCTGGATGCTTTCTCTATCTTAAACTCAAGTTTCTGTCTGCATGGTCCAACGTGACCACTACTTTTTTTTAAGGAAAATATTCCCCAAAGCATGAATTGACAAATGGACTCATGAATACAACTCTGGGAATACGGAGCTCAACTCATTGTGTGCATTGTAGCCCCTGAGTCCTCTATGCATAGTTTATTTCCAATGCCTTTTAATTCAGTTATCTCATGTCATTGCCTAAGATTTGCAGTTGCTTTGAACAGGAGGATTAGTCTGATTTAAACACGTTGGCTCTAACCGGAAGTCTAAAATATCACAGTGCTCACTTGCTTTTGTGTGTCCACTGGACCCTTTTAAATCCATTGCTAGAGTTTAGTCACTGCCAACAAGAATATGACATTTTTATGCTGGGTATTTACTTTTATTGACAAGATGATAAAAATTCTTGTCTGTCACTGTCACCTATGGCTCTTAACTTGATTTTGAAAGAACTAATGAGAGGAAAGAGAGTAATGAGAAAAAGAGGATTGTAAATATACTGATCTGTGAACTATATTTGTAACTTTTTATTATTAAAGATGGCATGTCTTATGCCGCTAAAAATAATTCTTTATTTTCACTTGGCAAATAATTTCAAAGTGATTTAGATGGAGACTTTCATTTTTAAATAAAAATATTATTTCTATTACTTGTAAAAACAGGAAATAGCAAACAGAAATGCTTCACACTTCGACAGTTTAGAAATACCTAAACAACCAGGGCCTTGTTGTTAATGACTCACCTGGGACCTACTACACTGGAAACTTTGGGGCCCAGTCCTCTTTGTTTAATGAGCCCTACAAGTGGTCCTGATTCATGCAAAAGAAGCACTGCTCAGGGTGGGGGTCCAGAGACCACACTTTGAGAAACACTGTACCAGAGAAATAATAGCTGGTATATACAGGTGATCAGCAGGTGTTTACTGAATAGCTGAATTAATGGGTGGATTAATAAAAATTCATCATACTGCTATATAGAATCACTTGAAATTTGGTAACAAAGTTTCTAAATAAATGTTAACACTAGGATCAGAGAGGATGGAAGGAAATGTTACATTTACTAATTAGATAAGAATTTCAAACATGAGCTTTCTATATTTTCTAGATGGGAACTCCAGAACAGGACCAGAGCGGAAGCACTCTGCAGTCCCGCTATCCTACAGCCTGGTTCTCAGTGTGTGGACCCCAACCAGCAGTGTTAGCATCACCTGGGGACTTGCCAGAAATTTAAATTATGTGTCCTTATCTGACATTCACTGAATCAGAGAAGGAAAGTTTACTTGTATGAACATTCCAGGGGATTGCAATACCCATGAAACTTTGAGAACCACTGCTCTAGAATATGGATTTTAATAAGCTAGCAATAAATCACATGAAGAAGTTAATTAAAGGCGATGTTTCTACTAGGCACTAAGGTACAGTAGTTGAAAAATTCCAAAATAACTTTCCAAATTAATACATGCAAACATTCAAAGGAAATTCTGTAAACTAGTTGTACAGCTCTTGAAACTTTCTGCATATAATTGTGTGTGTGTGCGTGCATTCCTGAGAACACAGAAAGCTTAATATATGATTTCTGTGATCAAAGATTGCAAGTTTAACTCGCACCAGTGCAATATAGTTAGTGCTGGAAGGACTATTTTGCAATAAACCTGCGCTCCAAGAATTGGTCAATACAAAGGATATGCATTGGGCCAGCAGAGGGTTACGTGAGAGCATAATATCCAGTCCTGAATTATCTTGGGTCCAGTCTTGTAGTGCCACCAAGAAGTTTCATAAATAAGAACTTCAGATCTCAGCAGCAAAAAAACTATGGAGGAACTCTTAATACCTAGGGCTTGCTGAAATTAGAGCAAACCACCATCCACAGCGTAAGACTCAGGCTGTGAGACTGATAGATAGATGGGGCTAGCAAAGAAACTGCAGAATCTCTGACAGCATCCAAAGAGGAAGGAGCAGCTCTAAACAGTTGCCAAGCCCAGGAAGCAGAAAATTGGGTGATGAAACTGCCATTTAAACAAATGATTCCACTTCTTTATTCTACTCCCCACTTGCTGTGCGCCGGCTGTGTAGGAGTCAGAAGCCATCTTGCAAGGTGGGTGAAAGCAATAAAAACACAAGGGAAGAGAGTGAAAAGGAGCCAACCTTGCCCCTTCCTACTTCAGTCTTCCCGGAGGTCCAGACTTCTGCAGGCTTGGAAGGCGAGAACATTTAATGTTAAGTCAAATCCAAAGTTTGCGTCAATGTCCTGACCTGGACATTCTACTTCCTGAAGTAGAGCTAGTTTGTTATGTACAGTGGTTTCAGGATATTCTAACTAAAAGAAGTGAGCAGATGACACCAGAGGACACAGAAACACCAAAATTAAACACATTTTTAGAAGGATGTTGAGAGATAAAAGTAAAGTTGTGTCTTGAGTATGTCAGGAATCATGCTCACTCAACATACTGTTTACACACAGATGGAGCCTCAAACGATTTGGTTCAAATCCAGAGATTCTAGGAAAACACAACCAAGTCAGCTTGGTGCATGTGAAGAGTATCTACAGCAAGTTCATATGTGGACATATGCCTAGATGCCCAGAAAACCATTGACTATGAGTTTTATGTTTAAAATACTTGATGAAGATATGGGACAATTGGGACAAAGCAGTGTAATAAATATAGATTTTCTGCTTTTGTTTTTCCAGTACTCTCTGGAAGTACTGAATTTGCTACTCTCTAGCATGTGATATAGAGTAAGCCACTAATTCTCTAGACTTCAGTTTCCTCATCTGTGTAACAAAAGACTGGACTGGATAATTTTAAAATTTCATTTATTTACTTTTAGAGAGAGCATCAGGGAAGGAATAAGAGAAGGAGGGAAACATCAATGTGTGAGAGATACACTGGTTGGTTGCTTCTCACATGCCCCTAATTGGGGACCTGGTCTGCAACCAGGGCATGCGCCCTGACTGGGAATAGAACCCATGACATTTTGGTTTGCAGGCCAGAACTCAATCTACTGAGCCATACCAGTCAGGGCAAGGTCTGGATAGTTTTAAATGTTGGCAATTATGATTCTATGGCATCTTTATACAACATAAATAAATGCGTGAAATGTACATTTAGTTCAGGCTCTTGCCATTGGCTTGAAGAATGATCTTTAACAGGTTTCCTTATTTCTTTGTTACAATTGCCTTACCCATAGAATTGTATTCCTATGAGGTGGCTGCGCAGCTCAAAAAGTAAGTGTTTTGTTAGAATTATGACATCTGTAGATGTCTACATTCTGTCCTAAATCTTAGAAACTGTAAATACATTAACATACCTGGGAAAAGGGACTTTGTATTTGTGATTAAGTTAAGGTATTAGAAATAAATAGATTATCCAGGTCTGCCTAATCTATCACATGTGTCCTTACCATTAAGTTACCATTCCCAGTTTGTGTCAAAGGGAGCAATGCTATAAAACAACGGTAAAGAGATGCGGAGTTGCTGGCTTTATAGATGAAGGATGAGAGCCACAAGCCAAGGAATGTGGGTGGTCTCTAGAGCTAAAAATAGCAAGGGAACTTATTTTTTTCCCCAGAGTTTCCAGAAAGGAACACAGCCATGACAATGCCCTGATTTTCGTCTAGTGAGATCCATTCAGGCTTGATCTTCAGATAACAAACTTGTA
This sequence comes from Pteronotus mesoamericanus, assembly GCF_021234165.1. Classification (NCBI taxonomy): domain Eukaryota; kingdom Metazoa; phylum Chordata; class Mammalia; order Chiroptera; family Mormoopidae; genus Pteronotus; species Pteronotus mesoamericanus. The sequence goes on from NW_026555229.1 coordinate 9,738,735, forward strand.
TGGCTTAAGCCATTGCATTTGTGGTAATTTGCTATGGCAGCCACAGAAAGCTATTACAAATGTGAACAACACCCTATGCAAATACAGGTTCTGGTGATGATAAAGATAGATATTCTAAAAGGATATAAAATGAACATTGATTTTTTTTAAAAAATACGAAAATACCATCAAGAGCGGGGAAGAAATTCTAAAGGTTACCCAGAGAACCTCCTCCTTCCTCCAGAGCTCCTTCTTCTTCTTATCCAGATGGTATATTCTTTTCTTAAATACCTCATGCACAGAAATTCAGTAAATACTCTTAGTCACCAATTCCAGAATCTCACCATTTTTATTACTGCAAAATTCCTTTCGTCTTAATTAGGCAAGATTTTTTTAAAGCACATAACTATTTTATTCTCAGTTGTGCTACCATGAAGAAAAACAAAATCTCCTCTACACATTAATATGGGAAGTTATTCCCACATTAAGTAAGTTTTAGCCAATGTCAACGTGCATCTTTTGATTCTTGTTTTTAGGTAACATCTGTAGCTTGTTTTGATATTGGGATTCTTCAAATCACTCAGTATGTGATGATTATCAAATGTTTCTTCTTTTAAAACCAATCCCTTTACACTCTGTGATGCTGGGCCTTGGACTGCAAATTACACTTCTGTGTTGCCTTCTGGCTTCCTGCTAAATTCCCCCACCAGGGGGAGCTAGATGGAGCCTGTGAAGTGAGAATGACAGATGAACTATTAGCTATTTGTGTCTCCGCAGTAACTGTTGGGCTGGACCGTTGTAGCTTGTATCTGTATTAGAGGTTAGATTCAGTTTGCTGTTATTTTTTCCCCACACCGCAGAACTAGCCTCCTCGTGCCCTCTCAAAAATATCCGCACACCTTCGTTGGAGGTTTGAGTTCCCCTTGACAGGAGTGCTTATCTTGAGACTTTGAGACACCAGTTCTTGTCCATAACTGCCCCCTCCTCAGAGGGCTGAGTCTCAGCTCTGTGGGGCCCCTTCTCTCCCATCTTCTTCCTGTCGTTCTCCCAGGTCCTAGCGGTGCTGACTGTTTCCTCAGTCACTGCCTCTGTCATACCTTGGAAGTGTTTTTGTTTGGTTTGGTTCTCTAATACCTGGGTAGCAATGTGCTATACTAAATAATATCTGTTAAAATAGGAGGTCTGGTTTTTGCCTTCTGACTGGAACTTGACTGCTATGTAAATGGAAATATGTTGGTGAACTTGACTTTGCTAATGGTTTCCTAACCATTTCCTACTCAGGAACTGAAGTACAAAAATGTTTCCAAAGAATAACATGGAATGATTCACTCACTCTTCATAGTGTTTCAAAAACCCCAAACCATCAAATAATGATATTGCACGTACAAAATTCTGTCACCTAACACCTCTGATGCTGTATATATAAAAAACATCATTACCCACCATGGCTCAGCCAGCTCATTTACATTATCACTGTATCCTGTGTTTTTCTATAAAATCCTTTTAAACTATTCCTAAAGTGAACAATTTGTTCTCCAGAATTTTGACACAATTCGGTCTCCTTTCTCTCTTGTATCTGTGACTTAAAAATTTTTGAGCCAATAAACAATAATATTTTCATCATCTGAATTGTCCCCTTGTATATTCCAGGCAAGAAAAAAAAATATATATATATATAATGGTGAATGCATTTGTTTTTAGGGCTTTGACCACCTCTCAGAAGGTCTTAAGTTTTATGTAATCACAGAATGTTTCAGATTTGGGGGTTGATAATGATGATTGCTAATTGGTTTTAAAAAACTTAAGAATTAACTCCAGGTGGGGTACTGGCATGTCTGTGTGGTATAAAATTGCTAGAATTATCATTTGTTTACTGCTCTCAATACTATGATCAATAAAATATGAGGCTACAATTGATTTTCTATCTTTCAATTTGCCTTTTTTCCCCCCTAAGATCCTCTTCCCTGGCTCTAATGGAAAGGAGACAATGCTGCCTAGTGAAAGGCGAGATTTCTGAAGATCTTTCTTGCAGACCTGCGCCTCCAGGATGAGGAGGCAAGTGTGTTCCCTCCTTTTTCCCTCCACCCCTACAGGTTCTGACAGTTATTTCTAGGACTGCACTCAGCAAAGCCAGGAAGTGTAATTATGACACAGGGGAACACCTGCTTCATGGAGTTACCATTCTGAAGAGGAAAGTGTGAAGTGAGAAACACAATTTCTTAAAAAGAACAAAAAAAGTCTCAGGTACTAAAACATCCCCCACCCCCACTTACACTTAAAGGAATAAGGAAAATAATTTTATAAAGTGTGCAAATGTTACTTTCAAAGGTGGGAGAGGTTACAGTGGAATTCAGATGGAGATAAATAACTAAGTAGTCTAGTAGATCTTTTTATACATTTTCACACACACTTTATTTTTTCATTCAATTTGTGGGAAGTGTGTCTGTGACTGAGAAGCTTTGACTGCTTTAGCACAGTAAGGAACAGTGAAAGGAGATGCGTTTGAACTTTGAGTGGCTTAAACTACGGAAATGTGCACCTTCTCTGACATGCAGGAGAATGCACAGAGTGAGTGACGATAGAAAATGTTCTCCACAGCGTATCATTTAGGATAATGGAGTTTGTTGCTTAAATGTTTTTAAGCTTTAGAGCCAGATAAGGGTCACACTTTCAGTAAAAAATGTCTAAAAATGGCCCCTATTTAACATTTTTCAAAGTTATATTTTATTATGATGATTGTTTAAGACATTGATAGAAAGATGTTAGAGGAAGCTCTCCTATGCCCCAGGGCTAGGCAATTCCCCTCATGTTAAGAGCTTGCTTTCTTTTTTTCCTTTTTATGATTATTGGTTACTTCATCTTTTTTAAAAAATTTAATCTTCACTGTATTTTTTTCTCATTACCATTTAGTCCCCTATCCCCCCACGCCCCCAGCAATCACCACACTGTTGTCCATGTCCAAGAGTCACTTTGCTTTTGTTGTACCAGCCAACTACGATCATGTGTTCTGTGTTAAAGAAAGAGGTTAATTTAGCTTTCTGCTCCTGAGATCCAAAAGGAAAAAATAATCCTCTTGTTAGAACTCTGATTTACTTATCTGGAAAGTGAGGATTATGATAATGGATAGGCCAGCTTCCATTTAGCACAAGGCACTTAGAACAGTCCCTCCACAGAGTAAGTGCTGCAGAAATATTCACATTGTTATAGAAGAGCACAGGGCCTGGTACAGGAAAGGGATATTTATTTCATCCTGGTTTATACTTTGATTTATTTAGATAGTCTTTGTTTTTCTCTGACCTGTACAGTTTTAAAGTCTATATCACAACGCCTTTACATTATCTAGTCATAGCAACTACTCCACTATTAAAGATTTTCTTATAAAGGTAGTGAAAGAAACAAATAAACCAATAACCAACCAACAAATAAAATCAAACCTTGCTTCTCTCAGTCTGTTTCTATTAGAGGAACAAAATAATTGCTAAAAAATGAAAAAAAAGAAATCCCTTACATGCAATAATTGACATTTATTGTTATTTTTGGCCGCTTTCACACATTTTCACACTTGGGATTGAAATCATTTCAGCCAAAATGCTTCTCAGCTGGGAAGCCTGGATCCACATTTATTATTAGCTTGGCAAGAAGACCTGGACCAGCTTTAACAGGAGCAGCACATTCTCCCAGAGGCAAGGCAATGTGGGAGGCACTGCCTCAGTTAGGGGTCTTGGGGCCTCTCCTGAAATCTATAAAAGGGAAAATCAATATATCAACTATATGCCATGTGTTGTACACATTACTTACTGGGGGGGTATCTCTGCATTTAAGTAATGTAATGCCTAATATGTGTGGATGGTTGTTACAGAAGGCAACATATGACATTTGTCATACCAGACACATAAAAAGACCTGAAGACTCACAGGAGGCAAGCATCAGAGCCACCTGAGGAGCAGTATTCAGTGAAGACTCAGTGGCTGTGGTAATATTAGCAGAATAACCTTGAAGTTTGGGCAGGATTTCAACAGGAGAAAAGGATGTGAAAAAGCTATTGAGTAGTGTTTGGATTCACAAATAGGGTATAGTTGGCAAATAAAGAGGCTCCATTCTCAGGAGATAGTTTGTTTAGTTTAATTAGGAAGGCAGAAATTAATAGTAATAGACTCAAATATTTAATTAGAATGCCTTTGGCACATAGAGAGCACTCATAACTAAATTATAATTCAAACATTCACCCTATAAACCATGTAAAGGTGATTAAAATCACTACTGGATAAGATCCATATTTATTAAGCTATATAACATAGTTCTGTAGTATGAACTAGAAGTTCAGAACTCTGCTGGGTGTCATTGGCATTAATGTCCTAGATGATAAGCAAACGAGCAATTCATTCATTATAAAAATAATTCCATTGACCTATATGCTCAATAAGTCATATGCTCTGAGGTTCTGTAGAGATGGTGGCACTATGCCAGCTGGTGCTCTTATAACAAAGACCCACATTCACATCATGTCCAACAGAGTAGGAAGTCTGGAATTTAATAACAGCGTGAAACTAGTTAGCCATGGGCCATGGCACTGCCTACCGGATGGCCTCGGGGGCTCCAGTCTCCAGCTCCTGCTGAATGAAATAATTAATGACTGACGACATAAGCATAATACTTTTAAATGTCTGATCACATAATGACCACCTTTTCTCCATTATTTTTTCTTTGCTATTTTCACTGAAATGATAATACCTCTGAAGACCAAAAAGCCAATAAGACAATAAGCTGCCAAGGATAAACTTGGAATTAATTTGAAGTGGACTTTTCTTTTAGGATCAGATATGGCAATTTAATGAAATGACTGTCACACTGCCAGAGAGAAATAATGACTATAGGAATATCGCTATTATTCTTCACTTAATATTTCCCTCTTCTGACCATGAAGTTCTGCTGCTTTCTTTCATTGTACTATGGTCTTCAAAATTTCCACCATGGTATTTAAGTCTAAACTGATCATGTTCCCTCTCTGCTTAGAATCCTCCAATGGCTTCCTCCAGCTCTTAGATTAAAGATACTGCAGGTAGATTTAAGGGGCTTTATCGTCTAATCTTGCCGTTCCTTTGGAGACCTACCTCTTATTACAGGGACCTTAAATCTCTTTGCCTCAGTTCCACAACCCTTCTCTTGGTGGTTGGTTGCTTTCCACACAGGTCTTTCCTTCGCACATGTCATTGCTTAGCTCCTCTGTTCTTCGCGTGGCTACTCTAACCCCATTTACCCTTCAGGTCTCAGCTAAAATACATTTCCTCAGGAAGCTCACCCTGACTTTCCTGACTAGCTATCATATCATCATGTCATACTCTAATATCATCACGTGCCTCTCCACCTTAGCACTCATCACAGCTGTCTCCATTTCTGTGGTAATTTAACTTGGTCACTTTTTTAAATTTAATGTCTGTCTTTCTTACTAAACTATTAGGTCCACAAGGACATGGACAATGTCCTTTTTTCAATATTATATCCAAGAATATGGTATAATACTTGGTACTCAGTAGGTTCTATGAATAGCGTTCTATTCATTTAATAAATATTTAGTGAGCACCATGTAACTAAATTTATGACAAACTGCTTAATGAAGAAAGAAAAGAAATAATAATGGTTATGACCCAAAAAGTAGAATGAACATAATTAAAAAGGTAAATGTACATAAAAGTTATAAAACAGTTTCAATCTTAGGCAAAAATATGTTTCTTGTGTAACTCAGCTTTTTTGTGTGCCTATTGTCATAAAATTCTGGATTCTCAGGACTATAAACTCACTTATGTAGCCAGAATTACTTTTGAGTTGCCAAAACAGTAGCAGAGAGTTGTTTAGAGCTCCAGGAACATGAACTTTGAGAAAATAATTACATCTATACCTGTACATATATATATTTCTATAGTCTCTCTATAAAGGTATATGAAGCTGTAAACATACATATTTGAAAATACACTTAAAGGTATGTACTGGAATTATGGTAACGTTATCGTAGAACCATACCATAGCTGGCAAAAAACAGCTAGATCATCTTATCTGACAGAAATAATAGAGCAAAAAGGCTGACTGTTAGCTGAAAAAGAATTTTATAAGTGGTGTTTATGAACATCATTTTAGAAGTGTCTAGAAAACAGTATGTTTTAGAATGAAAAATAAAAATTTCCAAATAAAAAAATCAACTTTTAGGGAAAGATTTGTTTTCACTAACATGCTTAAAAACACCAATTTGAGTGTTGGTATCTATAATTTGAGGAGCTGCGCAACAAATATCCTATATGACATCTGCCCTAGGTATTAGGTTGTAAATACTTCATGGCTTTATAAATGTACCACAATTAAGTATGTTTTAGTAGTCAACTGAACAATGTTTTACAGCATTAGAATGAAAAATTGCTTTATCTAGAAGCTTTAAAAATACATCACAAGCTTCATTTTACTTCTTGTATATCAGGACAAACCCAAAATTCTGGTGATACCAAAGAGAGAAGAAAGAGCCTTGCATTGTTTTTCACATTTGTTCCCTATTCTGGGAGGAAATACTGTAAAAATTCTGATTATAAATCCTCAGCGAGGCAACAGATTTGTGTAGATACTTGTGGTCGACAGAATAATGTCCCCCAAAGAGGGCCACATCCTAATCCTTGGACTTCTGTTTGTGTTGCCTTACTTGGCAAAAGAGACTTCGCAGCTGTGATTAAAGTATCTTGAGATGGCACTTGATGATGGAAGCAGGGTCATAACTAAGAGATAAGCTGGAAGATGATACACTTCAGGCTTGAAAATGGGAGAAGAGGCCACAAGCTAATGAATGAAGGCTGCCTCTAGAAGCCAGAAAAGGCAAGGCAAGGGATTCTCTTCTAGAGCCTCTAGAAGGAATGGAGTTCTTCTAACACTTTGAATTTAGTCTATAGAGACCCATTTCAGTCTTCTGACCACAAGAACTATTAAACATTGTTTGTTTTGTTTTACACTGCTATTTGTGGTAATTAATAATATGACATAAATACAGTAATAAATTATATATATTTGTTACTAAGATTTAATTTATATATGAATAGAGTAAAATAACTTTAATGTTAATGTGGCCTCAAAAATCAGTCAAACAAAATGCAACAAATGTTTTTGAACATATTCACTTACAAACATTTTAGTAGTAGAAATATTTCTATTTAATTGGAATTTCGCTTGGTCTTTTGGGAGAGTGTAAATATAGATAAATTAGCCTTGCAGTTCTAATTCTATATCTTGTAGAAAGCCACTTCCTCCTGGCCATGAAAAAATATAGTATTTAATAGGGATGATGAGGAAGGTTTAGAAAAGATTATAATACAGGATAGAAGTAATGTGGCTACAAATAGTTATGATAGAATAAGAGAGAGAGGTGAGAGAAAGAATAAGAGAGAGAGAGAGAGAGAGAGAGAGAGAGTGCGCGCAAGCAGTTGGGAGAACCAGGAACTGACTCTTGGAAAGATGGCAATTGTAAAGGTGAAAACCATTAGAGACAAAGGAAATAGCATGAGTAAAATGCAATATTAGAAAAACATGGAGCAGGAACAGAGAAAACTTGTAGCTTTGAGTATAAGACCGGAAAGCAAGACAAACAAAAAAGAAAAAATGAAAAAACAGCCAATTAAAACCCTGAAAGTCAAATTCAGAGGGTTTCCCCCCCGCCCCAGTTCTGTGGGCAATGGAGAAATCCATCAGTCATGTAACATAAAGTCCTTTTCTTCTCCCCTTAACTGATATTAAAACAAGCAGTTCTGATTTTTGAGGAAGCTGTAAAGTAAAGAAAACCCACCAGTTTCCAAGTGTTTCCCGGCCTCTCCCATTCTGGAAGAACCTATTGAAACAGTGAAGAATTATCAGCTCTGAAAAGTGGGTATGCATGCTTGAAGCTGTAAGACATAAATTTCTCTTTTTGTAAAAATGAAGACCTAAAGAGATAGAGGTAATTCTTCACTCCTTCATGTCTTACTCCATCCTCGACAGGAAGTAGAAAACCGTGGGGAAGAAGAGTGTGGGCTTGTGTGAGTGTGACACACATTTATTAGATGTAGCCAAAGACTGAGTTCTGGTCATGGAATGCAAACAAAATAATCAAACCCCTTCCAGAAACAGCACAGATAGGAAACTCTCAGCCTACTCCTACAAGGTCTTTATTCTCCCTCTGGCTGGGTGGGATCCACAAAACCACCATGATGACTTTGAAAGATTTATGCCAAATATGGCAAAGCCTCCATCTAGTCTGTGTCTGGAAGGAGAGGTGAACTTGCATTTGGTAATCAGTTGGAAGTCTATGACACAGGGAACAAAGAGTTGCCATTTCCAACTAGAGCTTGCTTGTATCTTCTGCTAAACAAGAGATTTGAGGTCTCGGAGACCTGGGATTAAATAGTTACAGTGGATGCCCTAAGACAATTATTTTCACCTTTTTCAACTATTTCCACATCTATAAAGTAGGGCTGATATTATGAACAAAATTGTGAAAATTAAGAGAAACACAAAGTGCTGAGATGGTGCCTCATGTGTAGTAGATATTTACTTCAAGTCCCAGAAAGAATCCCTTCTGTTGGAGAATCCCTGATGGTCACACATCTATTTGTCACCTGCATCATATAACGAATGCTCTTTTTAAAGACTAACCTTGGGCTATGTTACACTTGACATCTGCTACCTGGCTACTTCTAAGTTTGTCCTGTTTTATAAGGGAAAAACCAAGGTGCTCATGAGAATAGGAGCTCTTGCCATCCAATCGACCTATCCATCATGCTTCCGTTTCACCTGCTCCATGGAGCCTTCAATGATAGCCTTTCTTCATACAGGTAACCCTGCTTCCTGATTGCTGAAAGCTGTCATTGCTTGAATTACATATTTTACATAGTAATACTTTGTATGTATGCTATATGTGGTTTCAACTTCTGTTGATGAAGGTAAAGTTTAAGTTGTTATATAATGTATTTTGAAGTGTCTTCTTTGATTACATAAATATACATAATATACATTCCTTCCTTCCCCTGTGTAATCACATCACTCTTTGCTTAGAAAGTTTTGATGATTCCCTGTGGCTGAATTTTTGTTGACCCCTAATTACCGATTCCCTCCTTCTTAGATAAAAATAGAGCTTTAGTCCAACATGGAGCCATTTCACTAAACTTCATTTCCCTTCCACTCTTGAACTTGGGTATTGCCAAGAGACTAAGTGAACTATTTTCCAGTTTTATTTGCATGTTCAATTAAAACAGGACTTGTATTTTTGTCATTGTTGTTGTTGTTGTTGAATAACACTGTGGGAGAGTAGGAAAGGCCCATCGTTAGAAGTCATGAAGTTTAGAATTAGATTCAACAACTTTTAGCCAGCTGGGAGTCATTTGCCTAGGATAGCTTCAGCTTACCTAATTGTCAAATTGGGATGACATTATCTATTTTTAATTTTTCCCAAGGCTGTGAGTGATCAGCTGGCCTGTTCAGGTATTTCACAAGTATTAAGCATTACAAATATAGGTCCATAAAAATATTAAGCCAGAAAGGGATTTTAGAATTCAGTTATACAGTGCTGTTATTTCATATAATAGGAAAAAAACTGAATGGAACAAAATCAAACCAAAACCCTGAGGCCCATGAACTGATTGACTTGCCCAAAGTGGCATGACCCTTAGAAGCTGGGTCATAAAATCCTCCAGATGTCCTGATTTGGAGCCTGGGCACTTTCAACTACACCCACCCTCAGTTTATATCCTAAGGCTCAATCAAATCTTTTGTCCTTTCTCCCCTTACTCAGAAACAAGTAACAGTGAAAAACCCTGCGTCATTCAGAGTCAGTTGAGCTCAACTTTGTCTCCAAAGTCTGTCTACTTTGTGACCTTTCCTGAATTCCATTCTCCAGGAACGGGAGAGAAGTCAGTCCTTCCCAACCCCACTGATTGGTACCACAGGGAATTTTTTCACTTGTATTTCTTTCTGTCAATGTCACTTTAAATGCACCAAAGTACTGCATTTAGGGTAATAACCAGTCTGAAGTTTATGAAACAAAAGATTGATATCAGCTTCATAAAACTCAGGCAAAAGCAATATCTTTTTTACATTTTGTATGCCTTCAATTCTAGAAATCATTATATTTGATGACTACCTAAAATAGGTATAAACATTATCAGGGCAAAAATAAAAATAATAATTGCAAATATCTTCTAAAAACCACCATTTTTGTTAATGTTCTTCATTTATTGATTGATTAGTGACAAGGAAGGGTATGCTTACTGCTTTCTCTTGGTTACACATATATTTTTTCTAAAGAAAGTGAAAGCTTCTGAGTATGTGACTTAAATGTCAACATGCTGTTTAAAAATCACCTAGCTTGTTTAGGTACTGGAGACCTGGAAAGCTAAAATGCATAGCCACAGCTAACTCATTCCTCAAAAATCAGGAATGATTTGGTGAGAGAGACATAATTTTTGTGAAATACAAACTTCCACAAACTAAGTCAGCTATGCAACTTGGTAGAAGTCCATCCCACATCATCTATTGGACTTCTTTTCCCTCTCAAAAAGGCAAATAGCCTACAATCTGGTGCCACTCAAGCTTGGCTTTTTCTCTCAAGCCTCTAAATCACAGTTACGCTACATTAATCAAATTGAACAGGTCGTTATTTCCTACACACTTACTTTCACTTTTTTATTTTAAAAATATTCATTTATTTATTTTATTTTCTCCCACTTTACTGAGATATAATTAACATACCATTGAGTAAGTATAAGGTATACAATGCGTTGATTTGGTACACTTGCATTTTGAAAAAATGATTTACCACCATATCATTACAATGAGTATGCTGTGAGCAGGATTTGCTTTTCTTATGTAGAGAAATAAGGAGAGTTTCCTATTTGTAAAGCTCAGTTTTAAGCTTCGAAGTTGGGAAATGACATTATTTTATTTCTCTTTGTTAAATTATAACCCCGATTAACAAAAGGTCATTGATAGCCCGTGGGGATCCAGGCATGTGGCAGGCACTGGGCGCAAGACGATGAAGGAATACCTAATTCTTGGTCCCGGGCTTTGAAGAGCTCACAATTTAGTTGAGGATTTGACATGATACATAGGATGGCGGTAAGCAGGGTTTGGAGGCAGACTAAACAGAGATGGTTTCCTAGAGGAGGTAAACCTCAGATAACTCTTAAAGAATGAGAAGATTTAAAAAGATGAAGAAGGAGAATGTTATGGACAGTTGGAACAAACTGAAGGGGGTACAGAACCAATCAGACGTCAGGGTTGCTGGGTGGAATGAAAAGCTGGGCTTACAGAATTTCTCCTGTCTCACATGTTCTTCAGCTTTCAATCTTGAGTCTCCCATGTGTATATTCTTCATTTTTTTAAATTAAAATACTTAATTAAAACTCTGCCTACTCCAAGAAGCATTTTCTGGTGCCCACAGGAAAAATTTACTTGTGTCTCTATTGTGTATCTAATGGTCTCTAAATAGACTGAAAGGATTTTGCCAGTATTATCCATGCCCATTTATATGTTTTCACTATGTTTCATAACTTGCAAATAGCCAACAAGTCTTCCATTACCAACCTCATTTCCTTTTTCTGATCTCAGCCATTTCTTCAGGTTTGGTTTTCCCAAATTTATTAGATTGCCATAGCTTCTATTTGCTACATACATTTATCACTGACCTCTTGCAGGTTAATCAATGCATAACTTCCATTTATTCACACCCTAATACTTATTATCCTGTACCTAGAGTCTTAGACCTGAAAGCTTAAAATCCATCTCTATTGTCAATTCACAACTGTGGTTGCACATTGAAATAGAAAGGGTGTCACTGAAGGGCAGTGGGCAAACAATGTTTTATTGTATGTGTGTATATAAATAGAGCTGGTTCAATTAGATCTCCACATTGACATAAAGGAACTTTGACTCTTGCTTCATACTGTGTATACAAAAATTAAATATTTGGCCTAAATGTGCAAGATACATTTAAAAGCTTCAAGAAGAAAACACAGGAGAAAACCCTCATAAAATTGAAGTAGACAAAAATTTTTTAAACATCACATGAAAAGCACTAACTATAAAATAAAATGTATGACATGGACATTGGAGTAGCTGCAGAGATATAACACCCAGATTCCTTTTCAGGGAAGAACTGACTTGTTGCCCCAGGCGCTGGGAGGGCTGTCGGTAGACAGTGTGCACCCTGCTCTAGGAATTGCCTCCGGTGCAGAGAGCCACCCTGCCCAAGGGCATACTCTTCCAGGGTCAGGTTCAATCAGCGGCCCATCCAGACAGTGGCATAATAATTTGCTGGTTTTGCCCATTGCAAGTCAGCTTGGAGAGGATGTGTGTGCGTGTATCCTCTGGTTGACTGATAGGGTTGGTCACATCTCACTGCCAGACATCTGCCTTTCTCCTATACTTCCCATGGGTGATTGTCCAAAAAAGCAGTCTATAAACAGCTTGAACACTGGACTACCTCATAGCTGGCTGTGTGGAGAACTCATGCTATGTTAGAAGTCATTCACCAATAAGAACTTCTGTTCATTCAAAGACACCATTAAGAGAATGAAAAGGGAGGCCAGTGCCTGGGAGAAGATATTTGTAACATATTTGAAAACTGTCTTGCATCTAGGACACATGAAGAATTACAAATCCATAAGAAGATAATAATTATATTAGAAAAGGGAAAATGATTCAAAAAGGTGTTTCACAAATAAGCTTTCCATGTGGCCTATAAGCGTAGATAAATGTGCTCAATTCTTCAGGCACCAGTGAGACAGAAAACCAAATCAAAACAAAACAAAATAACATAAAACAACTCTAAACAAACAACAAAACATTGTAATGCCACCAAAAGCCCCAAGATTACAATGATGGGCAACACCAAATATTAGTAAGGATGTGGAATCACTGGATAACTCCTATATTGCTGCTAGGAGTTAAATTCCTACTTGGGAAGAAAATGTTTTGTTAGTATCTACTAAAGGTAACTATAGAGTTACGCTGTGCTCCAACAGTATTCCTACCAAAGAGGAGAGTGTTCATCTTCCTAATGACTTGTACAGGAATGTTCACAACAGTACTGCTTATCATATGTAAGGTTTGGGAAACAACTTAAATATCCATCAACCATAACTTGGATGAAAAACTTGTGGTGTATTCATATAATGGGATATGGTAAAGCGATAGTAAATGAACAAACGACACAGAATATTATAAATAATTTGCACATGCTTAGTACTGAGTGAAATAAACCATACACAAAAGAAGAAATACTGTATGACTCCAGTTATATTAAGTTCAAAACCTAGCAAAATTGACTTATGGTGTTGAAAATCAGCATGGTGGCTATTTTGGGGGTGGAATAGGGTACTGATTGATAGAAAACCTAAGGGAGTGTTCTAAAGTGATAGAATTGTTCTACTATATCCTCAATCCAGCAGGTAATTACATAGTGTATACATGATTAAAATCCATTGAACTACAGTACTTCCACCTTGCCACTGTACTCCCCATGAATCACACTTAAGATTTTTTTACCCTATTGCATGTAAGTTATACCTCAACAAAAACAACAAAAATCACGATATAAATATATATATATATACACATGCACATATACATGACATTTAAATGTATATACATACATGATATATATACACATATACACACATGATATATATATATATCATGTAACAATGTTTCGGTAAACAACAGACTATATATATTGGATGGTGGTCTCATAGATTATAATGGAGCTGAAACATTCTTACCACTTAGTGACATTGTAGCTGTCCTAATGTCATAGTGCAAGAAGTTACTCCTATGTTTGTGATGTGATTTTGTAGCGTAACACACTGTATAGGATTGTAGCCTAGAGGCAATATAGCCTAGGTGTGTAGTAAACTATGTCATCTAGGTTTGTATAAGTGCACTCTATGATGTTCATGAAACAACAAAATCACCTAACAATGCATTTCTTAGAACGTGCCTGTCATTAACAGGTGCATGACTGTGTATATCTTCAGACTCCACCATTTAGAGAACAATTTACTTGGTCTGCCTTGCCTTAGGCCTGGTGCTATTTCACTCTGGCAAGCTCCCCTGATGATTCTAATCCATTGCTTGTGTTAAGGACCAAAGATGTCAACCTTGAGAGTCAAGTGACTTATCCAAGGGTACATACAGCTAATCTTATCAGTGCCAAAGCTGTCTCTGGAACCACTCGTATCATGGTTTATTTTGCACTTTGGACCATGACCATTTTTGGCTGCCTCTTTCTTCATGTTACCAAGTGAAGACATCCGCAGTTAATCTTTCCTGCATCCCCTCCCCAAACCCTGCTGCACATGAGAGCAAGTACACTTTCCTGAGCCTCCACCTTTGTTTCATTAAATCCATCCTGATGTGCTCAGGTTGGAGGGACAGAATTGGTTTTCAAGCAGAATTGAAGTACATTTCACAATAGAGATGCTTTCACTTGTCCAGATTCAATAATCAGTTGGCTGTAATCCCAGAGATATCCGCATTGGAAGATCTTTGCAAGGACAAACCTCTACTGAATTGTCTCCCTCTCTAGGTTTTGTGAGGATTGAGGAAGACAACGCACTTCAAAGCTTTTCCCCCAGCAGGGTCAATCAGTGGTAATGACCATGATAAGAGTAATTAATTACTACTGATGATGATTATAATTTTTAACATAATGACAATGCAATTATCAACGTTAGTAAATTTAATGTTAGCACTATATTTTCATCTAATACTGTTTGTATTCCAGTTTCATCAGCTGACCCAATCTATGGCCATGTGGGGCATTATTTTCCCTCCATTCAAATATCACATTTATTTGTCATGATTTTTCCTATGCAATCATACCTATGATTCTGTTCAATTTATAAATTAGGCACAGCAAGAAATCAACAGCAATAATTAATGATAAAAAATTACAACAATACACTGTAATAAAAGTTAGGTGATACAGTCTCTCTCTGTCTCTTAAAATATCTTATTGTACTGTACTCACCTTTCTTCTTTATTGTGAGGATGTGAGATGACACACCTATATGATGAGATGAATTGAGGTGCTGAGGGAAGTGTCCAATTTAAAACATAGGAGTTGTTTACTTCTGGAATCTTCTTTTTAATATTTTTGGGCTGCTCTTCACCATGGGTAACTGAAACCATAGAAAGCAAAACCACTGATAAGGGGGGCCGACCCTACTGCTAGAAAGGTCTGGTATTTTGAGGTCAATTATTTGGTGGTTCAAATGAGGAACTTTCACTGTCTGTGAAACACCCTTTCTAGTCTCTTTCTCACAGATCTTCAACAAAATTTCTGAATTTTGCTTTTAGAATAATCTGAAACAATAATCTTTACAGCTAGCGTGTGTGTGTGCACGTGTGACTGTGTGGGCATGTCTGCAGCATCCACACCATTTGCAGTCGGTCAACCAGATCCTGTTAAAAATCTCAGATCCTGTTAAAAATCATTTCACATTTTGTTGTTAGATGTTTAATCCTGGTGTCAGTTGACTGATTTTGATGACATATGATGTGAAAAGAAACTTCGTATCAATTTTACTAGCATTCGCTGAGGAGATCTCTTAATGCTGTTCATTTTATTATCTTAATTTTCTTTATGGAAGAAACAGCTTTTGTTCCATCTCAGAAAAATTATAATTGTCATTCAGTAAGAAATTTATGACATACTTTCTTCTGATTTTATCTCTCTCTCTCTGTTTACTTTTTAAGATAACCATGGGTCACAGTTCTGTGCCTCCCGCCGACCTTGCCACTGTACTCTCCACGAGTCATATGTCTATATTTTAAATGTAAACTTGTGTTCATACTTACTTTTTCAACATGAGAAAAGTTAATTATATTATAATAAAAATAGTATGTACTTTAGTTACTAATTATAATTTACATAAGCATCACTTAATTCATGCTGCCTGTATAACATATTCAAATAAGCACATTACAATGTTACATCAATGCATGGAAACAATCTTTCTAATTAACTTAATCTATTGATAAAACCAAGATTGGTAACATGTTTATATATAATACTGAAAATTACACAAAACCTTAAATAAGCACTACACCAAAACAATGATATCATCTTACATGTTTCACTCTTAAAATGAAATGCTACAATAAGGTTGTGTTTCACACACACACACACACACACACAATTTATCCTGTTTTAGTTTTTAAATTGAACTTTCTATTAAAATTAATTAAAACTACACATTCTGTTCCTCAGTGGCACGAACCACATTTCAAGTGCTTAGCAGACACATATGGCTAGTGGCTACCACAGTGGACAGAGTAGGAGAGGCCCTTGTTCCTGAGCGGGGAATCCATGCAGCAGGAGGTACACCGCGCATCTTACAGATCTTAAAGCCATCATTGCTGTCTGACCAGTTTGGTCTCCTCATGACAACGGACCAGGAAGCAAAGAAGGGAGGAGCCATTCTGATGAGAGCAATTGTCCCTCCTCCTCATGAGGAGAGAGATGTGCTGCTACAAGACGGCGGTAGGGGAAACAGGTTACTTAGGTGACCCTTGTGGGGTTTCTTGTGACTTCTTTGACCAGGTTTCCCTTTAAATGAGTAAGTGCAGTAGGTGCAGCCGTAAATGTGCAAAGCAGCCTGGAGTTTAGATGCCTCAGTAATTAAGCTCTGCATGATACCGTCTGACAAGTCACCTAGACCAACAGAAGCACGAACACAAGGTAAGTGGAATGTGGAATGGCTCAGTTAACATTTTGGACCAGAGACTGTGAATATCAGGTACATCTGGGAGATTCACTGCAGCAACAGGAGCTGTAGCTCACCTCTCTAAACTTCCATTTTAATTTTCCCTCAGAAATGGTGACCCACCATAATCATGAAGATGCATGGTCACATAGAGTAAATGTATTTTAAAAAGTGAGTGGATTTTAGTGGAACAAGTGGTAGACAATAGTGGGCATGTGTGGTTCTTGTTCCTAGTTCCTTGTATCCATTGTAGCCTTGTGTGCCCACGCCCCTAGCTTCTGTGTGCTTTGCTTCTAATGGTTCACCTCTGTGATCTGTTACTAACCTTGGACCATCACAGCCTCTTCACTAGCAGCTCCTTGTCATTGACTGACAGGAGTATAAAATCAGAACTTCCTTGCCTGGAAAAGCAAAAAATTCTGAGTTATGAAATTATGTTCCAGAGTGGCCTACGGGATCACCCTGATGCTGGGCCTCTGCCAATAATCATTGCTTTTCCCTGCTTTCCCCCCACTCTTGTGTTGCTGTTACCTCTCACTCTCTTCGTGATTTCTCCAGTGAGCATGTCCTTTCTAAGTCACTGCACACAATCCTTCATCTCAGGATCTGCTTCTGGAGGACCCAGTCTAAAAAACACGCGTGCGCGCACAATCTCTACTTTCATTTTTCACACCTCTTCAATTAATGCTGTCAGTGAGATGCATACAATGTGTGTATTATCTGTCTTAAAAATCCAATTTAGTTAAAAACACTTAAAGGCATTTCCTCTTTACTTGTCTCTTTCTAGTCCTCTTGTTGAATAAATTATAACTAGAGAGATAATACAGAGAGAAAGGTCAGTATTAATTTATTTTTATCTGAAGAGACTAGAAGTGTGTGTGTGTGTGTGTGTGTCTGTGTGTGTGTGTGTACACAGAGAGACAACACATAGAGGGAGAGGAGGAAAAGAGAAGGGAAGGGGAAGACAGAGGCAAATAGGGACATGCACTTTACATCTATTATTTGAATACATTTTAACAGATGAGGGAGGACCCAAAAATCCTGGAATTTATTTATATAAAAATTGTGTATTTATTCTTACATGTTTAGACTTCAGCCACCTTCAAAATACTCTCCACTTGCTATAATACAACTATCAAGACATCTTTTCCACTGCTCAAAACAGCCTTCTAACTCATCAATTTTGAAACTTTTTAGAGCTTCTGCCATTTTTAGTTTCATCTCTTCTACATCAGCAAAATGTTTCCCTTTGAGGATATTTTTCATTTGGAGAAACAAAAAGAAAGTCTCTCAGGGCATGATTGGGTGACTAGAAAGGGTGGGGCATGGGGGTCGTGCTGTTTTTGGTCAAACGCTGCTGAACTCTCAGCATGTTGTGGGCAGGTGCCCTCATAAATCACCCATCATGAAAGGCACACACATCGAAAGAGTCTTAAAAAATTTCCCCGAATCCGAATGCAGCCTCTCTCAACAGCGCCATTTGATACGTTGGTACAGATGGGTTCCTAGAACACTTGCCTAGCAGGGGAAGCCTGTACTGCAAGGGGCCCACCCTCGAGAAAATAATTCCATTTTTGGGGGGTCCCCCTCATATATTCATTGATCTTTAACATATACCTAGGACAAAGATAAATGAGTCACTCTGTCTCTGGGAACGCATGTTCTAGTGGAGAAAAGCTACATAACTTTAGGTTCTTCTGGTCCACAGAGCTCTGTGAAACGACCTCTGATGCAGGTGAAAAGACCCATGGACTGTGGTGATAGGGAAATTATAGCTAATACGGGCTCTGTAGGGGGTCCTTGGGGATATGGAATTCCATAGAGACTTTGAATATCAAAGCATTTTTTCCTAAGAGCAAGGCTAGCAAACTCAAGAACTATCTATGACTGCACACTCGTGTCAAGTAAAAAATTTATTAAGTTCTTATTTGCACCTGATACTTCATAGTAGCTAGTGTGAAGTTTTCTCAAGGTTTTAGAGTCATTTCCTGAGTTTGCAGTGTGACTATAAAGTAATGACATTGATTTATTTTAAAACATAGACCATGATTCCTGTATAAATGCCTATTTCCTGTGCATAAAAATTATTAATCTATTGGATTGTCCCTGCCTCCTCTGTAAAACAAAGACTATAAGACCTGTTTTGCAAATATTGGAGCTTGTGTTTTACTAACGTCCCTAGTTCAATCCTTTGTATAAAAGATACATTTTTGCTTTCATTTTATTATTATGCACACTATTCTCAGGGTTAATGAACAGTTAGTTATATTTTAGGGAATTATTATCAACAAATAAAACAAAACCAATCACATAAATCCATGCCGTGCCAAGCTATATTAGAGCCTGAGGCAAAAGGAGAAACTGTAATACCGATCCTGTTTTTATCTTAAAATTTGATATCTTGTCTATCATTGTTTTTGCATTAATTTTGGTTAAAAAATTGGATTAGAACATTATTTGTTCCAATTGGCTTTCTTGGCACCCCTTTAAATTTTGCTCCTGAAGCCTTGCCCTAGTCCCAGCACTGAACACATTCTTATGATCTTATTGCTGTTTCCATATGTTGGGTGCTGTGCTGTGCCCACATTCAGGGTTAGAGCTATGGTTCCCTCAGGCTGAGAGCAACTTATAGCTCATCACTGGGTCCCCTCCAGGGATCATCCTTCCCTAATGGGAGATGTCATGTCCAGGTCACATCATCCTTCCCAAGGACATGCATGTATAATGACTGATGGATGTGGGATGTAAGACTCCTGTCACCTCTCCACAATTTGGGAGAACTCTGAAGCACCATTAGACTTTCCTGGAGTGTTACCTTGGGCTTTTTTTGAGACTGTCTCACAGCCCAACTTCTCCCTCTACCCAATCTTACTTTCTTCACTTCTCCCATGGGAGGCAATTCCAAGCACATTCCCCAATACGTTCCCTGCACCCCCAATCTCCATCTCAGAATTGGACTCCCAGGAACAAATCCTGTGACAGTTGTGTCCAAGAGTGGTCTGAGGGAACAAGTCCTCCTATGAGATTTTGGAGCCGAAGCAGCCGATTGGCAAGATGACAACAAGAACCTCATTGCTGGTGCTACATGGACAATGGATAGACCCAGGCTCAAGAAAGCAGTAGAACTCAAAACACTTTACTAGAGATGAACTGATGGGGTACTGTGGAAGGAAGTGCACTAGCAGTGAAATACACCAGGTATTTGAGGTCACTGATCTTGGATGTATAGATGCTCTGAAAAAAGACTGTAGAAGCCTAGACCTGAGCACCAATGAATCAGCCATTAAAATCTATGAACGAAGGCCAGAGGACCTCCTTGCTCACAGTCATTCATCTAGGTAGTGGCAACACTGAGTATAGACTCTATTCTAATGCACATTTCATGATGTCATCCAACATAATGTAAGAAAATGAAGGACCTACATGCATCTCTGATTAATTTCCTGCTAATGTTTTAGCTAAGACCACATTAAAATAAATTGCAAGGATAATCATAAGATAGAAAAGGCCTATTTTCCTAACTTCTTAGCTCTAGAATATGTGTGTACTTATTAAAGTTTCACAAACAGGACAAAGAACACAAATAACTGGGTGGATTTCAGAAACCGGTGTGCACTGAACAAGTTCATGGAGTCCAAATATCCCTGAAAACCAATAATCTTTGAAGGCCCACCAAAAGACCCAATACGAGAATTGAGAGCCCTCCCAGAACCCCCATGTAGTTTACGATCCAGGAACACTCAGCAGGGAACCCACCGTATGATACAACATTAAGCTTAATTAAAGCACACAGCAGTGTACAAAGCTGGACCTCCTGCGTCTCTGAGACCTGGAATTTGTTCAAAACAGATAGAACAAGAAAAGAAACTTTCAATAATTTAGTGAGTCCCAAGAGAGCTATGCTGTGGTTGCTATAATGTCCCATGAGAGGTGTCTGCACACAGTAACCAAGCCTGAAAATTTATAGCTGCATGGTTGGGAGGGGTGTGACTCACTCTAGAGAGCCGATCAGCGTGCACAGGATGCAGGAAGATGGCCAGAGATGGAGCCGGACAAAGAAAGGCCACGGCAGGCAAGGTCTCGTCGTAATGGTGATTATGATCATGAATTTTATTCCATGTCATTGGGCTGCAGCTTAGAGCGAACTTAATAGAAGAGGGATCAAACTAGAGGTGCCCTGAGGGCCTCAGAACTGTGGCATTAGGTGTATGTAACAGGGAGCGGGTCTTGATTGAATTTACAGCATTTCTGTTCTGGGGCGATACAAAGAGATCCTTCTTTGAACATCACCCCAGTGTCTGAGTACCTTTTTACCAAGAAACCCTAAGACTGTCCTCAGAGGCTTTTATCTTTGTGGCGCCCACCTGAAAATGATGCTCTAGGTCACCCTGGCAGGTGGGTGGGGAAAACCTGGTGTCTTGGCCTCCAGAGACAATGGAGACTTCTTCCGGGCTACCTACCAGCCCCTGTGGTGAGTTGCTGAAGTTCAATGCTTTGAAAACAGATCGTTTCAAAACCTGTGGACATGAAGATGTGTTCTGGGGGTGGGCTGGGGAGGGGAGTGCAGTGGGAGTCTGTGGGGCAAGAGGCCGAGATGTCACAGTGTTAGAATTTGGAGGGCAGTTGAGCTAGTTCCTCCGTGGATTCCCCTCCAGCACAAATGTTCACACTTTGTTGTGCAGTTAGCATTGAACAGAAATGGATTTTTAAGTGGTTAAATATCAGTTCGAAGTTAACAACCTGAGACTTTACCAAATCCATAAAAATGACCAAAATCAGCACCTTGAGGTTCATTTCCCACAGGGAGTGAGAGAAATTGGATGAGGTATTTGCTATTGATTTTGGCTGGTGCTACCTCCTCAGATCCATTCTGAGGGACACATTCTATTCATTTTTCTGTCTCTCCTCCACTCATCCTTTCTTTTATTGTGTCCTGGCATT
Source organism: Pteronotus mesoamericanus (assembly GCF_021234165.1). Classification (NCBI taxonomy): domain Eukaryota; kingdom Metazoa; phylum Chordata; class Mammalia; order Chiroptera; family Mormoopidae; genus Pteronotus; species Pteronotus mesoamericanus. The sequence goes on from NW_026555229.1 coordinate 9,760,421, forward strand.
ACCAGCATCCCCTTATCAAAACAAAACAAACAAGCAAACAAAAAATACTCCCTTGCCTTAGTCAACCTCATGACCACTTTCTGGTTTTCTAATTGCTATTTTTATTGATTTCTTTTATTCTGATTGAGTACAATAAAATATCCCCACAATTAAACATGAGAATGTCATATCATGAACTTCCTAACAGTCTGCTCCATTATATGGTGGAATTAGATCCCCAGAGGAATAGGAAGAAGGCAATCATCTGAGTTTTTTAAAACTCAACTGGACAAAGTCATGGGAGTTGTGCTACTCTTACTGGACAGGCTGGCCCTGAGTGGGTCTGCCTGGGACCAGCCAGTAGTATGTGGGCTCTTGACTTCATGGAGGAAAGATTTCAGAACACAAGTCTGGGTGACTATGAGAATACATTTATTCAGGGCAGGGAGTAAGATACAAGGAAGGTTCAGCATGCAAGAAGCCACAGGAGAGCCTAGGCTGGGCCGCCTTAGCTCACTGGGAAGTCAGAGAAAAGGGGACCTTGAGGACCGGTTCAGGGGAAGAGCCTGTCAGCTGCCCATTGACTTTGAGTTTAGGAGCCCTGTACCTATGGGGAAAGAGGTTGGAGGGAAGAAGGAAAGGCAATCACACTGGCTGCCCCCCAACCCCCGCCCTCAGAGGGAAAGAGTGCTGGGTCCTTTGTCTTGAGGCTTTTCTCTCTCTCAGGGGGAGGGTTCAGTGGAGTATGCATCAGATCTCCAGGTGCTGCCCTTTCAGGGTCATAGTCTCTACTGATTGGTCAGTGCTAGGACAGGAGGTCTTTAGTCATTGCAGCTGATCCCAGCATCACCTGCTTGGTTTTGCTGCTTTTCTGGGTCCAGATCTGAAAGAACTGAGGCCTAGATGCTATCTCTAGAGAGGTGATCTTCTGTATCTGGCTGTAAATAGGACAGCCAGTTTGTCAGGGCACCTATCTCAGTTTTCCTATTACCCGGGTCAAGGCATTTTCCTACCTTCTTACTATTCTGTCTCTCTACCAGCACTAGCCAAATAAAAATGAAGAAAGTGAACATAAAAGATTTATTTCCCCTCAGTTCCATTTTTCTCTAGATGGAATGCTGTAGCTCCTGCTCACATCCTCAGACAAAAGCATTCCTTATTTATCTGCTACCACATTCCTTGATGTAGGAGGAAAAAAAAAAGAACTCTCCTTCAATTATCAAGGAGCAGCATAGACTTACAAGTAAAAAGTTTAGGATACAGGTTCTACTTCCAGGCCTGTTCTCAATATTATAACAGTTCTATGGAAATTACATGGGGAAAGGTGAGTATGTAATATTCCAACAAATGTGCATAGTTATACGTCACTTCCTGCAATATCTAACTGTCATTTAATCTACACGAGTAGAGCTTTCATACCACCCAAAAGCACCTATTGTCTACTGGCACAGTATTAGGGCAATTTTAAGTTAATGAGTTTGAGGTCATTTATAGGTTACTGAGTTTTCTAATACAAGCCAGCTGAGGAGTGTGGCTCCACACCCAAATCCTGGTTGATTCTTCAGGCTGAATACAGGTGGACAAGACTTTGCTGGCAGCTTGTTCCCTTGTGGCAAGATCTGGTCCCACACCAGACGAGGTGCACCGTTGGCCATGCAGTTACTGGAGGAAGCTGGAGTCCAGGACTCAGGCCCGGCTCCTCGTTCACAGAATCCTGGTGGATGCCTCAGCACAGGTACTTCCCAGGATCCTCTGCCACCACCATCTCCCAGGACCCTGGGCTGACGCATGTTTGCTCTCTGACTCAATTTTGTTCCACTCCCAGCTCTCCCCCTGCCTCTCCCTCTGGGCCCGGGGCCATGAAAAATTGCAGCCCTTTTCTGCAGACTCTGCATCAGAAAGACGGTTTCCCCACCTGTGCCACCTGTCATCTGACCTGAGCCAGGGGCTGTCCTGTGGGGCAAAATGGGACCCTGCAGAGCTTGCACCTTCTGTTGGACTTCTTGCCTGAAGTGACTCAGGGAGGGAATAGAGGCTCGATTGCGAACTTTCAGTTTGGCTCTTTGTGTCCCCACCAGGCTGGACGCCTGTGCTCTGCAGTGTACAGAGAACTCGTCTGGCCCCGAAGATGTGAAGCACACGCATCAACACATGGAGGTGAACCTATGTCCCTCTCCCCAAGCACTCTGGGTGCAAGGAAGCATGAGGAGCTTTCTATGAGAATGGAGCAAGTGGCACAAACATAACCCTCATGCCTCCCAAAATTTCACCACAACCTGATGGACTAATGGTGCCGTAGGCAGAGCTTTCACGGTTTATGGGGCTCCGTGGCACAGAATAATATCCTCTGCCACCGAGATGTCCACCCCCTAATCTCTGCACCCTGTGGATATGATATACTACGTGGCCAAAAGGGCTCTGTGGATGAGATTACATTAGGGCCTTGAGACGGGGGGCTTATCCAGGATTATCCGGGAGGCCCAGGGTAATCATGAGAGCTCTTAAAAGTGGAAGAGGGAGGTAGAGGAGGGAGTTAAAATGATGCAACGGAGAAGGACTTGACGCCCACAACTTCTGAATTTGAAGGTGGAAGAAGGGGCCGTGGACCCAGCAACGCAGAGGGCACCTAGGAGCTAGTAAGGGCAAGGAGACGAATTCTTTCCCAGGCCCTTCAGAGAGCTTGGCTGACACCTTCCTCGTAGCCCACTGAGACATGTGTTTGGCTTTCTGTCCTACAGAATTGTCAGATAATAAATGTGTGTTGTTTTAAGCCACTCAGCGCAGAGTAACTATGTGCAGAAGCAAGAGTCAACTAATAATGCTCTTTCACGAGAGCCTTTCACTTGATCCAGAAAACAACCCATGAAGTAGATATTATTATTATCTCTATTGCAAACGTTGTTTTCTACTCCTAAGCTTTGAATTGTTCACTTTACCTGAAGGGTAGGTGCTGGGGTGGGGGGAATAGTTTGCTCAATGTTAAACAGCTAGTTAAGAGGCAAAGCTGGAACACAAACATATATAGGATTCAAAGCCATGTCCCTTTTCTATTAAATCCCCTGCCCTTCTTGAGTGTTTTGGGACCACAGCCTGCAGTAGAATTCGGGTGTGTTTTATCCCTACACACCCACTGGCTGCCTCTTGCCCCAGTCCTCTCTACATGCCTGGCCAAAAAGCCACGCACGTAAATACTATGTTTTAATCATCTCCCCAGAAGCAATTACTGCTTGTCTACTTGCAATCAATTCTAATGCACAGGGAAGTCTCACGCAAACTCTCCTGGATTTTTTGCCTCTAGGGTGGAGAAATTAACCCTGCCCCCATCACCATCACGATCACTTTGCAGGACACTCCGTTCTGTGGTTCCCATACCAACTCCTCCTCCACTCGCACCCGCCCCAGCGTCACAGGCTTCTCCACGTGCCCTGAGGGCAGCTCGTGTGGGCAGCAACAACGTACTGGTGATTACAGCTACCTGAGCAGCCAAGCAACCTTCACCCCCGAGTGGTGACTGTCGTTCACAAGCGTGTGCTGTGTCCTGTAGCTGACTGGCTCCTTTCGCCGTGCACAGACCCCCATCGAAGACCTCACACTCTGGCCTGACGGGTGGTGACAAGGGTAAAGCAGCAAATTGCTGGGCATGGAAGAAAAACTCAGAATATCGTGATACTGCTCAGGGGGACAATGGGCCTCGATAAGGAAGTGATCCGACCACCACGCCCTTGTCCTTCCAGGCTGAACTGCTCGCCATTCTCTCTCCACGGATCCCCCCAGAAAGCGTTCTGTCATGGCCACCTGCCCACATAGCTTTGTGTCTCTAATTTACTGTTTCTCTCTTTTTTCCATGTGATAAGTTCTGTACTAATGGACACCGCCTTCTGATTTTTAATGAAGGTTCGTGTCAGAAAAAAAGAAAACAAAAAAGACAACTTTCAGTTTTTGACTTTGCTTCTCTGGTGTCACTGCTCCCGAGAACAGGCTTGCCTGTGTGGGAAACAGCTGTCTGCACAGACAGCCCGCAGAGCCGAGGCCCCGATGCCAGGGCCGGCGAGTCAGCGGGAGACACTCCTGGTTCTCCACAGGCTGCCGAGAGATGGAGGAGTTGGAATGGGTCTGGGTACTCAGGTCCAATGTAAATATTGACAGTGGTATAGTGATGAGTATTATAATGACATTAAAATAATTATCATCATGACGGATCTATTATTGGGTTTTCCTATGCTAGGAAGAATAAGAACATTAATTCATAGTTTCAATCATCAACACACCCCAGCGGGTGTATGTTAATATTCACTCTTTCTAGGGGAGAAGACTGAGCTTGAATAAGTTAGGTATATTCCTGAAGATGATACACAGAGATATGTGTGTTTGATTCATACAAATACTCTTCCCACTGCTGCTGGACAGGTTAAGTAGCTGTGACAGGCTTTCATTGTCGGTGACTTCTCTGGGCCCTGCTGTCCGATCCACTCCCATCTCATAGCCACTGCTGCGCGGAGCCATGGCAGCGCTCAGGGAAAGAGGACGAAGACCTACGGTCAAAACGGTGAGGAACGCAATGAAAAGGCCAGGCTGGTGCTAATCTGAGTTATCAGTCTAAGTGAGTTAGGCAGAGAGAAAGAATGTGGATCCGAGCTAATGGTATAGAAATTATCCCAAAGAGGTAAGGGCCAAGGTTGGTGCAGAAGGGAAGTGGCAGAGCCTGGAGTATCTCCCAAGCTGCCTGGCACCAGCACAGTATCTGATTATAGTGAAAACATCTGTCTAAGGCTTCAGAAGCCAGACCGACAGCCCCCATACTTGATATAAGGAAAACACTCAAAGTGAAGGTCACATTATTGTTGAGTTTTTTTCTGAGGACATTACCCGGGTGGCAGTGCTGGGAATAGAGCCCTGACCACTAAGGGTCTCAGGGTCTCAGAAGTCAGAGACCAAATTCCAGGCCATCAAATAGCATAAACAGGAGGGACAATGTTTTAGAGCAGTGGGAATCAGAGAAACATTTGATAAAAATGAAATAATTAAGCTTGGCCTCTCCTCCCTATGGTGTGTGTAGTCTGGTGACTTGCAGGAGAACTTAGCTGGTACAGAGAGGGATTTTTTAAAATATCATTTTTATGGATATCAGGAAAAAATAAAGCTTAAATAGTGCATTTAACTTAAAATTTCATATCGTGATGGGGCTAAGTATAGATAGATATACAGATATATAGATGTGTACATATATAGAGAGCTAGAGAGATGACAGATGAAAGAATTTAAACCCAATTTAAAGAGGCCCCACGAAGCTAATAAAATGGGTGATAAAGTTATGGCAAATTAGAGAAGACAAACATTACTAAGTTCTAATGATACTGTTGTTTAAAATAAGAAAAATCATTTGTTAATCCATATAATTGCAGTTATTTCCAACCAAAAGAGACAGATGACTAGTCATGTAATTGAGAAATATTTCCTGTGATTCCTTTGTAACCTCACTAATGCACTAGTTTCTTTAGAATTCAACAAAACAAGGAAAAGATTAAATACCCACTATCTGTCCCCACAAAACATATAGTCTATTGTGAGAAGATAAAACCCATAGGAAAAAATGGCAGAAACAAATTAAGTGTGAATCTGAGAGGATCTGATGATATATCAAAGACAGGAGGAAACAGGGAGGCATGCAGAGAAGTTTAATGGAATAAAGGAGGCATAATCTGGATCTTCAAGGGCATGTTAAATTTGTCTAAGAATGGAGGAAAGGAACAATATAGGAGGTTAAATGGTATTATTCAAGGTAGATTGAACATGTTGCATATTTATAGAGGTGTACCAGTGATGTGGGTAGAATGTGGGCATTAATGAGGTTTTCTGCCTTATAGCCAAACCTAATATCAGTTAATGCACAGAGCAGAGTGCTTACCACACTTCCAGGCTTATATCCTATGAGGTCGAGTCTCTTAGCATACTATGCCTACTCCTTTTCAATAGCTCTACAAAGAGTTTCATTTGAGCACTTCAGTGGCTCTGAGTGGGTTCATGGGCCAATTCCCGAACCAATCACTGTGGGCTGGGGTGCTGACAGGTTTAACAGATGCATTCACTGGTTGAGCTGAGAATGGAGTTCTCTCCATGTGAATTGCACAAACTGAGTCTAGGAGATTTTCCAAAACAAAAGGAAAACAATAAATGTTCACGATACTTCCCTAGCCAGATTTCTTTTCCCTAATTTTATGATTTTTATCAAAAATGTTATTCTTATAGACTCATAATATTTTATATAATCCATTATTTCTTGATACCGTCTCTTGTGCTTTATGTGGTCTCTTCTTCAACATCTCTCTGGAAATAAAAACAAAGAGACAGGTACAAGAGATATTACTCTCAATAGTAATGTTTGGAGGGAAGGTAAATGATGTGCATGTGCCCCCAATTTTCTGAGAAAAATATTGTAATAACTTCTATAACCACAACAGTTAAAAGTATAAAAATCAACAAAATAGCTTATCAGTATTCTTCAGAAGTGTCAAGGTTATGAAGGACAAGAAGACTGTGTCACTGTCATAGGTTAGAGGAGACTAGGGAGATAGGACAACTGTAGACGGTAGAGGCTACGATAGCTGTCAGGATCCCAGCCCCTGGTGGTCACACTATTATTTCTAATCAATTAAATAAGGGAAAGGTGATGGGATGGCATTCTGTGGTTATGTCACATTTATAGACTTTACATTGTTGACAGACTCATTCAAGAGATTTCTATTTCTGCCTGTCTTTGAAGAAGCTAGTGGCCATATTGGGAAGCCCACTGGGCAAGGAATTGAGAGTAGCTTCCAGCCAACAGCCAGCAAGAGGTTAGGGCCCTCAGTCTTATATAGACATACCATTTTTTATTGTGCTTTTGCTTTATTACACTTCACAGATGTTGCATTTTTAAAAAATATATTGAAGGCAAGACCATCTGCCAGCAAAAAAGATTACAACTTGCTTTATTATGGGTGGTCTGGAGCCAAAATTGCAGTATCTCTGAGGTATGCCCATAATCTCAAGGGAATGAATTCTGCTAACACCTGAGTGAGCTTGGAAGTGGATACTTCTCCGTATGGCCTCCCAATGAGACCAGCCCAGCTGACATCTTGATTTACAGCCTTGTGAGACCCTAAGCAGAGGATCCAGTGAAGCTGTGCCCAAACTCCTAACTTACAGAAACTATGAGATAATTAATGTGCTGTTGTAAGCTGCTAAGTTTGTGGCAATTTGTTATGTGGTAATAGAGAACTGTCATAATCAACTCGAGCAGCTGTAACAAAATACCGTGAACTGGGCAGCTTATCAACAACAGGAATTCATTGCCCCTTGTGCTGGCAGCTGGAAGCCCCAGGTTGTGGTGCCAATGTGGTTGGGTTCTGGTTGGAGCCCTCCTCCAGGTTGCAGGCGGCTAACTTCTGGTTGTTTCCTCACGTGGCAGAAAGAGAGCAAGCTGGCTCTTTGGCCTCATCTTATAGCCCCATTTATAAGGGCTCCACCCTAGTGATTGCATTACCTCCCAAAGGCCCCACCTCCAAAACCCATCATATTGGGTTTTATATTTCAACATATGAATGTGGGGTGAGGGGCACAAATATTCAGTCCAAACAATACTTAATCCATCAGCTCAATGCAGTCAGGTATCCTGAAACAGAAAAAGGACATTAATGAAAAAAATGGTGACATTCTGATAAAGCCTGTAGTTTATAGCTGAGGACCAATGTTAATGCCTTAGTTTTAATGATTGTACGATGGTTATGAAAGATGGTCACATCAAGGCAAGCTGAGGAAGGCATGCACAGGAACTGCCTGATATACTTCTAGAATCCCCAAATTAAAAGCTAAACCAATAAACACAAATAAACTTGAAAGTACACAAATCAGCTAGACTGCCTGAGGAAAATAAGCCTTGACTCTGATGGCTAGCAATAGTGTAAAAATAACAAAATGTCTGTCAAGGTGGAAAAGAGAACCATGGGCAATTTGAGGTGGCCCATTTTTTCCTCTTGCTCAAGCTGGTCCACCCATGTCAGCGCCAGAGCAGTGTGTCTCCCCTCGGCACACAAATTTCTTATGTTTGATCATGTGATATGTCATAGCTTTAGTTAATTGTAGTTTTATTCTTAGTTATTATGGTTACTTGAGAACAATTTTATTTCTACTCCCTAGAAATCTCTCTTGCTTCTGTCTCTCCTACAGTTTCTCCCAAAGTTGTATCACTTTCTTGCCTTTCCCTACCTCTCTTCTTTCCCCGTACCATCTCTTCCTGACATGGTTTGGAATTCTTAAGGAGGGTAAAACAGGAACTGCCGACATGAGAAAAACAAGGGGGCCTGGTATGTTACTGTTTTTTATACTTTAGACATCAACACACAAAATGAATGCTGCCCCTTACAAATTTTAGTCGTGCTGGGCTTATTAGACTCCAACCAGAATTCATCACTTCCCTCTGCCTAAATCTTTACAATAGCATCTCAGCCCAGTGTAAAATGGGCTCCAAATGTTGTACCTTCTTGACCTCAAGTAGGTTTTATAACTTCAAGGGAAGTTTGTGACCACTTTTTAAAATGAAGTTTTGGTAGGTATACAAGTTGGCCAAGGAAAGGAGCGTGGAGAGCCAGAGACAGTTGGTACAAAACAGCATTCATTTGTGGAGGCTATTGTTTGCGAAGCAAGTAGTTCAACCTGGATCACAAACAAAGCTGGAATTAAAAATGTGGTTGAAAGGAACATAAATATTAACTGGATACATTTCTTACTTTTATTTCAGTCTGTTGAATTAAAAACCTCTTAAATGTAGCGGGAGCTCTGGGGCTACTTCTTGCCACTGACCCTGAGCATTGTGAATTGTTGTGTGGATCTTAATGTTAATGATATTTAGTCAGTATCTGCTATATAATCTGTACTTACACACTCTTCCTCCAAGATGCCTGACTATTGTTCTGAAATTATAAAGCCTTCCTTGAAGTGGAGATGGAACAAGACATCTCCTAGTACTAAAGCAGATGCAGAAAACCATTATTATGTATAGGGTATAAAGTAATCTCTCTTATTTAAAGGACACAAAGATAAATAGGGAAAAATAGAAGAGAAATAAATTAGGGGCTATACAGAAGTCACTATTAACTGCTCTTCTTCTTCTTTTTTTTAAAAGTAATGTACATAGAAAGAGATTTGAATTTCTTATTTCAGAATTACTTACCTTTTTAAAGTAAATTTTAAGGAACACACAGAGCCTTGAGGATTTTTGTTATCTATGTGACATACTAAGCTTGTGGATACATGGACTTAATGAGTGCTCCCAATGTAAAGGAACAGAAACTTGAATGCAACCAAGAATCAATTTAATTTTGAAGTTAATGCTGCAGGTTTGTTGGTATGCCGACAAGATTTTATTCTCACAAGTGGTTGGGTTTTTCAGTTGTGTGTGCCCAATAGCTGCTGGCAAATGGGAGAAGGCTGCCCTGGCAGGTTGGGCAAAGGGCAGACAGATGGTTTTCAACCCCACATCCCTAGTGGAGGCAGTGAAGAGTTAACAGTGCTCAGAAATCCTGGGGAGAGCCGCTGAGAAACTACACTCCCAGAGACTGTGTAGAAAAGAAGGAATGAGAGTTCAAGAAGTATTGGGCTTCTCTGAAAAGTTTGCAGTCCTCAGTAGCCGGGGATCGAATATGTTTCGTGTGTGTGTCTGTGTATGTGTGCAAAATGAGAGTAAGTTAAATAAAAGTCTACATTTTCAGTTTAGGTTTTACTTTTTTTTTTTTTTTTAAGCAGAATGTGGTCAGTCAGGTTTTTCCAGATGATGACACCCCTCTGGGTGCCAGCGTCCCAGTGTCCCAAACAGGCAGGAAGCACAAACTGAACGGGTGAATCTCAGGGTAACCAATTGCTGCTGTCACCCACACCAGCAGCCCTCCCACTCCCTTCTCTGGGGACATTGCCGACACTACCTCAATGGACAAGAACCCACAGGGGACAGAGGAGCAGAGAGGGACCCCAATCAACCCAGGATGGTGTCCATGTGCTCCAACCAGGAGCAGGTTGCTACCAGGTACCAAGGCTGCAACAGCAACAAGGACAGAACATATCTCGGGAAATGGCGGGCTTTAGTCTGGGGCAACATGTGGACCGAACAAAGAAAAGGAGGTAGGGTGAGGGTCTTGGGAGGTGCTCCCAGCGAGGGCAATGGCCTGGGGGAGGGAAGTGGACAGAGCGGGCCGCATGTGGGAGGGGGGTGATGGGAGTCAGCGGGCAAGTGCAACGGGGGCAGATGTGGCTGGGGGAGAAGAGTGGTGTCAAGGGGGCAGATGCAGATGGCGGCGGGGCAGGGCCAGTGCAGGCTGACCAGGGCAAAGAACTGAACTGTGGGGAAAGCACAAATGTACAGGAGCTGGCAATGACAAGGTGCCCCATTCCTGGCAGGAGTGACAGTGGGGGCAGTGAACAAAGACTAGGAGGAGACATGTTGCCCAGCAGCAGGCCTGAGGATTGGGGTGACCAGCAGTTCCAGGACAGTGAGGGTCAGAGAGAGACCATGTAATGGAACCACAACCACGTCCCCAGCTAGCCCAGGGGTCAGAGGTGTGGGCTAGGCCCTGGAACACGCAGCAGGTCACAGGCAATGATCTGACCGACAGGTGGGGGCACAGGGCTGCCCTGGGATCTGAGAGCAGAGTGGTGGAAAGAGCTGCACACGGCCTTGGTCTCCACCTGGTGACCATCTGCCCCCCAAGCTTTCCATCCTGCACCTCTGGGACCATCCCCTCTGCTTGCAGGGACATCTCAGATGTCTAGCATAGAGAAGGCAGTGTGACTGTGAGGCTCTTTCAGCCCACAGGGCAAGTTGGGGACATCAGGGGATGGACTTCCTGATGTCCACCAGTGTGTGGGCAGCAGGGGCACTGCCAGGGGCCTGGGGAGGACTGCCTGGCAGCAGGTGTGCTGAGGTGTATGCGTGCCTGTATGTGAGTGTGTGCACGTGTTTGTGCATGCTTGTGCATGAGTGTCTTCCATGCATATACCACCAGGGAGGTGACAGGAGACCAGTTTCAGCCCTGGTCCTTTGGCTGCTGAGGACACAGTCTGGCCCTTGGCAGGGAGGCAGTGCCCAGAGAAGCCTGCCCATATCAGGGAGCCCAAGGCAACCAATGGGCTCAGATCAGCCTGGTGAGTGCCTCTTCTGCCAGGCACCAGCCCCCTTCCAGTCCCAGGGCCCAGGTGTGGGGATCCAGGAGGCTTGCTCTGGGGGTGGTTGAGGTTCTTTAGGCTCGAAGGCCAGAACTCACTGTCATTTTCGTCCTTTCTTCCCAGAAGGGGAGGTACACCTATAGTGTAGCATCAGGTCTGCACAGGGAGCTGACAAAGGGGTTTTCTTTCCAAAATGAAAGGTGGCTGTGAGGTGCCCATGGGCTGGAATCTGTGAGAGTTCCCAGCTCCCTCTGACAAACAGAGATGTGCGTATGCTGGAGGTCGTCAGGCTGTGGGGATGCAGGAGGCAGCCGGTGGGCACTGAGAAGGGAACAAGCTGCTCCCAGTCCTTAGCTGCCAGTGGAAAGGACTAATGGCAGGACATGTAAGGGGCAGGGTGGGTTCTCCTTAGAGCCCACCACCTTGGCAGCCCCAGGGAGGTGGGGCTTTGCAGGCCCCAGCAGAAGGCACCAGCTCTCCCAAGTGTTTGGCAATTTCCACATTTACTGAAGGGGCCACTGGGCAGTGAGCCCGGAGGTGAAAAACAGACCACTAGTCATCTATGGTCATACAGTATAGTGTGAGTAAGAAGGACAACACTACCGCTGACAGTTTGGTGTCTTTCCTTATAAATTTTGTGCTATCCACCAATATAGTAAATATAACATGAATAAATATATATTGGGTTAAAAACCAATTAGACTTTTTCCATTTGAGATCCTATTGCATTTTTGCTCCTTGTTGATGTTACCTCCATGGGCATGGCTGTGCAGTTGCCTGTCCTGACACTGCCTGACCCTGGAGCTGCCTGTTGTCACATTGGCCAGTCCCAGAGCTGCTTTTTGTGACATTGGCCAGCCCCATCTGCCTGTCCCCACATTAGCTGGGCCCTAGCTACCTGCTGAGGTGTTGGCAGGGATGTTGTGATATTAGCAGAGCTGTGGAGACATTTGCAGCCTGTCGCAATATTAGCCACCCTGTCGTGAAATGGCCCAGCCCCTAGCTGCCTGCACCTATCCTTGTGGTCCCCTGGTTGCTTGTGGTGACATTGCCCACCCCATAGTTGCCTTTGTGACATCATCCAGCTCATACATACTTGTCAAAATATTTCTAGGTTTTACCTCTTGATTCATGAATATACAAGACCATGTCTCAATATATTACGTTATGTACAGGTTACAGGAGGAGGGACTATCAGAATTGAATTTCATGCATGGACTGCCAAACATTTTGCTGCTTTATGTTTTGGAACTTGCACACAATTAACGTGCACATGTGCTTGCTTTTGCCAATCAAGACCACACCTCTCGACCACTCACTTTCAACTGAACATGGCCTTCGAGTTACTTTTCTAATAGTGGTTTGAGGTTTACACTGTAATTCCCTCTCATGTAGTTGCCTTTATGACCCAGTTTCCAAAATTTCTGGCTGAAGTTACATTTTGCAGCTGAGAAATGGTTTCTCTAAGTGATAAGCTAAGTGGTTTGGTAATAATAATTATAAGATTTATTGAGCACTCACCATATTAAGCACTGTCTTCATGCTTTATTTCACTGAACTCATTTAATCTTGATAACCCTGTTATGTAGACCCTATTATTAATGTCATTATTATTCACTTCAACATATGGACAGAACTGAGACACAGGGAGGTTGAATAATTCACCCAAGAGCACACGGTAAGTCAAAAGGGCCAGATATAAACTGAGGAAGTCTGATTCTAAGGCCTGTGCTCTTATCCACTGCAGTATCCACTGTGTTGTTTTCTGTATTTTCTATGAGGGAAATCTTTAGCTACTGGTATTTTAAAACAATGAAATAAAAGTTAGCTGTCTAGACAAAAAGAGTAGCTAGACCCAGAAGAAATTAGGGTCTAATGGACAGAATACTTATTTTACAGTCATAAAGATCTGGGATTGTCTCTGTAGTGCTAACATTTGCTGCTCATTGGCTAGTCAAGTGGTTTCCTATGTTTTCAGGCCTGTGGTAATAGTCGAGATCATGTAACTAGATCTGACCATTGGATGTGAGTGGAAATCATGCAGACCACTTCTGGGATGAAAAATTTAATGCTTCAGTCCAGTGTGTGACTCTCCAGGTCTCTGTTTTGAACATCTATCCTGAATATCTGTCCTGGTGAGGGACAAGGCCACTTGTCCAGATGCTGTAGCTATATGATGCTAAAACCTCAGACAGCCTAGGACTATGAGTAATCACATAGAACAAAGACTCCTATATACCCTGCTGGTTGTGAACCATACAAAAGAAATAAACATTGTTGTGTTAAGTCACTAAGAGTTAACAACTATTCTGTTTCTGATATTATCTGGCTAATATAGTCTACAAGCTTTACCAGCTTTTCTGTGTACTCATGAAAAAGGTGTTTGACCTGTCTGAGCCTCATTTTCTTATTTTTAAGATATGAATACCAATGCTTTCTTGGCAGAGTTGACAAGAGGATTGAATGAGAGCTCTTGGTGTGTTTGGCAAATAGGAGATGCTCAATAAATGGTAACTATTGTAATTACTCAGTAGTACATATACTACATAAAAGTAATAGAAAATCTCAAGTATGTAAAGAACATAGAGGACTTTTTCTTTTTTTTTTAAGTGGAGCTTATTATTGGATTCCTATGCATGGCTTATAACTATATAACAGCTAAAAATATTCCTAATACAATGCCTAAACAGGGTTATAATTTGCACTCATTTTATAAATATTTCTTATTTTGGCACCCAGCATCCACACTCCTGTCTTTTGTTAACTGTAACCCAATTTACCGTGGGAATTCTTCTCTTCTTTCTCAGCCAGAGCTCCAGGAATGGGGAGGAACCCCATGCAGATTCATGTGATCTAAATTTTCACCTCATCTACTTAGAATTGAGCACTTTCCTTTTGAGTTACCCAAACCAGACTAAAAATTCATTTTAACTGGGTTAAGATAAAAAAAAATACTTATTAACTCATTAAATTGAAAATCCCAGTATTTGTTTTGGTTTCCAGATTGTGGCTACTGGAAATAATGCTGCTATGAACATAGGAGTGCATATATTCTTTCTGATTGGTGTTTCCCGAACTGGAACAACTTTTCAGGGTCATCTCAGTCTCGAGATTCCCTGTAAGACCAGCTGAGTCCTTTATTATGACTACATCATGAATCATGACTCAATTTCTTCCTGAAAATTCCGTTTCCTGCATTCCTTCCACAGGTGTTAACCTAAGGGTGCTCATTCAAACATTTCCTGTAGAGTCTTCTTCCTGGGTGCCCCAACCTTTGAAAGATCCTCTCCACACACCACTGTCACCTTAAAATTCATTCTTCTAATTGTCTTCCTATTTACTTACATACAAGTTAAATCGTCTGAAATTTCCATTTTTATCATTGCCTCCCCACTGAGTGGAGTCTCGTTTTTTAATCTGCAGCACTGGTCCTACTTTTTCAGAGGGCAGTTAATTCCAATGTTACAGTTCTTGTTTGTAAGTAAACGTAAGAACCTGGTAGGTGTCATTTGCATATTTCAATAATGTCAAGCCTCTTGCACTAGACACATTTGATGGATTCTAAATTGAGAAGCCCTTGGATGGAGAAGCCCTAAGCCATGTAAATTCACTTGTCACTGCTGAAGTATCATCTTCAAAGGTGGAACAAGCAGAGGATGCACAGAGGGCAACTGTCTGAACAAGATGAACATGAGAAGGTGATTCATAAATAAATAAGTCCAAGTCATCCTTTGTAGTAAACTTCAATAAAGGGGGGAAAGGCACACAGAGGAGTCACTCCCAGGATTTTACATGTAAAATCTTGAATATATATATATATATATATATATATATATATATATATTTTAAATAACAATTTTTTCTAGCATAGTCTATCCCTGTCACTCAGGGCAGGCCCACCAGTCATCGTGGCTGACATCTTTTCTCTTACAGTATTAGTGAAATTAAACTGCCAGTCTTCATTTCTCTTGATGGTTTCAATACTAAACCCCTTTCTGACTAAGAGTTTGTGCTTTTTTTTACACATTGATTTTAAGGAGATTGGATTCGAGGCCCTTGTTTTCAGATGGGCATCTTTAGATGAGACCCAGGACACTGGAGACAAAGATATCGGGAAAAATGAAGTTTGGCAGCATATAGGCAGAAGGAAGCATTTTCCCCTTTTACTGATTTGAAGTTCTCTAATTCAGAAACTTGGGCGAGTTCCAGGCCCAGAAATGGTCTCAATGATGCTGAGATGTGGGGTGCAAGACAGGCCTGTGACTGTGCCCCAAGATAATATCAAATAGACCAGAATGGCAGAGGAGCCTGCAAAACAAGATCACTCATGGGGATGACCACCTCTTCACACTGCTTTACAAGGGCACCCTTGGAGGTGACATTGTGTCATTCTTTTTGTTTCAACTGTCTGAGCTACATCACAGAATGTGCTTCATAGATTTAGCACCTGAAACCATCTTTTAATCAGCTGGAGCCTCCAAATATAGCCACGCAGACTAGAAATACTTGAAAATGCCATTGAACTCATTCACCTTCTCACCAAATCTCCCATCCAGCCGGATTTTGATTAAATCGCCCAGTAGGCAAATTTGCTCTTCAGGACCTCTTGATTCCATGCGTTGATCTTCTCTTATCTCTCATTGTCACACAGTCAGGTGCTCCAGCTGCTTTCCATAAGCTCAGCCCTGAGGCATAATCAGTTTTTCCTCTAATATTGTGACGTTTCTTAGCTCAAAACCATAGCCTTTTATTCTCCTAATAGCCAAATTTAGGTTCTCTAAGTATGTTAAGAAAGTGCTATAGCTTATCAATCACACTTCCATTGAAACCAGTTTATTTAGCTAAGGGTTAGAAGAAAGCAAACTAGTGAGAGATTCAGGTGCAGCTGAGAATGAAGTTTTAACATTCATGGAGTACCTACTTTTTAAAGGAGAGCACATTTTGACCAGAACTAGCTCCCCAAATACATATATGTGTCTTATTCATGTTTCCATATTTTTCAGTATTTACCAGAGTGACTTGAATAAATGGGAGTTCAAATAAATGTTGGATTTGGTGTGAGCAAATAAATTTAAAGTCATCAAATGGAACTCTGTGGAATATATTCCATTTGGCTACTCAGCTTTGTAGTTAAAATCATAAGCTTTAGGTCAGAAAGGCTTATACTCTAGGTTTTGGCTATCATGTACTGGAGAAAGTATGTTTTGTGGGCAAGTTATACGGCATTTGTGGAATTTCAATTTTCTCATCTATAAAATGGGCATAACACCACCATCTATTTCATAGGGTCGTTATGGAGATGACACGTTTATAAGGTGTTCTGCATATTGACATTTACATAGGTAATGTGTGTTAGTGATAATAACAGTAATAGTAATTCTAATATAAATAGTTATTTCTTTATGACTATAGACAGGATTAATTTAGTGTACTAACTCTATTTCTTTGATTTATTTGGACTGCAAGAAAAAAAAATATTTCTAATACTTAACTTCCCATTATGATTTTATTTCTGTAAAAAATGTAAGGGAGTGAGATCATTGTGCCTAAAGCTTTTTGGAAGAGAGCAGGAGTGGAAAGGACTAGACAGGAAACATTTTAGGTTTTGCAGACAACATACAGCCTCTGTCATAACTGATTAACTCTTCTGTGAAGCCATAAAAGAATGGGTGTGACTGTGTTTTAATGAAAAGTTATTTACAAAAATAGGCAATGAACTAAAGGAGGTAAAACCCAGAGGAAAACATTGAGTAAGTGAAATTCATCATTGAGTGATGCTTCATGTAAGTGACTTTTAAAGGCTCATCTTCCATCCATGAGACATCACTGTATCCTTATTATAGACTCAACATATGGGTTTAAAAACAATTAGACAAATAACACACACAGGCAAAATAGAAGAAGTGAGGGGCTGGATATGATCTCCAGTCTTACTTTGCAAAAAGGATATAAGGTCGCAATAGAGAAGGTGAGTCAGAGTGAGTTCACTATTATTTTCATCAGGAAGTAACAGGTGAAGCTCTAGAGAAGACCATCCTCTCCCCCTCTCCCCCATACAGAGGCGACCTAGGTGTATCAGGGAATACATGCACAGCACGGAGGCTAATAAGACCTACCTTGCAAGACACTCTAGGACAGGCAGCCAAGGTAAAAGAATCCAATAAATAACTTCAGTAGCTTGTCAGTCTAGTGTTTTCAGGTTGTATTTCTTTATTTTCCCAAAATTAGGAAATCAAATACTGCAACAAACTTCCAATTTTAGTCCAATTTGAGGGAGCAGAAAGGTTTTGCTAGTTTTTCCTACATAGACAAATAGTGAGAGAAAAACCAGTGAGGGAGATGTTAAGTTTTTGTTGGCTGATATGAGTTGTCCTGCAGTTGCAGTGTCCTCTTTCATTGGGTTATTTAAAGAATGTGTCCACAGCAGACTTAACTACAATACCACAGCCATTGGGAGACACCCCATTTACAACGGACAAGAGGGAAACCTGAATGTCAGCCATCAATGGCAATGAGGAGTGACCTGGGAGACCTCCAATCTCAGTTTTAAAATAAGCTTCAAAACATGTCTGGTAGCCCCCACTTCCAGCCAGATTCCATCCCCTCCTCCTTTTAAAAATAGAAAATCAATGGCAGAAACTGTTACCAGGCAAGAATTAAAGTGGCCAGAGCAGCCAGAATGGGACCACCAACACTGGGCAAGATTCTATAACCTCTGACAGTCTCAGAAAAGTAATAAATGGACCAGGTTTTGAGCAAATTGCTTCTCAAAGCAATTTTATACATAAACTTACACTAGCTCAGTCTGATTCTGATGATGATAATAGAAAGAACTTGAATATAAACTACCCAACCTTGATTTTATCCTAGTCCTAGCTTACTTTGTATATGACCAGATGACAAAATGTGGCGTGGGTTTTTCCTTCTTAAAAATTTGAGGATGAGATTGGGAACAGAAATTTCCCAACAAAACTAAATTGCAGATGCCAGTCTATCATAGTTTCCGGAAAATCATAAAGGACATTAAACTTGAATGAACATTAGAAAAGCTGAAACCCAGCTTGAATTGATGCATTTTTATTTCAATAGCATTTGATTATTCTTGTTATATTATTACTATGCTCATAACTGTTGTGATTTGTCAGTACTGAGCAATTACTTCCCAAAAGTAATATGGCATGAAATCAAGAATGCCAATGGGTGGTTTGCTCTGAGCACCCATTTTAGAGGCAATTGGTCAGGCAGTATTTCACTTATGAAGTTGAAAGTAGTGTGTTGGTTAGCATTTGAACACAAAATTGTAGAGGAATGTCCTATAGAAGGAGCACTGATTTTGAACCTAGGCTTTGTCTTTCGACAGATGCATGACCTTGGACTGATGCTGCTAACTGCATAATGCTAACTACATAACTCCTGTTGAAAATGCCTCCCTTCCTATTCTCCAAAATCTTCTTGGTGAATTCTTCCCCTTGCTTCAAGTTTCACCTTCATATACATTCCCTTTGATTCCCTCATTATAAAAATTCCATGAATAACAATAATGTTAATGTAATATATTATTGTCATGCATGTAAAATGATATGGTGTTATTAGAGTCCATGTACTATTTTGCATTTTAATTGTATGTCTATGTTCTGCATAGACTATTCATTTCTTGATGAGGGGTACGTTTTGCTCAATTTTATACTGCAATATTTAGAACAGAGATGACACCAAGTAGACATTTAATAAATATTAATTTAATAAGTTTATAACTCTGTAAAATGGGGATAATGGTACCTGTGCCTTTCATCTTATAGAGCTGTTGCAAGCATCAAATGTGTATGAAAATGTTGTGTCAAGTAAAATGTACTCTACACACATCAGACATTATGATGCTCTCCCAACGAGACAAACATAATCTGTAAGAGGAATCACAAAGATGCTTACCAATACAGCTGTGATCTACATGAAGTAAGAACCTAAGTTCATTCCTTCTACCTTATCCTGTGCTAAAGAGGGGGAAGAAGTGTCCATATGTGGTTTTTATAAGGACAGTGTGGAATGTGGAGACATGCAGATGTGGCAAGATGATGAGGTATTTTGAATTACTATTAAATATTTATCTACATATATTTTTGTTCAACTTACATTTGCTAAACAGGTTTGACACTGAAATACAGTGTCTTTTCCCTCCTCTGAAAGACTCAGTAGGAGAGAGAACAGCCACATGGCACTTGTTCTTCACCATGATGTATGAGAATGTACATCAGCCCAATGTCCACCCACAATAGATGAAAAAGTAAATTTTAATATATAGATGCAATGAAAAGCTATAGAGGAAAAAATGAATAATTATTAACACGATGTGAGTGACTCATATTGGTGTAATATTAAGCAAAGCCAGTGCCTTAAAAGAAAACATATCACATGATTCTACATAAATGAACTTAAAGAATAGGCAAAAGTAATATATGGTGATGGAAGTTAAAATAGTGGCTAAAATAGTGAAAGTTAATAATAGTTTTTGGTGGGAAGGGGAATGAAAGAGGCTTAGAGTCCTATAAATGTCATATATAGATATAAAAGATTATTGAGCTACCCATTCAAGATTTGTGCACCTTACTCCATGTATGTTATTCCTCATTGAAAAGTGTAACAAAACAAAAGGGTGGAATTCTTAAAGGATGAATATGTGAAGTAGGCAGGTTCACTCTACTCTCTTGCTGGATTCAATTAAATGTCCCCAGAGGGCAGAGATGATGGCTGGGTTCCTGAGCTCTGTATCTCCATCAACATGAATATTTTTTTGTTGATAGACATTTTTGGGTACTTTCAACTTGTACTATAAACATTATTTATATGTCTTTTATGTGGTCATAGGTACTAACTGTCCTTGGATATATACTTAAGAGAGGGATGGAATGTAACACATAATAATTTGTGATAACTATTTGTTAAGTAAAAATAAATGAATATTTTAAGACCAATCCATACAGCCCTGGCTGGATGGCTCAGGGGTTTGGAGCATCGTCTCATGCACCAAAAGGTTGGGGGTTCAATTTCCTATCAGGGCACATGCCTAGGTTGTGGGTTTGATCCACAGTTGGGGCACATAAGGGAGACAACTAATCAATGTTTCTCTCTCACATCAATGTTTCCCTCCTTCCCTTGCTCTCTCTCTCTAAAATCAATAAACATATTCTCAAAAAAAACCCCTAAAATTAACAACAATAACAACAAATCCATGCAGAGAGAAGGGAGCCTGGCTCTGTATTAGAGGGAGAGTGTTGCAGGAGGGTGGAAACAAGAGATGGGAGGGATGAGACATCTCTCTGACAGAGACACAGGCACCGATAGCCCACGGACTGATTTCTCCACTGAAAGAACGTCCAATAAATCTGTCTTTATGCAGAGATCCAGGCCAGAGCAAGTGAGATCAGAAGGAATCAGCGGGCCTAGATCTTCCCAGCACCCTTGGGTGCTGCCTCTCCAACTCGGTGTGTATCAGTGGAAGGGTCCTGCAGGAGGAGAAAGGGGGCCCCAGCTTCAGCTCTGCTGCGTGGTCTGGATAACTCACTTTAGTTTTCTGAGACCTACCTTGCGCCCACTCATAAATGGTGAAAAGAAAGTTTAATTCTGCCTCTCTGACATTTCCTGATGGCAGAGGGAGGTGAAGGCAAATGCTTGTGTGGTGGGACACATCTAAGCAACTTATGACAGTCAGTAAAAGTCCTTGCAATATTAGCTTATATTTCTCAAATTCATGCAAATTTCTCATCTGAATGTACATAGCATCTGTGTGTTTTAATATAAAATATGTTTATTTACAAAGTCTTCTAAGGGCACAGAATGTCATGATCCTGGACTCTAAGCTATGTTTACTCTTGTCATGCCCCTTGCATAATAGTCACATGACCTGAATGTGGTAATTAGAGCAAGATTATCTCCAAGGCCTCAAGTTGGAGCAGACAGCTCTTCCCAGCACAGCTTTCCCCACCCCAGAAACAGACCAGCTATTAGTTCTCTTCTATCCCAGAATATTTTAGTCTGGGAATTGTTCTTTTGTTTGTTTTTTTAATGAGTAACTTATTGCCAGAAACTAATGTATGTTTCTTCAATATATTTTTGGTTCAAATTTATGCCTTTCTGATCATCCTGCATCTCAAAATCTGTGATCAAGTTAGGTAAACATCATTCAGAGAAGAGTTTCTCCAGTTTCTAAAAACTCGTGCCATGATCGCTCCTCAGCGTTTATGACAGGCCACTTGCATGTTGACAATAAGCTATTGAAAAACCTCATTTAGAATTTTTATTCACTATTTTCATGTTATTTTTTTCTCTTAGTAAGTAGATTTATAATTGCAAGCCTGGCTCCAGCTGTGGTAAACATGTGTTTTCCATTTAAGGAAAGTGTCTGAGAGTCGGAGGATTAATAAATGATACCCAGTGTCAGGATTGTGTAGCAAAACAATACCTTCTATTTCTAAAGTTACTGGAAATGCTTGGCCAATTTTCCTCCTTGTTTCTGCTCACACTCAGCAAAAGCCTACTAGGGGCAAAAATAAATGCCCCCTAGACTACGGCCCTTGGAAGAACACTTCCAAAATGAGAATAATGATTGTAGGGGGTCTTACATCAGGATACTGTCTTAAATCAGAGTGCTCTTTCTATACTATGGGATAGGAAAGAAGGAGCCCCGCTTCCCCGTTGGTGAATTTGCTTAAGAATTATTAAAAGCAAGAATACGATCCCCACTTTGAAGGACCATCTCAAGGACACATCTCTTAGTCATCAAAGGGGACAACTGCGTGCCATAGAAAATAACTCCTCAGCCCCAGAACACCCAATCAGCAGTGTGTTGTCTTTTGAGAGAAACAATTCCATGTGAGAAATTGGAATTAATCTCAAGGGGAAAATATATTGCTATCCTTTCATTTACATTTATATATACCCATTATTGAAACAAATCCCCAAAGCCAACTTATCTTAGTCTGTTCAGGTTGCTATAACAAAATACTATAAATTGGGTGACTGATAAACAACAGGATTTCATTGCTTACTGTTCAGACGTTGGGAAATCCAAGGTCAAAGTGCCTGCAGATTCAGTGTCTGGTGAGAACCTGTTTCCTTGTTCACAGCTCTCTTGCTCTGTCTTCACAAGGTAAAGGGGGTTAGGGTAGTCTCTGTGACCTCTTTTGTAAGTCATGACCTCGTGATGCAATTGCCTCCCAAGGCCCCATCTCTAAATACCATCACATTGTGGGGTAGCTTTCAACATATGTATTTTGCGGGGACACAACCATTTAGTCAGTAAGAGTAATCACATTTATGCATCATTTTTTACCTAGAATAGGTTTGAACTGCACAGGTCCATTAGGGGCAGATTTTTTTTTCCCTTTCAGAAAGTACAGCTGGCCCTTCCTCTTCGTGGATCTGGCATCTGGGAATCCAATTAACAGGAATGGAAGCTATTTTTGCATCCCCAACCGCAGATTGTCCACCGTGGATTGCAGCAGGGGCGGCAGAGAGGGTTGTGGGGGACGTATGGTTGAAAATACTACTTTCCATCTGCCCTTGGTTGAATCTCCGGATGCGAAAATCCGCCTACAGTTAACTTTTTCAGGAATCAAAATTACCTGCGGATTTTCGGGTTTTCACCTGTGCGAAGTTCAAGCATCAGCTAAGCATCGGCGGTAGTACTTCCAACTGCATAGACGGGAGACTTCTTGGAATTGACATGATTATGTTTTTTGCCTGAGCTGACTGAAAGTAAGTAAAAACCAAATGGGCACCAATTACCTCCATCCTTTTATAAATCTAGGACACTGTGTCTAAACCTGAATTTAGGCCTTGGCGGGTGTGGCTCAGTTTGTTGGAACAACGGCATTACATCAACAGGTCCCAGGTTTGATTCCCAGTCAGAGCACACACCTAGCTTGTAGGTTTGACCCCTGGTCAGGCGCATAGGGTGGGCAACCAATCGATGTTTGTCTCTCACATCAATGTTTCTTTCTCTCTGTCTCTGTCTCAAATCAATAAACATACTTAAAAATTGTTTTAAACCCAACTTAGGAGGGTAATGACAACTTCTCAGTTATATTTCAAAATAGAAATTTTAATTTATTTACAGATGTGAATCAGAAATTAATTGTTTTATGGTAAAGACTGTGAAGGTTATCATCAAGATGGGAGTTATTTGCTTCCAATTGCAGTATTGTGATTACCAGAAGGAAAGGGGGGTGGGGAAGATAGAAGGGGATAAAGGGGGGTTAAATGGTGACTCGACTTTAGGTGGTGAACACACAATGCCATATACAAATGAAGTATTATAGAACTGTACACTCGAAACCTATATAATGTTATTGATGAATGTCACCCCCATACATTCAATAAAAATTTCTAAAAATAAAAATAAAACAAAGGAAAAAAGGACAGCAGTCCTATAAGATTAGGTCTCAACAATTATAAATTCATCTAATTTTAATTACTTAATTAAATCATACTCTACTTGGGAACATAAAGCAAATAAAATGAGCTTACAAATAGTTTCATATAAGAACATACTTATTGTTATAAGTGATAATTATAAAAAACAGGATGAAAATTATATATACAGCCTGATCCCAACTGTATATATCTGACTCTAAAAAATAATTCTGAAAGATAATGCAAGTGAATAATAACAGTGGTTATCTCCTGGTTATGAGAAAGACTTTCTCTTTTTTGCTAATTTCTTATTTTTTTCCTAAAAATTCTATGATGAATATGAATTGCTTTTATGATAGAAAATTCACAGTATACTTTATATATACAACAAACAAACAAACAAAGCTATGGACTTTTGAAAAGTCACATTTTCTGAAAATAATCCCATTCTGGTTAGGGCTTCAACATATGACTCTTGAGGAGTAACACAATTCATTACATAACATCTATAAATTTTAAGAGGGTGTTCTAAAGCTAATTATTCTTGTTGATAAACTCTG
This sequence comes from Pteronotus mesoamericanus, assembly GCF_021234165.1. Taxonomy (NCBI): domain Eukaryota; kingdom Metazoa; phylum Chordata; class Mammalia; order Chiroptera; family Mormoopidae; genus Pteronotus; species Pteronotus mesoamericanus. The sequence goes on from NW_026555229.1 coordinate 9,784,561, forward strand.
AGAATGCAGTGAAAAAGAAACCCAACAAAAACCAATATTGAATTGTGTGTTAAATAGCAATGAATTGTATGGTGTGTGAAATATATCTCCTTAAATCTGCTATTTAAATGAGAGTATAAATGAATATTATGAAGAAAGCTATGCGAATAAATTTAACAACAGTGTCAATAAAAATATTTCATAAAGGACAGAAAAATAACCAAAACTAGGACAAGAAGACAGAATTCAAATAGCCCAATATATAGTAAATTTATTGAATTAAAATATATTAACTTTCAAGAAAACTTTAAGTGAAGATGGCTACACAGGTGGATTCTATCAAATGTATAAAGAAAGGTAATATGAATTTTACACTAACTCTTTCAGAACATGGATTTCACAACACATATGACACCAAACTTATCATGATATCAAAACCAGATAAAACATTATAAGGAGTAAAAATTACCAACTTTCCTCATGAAGTTTGACAAAAATTTTTGGTAGTATTAGAAAACCTAATTCAATGTGTGAAACTGATAATATAAAATGATTGCATAGGGTTTATACCAACAAACCAGTTTGTTTGAACATTGAAACAACAGTGAATTCCATTTAACATATTAACAAAATAAAATGTGTGATTATATGCTGAAATAGTATTTCACCATAGTCAACACAAATTCATTAAATAAACTAAACAAATCAAAGAACAGAAAAGAAGTCCTAAAATTGCTAACAGGGCGTTTATGAAAAACCCACAGCTAAAATCATATTTAATGATGAAAGAATAAATACCATGTGCTTACAATTTGGGTATAATACAAGGTTATGTTCTCTCACTACTTCTATTCAGTATTATACTGGAGGTCCTGGTCACTAATGATATAAGAAGAATAAATTAAAGGCATACAGATTAGAAAGGGAGGTTTAATCTGCTTAAATTCACAGATGCTTTGCCAAGAAATTTACCAAAAAAAATATACTAGACTAAGGTGTGATTGTAACAGTTGCCTGATACAAGTTTTATAATCACATATTATATATGTAAGTAATAAAATCTTGAAAATAGAAATTTAAAACAATAGCATTTATAACATTAAAACATGAAATATGTAGATATAAGTGGAGCAAAATCTGTGCTTGATTTGTATAATAGTTTCAAACTATAAAATGTTGTTCTGGTAAAATTAAAAGGACCTATATGTGTCATAGGATTGGAAGATTTAGTATTGTTAAAATGTCAGTTCTGTCAAATTTATCTGTAGAGTCAATGCAAGCCCTGTCAAAATCTGAGAAGCATTTAAAAAAAAGATACAATCTGTTATTAATATTTTATGAAACTGCAAAAGATTTAAAATATACAAAATAATCTTGAAAGGAAAACATTGGAGGAACCACAGTACCTGACTTCCATAGTTAAGACAATGCCATATCTGCATTAAAAATAGATGGATAGATCAATTGAATAGAACAGTTTGATGGATACACACACGTGCACACACACAAAGTACATTCAATTGATTTTCAGTATAAATATCAGATGTCAAGATAATTCATTGTGTGAAGTAATAGACTTTTCATGAAATAAAGAAATCAGAGACAACTAGAAATCTACTTGGAAAAAAACCACATTTTCATTCTTGCCTCATTCTATATGCAAAAATTTGCTCAAAATGGATCACATACTTCGACTAAAACCATATACCTTACAACATGAAATAATTACAGGGGAAAAATATTCATGGCTGTGGGGAAATCAGAGTTTTCTGATAGGACCTAATAAAGAAGAACTATAAAAGAAAACATTGGTTAACTGGACTTTATGAAACGTAAGTACTTTTATAGTATACAAAAAGTGTAGAAATTAGCATAATCTATTCACTTAGAAGTGAGGCTAGCAGCTACCCAAAGGTAGCTGATGGACTGCAAAGGGCACAAGGCAGGGCCGTCTGCAGTGCTGTGGATGTGCCCTGTGGCTGTAGAATATATTTCAATGGAGACAATCAGATTTTGGCTTTCATTTTCCCATCCCTCACTTTGCTTGTATGGCATTGATGAATTTAAACTTTACTGTGCATTTATTTTACTGTATGTGTAGGAGCTGGGGGCTTTTCATGGTCCCATATAGGAGGCTTGGTAGTCAAAGGGGGAGGGGGAACATTTTTCCAAATCTTCGTCAACATGGATGTTATTTACGTTAACTACTGACCTTGTGAATATGGTAACATTCAAACCCTGAGGAAAGTGGCAAAGTGTGTTAACAGTTATTATGTTTAGGCATTGTGCTATGTGATTTATAAGTCTTAAATAATGTACTCTTATAGAAACTTTGCAAGGTAGGTTATGTTCCTAATTTATAGAAAGGAAGCAGAGATTTAATTAAGGCCACTCAGATATTTACATGACTACCCTGGTATTCAGTCCCATGTCACACTCTTTTAATGCTTCTTTATTATACCACACTCATGAAATTAGCTGGCTAAATAAACTCACCTCTATCCATGAATCATTAACCAGATCTAATCAAAGACATGCTATGTGGCATAAATAGTAGCAATGAATATGGCCTATCTCATCCTTAGAAAGTTTTAGGATTATGCAAGATATGTATTTCTCTTTGGCGCAAATCTTTGACAACTTAAAATCTCTGCACTATCTTTGCATATAGAATCACCCACTTAATTAGCTGAAAGAAAAATTGGTACTATTTCAATCCACTTTTCTTTTTTTGGAAATGAGGGCTTGAGGTCCCAAGGTGTTAAATGCCTTGCCCAAAGTGATGTTGAAAGAGGAGAGCCTTAGATTAGCAAATTCCAAATTCTGCCCTCTTGCTGTGATCCCAACTGTTTCCAGTCATATGGTAGATACAAACCTAGGGAGGATGAGAATGCACAGGGAAGCAGAGGAAAACAAGCCATCCTGGTGGCAGGCCTGCCTTGCCTCACCACACACCAAGAAGAACAGCAAGGATGTGATAGAAGTTGGCAGCAAGGCAGCAGGAGCCTGAAGTGTGCAGGAGGTGGGTGAACCAGAAGGCAAATAGCATTAGCATCAGATACTGGGCGGACAGCTTATTGATTTTCTTTTCCCTTTAGTCACGATGTACATCAGTAAATAGCAGACCATGTCAAGAGAGCCATGGTGGAACCTGGCAACACTGGGGGGAAAATGAAACCTTGAAGGGGAGGCTGACTGTTGTGGCAAACATCTCACGTCCATAGGTCCCTCACATTCAGCTCTTTAGCTCGGAGAGGATCACTTATCCTGGCATTCTTCCAAGCATCGCCAAGTCCCACAGCTCCCTGCCTGTGTGCAGTCCTATAGTCCTTTCTAATTTTCATAGATGAGAGGAAGCAGAGGACATGGTGATTTCCTTTCCAGAAGGTGGGGAGGAGCCGGTGGCAAATGGAGGATGATTCTGATGAGTCTGAGTCCTCAGGTCCCTGCTTCAATCTCAGCCCTTCAAGGCCCAGTGCCTGCCAAGAAAATCCAGTCCTGGGCTCTGTAAGTTCAGAGGTCTTGACTTTCAGACAACAATAGTGCTACTAAATTGCACGTGACAACTGCCACCCAAACTTTTTGAGCTCCTAAAGTCATGATGGTTAAAGGAGTCACCATCGTGACACGTGTCACAGGCTCTGACCATTATCAAAGTAGTCTTAGAAAGAGCTAAGACTACTGTTATACTTTGATGGCAAAGGAACAAACATAGCAACCTGATCCAGAATAAGCCCTGCAAACTCAACCAGGAATGAGGGCCTGTCATCCGCCAGGTAATTCACCTACAGCAGCGGAGGCATTAGGAAGAAAGGGGTCTGAAATTAATAGTAGATGAAGAAGTTGATGAGTATCAGTTTTGGTGTAGAAACTGGGTGAGGGAGTTAGGGCTATAATTTATTACCATAAATATTCTCATATGATTCATTCAGGAAAGTAGAAAGCCTACCAGAATTTTGAAGAAGCTGCTTCTAGAACTTAGAAGATACAAGTAGATCCAAGTGCCTAAGCGGTGGACTGTAATAGATGTGGTGCTCCATGGCCCAGATCTAACTTCTGTAGATTAGAAGCAGTCATTCAATTGGTAGTGTTAATAACCAACAGCATAAAACTTGGTTTCCTTTCATAGCACTGGCACGTGGTTGAAGAGAGCCATCTTGTTCATGATAACATCCACTTCCTAGGGCCGACAGACCTCCCCTCAGTGAATGGAAGATAAAACAGTAGAAGGGCCTGGAGGATCAGCTGAAGCCTTTGTTATTACGGTGTTGCAGCCAAATTCCTCTGTCCAATCGTGCTTCTGGGAACGCTCCCCAGTGTACTTCCTGTATACTTTCTATAAAAGCTAATCTGTGATAACTTCATCTTTCCTTTTCCTATGTTCTTCATTTTTTTGGTCTGTAGTTCCATATTTATATCTGGGATAAATATTCTTCAGCTTTTAGTATATTTTATAGGACATAAATGGACAAGAAATTTTTCCAGATTCATTAATTTGAAAATTCTAACAATTTATAAATTGCTATCAATTGTGGGACATATTATCTCTGACATAGAATTCTAGGATGTACATTTCTCTTTTTTTTAGTACTTTAAATATATCTTTTAATTGGCTTCTGTTTTTACTCATTCACATGAATATAATAGCCCTCAGTTTATTATTATTATTTATTATTTTCTTGAAGGGGAGCCATCTTTTTCCTTCCCTCTGAATACACTTAATTTATTATCATTACCTTTGTTTTTTAATTATTTGTATATTATTTGTTTAGATGGACCTTTTCTGTATTTTCCTATCTCAGGATTCTTGAAGTTTCTTGAACTTTTCAGTTAAAAAATGGTTAGTATTTTTCTACATTTTTCTTCACTTGAGATACCAATTTCATGTTTTGTATATCTTTTAATGTCTATCATGTGTTTTTTATAGTCTTTTTCTCATTTTCTATCATTTTTTGATCTCTGCCTTCAATTTGCATATATTATATAGACCTATTTCTAATCTGCTATAATACCCAATAGTTACTTTTAGTGATTTAATTTTTCATTTTTAAAATTTTTGGTTTGACACATTTTTATCTTTTAAGTCTTCACTCAAAAACTTTCTCCTTTTTTGGACTGTATTAATTACAATTCTTTTAAAGTTCTTTTCTGAAAATCCAATTCCATTTTGTCTTTTTCTCTTTCTTTTGTGCTATTGATTTGATGTCACTTAGTCTTTTTTTTTTTTTGTCATGTATCGTAATTTATTGATTGGATGCTGAACTCAGGAATTTAAAAAAAGGGGGGAACCTTGATGTTTTCTTTTTGGAAGGGCACATTTTCTTGCCATGCAGGCAGGTAGTGTTGCAGAATATAAGTTTTATCCTTTCCAGAATGATTTTAAGTTTTATTGGTCTACTTTAGTTTTGTGTTTAATCCTAGGAAATGGTACCTGTTGTTAAGGCCATATCTTTCAGAGGTCCAATCAGAGATGTGCAGGTGCTTACCACGGCTCCTCTTGGTAGTACTTGAACTCTAACTTCAACCTCTCCAACTCGGAGTCTCAGTGGAAATCTCTGCACTGGCCCTTCACTTACTACCTAATGTTTTGTACACAGTTCCATGGACTTCTCATGGTGCACAAAAAATTAGGGAATTATTCAGGACTTTTTAGATTTCTGTTTGCAGATTTTAATTGAGACATGTTTCTCAGTGATTCCACTGCTCCAGAACTTTATCCCTCCTGTTTATGCTATTTGATGGCCTGGAATTTGGTCTCCGACTTCTGAGACCCTGAGACCCTTAGTGGTCAGGGCTCTATTCCCAGCACTGCCACCCAGGTAAAGTCCTCAGAAAAAAACTCAACAATAATGTGACCTTCACTTTGAGTGTTTTCCTTATATCAAGTATGGGGGCCGTCAGGTCTGGCTTTTGAAGCCTTAGACAGATGTTTTCACTATACTCAGATACTGTCCTGGTGCCAGACAGTATGGGAGATACTCCAGGCTCTGCCACTTCCCTTCTGCACCAACCTTGGCTCTTACCTCTTTGGGATATTTTCTATACCATTAGCTCGGATCCACATTCTTTCTCTCTGCCTAACTCACTCAGACTGATAACTCAGATTAGCACCAGCCTGGCCTTTTCATTGCGTTCCTCACCGTTTTGACCGTAGGTCTTCGTCCTCTTTCCCTGAGCGCTGCCATGGCTCCGCGCAGCAGTGGCTATGAGATGGGAGTGGATCAGACAGCAGGGCCCAGAGAAGTCACCGACAATGAAAGCCTGTCACAGCTACTTAACCTGTCCAGCAGCAGTGGGAAGAGTATTTGTATGAATCAAACACACATATCTCTGTGTATCATCTTCAGGAATATACCTAACTTATTCAAGCTCAGTCTTCTCCCCTAGAAAGAGTGAATATTAACATACACCCGCTGGGGTGTGTTGATGATTGAAACTATGAATTAATGTTCTTATTCTTCCTAGCATAGGAAAACCCAATAATAGATCCGTCATGATGATAATTATTTTAATGTCATTATAATACTCATCACTATACCACTGTCAATATTTACATTGGACCTGAGTACCCAGACCCATTCCAACTCCTCCATCTCTCGGCAGCCTGTGGAGAACCAGCAGTGTCGCCCGCTGACTCGCCGGCCCTGGCATCGGGGCCTCGGCTCTGCGGGCTGTCTGTGCAGACAGCTGTTTCCCACACAGGCAAGCCTGTTCTCGGGAGCAGTGACACCAGAGAAGCAAAGTCAAAAACTGGAAGTTGTCTTTTTTGTTTTCTTTTTTTCTGACATGAACCTTCATTAAAAATCAGAAGGCGGTGTCCATTAGTACAGAACTTATCACATGGAAAAAAGAGAGAAACAGTAAATTAGAGACACAAAGCTATGTGGGCAGGTGGCCACGACAGAACGCTTTCTGGGGGGATCCGTGGAGAGAGAATGGAGGGCAGTTCAGCCTGGAAGGACAAGGGCGTGGTGGTCGGATCACTTCCTTATCGAGGCCCATTGTCCCCCTGAGCAGTATCACGATATTCTGAGTTTTTCTTCCATGCCCAGCAATTTGCTGCTTTACCCTTGTCACCACCCGTCAGGCCAGAGTGTGAGGTCTTCGATGGGGGTCTGTGCACGGCAAAAGGAGCCAGTCAGCTACAGGACACAGCACACGCTTGTGAACGACAGTCACCACTCGGGGGTGAAGGTTGCTTGGCTGCTCAGGTAGCTGTAATCACCAGTACGTTGTTGCTGCCCACACGAGCTGCCCTCAGGGCACGTGGAGAAGCCTGTGACGCTGGGGCGGGTGCGAGTGGAGGAGGAGTTGGTATGGGAACCACAGAACGGAGTGTCCTGCAAAGTGACCGTGATGGTGATCGGGGCAGGGTTAATTTCTCCACCCTAGAGGCAAAAAATCCAGGAGAGTTTGCGTGAGACTTCCCTGTGCATTAGAATTGATTGCAAGTAGACAAGCAGTAATTGCTTCTGGGGAGATGATTAAAACATAGTATTTACATGCGTGGCTTTTTGGCCAGGCATGTAGAGAGGACTGGGGCAAGAGGCAGCCAGTGGGTGTGTAGGGATAAAACACACCCGAATTCTACTGCAGGCTGTGGTCCCAAAACACTCAAGAAGGGCAGGGGATTTAATAGAAAAGGGACATGGCTTTGAATCCTATATATGTTTGTGTTCCAGCTTTGCCTCTTAACTAGCTGTTTAACATTGAGCAAAGTATTCCCCCCACCCCAGCACCTACCCTTCAGGTAAAGTGAACAATTCAAAGCTTAGGAGTAGAAAACAACGTTTGCAATAGAGATAATAATAATATCTACTTCATGGGTTGTTTTCTGGATCAAGTGAAAGGCTCTCGTGAAAGAGCATTATTAGTTGACTCTTGCTTCTGCACATAGTTACTCTGCGCTGAGTGGCTTAAAACAACACACATTTATTATCTGACAATTCTGTAGGACAGAAAGCCAAACACATGTCTCAGTGGGCTACGAGGAAGGTGTCAGCCAAGCTCTCTGAAGGGCCTGGGAAAGAATTCGTCTCCTTGCCCTTACTAGCTCCTAGGTGCCCTCTGCGTTGCTGGGTCCACGGCCCCTTCTTCCACCTTCAAATTCAGAAGTTGTGGGCGTCAAGTCCTTCTCCGTTGCATCATTTTAACTCCCTCCTCTACCTCCCTCTTCCACTTTTAAGAGCTCTCATGATTACCCTGGGCCTCCCGGATAATCCTGGATAAGCCCCCCGTCTCAAGGCCCTAATGTAATCTCATCCACAGAGCCCTTTTGGCCACGTAGTGTATCATATCCACAGGGTGCAGAGATTAGGGGGTGGACATCTCAGTGGCAGAGGATATTATTCTGTGCCACGGAGCCCCATAAACCGTGAAAGCTCTGCCTACGGCACCATTAGTCCATCAGGTTGTAGTGAAATTTTGGGAGGCATGAAGATTATGTTTGTGCCACTTGCTCCATTCTCATAGAAAGCTCCTCATGCTTCCTTGCACCCAGAGTGCTTGGGGAGAGGGACATGGGTTCACCTCCATGTGTTGATGCGTGTGCTTCACATCTTCGGGGCCAGACGAGTTCTCTGTACACTGCAGAGCACAGGCGTCCAGCCTGGTGGGGACACAAAGAGCCAAACTGAAAGTTCGCAATCGAGCCTCTATTCCCTCCCTGAGCCATTTGAGGCAAGAAGCCCAACAGAAGGTGCAAGCTCTGCAGGGTCCCATTTTGCCCCACAGGACAGCCCCTGGCTCAGGTCAGATGACAGGTGGCACAGGTGAGGGAACCATCTTTCTGATGCGGAGCCTGCAGAAAAGGGCTCCAACATTTCATGGTCCCAGGCCCAGAGGGAGAGGCAGGGGGAGAGCTGGGAGTGGAACAAAACTGAGTCAGAGAGCAAACATGCGTCAGCCCAGGGTCCTGGGAGGCGGTGGTGGCAGAGGATCCTGGGAAGTACCTGTGCTGAGGTTTCCACCAGGATCCTATGAATGAGGAGCCGGCCTGAGTCCTTGACTCCAGCTTCCTCCAGTAACTGCATGGCCGACGGTGCACCTCGTCTGGTGTGGGACCAGATCTTGCCACAGGGCCTGCCCAGTAACGTCTTGTCTACCTGTGATCGCCTGAAAGTTCAGCTAGGATTCGGGTGTGGAGCCACGCTCCTCAGCTGACATATATCAAAAAAACAAAATCTTAGTAATCTATAAATGACCTCAGTGTGATTGCTCTAATACCTGTCCAGCAGAAAATAGGTGCTTTAAGGTGTCATGAAAGCACTACTCATGTACTGATAAAAATGACATTTAGAAATTGCAGAAAGTGATGTACATCTACGCATATTTGTTGGAATGTTACGTTCCAACCTTTCCCCATGCAATTTCCATAGAATTGTTATAATATTGAGAACAGGTCTCGAATTAGAATCTGGGTCCTGAAATTTTTACCTGTGAGTCTATGCTGCCTCTTGATAATTGAAGGAGGGATTTTTCCACCTAGTTTAAGGAATGTGGTAGCAGAGAAACAAGGAATGTTTTTGTCTGAGGGCGTGATCAGGAGCTACAGGTTTCTGTCTAGTGAAAACTAGAACTGATGGGAAATAAATCTTTTATATTCACTTTCTTCATTCCCTTCTGGCCAAACCTGGTAGCACACATACCATGACTTGCCCAGTTGAGTTTTAAATAACTCAGATGATTGCCCTTTTTCTATTTTGGGGGGATCTGCTTCCATCATATAGTGGAGTTAACTGTTAGAGTTGAGTGTTCATTCATATGATATTTTCATGTTGAATTCTGGATAAAAAAAAATTTTTACACAATTTTACCCCCATAAATAAATCAATAAGAATAAAAATTAGAAAACAAGAAAGTGTTATGAGATTAATTGAGGCAAGGGAGTGTTTTTTGTTTGCTTGTCTTTTTTGCTTTTGCTAAAGGGGTACTATAGTACCACGGCACAGTAGAAGAAAGGATGAGTGGAGGAGAGACAGAAAAATGAAATGTGTCCCTAGAACGGATGTGAGGAGGCAGCACCAGCCAAAATCAATAGCAAATACCTCATCCAATTTCTCTCACTCCCTGTGGGAAATGAACCTCAAGGTGCTGATTTTGGTCATTTTTATGGATTTGGTAAAGTCTCAGGTTGTTAACTTCGAACTGATATTTAACCACTTAAAAATCCATTTCTGTTCAATGCTAACTGCACAACAAAGTGTGAACATTTGTGCTGGAGGGGAATCCATGGAGGAACTAGCTCAACTGCCCTCCAAATTCTAACACTGTGACATCTCGGCCTCTTGCCCCACAGACTCCCACTGCACTCCCCTCCCCAGCCCACCCCCAGAACACATCTTCATGTCCACAAGTTTTGAAATGATCTGTTTTCAAAGCATTGAACTTCAGCAACTAACCACAGGGGCTGGTAGGTAGCCTGGAAGAAGTCTCCATTGTCTCTGGAGGCCAAGACACCAGGTTTTCCCCACCCACCTGCCAGGGTGACCTAGAGCATCGTTTTCAGGTGGGCGCCACAAAGATAAAAGCCTCTGAGGACAGTCTTAGGGTTTCTTGGTAAAAAAGGTACTCAGACACTGGGGTGATGTTCAAAGAAGGATCTCTTTGTATCGCCCCGGAATAGAAATGCTGTAAATTCAATCAAGACCCGCTCCCTGTTACATACACCTAATGCCACAGTTCTGAGGTCCTCAGGGCACCTCTAGTTTGATCCCTCTTCTATTAAGTTCGCTCTAAGCTGCAGCCCAATGACATGGAATAAAATTCATGATCATAATCACCATTACGTCGAGACCCTGCCTGCCGTGGCCTTTCTTTGTCCAGCTCCGTCTCTGGCCGTCTTCCTGCATCCTGTGCACGCTGATCGGCTCTCTAGAGTGAGTCACACCCCTCCATGCCTTAGAGGTCTCAACATGCTGCAGTTCCCTTGGCTTTTTCTGTACCTTCCAGTACATTCCTCTTTCCCTAACCTTGAATGACTTTTCATGTTATTGTTTAATATTCACGACCTCCAAGAAAAGTTTCAGACCATCCCTATTCCCATACTAGATCAATTTCCCTGTCATGAGCTCCCATACTACCATGCACATCCCCCTCATAGCAGGTGTAAATAATCAGAAAGCTGCACAGGTAAATATGCTGATGTACATATATTTTTCCACTGGATGGCAAACTCTGTGAGGACAGGGACTTTGTCTATTTCACTCTCTATTGCACCATGCCCTAGAGTAGTTCCTGACACAGAGTGCATAGCATACACCTTTTTGTGGGGTAAATAACTTTGCACATTCCAACTCTGATTATGAACTGAATGTGGCCCTCTAAGTTCATAGACTTAAGGGTGGCTGTTCAAAATACAGATGCTCCTCAAGTTATGATGGGGTTATGTCCCAATAGACCCATCTTAAGTTGAAATTACCATACGTTAAAAACGCATTTAGTACACCTTACCTACTCTAAGCAGCATAGCTGAGCTCTGCCCAACTTAAATGTGCTCAGAACACTTATATTAGCCTACAGATGGGCAAAGTCATCTCACGGCCACTGCCCAGCATCATGAGAGGGACTGCAGCACATATGCATATAGCTCTCCTGGGGATAGATCAAAATTTAATGTGCAGTTTCTGATGAATGCATAAATGTTTTGCACCATAAATTTGAAAAATCATAAGTCAAACGTTTGTGAGGAATTGCCTATATTTGAACTTAGTTAAAAAAGAAAAGGATCCCCCATGTGGAAACTTTTTTGCTGCCCTTTTAAACCATCAAAGACCAATGTTCTAGGCATGGGCAAGTGTCATGTAACAGATTCTTATTCTTTCTTATACAACATGATAACACATCCAGCTCTGGATACACTTAAAATATCTGTACTACTAGTTACCTTTCCACTGTGGATTCTGAAAATATTCCCCTTATGCTTTGCACCTTATTAGAGTATACGTATACATGCATGCTAGTGAGAGAGTGCGTATTTTTTCTTATCCAGACAGTAGGCCCAGTGAAAAATGGTGATAGCTGTATGTTACAGCAGAAAGTGCATTGTTAAATAACATTTATTCAGTGGTGTGCCAGGGCCAGCTCATTGACTTGCAAGAGCTGATCTTGAGTTTCTTTTTCCCATTTTGTTTTCAGTCATGTCAGATAGGTAGCTTGAAATCAAACATGGTGGGAGTATCAACACCATGGAAAGTAACAAAAATGAGAAATCAGAGCTGTTTTCCCTGGAGAGCCAGTTGCTAAATATTTACCAGCAAAAAAAGCTGATTTTAATACCAGTTAAGGATAAATACATCTTTTCTTCTGTATCTTGAGAAAATTAAGAGGCTCTCTGAGTCTGTAGTTATTGGAGCACTAACCGTAATGTAGTGAACAGTGATATTCAAATCCACATGATGTGGAGACTGGGTTAGAGGAGTGAAGAGATTCTCTAGTACAGGTAGGCAAAACTCCTCACTCCTTTAGAGGCTGAATCGTTCAAAGTTATGAACAAAGTAAACTAGTAAATGTAACATCCAGCCTGTGCAGGTGTCAACGTGAAAAAAAAAAAAAACTGAAAACAACCCTCAAATGTTAGTAATTTTGGGAGAAGAAATCTTTTCCAGAGTTATTGCTGGGGAAAAAGGACATGGATGCGCATAACCATAGGAGTGAATAAACAGTTTTTGATGGCCTTTGTTAGGAAGACACAGGAGCTTGGAAGTCATGTAAGCAGAAGCATAAAAATAATCAGAACACTCTCTCTATTGGTGAGATGCATTTCACATAAACCAGATACTTACAATTGAAAACATAGTGAAGCAACTTCAGAAATAGGATCTATTGTGACACTTTTTATAAAGTTTCTGAATTGGAATTGAGATTTTAGCAAAGGATAATATTACAGTAACCTAGACTGAAATGCCATGGTAAGGACCAAAGACCCGATAAATATGACTGGAAAGGGACTATACAGCTAAGCGTGGACCTGGGGGCTAGGTGAGCTGAGCCCCATTTCCCTTCAACGTGAAGTCTTCCTTCACCCCTCCACCCCAATGGTCTCTTTTCACTCAAATGACTTTACTCATTGCCTGTTTTGCTCACAAGGAATTGAGGTTTTGATACTTCTGGTGGTCATTATCTTCGAATGTAGCATTTTCAACCATCCTCTCCTCTACCTCTGAGCATGGCACACAATGTTGTACCCCCAATTGTCTCGACTTTGAAAACAGCCATCCTCTGCATCTGAGCCACAGGCATCATTCCCACCTACAGCATTAGCAACCACCAGGCGCAACCTACCAACTCTTTTTATGTACTTCTATTCTAAAGCTAAACTCCTTACTGCACAGCTGTAAATTTTCAGTCCTGGCTGCTGTATATAGACACCTCTCATGGGACATTATAGCAACCACAGCATAGCTCTTGTGGTGCTCACTAATGTATTGAAAATCCCTTTTCTTATTCTATCTGTTTTGAACAAATTTCTGGTCTCAGCAATGCAGTGATCCAGGTTTGTACACTGCTGTGTGCTTTAATTAAGCTTCTTGTTGTGCCACATGGTGGGTTCCCTGCTGAGTGTTCCTGGATCCTAAACTTCATGGGGGTTCTGGGAGGGCTCTTCAATTCTTATATTGGATTCTGTGTGAGCCCTTAAAATATCATTAGTTTTATAGAGATATCTGGGCTCCATGAACTTGTTTAGTGTGCACACTGATTTCTGAAATCCACCCAGTTATTTGTGTTCTTTGTGCTAAAAAGTTAGAAAAAATAGACCTTTTCAATTTAGTTATTATTCTTGTGATCTATTTCGTTGTAGTTTCAGCTAAAACATTAGCAGAAAACTACCAGAGAAACCTGTAGGTTCTTCATTTTCAGACAGGTTGGAAGGCACAGTGAAATGCACAATAGAATACAGTCTATACTCTGCATTGCCCCTGCCAGGCTGCGTGACCTTGAGCACGTCACCTCATCTTTCAGTTGTCTGTTCCTTCATCCGCAAAATGAGTAACTCCAAGAGTCTTTCTGGTTCTAATACTCTAAGACGACATAGCACAAAACCCAGAAGCTCTGTAGAGGGCTAGAAATACTTCAGTCTAGTGAATACTTGGATAAGACTGAAGTAAAGATCAATAGATAATAAAATGTCAAGAGGTAATGCCTTTATTTTCTCCTAAAAATGCGCCTCATTAATAATGTATCCACATATATGTTACTGCAATAAGGCAAGGTAAAAGGAAATAGCAGGAGAGATAAGAACAAATTTCACTATTTTCCAGACACTGTGCTGAGTTCTTGCATTCATCATCTTATCCAACACCTCTATGAGGTAGGCAGGTCTATCTCCACTTACCCATAAGCTTTAAGGAGCTTAAATAACTTGCTTATGTTAAATCACTAACAAATTGTGTATATCATATTCCAATCCAGCTCTTTTTTGAAGTAAATAACACAGCCAACCCAACCCCAGAGGGAAGCTAACTGGTGCCACCTCCTATTCTTCACCAAGTTACTGGGTTTGATATTTGGATGTACACTGGGAACCCCTCAGTCCCACTATCTCAGGAAAGACTGCAAGGGGTTTTGTTCTGAATGTGTGAAGAAATCTGGAACTCCTATACTTCTGTCAACAGTGTGGCTTTGTCTAAGTAAGAGAAAAGTCTTGTTCATGTCAGGCAGATACAGGATGGAGCAACTGCTCTGCTTGTCCCTTCCCAGGAGATAGCATCTGCTGTGTTAACCAATAATATCACCAAATGACATCATTCTTCAACTCGCCATTCAGTTTTCTGAGCAAGTAGAGAGTACGTTGATTGGATAAATGGTCCTATGCCCAGATGAAAAAAAAGAAAAAAGCAATTTTACCTTCAAACACTGTTGTATATACAGTTCCAAAGTATCAGTGAATATTACCATCTAGAAACTCATTTAGCTTCCTGTTCATTCTTTGGCTTGTCTTTTCTTCCTTCCTTCCTTCCATCCTTCCTTCCTTCCTTTTTTTTTTTTTTATCACAGTCACATTTACAAAGGAAATAATTCTTGAGGTACTGTGCTTTTTCTGGACTTTGGAAGGAGGTTCAGGGTGAACACTGTGAGTTGTCTGCGTAGCATTGGAGTTTGTTGAGGTATCCCCCCACCCTTGTGTGGTCTGCACTGATATAGATGACACGTGCTAGTGAAATGAGGGTGTAGACTCTCCATGATAGCTGGATCCCTCGAAGGCACTGCCTTTAGAGCTTCTAAGCTGGAAGTGACCCAAGGGACCATCCAGTCTACTTCCCTTCTGGCTAGGGGTGAGATGCTAAACCCAATGGATACCTAGTACAGGACTTTGTCCTCATTAACATCCTTCTGTATTCAATGGTAACACTTAGTTTCTCATTACAGGAGATCATCTTGATCTAGTTTACAAATAAAATTAAACTCTATTTTAAGGATTAGGGATGGGTCTTGAAGAAGCAGAAGAAAGCTTCCGAGCTTTGGGAAGGAACTGGAATGAGGAAAGGAAGGGAATCAAAAAAAGTCCTCTGTGCCTCTCACATTTGCATTCTGTGGCCATTCTGCTTTATGCCTGTAGGCTAGCTTTCCCCCACCCCCACATTCAATTACATGGGACAAAGGGCTGTTCTTTGGCTCTTTAAATCAACAGTAACTGTTAAATGTAAATAGAAGTTTTCTGGTTGGCCCAGCATGTGTTGGATGCTGTGGTAGATTAAATTGTTGTTTTCAATTTGTTATTTCTCTATTTCTTGCAATGCCTTTATGGTAGGTAGAGACTACACTTTGGGCTTTGGTATATGGTGTGCTTTGGCTGATGGAATTTAAATATGGTAGAAACAGAAGCTTTAATTGTGTCAGAAGGTTGTCTTTTTCTGCTCCAGTGATCTGCCGTTAGAAGAGTGTGCTCTGAGTAGCTACTGTTCCTGTAACATGGTCCTCAGTCTAAGTATTGAGTATATGTGGAACTAGCATAAGTCAGGCCTACATCCTAGAGCTGAGTCAGTCTAGATTAGCCAAGCTGCAGCCGACATACAGACTCATAAAATAAGACTATGTACTAGTTGTTGTGAACTGTTGACATTTGGGGTTATATATCAGTATTATGCAACATTATCATACAATTGCTGACATATAGAAATTGCCATTGAAACAAGAATCTAAAATATTGTCTTTGGTATGGGGATTGAGCAGTGAGAACAGTTAAAGGATGCTGAAAAAGTGGTAATTCATGTTATGTGGTGGCAGAATATTTGGTAAATCTATTACTTGTGGTAATTTGGAATACAGGGGATATTATTAATAAACTTCAGATAGGCAATTTTGAGTCATAATGTTGAAAATGTGAGCTGGTGGTACCAGGTGAATTCAATAAGTTATTATTACAAAAAAAAGAGAGCCCACTCAAAAGACTTGCAAATGTAACTAAGAGAGAATGTACATAGTCCACACTTTCCAAGATGTGGAAGGTAAAAAGTAAAACTTTTTAATCATTTCAAATATTTGGCCATTCAAAAGTCCCCAACTGGACTCTGCCATTAAGGCACAACCTAAGGGCAAAGGAAGTCCAGAATGTGGTTGCCACATCCTTTGTTAAGAACCTGTGGAAGATTTAAGGTGACACAGCTCTATCCTTTCAGTGGGACAAAAGGATTCTCAGAAGTGTCAAGGGCATGACCCAATAAACCCAAAGCTTCCTTGATAAAGTTTGGATTCTAAAGACAGAGTGAGAAATGTCAGAAAAGAATTGTGAATGTGGCTTTTGGGCACACAATGTATTCTGTAATTAGCAGTACATATTAAAAATAACTGCAGACTGTGTTATTGATATATAGATAGAAAATGAGCATCTTAAAGTTGCATTGTCCACAGGATTTCAGGTGAGGCCTACCATTGTTTCATCCACCAATTTTTCTTAGTCCTGCTTCCATCTCTAAGTTTGACTTGGGTTCCTCGGTCCCGGGAAGCTGACAGATACAGCTGGATTTCTTGTCTGAGGTCACACTACGCAGTCAGAACTCACACCTTGCCTGATGTGTCTTTCTCTTGGGCCTGAGTAGATTATAACACAGGGAGACAGTGAACAGCCAGGGTGAGTTAACTACAAGCTGCCAAGCAGGAGATGGCTCCAAAACAGAGGAGACGAGAATCTCCGCAGTTTATTGTGTTCATGCACATTATCTGAATATCAAGAGGCCTTTAAATAACCATGAGTTCTGGTCAACAACGTGCAAAGCAAAGGAAATGTAACCTTTTCCCCCCTTCTTATTTAATCATTAAACTGGAAACATATAGCATTATTGAGAAGGGTCTCATCAATGCTTAATGCTTCCATGTTCATTTCCCACTTGGCAAGAGCCTGCCTTGAAGACCACAAGGAATTGGAGTGTAAAGAATAGGCAGCGTGTGCTCTCAAGTCTTCACACCAAGGCTTCGCTGATTTGCCTTGCAGACTATGCGTGCACAATGCTCTGGGGCTTCTGCTGGTTCTGCCTAAGACACCCAGTAGATGTCAATGCTCAGATCTTAGTGCAGGTTATTAATATTCCTTTTATCTCCAAGAGGAAAGGAAAGGGATTAGCTGAGCCAGTCAAAATAAGAGTGGTTTAGTCCACATATAGAAAGCTAGACTTGTGATCAAAGGACTTGTGCTCTGGGATGAACATAACCTAGCCTGTACAAAGCAAACACTTGCTTAGGTTTGTGTTCTGTTTCCCCAACCCTAAAATGGGAAGCAAAGCAAAAATGATTCTGCATTAAGCTAACACACAAAAAAGTTTCTTCTCTGTTATTGCTTTGTTCCTACCGTGACCCTCATACTTATTTCTAGATGTAAGGTATCAGATGTAGCTGTGATTGACCTGTGTAGCTGTGACCTGTGACGAAGATGTTCTGGATACAAAATAAGGTGCCTCCTTTACTTTTCTTGTAGTACATTAGTGAGCAAAAGGCCTATACTGGGGACCTCATGGGGCATAAGAAGATGGGCTGAGAGCAGTGGGGGTGGGTTATGTTGTGCATTTTTCAACCACACAATCTAAAGCCCACCTATGAGAAATCATATTTTCCGAAACATATATTTTGACCACTGCAGCACCAAGGGGAACATTAGAATATTCTAGCATGCCTCTTCATTTCTTTTTTTAATTTACCCTCTTCTATCATCTATTAGTCACATATTTTTCTTCCTTGACATAAGAAGTTCAGTGACTATATTTGAGTACTTGAGTTTGCCCTTGGGGTCTTACCTTCTAGCCCAACATATGCCCCTAAGAAATTTTTTTTGTGAGTAGTATTTTCATTATTCCCTGTCCCAGGACTTACCTATGTCTGTGAGACCCAGTGCTTTGATGAATTCACATTAAGACAAAGCTTTCTATTTTCGTATTCTAAATAAATAATTACTGTAGTATCTGATAGTTATTGACCTTTGGATTATTTTTCAGAAAAGAGTTCACAAAGTTTTATTAGTTTGGGCGCCATTAAATCTGAATTCAACTCTGCCCTCCTTTTGCGTATACACTCTTCCCTGTAATGATGGACGGGCAGCCTGGGAATGTGGTGACGTTGCTCCATCTGCTTTCCCCTCTACTGCTAGGCAGCTCTGTGCCAGGCTGTCCAGCTTTCCCCAAGGCCCTGCAGCAGCATCGCAGAGGAAAAAGGGCTGGCTGACTGCTGTCACTGTCCCTGAGTCTCACAGGTTGAATTATATATAGCTTTGGTCATTGGATATGAGAGATGGTTGGAGACACAGAAGACAGAATTCTGGGCAAAGGGATTATTTTGGAACTAGCAGAAAATAAAATAGGGCTCTTAGATCCTAAACATGTGGGGAATTAGTACTAAAATTGCTTGATGGAGAAAAGCTGAAACCCATTAAAGAGAAAACTGATCATTTACTATGTAGGGACACTGTGTAGGGACACTGGAGACATTTTAAATGTGCAGTAGGGAAGCACACACTATCCAAATGACTCAATTTGTTTCTCCTAGCAGTTATCACAAACTAAAATAGGACACTTTTTTTAAGATTTAAAAGAAAAATGCATTTCATAGAGAATGGCTAACAAAGTGTTTAACACAAAGTACTCCAAGAGAGAAATCTGAAGGCAAAAACTATCAATTTTAACTGAAGGGATGAATCAAGAGAGGGATGCCTTTCTGATGCACAGTGAGATGTTATGATTATTAATGATAAGAGCAGAATCTTTTCAAAATGCTTCAGTAGGCCAGATATTGTGGCAATTTGATAACATAAATACATTCAAAACAAACGTGTTGCTTTTGGGATCTCACTGCCCATCACCTAACCTCAATCATATCCTTGCTCCTTATTAGCCTGGAGGCAAGGGCGCTTGCTTGCTTCCCCAATAATAAGTTAATCTACCAAAAATACCCAAAGAGAGAATAGTTTGCACCCTCACCCTCCCACCACTTGCACTTTGCATCCCTGTATATTTTTTTGTTCTCTCTAAATGTTCTAGAATGTTTTCAGTGCTTGTTTCCTCTTCTTTCCCATAAAATTCAAGGTCTTTAAAAACAAAAATTGGAATTCTATTCGTATATTGCCTTCAAAAATTTAATTCAAGTAAATAAATCTTATCATTTCTGAATTATTATATTGTATCTTTATTGTATTTTTATAACGTTGTTAAAACTATTCAGATTATTTTTGCTTTGTCTTCTCAGCATGATGATTATTTTAACAAAAATATATTAAGTTTCAGGCACTTTAGAGATGCAAAGTTGATTAAGATCCAGTCAATGTTCTCACAAGGTTTTTGGTAAATGAAAATAACACAGAAGAAAATTATTTGTAAGATATATCAAGTTATTTATTTCATCTAAAACTGCTCATAATGTTCACACTTGAGCATACAAATTCATGTGCTCACTAAGAGCAAGTATAGCATTTTCATAATCTCTGTAGTTTCCAACATCAAAAACAGTGCTTGACACAGAGTAGATATCCAGTTGTGTCTGTTTCTGGGAAATATCATACAAATCTACATACTAACAGAACACAGTTGAGTATGTAAAGATGCATAGGACACAATCAGTCACTCAGGTCATTGGAGGTGGTGAGATGACATATAATTCAGAACAATGTAAAAGTTTTAAAAAATTGGTTTAAGATATTGCTGACTAACTTCTTCCTTGATGTTAATGATGTCGCTTGATCTGCTTCACATTACCCAGTGGTTTTTACACAAATACTTCTTACACATCCCAAACATAAAAACCAAAGTTTGAATGGGAACATAAGACTTTAATAGATTAACACTAATGGGAGAGGAGTGTGAAGCTGTGGCTTTAATTTATATATTCTTTTAATCTACGTTTCAGTGATGCTGAATACTGTCTTTTTTTAAAAAGAGATTTGTATTTTTCCATTACCATTTACAGAGATACAAGCATTACAACATCCTTACTCATTTAATTGCATATAAAAATACTTGAGTCACAGGCATTTTCTTTTTCACTGTTTTCCCTGATGCATTTGCTTTGTTGAATAAGGATGAGGAAAATACCGGATGTTACAGTGTATTAAGACACATTACAAAACCAGCTCACAAAGTCTCAGTGGCAGTAATAAAAGATAACTAATATAAAAAGCAAGGAAATGAAGTCATTGCCACAGTATTTTTACAAGTATGTATCATGGATCTTCTGAAGCAGGTTTCTGAAAACTATAAAAGATAATGTGCCTTTTTAAAAAGTGTGTTTTCTATTTCAGACTAACACCGTTGTTCTCTTCAGTTTCTGATTATGCAACATGGTAGCATGGTCTCCATGACAACCCTTTGTTCAAAAGCAATTGAGGCGATGGCAAAGCCATCATTCCCTTGCTTGGCCCAGCTTATTTCATGTGGCCACTCCCTGCATTGGGTACCAGTTCAATTCTAGGTTTTGTTAATAGTCTACTGGTCCATGAATGCTCTACACATGTCCCATCTTCAGTGCTCATAGACTTCCAGTCTGTGAATGATTCAAAGCCCAAGATACCTAATACTTAATCTATTCTTCTAAACACTCATGCTCTTTTGAACACATGTTAAATTCTTTGAGGGCCTCTCATAAAATTCAGTCTTGGCTATGTTCTACAATGTTCTGAATTGTATATTCAAATTTACCTCTTCCCTGTCACACTGAATGAACTTCTTTCAATTTCTCAGACTAACATTAGAGCTTTGGCTAATTCTATTCTCTCTACATGGGACAAGCACAAGCTTCTCTGTTCTTCATGTGTTCACTTTCTACTTATCCTTCTCTTGTCAACTTCAGTTACACTTAGAAGCAGCCTATATGGTGTTTAATAGTTTGTACTCTTCAAAAAATTACAAGTTCATATCTGAATTCTTTCTCTTAATAAAGGTTTGACCTTAAATAAATCTGCCTAATATCTAAAGCTTTAGTCTCCTTCTCCTAATAATAATAATAGTAGTACTAATAATAATATTGTTTGAGGATTGTGACAAAAAATAAATAAGATAATCCAAGGAATCTCTTAAAAGTGAAAATAATAGTATAATTTAAAACTCCTTTTAATGTTCCATGAAATAGGCAGAGTAGCTTTATAGCAACAAAGACACAAACAAACAATGTAGCAAATTGGAAAATGTCTACATTAATACTCTTTACATATTTTTTCAAAATGAATTGCATAATGCAAGAATGTGGGGATAAAACACCATCAATCACAATAATTATGTTATAAAAACTTCAGGCTGGAGCACAGAGATATAAATAGGCATCTACAGATCCTGACAATCCCCAAAACACAAACAAAAAGAGCACACAAATAAATAGGTGTTCACTGTAAACGTCAGTCAACCATGAAAACAACTGATAAAACCAATGGATTTTGATATCTTCAGAAGTGGGTGAATGCAGGGGCTTGAAAAAGCTCTAAAGAGGCTGAGCAGTCTGGGTCATATGAACTCTCAAAATCAGTCATCAGAAGCTCTTTTTCAGGAAAATTTCTACATTAAAGAGAGGTGCTACATAAACAAAAGAAAGTCCAGATAAAAGTGGAAAAGGAGCCAACAGAAAGTAAAAAAAACCCCATATTGTGAACATCACACCAAAGCAACAGAAGAGGATACTCTAGAGCAGGGATCCCCAACCTCCCTCCTCCCATCTGTGGCTCCGCTGGCATTACCACCTGAGCTCTCACTCCTGTCTTACCGCCCACCTTCCCCAACCCTAGTCCATGGAGAGATTGTCTTCCAGGAAACTGGTCTTTGGTGCTAAAAAGGTTGGAGACCCCTACCTTAGAGCCACAAAGTGAGGGGGGAGGTGGCAACTTATTTCTTATATGATGAATAATGAGAAAATTAAGATAAAATTTTATACAAAGTCTTGTAAGAAGAGAATAAGTAGTAGAATGATATTTCCACATCAAGGAGAGAATGCCAGAAAATGTGATCATAAAAGAAATGAGGATTGTGACATTTCAAAGTAAGATAACTACAAAAAAGATGATGGAATAGATATGAAATATAACATAAATCATAATTTAAAACACTTGGATATATATTAGATCTTAATAAAAATGTATAAATAAATTTTTTTAAATAATTAATTTAGAAATTAAAATTAACTATGAATGAACAGAAGACTAAATAAAAAAGCAAAGAAGAAGAAGAGGAAGAAGAAAAAGAAGGGACATAAAAATGATTTGTGAAGGAGCAGTAAATTTAAACATATGAAAGAAGATACAAGTTGATATAATAGGTGTCTCCAAGGAACAATAACAAAGTATAGAAACCAAGTGAATATTAAAAATGATCATTTAAGCAACTTTTCTGGGGAAAAAAAGGTTTAAAATTACATGTTAAAAAACTCATTACATACTTAAGAAATATTTTCAGAATATCCCAAACAGATATAATTAGTAAAATTTCTCAACTTGAGAGAAGAAGCAAAACTAGCACCCCATGAAAATTACCACCACACTCATAAGGGGAAAATTCATTTTACCATCAGTCTTGTCTATAGTAACACTTCATTTAAGAAAAAAATATAGTGACACTTTAATATTTCTAAGGGAAGAAAATGGAATCCAAATATTTTATGCCAGCCAAATAGATTTCCAAACATGCAGATGGAAGATAAATTGTTATTACATACTCTAACTCAGAGACTGTCATTCCCAAGAATTCAACTAGAAAACAAACTTAAGATCATCAAAAATAACTATCTAAGGAGACATTACCATAAAGGCATGGAAACAGAAAAGAGAAAAGTGGTCCTTTTTATAAACCTCACCTCACCTCACCTCAGTATTTTCTAATATGACTGTGATGGTTTCCTTTTCATCGAGGTAGAATTGGAAAATAAAAATTGTATATATTTAAGGCATATGTGATGTTGTGATAAATGTATACATTATGAAATAATTACCAAAATTGAGCTAATTAACACATGCATCAACTCAGTTACTTTTTTTTTTTTGTGGTGAGAAGACATGAGAACTACTTACTCTCTTAACAAATATCAAATATACAATATATTTTTTTAACTGTAGTCACCCTAGTGTACACTTAATCTTCAGAATGTTTTCATTTTATCACTGAAAGTTTGTATCCATGACCGGGATCTCTGCATTTTCCCCACCTTCCAGCCTCTGGCAACTACCATTCTACACCCTTATGAGTTTGCATTTAGATTCTCCATGAAAGAGAGATCATGCAGTACTTGTCCTTCTGTGTTTGGCTATTTCACTCAACATAGTATGCTCCAGATTCATCCATGTTGTCATCAATGGCAGAATTTCCTTCTTGTCTATGGCTGATTACTATTCCATTATGTATTTGTATACCACATTTTCTTTACCATTTATCCATGAATGGATTCTTAGTTGTTTTCATATCTTGGCTACCATGAATAATGCTGCAGTAAACATGGAAGTTCAGCTCTCTCTTCAAGACTGTGATTTTATTTTCTTGGGAAATATACCCAGAAGTAAGGTTTCTGAATCATATGGTAATTTCATTTTTAAAATTTTGAGGAGCCACCACCCTGTTTTCATAAAAACTATACCAATTTACCTCCCTACCAACAGTGTATAAGGGTTCTTTTTCCCACACAATTGCCAACACTTGTTATATTTTGACATTTTATAATAGCCATTCTAACAGGTGTAAAGTAATATGTCATTGTGATATTGATTTACCTTTTCCTGATGTTTAGTGATGTTAAGCATCTTTTCATATACCATTGTCCATTTATATTTCTTCTTCAGGAAAATGTCTATTTAGATTCATTGCCACTCTTTAATCATATTATTTCTTTTTTGGCTATTGAGTTGTATGTGTTTCTTCCATATTTGGGATATTAACCCCATATGGTTTGAAAATATTTTCTCCCATTCTAGTTGACTTCTTATTTTGTTGATTGTTTACTTTGCTTTTCAGAAGCTTTTAATTTAATGTAGCCCCACTTGTTTATTCTTGCTTCGATCACCTATATTTTTCTGTCAAATCTACTTAATCATTGCTATGACCAATATAATGGAACATTTTTCTTATAATTTTTTTCTAGGAGTTTCACAGTTTCAGATCTTATGTTGAAGTCTGTAATTTTTCTTAAGTTGACATTTGAATATGGTGTAACATAGCAATCCAGTTTCATTATTTTACATGTGGATATCCAGATTTCCCAACACCATTTATTGAAGAGACTATTATTGCTCCATTATGTGTTTTTGGTGCCTTCATTGAAGATGAGTTAATCATACATGCATGAGTTTACTTCTGTGCTCCTGATTCTGTCCATTGGTCAATGTATCTTTTTTTATGCCAGCACTATACTGTTTTGATTACAATATCTTTGTAATATAATTTAAAATTAGAATTTGTATTGCTTTGTTCTTGTAGTGCAAGCTTACTTTAGCTACTCTTAGTTTTTTTGTTGCTTTATGCAGATTTTAGCTTTATTTTTTCTATTTCTGTGAAAATGCTATTGGAATTCTGATAGGGATTGCACTGAATTTGTAGATTAATTTGGATAGTATAGACATTTTAAAATATTAAATCTTTCTATCCATAAACACAATATATTTTTTTCATTTATTTGTGTCTTCAATTTCTTCCATCAATGTTTTATACTTTTTGGTGTACAGATAGATCTTCTACCTCCCTGGTTAAATATGTCCCTAAGTATTTTATTCCTTTGCATGCTATTGTAAGTGGAATTTTTAAAAAATGTATTGTAACTGAATAAAAACGCCACTAATTTTGTAGGTTGTTTTGTATCCTGCAAATTCAATTAATCCATTTATTAGTTGTAAAAAAAAACATTTTTTGGTGGAGTCCTTAAGGCTTTCTTTTCTTCCTGTGTCATTTAGAAGGCTTTTATTTGTTTTTCTTGTCTAATTGCCCTGACTAGGACTTCAAATACTATATTTAATAGAGGTACAAGAGTGGGCATCTTTGTCTTCTTCCTGATTGTAAAGGAAAAGCTTTCAGTTTTTCATCATTGAGTATGATGTTGGGTATGGGTTTGTCATATATAGCCTTTAT
The DNA here is from genome assembly GCF_021234165.1 of Pteronotus mesoamericanus. NCBI lineage: Eukaryota > Metazoa > Chordata > Mammalia > Chiroptera > Mormoopidae > Pteronotus > Pteronotus mesoamericanus. The sequence continues at coordinate 9,810,042 of NW_026555229.1, forward strand.
TATGTCGAGGTACATTAATTGAGATGATTGTAAGAATTTTATTCTTCTTTTTCTTAATATAGTGTCACATTTATGGATATGAACATGTTGAACCATTCTTCCATTTCAAAAAGTAAATCTCACTTGATCATGGTGTATGATCCTTATAATGTCTGTTGAATTTGGCTTGCCAATATTTTGTTGATGACCTTTGCATCTGTGTTAATTTTGTGTATTGGCCTCAAAGTTGCTTTCTTTCGTAGTGCCCTTGTCTAGCTTTGGGATCAGAGCAACATTGGCTTTGTTAAATGAACTTGGAACTGTGCCTAATCTTCAATTTTTTTGGAAGAGTTTGAGAAATATTGTCATTAACTAAACATTTGGTAGAATTCACCGGTGAAGCCATCTGGTCTTGAGCTTTTGTTTGTTTGAGGTTTTAATGACTAATTCAATAACTATAATAAATAATAACTGACATGTTCAGATTTTCAACTTCTTCCTGATTCAGTCTTGGTAGGTAGTATGTTTCTAGGAATTTATCTGTTTCTTCTAAGTTATCTAATTTTTTGATGCATATTATTCATAGCCCTTAGGATTCCTGTGTTGTCAGTTGTAATGTCTTGTCTTTTATTTCTGATTTTATTTACTGGAGTCTTCTCCGTTTTTGTTTTAGTTAGCATAGTAAAGTTTTGTCAATTTTAACTACCTTTTTCAAAAACCAGCTCTTATAGCCATTGTTCTTTCTGTTGTCTTTCTACCCTCTCTTTCACTCATTTATCTTTGTTAGTTTCTTTTCTTCTACTAACTTTAAGCTTAATTTGTTCTTGTTTTTAATTCCTTGAAGTATAAAATTATGTTGTTTGATATATATTTTAATGTAGTTATTTATTGCTATAAACTTCCCTATTAGAAATGTGCTACCTCCCATCACAGCATCTTAGACCATGATACCACCTTCGTCAAGGCTTAAGATTAGAAGTACATGGGACAAGTGTTCTGAAGAGGTCCCTGACTCCTGAGTTACATGCTAAGACCACTGCCTCCTGTCCTTCCAAATCACTTACCTGCCATCTACATTTTACCAATTACACAACTCATTGCAATCTTTGATCATTTGTTGTTATTTTTTACTATCCTTACATTTTCATGTCCTACTCATCCCAGTTACCCTGGTTCTGTGGTCTATTTCATTCTCTCCTACAAATACTGTGAATATTTTACCCTCTTTATTATTCTCATATGAAAAGCTCAAATCTGGTTAAACCTTTTAATTTCAATTACTGCCAAATCTTTATTTCCAGCACTGACCTTTTTTTAATCATTTCACCTGGCACCTTAGCATTTTCATTTAGAAAAAGGGCACTGTAAAGTTCAAATGACCAAAATATAATCATAGATTTCTTCCATAAAGTGCTCTTCTCCCACTTTATTGATGCCAATAAACAAAGGCACCATTTTATACCCAATTGCTCTAGTTAAAAAAATCTTGGTTCTTTAATTTCTCTTTCCCCTTCAACAAACACACATTACAAAATTTATACTTTCAGGGAGAGCTAGAAGCTTCTTTCTTATAGTAGCCCCATGGAATATAAACCTCATCTTCCCCTATCCCACATACCTACTTTCAAACTCCCAGATCATTTATAAGTTTTGGGGCCTCTGATAAAATGACAAAACCCATAACTGTGTCCTGAAAACCAATGGCAGAGAGAAGTTATCCATGTGATCTTGGTCCAGACCCTCCAGTTCAGTGGGATGAACTGGCAGGAGGCCAACACCTCACTTTAATGAGCAGAATGTGATTGATCACTTCTATGTATTAAGGAAAAGCACCTTTCCCGAGGCCAATGACTTATCAAGAGCACTTTAATGCAATAATTGTTCTCTTTCACCACTCTCAAGGCAGTAAATGGTATTGCTTAAGACAGAGAAATCCAACTACGCTTTGTGGAGGTAACACCTTCCTTAAAAGCAAAATTTTACTTGTGAAGCCATAGCCAGGAGGCTTTTGGGTAGGGTCAAGAACCTCAGTTGGCAGCCAGATCCCCCTCAGTTCTCATTTAGCATGGGGTCTTGAGGTACCTGAAATGGGGTCCAGACTTGGGCTATTTGAAAAACCAAGCTATAGATAGATGACTTGTTAAGGTACCCAGTTACATATACCAAAATGCATAGATTTTGTTAAGGTAGGTTGATTTTGCCAGGAGGATATTTGATAATAGATTGTTAGAGGAGGGATAGAGAAAGATAGGAGAGAGCAGAGGGAAATGAATGTGGATATACTTGCCCGGTCACTTGGTACAGGTTTTGGTCTCTGAAGAAATAGTGGTTAAGGGTGACAGTGATGGAACTTTTGTGATGGGAGTTCTGTGAGTCTGTGGCCCAAGTAGTGTCAATTTGGGGACTAGAAAGCAAAATGCTATGTGCAGCTAGTAAAGGGCCATTTTCCCCAGTGCTGAAGGGAACCTCATCTCCTAAAGGACAGATGGACTTGGGAGTGCCGGGGACTGGCTCTCCAGACACAGACACTGGTGTTTTAGTAAGCACAAGAGTGAGACTGATCAGGAGAGAAGGATCAGAACAGATATGCTGGCTGACAGAGGTGGGCATCCTTGGAGGCTCTTACTGGTTCTCAATATGTCTGAGGAGGCACTTTGTCTACTTTGGTTCCCCATAATTAAGAAATACTGAGGACTTCAGTGATATTAATCAGAGTTTGAGGTCCTAATGTAGGAAGAACATAGACCAATAGACCAAAGTTCCATGTTCAATTCCTGCTTCTACTAGTAACAACATGTAAGCTTTTGAATAAATCATTATTATTTTTTTTTGTGGAGGTCCTAGTGTTATTTTCTTAAAATGGGGGATTTAAGGCTTAAGATCTATTAACCCCTTCAACTTCAGTCATCTATATCTTTCTCTGGCTCTCAGTCAAAGACACCCTTGATGAAGTTCTTTCTGTGGTTAAAACTGTCAGAGACTTCCCTCTGCATATGGAATGAACCCAGGCATGACTCAGTTCTCAGGATTTGCTTGATCTGGCTCTTGCCTCCGTTTCTCTCTCTCTTCCGTAAGGTCCCTGGGCCACAGCTGCTGTGGTCTTCTTTCTCTTTCTTAAATATTCTAAGCTCATTCTCACCTCAAGGCTTTGAACTTACTCTCTTCTTTGCCTAGAAAGCTCTTCCCAAAGATTGTCTCAAAGCTGGATTCCCATCATTTAGAAATACAGATCTCAAATATTTATCCAAGAAAGTCATCACTATAATTGTATCTCCCACCCAGACTGCATCTTCCACAGTTTCCTGTTTTAGTTTTTGACATTTTTGAATTTCTGTAATTATCTTCCTTGTTTGTTTATTCATTCTGACTCTCTATCATTAGAATGTAAGCCATTTGAGAGCTGGGACCTTGTCTTAGTACTTTGAACAATCTCTAGTCCACAGCAGATGTTAAAAATTCTTTATGTAATGCATCAAATGATTCAATAATAGCTTAGCATCCTAACTATTGGCCAGGTGCAGCATATCTCATGAGCAGTAGATTCTGTAAAGACTTGAAAAGGGAGCCTTCTAAACTTAAACTCAGATTTGGAGATATTGTTTGCTAGTTCTGTGTTTGAGCACCAATAGGAAAGAGGTGACTTCTTCACCCATATTCCAATGAAAGTAAAATCTGAAAACAGGGGAGGCTTTAAAATCAGGTGGATACAAGTAATATTTATTGATTACGTACTTGATCCAGGCCCTGTGCAAGGCACATTAGTAATGTTACCTCCTTTAATTCTCACAGTAAATCTGTCATATAGATGTTTTCATTCCCATTTTTCAAATGAGGAAACTGGGATTCTGAAGTAGTAAGTCATTCGTCCAAGGGAAGCCCTCTGAGTCTCTACCACCTGGTCTCCCACACACTTTATATGTTGCTGCTGCCCCTGAAAGGAACTAGTTTTATGACATTTTAGTTCCAGGTAATGTCTGTCAAGAAGCCCATATTTGCCTCTTTCTACTCCTGGCAGACAACTAAGAGAAGGAAGGTATTGTCATTTAGAGGACATGTAAAATCAAGGTCTTTGCCACTTAGAGTCAATAAAATCTTCACGATGAATTTTCCATGGCTGTTCTGGATAAATTCCAGTTGGATCAATTAGCTTTAACACCTTTAAATGTCCCCAACACTTTAAGTTGCTTAGTACATTCCAAGTGTCCTGATAAATTTCTGTACATTACTGACGGTGAACTGTGAATGTCAAATTCTTCCAAATCCCAGAAGAGAACACATTCCAAGGTGAAAGGAGTGTAATCAATACGCTGTAGTATACATGAAGGATAGGAACTCCTTAGGATAGAGGGAGGGAGCAAGATGTAATGAAAGGCACCAGAGCTAAAGAAGAAATAAAATATAACTGTAACTATCATAATAATAACAAACAGTTATTGAGTTTGAATGCTTATTATGTTCCAATTATAATTCTAGGAATTTTTAAGCTTTAATACATTCACTCCTCAATACAGTCCTATGAGTTATATAACATTATTGCCAGTTTGCAGATGTGCAAGCTGAGGCATAGAAAATTTAAGCAACATGTCACTGATTTATTAGGAAGGGGAGCACATTCATAAGCCAGGTACACTGATTCAAGAGTCTGCATTTTTAACAGAAATGATAAAATCTGATGGCATGATCAATCTTAAATGTATATTTTTGGGGTGGACACATGGGAAGACAATTGTTTGCCTGTGTCTATGGTGCATAAAGAAGTGTCTTAGTCAAGTATCTTTCACACTGGTCTATCAATAATAAATACATTTTTTAAGGTGTTTTGCACTGTGATAACAAAGGTATAACATCCTGTTTCAGTGTAAACACTGTATAGTTTGCCGTGCATAATGAATAGCTCTGAGCATCCCTCTTTACCCCTGGGTCCTACCGTTCAATGTGGAAAAGGAGAGGCACCATTAATAGTAAACTCTATTTTTTTAATTAAATGTATTGGGGTGACATTGGTTAATAAAATTATATAAGTTTAGAGTATATATTTCTATGATACATGACTTGTATATTGCATTGTATGCCCACCACCCAAAGTCAAATCATCTTCCATCACCATATATTTAGTTCCTTTATCCTTTACTGTCCCCACCCCCACCCCTCTGGTAACCACCATGCTGTTGAATATGTCTTTGAGTTTCAGTTTTATATTCCACATATAAGTGAAATCATATGGCTCTTAGTTTTTTCTGACTGAGTTATTTTGCTTAGCAGGACATTTTCAAGGTCCAACTATGTTGCCACAAATGGCAATATTTCATCTTTTCTTATGGTTGAGTAGCACCCCATTGTGTGTATGTACCACATCTTCTTTATCCAATCATCTATCAAAGGACACATTGGTTGTTTCCATATCTTGGCCACTGTAAATAATCCTGTAATGAACACAGGGGTGCATATATCTTTGCAAATAAATGTTTTCAAGTTTTCAGGTAGATACCCAGAAGTGGAATTGCTGGGTCATATGGTACCTCTATTCTTAATTTTTGAGGAACCCCCATACTTTTTTCCATAGTGGCTGTACTAGTTTACATTCCTACCAGCATAGAATGAAGGTTTCTTTTTCTCCACAACCTCTCCAACATTTATTATTTAATTACTTGTCGGTAATAGTCATTCTAACAGGTGTGAGTTGGTATCTCATTGCAATTTTGATTTGCACTTTCCTAATAGCTAGTGAACTTTAGCATCTTTTCATACCTGTTTTCTCTTTGTGTGTCTTGTTGGGAGAAGTGTCTGTTCAGGTTCTCTGCCCATTTTTTAAATTGGATTGTTTGTTTGTTTTGTATTGAGTTGCACGACTTCTTTATATATTTTCACTATTAACCCCTTGTCAGAGCTGTTGTTTGCAAATATCTTCTCCCATTCGGTTGGTTGCCCTTTAGTTTTGTTGGTGGTTTCTTTTGCTGTGCAGAAGCTTTTTAGTGTGATACAGTCCAATTCATTTATTTTTTTCCTTTACTATCCTTGCCTTTGGGGACAAATTCATAAAATCTCTAAGACGGAGGTCTATAAGTTTAGTACCTATGTTTTCTTCTATGTAATTTATTGTTTCAGATCTATATTTAAGTCTATAGTTTAAGTTTACAGTTAAGTTTATAGTTTCAGGTCTATATTTGATCCATTTTTGAATTAATTTTTGTACAGGGTGACAAACTGTAGTCTAGTTTCATTGTTTTGCACGTGGCTTTTAAGAACCATTTTCCCAGGACCATTCCTGAAGAGACTTTCTCTTCTCCATTGTGTGTTTATTTTTGGCTCCTTTGTCAAAAGTTATTCATCCATATACATGCAGTTTTATTTCTAGGCTCTCAGTTCTGTTTCATTGGTCTGTGTATCTCTTTTTCCATCATTAATAGTAAACTTGAAATGGAGAATTCAGCTTTAGACTGAGGAGGGCTTTTTATTTCTTCCTCTGTTGAAACATACTCAACCCTTACTGAATGACACAATGAGAACCTGGAATGATGGTGGACTGACTCATTTAGGACCAGCCTAGTCTGCTCACCAAACTGGAGACACAGTCAAAGAAGATCCCCAAGGCTTTCTGCTCCATAGAGCATGCAGCACAGCCAGAAAATTAAAGACCAGGGACTTAGATTTACCCAAGAAGGTAAGTCATCCTTTTTTGCGGAAAAAAAAAAAGTGAAGTGTAGAGTCGAGGAGGATGGGAAGCATATTTTCAATATCTTTTTCTCATTTCTGGAAACAGAAGAGGAAAATAATTAGCATGCCCCATAAAATCCACTAGTTTTTTGGGTTTTTTTTCAGTTGACACCCATGTAAGAGAAGATAACAGTGAATAGACAGAGAACTAAAAGAATGAATTGGTATGGAGGAACTGGAGAAGTTCTGCATGTAGATATCAGCTGGAGGCCTGGACTGTGCCTGGACCCCCTCTGGGTGTCCAGAACTACACAATGAAGGCACGATTGGACCATGATGTGTCTGCACATAATACTATGTGGACATTCAAGGTATGAAAGGAGAGCTAAGAAAATGCTGAAGATAACCCTCTCTCCTTCTTAATTTTACTGGTGGCATGTGACTTGAGGTTAAAAAGTTGACCAAAAGAATCACATTATATTATTAAAAATAACAATTCAGCTGCTGTGAATTTTGTATTTTTATAAGCATAAACCACCATTTAGTTACTTCAGTATATGGATATGAAATACATGTGCCATAAAACCTGATGAGTAGTTAATACAATTATTAACAATTCTCAAGGTATTCATCATAATATTGTTAATATATTGGCTACCGTTGGTGGTAGGATATCCAGGATACAACATATTACTCGTTAATATGCTGTTGCCAGTTGGTGATAATTACAACTGAGTACAAGACTTAAAATGAAATATTCTGAGGTTGTTTATGGTGTGAATGAAAACAAGTTGAAGTCAGTATTGAAGATGTCATTAAACATTACTCAAATAAGAAAAGAAAGCATTATGAATTTAGAAGGGCAAATTTCCCTCATTGAAAACATCCTGAGTTTTCCTTTTCAGAGAAGATTTTACAATCTCAAGTGGTAACACATTTCATTAAATATTTTTGAATATCAGGTGCTGCTGAGAGATTTTTCATGTAGGAATTTATATGCATTGATTATTTAGAGATTACCCATGCAATTAAGGCCAATTGGCACATTTTTACTCCAGATTAACCTTGTCACACATTTCCTCAAAAACATTAGTATCCTCATCTTGATGAATTCTTTGGCAGAAATAATAGTTTCATATGGCAATATATCAGTGGATTAATGTGGCCACTCCATGAAATTATAATAGTGTATTCTTGTTTTTATAAGCTAACAACCATTGAGACGTTAGCTTTTCTTTTTCTTTGTGAGCAACATGAATTAATTTCACACTTGGCATCCTAGTTAATCCTCTCTGTGCTCAATTTCATAAAGAATGTGAGATAGGTGCATTTTTGTTCAATACATGACTGTTAGAAGTTCATGTAATAAAAGGATACTGTTTTGAACCATTTTATTTTTTTAACCATTTTATTTTATTTAAAAAATATTTTATTTATTTTTAGAGAGACTGGAAGGGAGGGAGAAAGAGAGAGAAGGGAAAGAGGGAGAGAAACATCAATGTGAGAGAAAAACATCTATTGGTTGCTTCTTGTATGCACCCCGACCATGGACCAAACCCACCACTCAGGCATATGCCCTGACCAGGAATAAAACCAATGACCTTTTTTGCGTTGCGTGATGACACCCACACAACCAAGCCACATTGGTCAGGGCTGAACCATTTTATTTTTATAGACTCTGTTCACAGTAAATTTTGACTCTTTTAACCTTATTTTCTCTTTGGTTCCTCTATGAACTGACACAGACTAAGTAGAGAATTGGCAAATAGAACCAGAGAATATCGGATTTTTAGGGATCTTGAAGATCAGATGGTTGGCTCTTCAGTTTGCAAAACCTTCAAAGTGATCCAAGATCATATTTTAAGTTAGAGATCATGTCTCAGATCTCTGGACTGCAAAGTGTTTTTGTTATTCAGATTTTTAGAAATATTTATAAAAAGCCAAACTAGATGAACATGCATTTATTTATGTCAGTGACTCCTACTCTGTTTCAGAAACTGTGCTGTAGCTTTGAGGACATAGTTATGAGCAAGAAAGACACAGTCCCTGGTCTTGGAGTAGGAGGTAAGACATTAAGACATCAAACTATATTATAATTATGGTTGGAATCTATGGAAGGGTCTAAGCAAATGTTATGGTCAGAGTTAATGTAGTATTAGGTGCCTGCAAGCTTCAGTGTGGAGAACTGACTAGACGAACAAGACCACAGTCACAGAGCATGGCAAACAATGACACGAGTTTTGATGTTTGCGATGGGCAAATATTTGGGAAATATTCTGGGGGGTGAAACCCTAATTTGGTGTTGACATGGACATGGGGATTGAATCAAGGAAGAAGTCAAGGAAATTTTTTATTTTTTGAATTGAGCAGCTTTGTTGATGGTGTTGGTTTTCACTGTGTGGGAAAACAATGTATTTACTTGTGGTGAAACACCCAAAGAAAGATGTCCACTTAGCAGTGGGAGGTTACAGATTCAGCCTAAGATGTGGCATCATTCAATCATGGAAAGCTAATGAAGCCATGATGGAAACCATCTCAATGGATCAGCTATGGAATGAAAAAGAAAGTGGCTTCAGGGAACAACATTTAATACATAAGGAATAAACAAAGGGGGGACAAAAAAGGAGGAAATCCTGCAGAGGAGAGTGTGGGATGGTCAGAGATTTAAGAGGGACAAAAAATAATAGTTTATGAAAGAGAGAATAGTCAACAGTGTTAATTAAATACTGCCAGAGTCTAGAAAAAATTAACAGCTGAAAAAGTCCATTGACTTTTAGCAAAAAGGTTTTTTGTTTTGTTTTGTTTTTTACAAGAAGTTTCTATAACATTACAGGGGAAGGAGCTGGATTATAGTGGGGTGAAAAATATATGGATGTAACAAGCATGAACTAATTTTTAAGAACTTCATGTGTGTGTTCGTGTGTGTGTGTGTGTGTGTGTGTGTGAAAACAGTGGGGGCTATGAGATCCTGGGAAGGTTTTTAAATTACTTCAAAAATTATTTAGATGGGTGGGGAGAAGTTAAAAGGGTGAGGAGATATCCAAGAGAACGAGGTCCCTGAAAATGGGCACATGAGGAAGATTTTAAGTGCATAGGTGGGATTACTAGCCTTGGAAGGAAAATGGACACATTTCTCACAGAAACAGCAGAGGCATAGGAGAGGAATGCTGAGAGAGGATACGGTGTGGGTCTTGTGCTAGTGTGCTGACATTTTTTAAAGGCTTCTGTTGTCCTCTGGGGTTTAGGGCTACCTGGTACTTCGGTGATGGGCCATGATTTGCACAGGGGGATTTCCGTGAAAGGCACAGTTCCATTTCCATTACTCCTTCGTGTGTGATTTCACACAACCAACCAAAATCAATTCTGTGAAAACTAACCTGGGAGACATATTTCAAAGTCACCAGTAAGTGCCACACCTACCCCTAAGTAATCTTTCCGATTAGTCATTAAAAATCTTTACAAATGCAAGCCCAGTACAGACACCTGGTCTCCTGCCCTGCGTGATTTTATGCACAAGACGACTAAAGAGGGCGGGCTTCTATTCAGTAGCTGTGTGACCACATGCTCCTCACTTAAAGTTTCTGAATCAGAGTTTCTGTAAATAAAATAAGAGAAATATTTTTTATCTGAAACAGCTAACATGATGATGGAATTAGAAATATTTGAAATATTCTGGGAAGAACACTTTTGATTACAAGGAAATGAAACCTGTTAGTAACTTAAATAAAAAAGGAAAATACTATTAAAACATGCTTCTTTAATTAAAATATGAATAAAAATGAAGTATAATTCAGAATAAATTATAAAGCATTTTTTGCATACATGGCCTAAACTAAAATATTGTTTCTTAGATATAGAAAGCTCATTCCTTCCACAAATTTATGATATTTGTTTTAACTTCATTTGGATAACTCTTTCCAGGAAGCTTAGCATAGCTACCTCCCTCATGTCTTCAGGTTTCTGTTCCCATATCACTTCCTGAAAGAGACAATTATTTTTAAGTTAATGACTCCCCTTTGACCTCATCTGTCCTATTAATCCTTTATGGGGCCGCCCCGCTAGAATGTAAGTTCCATGAGGGCAGTGTTGTTTCTTTACTGCCATGGATCTGCAACACTTAGAACAATTTCTGACACATAGGTGCATTCCGAATGAATGAATATCTGAATGAATAAATAAACTTGAGCCTTTCAGAGACAATGTTAACAAAATAGAGATTACATCCTGATTTTATGGTGGAATGATCTAAATTCAAAGAGATTTTGGGATAGACCCAAATCTAACCACTGCTGAAGATGGGAGAGATGAGAACAATCAGTGATTATATACTGCTTTTCTTTTATTGAGCACATTTTGAACTAACAATTGATGCTAGTTCAATGAAGCATCAATTAACTCTCCAGTAGGTATGTAGGGGGAGACTCGGAATAGTGTGAGCCTTTAAGTCACAGAGACCTGAGTCCAGTCTGTCCGTGGCCAGAAAACTAAAATGACAAAACTTCTCTCCTGTGTCTCAAAGACAGGAATCACTTCTGATCAAGTATTAGCCAGAAAAGTCTCATATCCATATGGGGCTTTTGGTTCATATTAGAAAAGGTTACTTTCCCAAGAAAACAATTAGAAAACCCAGCCCATGAGTGTCCACCCTGGGAAGCAGGGAGGCAGAAGAGTGCGTATGGTCTAGATTTTAGCCCTGCTCTCTGTGCCCAGGGAGGCTTTGGGCAACGCTCTAATTCTGAAGCAGGTGCCCAGCCAGTAGGTCACAATACCACGTTTAAGGGAGCTACCTCAACCAGTGTTTCTGAAAGATTTATATGTGGCAGGGAAGGGTGAAGACTAGGGTTGTGAGGTTGTTCTGCTGAGACTGAAACGCCAGTTTCCTCTTCAACAGAGGCTCTGGGGATTTGGCGGGGAGGGACTGGCGCTTTGTTTCAGCAGACTGTTCTGTTCTGAACACCTGCAGGAAACAAAGCCATTCTCCCCTCCCAGATTAAGTGGACCCTTATTTATCTGGTTTTATTATTGCTTTTCCACACACAAAGAAATAAAGGCTTTTTAGGAATATGGTGTTTGTTTTCTGAATGCCTTTTCATTTTTCTGTAAACATTGCTGTCTCTAATTTTGCACCTGAAGGTCAAAGAAATGACTTGGGAGCAGAGAAAACAGAGTTCTGTTTTACCTGTACTGCCAGGAAGTCATAAACAAACTGGAACAAGAAGAGCTATGGCTTCTAAATATATGCTACCATTTTCTGATATCATTGGGGAATTTGGCAAAGATCTTGCCTAATTTTCTGCACTTTAACTGAAGTTGGCTCAATGTGTAATGCTCCGCCCCTTCTCAAGAAATTTTGTGGCTGTTGTTGCCAGTTCTATCCAGTTTAACCTCCTCTGGCTGGATGTCTAGGATCGACCTCTCTGTCCTCCCCCTTTTTCTCTGTCATTTTTGGTTTGTTTGTTTATTCTATTCAATCGAGAATTATTTTGTTCTGTTCTTTAGACAACCTCTCCTTTTTGTGGGCAGCCTAGTCTTTTCCTCACCAGCTCTTTGTCAAAATTCCCCCTTTATTTTAAGAATTTAGCTATAGCAAATAATATATGAATGTTTGCTGTGAAAAAATATGAAAACGTTACTGAACTTACAGCGAGACTGGCTGGTTGCTTACCAGGTCTGTTTTGTCTGCATGGCCCACTGCCTTGCCTCTCATTCATTCACACCAGGTGTCTTCCAGGCACTGGCAGGGAGGATTGTCTGTCCTTTCTCCATCATCTTTCTGTTCCCCCATCTGCCTGCTGGAAGGTGACAACATAATTTCAAAATCAGATGTTGAACATGGTAGAACCGTAACCTGGATGGCTGTGACCTCTGAGCCACTCAGGAGAGTTACACAGTGAGGGGCATCTATGTTGGACTTTTCGTGTAAGAGAAATAAACTTCTATTGCATAGGATACTGAGACTGGGGAACACTTACTACGGAGATAGCCTATTCTGCAAAATGTAGGTAATTTCAAAATTGAGGGAGTCAATTGATACTGTGTCTCAGACTCTTACCCTTAATTGACTGGAAAAAAATTAACCTTGCCCCCTAAAATATAATTAATTATTAGTAGCAGTTAAACAAGGGGAGAGGCTGAGAATAATGCAGTGGTTCTCAAACTTGTCTCCTTATTTGAATTTCCTCGGTAATTAAAAAAATATAAGGAGGCCTGGATCCCTCCCCAGAGCCATTAAAGCAGATTTTCTGAGAGATAGGACTTATGTATTTACATTAAAAAAAGAAATTCTCAAGTAAGTCTAATATCCATCTAGGATTTAGATCTTAAATTGATAGTCTTCAAAAACAGGCAGCTCATGAAGAAAACAGAAGATTCTGGAGTGAAGCAGGGAGCTACAGTGAGACTTTGACTCTTATTTGGATTCCCACCACCAAAAACAGTCCTGGTGTGTCAACAAAATTCTGAGAAATCTTAATAGAACACACAATAGCAAAAAGAAAAGTATAATTAATATTTATAAGTTTTACCATTTTTTGACTTAAGAGAACTGCAAGCTGTTGCAAAAGAGAACAAACAGGGTACCTCTGACAATGAGTTACACACTGAAATTCAGAGCAAATATAATTTCCAAGGGTTCTCACTGTCAAGGTAGCCTAATTTATAAGAAATAAGAATAAAGAAAGGTGAAAGAAAGAAAGAAACAAACAAACAAAAAGAACGAAATCACAAAAAATGAAGAATTAAATCTAAATGTATTTCAAGGAACATAGAAAAATTATTCACAATTTCTTTAATTTTTTATGTTAATGCATACAAATAATTTTAATTCAATAAACAAGACCTAACAGACCAGAGGAAAGGAAAACAAAAGGAGATAAGGCAGAAGACTGCAGATCTAGGTAGCAAATTCAGAACAATAGTAAAAGAATAATAAAAGAATAAAAACAAAAAGGTACACAATAAAAAAATTATTTACAGAAAGATGTACTTAAATAACTCTGTGTGTGTGTGTGTGTGTGTGTGTATCTTGATAAATGTAGTCCAAATTAAGGATAACTGGGATATTTGAGTACATAGTAAAAAATAAAAAGAACGCTTACAAGGTAAAAATAAAAAATCAGTTGGGTTTCAAATTTCTTTACAGCAGCAATGTTCTGAAGATAAGAAAGTGGATTGAAAATATTCTAAGGCAAAGATAACAGGCAGACCATCTTGAACATGAAATATCTCAGGGAATAAAACACTCATGCATTTTTCCTTCCTGAATTAAAAGTTCTAATGATCACATCCTGTGATTTAAGATATTTTTTAAAAATCCCCGAGGAACAGATAAACTATGCGAAAGGACTGAGGGTGAACAGTTAATAAATTTATATATAAAAATAGATCAAATTATGCTTACAGAACAGACTGTTAAAAGAAATTTGACAATGTAGTGTAACTTAAAACATCTGGAGGCAAAAACTAAGGGTGAGTAGTCCATTTTGCTCATCTTTCACAGTAGGAATGAATTGATGTTACATTTAAATGAAACACAAGGTTAAAGAAACTCATTATGTTTTCACTTTCATCTTTTTCCTTATCTTTTTATTCCTTAACTTTTCAACTCTAATTCAGGAAATAATATCTCTGTGGTAATGCATTATATATGGTAAATTCAAGAATCACTTTAATTTTCTGTTAATTTAAATAACATTAAAATTAATACTTTTATTTAAAAAGCATCTGTCTACTGTATGAAGTTATACTTACAAAATGGTCCTGTATCTAGCTATCTCTCCATATATATTCTTCTGAAAGTTTATTGCACTGTTGATGGGAATGCAGACTGGTACAGCCACTGTGAAAAGTCATGTGGAGATACCTCAAAAAATTAAAAATGGATCTGCTTTTTGACCCAGCGATCCCACTTCTGGGAATATATCTGATGGAACCCAAAACATTACTTCAAAAGAACATAAGTACCCCTATGTTCATTACAACGTTATTTACAATTGCCAAGATACGGAAGCAGCCCGAGTATCCATCAGTAGATGAGTGAATAAAACAACTATGGGACATTTACACAATGGAACTCTACTTGGCCATAAAAAAGAAGAAAATTTTACTCTTTGCAACAGTGTGTATGGACCTGAAGAACATTATGCTAAGTGAAATAAGCCAGTCAGAGAAAGACAAATGCCATATGCTTTCACTCATATGTAGAATCTAATGAACAAACTGAACCAACAAGGAAAATGTGGACAGACTCATAGGTGGAGAGCAGGATGGCAGCTAGCTGAAGGGGCGTGGGAGGTTAGGGGTTGTAGGGATCAAGCAAAAAGGAAAAAGGGCTCATGGATGACAGTGTGGTGATTGCTGGGGAGAGGAGAATGTACGGGGACTAAGGGGTAATGGACAAATACAATGAAGATTAAATAAAAATGAAATAGATGAAAGTGAATAAAATGACATTTAAAAAGTAGGTATAAGGGGTTCCATTTAACAATGTGAAGTGTTTAGGGAAAGTATTTCATGTTGGGGTCAGAGAGGTTGGTAGAAGGAACATCATGTGCACCTATCATTAGACACTTAAAGAGACAGTTATGCTTATGAAAAACCAACTAGCCTGAGACACCTTTGAAGCTTTCTAATTTCTTTATATCTTTCAGTAGCCAAAATTTACCATCTAGTTAATTGGTCCATTGATGAAGTTAAGCAAGGGGGCAAGTCTTCCCAGAGTCACAGATAATCACTGATCCTTCGTACAATTTTATCTTCCAGTTACTAAGGGTACTGCTACCTTGTACTCCTTCTTCTGTGCCTCAACTTTCCATACTGCAGAGCATTTCAGCGTGTGCTCAGATCTCAAGTACCTCCAGCCCCCAGCTCTCAGGGTTCTCCAACTCCCACAGCCTGCAGCAATAAGTATTACCTTTGGTGACAACAGAATTCAGCACTCCTGTCTAAGGATTTGAGTTGAACAGATCACCATAGTAACTAGACACAATACAATTTGTGTAACATAATTGAAAATCCTGTGGTACGGAGGCCATGCCTGGGAGGAAGAGAGGAAAGAATAGGAGCAGAAAAACTAAGATTTTAGTCCTTTATAAAATAATGCAAATAATTCAATTATAGAATACCAGTTTTGCACCATTAAGAGACAGTTAATAGAAGAAAATAAGTTTGGAGAGGTTATGTGACTTTTCCAAGGTAGCTCAGTAGCTAAAGCTGGGGCTTTTGTTCCTATCTCCAAGTCACTTAAAAAAAAGTAAAGTGTTGTCTCCAAAGGCAAGAGAAGTTAATTTAATGACAAATAGTGTTTTCTTACTTTCAAAAACATATTGTGCAATATTGCATATAAGCACTCTGTTTAGTGTCCTTCCTGGAACCAACTTTGATGTCGGAATTTTATTTGAGAGGTGATTCTAGGACACACTGGTATGTAAGTGGGGAGAGGATATAGGAAAAAGGGGATAGTCAATACAGGAGTCTTATCAAACAAGGTTTCACTGGGCGTATGAGCCTTACTCCTGAAGAACTCTAGCAGCCAATATAATACACGTCTCAGAGTTATTTCACCCAGAGGATGAGAGCGCATTGGTATATTACTGCTCATTACTCATTTGCTGAAGTTGGTTCTCAGAGAGTACTGACTCCTGGAATGTTCAGCATGCTGGACAGATAGGCAGAACTGGCAGATGTAACCAAAGAATAGAGTTGACCTCTGAACAATGCAGAGGTTGGGGATGCTGACCCCCCGCAGAATCAAAAATAAACAGACAACTCTTGACTCTCCATAAACTTAACCGCTAAGAGCCTGGTTTTGACTGGAAGCCTTACCGATGACATAAAGTGTCAGTTAACACATATTTTGTATGTTATATATATTATATATTGCATTCTTACAATAAAGAAGGCTATAGAAAAGAAAATATCGTACATATTATACAAAAGGAAAAGAAAATACATTTACAGTATTTATTTTTTAAAATGTGCTTAAGAGTGGACCTATGGAGTTCAAACCTGTGTTTTTCGAAGAGATGCATGTGATAGTAGTTGGAAGAGAGCGTGGTTTAGACAGCACCTATGCTGGGCAGTGCAGCATCTACTACAGGCCGTCTTCTGTGCCATCCGCCAGTCAGCAGTGCATGAAACTTGCTTCACTCTGTCACTAATACATCTCTGCATGGCCTATCACATTTGAGAAAGAGAGAGGCAGAGACAGAGACAGAAGGAGGGAGAGACAGAGAGATACAGAGAGAATATAGTTTCTGCTGCTGCAGTTGTGGCTAAGACATCCACTGCTATTCAGTATCTCCCTCCCCTACCAAACCTTCTAAAAGTCCTTTCAAATTTGTCCAGCACTTTGACTACTCTAAATTAATTAGCTGTAGCATAAACCAGACCTGTATTCCTGTAGGATCTGTCTATTTATTATGCCCTTGTTAAGCTCTGGTTGTAATTCTCCACTCATGGTTATTATTGAGGATAGAAGTACCAAAATATATCCCAGTGAATACCCTAAATTACAGCTAGCTCTTTCTTTCCATTATGTGGCAGCAACCAGACCTCATGATAATTGGGAAGATTACTATTACCAGAATAGCAACTCCTTTCTTTGGCTGCTTATATAATAACAATAACAGGCCAAATGACCAACAACATCTATGTTCTCAGGTTTAATACAACTTTTATTTTATCCCTTAGCATAAGCATTCTCATCTTGGAAAACTGAATTTACAATACGGTAGAGAACAGAGTTCCCAAATGTATCACTGAGAGTGATGGTGGTTAGATCCATCTCTAATTCCACTCTCTGGCTTCCCCACCCACATTTTTTACCTATTAGGGAAATTACTCCATTCATATAATGGCTGTTGTTTTAAAGTATAAAACAAGTTTTAAAGAGCAGCATCTCAACCTTTCAAAGGGTCATTCTCATGTGGTGCCTTAGATAAACTTTTATGAGGTTTGTGCAATATTCTATTTGTTGGTAATGTATAGATGTAGCAGTATATGGTGGAATGAGTAAGCTCCATGATCATTTGCATTTTGTTCATCTCCTTCACAGTAGAATAGATATCGTGATAGCACATTACTGACAGCTCCAACCATGTAGTCACTTGATAGGCTGTAGTCACGTGCTTTATACATAGAAAAGGAAGCATAGTGCATGCTGCTTCATTCATTCATTCACTCGCTCACTCATTCATTAATACATTCACAATTCCTTTATTCATTCATTTAATTAAGTAAACATGCTCAGTAAACTAATCTTATGTGTACAGTTCAATGCACTTTTCATTTGTTTTCACCCTGGTACATAAAAATATCAAGGTATAGGCTATCTTCAGAAACCCAGAAGATCCTTGATGTTTATTTCAGATTAATACTTCCATGGAGGCAATCTTGACTTAAAACTTCTAACACATAGATTATTTTAACCTGTTCTTAAGCATCATACAAGCAAAATCATATGTCATGTGCTATTTTGTTTCTGGCTTCTTTAGCTGAACATGATGTTTGTGAGTTTCATCCATGTTGTTATGTGTATCAACAGTTTGTTCTTTTGTGAATATACAACTTACTCATCCTACTGTTAATGGACATTTGTAATATTTTTAGTTTGGGCCATTGTGAATAAAGTTACATCATATTTTCATAGATTTATATACTTATTTCTCTTGGTTCTGTTCCAAGGAATAGAATGTTAGATTATAGTATGTTTAGCTTTAATAAATTCTACAAAACAGTTTCTCCATGGTTAACTAATTTATATTCCCAGCAATATTTGAAGTTTCCAGTTGCTCCCATTCCTGCCAGCATTGGTATTAAAAGTCTTTTTATTTTATTAATCTGCAGACTTGTAATGGTATTACATTATGCTAATATTTGCATTTCTTTGATGAGTGGTGATGTTGAGCAATTTTTGCTATACTTATTAGCCATTTGGTTATCCTCTTTTTAAAGAGACTATTCACAATTTTCCCCATGTTTTAATTGGGTTGGGTTTTTAAAAATATTTGATGTTTGAAAATTATTCATATGCTATGGATAGAGGCATTGAAAGTCTATAGCTTGCCTTTTCACATGTCCTTTAACAAACAGATGTTCTTATTTTTATTAAAGCCTATTGATTTATCTATATGTTTCTAATTATTTTTCTAGCTATACATTTCTCTCCTTATTTACTATCTATCTATTTACCTACCTATCACCCATCATCTATCTATTTTGGTTAGTACATTTTGAGATGGTTTAAAAATTCCCAGTCTATCTTAAAGGCTGCAAAGGTATCATCTTACAATATTTTTCCAAAATATTTACAATTGCGACTTTAATATTTAGGTCTTTGATTTACCACTAACTAAACATTGTATGTTAGAAGTTAGGGATATGGATCTTATGAATACAGAATTGTTTTTGTGCTATTTAGTGCAAAGCCCATCCTTACTACCATTGAACTATTAACTACACCTTTTGTCATAAATTAAGTGACCATTATATGTTGCTCTATTTTGTGAGTCTATTTAGTCTGTTGAAACAATTGTCGATGTTTCTGTCAATATAACGCTGAAATAAATATATTTTATGATGAGCATTACAATCTGGAAGCACAATTACTCTTTTTTCATCTTCAAGGTTGTCTTGGGTCTTACAGGACTTTTGTATTTACACATAAGTTTTAGATTAAACATGCCAGTTTTCACACATTTACAGATTACTAATGTATTACAATTTTTAAAGAAATACTTTCCATCTATAAATGAATTTGAGGAAAACTGATATCCTAATATTATTTAGAATTTTGATGCACAGACATTAATTACCTCTCAAATTATTTAGTTATTTAATTTTAGTTATTTAATATTCTCAGTCTTGATCAGACATTTCCCAAGAATGAGAAAATTAGTACAATTACTGCCTTTTTCTGACGCCAGCATAACTTTGATCCCAAAACCTAACAAGAACATTACAGGAACGAGAAAGTATATGGATTGAAATGGAAGAAATGAAATTGTCATTATTCTCAAATGATTTAATTTTTGTAACAATAAAATCCAAATACAAATCTAAAAAGAGATTAAATTTAATAAGTGAATTAAATGAGGTCACTCCATTCAAGGTCATTATAGAAACCTATAATGTATTTTATTCAGCAACTTATAAACAAAGAGCAATGAACAATAAAAAGATGCTCAATTTCATTTTTAAAATAACCTTTTAATTTTATAACAGTTTTAGATTAACCAAAATAAGAAAAAAAGCTGAAGATAGCACAGACAGTTGTCATAAGTCCAACACCCAGTTTTCCTATTATTTTTAACATCTTACAGTAATAGCATACATTTGTTACAATTAATGAGCCAATATTTAAATAACATTATCTAAAGGTCACATACCTTATTACAAATTCCTTGTTTTTTTTTTACCTAATGTTCTTTTTTTGTTTTAGATTCCCATCCAGAAAACCATATTACATTACATTAATTGTCATTTCTCCTTAGGCTTCTCTTGGTTGTGACAGTTTTTTGGACTTTCCTTCTTTTTCATGACCTTAACAATTTGGAAGAATTCTGGTCAGATATGATATGTTGTCTCTCAAATGGAAATTGCACGTTTTTTCATCAGTAGACAGGAGTTTCCTTTTTCATGCATTTTCTTTAGTTTTTCTAAAGAGAGTAACTCTTCTCCTAAGTGAAGGAAAGACAGGGACTAATGACCTTCTAGAGCACAGAAGCTGTTCAAAGGTCTACTGCCAGGTGACACCTACACATTTATTAATAAATCACAAATACGTGATTTATTTCTTGGCTGATATATATTTTTTTTATTTGTCAGGAAAATGGATGCACTGAATGACATTTTCCGTTCACCCTTGGCCCTTGTTTGCTCTACATATTCCTTTCCCAAATGTCATCTCTATTTATCAGACATTGTCTCCTAAAGTTTGTGAGCTTCCATTTAGTCAGATGTATAATAGATTGAGATGCACCAGCATAGTGGTTAGTAACCTGCACTCTGGAATCAAGCTTCATTATTTTAAACACCAATTCTCATATCTATCAGCTGTGTGACCTCAGGAAAATGACTTTAATTCTCTGAACTATAATTTTCTAATATAGACAATATAAAACATACACACTCCTCACGCATTTGTAGAAATAGGAGTCTGCTCATCATTGCATAGTATATAGGTAACTTTCCCTTTTTCTTTTCCTTGTGTGTCCTTAACAAGACTTGTAGGAAAGAAAATAAAATATGCATTAATATTAAAATCTATGAGTTACATTAGGGTTAACTTAAATTTAATCAGCAAATGTTGGATTGAAATAAGACCTAGCACTTCTCACATGATTCTGTAAACCCCCAATATCACCTACCCAACACCTATGCTATTGTTTTAAAAAAAATAATGTGGCTGTTTCTAGTGTCTTCTAGAACTTCTTTCACTTTCTTTTTCTCCAATTTCCTATTAGAATTTACTGCTCACTTTAGAGTCTCAAATGAATACTCATGTCTACCCTTGCCATTCTAGTGTTTTCCATCAAACCAAGGTATAAAAAAGTGGACTGTATTTGGAGAAGCAGATACTGAATGAGAATGTTTTATTCAACTTGACTCTTAGATATAGACAGCAGGGCAGATGACATAAATATCTAAATTATAATAGCCTTGTCAAATTTGGTAGAGATGGAAATAGTGATGCCGCTTCCTGACTAATGACCAAAGAAGCTGTAAGAAACCAGATGTAACCTCTCAAGAATGCCATTTCACTTAGAAAAACCAAGTTTACTCATTGTCAGCAGCACGATAGAATAATGAGGCTTCAGGATGGCTTCTGGGAGTTTTGCTAAGTGAGATAACATGCCATGCTTTATAATCATAGTTACTTTAAGATGTTATAGAAATTACTTTTAAGTAGTATTATGAACTACTAGATATGTCTTAAAATGTTCTGGATGTATTTCAATGTATGAATTATCATTGCAGATTGCTATGGAGAGGTTTCAAGGATAAGAGAGACTCAGATATCTTTTCTGAGGATATCTGAGTTTCAACATCTAATTTCCAATTCTGTGTTTCTATAATATGACTCATAGTATTTCTGTAAAAGAATTATCAATTTAAAGATTCTTACATCTGTGATCATTTAGACTTCCTTTCCAGGGACATTTAAAAGATCTTCTCAATATCAAAGATCCCTGCACCAGGACACATTACTATCCTACAAATTAACACATTTTATATAGACATGGTGTCTTCCAAAAAATCTAGGGTACTTTACAAGGGAGCTTCCCTTGTAAAGGGAGGCAACAACAATACAGCTATATTAACAAAAATAACAATGGCCTAAAGTATAATGGCATTTATAATAAATCAGATGCCTACAGGCATGATATGATGTCACAATAATGTTATAAAGAACCTGGATTCTTTCAACTCAGCCACCCTCAGTATGTTGATGATTTAATTTCATACATTTGCAATATGTTTCTCTATTTCAAGTATCCATTTCTCTCACAATAAAAAGTCCCAAATAGGAAAATGAGGGTAGGAGAAAATGTGGATTTTCTTTTATAATTTTCATTTTGTTATTGAGTAAAGTATTATCTAGAAGCCTTCTACTAAATTTATCTTTACATTTTATTGATCAGAACTAGGTGGCAAATAAACATAAGAAAAATTTTCCACATAATTATTAAATTTTAAAAAACTCCCCATGCCAAGTGTTGATGAGGATGTGGAGCAATGGAAACTCTTATACATTTGTCTTTTTCTTAAGAATGGATACACACACAGCAAAATATTATTCAGCCTTTAAAAAGAAGGAAAAACTGACATTTGCAACAACATGATGAACTTGGAGGGTATTATGCTAAGTGAAATAAACCAGACAGATAAAGACAATTATTACGTGGTATCCTTTCTATGTGTAATCTAAAAAAAAGTTCAACTTATTGAAACAGAGAGATGGGAGCTGGGGTTGGAGTAAATGAGAAGAGGACGGCAAAGGCTGAAAACTTTCAGTTTGAAGATAAGTAAGGTATGCAAATCTAATGTATAACATACTGATATAGTTCATAATACTATATTGTATATTGGAAACTTGCTAAGAGACTAACACTTGTGTTCTCATAAAAAAAATAGTGAGGTGAGGTGATGGAATGCATTAATTAGACGGAGGGATCCTTCCACAGTGTATATGCATATCAAAGTCTCACATTGTACATTTTAAATATATTAAAATTTTATTTGTCATTTATACCACCTTAAACCTGAAAAAAAAAAAGAAACTGTATACCTACAGATGATCCAGACATTCTACCTAGTTATTGTGTTAACAGGATGAAAACAGATGTCCATGCAGAGATTCATGCATAAATGTTCCTAACAGCTTTATTCATACTAATCAAATCTGAAGACATCATAAATACCATGAGCATAAGAATGAATAAAGAAATTATTATATAGTCATACAGGGCTTTCCATCCATTAATAAAACAAAAAAAGAATGACTGAATGTTCAGCAACATCATTGATAAGTTTCAAAAACAATATACTAGGTGAAAGAAGCCAGAAACAAAATACAAATGTATGATTGTATTAATATAAAGTTCCTGAACAGGTAAAACTGTTATGAATGAAATCATAATGATGGTTGTCAGATACTGGAGGTGGAGAAGGGAATTACTAAAAGGTACACAGGAAATATTTTGAAGTGTTGGAAAAGTTGTATATAATGATCAAGGTGATGGTTACAAAACTGTATATTCAAACCCATTAAATTAGACTCTTTAAATTATTGAATTTAATTGCATATAAATTATACTTAAATTGAAGTGGACAAAAAGAAAATTATTCAGTCAATGGATTTATCAGTTAACTGGACAAAACCTATGCGCTCAAAATCCAAAAAAATTCCAACAAAATTTTCCAAAAAGAATTATATACAGAATAAAAAAATATACATGATAAAGAGAGTTCAGAATGCAAGAGATATTTGGACATACCAGAAGTTTTTAAGATTTAGTAGAGTTAAAAATGGAGAGGAGAGAATGAAACACAATATTTGAAGATAGAATGTTTAAAATTATTAAAACTAATAAAAGTAAACTACAAATTCAAGAAGCTCAGCAAAGACTAAATAGGACACATACACAGACAACACACTTTGGCATATCACAAAAACAATGCCAAAAATCAAAGAGAACGAAAATATACTAAAAGCAACCCAAGATGAATAAAAGACATTATCTTTAAAGGAAAAACAATAAAACTGAGTTAATTTTTAATACGTATGATCAGATTAAGAAAATAGTCAAAGTAATGAAAGAAAATAATTTCTAACTTAGGAGCAGATTGCCAGTGAAAGTAATTTAGAATTGAGGATGAGGGCCCTGACTAATATGGCTCAGTTAGTTGGGCGTCATCTGCAGAGCAAAATGTCGCAGGTTTGATTCTGGGTCAAAGCACATGACTAGGTTGCAGGTTCGGTCCATGGTTGGGGCATGTGTTCCTCTCTCACAGCATGGTTTCTCTCCCTCTCCTTCATCTTCTGTCCCTCTCTCTCTAAAAAAAATTTTAAAAGTGAGGATGAATTACATGTCATTTAAAAATTTTTAACTCCTAATAGGAACAACAAATGGTAAAAGTAATGATTTTCACTAGGTTATAATCAAAGAATGCATTCTGTTATCTCTAATATGTCCAATAAAAATTTTTTAAATTAACTAATATGTTAATAAAATAATATAGAACCATTCAAAATATACTAATTCAAATGCAAGGAGGTAAAAAAAGAGGATTGGAAAACATAAGCTAAATAAAAAATTAAAATGAGAGAACAAACCCACTATATTATTAATAACGTTAATTATAACTGGGTGAATTATGTATATGTATATGCAACTGGGTAAAAACTTAAGATTATTAGATTTTTTTAAAAGCAAAAATCAACTATTTTGCTTAGACAAACTTTATATAATAAATGTCATAGTAATAATCTAGGGAAGAAAAACACCCACTTTCCTCCGTGTAGACCAACAAACACCTTACAAGGAAAGAAAGCAAAACAATAAAAACTAAAGATTCTTTTAATCTGAATCAAAAGCTTCAATCATAGGCTTCAGCTAAGTTTTCTGTCAGTATTTATTCACGTTTTTGTTTATTTATTTATTTACTTGCTTCTATCAGATATTAAAATTCTCATCAGAAAAACCCAGATGACATGTTACTTAGGCAAAGTGCCCCCACTTATTTCCCAGCATTTTAATGTTTTCTTCATGAATATGATGTTCTATTTTCGTCCTATTATCAAAAACAATTTCATATGCAAGTCAGGGATTATTTGAATTCCATTTGGAATTTGAAATGGTAGCACAAATTCCATAAAAGATGCAGAATCCAAGTGATACATCCAGGCTTCCCATCATAGCTTAGCTTTCAAGAATGGAATTTGACACTTTTTTCTCTCTTACTATATGCAGACTATATAAAGTCTAAGACAGGATTTAACAAGGGGAAATTGTAGCTTGAGACTTAAGAAGGCTAGCTCTTCTTAAGCCCATCAATGCAACTGGTTACAAATGAAAAAAAAAATCTGATGTCCCTGCTTCAGCAATATGGAAAGAGATGTGTTTTTAAAGAATTTTTTCACGAATACTCTAACATGTATTAAGATTATACCACCAAAAAACAATTACTGCAGCTTTTAAACTAATGATACAATCTATGGATAATTTCCTCCAAATAGCTCAGAGATGTGAATGAATGAATCATATATCATTGCAGGAAGCAATTTCCCTCAATGATCTCTACCTGCTGGAATCTCAATTCATTACATATTGAGTAAAAAGCTTTTATTTGAAATAAGGCTCTCAAACTGGCTCTGGAGCAAAACCTAAACCCTAAGGGGAGACAGCTGAGACTATATTTAGAATTTTCCACTCTCTGGGAGGGCTTGTCTTCCAAACACCTCTCTTTTATGCACAGTAACTTGGTGCAGTATTTGAGTGACATAAGTCATTTCCAATGATTCTGCACAGGTTTTAATCTCTTTATTGTGGTTCAGCTTTATCCTCATGAGATGCCATCGTCCAGGTGTCATGACAACAGTCCATTCTCATTTTCTCTCTGTCTTCAATACTGCACAGACATATGAATGCTTACCAGTTAAGCAAGGGACCTTAATAAGCCAAATGTCCCTAAGTCCCTCGAGATTGACAAAGGGAAGGTAGATGCAGCCCAACTCCAGAGAGCTATTGTATCTTCGGACTGTTTTTGAAACATGTATAAAGCAGCAATTTTTAACTGCTGTGCCACGTGAGTTTTTTAAACATGCAATGCCTGACTATTTAATCAGGGGAACTGACTTCTTTTCCCTTAGATTGTTAAATTAAAAAAAAATGACAACAGATAACACAACAGTAAATGTTGGTGTGAGTGAATCAAAATTTTATCTTTTTTTTTCTGGTCAGATCAGCAAAAAATATATTCCTTGGTGTGCCACAAAATTTTGGTAATTAGTTTATGTGTGCCATGAGGTGAAAAAGGTTGAAAATCACCAGTTAAAAGGAATCGCAGAGAAACTTGCTTTTACACAAGCATTAAAAAGTAATGATGTACATCTTTCCCATCAAGTTAGAACAGAAATTAGGCAGGTTGTACTGCTCACTTTTTATTGCCTAACTGTTCCTTTTCTTGACTTGGTGTTTGATTTGTAAAAGGCACGAGACAGCTTCTATGAGGAATGTAACATTCAGGGAAGACCAATGATTCATACGAAGTTAAAACCTAGACCTCGTGGATTCAAGATTCTAAGGTAAGTCTTTTAATGTTTCTTCTTTACATTTATCAGCCTTAAGCTGAGTTTATCATGAGTGTTATTCTTGTCTCTCCATGCAAAATATGTATTAGTTTCCTAGGGCTGCCATAACCAAGAGCCACAAATGGGAACGCTTAAGACAACAGAGGTTTGTTGTCTCATATTTCTGGAGGCTAGGAGTCTGAAATTAAAGACAGCAGGTCTACAATCCTTCCTTGCCTCTTCCTACCCTCCACTGCAAGGCATCAACCCTGCTGTTCCTTGGCTCGCAGCTATATCACTTTAATCTCTGCTGCTTTCATCATGTGAAATTCTCCCTAGTCTACATAGCTCTCTTATAAGGACACCAGTCATAGTGGATTAAGACACACTTTAATAGCCTTATTTTAAATTGATTAAATCTTCAAAGACTTTATTTTCAAATAAGGTCACATTCACAGGTACTGGAGGATTAGGTCTTCAACATACCATTTTTAGGGACACAAAAGCAACCTATAACATATTTTTTATAGACAAAGTGGCTTTGTTCTCTTCTGGGTCCCCTGTGTCTTCTAGCCTTGTGTCCATCCCTCTAATATTCACTATTTGTTGTACTACAAATGATCAGTTTTATTTATAATTGACTTATGGCAGGTAAAATGACTCGTGGATAAGAAAGCAGCTTCAGACAGGTGAATAACAAGATTGGACAATACTCAAGTAAATAAGAAGGGGTATCTCTGGGAGAATCAGAGACTTGGGCAAGGAGTCAGACCTATCTGTGGCACTTAACTAATTTGATAACCTTGTAACTATGTTTCTTCATTAATTGTAAGATATAATCTCTCTTCCACCTATCCTGCTGGGCTAGTATGTATATGAAAGACATAATGGATGAAAAAACTATTTAATGTCATGCTAATTCCCAGGCATCAGTATTAAGCTGATTCTCTGGTGCCATAGGGCTCTCTGGGTGCCAGCAAAACACAAAAGTATAGCACACGCTGTTGGTGTTCTTCCCAGATTCATTCTGACTCCCTTTTCCGCTCCTCTGCAATCACATTCCAGCTTCTATGAATTGCTGGTTAAAGTCTTCTACCTACAACTTTATTCAGAATATGCCATTGGACTACAAGAGGCACTTAGTTCTTATGGAGATCTAGAAATTTGGAGGACTTATATCATTCATCCTGTTCCACAGAAGTTCACAACCAGTAAATTCTTGGTGAGGGAACACAAAGACTCATCTTTCTTTTATCAAGGTAGAACAAATTCTGAGCCACTTATATTCTAGAGCTTCTCATAGGGCTGGACAGAAGATGGGGCTTCAACTGAAATTGAGCCTTAGCTTGGCTTCTTTTCTTTCATTAATGTACTTTCCTCACTCACTCACTAATTTCACCCGGGAACATTTACTTAATAAACCACTTAAATATGTTCTCTAACTTTAGAGGCTTCTCTTAGAAAATATGATTTAGGATAGCTGGCACTTCTAAGGAAAGAATTTGGAGTTGGGACACTCATTGGCCAGCTGGCAATGAAGAGCGCAGTACTGGTGGACTTTAAGCAGAATCTTGATAGCCATTGACATGTAGTAGTAGTACAGTTGCAAAGACTTTTTATCTCTGCTGAGCTAAGGAGGGATACTGGTGGAAGGGCTGGTGCAGGAGCTTTCAGGTTTGCGAGGTGTAGGAAGAGGGGCAATTATACAAGTAGTAGAGCTGGGTCAATGCTGTTGAGAATGACTGAAGCTCTGAAGAGAGAAAATGACAAATGAGACCAATTAACATATAAGATAATATATGAAATCCTGGTGATTTACATGACAGTATTCAAAGTGTTCCTCACCAGCAGAGAGCAAAACACAGTGACCACCACAGATAGGATTTAATTCTCTAAGTAGCTGAACCTCAGAGAAGACTGAATGTGTAGACTTGGTAAGTCTCTAATGCCAAAATCAGGGCCCAGACAGGGAGTAAGTATAACACTTAGAATTGGGATGGAGATATTTGGTTAGATTTACTTGAGGGCTTTGAACCTCTAGATTTTCCTGAGCCTCTGCACCTGAAGAAGCAGTTTACTTCTTTTTGTTAGAGACTCACAGCCCATCTTTTGGCTGAAGACTCTGCAGAGACCCCAAGTGGGTATCCATGGGGTCCTCCCTCTGGATATCAGAATAATAACTGAGTCAAGTCAGTTATTGGTTTGACTGGGGAAGTACTGGACCAGCTAAGGGGAGACAGGGATTTCATTCAGAGATTATACACTTTGGAAGACCTGGATAATGCATCTAGGTAGGAACTGAGAGATTACTTCTGATGACAGATGTTTTCTATTTAGAGGTACTCTTCTGAATCTCAAGACTTGACAC
This sequence comes from Pteronotus mesoamericanus, assembly GCF_021234165.1. Taxonomy (NCBI): domain Eukaryota; kingdom Metazoa; phylum Chordata; class Mammalia; order Chiroptera; family Mormoopidae; genus Pteronotus; species Pteronotus mesoamericanus. Next base: position 9,838,835 of record NW_026555229.1, read on the forward strand.
CCAGGACAGCATCCCTTAAGCTGATCCCTATATGCTTCTAGGATGGCTGTTAGAAGGCTGGAAGAAACAATAGCCCACATTAAGCAAAGCAGAAATGCCAAAATTGCTTTGGTAGAATGTCCAAGTAGAAATTGAGAGGCTCGAAGACATTAGAATGCTAGAATGGACCTATTACATGAGTCTAGAAAATCATTCTCTAGCTATGCATTTTGAGAGGGCCCAAAAGATATTCCCCATACTAAGATGATAAGGAATATGCTGGTGAAGAATTCATTATAGTTTGTGAGAGGCTCGGCCATAGATATCTTTTGAAGGCCAGATATGACAGATATTCTGTTAGGAAACTGGCGTCCCTAGTATCAATGGAGATGACAGGATTCTGGAGTGGCAGAAGCCAGATAATAGCACATAAACATCAAAATAAGGTGGATATAATTATGGTAAAGACAGTCAGCAAGTTCTGATCTGCAAGGAGTTGTGGAGATGGGTTCAAGCTAAATGGGCAGTTGACAGAGACTTTGTTTGGCATGAAATAGTGAATGGTTTTAAAAAAGTTTCATGTTAGCCACACCATGAAAAGGCATGATGCCTTGTCTAATTTCTAAATCAGAGCCTGTTCTCAGACAAAGAACATATTTGAAAGAGAGGCAAAAACCATCCTGAGAAAACAAAAACAAAACCTACAATGGTACGGCGAATGCAACTGGATCCTGAAAAGGGCTTTCCAGAATTATTCAACTACCTTTACATAAGAGAGAGCAGGAAGAGCTGGTCACAGAAACAAGGGAAAACAAAATGCTGTGAGACTCTGTGATGGTTAATTTTATATGTCAACTTTGCTGGGCACAGTGCCCAAGTATATGGTCAAACATTATTCTGGATATTTCTATGAGGTATTTTTTCCATTATACTAGTGTTTAAACATTGAGTAAAACATTGCCCTTCATAATGTAAGTGGGTTTCATATAATCAGTGGAAGGTCTGAATAAAACAAAAGACTGACCTCCCTATTGCACTTCCCTGGGCCCCCAGTCTGGATCTGCAAATATTGGACGTCATGTTGGTTTTGTTTCTCTGTAGAATCTTGACTAATACAGATGGCCTCCAAAAAAGAAAAGCATATGGAGTTTGGGTTAGAGAGATTACACCTGTGATAGGTCTGTGTCATAGGTAGTCATTTTACTAGTTCAAACATCCACTTGAAAATCTGGGAAAACTGAAATTATTCCGAAGATGCCATATTGCAACACTGAGTTTATAGGGCAAGCTCTGATATTAGGACAACCAAAACACTGTTAAGGACCTCTGATAAAGTAAGAACATATGAAGGTCAAGTAATTAATGGATTCTTGGCTTAGACTGCAACACAGTAGTCATTTTCTGTTTCCCAAATGCATAATGGTAATAGACATAATTAACAATTGGCAGAAGCCTTACATTGGTTCTTTGACATGCTGAAGAACTATTGTTACAGGAAAGGTAGAAGGCTGTGAAAATACTCATCTTGGCTGTATTAAATCAAAAGGAACTCAGTTGGAAAGGCAGAGATAAATGACACCTTCAAGGACCTAAAGAATACAGTAATACTGTTCCCATTGTGTGTGTGTGTGTGTGTGTGTATGTGTGTATTCATGTGTATAACTTCCATGAAAACCAGAAAGCAACTGTGATGTTTGCACAATGATAAAATATCCTAATGACATTTCTCAGAACATATCCTGTCATTAAGCAGTTCATGACTGTAGCTTGGAGACCTGGATCATCTAGACATTTCACAGACCATTGTGGTTATCAGCTATGTTAATAATTTTAGACATTTTGAACCTGAAGTATCACATTTCTACATGCCCCAGCATGACACATGTACTTGAGATGGTAAGAGATAAACCCTGCAACTATTTAGGGTCTTGCCATGTTGGAGAGCTTTTAGGGATCAAGTGGTTTGGGCATGCCGGGACAACCATCCAAAGTAAGGGACAAGTTCTTGCTCATGGCACCACTTTCCATTAAAAAAGGAACAGACAGAAATTGTTAGACCAGTTCAGGTTGCATGTACTGCACTCAGCAGTAGTGCTGTGTCTCATGTATGAAGTGACATGAAGAGCTGTCAGTTTTGCATGGGAGCCAGAGGAAGGAAGAGCTTTGTATTAGGTACATGCTGTGGTAGTTGCAGCCTCATTTCCGGAACCTCTACGTGTATCCATCCTCATTTCTGATCATTGGCAACTTCCTGTTAATTCACAAACAAGCATCTGTTAATGGACCTGGTGATGCTATTAGAAAGCAGGGTAACCCATCTAAAAGAGGAGGAGGAGGTAGAGGAGAGGGGAACCAGAGCAAGCTAGAACCTGCAGGGGCATTCTCCCATCTGCTCATCACCATATCTAATTGTGGAAACACCTAAGAGAAACATTTGATGCTTTGCTTCTGCCTTCTAGATGCCAAGCAAGTTTGTCTGTGTCAGCTCTAACCCAGAGTGATGAAGAAAAGGGGGTTCTGGGAAATACAGTTTCCAGGTTTTGACAAATTGTCATAGCATAATCAGCACACTTTTTTTCTTTCTTTCTTTCTTTCTTTTTTTTTTTTTTTTGCCTTGGCCTTTTCCATCAGCTGTTGAGAGAGGTTTAAGTTGCCCACTATGATTATGGATTTTTCATTTTTCCTTTCAGTTCTGTCAATTTTTACTTAATATACTCTAAAACTATGCTACTGGATAAATTTGACTTGGATATCTTCACATTGTATTAGCCATTTATCATTATGCCTCTTTATCTTACTAACCATTCTTTCATTAAAGTGTACTATATCTGATTTCTCCTTTGCCAGTCCTTATAAAAAGTGTTCCACCAAATGCTTGACAGCAGACCTGCAGAGGCGTGAGCTGCTTGTACTGAGGCACAATTTCCCATGAACTCCCTCATTGTGGCCGCATGTCAGTCAGTGGGAGTAAATGCTTGGGTTTAAAATTTTTCCGTTTCAGCTTGTCCACCTACACCAGTACTTGATGCAAACTGATTAGTGACTCTGAAGCTGTGAAATTCTCCTCCAGTTTTGATGCTCCTTAGCTTCTCCCACCTTATTCCTTTATGATCATAACACCTACTCTAGCTGTTTCTCTGGCATAAATTTAACTGATACAATAGGTAAAGATACAGAAAATGTACAACTTGGCCTAATTTGTACATATATGCATGTATGTATGTGTTTATAGCAATATATAATGCTAAGCCCTATTCCATGACAAACTTCACAAAATAAGATCAGCTTTTGATCAAAATGTAACATTTGTTAATGATAAAATGTTAGCAAACTAAAAATGGAGTAGAACTTTCCTATCTGATGAGATATATTTATAAAAATAAAGTCATAAAATAATTAAAATTTCAGGACACAGAATTTGTTATTCAAAAAAATGATGAATTGGACTCTGTAAAATTAGAGAAATTTTATCAAAAGACATTACTAATGGAGTGAAAGTATAATTCAAGGAGAGAGAGTACCTCCCAATTGAACGGATGTGCTTATATTGCATTCTCCTGGTCTGAGCCTAAGTCACGATAAAAAATAAATAAATAAAACTAATAATAAAAAATAGAAAAGAGAGAATGTATTTATAATTTATATATGACAAATGCCCTGGTCAGGTGGTTCAGTAACAAACGACTTGTATTTTTATATGTTTATATAATGACACACATATATGGGATGCACGCATATATAAAAACACATAAATAAGCACCTTTTATAAATCAATAAAAAATAGAAAATAGTTGAAGAGTAGACAAAAGTCAACAAAATAGGCAAAAGGAAAAAGCTAGAAGAATGAAATGTTATAGAAGATGTGGAGCTACCAGAACCCTTAGATAGCGCTGGTGGGTGTACAAACTGGTACAACCACTTCAGAAAACTTTTAGGCATTATCTATGAAAAATGAATGTACATATTCCAGATGTCCCAACAGTTCCACTATTCTATGTTATATATATATATATATATATTAGTGTATAATTCATGACACATCTACTAGACTATTCATAGCAACACCTCTTGAAACAGCCAAAAGCTGGAAACTACCCAAACGCCAATCGACATTCAGAGGCATATATGGTAAGATGTGCTTGGAAGCATTAAGAATGAACTGTCAACAGTTACAACAATATTGATGAATTATATGAACAAACTGTTAAACAATAGAAGTCAGACACAAAAGAGTACCTCCTGGATAGGTGCACTTGTAAAGTTCAAAAGCAGTCAAAATTAATGCATGTTATCAGAAGCAAGGGTAGTATTTATCCAGTAGGCCCAGGGTCTAAAAGAGAATACAAGGGAAAGGATGCTGGTGCTAGTGAAGGTCAGTTTCCCCATCTGCGTGCTGATTGCATGGGCACGCTCAGTCTGCAAAACATCCATGAGCTCTGCACTTCTACATAATGTCCATGCAGGTATCTGTGTCTTCATTGCATGTCTAATGAATGTGCCATGTCTAAGGTATATGCACATATAAAATATTAACTAACTTCCTAAGCATTTAGAGACAGAACTGATTTTCTATAAAGTACGTCTAAAGCGAGCTGCACTATATCCTCTGGTTTTCCCTAAGTGTAAAACTGCCCAGTGATAAAGCAGCTGCAGTCAGGCAGCTGTTGTGAAGCTAATGGAGTTAACATGGTTCTTCCTGCAGCATCAGCCAGCCCCAAACAAATGTTTTTGTGGCTGAGGAGCAACAGTCTTAGATCTTCTTTTCCCCTATTGCCAAAAATTAGGATATCAAAACATATCTCAATAGTTCTCTCCACTGTATATTATAAAGAGAAGCTAAATCTTCCATCTGCTGTTCTTTTGTTTTGAGCTAGGTCATTTCCGTATTTCTTCTGATTACTCTCATTTTTTATGCTTTGTAGGATAGATGGTGACATTGATACGTAAGAATGAAGGCCTATTATTCCACTAGACAGGGGATAAGCAAGATCTGTATGGAAATACTTCTTAAACTAGACTGTGCCTAGTGAACCTTGCATGTAGTAAGCAGCTACATCCACCTCTCACTCTAACCACAGGAGAAAGCCACACTCCCCGCTTCCTGACTTAACTCGCAGGGACTCTGGTTGCCAGGCAATGATGAGTTACCTTGTTTTAGAGTCATTCTCTTTCATGGAAAACCTAGTGCAAGTTCAAGTCAAATTAAGGATAGCAACCTATGGGCCATCTCCGGTAATGTGGCATTGCTGTACATGCTCACCAACAATTGGAAATACTTCTCTGTGGAAATATGAAGAGCCAGGGTCTCCGCCAAGCACCGACAAAGCTTAATTGCCTGACCCTGCTGTTTACACAAACTGGGTCTCAGTGTTAGTTTCTGAAAAATGACTAAAGTGCAGAGTAAGAGATCCCTAATGTCCTGTTCTCTTTTGACAATCTGTGAATACAGGAAGCACAACTTAACAGCAATGTGCATATTATTAAATAATGTACATGTAAGACAATGATCATGTTAGCAATGATAAGCTCCTGCTATAAAGTTCCTATGTCTAATAAGTATTTAACAAAAGAATAGTATCAGTATTGGCATAATCTGTTTTGGGATTTCCTGTCTGCCACTTAATGATAATGGACATCTTTAAAAATATTTCTAAAAAGCCACATATATTGTGCATCACTCTCTTTTTGGTTTTACAGAAGGTGCATTTTCTCATCAACACAACACAAACTGTAAAAGATGGCTGCATGTTTTTTGGATACATTGGGGTAAATGCTATTCAATAAGCAGCCTTCTTTCTCTTTTTCTTCTCTTTGGCAACATACATTCATCAGCTAAGAGGCCTTGGATAAATCACACCATTTCCCTATGCTTTAATTTTCAGTTTTACATATTAATAGGGTTGGCTTAGATCAGTATTTTCCAATGTGTGTTTGGCAAGATTTGACAACACCTATAAGAGTTCTGTTATCAAACAAATTTTTTATAGAAGATGTATTCAATATTTCCTGTATCTATGCTTAGAGAGTAACCTTTAATATTCTAAAGAAAGGCTCTGAAGATTCTTGCAGCACAGAAAAAAATTTAACATTATATTACTGAGCTTATCCCAAGCTCCTTTGTTCAGGGAACCCTGTATCATTGGCTGACAACAATTAACAGTGGCCCCCACATGAAATGATCTAACAGGGGTGTCCAACCTTTTGGCACCTCTGGGCCACACTGGAAGAAGACTTATCTTGGGCCACACATTAAATACACAAACACTAATGAAAACTGATGAGCAAAAAAGAAAGGCTTTAAGTAAATTAACGATTTTTTGTTGGACCGCACTCATAGCCATCCTGGGCTGCGTGTCCCCAAGGGCCATGGGTTGGACACCACTGACAAACATTCTAACAAATGTGAGGGGAAATCTCATTGTGGTTTTGATCTGCACTTAACTGATAAGTGCCTGGTTGCCATTTGCATGTCTTGGAAAATGTCTGATTCTAAATTCAGTTTTGTAATGGCCACCATGCGACCTGAGGCAAAACAGAATCGCTCCGGGCCTCAGTTTCTTCCCTGAACCTCTTTACTGTCTTAGGATGTTATAAAATAAAAATAAAAGTATAAACACATATTTGAAAAATAACTCAACATGGAATAGCTTCTCATGAAGTAAAAATAAAAGCAGAACGAGTAGCTGGTTTTGAAGCTATCACAATTACAGGAAGTTTAATGAGATAATCTCAGACATGTGCAGTGACCTTTGAACATGTCTGAACATTTTTCAGAGAATTATTAGGATGTTAAGACACTAGAACATGAAAGTTTCCTTTTAATCTCAAACTAAATTGTTTGGGGACAGAAGAAAATAAAAGAAGCCCTGCTCTCACTGTCGCATGATGGAAGTTAGTTTTGGAGACTGTTACTTCCAAGATTATACAATGCACATCTTACATAAACAATAAAGCAGTAACAACTACGGTGGATCATGGGACTTAGACTTATGGAGGACAATCCTCAAATGCAGTCAGTGATGTTATAACACAGCCCTCACTTCTGAAAGATGGAGCTACAGGATGTCAATACTGGTCGTTTCTCCCCGGTATTCTAGCCTTTCCCAAAGTGGGAAGTAAATTCTATCTGCAGAAGCCTTCAAAAGTGGTTTACAAGGACAAATGACTCTTCTAGAATAAACCACTTCACAGATAAGTTCTGATAGGACCCCTTATATTCTTATAGAAAAAATTATTTCTATATATTGCAAATTTACCTAGCAGAAAATATCATAATGACCGGTTAATACAACTTACACCTCCTATCACTGATAAACCTTCAGGAGGAGAGTTGTGATTCTTTGACAAGGCACACATCATGAATGGAAATCAATCTTGGTACAGAATTTCAGGCCATTGTAAGAAATAAAATAATGTAAGCTCAAATAGGAGCACTTGTCAAGTTAATGGATTCCTCTGCATCCTGGAAAGAAAAGTGAAAAACTCAATGAGGGTTTTATTTTTCCTGTATTCTTGCTTCATACCCATGCTTTCTGTAATCTTTAGCCAGGTCCTGGAGAGACAGCCTATATTATGCATTACTGCCTGAAGCTGCATTTACACAAAGATTCCTCTATATAAATCTTATGTTATTATCTTAATTTCCCAGTGTGCATTGTATTTTCAATGAGGGTAAATCCCTTTCAGAGCAAGAGCTATAGCTTGTACTTCTCTTTTTTCTCTCTTATCATTTAGAAGGAGGCTCATCTCAAAGTTTGAGCTTTGCTTAAAAAAATATATATGTATGTGAATGGGGAAGGATGGGTACCTGAATATTATGATTTTTTGAAATCATAATTTTATGATTTTCATATTGAATATTTAAGATTCTTCAATGAAATACATAAAAAATATAAACACTTATAAAGAGTTGTATGAGTTATTAAATGAACCACCTAAACACCTAGATAGCGATATCTACATATACCTCCCTTTGTGCTCAGAAGTAACTGTTATGTCACATCTGATGTTTTCATTACCATTCATATTTCTATTATATATATTATTCTTGTTTATGGGTATCTGACAACGTACCTTATGGGTTTTTTTTCCATGTTTTTCAATGTAACACAGTAATGTATTTTTCAATATTTTTATGCCACTGACTTTTTACATTGACATGATATTAGGAAACAAAATCACGTGGATACGTTTCTATTCCGGGCAATCTGGTTGCTGCTCTGCTCTTCTTACAGAACACCCAGAACTGAGACACTCACTCCCTTATAACTGCATGTATTCACTGCTCATGGTCATCAGATGAGGCCCTCTCCAGGGACTGCCCTCAGCAAAGGGATCTGTCTTGCCTGGGGCTGTACATCCCAAGGAGTGACTGTCCAATGACTGGCTGATTAAGACACAAAGGTCTGCCCTACTGCCTGGATTCTGAAAGCTTTGAAAAGCCATCCTCATTTCAGAACTCACTCCACATGGGAATAACTGAGGCCTTTGTGACTGCATTACAGTAGGACAGTGATTTTCAACCTTTTTCATCTCATGACACATAAACTAATTACTGAAATTCTGTGACACCAAAAAATATATATTTTTGCTCCTCTGACAAAAAATAGGTATAATTTTGATTCATTCGCACTGGACAGCTTTTGCTGTGTGGGCTGTTGTCATTCTTTTATCTGATGATCTAAGGGAAAAGAGGTCAGTGCTCCTGACTAAATAAGTATTGCACGTTTTAAAAATTCCTGCAGCACACCGGTTGCAAGTCATTGTAGTAGAACATTGTCTTCTGCAGAGTCCTGCTTCTTTTACTCTGTCACAGATGTTCATCCCAAGAGCAATCCCTACTAAGCCTCCTGTGTGCCACTGTGACTCAGAGTCTGTTTTCTGGGGACCCCAACCTGAGATAATACTCTCCTACTTAATTTGTTTCCATTGCTGAGAAGTGTTCCATTGTATGGCCATATTACAATTTATATATTCATTCTACTATTGATGGAACTCTTGATTGCTTCAATTTAAAAAATATATTGAGTAATCTATAGTCTTTGTATTTATATGTGAACAGGTTTCCTTAAGGATATACCCAGAAATGTGATTGCTAGGTAGGTTTACTTATCTTTAACTTTTCTTTTTTTTTTAATTAAAAAAAAATTATTCTATTTTTTCCATTAACATTTATCCCCCTTATACCCTCTCCCCACTACAATCACCACACTGTTGTCCATGTGAAGTCCTTTTTCCTTTTTGCTCGATCCCTCCACTCCCTAACCACTCCCCATAGCTGTCATTCTGCTCTCTGAGCCTGTTTCTATTTTGCTTGTTAGTTCAGTTTGTTCATTAGGTTCCACATAGGGGTGGAATCATGTGGTATTTATCTTTCTCTGACTGGTTTATTTCACTTAGCATAATGTTCTCCAGGTCCATCCATACTCTTGCAAATGATAACATTTTCTTCTTTTTTACAGCCAAATAGTATTTTATTGTGTAACTATCCCATAGTTGTTTTATCCACTCATCTACTGATGGACACTTGGGCTGCTTCCATATCTTGGCATTTTTAAGTAACACTGCAATGAACATGGGGGTGCTTATGTACTTGTGAATTAGTGTTTTGGGTTCCTTTTCAAGGGACTATGCCATGACATTTGAAAATTATAAAATTTACTTCCCTGTGAATCCTGACATTACAAACTTTAGTTTTCTAAAACTGTATTTTGGTACTTTGGGCATGGACTTCTTTCACTGTATATGCATTGCTGCCAAGCTTTCCCGAGTGTTGTGCCTCAAAGCCTTTACAAAACCTTCGGTGTCTGTTCAAGGATAGGGGATCTGTCCAAAGTTGATCCAAACGGATTCCTATTCCTCCACTACAGCTGCGTGATATGAGACTCCAGTGGTTGTTTAGTTTCTGGGGTGTAATAACTTGTTTCTGTTAACCTTCAACTATCCAGGGCTCTTTCTTTTTATACACAGGTTCCGATATAATTGAGTTTTGTCTTTAAGACAAAAACAAATTTAAAAAAAGGATTGTATTATCTAAATGCTTCGTCTGTTAGTAGAACTTTGTGGGATCCAATTCATATACTCCTGATCTTCCTGTTGTTTGACACCCTTCATATCCTGCTTTATTATGACGTGGGCTTATAGCACTCCTAGCAATAACATGACTGGTAAGATTCTGTGTTCATTATAACTAACTGGATTTCAGTTTAGTACCTCTTTTCTTCAATTTATTAATATTCTGGTGTTCAGAATGAAGTTTATTAAAACAATTTGAACTCTTTAATATTCAAGTTGTATTTCAAAAAGAAACTTGTGCTACCTGATCATTTTATAATTTACTGCTTGAATAGCCCTTTCTGTTTCATAGCTAAGATTATTAGTGATATTTCTTTATTTACTAGCAGTTAATTTTGTCCCCAGAGTTCTTATACCCACTGATAATGCCTACAAATACAGTGGGAATTCATAGAGGATTTCAATAATTTTTGTTTAACATTTTTTCATATGTACATATTTATACTTAGCCTTTTTTTCAAATAAGGATTTGATTTGCTAGTAACTGTGCCTAAAATTTAAATAGATATATATGTGAGTTAAACAAACTGTTCCTTTTACATGTGGCTCCACTGAGACTAAGGGGCTCACTGGGTCCCTTAGATGGATGGTGGAAGATCCCTGGCCTCCTGATACCCTGCACATTTCCATTTTGTGGTGTCTGATGGCCAGTCTTCTCACTTTCTCTTCTCCTGAAATGTCACAAGAAATGCTCTGGTCCTTGAAATGACACCAGTTCTCTGCTGTAGAGGACAACACTATCCAGTTTCCACTCATGTTGGATTCTTCCTTAAATGGCATCTACCTGAGAGGAAATAATCCTTCTGAGAAGGATACATACAATGTTTAGTACTTTATGGATAAAGAGTAAAATATGAAAAAAAAAAGTGGTTACATTTTTATTAACTCAGATGATAAAAGTGCTAATGTAGTGTGTTCCTACATATGCCTTTTATAGAGGAAAATAATCAGGCATATTAATTATGAAAAAAATGTTAAGAACCTTTTAGTGATGTATAGACAGTATTAAAATTTCAGGGGCAGGTAGACTAGTGTCATAGTCCTAGTCCTACCATGTATGAGTTGTGTGACCTTAGACAAGCCACCTCAGCTCTATAATTCTTAGATTCCTTTACTGAAAAGCAGGAAAACATAACCTTTACTTAAACGTACGCAAACAGAATTAATGATAATAATTTAGCTGAGTGCCTGGCTCACAAAAATGTATTAGAAAAGGAGAAATATACCTAAAACTGATCATGTGAATGCAATTATTTCCATTGTCTCTGTGTGTATCCTAATTCTGTCCTTGAAACTCAAGTAACACCTAACATTCTCCATTCTTAGCACCCATCTCATGGAAGACAGTGTAAGTGGCACCATTTCTCATCTCCAACAGAGAGATTCAGCCGACAGAAAGAGAGATATATGTGCCCTGTAAGCTAGAGATGATGTGTTGGCAGTACCTCTGGGAACACTACAGGAAAGAGCCCTCATGGAATTGTCAACAGAAGTCACGCTTGACTAGAAAGCATGCAGAAATATTGTCCAATATCCTGTCTGAGTGGTTCCTCCATTCCCTGAATCAACATAGTGACCTGACCTGCTGGGACCTCCGACACTCCCCTGCAATCATTATCCATGTGGGAGCCTGTATAGACTCCCACAGAAATGCCTGATGGTCAGCAATGGCTCCCTGCTGTGTGTTCCTGTGAAGGCCTGGATCAGGTCACTGAATAGATACTTTGTGTAAGTCCCCCTTTCGTTCTTCATTCTTTTCCCACTTTGTTCCCCTTGCCTCACCCTTCCCCTGAATTCAAGGTTGCATTCTGGGTCCACACATGGGTTAAAGGCCCAGCAGGAAATAAAGAAACCTCAAAGTGGACATAAACTCAGCGAAGAAAAGTCCCCAGAGACTGGCTGGAGCGGCAAGGCAACTGCTGGCTCTTCCAATATCCCTGGAATATTCAGGGATCAAATATTCATTTCCCACATTGCCTAACCCTGCTGTGATTTCTTTGGGACCCAATTCACACCCCAAAGATGCTGTGAGAGTTTAGAAAGGCTCACAGACTGCTGTTCGCTGCAGACACCTGCCAGAGCTCAATTAATTCAGAGAGCTTGCAGTTTCTTTTTAATTGTTTGCTATGTGGAGTTTTCATCTACTGAAAGTTTCACACCTTTCTTCCACCATTTCCTCCCAATGTTAAGAAAAGAGAGGGCTGCCTTTGGACTAATAACTTTCTTTCTTGAAAAGTGTGCTCTTCCACACTACTGCCTAATTAGTCTTTCTAGAAAGGCCACTGGCCTTGGATGGATCTCAGCTCTGTCATTAGCTTGCTCTGTGGCATTGGGAAAGTTACTCAGCCCCTCTGAGCCTCAGATATCAGATAAGGTCCCACCCACAGGGAGGTATAAATTATGTGTATGAAAATGTCTGCTAATAAGATGTATTTCCAAAGAATTAGCTAAAGTTAGTGCCCTGTCGCTCTTCTGCTTGGGAGCCTATAGTAAGGCAGACACAGCCCTGGCTCTCAGGTAGCATAGAATCTGGAGAAAAGAAAAGGAAGAAACTGGAAGGAAGCAGAGAAAATTGCTTACCTTGACAAGTACCAGCTCCCCTCTTGGTGGGAGAATGATTTGCTCGATCATTTTTGACAAGTGCAGAAGGTGAAACTCTAAGTGCCTGAGGCCGAGTGAGAGTAATTCTGAATGTGAAAAGGGAAAAGGATTTGGAACTCCCAGGAGAGTCCTAGAGGGAGGCGAGGAGGAGCAGACACCGACCATAATACGGAGCTTCCACCCAGGGCAGACTGCACTCGGACCCTTCCTCGATTCCCTACACTGTCCAGTAAAGTGTGTTTTACTTATATGTGTGAGTGGGTGAATGTTTTACCCTAGTGATGCATATGCTGTTGGTCTAGAGAACATACTGTGAGAACCACTGTCCTCTGAAGGATCACTGAGCTCTTTCGAAAGCGTGAGCCATGTTAAACCTTGGGAAGACTATCAAGACAGGAGGCCAGGCAGGCCCAGTTTGTTTTTGGTTACCCACTCCCCCAAAATACTGTCGGCTAACAAGTGTTTAGTACCCTATATGTTTTATGTAATTCCCAGAAGTACCATGGGCCCAAAATTTATGCTTTCAACGAGTCATTCCTCAAAGGTCTCATGGCCACTGTGATTTATTCTCCACTATTGGCAGGTACAGAAAATCGGGTTATTATGAAACCATCAAGCATTTAAGAACTGATCCAAATTTCCTGTGACACCTCTATACAGAGTATTTCTATTTGACAAAAAGACATTTCAGGTACTGAGCTATAGACTGGCAAGGCCTTTTATGGGGCATGGGTCAGGGTGGGAAAACATTCGTGCCATAAAGATAACTACTTATTACAGCTCATGGCCACTGAGACTCACCTGTGTCATTACTCAGCATTAGGCTACTTGTTAGTGAAACACACAGTTCTTTTATGACAAGCCACACTATATGCTCACACATGCACACATGCACAGTGCATGCATGCACACCAATTAAAACAGGTACATGCTCACCACACATTCACACTTCACAGGAAACAAGACATAGAGTCAATCCTGCCTCACTTCCTGATGACAGATCAATTCTGTCTGCCTTGGTGCCAGAGAAGAGCGTATCTCCAGACAAACACCAGGGCTTCTCAACCCAACTAAAATCTCTCCCTTGCTCCTTAAGTAATTTGAGAGGAATTCACTATATTCATTAAACAAAGTACACTTTCAGCATTTAAAGCCAGTGATATATAATGAAATAATTGTGGATTAGAACAATATTGTCTTTAGTAAATAACAATTTTACCTAAAATATTGAAAAGATGACTTTTTAAATAGAGAAATTAAAAAAAATTATTAAGAATTTTATGGGAGCAACTGCATGTTTCAAGTTTTAGTAGAGAAGAAGGAAGAGAGCTTAGATAGGTCTTGTTTTATATGCCAGAAGTTTTGTTTAAATATCAGCAGATAATGAAGGTGGGGAAAAGTCTGATCTGGTTGGATTCCTACCACCATGCCTTGTACAGCATTAACTTGGGCGCCAGTGATTACAAGGCTGGTGTCTGTCATCCTTCGCCTCCTCCTTCTCTAACATCGCCCTCCGCTGCAGCTTAGGATGGATATAATTTTATTTCTGTCTTTATTGCCAGCACCCCAGGCAAAGCCACCATCGTCTCGTATCAAGGCCAGTCTGACAACCTGGTCGCTGGTGTTCTGTAACTACTCTTGCACCGTTTCATCTATTCTCCTCACGAGGACTAGAGCCATGTTTTCTAGGTGTGGGAGCTAAAAAATATATTAAAACTTTCCCTCCTACCTTCTCAGTTCTTCTGGCTACATGAATCATCAAGTTCACAGAGATAGATTAACAGGAGCAAATCAAGTTTTTAATACATACACATAGGAAATATAAATAGGCATGAAAATTCCATGAAATTCCATGGATAGGCAACATTGGATAATATAAGACAATTTTAGACAATGAAGGAAGAGAGAGGGATGGGACATTTGATTTCAGAAGTGAGACTGAGTGATTTACAGGTAGTGGAGGAAGACGGTGGGAGAATTCTTGCTAGGCACCTCAGAAGCCAGAGATACAGGAGGTATCTAGATAACAAGCACCTGCCAGAAGACCTCTTGTTTACCATACTTAATTAAAATTAGGCTAAACTGCATCCTCAGATATTTTCTGTCCAAGCCTCTTGGGCAGGAAAGGGTAGAGGCAAGTCAAAGGCTCTCTCTGAGTCTTGTTTCTTAATAAACACCTAAAAGTCAGCTTCAGGGCAGCAAAACTTCGGTCCCTTTGCAAACACAGGTATGATGATAAGAGGAAGAGTTCTCTTTAAAACCCCTCAATGACTTCCCAGAGTTCAGAGGATAAAAGTTTCTAGCCTTCATATGCACTCCAAAATGCAATATTGTTTTATCCCTGTCTTCATTTGTATCCTGAAATTGCACAAAACCCCCTGGCATCCTATAACTGCTCTCCCTTGCAGTGTCTCAGAGTGACCGTGCTTCAGCCTCCTGGTGACCTTTGAAGCATTTTTCTCTTTTTTTGTGAGGTATACTTTTAATCTGCCATCCCATCGTCCTCTTTAGAAAGTCATTTTCTCTTTATACTTCAGACCTTTATTTACTCATTCCATTCCCAGACAAGCTTTCTCGGAATCTTTTGCCTACCTCACATCCCAGTTACACACTGTCATCACACTTATGAGAGACTTACATATTTACATTATTTATTTATTTTCTTATTCATATGTACACTTATTTAAGAAATTAACATCTCCTCTCATAGACTATAAGCTCCGTTAATGCAGACATGTTTTATTTGTCCTATGATTGAATCCCATTCACCTAATAGAATGGTTGACACAGAGAAGGCATTCCTAATGAATCGTGGGTCATGAAACTCAGGTTAGTGCTCTCATTGATTTCTTAGGAGGATGGGCACATTGTGATGATCCTACTCTTCACTCTTGAGAAAGTCCTGGTGAGAAATTCACATTTACAGTTAAGTGTAATCCCTCTGGGTTAACTATTCCCAGTTCTGTTATTCATCAATTCAACATCTACTTCTAAAGACATGTACAACAAGAATCTTTCCCCCCTTTCTACGTGTGAAGAACTTCCAACCTTTTGGGGATGGACAGAAGGCTAATTTCACTTCCCACTGCAGGGATGAAAATGCTAGATGTTCACTCTCCCAACTTCTCTTATGGACAGGATGCAGGAATGTCCCCTAGAATTTGCAAATGAGTTGTCCTGAAATTCAAATTTGATCCTAGAATCAAATTTAGTGAGGTTAAAAAAAAAAAATCAAAACAGAAGAACATTTTAGAGTCCACTTTGGTGAGGGCGGCAGCAGAAAGAGCCGCATTCAGGGCCCAGCAGCAGTGGTTGTAGCAGCGGTAACTGGGAGGTTCACTGCTGAGAACTGGAACACAATGGACACGTTTGACACGACATGGGATGTGTGCCATGACTGTGGTTATGTCATTATTTTGTTGTTGTTTATGGCAGAGAAGTAATTATTTTTCAGATGCTCCACCCCAAAAAACCTCTGTGATTTGCAGAAGCTAAATTCCTGGTGAGTGTGGCCAAGAGTTGGTCCCTTCCTCCTCCCCGGAATAGAGCAAAGTTTTTCCAGGAGGCATAGCAGGCTAAGGAAAACGGGCCCAACTACCCTGTGCAGCTCTCTCACAGGGCGGAGGTTCCACACCGGGAGAGACTGACGGAGAAGAGCTGAAGCTACTCCCCACGCAGATCCTTTCTCACGAAGCAGGGGTGTCTCTACAAGAAAAGAGATCACGCTCCACACCTCCAGCTTCAGATCAGCAGCTCTGAGAATCTCCTGAGAGGTGGAGGTAGTCTGCAAGAGCAGAAAAGCCCTGAAGCTGTCCTCAAATAAACTTAATTTGAAACACAATTCAAGCATAAGGTGCCCCCCGCAAGAAAAGATGGTTATTTTGACAGTAAGAAAATAGCTCCATGAGAACAAAAAGCTAAACCATAGGCCAGCTAGTTTACCAGAGAGAACCATGAAAAAGAGACGGCTAAGAAGAGCCCATTCTCCCCACCCCCAGGATCAGAACAAACCTCAAAGATTAGACACAAAAACTACCTCAGTGAAAGCGCTCAAATTTCATTGGCCCAGGCTACATTACAGTTTATGTCCCTGCCACCCCCTACCTTCATTGTCAATAGCAATAAAGCAACCAGCCAGCAAATCGTGACAAGTAACAGGTGAGTGTGACACTGAAAAAGAGAATTTCACAAAGAGATCAGGGAAAAAGGCAGACAGAGCGAGACCTGCTAAAACCAAAGTTATGCCAGCTAACCTTGTACTTGTGCAGTGTCCTCTGATGATCAACTTAAGAGGCTTTGTTGCTTTTGTTTTAAGCAACTAAGTGTATGATAGTTTGTTTTGCAGCAAAATATGAAGGATAGAGTGTGAGATTAAGCGTATTTGTAAAACACGTAGCACAGTGCCTAGCCCAGAGCATGTGGTCAATGTCAGCTGCTCCCTTGAATCACTGAAATGAAACCGTGCATAGATTCCATGCTAAGTATTAAAACTTTTACCTATGCACATATGCCAAGCATTATGTTGGATCCCAGAGAAGGAGAGAATAAAAATGTCTGTTTCCCATCACTTAGGAGCTCACTTTCAATCCTGGGTAAGAGTAAGTTGGAGTTTAATACAAAATGTTAGTCACTGAGGCAGGGAGTTAAGTCTAGAATGCTGTGGAAAAGTATAGAAGAAAAGAAACACATGGCCCAAGCATGACTGCATTGTAGAAGGTCTTAGTGAAGATGCTTCTTCTTTCATTTTTGATCCTACAGGCAGAGTGTCCAGATGATTATTGAGATAGCCTAGAGCAGACAGAAATCAGTAAGGGGAAGAATTTCATAAGAAAATTAGAAACTGCACCTTCATGCTTGTAGTGCATTTTGGCTGGTAATTATGTATCTCCTCCCCAATGTTCAGGTGTTTAGAGTGTTTAATGCCTCTCAGAGCAAAAAATGCACCCTCTGCACACTTCTCTCCAAGAATCAGCCTCAGCAAGGGCAGTGCTCTTCAAACCTGCACAGACATGTGTCTCACTGAGGTCTGAGATTCTCAGCTTCTGACTGTGTAGTGCTCTATGCATGGCTGTGATTCTTCCTCCAGGGGAAGGGATAGGATCAGGAGTGATAAAGGATTGTTAACTGTTCTTCACTCTATATGATATGTATAACAATCCAAACAGTAACACCAGAAATAAAGGTAATTGTCAAGAACTGTACTAGGTCCATCAAAAATACTTCCCCTGATTAAAACTTGAAATATTATTATATATGGATGATTGAGAATTATTAGGTGCTTGTATTATTAACCTTGTTCCCCTGGAAGCATTTCTAGAAATAAGGACCCTAGGCAAGGAGTTATTTTGGGAGGCGATCCCAAGAAAGTAGGGAGTGAGATAGAGAAAAGAAGGCAGCTATATAGGAACATTTTCCAAGGAAATTATATCTCTGTTTACTATATCTTATATATAAGGACCCAATCACACATAATCATCCATCACGTGTAATCATCTGTATTAATGTTTCTATCTATTTATATATACTACACACATATATTATATCACAAGTAATTATATATAATATTCAAATCCCTGTTTGTTTTAGGATATTATTATTATTATTATTATTAATTATTATTTAATGTCATACAAAAGGTGCAAGGAGGCATGAAGTGGCATGTACAAGGTCAAGTTTATGATTAGTAGTGGAATTAAATGACTCTGAACCAAGAAATCCTTGTGGTTTTTAGTTAATAAATTTTTGAGTTATAAAAGTTTAAAGTACACCTCACAACCATTAGGATGTCTACTGTAATTTCTTTTAAAAGCCCAGACAATAATAAGTGTTGGTGAGGATGTGGGGAATTTGGAGCCCCCGTACACTGTTGGTAGAAATGTAAAGTGGTGCAACCACTACAAAAAACAGTATGACAATTCCCCCAAAAGTTAAAACTAGGATTGCCACATGATTCAGAAATCTCACTTATGGATACACATTCAAAATAATTGAAAGCAGAATTACAGAGATATTTTCACACCCATTTTCATAGTAGCATTACTCACAATAGCCAAGAGGTAGAAGCAACAATTCTAATCATAAACGGATGCATAAACAAAATGCAGTATGTACATACAAGGGGACATTACTCAGCCTCAAGAAGGTAGGAAATCCCGCCACATGCTACAGCAGGGTTGGACCTTGAGACCACAGTACTAAGTGAAATAAGCCATCCTCAAAAGACAAATATGTAGTATTCCACTTTTATGATGCATTTAAAATAGTCACATTCACAGAGACAGAGAGTAGAATAGTGATTACAGGGGCTGGAGGATAGGGGAAGTGGGGAATCATTTTATAATGGGTAAAGAGCTTCAGTTTGACAAGATGAAGTACTAGAGGTATATCGCACAGACGTGTGAATATATTTAACGCCACTCTACAGTACATTAAAAATTGTTAATATGTATTTTAAATATTTACAGCTTATTCTATATCAATTATACCACAATAAATCTACTTCTAAAAGTTGAAGCTAATTTTCTAGTTAGTTTTTTAGAACAAGGGGAGGGCTTACTTTGCATCTAGTCAAATCACCCACTGAATGCAGGAATTTTCTTCTTAATTCACTGCCTTCAAGACCAACCTGGCCCCTTCTGGACAACTCCAATTACTGGAAAAAAAAATCCATCCCTATATTGAACTGATGTTTGCAAAGAGCGGACAATTACACTAGTATGAAGACCCAAGGATGGCGCCTTAATCCCTGCCCCATGGCAAACTGGTCCTGTCCTGGCCTTACCTCAGAACACAACTATTGTCCTGCAGCATAGCCTCTGTAATGACCCAAACACATATGGCACTCAAAAATCACGGGTGTCCAGGGTGCTGACTAGGAATCATTTGGGAACTGAGCAGAATGTTTAAGGTTGTTCAGAAAAAGGTACAGCATCCATACTTTATATATTTCTCCCTATTCCACAACTACATCCTATAAATGAATGCAAAAAGTAGGGTAGAAAGGAGTTTCATGATATATTTCTTAACATGGAAACTTATTGATAAATTAAAAGTGCAAGGACTACTGGCTTGTGCAAGGGTGCATTTGTGCTGAAATATAAGCTCACAGCGTTTGCTGGGTGTGGTATCTTATTCTTTCATTTAACAGACCTGTCTCCCCCATGAAACATTATTGCCAGCAGACCATGACTTTGACCCTAAGACCTTAAATTTGCTTTCTATGTTCTATGCCTCAATAAAATTGATATACTATCTATGTCTTTAGTACAGTGAGGGTTAATTAAAATACATAAAGTACTTCAAGGTCTTTTTTTCTTAAAGATGTGAGCTGAGTACATTATTATTACCATAAGTACAACTGAAAAATAAAATTACATTCTCTCTTTGTCATCTCTACTGGAGACTGTTGCTTTCAATTCTACAATGCTCATGATATGGAGACAACATAAACAATCTAGCATCAGATTTTGTTTTTCTCTTTATTCTGGAATAAAGATTTAACTTCCTTAGGAACAATCTGAAGTTAAAATGAATATTACAGTTTGATTCAGGATGGTATATATATATTTTTTCGTTCCTTCAACTCTCCACAGGCAGCCAAAATAGAGACAAGGTTTCTTTTGTACCAAATATCTTTAATCATGTAATCTTAAAGGCCAGAAGAGGATTTGTACCAATGCCCAACAAGCTTTTCCAATTACAAAAAAGCTCTGTGCATGCTGAGATGAATTGGAAATGCAATGTCATGGGAGAAAACAAAAATGTGAAATTTAGAAACTGATAAAAACTGAATATCCTTAAGGGTACTGAGACCCAGTTTTCACAATTTGGTTGAAAATTAGGTATTTTATCAGGGTGACTTGGGACAAGTTGCATAATCTCTGTAAACCTCATGTTCCTCAACCCAGCCTTATTCCTGCAAAAAAAGAATTGAGGCAATGCTTACCATGGCCCAAGGGCAAAAGCTCAGCAATTGGTAGCTGTTACCGGGAAGCAGTTTATGACAGTGATCACAAGGATAGGCTCTGAAGTTGGACTGCCCACATTCTAATGCAGACTATGATATTTATAAATGGTGTGATCCTGGGGAAGTTGCTTAATGTATCCTGGCCTCCTTTTCCTTTTTCTATAAAGTAGAATAATAATACTGTTTATCTCATATGATGAAGAAATCAAATGAGATGATATGTGAACAGAGCTGACATGCAATGAGCATTCTCATGATGCCATATGGCACTATTATCATTATAATCATAGCATTACAATTTTTTTTCTTTTTCAGGATAAACATGTATGGTATTTTATACAATGAAATAGTATTTATCAATAAAAAATAATGACCTATTGTTCTGGCCAGTGTGGCCAAGTTGGTTGGAGCATCCTCCTGTAAACCAAAAGGATCTGGGTTCGATTCTTGCTCAGGGCACATACCTGGACTACAAGTTCGATACACAAGGTGTGTGCAAGAGGCAACCGATCAGTGTTTTTCTCTCACGTCATTGTTTCTCTCCCTCTCTCTCTCCTTCCATTCCCCTCTCTCTAAAATTAAAAAAAAAATTAGATAACAAAATATTAATCCATACAATGTGAATAAATCTCAAGTGCATTATTCTAGGTGAACAAATCCAGACTCAAAGGTTGCATATGGTACACTTTCATTTATACAACAGTGGGAAGCAAAACTGTAGAAACAGAAAACATCAATGGATGCCAGGGCTTGGGGTCGAGAGAAAGGTTGACTATGAAGGGGCAATAATACCAAGAAATGTTGGGGGGTGACAGAATTGCTCTGTATTTTGATTGTAGTGGTGGGTACAAGACTAAATGTATTGGTAAAACCTCACATTAGTCTATACCAGAGATTTTCAACCTTTTTCAGTTGATGGCACATACAAACTAATTACTAAAATTATGTAGGACACCAAAAAAATACATTATATGTTTTGCCAATCTGACAACATAATACATATAATTTTGATTTACTCATATTGGACAGCTATTGTTATGTTGGATATTGTCTTTTTTTTTTATTTGACAATCTAAAGGAAAAGAGGTCACTACCTTAGACTATAGTCAGGTATTGCATGTTTTAAAAATTCTTGTGGCACACTAGTTTAAAAATCACTGATCTGTATTAAAAAGTAAATTTTGACTTATGTAAATAAATTTTTAAAGTCAACTAAAAAAGTAAAAATTTCTCATTGCCAGGGTACTTCACCTCAAAGAGAAAAGTCATTGAAGATATGGCTTCAGATTTAAGTTTAAAAAATGAGCATATAATAACATATAAGTCTCTTTTTAGGGGGGGGGGAACTTCTCTTCTAAAAATAGTTGCTTTACTTCTGTAATCTTTTACATTTAGTTTTTGACTATCTGGCTTCCAAAACCAGGCAGTAGACTCTTAATGCAGCCCCCTGTTTTCTCCAATGCCCTGCACTGGGACTGAGCTACTTAAATAAAACTTTCAGGATAGGAGGACTCTCAGTTTGTGGCATCTCAGGCATTTAGTGAATTAGCCTTTTTTAATATAGAGGTTCCAAAATTATTAACATTTTCCCAAGTGATATTTGATAGCAAAACTAATATCTTTGTGAAGTATTAAGTGATTTTTTTATGAAAAAAGTAGAATAAGCTGACAGAAAGTAATAATTACATTGTCAAAGAATACAAGGTTCCATTCTCAAAGCCATCTATATTGCCTAGATTCGGTTGCACAGGCTGTCATCAGATGGTAAGATTTATTTCTCCTCTAATTGCACCATGACAGCCAGTTTTGTGCAAAAGATAGCCCACTTTCTCAGAAGGGTACAAAATCCATGGCATAGCTTGTGCAGGAGATTGGTACACAGTGAAGACAAAGACTTGGATGCCAATGGGACTAGACTATAAAGCCTTTACAGAGCTCTGGGCTGCTATTCAGATGTTTTAAAAAATAAAGCAACTGGTGATTTATTTTTTAAAGTATATTATATTGATTATATTATTACAATGTCCCATTTTCCCCCTTTGCCCCCCTCTGCCTGGTATCCCCCTTCCCTCCAGCAAGCCTCCCACTTAACTCATGACCATGGGTTGTGAGTTTAAGTTCTTTGGCTTTTCCATTTCCTATGATCTTAACATCCCTCTATTTTGTTTCTACTTATTATGCTTCTTAATCCCTGCACCATTTCCCACATTCTCCCCTATCTCCCTCCCACCTGATAAACCTCTAAATGATCTCCATAGCTATGATCCTGTTCCTGTTCCAATTGTTTTCTTAGTTTATTTTGTATTGTTTTGTTTTAGATTCAGTTGTTGATAGCTGTGAACTTGTTGCCTTTTTAATGTTCATGGTTTTGATCTTTTTTTTCCTAAATAAGTACATTTAACATTTCATGTAATAATCCCTTGGTGATGATGAACTCCTTTATCTTTGCCTTGCCTGGAAAGCATTTTACCTGTCCTTCCATTATAAATGATTGCTTTGCTAGATAGAGTAATCTAGGTTATAGGTCCTTGCTTTTCATCACTTTGAATACTTCTTGCCTGATGTTTCTTTTTAGGAATCGGCCGACAGTCTTACAGGTACTCCTTCGTAGGTAACTCTCTGCTTTTCTCTTGCTGCTTTTAAGATTCTCTCTTTATATTTAACCTTTGGCATTTTCATTATGAAGTGTCTTGGTGTGGCCCTCTTTTGGTCCAACTTGTTTGGGCCTCTCTGTGTTTCCTGGACTCACGTCTATTTCCTTCAGCAAATTAGTAAGTTTTCTTTCATTATTTTTTCAAGTAGGTTTTCAATTTCTTGCTCTTCCTCTTCTCCTTCTGGCATCCTGATGATTCAAATGTTGGCACTTTTGGCTATGTGCCAGAGATTCCTAAGCCTATCCTTATTTTATTTATTTATTTTTTTTGAATTCTTGTTTCTTCTTTCTGTTCTGGTTGAATGTTTATTTTTTATTTCTTCCTTATGTTCCAAATTGTTGATTTGAGTCCTGGCTTCCTTCCCTTCACTGTTGGTTACCTGTGGATTTTTCTTAATTTTATTAGTACATAATCTTCATTTCTTCCTTTATGCTTTTGCTGTACTCAGTGAGTTCCCTGAGCATCCTGATTACCAGCATTTTGAACTCAGCATCTGAAAAGTTGGCTATCTTCATTTTGTTTAGTTCTTTTTCTGGGGTTTTGTTCTGTTCTTTCATTTGGGTCATCTTTCTTTGTCCCCGCAATTTGGCAGCCTCTTTGTGTTTGTTTTTGTGTATTAGATAGAGCTGCTTTGACTCCCTGTCTTAGTAACATGGCCTATTATAGAAAAGGCACCTGTAAATTGTTTAGGTCAGAGCCTTAGGTAATTGCCAGGGTGGGGCAACCCGCTTCACTGCTTCATGGCTCTGTTTTGGGAGAGGGCTTGGAGAGGGGTCAGTGCCACTGCTGGGCTTCTGGAGGTCTGCCTGTCACTTGCCCCATTTCTAGTCACTTCATCCACTTCTCATATGCAACTGGTGCCCTTCCAGCTGCTGCCCTGGTGACGAAACCCAGTGTGGATGGGTTTGTGTATGTTCTAAGTCTGTGGGGGTCCTTTAAGTGGCAAAAATCTGGTAGTCTCTTCTGCTGCCCCACCATCACTGTTTTTTACATCCAGAGGTAATAGGGGTTTATCTTCCTGGTGCTGGAACCCTGGGCTATGTGGTCTGGCCTGGGGTTGGGATCAATCACTCCCCAGATATCCCTCCCAATTTTAATCAACAACAGGTAAATGTGGGGCTGTTGGTTCTGCCACTGCTGCCTCTCCACCTGTCTCTGCAACTCGGCCCCTCCTACCTGTCTCAATGAATGTGGCTTCTTTAAATCCTTGATTGCCAGGCTTCCATACACCTCAATTTTCTAATGGTCCTGGGTGTTTTTTGTTTTGACATCTGGTTACAATTCTTTCTGTGCTTATGTGAGGAGGCAAAGTGTGTCTACTTATGCCTCCATCTTTACTAGAAGTCTGATGATTTATTTATTAGTTGGGAGATGAAAAATATTCTCCTTCCACAATAGTTTGTTCCAGACTCTAAGCTCAAAGGAGCTGCCCAGCAGAAATGTGAGTTCGACATCTTTTGTGAAATTTCTAGGGTTTGCTTGCTCATGCATTAAATATGGAGTATGCATTGTTAACCCATTATGATTGTATTTCTGTGTGTGGACTATTCTTTTTTTTTATAGTTGTATTTGATACAATTCTTTTTTTAAATTTTATTTTAATTTATTTTTTCAGATACATTTGTCTCTGCCTACCCGCCACCATGGAGTATTCTTATAACCTTGGGAAACTCATAGGTAATCATTGCAGCAATATAATAAGCTAGTGCTAAAACCAGGGAACATAGTTAATAGTTGCATTGCTTTTCAACCTGGTACTTGTGTCCCTGCAGGACAATCTGTCTGGTCAGTCTTCATTCAAACACCCTAAGTGCTCATGTTTCTTCAATGTAATTTACTGAATGGAATTGACAGGACATCTATGGATACCTTGTTTTGGGCTAAAAACTTGAGGGAATAAAAGAGGCGTATGCTTTGTCTTAGTCCTAAGAATTTTTTAGACCCCCTTTAGAGAGTTTAAATTTGTCCTTATAAGAAAAATTGGAGGACAGAACAACTCTACACTGTTAAGTGCTGAATTGAAAATAATTAGATGTGTCAGTGGGTGGCACAGTAGAGCTTACTTACTCAGAGTTCAGTTTTCAGCATCAGCTTCCTTAGGTCTGCATCTGAGTTTTACTGCTAACTAGTTGTGTGGCTGTGAGCTTGTTAAGCTACCGTTTCTTCATCTGTAAAATTAGGATTATATTACCTGCCTCATCAGCTGTCATATAAATTAAATGCAATTTCCCATGCAAAGCAATCAGTGCAGTGCCTGGCATTGCTCTAATTAAGGCTATGGATAGCTTCCTAATTGCACATCCTATCACTTAGGGGAGCTACATCACTTGATGCCTCCTTTGCACCTGGTGGTGTTGAATTATCTCTCCTTCCTGAACCATCCTTCAAAGGACTCTCCTCAATCATTGCCACCTATCCCTCTCCCCACCCTAACAATGACTTCCCTGTGTGCTTATTTCTCATGCTCCTCTTCTACTATCTTAAATGCTGATGCTCTCTAGAGTCTGCTTTGGATTCTCTTTTCTTCTTGTCTACTTAGTCTCCATGAGTGGTCTCCCTCAAGGTGCAGTGTTTCCTCCTATACTGTTTAATTGGAGATCCATATCTTTAGCCCAGTGCTCTCTCCCTTGAGACCAGTATACTCAACAGTCTACTTGGCAACTTCACCTAGAAGTCCTAGAGTTACCTCCAATTCAATATGTTCTAATAGCCCATACCAATCCCAGAAAAGACTGTCTTTTATCTTACCTTCCTCAGTGCGTTCTATTTCTACCCATTCAGTGTCGCAAGCTGTTGAATTAAGAATCATACTTCGTTTTTTTCTCATCACTCTCCATATCAAAAAAGCTGATACTACCTCCAGCTTGATCTTAACCCATCTTATTCCTCTTGAATATCCTCTCACAGCTGCCGCCATGCCACAGCCTCCTAATCTCAGCCACGCATTTAGTCACTCCTCAGTTTCCATGCACCTAATTTAGTTGAAGGATCATTTCTACCTGGACTACTGCAACTGATGTCTAACTGAGCTTCTGATTCTTAACATTGCTTTGCTCTGTTTCCTTTTGCAGAAGAATAGCTGATTCAAAGATCTTTGTATGTTCCCATTTAAAATACTTCAAAGATTTCTTATAGTTTTTATGATGAAGAGAAAAAAAATCTTCATATTATATGCCTGTAATGCCATAAACTCTCTGGGTAAGCAAATATATTCCCTTGTAATTACACTATGTGACATAGGCTGGGTCCAAAATAAACATTTTTTGATGGTATTACAGAGTGAATGTCTACTCTGATTTATTCCCTGCCTCCCCAATCCTACACTATTCATCGTTCATGCCAACTATAGAAAACTACTGGAAAGTCTCTTATATTCCTTGCTGGGTTCTTTTTTTTTAATCCATGCCTTTGTATATGATACATTCTCATTTATTCAATAAAGTTTATTGAGTATCACACTATATCTTGGAAACTAAAGAGGGAATAAGATATTCATGGCTTTTGTCCTTAGAAAGATTACTATTTACTGAGAGAGAATTAAACAGGTATTTAAAATATGAATGGAAATGATGTTGTAAATTTCCAGTAGATTTGGTTATAAATGAAAGAAAAATAGTAATATCCTAAATGTCTTATAGAAATAATTAACTTAGTATACTTTAGTCCAGAAACTACTATGCCCTGGGGTGTCCAACCTGTGGCCCACCGGCTGTATGCAGCCCAGAATGGCTATAAATGTGGCCCAACACAAAACTGTAAATTTACTTAAAACATTATGAGTTTTTTTTTATGATTACGTGTCACAATGTATTTAATGTGTGGCTCAAGACAACTCTTCTTCTTCTAGTTTGGTGTAGAGACACCAAAAATTTGGACACTCCAACAAAAAATAATGTCTATCTTTAGTCATTAACATAGAATGATGATTGCAAAATATTATTTGGGAAAAGATTATGTTACTAAACATGTGCTTCCATACCCCCACTCCACTTATTTACTTCTACTTATTTTTTAAACTTTCAATTTAACTGCCACTTTCTCTTGAAAACATTTCCTGATTATCCCAGTCATCCTCCCTACCCTTGCCACAGTAACTTAGACAATGTATGAGAAATTTTAAAATAAAATTCTTAGTCTTGAATAATTTTAGATTTACAGAAGAATTGTGAAAAGAATACTGAGAGAGTCCTGTATATACCTATGCCAGATATCAGCTTAAATTATCATGGTACCTCTGTGAAAATAATGGTACACACTGAGTGATGAACATCATTATTGTAAAAAAGAAGTGAATGGTGTTCTTTGAATTATGTGTGTAACAGACCCTTCCCACGCCACCTAGCGCAAAGCTTGCCTCGGGTTGCTTGCTGGGTGAGGTTTTCAAATGCTCCCTCAACATTTGGATCAAGTTACTTTAGAGCAGTTTCCTCTCTTGGCCTCAGTTAAATGTTCCTATAACAAGTGGTTGTGAGTAAGGAGGTTGCTAATTTCCAGGTCTCTGCCTCTTTTACCACATCCTATAAAGGGGAAGACCAAGGTCCTCTAAATCTGATCTTAGAGATAATCATCCATATTGTCTCAATCATTCTTGCCCTCCCTAGTCAAGAGTTTGGACATTTACTTCTTTTGTCCAGCTCTCTAAGTACAGTATTGATCACCAGCCATTGTCAGACTTTCCTTAAAAGTTAAAAAAGCAAGTGAATTAAAGTCATTTGAGGATATCTGAAATGTCAGTAGATATTCAAGACCTTGTGATTTTAAGCAAAGCTTTCTTGCAGTGTGTACTGTATTTATATTTAATTAATTCTTTGTTTTATTTGGATATAAATGCTCGAATCAAGTTATTAATTCTTATTTTTGACATTAGTCTGGATATTATCCTTGCCTCAGACCTAATGGGCCTCCAAACCAGTGTTTTACTATGGCCCCTGTAAATCAGCTACCTATGCATTTCACAATGTTGGCCAGGCCTGTGCTGTGGAAGCAGCCCTTTCTTAGGTGCTCGCAGAAATAATCAGAAGAATAACAGTTCTCTGTCTTTGAGCACAGACCTAAATGTTAGCAACTGCTTTTGTGAGATTTGGCATTTTAATCTGTTTATTGGGAATTTAAAAATCTACTTACGCACTTCACAGTGTTTCATTGCAAGAATTAAATGAACAAATGATATTGATTATACCATGAATACTAATAACAGCTAAGGTTCATACAGGGCTTACTATGTGCCAGGCTTTCCTTCCAGTGTGCTGTGTATATGAATTGATTTAATAAGAAAAATATCCGTGAACTACCAAATATTACAATAAGATTCAATGGGTGGTTATTACCCCTGAGTTATAAGAATACATCAAGCAGAAGTTAACCCTTCAAGTGAACTAGTGTCTGAAATGAGTTGTGTGCAAATTTTATGTGCTGGAGAAGGTTAGAGAAAGTGGAGGCCTGGAAGCTTGGAGAGACTGGCTAGGCCCCAGTGCTATATTTGGAATACAGAGTTGGAAGATCCCAGCTCTGCATCCTGACCTGTAAGATCATCATCATCCTTATGTTTTTGTTGTCATTAGCACCACCATTATCATCGTTGCCACCACCATGTCTCTCACCATTTCATGGCCATGTAATTTGCATGCATTGTTGTATGTCATCTTCACAAAAATCCTGAGAAGTGGGTATTATCCTCATTTCATGGATGATGCAGAGAGAATGTGTTACTTGCACAAAATTATGAAGTTAGTAAGTGGCAGAGCAAGAATTTGAATTTGTACCTGGATGACTTTGAATCGAGGTTCATTCCAGTACCTTATATGGCCCATAGTGCATAAGAAAGGTGATAATCCCTACCTCCTCATTGTAGCTCCAATAACAAGATCATCGTCCACTATAACTTTGCTGAAGAAAGCTAAAGGATGCCAAAAATAGCAAGGTCTAATGGACATAAGGTGATCTGTCTTTTCTAAAAAGAATGACACTTGTCTTAATAAGGGATAATTAACTCTCCAGGGGAGACTCCATGGCATCTGCATTTACACCACCATCATCACAGCCAAGCAGTTTTAAAATGCCTCCCTTCTTTTCCCTCATTTGTCTTTCCCCAACAATCAAGGATGCCGAATAGTCTAGCTCTCAATTTTTCTGCCAGTTACTTCATATTTTCTGTCACATTACCATGAGCTCCTGGAGAGGAGAGATAATGTCTTATTTTATATCCCTCTTTTTCTTATAATATCTGGCACAGGGCTGAATATAGAGCAGATACCCCTATCAATCTATTTAATTCCATAAACATTGGGTGTAGTCTGTGTTTCTGAAATATGGGCTTTTAACTTAGGGGCCATGAGCTAAATCCTGCCTTTGCCATTTATTGTGTTCTTATACAAGAAGATAATTTAACAATCTCATTCTTTACATATAAAAAACAGTTTTATATTCCACAGACTATGACCATAAGAGTAAAATAATAGACATAATGGTTCTAACTCAGTATCTTATATATAGTTGGTACACAGGTAACTATGATTCAATCATGCCTTCTAGTATAGGGAACACAAAAATGTGTCTGTTGTTTTATTGTTTGGAGCAGACCATAATAATCAATCATGTTATTTATTTATGTATTTTTTTCGTGATCCCAGGCAATCTTCAGAAATCTTGTCAACACACAGCCTTATACAACATCTAGCAATTGATTGGATTTGGTATGTAAGTGATGATTTTTATATCGCCCTCTGTCTAATTGGAGAAACTAGCAAACACATACATAATTTCAACTCTGAGTAAAAAAGGAAGGATAGAAAATATACTTCATATGTAGTAGGAAAAGAGGGAAAGATGTCGGAAATGGCTTGTCAAGCAGTTGACATATGAAATTCAAAATCAAAGCAAGTTCAGTGAAATGAAAATGATCCCATATCATTTCAGGAATAAAGGGCACAAAGGGAAATATAGAGAAAAAGCTCTAAAGTCAATCACAGGCTAGATGACAAAATGTTTGTAACCAAGTCAATGGCTGTTTTGTAAGCAAGGGAATAGATCATAATTTTGCTGTTGTAAAGTTTCTTTGACTACAATGCAGAGGATGGATTGGTTTATTGAATGGCTTAAGCCTGGAAAACCATTCAGGGTTTGCAACAGGAATTTGGGTAAGAGAGGAATTATGGCCTCAACTGAAATGACAGCAGTTATGAGAATGGCCAGAAGTTAGAGAGACTTGAGGAATCCTAAGAAGCAAGAAAAGAGTAGGCCTGGTGCTGGATTGGCTGTGAGGGACAGGAGAGAGGGAAAAGTCAAAGGTGAATGCCAAATTTTAATGGCTTTAACTCCAAGAGAGATTATAGAAATTAATGGACACAGGGACAGTGTGCTGAAAAAAGAGAGCAGGATCTGTTGGAATGACTTTCAAGGTGGAGACTCCTGTGTGAGAGTCAGTTGGAGACACCCAGAGTCTGGCAGAATGGTTTGTCTCAATCAAAGAAAGAGCTTGGAACCAAATATGCTTCATAGAAAGAGAGGTAGAAAGAGAGGGAAAGAGAGAAAGAGCACAAAAATCTATAGATTGAAAACCATTATATGTTTACTATGTAAATCAAGTATAAATGTGTAAAGATAATGATTATACCATGCCTGCTTCACTGATTTACATTCCTGTATTAGTAGGGAGCCAGAGGTGAGATGGAAACCATACAACTGCAGGAAACGGTTGCCAGCTCTGGGGCTGGGAGAAAATCGGGGAAGAGGTTGGACTTATTAAATTTGAAGGGGTGTGGGAGGCCCATGCGAAGCTAAAATGAACATCTGAGCAGAAGCATTCTGAGGCTGCAGTCTGGACTCTATGGAAAGGGTGCCGGCAGGTGTGGGTGTCGTTGAGGATGCACAATGAGGCTTATTCTGCAAGTGTAGGACAGTCTGCAAACCAGAATCAACTCTTACTTGTAGAACGTACTGCTGTGACTGGGGTGAAGAAATGTTGTTATGCTGACTGTGATAGAAACACATTCAGAAGTAGGGATAGAATGAAAATACGAACTGAAATAAAAGGAGGAAAGGAAGCAAACTGAAAGAAATACATTCTTCCACTTCCTCTAGCCTCTCAGTCTCTCTCTACTGCGCTTTGTAGGCTGAGTTTATAGTAATTTGCTATAATGTGGTTTTCAGACCTTAATGCCACAAAATAATATAAAGAAAGAGGGACTAGAAGTGAAGTCAGTAGGTTAATAGCTGGTACCTATTTAGTCTTTAAAGACTAAAGTTTTTAACATTTGCTTTAAAGATACAATTGAAGTCATATTTTTAAAACTTTTATATTTTGCATAGTACATTATGGTCTATAATATCCTTTCAGATTTTGGGAAAGGTGGGTGGGTCAACTTAGTGCATTTCAGCTCCACAATTGTGAAAGGCAGGAATGGCAGGGATGAATGATCACCTCCACTTTCCATTTGAGGAGATTGGAGTAGAGAGAAGGCCACTGATGTGCCACAATCACATGTCACAGTCAGAGCTGGAACCAAGACAGCCTGTCTATGTTGTCTAATCACTGTGGCAGGTGACTCCTATACATCCACAAGTAACTGGACTCCTAAAGCTAATGAAGTCCATGAATCTCACTGCTTTGGGAAAAGAACTTTGGTGCCTGGCATGGCGCATTGTTCTGGGTCAGAGATGAATCCCATTTGTTTACTGACTGGTTTTATTAAGTTTCAAAGACAGAAAAAAAAATGTGTCTTCAGTTGGAGGTATTGGGATATTTTAGAGTGATTGAATTTAACATTTCTGGGAACACCAATTTTATGTCTTTACAAAACCCTAAAGGAATATAACTCATCTTACTACCATAAAAGAACCACGTCTTGCTTTGAACAGTGTCTTCCAGTGCCAGTGAAGAGCATGGCTCTGAGATGAGTGGTGATATTTGTCTCACATTTTTAAGGGTTGAATTAGGGAAAAAAAAAAAAAAGACCTCCCTTCCTTAAGAAATTTTATTGCCATCTGCCAAGAAACTGGAATAATGGTCACACTGAGGAATGAGAACAAGGATGTCAAGGGCATCTTCTGCCCTTGTGCTTTGTACAGCTTGAACAACAGTAAGTGTTGGCCTGTATTTTTCTCAGATACTAGTTTCATAGACTATCAAAAAAAAAAGTGTTATATGAGGAAATGGATGATTGGTTTCTATGTTTAGTGTTTGCTTTGTTTCAATTGTGCTTGTCATATCCTTGAATAGGCTAATGGGTTTTATAGATTTCCAAAAAGGAGGGTAACTTCATTTTCCATATTTCTAAGCCCTGCAGGGCAGAAATAAAACCTTTTCTTTAAGAACCTATGACAGGGAAAATATTCTGGGAAACAGATCTGAAACAACATTTATCTAAACAGTAACAGCCCTCACCTTCCCCCACATCCACCACCCTTTGCATCAGCGCTGCTAAGAAAGAGAGGCCCCACTTTCTCCCAGGTGGTGGTCTCTATCTGGTGAGATGTGGGGAGACACTTCTTGTCTCTATGATTCCCAGAGGAGATTCTTATTTCAGCTTCCTTAATCTACACACATGTACAGGCACATACATTGCAGGTACGCAAACATGTACAGATGTACTTTTACATGCCAAACTGGGCATTCCCAAGTGACTTTTTTTTATTTCATTTGCCAATACTCTCACTCCCTTTCCCTTCCGAGAAAGGAATTATCTATTCTGACAAGAGATGTTGGGGAGAGCCTGACTTCAACTGGATTATCTCCAACAGGAAAGCATGAGTACTGAACTGAAATATTGGGGCCCAGGGTGGGGCACATCCAGCTGACTCTGTTTCTTTCTCTCCTGGATGCTGAGCATATATTGGCCCCATATTGCAGAGCCTTACACAAGCAGATCCTTTTGCTCCCTCATCGTTCTCCCTACAATGGAATAAACCTCCCATTTCCATTCTCTTCACTTAAGATCTGTCAGGGAAATTTACATCAAGGTCTGAGCTAGGACGGCTTAAACAGTTCTCCTATCCAGCTTCACTAGTAATAAAATAAGTTCATTGTCAACTTAATCTTCTTTAGATTCTTGTTTTGGATTGTCTGCGACCAATTTACTGGCAATTGGATGGGTGATGGTAACATTAGTACACCTGAAAATTCAAGATCTTTTGGGTTTTAACTTCACTATGATTACAAAATGCATTTCCTTCCCTAGAAATGTCATGGGCTTTTTAGTAAAGTTGTTAGCTCCCTTATTACTGGAGGGATTACAAAAATAACCAGGTGAGTGCCTGTCAAGTACACTGTCGAGAAGTTTCAAACTTTGGATATTGAACTAGATGACATTTAAAGTTGTGTGCAATCCCAAGAATCTATTTTTGTAGATAAATTCCACTAACTTTTTAACTCTAAGAATTCCAAACAGATACATTTGAGTGCCAGGATGACACAGTGCTTAAGATAATGAGCTTAGAATCAGATAGTCTTGTGTTTGAGTCTCAGTTCTGCTGCATATTGTCTTTGATACCTTGAAAATGTTATTTAATTTCTCTGAATCTCAGTATCCTAGCCTATGAAATGGGAATAATAAGAATATCACCATGTAGAAATATTTCAAGAATTAAATGTAATGAATAATGTGGTGTAGTGCCTGCCACACTGTAAGCACTCAGCAGATGTCAGCTGTTTCTATCATTGTGATCGAAAGTAATCAAAAACAGCAGGGACAACAAATAGCTTCTCCTGCAGAAAACCAGTGAGCAAACAAAACAAAAGCAGAGTTTTTTTGAAGACAAAGGGATATAGATTCTTCCTTGGATAAGAATATAAGGTTTGGGAGAAGATTATCACCTTAGCTCAAGGTGTTTTAACATCCACCAATGTGTATAACCTGTATCTCTGTCCCAGTTTCCTCCTGTGAATCTACAAAATCCCTGCTCTAGGGCCATTCTCTAAGCATCAAGTGGGAGTTATGAAACCTAGGCTTCAATACATGTCAACATTAGCCATTTATTTATTCAACCAAGTATTTATTCATTAACAGCTGTGTTTTAGTCAGTGGAGGACAAGGCACTAGAGGCCAACTGGTAAAAAACGGAGGTCCCTGTCATGGTGCAATGTGACTCACAGTTGGCATGGTGGTAAATGGGGAGATGGTAGGCTGCACAGGCAAATCGCTCTCTCTTTATCTCTCTGTATTTAGGAAAGTGGGAACATCCCTTTGTCAAGTGAGTTTACAGCTCCTTTGAACAAGTGGAGTCTCTTACTCCACTCTTAATCAAGGCTTGCTTATGCTGCCTGATCTGGCCAAGGGGATATTAGAAAAATGTTTCTAGCAGAGAGCCATGCAAACTGCTTGTCAGTGGGTTGTGCCATGTATTCCTGCTAATGGGAGCCCTGTGCTTTATCTTTACAGAAGTCAGAATAGTATTTATTTCTTTGAGCAGAGTGTATCAACAGGGAAGTGGCATATGGGAGCCTTTTGAAACTATTCTAGATCTTTCTCTAGGTAGTAGTCTAAGAGTGTGCACATGTAAAATTCACTGAATTGAGATATTTACTCCTATGTACATTGTCTCTACTGTATATACATATGTGTACACATGCACACACATGTACCTAAGGGGGAATGATCCATGAGTTGTAAGAATGATCAGGTAAGTATAATATCATAGAAGCTAGAGATAACAATGGTTCACAAAGTTGAATGCAGTCAAAAGATTGAATAAGATGGAAGCTAAGTTTTACTGAATTAAGCAACATGAAGGTTATTGATATACTTTGTGAGAGTGGTTTTCGAGAAACTTCCTCTTATAGTAGGTCTAACAGTAAATAAGGTGTAAGAAATTTGAGATTATATATTTAAAAGACTCTCTTGAAAACTTTGTCTATTAAAGATAGCAGAGAAATGGATTGGCATTGAAAATTAACCCAGGAGAGAGTGTCTTAGATTGGAAATACCAACACATGCTTGTAGACTGATGAAATTTAGGAGACAGAAGAATTTGAGATAGCAAGAGAGAGGGGGGATAAATGAAGTAGTGGTCTTTTTAAAGTTGAGGATTTTAATATAACTTATATTTATATTACATTATTATTGGTGACCTGCTTCATTATTAGGGGATCAATACCTGTCACTGTAATTAGTCTTGATCTGCATATTAGTGAGTGGGGAACCTAAACCCAGGCAAGTCCTCTGTAACCCCCAGCTATCAAGGATATTAAGTATCTTTTAGATCTGTGTCAGAGTCACAAACTTTAGTTTTTTATTTTATCTTAGTTACTGCAGGTAACATGCAGCCACAATTTTCTCATAAAGACCATAAGAGATTAGAGACAGAAAATATGCAAAAGAGCTCCTCCTGTAAATCTAAGATTTATCAGTCAAGGTGTCTTAGGGCAGACTTGCCTTTAAAATTCCACAAAAGGCCCTTGTGGCTCTTCAAGTTTTAATCTTTCTCTTTTATTCCCACACAACAAGTTCATTTCCTCCTTCCCCTGTAAAATTGTCTTGTCACTGTGACATTAATGTAGAGAGAAAATCTGTGCAAGGCAGGCTTTGCTTCCCTTGATCTGACAGCATGCCTCAGCTCAGGCTTTCCTCAAGTGCAGACGGAGAGAATGGATTTGCTCTCCGGGTTTCAGGGAGGGCAGGGCAGGGAGTGAAGATGCCTGTATCTTTCGGTTTCATGCTGCTTTGTCTAACCTAGACCAAAGAGGATTAGAGCTGAAAGGGACTTTGGAGATCATCTATTCCACCTCCTCATTTTTGCAGATGAAGAAACAGAATGGTGAAGAGACTTGCCTAGAACCACAGTTAGTTGTTGCCAAGGATGGGAGTGGTCTTTGACCTCCTCTCACATGCCTTGCTGTGTGTGTACTCATTGGACAAATTGCTTCAGGCATCTGGGCTGTGATGAACTTCAAGTGATTTAAATTAATGGTTTCCACACCTGGGTGATCATCAGATTTAGCTATAAATTATTTAAAAACCTATAGGTTGCCAAGTCCCACTCCATACATTGTATTGTCTGAACCTATGCTAGTGTCTTTGTTCCAAAATCTATAATTAGGCAGGAAAGAGTTTATATTGCAAACTTAATCTTTAGAAGGATCTGCTTGCACGACTGGTCCTTGACTGGCATCTGGGTACTTAAATTTTGTGAAGTTCTCTTAGTGATAAGAATAGTTTGCTTTCCTGGAGCATGAATCATGATCACACAATTTTTTTCTAGAAGTCTGGCTATTGTGCAGCCAATCTCTAATAAAAATCCTGGACTCTGAGTTTTACATGGGCTTCCCTGATCAGGAGAACTGCATGTATGTTACTGCCATTTCAGGGCTGGAGGAAAAATATGTTCTGGGTGGCTCATTAGGGAGAGAAAGAAAATCCACCCATGGGTTTAGCACTAGACACTGCTTGATATACCTTTCTCCTTGCTGATCTGGTTGTGTATTCTCACTGTGTCACTGCAATAAATCTTTGCTACGAGTAACATTATATGCTGGGTCCCTTTGGTCATTCTAGAGAAGTATTGTACTGAGGTGGTCATGGGCCCACTGAAAGAAATAGTGTAGAAGTAGTTACACGATTGTTGACAAAGGCATATAAAAATATCTTCTGTGTCTTATGAGCAGCCCATTTGGAAACCTCTAGAGAAGACCATGCAGTTTGAGAGACATGAGGAGATATCATTCACCCCAAAGTTGTCTTTGCATAAAATTGTTTAATAGGAGGAGGAATCAGGGGGATGTTCTTCACTTAATATCTTGTAGATATCTCAAATGTAATAGTTTCAAAAGTAAACATTATGAAGGAAGGAAGGAAGCAAAGACTGAGCTGAGGTATGGAGAGTGAGGAGAAATTTTCCAGGAAAGCAGATGGTAAAGGGCAGGCTTACTGAAACAGACTTCAGGAAGAATCAGGACCCAAGAGAAAGACACATGAGACAGAGTTTTTCAGAGACCAGGGGACAAAGCAGTTAAGTTACTGCAATGACATTAACTAGAGAGAATGCAGAGAAGTCCAATTCTTTCTGGCCCTTCTTTTTCTTTTACTCTGTTATTCTTTGGAGTCATAAAGACTTCCTCAAGCTGTGAACTGACACAGCAGATTGAACATAGTATAACAGGGGGACAGCTTGTTCTAGCATGTACTTGCGATGGGGCCTTTGGCAACTCTATGAACTTCTCCATTCCAGGGCTGCATCAATTGATGCTGGATGACCAGGCAGCTTCTAATGGGAAGAATGTCCTTTGACTTTCCAAAAAAAAAAAAAAAATGTATTTCTCTTTCTTTTGCTTTCTTTATTTTTAAAAATAAGATTCTAAATTCCCCAAAAGCCAGAACTGTAGGGAAGTGCAAATGATTAATAAAAAATCTGGAGCATAGGACTCAAAAACTCTTCAGAGAATGAAACATTTGTTTGAAGGGGAAAAATTGCCATGCCTTTTTAAAGCAGAATCATACTAAATCAACATCTCTCCTCCCCACCCCTCATCATGCTATTTAAGGAGATAGTAGGACAAGTGACATTTTTATTACAGATAAAATGGTTTAACTGTGTCCTGGAGAGACTTGCCAGCCAGTCTGTTATGGCTAGAAGGGAACTGCCATGGAAAATAAAATTCCACACAAAGTAATTGGGCATTTGCATGGTTTTCAAGGAAGACATGTATCTAAATATGGAAAGGGGATTTGGAGCTAGACTGATGGGAACAGATATAAAAGTAGATGTGTTTGCTATCACTTTTTCTTTCATTGAAGATATGACAGAATATAAACTGAATTATAAGTCCTCTATTCAAATACAAGTACATTCCAGGAGTCTGAGGTGAGAATAGATCTCCCCCTTGGCATCTTGCCAATGTAGTCAACACTATGACCAACAACAAAACTCATTTACAGGCAACTACTGCATATAAAGAGATCTCAGGTTGACCCAGTACTAAAGAGCAATTTAAAGTAATAGTTAAAAATGTGGTCTAAAGTCAGATATCTGGGACCAAAGCTCAGTGCCATCTTTTTACCAGATGTGTACCTTTGGGCAAATACTTAACCCCTTTTCCTTTGCTTTCTCATAGGTTTAGTTATTGTAAATTACAAGATCTGATAATCCTTGCAGAGCATGTAGATCAGTGCCTGACAAATTACAAAGGCCTCATAAATGGGCACTCCCATTATTAACTATATGGAGGACTCATTCTAGGCTAAGTCAATCACAATGCCAAGAAACATTATTCTCCTTTTTAATTTATATGTATTACTTAGCAAATATTTGTCAAATTCCTAATATGTGCTAGGTACCAGTCTACACAATGTAGGTGAGAAAAAATAAAAGACTGTTCCTTCCTTTAAGGATCAGGCAGCATGGGTAGGACAGTAAGACATGAATATGTGTTAATGGAGTCACAAGCCATTCTATGATCAATTGCGAAACAAACATATAAACAATAGGTGCTTAAAATTCAAAGAAGAGAGAGATTGGTATGAGGACAAACTCAAGTAAGACCTTAAAGGACAAAGACATCTGGCCTGAATGTAAGGAAAGGAAAGGACATCCCAAACTTAGGAATGGACCAGCAGGACATGGCATTTGGGAAGGGGCTCCTTTAACTGAGTGGATCCTTCTGGGTGAAACAGGTTCCTCTTGTTTAGATGAACAGAGGAGAAAATAAGGTTAGTCTTATTAACTTATTTATAAGTTGATGGTGGAGTTTGGGCCTGAAAACTTGTTTGAGCACCAGCAACAAATAATTGTCCAGCAAATAAAGGCCTGTCTAAAATTGTAGGGAGATAGATCCCAAACACAAAAATCGTCGTAGTGAAGTCTTGATTTGAACAGCAGATGGGAGGATAGCTGCCAACATTTTTTTCAGGCTCAGATTCTGTGGCCTGGCTGTGGAAATCCTTCTGATATCAGTATATTTGGCTAAAAAAGATAATTTATTGGTGCCCCCCAGTCATTCATTCAATGGGTATGGCCCTCTCCTTGTCTGGTGGAGCGTATTCAGAACACACATCATGGGTAATATACAGACGGTACTCCTTTTTCCAATATCTCTCTCATTTGAATTGCTGTGAAGATTCAAGAAATTGATTTCTATGAAAGTGCCTTCTAAATTGTCATGGACAGTGCCAATGTAAGATTGAGGAAAGTAGAATAAATTTAATATTTTAAACTCACAATCCATTTCAGGAATAAAATAGTAGACAAAGCTAGACTTCACATTCCCATATACTTCCTTTTCATACCTGCCCACACATTACGACCTTCATTTGTGCATGAATCTCATTTCACTCTCCCTCTCTTTAGTGGCAAATACTGGAAAGGTCACTAAAACATATATTTACGCACACCCCACTTCTCCATGAAATAGGTGTTACTGTTTCCTCATTTCCCAGATGAAGAAAGTGGTACTGAGATAAGGTGGGTGAATGGCCCAAGGTCATACGTTTTTCATGAGCAAAGTGAGACCTGGAGTGTAGTCCAGTTCTGACTACAGGGTGTTGCTACAGGACTTCTGTGGCTACACCACAGAGGCCTTGCAGCAGATGCCTGCTGCCCACATGCTGCTCCTTGAGACCTGGGCTTTGGGGTACTCAGGGTACTTGTGCCTTCTAAATACACTTTTCCCTTTCTTTTCAGTCAACTCTGGGTTCCTTTGAAAAACGTACACAGTCATATTTTCTTGCCATTGACTGAAAACACACAGTTATAAAATGGAACTTTCTAGAATGAATGGCAGGCCAAATAGTGATGCAGTGGGAAGAGCAACTTTGCTGACTCAGCTACTCTCTTGCTGAGTTCCCTCAGACAAGAATCTGCTTAAAAGCTCTAGGCCTCAGTTTCCTTACCTATAAAAATTAGGACATGGCCTACCTTCTCTCCTTATCATGGCTGCTATGAGTATGAAATCAGACAATTCCTATG
The DNA here is from genome assembly GCF_021234165.1 of Pteronotus mesoamericanus. Classification (NCBI taxonomy): domain Eukaryota; kingdom Metazoa; phylum Chordata; class Mammalia; order Chiroptera; family Mormoopidae; genus Pteronotus; species Pteronotus mesoamericanus. The sequence goes on from NW_026555229.1 coordinate 9,879,002, forward strand.
GAAAAATTTCAAATTGTAAAGTACTAAATAAAGGAAAGAATTATTTTGCAGGCAGCTTTGTTGTGGAGAATCAATCATATTAACAGGAACTGAGTTTACATCCTAACTGATGCCACTTCCAGTCAGAGTGAATTTGCGTTTTGTCACAGTCACTGAGTTTAGTTTTCTAATCTGAACAATGGGGCCATGGGGTTACTCACAGCATTTTTGTGAGGGTAACTAGGGTATTTTCTTAGAACTGAGTTGTTTGTAAATCATTCTAATATTTAACCACAATTGATTATTGGTAGGAAATAAATATTTTTAAAATGTAAGTAAATATACGCAAAGGTCAGAGATGAGTACGATTTGTTGAAAGAGCTTCAGGCTCCTGGGGGCCTTTTTGGGGCTGCCGGTCACGCCTGTGCAGAGCATGGACCATCCCGGCCTAAGTAGTTGTGCTCCGCAGTCTGAGCAGGCTCTGAAAGGGCCAGCCACTTGAGATGAAAATGTCCTTTCTGTGGTGGGGGTTTAAGAAGACCTTGTGGATAGGAGGCCTTTCACTGCAATGAAAAATGTTGTCCAGATAGGAGCAGGAGCTAGGCTAGTTGTTTCATTATCAAGAGGAGGGAGCCTGGGGACTCAGCCCTCATCAGCCCCTTCATCCTTGGGAGAGCAGAGGCAGTGAGGGCTGCTCTGGGCAGACCAAGCCTTTGGAACAAGGTCAAGGACTTCCCTAACACCTGCAGCCCCATTTGCTCAATTCCATGTACCCCAGGCTTGCTCAGGGGCCTGCAAAAGGGTATGCTTGTCCCTGAAATCCAGATTCCAGAAATACTGGTAGTAAAGTCTCTATCTTCTAAAAGAAAGAAGCAGCAGGAGAAAGGTAAAAGAAACGGTATAAAAGGAGTTGAGGATCTGGTATACACGGGTACAAAACGCTGCTCTGCTATTCACTGTTTTTATATTTCTAGACAAATGGCATATTCTTTCTGGATCTTAGGCTCATCATCTATTTAAGGGGATAATAGTGCCAGCCTCTCTGGTCTGTGGTGATTAAATGTTATTAAATGGGATAACATATGTAAAGAGATGAGTATTTTGAGAGACACATACTAAATGTTCAGATATGAAAGCTATTTCTTTGATGTTTTCCTCTTTTGACAATATAAACACAAACATGAAATATGTGTTAGGACTCTGCCTGCTTGTATCAAAATGAAGGTTTTTATTTAGTGTTAATCTTGGATGAGGCATTTTGCTAGAAGCTGTGGGGAATACAGAGATGTTTACTTAGTAGCCCTTATCTTTAAATAGCTTCCAAACCAGTAAAACAGAAGTAGGCAAAAAATGAGCTGAAAGAGTGTATAGACACGCAAAGGCTAATGAATAGCAAAGATAGATGTGCTGCAGAAGCTGAGATGAAGAAATGGAATGATTTGGAAAAATATTTCACAAAAAAAAACCTTTTTATTTAATTTAGTTTATGAATTTGCCAGTTAGTCTGTCATTTACTAACATTCGCAAGTGACAATACTGGCTAGAGATCATGTTTGAGTTGGGCCTTGAAGAATATGTATGAAATACATAGATAAGAAGGAGAAATTGTGAATAATTTTTTAAAGTACTTTATTGAGTTAAAAAAAGAAAGAATATTATTTATAATTTTTCCTTAGCTGTGGCTTTAAGTACTTACTGCTAATACCTACATGTCTGTCTTCACCCCTAACTCCTCTGACTGGTTCCAGAAAAGTAGCTCTCTCAAGATGTCCTAACCCGTTCTGACACAGTTTGGGAGTAGTATCTTTTCTTAAAAAGTGGGCACTACATGTAGTTCCTATCTTTACTAAGGTCATCACTCTCTGTTAGGAGAGGCGCTCTGTCACGGCCTGAGTGTCCTTGCCCATTCTTACTGGGTATGCCAAACCTCAAGGCCTAACTGTCCTCTGATCCTGAGGATTTCTGTTCCAAGTCATGTAGGCTGAGATGGTAGTAGCATGACTACAGTGTGACCACTTCCTCCCTGGAGACTGGGGACTATTTACGTCTTGCTAGAAAATGTATTGGGCCTTTGGCCCTGGGTTCTGTAGCTTCAGTGTGATGCACAAAGTGTACAACTGTCACTTGGACTTGTCACATCACTCTGTCGGCCTTGCGGACACGGGTGATTGGTACTGCTTATAGTCCTGAGACTTGCTGTACATTGATTAGTATCCTGTCTTATTTGGATCCAATGAGCCTCATTGTTCAACTTTTGCAACTATAGAGTTGTCGCAAACCAAGGTGCATGCTGGCTTAGCCTTGTCCTTTTGAGTCATGTTATTCCTCCTTGCTCTATGAGGTTGGGGCTCTTCTCTGACACCATCCATCCAATAGTCCAAGCTCTAAACTTAAAACTGTCCCCAGTTTAGTCCTCTGCATTGATTTTGCAACACATTGATATTTAATCGGAAAACCAAAACCTTGCCACTCAGTGTTATACCCTGTAACATTTTTGTATCTCTGAATTTTCCCAAAGTTATTCCCCTTAGCTGAGGTCTTATTTATTTCAGGAAGGTCTTATAATTTACTGATCACATGTGCAATTTGAAGAAAAAGAGTTTGGAATCGAATCCTAGCAACATTACTTGCAATACTTATGACCTTGAATAGCTTCTTATATCTTAATGCCGCCAATATAAAATACTAGAGTAACAGTTGGGGTTGTCGGAGGATTATATCAGCTATAACATGCAAAGCACCTATAACAGTGCCCAGAAAATAGTAGGTGCCCAGTAAATGTTTACCATAATTATAATTATTTTCACCATGAACTCCAGCCTTATGTAATCCAGCCACCATGTAGTTTTCAGAAACAAATTCTCACATACTTGACTATAAAAATGAAGGCCAAATTCCAAATCTTGGACCTTTTAAAATCTGGACTCATTCTATTTCTTTCTTCTAAACACTCCTTACCTTCATGCAATATCTAAGTCATGATGAATATGTCCTTCTTTTTTAAAAAGAAGAGCATACTCTTTTGTTCTCCTTCCAATCATATCTCCTTTCTGATTTTCTCTGTTTTTTTCTTTTTCTCCTTAGATGCCTATGACTAATTTATGTTTTGGAACAGTGAATGGAACATTAAAGCTTCAATAAATACATTCTTAATAAATGGATGAATGCAAAAAGAAAGAAGGAAGAAAGAGAAGAAGGAAGGAAGGGAGGAAAGGAGGGAGGGAGGAAGAGTGAATTAAATCTGTCAGTTAAGAATTTGTGCATCGAGCAAGAATTATTTTTGAGAAGAAGATTGCAATGACTGCAAAGTTTCTCATGGTTATTGTCCTCATGAAAATTCAATGTTTTATATATATGTATATATTCACAAATTAATTTTTTATATTATGAAGAATAAAAAATCTCACTGGGTGATACTCATTAGTAGTTCCTTTCTTTTCTTCCTTTTTCTTTCTTTCTTTCTTTTTTTTACATTCTCAAACTTCCCTTTGTTGTTTTTTTCCTGTGGAGAAGAAATCAGAATTTGGTATAATTCCTGGGATTTGAATAAATAGCTTTATACATGAGTTTATATAAAAAATCCATATTTACATGTAGGAAAAAAATATGCCCGGCCTTGCCCAAGAAAGTCCCAGTTTATGCATGCTATTCTGGTATAATAGCATTTCCTTCCACTCTCAAAAGCATCTCAGTTTTGGGCAATAAATCATATTGTCATTTGAGTCATTAAAAAGTTACACGATTAAGATTATACAAGAAAGCAAAGAATTATAGTCAAATATTATTTACATGGTATGGAATATGTAGCTGATCCATTAAACATATATTGAGCATTCTGTATGTATGAAGATCAGTATTACCTGTTCCTTTCATTGATGACGTGACAGAGAGACATCCAGCCTCACACACTTCCTCTTCCCATTTTTACTTTTATCTGGGGTCACTTTACTTATATACAGATGCAGGGTTGTAGGAGGCTGGGTAAAAGAGTGTAAAAGAATTATTTTAATTCTGATTCTCAAAAAGGCTGCCTAGACTTTCTAAAAGGAAAAGTGATTTTATTGTCTTATACATAAATATAAACTTCAAAGCTACCTTATTTCAGGAACAGTTTAGTTCGCATGTTCAAAAAACATCATTGGGAAGCTATATCTACATCTCAGTTTTGCTTTCTACTATGTTGGCTTCATAAATAAAGAAAAGAAAAAAGGAAGAAAAGAAAGGAAGGGAGGAATGATGGAAAGAAGTTTTTTTTTTTTTCCTAACATCCATTAGAAACAGAGATTTATTTCCTTCTGACTCTAGCAAATCTCAAGACCCATTTTAATTGGACCATTTTTAAAAAATTATGAATGTATATATAACTAGGAAGATGAGAGGTTGAATATACCGATTTCCAGGTCTGACTCACATGGTACCACTGAATAGGGAGGGTGTTGGGGTCAACAACCACATGCACTGAGATTGGCAATCGTTTTAGAGTGAGGGGCTTTACCAAAACAAAACAAAGACAAATGGAGAATGTCAGAGCTGGAAGATCATAATCAAGTCATGTTTATTTTTGGTTAATCTTGCTGCTAATGTTCTTTAAATATATATTTTATTGATTATGCTATTACAGTTGTCCCATTTTTTTTCCCCTTTATTCCCCTCCACTGTGCACCTTCATCTCACCAGCATCCACCCCCTTAGTTCATGTCCATGGGTGATACATACAAGTTCTTTGGCTTCTCCATTACCTATACTATTCTTAACCTCCCCTGGTTTATTTTGTAACTACCAATTAAGATTCTTATTCCCTGTACCTTTTCCCCCATTCTTCCCACTCCCCCTCCTCTCTGATCTTCATTTCCATGATTCTGTTCCTGTTCTAGTTGCTTGCTTAGTTTGTTTTTTAGGTTCAGTTGTTGATAGTTGTGAGTTTGTTACCATTTTACTGTTTATGATTTCTGATCTTCATTTTTTTCTTAGATAAGTCCCTTTAACATTTCATATAAAAAGGGCTTGGTGATGATGAACTCCTTAACTTGACCTTATCTGGGAAGCACTTTATCTACCCTTCCATTTTAAATGAGAGCTTTGCTGGATAGAGTGATCTTGGATGTAGGTCCTTGCCTTTCATGACTTTGAATACTTCTTTCCAGCTCCTTCTTGCTTGCCAGGTTTCTTTTGAGAAATCAACTGATAGTCTTATGGGAACTCCTCTGTATGTAACTGTCTCCTTTTTTCTTGCTCCTTTTAAGATTCTCTCCTTCTCTTTAATCTTGGATAACTTAGTTATGATGTGCCTTGGTGTGTGTTTCCTTGGGTTAAATTTCTTTGGGACTCTCTGAGCTTCCCAGATCTCCTTGGCTAGATTGGGGACGTTCTCCTTCATTATTTTTTCAAAGAAGTTTTCCATTTCTGGCTCTTCTTCTTCTCCTTCTGGCATCCCTATGATTTGGATGTCGGAATGTTTAAAGTTGTCCCAGAGGTTCCTAAGCCTCTCCTCATTTTTTTAAATTCTTGTTTCTTCATTCTGTTCTGGTTGAATGGTTATCTCTTTCTTCTACTACAAATCATTAATGTAAGACCCAGTTTCCTTCCCTTTTCTGCTGGCTCCCTGTAAAATTTTTTAAATTTCACTTTGCGCAGCCTTCCTTCACTCTTTCCTCCATTTTGCAACCCTAGTTAACCAATTCTATGAGCATCCTGATTACCAGTGTTTCGAACTGTGCATCTAAGTTGGCTATCTCTTAATCACTTAGTTCTATTTTTGGAGCTTTGATCCCTTCTTTCATTAGGGCCATATTTCTTTGCCTCATCCTAATGTTCCATGATCATATTTTTATTATGGTAGACTATTTTGTGTCCATTGTTTATTTTCTTTATGAAATGAAAACATTATTTCTTATCTACTCTATAGTCTGACCAAGGTTTTCTTTGTTCTGATTGAACGCATGTCTTTGTGTGTACATTTTTGTATATATTTTTTTCCTTTTCTCTGAATGACGCTCCCTCAGGAGTACCTCAGGGTTCCAGCCTCATACCTTAAGACTTACCATATCAAATTTCTCTCCAATCTGCCACAGCTAGGGGTGGGTATGGCAGATGGGAATACACCTGGGAGAGTTCCATGGGGCAGGCCTGGAGGTACATGTATGATTTTTACCACATTTTACTGGTTGAATAGGGACAAGGCTAACTCCAACTGCAAGGGGGACTGAAGAGTGTAGTTCATCTCTGAGCACAGAAGAAATTTGAACTCATTCACAGACTTTAATAAGTGACTTCTTGGTTCCTTGAAAAAAAAATTTATTCTCTAGTTCAATAAACGAACTTCTTGCCTTGTTCTCTATGTCTGAGTTACAACCCTTACTGTGGTTCCAATACCTCAAAACAGGAAACTCATAGCTTTAGAAAGGTTGTTTTTTACCTACTTGTCCAGGAACCATGTCTCAGGCCTCTATGTTGCTAACCGTTATCTGGTTTCCCAACCAATCTTTGTCTTATCCCGGAGGTCATGTCGCCAGACCAGGTGGGAGTCTGTTTTGACGGTTTGGAATTTCACAATTCCATCCCCAAACTGACCACAGAAACTCTTACTGTGTTGGTTGCTGCTTACTGACTTGCTTTTACTGCAGGAGTCATTAGGTATTTACTCTCCCATATTCAGCAGTTCTTACGGCAATATTTTTAGCCTTGCTTTAGTTAACAGGCTGTCAACTCCTTGATAACAATTCCAATTTATCACTCAGCTGTAAATATTGTCTCCAGGCAAAACTTGGCCTATGTGGTCTGAGCCCCAAACCAATTTTAGTTTTACTCATTCTAAATAAAACTGAAATGCTCAGAGTGTGTGGGTGGTGAACAGAAGAGGAGGATGAAAAGGAAGAGGAGGAGGAAGAGAAGTGCATAACCTTGGAAATCTTCTAAAGGAGTAGGGGAAAAAGTATGTCACCAGCTTCAAAGTATGAAAGGAAGTGGAGAGAATAAAACAGGTAAAGATGAAACAGAGAGTCAAGAAAGAATGAGGGACAAGTCATAACTGAGAAATTGTGCAGAGGAAATATTAAAAGAAATAGGAGAGAGGTCAAATAAGAAGGCTGTGTAAGTACATGTCTCTATTTCTCCATTTTCTCTTTTTCACCAGCCACCATTCAATTGATCAGCAAGCACTGAATGAGCATCTACTATTTGTTAGGCATATATGTCTTCACAAATATGTGTTTTGAGGTATATATAGCACACTTCTTCAATTATATCCTTAGAGTAAATTCCTGGAATTATTGGATCAGAAGTTATAACACATACATTATAATTAAAGTGTCAGCTAATTAATACTTTTTGTTTTCTCTCCTTGCCATATGCTGAGCCTATAGCTTCAATTTATGCCATGAGTTCATATATAGGTATGTAAAAAAGATGAAGTAACTAAATCTCCTAAGTATAATACTAAATTTTTATTTAATTTCCCTTGTCAGATTATGAATCACCTTGGTTAATTTACTTCTGACATTCATCTCTCTTTGTTAAGTTAATGAGATAATGCCTACTCTACTATCTTCTGAAAAAAAAGAAAAGTACTTGTGATAGTCTTTGGATATAGAGAGCTTTTTAAAAAAGCTTTGACTACCTGTTCCTGAAACACATTTGACTTGTAACTCAAATTTTCAAGAGCTACATGAGTTTAAAATTTCTATTTGAGACAGCAATACAATACCATCAAGGACCAATGAATTCCTGCAACAGAAATTTTCATGCAGGAATACATAAACCAATTTTTTTTTACTATGGTAAAATGCGCAAACATACAATTTGCTATTTTAAATGTATAATGGTATTAAATACATTCGCAATATGTTAACACTATTACCAAACATCTCCAAAACTCTTCTTATTTTGTGAAGCTTCAACTCTATTCCCATTAAACAATAACTCCCTATTTTCCCCTTTCCCTAATCACCTGTCTGTATGATTTTCTACTTTCTATCTGTATGACTTTGACTACTCTAAACACCACATACAAGTGGACATCATACAATGTTTGTTTCTTTGTCACTGGCTTATTTTACTTAGCTTAATGTCCTCAAGATCCATCGATGTTGTAGTACCTGTAAGAATTTCCTTTTTTAAGGCTGAATAATGTTCCATTGTATGTATATGACAAATATTTTATATCCATTCATTTAGCGATGGACACTTGGGTTGCTTCCACAATCCTATAGTTATTTTTGATAAGATTAAGATGATATAAGATAAAGTATAAATATTAAATGAAATTTATAGTATATAACCAATCACCGTTTAATAAACCCAAACTTAAAGAAAACAATATAAAAGAGACCACAGCCTTCGCTGGTGTGGCTCAGTGGATTGAGCACTGGCCTGCGAACCAAAAGGATACTGGTTCAATTCACAGTCAGGGCACATGCTTAGGTTGCAGGCCAGGTCCCCAGGTGGGGGTGTGCAAGAGACAGCTGATAGATGTATCTCTCACATATCATTGTTTCTCTCCCCCTTTCTCCCTCCCTTCCCCATTCTCTAAAATAAGTGAATAAAATCCTTTAAAAAAAGGGACTACAAAATAAGTATTAAAATCTTCAAATGGATAAGAGAAGAAAAATAGCAAACATGTATAGAAACAGAAAGTATTTGAAAAAGTTGTAGAAAAAAATTTTAACACAGCATAATGCAGGAAAAAAAAGGAGGTGAAGACAACAGAATGCAGGAAGAAGAGAAGGAAAAATGCGATAAGAATAATAAAGTAGAAATGTAAATGCAATAGTAAATGGGTAAATGTACATTGATTATACTTGCATGTTCAAAATATGTGTCCCAGATTTTTAAATAATTACTTTATATAATGATAATAAGAGATACGCCTACCAAAAATAGAGGGAGAAAAAAATGTCAAATAAATATTAAGCAAAGATCCAGTATATTAATCATTTAAATATGAAGATTTCCAATATATGACATACATTATGAAGCTACATATTTTATGCTCAGATACAGTCTTCATTACCAGAGATCCTGACATTAAAATAAGTGTAGACATATGAACATATTTGTGTTCATGAATAGTCATGTAATAACATCTTACCAGTAGCACCCAATTTACTCTCTCATAGGAAAATGTATTCTGTGCTCCAGGGCTACTATAGATTGAGAAATGAAAATGGAAAAAAAAATTCAAGAGATTAGTTGCATCAAGAATGTTAGGGACAGATCCTCTTGATGACATCTGAAAGCCTAAAAATTGTTTTGTAAGAGAACATCTTAGGTCAGGGGTGTCAGAGAAAGATGGTACCCATTCTGAGTCTCACGTGTTACTGTATGTCCACATCACTTAAAACAGTGCTATGTATTGGATGCATAGAACTCTGATGTTTCATTCATTCACCTATTTAGCCCTTCGTTTATGCTTCCTGGTCTTTAGATGTGAAGAACTATTTAGGTTTTGTTTTCCATTTTGGCCAGAGTAGGGATCTAAGAAGCAGCCTGCAGAAGTTTCAAGCAATGAAAATAGGGTAAATGGTTAATTGTGAATAGGATCAGATAATTTGACCAGTTTAATCTCCTAATTTAACATATGGGGCAACTCATATGTAAACCTCTCTTTTCCTTAACCTCTCCCTCACTGAGTCACGTAGCGGACCTGTAGCCATGTGTGGATAGATCTTGCTTACAAGTTCAGTGATGAACATGATGGTTGAAAATTTCAACAATAATACTGAATTTTAAATCTATCACCATGTTGCAAAGCTTATTTTGTGACATCAGTCATTATCTCTATTTCAATTTTCAGATTTATAAATGAGGTTTCAAGAAGTTAAGATTTTTGCACAATGCATAAGGTAATGATGAAATGAGTTGAGCTTGCAAAGCCCAAGGTGCAGTGTGTGACACCATAGTTTATGGCGCTTGATAAATGAGGGCTATTATCAATATCATGATTGTTATTTTATTAGCATTACCACCATGACATCAGCTGTCTCTCTAGTTGGTTTAACATCTTGCAGTAATTTGAATTCAGTGTTTCTTTTTTGTCCCTTCTTACATATACACTGATAAATACTTTTTCAGCCTAATTTCCATTTCTGAGTCACATTCACTTCCTTTTAATGTCAACCCCGTCTGTGCCCCCAGCATCAGCTCCTGAGCTACTGTGCTTCTCCTGGGGCTTATGAGTTTTGCTCGTTAGTTGCTAAATTACTGCCACCAGAAAGTGACAAGTCTCAGTTTGCAACCTTTTTTTTTGCCACAATAAAACCCAATAAGAAACAAAAGAAGCCATAGAGATGCAGGGTTTGGGGGGATCATAAAGTATATATATATCTGTTTTCAGCAGTTTGCTTTTTTTTCAAGTGGCAGCATTATGTGAGTTAATGCTAAGAAAGTAGAGTTAATGAGACAGATTACTTAGGAAAACAGAAGTGTCTCTATTGCTTGCCATGTAAAGCAATGGATTTGTTACTTATGAATGCTGTCTGCATTAGCAAAACACCATTTATTCATATTGAGATGTTCCCCAGAGCTGCACTTTGGATAATAAAGATAAAACCCTTATGTTGATTGTCAAATATTATCTTCCTAGGCTGGGAACCCTTCCAACAGCAACCCGGGCACTTATTCCCTGGGATGATTTGCCAGTGTGGGGTCTCCATGTGTATTGCAGAACCTGGGTATAGTTTCTTAACTGAGCCCTAGGGGCACCTAATATGAGAACCTAAGACCTGCACCTATGTGGCTTGATAAAAGATGGAACTAAAGAAAAAAAAACTTAGAATTTCAGACACAGACCAAACCATGTTTTCATGGATTAAAAAAATATATATATATATGCAGTTTCCAATCTCCCTTTTTTCTCCTCACAGCCAAACTTCCCTGTCTCCTCTACTTCCTCTCTCCCTCACTTCCCAGTTTTCATGAAAGTCAAGAATAAGCTCCTTGCCATTAAAACAAATGAATAGTTTTTCTTCTTTTCTACCTGATCTATTAAAGGTATTGGACATTATCAATACATCTGTGCTTCTTTAAAAAACGCCAATTAGTTTCCACAATTTCATATCATTCTAGCTTTCCTTTTATCCTTCTTGCTGAGTGTATTCCTCTCCACTTACTCTTATTAATTCTTCTCCACCTATAGTCATTAAATGCTGGTGCTTCTGAAAGCTCACTCCAAACAAGCTCTGTTCTCTCCTCCTCTACTCTCCCCGGAGGATCTCACCTACATCAACACCTTTGAACATCATCTATTTGCAAGCAACTCAAAAAACAGCCTGCAGAATACAAAAAGGAGCACATTTTATAAGCTATATTTGGAGAAATAATGTAACCACACTGGAGGGAGAAAAAAAAAGAGCTAAATCAGGTAACTATTCAATAGCATTTAGATTCTATGCCTCAGGCTAAATACAACATTAATTTTAAAATAAGTTGGACCCTGGTTAGAAGGCTTTTTAAAAAAAAACAAACAACTACTTTCTGTGTATTCTAGCTAGGTCTAAGCAAGTAGGTAACAATATTGTAAAAAATGAAAGCCAGGTTTTTCATTGCTTAAAAAGAAGGTATAAATAATTAAAGGGAAGGATGTTATAAACTTGCTAGTGTTTGATTGGAATTGGAGGTATCAGTGTGAACTTATGATTTTAATATAGATAGGTAAATAAAGAGTTATAGATGTTTTTAGTTGTATATATGTGTCTACATATGTGTATGTGTGTGTATGGTTGTGTATATATGCACATATGTATAAATATAGATATACAAAGAGATATATAGATACATATGTATGAGTATATATGCATTTGTGTATACATCTTTGTATATACCTGTATTTTGCCATGTATTATGCACACCAACATTTTTGTGTGTATTATATACAGGGTTATTATACCCATTATTACACCCATGGTATATAATCATTATACCCATGTATAATGTGCATCTTTATGTTTCCCTCAAAGATTTGGGCAAAAAAGTGCACATTATACATGGCAAAATATGGTACATTTAGTTTCTGACTCTATGCATTGATAGAGCCTAGAAGCAATGACACCCTAATTACAATGAGTACACCTGGTAGCCAGATCTTGGTTTCTCGTACCATTTTCCACTTAAAGAATCTAAGGTTCTTTGGAGAAATAGCTGATTTCAGGGATATGGGGGAAGAGAACAAGTTGTGCCTAGAATATTATTTTGTGCCATAATGTGAAGAAGTACTCAAAGAATGCCAGCTGCCTTGGCACCAGTAGCTAAATCTGGAACCACTTGAGCACATCTAAATAGACAATGATGCTAATGAATTTTGAAGCCATATAATAAAAAAGAATTCACAAGTCCACTTGAATGTAAATACATAAATAAATAAGAAGAAAGAATTCTTACTTACAATAAGAATCCAAGTAGTAAATGTAGAAGGAATGATGAAATTAGAAAACCACCAGTCGGCAACTATTGTTATAATCCTTGTTTCAGGCAAAAATCTTTAACAGAGGGTGAAAACGCTGGTGGGAGAAATATTGGTGAGTAAGAGAATATTTGCATATCTTCTGTCTTAGTCAACTTGGTCTGCTATAACACAATTACAAGGCCTGGGTGGCTGAAATAGCAGACATGCATCTCTCAGAGTTCTGGAGGCTAGAAAGTCCAAGATCTAGGTGTCAACAGATTCAGTTCCTAGTGAGGGTCATTTTTCTGGTTGGCAGATGGTCATCTTCTTGCTGTGTCTTCCACATGGCTGGGAAGGTAGAATGGAAGAAAGAAAGAAAGAAAGAGGAAGCATTCTTGTTTTTCTTATAAGGACACTAGTTTCATGATAAGGACTGCACTGATGTGCTCGTTTAAACCTAAAACCTCCCAACAACCTTAACCGCAAATACAGTCACATTGAAGTTGAAGTATTCAACATATGATTTTAGGGGGATGCAGTCCACCTATAACAATTCCTAAATATCGCTTAACAGGCTACTAATTTAAAAAAAGGGGGGAGTAATAAGCACACCTTGGAGACACAAAGTGATCATAATTAGTATCACCAAAAATTCAACCAATCAACACCATGTATCTTGGGATACACTGCACTGAGAAGGACAGTATACCACTTATATAGAATTCCAAGCAATGATTATCAAATCTAATCATTGAAAATACCAGACAAGCCCAAATTTAGAGGGAATTGATAAAATACTGGTTTTGTGCTCTTCAAAAATATTACCCATAAAAGAAAAATGTTAAAACAAGTCAAGTGTAAAGGCAACTAAAGAAATATGAGAATTGTTGCAGTAAATAATATAATACTTACTTTAGGCTTTATTGTCACAATGGTGAAACTAAAGAATATTGTATCAATGTGAATTTCCTTACTGTGATAATTATGCTGTAGTTATGTGAGAGTGTGTCCTTGTTCTTAGCAAATATACTCTGAAGGGATAAAGGGGCATGGTGCCTGCAAGTTATTTTTTTCAGCTTTATTGAGATATAATTAACAAAAATTATATATAATTAACATGTACAACACAATAGTTTGTTATGCATATACATTGTGAAATAATTACCACAATTGAGCTAATTAAAACATCCATCACTTCACATAGTTACCATTTCTTTGTGTGTGTGGTGAGGACGTTTAAGACACTCTCCTAGCAAGTTTCAGTCAACAACACAATATAATTAACTATAGTCACTGTGTTGTACATTAGAACCCCAGAACTTATTCATCTTATAACTGAAAATGTGTTCCCCTTGATCAAAATCCTCCCATTTTTTCCACCCCCCAGCCACTGGTAACCACCATTCTACTCTCTGCCTCTGTGAGCCATACTTTTTTAGATTCCATATAAAAGTGAAATCGTACAGTATTTGTGTTTCTGTGTCTGACTTAATTCACTTAGCATAATGTTTTCTAGATGGATCCATGTTGTTGTGAATGGCAGGATTCCCTTCCTTTTCAAAGCTGAATAGTATTCCATTGCCTGTATGTACCATATTTTCTTTATCCATTTATTCAACAGGCACTTGGGTTGTTGCCATGCCATGGCTATTATAAATAATATTGCAATGAATATGGGAGTGCAGATATTTCCTCAATATACTAATTTTATTGCCTATGGCTCCAGTACACCCAGAAGTTGCTGAATCATTAGTAGTTCTATTTTTACTTTGTTATTCTTGAATGCTTCTAAATTATACACATGTATGATTGTGATAAATCGATGCTTGGCATAGATAGACACATGTAAGGTATAGAGAGGAGAGATAGGAGATATGGAAGAGGGAGGCAGAGAGAGAGCAAGTGAGTGAGAACACACTCATGTGCATGAACACAAGAAAGAAGATGTTAACACTTGCAGAATTTGGCTGAAGGGTATATGTAAATCCTTTGTATAATTTCTACAACTTTTTATAAGCTTTACACTATGTCAAAATGAAATTTAAAAGGACACACAAATATCTTATGATTCTATGAATTAATAAATAGTTTCCTGGGTACTGGTCAAAGCCCAAATGATAACATGACTTGACCAAGGTCAGACAATTTCTCAGAAGCAGCGCTAGATGTAGAACTATGTCCTGGATATTGTTTTTACTAAATAACAATATATTCTTTTTATTAATCAACAATATAAGACATCTGTTTTCTACTCTTATGGCTGTGGCTGATGTTGGTAATTAATTGATTGACTTGCCCATGCCTCACCCCACTGAGCCAGGACAGAAATCTCAGGATCCTCTTAATTACATTGTTCCAGGCAGCCTTTAATCGCTTGTGAAGTCACTCAAGTTGAAACCCATTTCTCATTCTAAAGATCAAACTGCCCACTCCAACTCAAAAGAAGTGCAAATACCTCATATTAGAATCTTTAGAGGAATTTTCTTTTTATGGGTAACAGACCAAGGGGAAGAAATAATCTTTATTTTTTTTTTTACTTTGAAAGCAAGATTTATGCTATGACTAAATACATTTTAATAACAGCGTCTTCCATGCAAGTAGAATTCTGTTGGCCTGAATGCGTGGGAACCCGCCTTGTTCCGTCCCACTGACGCAGCCATGGCAATGCAATGTCTGCCCTTCCCCGCTCATGCAGGAGAGGCAGGAGACTAATGCAAGTCCCTTCGAAGTTTGGCTTACAGTTTTAAGACAGTGGAGATTGTTTTTGAGGAAAGAGACGCTAGAACTTATAGTAACTATTGATAACTGATCGCTGCAGCTCCCTCAGTGCCCTTTACTCTCCACCATATCCCCTACCTTGAGTCTACATATTAATAAGGAATCTCCCTTAGCGGAGTGCCCTATAGCACCCCTATTGGTTTCAGTCGACACTCATAGTACAACTAATATGCTCTCAATGATTCTACCTTCCTAAGTGAAAGTCACTATAAAGGATAAATGGCTTATACAATATCCTTTCTTGGGATGTTATTTCAATGAAGTGTAGGAGTGGGGTCAATGGGAATGGGAGAGTTAAAGTGAAAAAGGAAAATGGCTGGAGGAAGTTGTTCTTTGATTGATGGGAGGAACATCCCTGGTGGTCAGGAAGAAGAAATCTGAGAAGTGTGCCTTGAGATCTCAAACAAATCATCTGCTGATTTGTAATATATTGGGGTGTTTGTGGTAGAAAACTCCACTCACATCCTAAGATTGGGTGCAGTTATAGCTATTCTTGCAGCATATTCCAGCCTCAGGTAAAGGGTAGCTATGTTGACCCAGCAGCCAAGCCGTAAAGCAATGTGTGACAGGTGTCTCTCTCAGCTTCACTGAGAGTCATGTATTGGTAAGGTCGCCTCAATGGGACAAGGTTGTGGGTTGTTCACATGCATTCAAGCCAGTGGAATGTTACTTGCATGAAAGAGACTGGTCATTAGTTAATACAATTTATTTAATAATACCACAAACCTTGCAGGGGAGCCAACACATTTATCTATTAATCATTTAAGTGGTTGTCTTAGTCTCTAGGAGTTTGGAAAATGCAAATAAGCAGCCCTTATCACTTTCCCAGTCTAATTTTCCAAATTCCATACACTGGCAGCTGTAAGTGCCCCAAGGTGCATATTTCACATAACTGAGCTTTATAGTCCTTATCAGAACAGACTGTGCTGCTCTGCATGTAGAAAAATTTTCAATCCCCTCCCCTGTTTTCCCTCTTCCTCCTTATAAAAACCTTTGACTGCACTCAGATGTTGAGATGGGCTTTGAGACAAGAGTCCTCCTTCTTCTCAAGATGCCAGCACTTGAATAAATCACTTCTTTTTCACCAGCACCAGTCTCACAAGCTTGACTTTCATTGCAGCAGGCAGCTGGACCTGTGTCCATTACAAAAGTGAGAATAAGAGAAGCCAGTGGCTTAACCTTCTCATCCTTCTAGAATGATTTCAAGAAGGATGAAATTCTTTTTTTAATTCTATAACCAGTGATTTTTCAATTATACTTTTGAACAACTTTGTTTTCCCTAACGCCTTAATATTTTTACACGCCGTCTCTCTACATAGACTGTGATCTCCAATATTGCAGGGATACTGTCCTATGATTTCATGTAAGGTCAGACTGCAGCATAAGGCTGGTGGTTGTAGGTTAGAGAGAACGACAAATATAAAGACAGGGACAAGTGCCTAATAATCAGAGGAAGAGACATTAACAGATAGAGTCTCTAGTGTTGAAAGGATACTAGGTGAGCTCTGACTCTAGGGCAGATATGGCCAAGCTATAGCTGGTGGGGTGGGTCTGGGTCCACAGATTTAACTCTAACTTCAATGAAGGTAGAGTTTCCTTGAACACCAAGGGTTCTGTATCCCCTATAGTACCTGCACATGGCAGCCCAAAGTAAACCAGCCAGAGCCAAGATTTGCTATTTTAAATCTACTACTGAGTGAAGCTGAACTTCTTGGAAACATAAAAGAAAAAAATCTATTGTCTTCCTAGGACAATAATGCTGGATGGACAGATTCGCAGGTTAAACCTTCCATTTGCAGGGGGGGATAGGAACGCAGTAGCACCTCTCTTACCCCCAACCTCTTTTCTCACTCTGGCTCTGCAGTGTGGTCACACACTGTCTCTCCTGAGGGTAACAGCTTGATTTGAAGGCTGTACAATGTTCAATGAGGAAGGGCCACCATCCTTTAGGATACGGCAATCAAATATTAAAAAAAAAAAAAAAGAACAAGAGGTCACTAAAATCTTCAGAGGGCACAGATTTGCTGGGAGTGAGGCCTTCCTAGAACCCACGATCACCCTCTTTGATTATTGTAATTGATTTGTGGTGTTCCTTAATTTCACCTCTGTGAAAATCAATTAGGGGTGAATCAGCCCCTATAAAGGCTGACTCTCAGGGAGATAATTGTAAGAAATTTTCCTGGAGCTGCATATTAACCTTGCACCAAAAAATCCTGTGGGGGAAAGTAAGGCCGACAGATTTATGGGACTTCCCTTAGAAAAGAGACCTCACTGGGCCACAGGTGGCAATATAATCCATTCAGTTCTCACACCTCAGGGTCTGTCTTTATACTAGAGTAATAGGTTTTATAAACTGACCTCATATTCATCATGATAATTCACTAACACAATTCAATATTTGAGGAAAAACTGCAGGGAATATTCTGTACACTTAAAGACTCCTTTTGTTTTCTTTATTTTTAAACAGCTTTATTGAGATAAAATTCACATATCATGCAATTCACCCTTTTGAAGTGTATAACTCAATATCTTTTAGTATATTTACACAACTGAGACTCCATCACCACAATTAGTTATAGAATAATTTCATTGTTCCAAAGAGAAATGCTGTACTTCTTTACCATCAACCAAATCTCTTCATTTTCACCGGCCCTCCTAACTAATCTATATCTGTCTTTATAGGTTTTTCTGTCCAGGACATTTCATATAAATGGGATTATAAGATACATGGTCTTTCATGTCTGGCTTCTTTCACTCAGTCCAATGTTTTCAAGGTTCATCCATGTTGTAGCATGTCAGCATTTCATATATTTATTACCAAAATTAATATTCCATTAGGTGATTGTGACACATCTTATTTATCTATTCATGGACATTTGGATTATTTACAGATTTTGGCTGTTATGAATAATGCTGCTATGCACATTTATATACAAGATTTTGTGTGGACATACAATCTTAATTCTCTTGGATATATACTTAGTGGAGAAATTGCCAATTGATATGATAACTCTATATTTAACTATTTAAGAAACTTTTAACTATTTTTTGAAACAACTATACCATTTTATGTTCCTACCAGCAGTGTATAAGGTTTCCAACTTCCCATCTTTGCTAACACTTGTTACATCTTTTTATTTTAATACTTTTGTATTGTGAAGAGCAAAGATATTAAGAATATTTGTATTTGGTTGTGCAAGTTTAGATCTTCACTTTGGAGTGAGAGTGTCTATAGAACTTTCTGTGAGTTCAGGTGTACTCATTTATGGGGTGGGGTTTATATGATAAGTATTTGTTTTAATTTGTGGGCACACATTTTCTTGCAGTCCTTTAGGATGGCATCTGTGGAAGACATCCATTCCCCTTTAGGACATAGAAAGTTACAAGTGAAAATTATTGATCCCACTTAAAAACAGGAACAAGTTTCATGAATGCAAGGGCCATGCATATGTTTGCTCATCTTCATGAATTCATCAGTCAGAATTGGGACTGTTAAAGTATTTGTGGAGAAAGGGCAAAAGAATCTAATCAAAGGATACAAAAATCTGGGAGCCTCAGAGAACGATAGTGACATCAGAGCAGAGGAGAGTCCTATGTCCTTAGTAACAAGGGCTGATTGATCAGCCATGTAGGTTGGGACAGTCTGAGCCAGCTCTAACCACGATGTACCTTACATGGTTGTAGGCAACAATTATCCACTCTCTGAACCTTAGGCTGCCCAGGACCTAAGAATGTGCAGGGTGGGAGTGATACTTAAGGTCAAGTCCAGTTTAAATGTAGTAGAAGGCTGGGCCAAGAAAATAATAAATGAGATGGTAGAAAGAAAATCTTTTACTGAAAAATACCTTTTATCCAGTCAACCAGTTGTATCCAGATGGATCTCAAACAGAGCATGTGGAAGCTAGGCAAGGGCTGTAGTCTACAGTTCTGCTCTCATGGCCTTCAGGTCAGATAAGACCACAGGAGATCAATTTAACCTCTTTTTATCCCCTTTTAATTAAAAAAAAAAAATTAGCCTTACCTGCTGTGGCTCAGTAGATCAAGCGCCGGCCTGCAAAATAAAGGGTTGCTGGTTTGATTCCCAGTCTAAGGCACATGCTTGGGTTGCAGGCCAGGTCCCCAGCAGGGGGCGCATGAGATGCAACCACACATTGATGTTTCCCTTTCTTTCTCCTTTCCCTTCTCTGACAATAAATAAATAAAATATTTTTTTAAAAATTAAAGGGATGCTAATGGGACTGAAGATTGAGGAAGCAGAGTAGAATCATTTTATAATTATTGGGTGAAAATTGATCTGACTATATTTGTTTCTCTTTAAGGAGCAAAGTGCTCACTATTATAAAGACAAATCATCACATTAGCTCTCAAAAAAAATAGGATAAAATCATAAAGGAAAACAGAGGACAAAGGGACTCCTCTTGCTCTGGGTCTGGATAAGTATACCTATTTTTTGTCAGCTGGGCAAAAATTATATTTTTTGGTGTGCTGCAGAATTTTAGTAATTAGTTTATGTGTTCCATGAGATGAAAAAGTTGAAACTCAGTGGTTTTTGATGATGAAAGGAGCTGTAAAAGAATTTACACACATCAAAGGGTGTGAATGCAGAAAAGAGTGGAGAATTGGAATCATTTTTTAAAATCCCATGCATATTATCATCATTATTAGGTACAAATATAAGCAGATACATTATTAAATATTCTGGTACAGTAACATAGCCTTTAGAACATAATCAGTCAGTGTTTGTGGCACATAACCCACATTCATCTGATGATTAAATTCCTTCTCTACACCTCCACAAAGACAATATCTCCAAAAGTAAGGCTCTCAATATATACTGTGTCATCTTTCATCTAAATTCTAGATCCACATATTTCTACAAATTCTTCTACATAAATGATCTACAAACCCCTCTTGATCTGGACCAAAAAAGTAAAGTCATTATTTCCTCTGCAAAATTGTCCCTCTTTTTCCAATATTCTATATTTCAGTGAATGACTCAGCCATTTACCCACTAGCCTAGGTCTAATACCCTGAAAGTATGGAAGATTCCTACTCTCACTTACCTTCTGTGCACAACTGTTCATCAAGTCCTATAACTCCACCTTTAAGTGTATTTTAATTTTTGTTTCACATTTCCATTTCACTCCCCCTCTTTTATTTCAGATTATCTTTATTTTTAACCTAGATTATACAAAAAACATTTTAACTTGACTCCCTGTTCCTGGTCTCATCTGTTTCTAATCCAATTATCCACATTTCTGCTGAAATAAGTTTACTAACATGCAAATCTGACTGTGGCATCTCTGTAGTTAAATGTCAATAGCCCTGAATTGCTTTCTATGTAAAGACCAAGGCTCCCTGCTATGGCATCAAGGCCTTCTCTGACCCAATTCCTTCCTTTCCCTCCAGTATATTGTCATGTGTGCTGTGTTCTTGCTCAGCTATTTATCACAGGTACTTTCCTTTGTCCCCAGGACTCTTCCTCCATTGCTCTGTGAGAAGTAGTGCTCGTGGTATTTAAGAGCAAGTGTTTTAGAGTTCGATACACTGGTTCTGAATGTTGAGTTCACACTTGCCCTTTTCTTATTTATAAAATAAAGTAGAGGTGATATTCTCTTTATGGGGTTGTTTAGAGTATTAGATGTAATAATGCATGCAAATAAGTTAGCCTAGTTACTAACACAAGCACTCCACAATATTAAGTATTGATACAAGTTTTTCTGTCTCCTCATTTTTCTATCTCTGAAGGCCCTATTCGTATTTCAAGATTTAAACAGTACATCTTTGAGGACCCATTTTGGACTAGAATTCTACCATTATAGACCATCTTTGTTCCTCCAATGCATTCCCACCAAATGCTGCACATACTTCTCTTACAGCCTTTGTTGCATAATATGAAACCTCTTTTTCCCTTCCTGTATGTCTATCTCCTCTCAGAAGACTGGTAATATCCTGAGGAAAGAGACTGTACCTCATTTAGCTTTGAATCTTTCATATCAGGATCTGATCTACTGTAGGTGTTCAATAAATATGAGCTTCCCTTGTGAAGATATGGAATAACAGGGCCCAGCTTTAGCAAAAATGAGTAGGGATAACCATAGATGAGGGGATTTCTAGGGGAATGACATTTCCTGGCTCAATATTGTTATTTACTCAATCAGCTTCCTGGTTAGTTTCTGACAGCTGAGAATTGTCCAGGATGGTAACTCAGGTGTTGCCTCAAAAGCCTTGGATCCAAAACAACTGGGATCCAGCCAAACCTTGGCTCAAGACAAGGACAGCTGATTTTTATTCTAAAATATTCAGTTAATTCCAAATCCTCTGTTAGTTAAGGAATCCTGTATAAGTTGATTTGTTATGAAAAATACCAACACTGAAAAACCAAAATTTTGTTGAGTTATCACCATCAATATTGGATGGGAATGTGATGGCCACATTTTGTTGAATGTGACAATTTTTCTAAATTTCCAAGAGCAACAAACATGGAATGAGACCTATTTTTCAACTTAATTATGCAGAATTTTAAATCAGTTCTTTACTAGTTTCATCACATTGTTTTTTTCTGAAAAGATCACTATGTTTGGTGTTAAAAACATATTCTTTAACCCTGAGACAGTATCTGTAATTTGTAGAAGTGATTGTTTTATCTTTTATTTCTTATTTAGACCCCCTAAATGTGCTCATCAATCAAGGAATAACAATAGAGGGGCAGAATTTTAATCATAAATTCTACCTCCAAACTTCCTAGCAGGACTTTTCATCCTGGCACATCTCATTTCATAAATCCTTGCTTTTGGTTCCAAATTGTTCTGTAGCTCTTCCTTGTGATGGCTCCGGATTATCTGGCAATTAGTGGTGTAATTATTTGCAGACACAGGAGCTTGAGAGAATTCCAGAATTTCTGCCTGCCAATTTGTAGTTCAATTTTCGAACTCTAGCTCTTTGCTTCCCTTCTTATTTATCTCTCTTAAAAACCTTTTCAGTACAACCCATTTTCCCCATCTGTCTTTACTCCAGAGAACATGGTTTATATATAATATTTGATTATTGGAAACACACTTCTGATTTCTTTCATTTCCTGTAGACGGATTACAATTTCACCATCTCCAATATATTTTCGTGGCTTCTACAGGAATAATAATAAGATATAGAATGAGAAATAGCAAATGGCTTTATTCTTTTATTATTGGACTAATGACATTGCTTTTGAGTTCCCATGCACTGTTTTATTATAAAAGATAAATGATTAAGAAGACTTCTTGTAAGGTAATTTCAATAATCTCTCATTACCTAACATTTTTATGTTTTATGTTTGTTTGATACATTTTTATGTAATGGTTTGTTATATTGCTTTAACTTATGCTTAATAAGATAATTTTATTACAAAATGAATGAGAATTGATTTGATTTGGAGTAAATGTGTGTACAAGTTAAAAACTCACTGTTTAAACTTAAGTACTATGGGAAGGATAAGAATACAGAAACATACATACACATGTACATCTGGACTCATCCAAATGCAAATATGCACCAGGATTTTCTTAACTAAAATCATAGATAATAAAACCATACAGACACATGCTGTATATAAATATAACATATGGCAATATATATGTTTATTCTTTCTTTTCTCCCACACATAAACCTTGATACTTTCCTTTTCCTTGAGTTCATGTATTTTCCTCACATTTCACACAAACTATCGTCAAATGTGACATTACACCTTTTCTAAGCCCATGTATATTGGAAATTATTATGCTATTATATCTGATAATTACTTATCTTTATGTATTCTGTGTCATGATATTAGAATGAATCAGGCAGAGTACACTCTCCCCTGTTAGATGGTTTCCTTTTAGCTTTCACCAAGAGAAGAGAGGCTCCAGAGGGAGAAGGAAGGACCTCATCCGTCTTTTATCTGCTACCCCTGCCCACATCACTTCAGCAAAGGAATTTAACCCAGTAGCAGTGCTCGACCTCTGCCTCAGCTGCTTCCAACACACTCAGAGCCAGCCTTTCCTGCCCTCATGAGCACCAGCGCTGGTTTGGCTGAGCAGCCCTCACTCCCTGGAAATCTAAACCTGTGTCCACAACACCCTCTTCAGGTCTCCTGAGTTTGGGCCACAGTTAAACAATTACTTCAGAAACGTTTCGTCCCTGATTCTGAGAGGTCTCTTCTTCAAGCTCTTGTGATACCAAGAGCAACCAGGGGCCAGTCCCTCCTCATTGTCCTCAATTTCATTTCTTCAATCCTCCACCTCTGAAATTCCAGATTTTGATAACTCTGTCTTCCTTCAGTTGTTCCTTGAACCTTATGGGTGATATTTTCTGCAATTATTACTTCTATAATTCCATTTCTGCCCTTTCATCATTCTATATATTATTTAACAATACTCTAAGTTAAATGTTCAGTGTACATTATTTAATGTGATTTACATTTTTCTTACTGGACCTTGAAATATACTGTCCTAATGCGAGCAGTCCCTATAGATCAGGTATTCAAAGTTTTAGATTCTGGATTTAGTGTCATCATTGAACACAGAACCAAGTTCCTTACAGATGTGAAGCTGGATACTAGTAATCTGTAGCAAGCAGTTTTATTATAAATTAATTTATCATCTGCATATCTTGAGAATTTAATATGGGTCTAATATTACATAATTAATTAAGATGTCTTGGGGGAGGGTAGAAAGACCATTACACTTAGCCTGAGAACAAAAAGTACTCCAGACAAAAATGAAATTTTGTCTTCTTTTTAAAATTTCATCAGAGATCTGAGTTTTTAAGACAAATATCCTCCAAAACTGAAGGAGGGACACATGCCTGTTGGGAGAGATGAGATTTGAGGGCTGGCTTACCTGGGATAGACACAAGCAGACACCAATAATAGAGCTCAGCAATGATCATCGGTTAAACTGGTGGAAACTGACCATGAACTGTTGAGTATGAAGCCCGTAGAAGCCACAGAAATTGAGAAATGATACCCTTTTCAGGAATAGCGTGTTCTTCTCCATGAACATCAGTGGATGCTCACAAAAAAAGTGTTAAAAAAATTAAACGTATTCTATATGATGCAAAGCTTGGGAAGTGCACCAGGAGCTCAAGCACAGGAGAGATTTCCTCTCTCCTATCCTCTCTAGAGAACAATGCTTTAATCTATATGGAAAGGGCAAACAAAACAAAACAAAACCCCAAAACATTTCTGTGCTTAGGATACTGGTTAAGACCTATTGTAACGAGTGGAACAGAACAGAAAAAAGAGGCCGTGTACGAGGGGAGAGGATAGGTGATCAAGTATATATGAGGGCTGTCCAGAAAATTTCCAGCCATTGTTAATATAACAAGAACGGTTTGCATGACATTGATGTAATCTGGCAGCCAAGGAGAATGGACCGGAATGCATATGCATGAACAGTGACAACTTCATTGTACTAGTCAGCAGGGGCGGTAGACTCCATTGAGTGAACATGTGTACTGCGTGGCCAACACATTCAAAATGTCTGAGCGAGGAAAGCAATGGATCTGCATCAAATTTTGATTAGGCTTGAACATTCCTCCTCAGAAACTATTATATATCAGAAGGCCTCAGCTGTGGGCATCTGGTGATCGGCAGCTTCATCATGACAATGTGCTCACTCATGTGTCACAGCTCGTGCAGAGTTTTTTGACAAAATATCAAACCACCTAGGTGACTCAGTCCCCCTACCGCCCAGAGTTGGCACCCTGTGACTTCTGGCTTTTCCTCAAAATAAAATTTCCTTTGAAAGGGGAGAGATTTCAGATCATCTATGTGATTCAAGAATATATGACGGGGCAGCTGATGGTGATTGAGAGGACTGTGAGGTCCCAAGGTACCTTCTTTGAAGGAGACTGAGGTGTCATTCTCCTATGTACAATGTTTCTTGTATCTTTTTAATAAATGTCTCTATTTTCAATCGGGCATGGCTGGATACTTTCTGGACAGACCTTGTATGGCAGACTATGGTAGAATGCAGGTGGACATGTGGAGGTTCACAGTGAGCTTGAATGTAATGATGTACTTAGTAAGTAGGAACTTTGCAGGACATAGTAGCAAATGTTCACTGTCATGGTCATAGCAATAGCTATGAAATTGTGGAAGCAGCATGGCTATTTGTGACTGCACTGGAGAGTACACACAAAGAAAAGTACAAGCTCTGACTTAGACCCTACCTTAAATTATTATCAAAGAATTGGAGTTCATCTTTGGTGGTCCCCAAAAGTTTCTCCAATTCCTTATGCCTGCTAGTATGACTTTATTTATAACTACATTGGAAATATACTATTTGGAATGCGGGACTATGACATTAGTTGAAGTCACAGAATTGCTGTGTCTGTTATGTGGTAATCCAGGTGTTGAGAGAGGTGGAGTTGGGTCCTGAAAATTGGTGGGGATAGTTAGATGGGTTTGTGTGAGGCTACGAATCTTGAAACTGTGAGTCTCTCTGAGTCTCTCAGTCTCTCCAGAATTATCCTGCCTTCCAACATCAAAGGAGCTTAGCCTGCCCTTTCGGTGCCTGAAAATCCTGTAATAAATTCATTCAGTTGTAATAGCTAATGGGGTTTTAATTTCCTGACAGAACTCTAATACACAATTCTGGATGATCTTTTTTTTATTCACAAAACAGTTTCAAAATGTGGGAAAAAGTGATAATGTGATAGGAAGTAACCATTTTTCTTCATACTCTTTGGGTGTTATTTATTTCTTGCTTTCAGACCACAATGTAAGTTCACACTTTACTAAACAGTCTAATACATTTTAAAAAATCCTAAACTTCCCTATCTTAAATGTAGAGACAACCTTTTGATGTGGTACTGACAACATATGATCTATACTTGTATGCCCTCTTTTATATGTTTTCCTTATAGTGATAGCAGGCAGCTATTTGCAAAGCGAATTGGTCAAACGCAGCGTCACCTTTCACCCTCTCCAGATCCTGCTCCGGGTTCCCCTGCCCCTACCTTTGCAAACACATAGAACAGGCATCAGCAAACATTTAGTCATGTTCCAAAGAGTAAATATTTCAGCCCTAAGGACTAGAATGCCAGGCGGCCTCTGTTTTGACTACTCAGACTCTGCCATTGCACCATAAAGCAGTTATAGGCAATATGGAAACAAAGGGGCATGGTTGTGTTCCAATAAAATTTTATTTGCAAAAACAGCAAGGTGGCCTGTGCAAAGTAGCTTGCCTACCCCTGATATAGGCATTGTACCTGATAATCATTTTTAAATTCCTAGGTCAAATCAAATTCCAAGTTCATATTAGTTCAACAAACATTTATTGAATGCATTCTACTTACCTGGCATGTAAAAAAGGAAAAATCTATGTCTGAAACAAGTTTCATAGATATCTTTCAGTATATACAATTAAATTAATTAAACAGGGAAGCCATTAGATTGGTGTGGCTTTTATACTTTAGTAGCTTATCTAGGCAATTCAAAACCCAAGTGTGTTATGCCTCAAGATTAAGAAATCAAAACCTATGAGCAATCAATGGCAGCCAGCTAGGCTTTTCCAAATAATGCAATTGTTAAACTATAGGCGGTCAAATACTTCTGTGATTTACTTCTGTGCCTTTTGAAAAGTCTCATCACTTCTGTTGGTGGAATGCTTCTAACCACTTTTGATTTGTCACTGCCTTATTCCAATGAATTTTTGCCTAAATAAACTTTAAAAAAATTTTATGCCTGTTTTCTTTTGTCACAATATCCTTATTGTTCCATTGTAAAGAACCTCCTTCCTACTTGATCTTCTAATTTCTTTCTACATCATCTAGATTGTATTTCTTGACAAGATTTGAAAATAATCTCTTTCGAAATCTCACAGTTATTTTGTGTCACAAAGACTATGCCAACACAGCCCAGTTCTTGGTTAAAGAGAGAACTGTCTACCACTTCTCAGTGCCTATCTGACTTCCTTAGTTGTTAAGTCTGAACTGTGAAAAACACAAACACCTGAGTAAGCAGAACTTTACAATACAATTGCTCCATTATCATTGTTATTTCCAGAAAGGTCATTATCTCTAGTGTAAATGGTGTTATTTAAAACAGTAAAAATGCAATTATAGTGCCTCTATATATATTTAGATATGTATTTGGCTCCTGCTTCAGCTGTTTATGATTCTGGTAATGTAATGTGTTCCCCATTGGCCCTGCAGATAGCATCAGCCAGCATGTCTGTTTGGGGAAAAAAAAAAGAAAAACCAACCTGAAGCAACAACACTGGATGTTGATTTTTTTTGTTAATGAAGAAAGAGGCCCAAGACCCGACTGACCTTCACTTATCCGAAATCATTTTCTTTTTGCAAAATACTGTCTGCTTTGGATTGGAGGAAAAATGACTTTCCTGTTTCTATTATCCTCTCGTGAAGAGAACAACCAACTAAAGATGTGAATAGAGCAATCTGATCGTCAAGAAGTTCCCGTGCTGCCTTTCTGCAGCTGAGGAGACATCTGAACCTGAAGTTACAATATCACGGACACTGCCCCGCCTCTGAAAATGGTCCCCCTGTTCGTGTTTCAGTTTCTGGGTTTGCTTTACATATTCACCACATTCCTGCTCAATCTTTTGAGAAAATTCTGTGTGCCTCTAAGTGCAGATGTGCATTAAATATGGGCATGAAGCCAAGACATTGATCAGATAAATATCATTGCATTTGGAAAATACTTTTATCCCCTGATTCTTCTCTCACCCCTGCCCATGATTCCTGTTCTGGGAATCAATTTTATTCATATGCTACAAAAGGCACTTAGTGTTCAGGGATGGCTTGGGAGACTGGTAATCCTAATTGCTCTATGTGAAGTAGACTTTACAAGAGCCATTGCTCACCAAACTTGCAGAGGTATTATTACTATCTTCCTGGAGGAACCTCCTTCCTGTTATCCCAGATCCCCTGATTTTAGGGGGTAACTCTTTTCTTAGGCACAGTGCAACATATATTGGGTGAGATGTGTAGTAGTTTTTGCTACTTCATCACTGCATAACTTCACAAATCGTCGCTGTCCTTATTTATGAAAGAGGACCAGCCCCATGGAATGGGACAAGTATTAGAACAGACAGTGAATAGGATGCATGGATCATAGTTCATTGCACAACATGTGTGCTCAGTGTAGTTTTGATGCTATTTTAGAGAATCCTAAACATGAAAGAGGACATTGAAGAACTTAGCCCACTGGTTCCAATGACAGGATGCTACAACAGAGTAACTGGGCATTTCCTGCCCCAAACACAAGTTCTCGGACTCTCCTTACATCTAATGCATCAGATCCTCTTTTGTTGGCATTGAAGGGGAGAAGGATTTGCCACCCCAAAATGTAATTCTTTGGAATATTGATAATTTTAAGCTGATTATTTTTAATGCTTGCTAGACTCAGGAAGGAAATTTGACCTTCTCCCTAACTCCCTAATTGCCTAAAATAATCTAAGGTCAAAGACCTCTTCTAGGAAGGAGGTATCACCACAGATAACTATAATTAAATCTGAACTAGGTGTCATAGACAGGGAGGAGCCTATGTAGACCCTGTTGAGGAAAGTTCTCTCTGTGTCCCATTATTTCTGGACAGCCCAACACACATTTATTTACCAAATATTTATTCTTTTTCTCTCCCTGTGAATTGTCTTACTTCCCTTTTAAGTCCCAGACTTCTACTTCTGGATCATTTAGTCCAGAATGACATAGATACCTCATTTTGTCTTCTTTTCTTTGGGATTCTTCATGCTTCTGTGAATTCCCCATGTGTATGGATTAGAACTGGATTTTTTTCCTGTTAATTTGCCTATGTCAGTTTAATTGTTTGATCAGCCATAAGAACAAAGAGGGGAAGAATGGGGGGTTTACAATCTTACTGGATGGTTCTGATGAGCAGTAGGTAATGTGCACCAGTACCACATTCACCCTGTAACAGGGCACAGCCAGGGCCGCCCCCCGCAAAGTGTATTTGTAATGGGGTCCAGAGATTGGGGTGTCCAAGAAAAATATATTCCCCACCCCAGGGCGGGCCGCCATGGGGGATGGGAGCCTTGAGCAGGGCCATTGAGAAGTCAGTTTGCATGTCAATAACAGGATAGCTTCTTTCCTCCTTTGCAAAGAGGGTTATTTGGCATATCACAAAAGCTAATCAGGAAGGTTTAAAGGACTCCTTACAGAATGTGAGAGAGAGAGAGAAAGAGGAGAGAGACCAGGGCCTGCAGGGGAGACAAAGGGACACAGACTCTGGGGAACAGTGTGAAGGCCATGCGGGAAGAAAGAGGGGAGAAAAGACTCTTGCTAGTGGGCCATGACAAGGTGCCACATGGTTATGGATTAAGAGCTGGAGATTGTGGCGACACAGAAGATGGTGCTGAGACCTTCGAGAGAGGCCTGCCTAGCCGAGCCCCGGACTTCTGTTGTTTTCTGTCTTCTGAAGGATGGTACCCTGACTGGCCTGACTGGCCTAACTGGGCAGAGCGGGAGAGGCAGGATGGTGTGTGTGCTGGTGGTTGTTTTGAAGGGATTTTGAGGTTTAAGGGTGACATTTAGCCATTCATCAAACCTGTATAACTTTTGAATAAATAGTTCTTTTCTTTTTCACCAAACTCTGCCATTCAGAGCCATAATTCCAAGGGCGGCGGGCAAAGGACCCACAACCGAGGGGTCCTGGGGAAGGAGGGTGTCATTTCGGTACTAGCATCTGGCCACGCCCCCCCCCCCCCCCCCCCCCCTCCACGGGACCTTTTGTTTGGTAACAACCCTACTTTTTATTACTCAAATTCTTTGAGCACCTCCACTATTGGCTTCTCTTGCTTCTCATTTGATGTTTACATTGACTAGGAACTCCCTATCTCTTGCAGCAGACTTGTTTGCATGTGATAGGCTTGAGAAGTGCTTTCTTTACAAAAACAAAAGCTGTCACCAGATGCTAATTCTGACCCTTGGAGATATAAAGCCCAATTTAACCCTGTTTCTCATTAGAAAACCCAATTATTTGAAGACTTATCTTCCTGAATCTTCTCTCCCAAATACCTGTGCTTTCTGACAAAGCTCAGGACCCAGAATCCCACCTTTGTGTATATTAAATTTTGCTAAATATACAATACCCCTGCTGCTAAAGTTTTAGTTGGCTTATTCTTACAGCTCTCTATTAACTGCCCCTTTTCAAGTGTTTTCAAACGTCTTCCCCCAATTGCTTTTTTCTCTAACAAGTAGGAACTATATTCTTTTCGTAAGCTTTTGCAAAAGAAATCTCAGATCTTTTTTATCTATGTGATTTTTATATCCTCCATTATAATGTAAGTTGCTCAAGATCAAGGGTATAATTTTTCATACAGAATCAAAAGATTTAGAATGGGATAGAGTTAAGGCATTAAGAAAACATGCCATGCAACTTTCTTATCTCAGTTCTGTTTTAGAGATAAAACATCAGAGATCCTGGAGGCTAAGTGATTTTCTTCTGTCTTTTAGTACAAAGGCTACTTGTAGCAATAAGACTACATTTGTATAATTCATAGAATTCAGACAAGTGTTATACAGGTATTTTTTATCATAGCTTTTCTAAGCTAATATTTTAAAGTCAAAATTTTCACATACTACTCTGGAAAAAACACTGAGAGATACTCAATTCTAGACCAGCCTTCCCACATAGTAACTGTGGGCTGCAGGTAAAGATCCCATACTTATTTGAACAGGTAATACATGCTCCACATTTCTTGTCTGGACTTTGCAGGCATTTGCTTTTACCTCTTTTCCTTGGATGCAATTTTTAAAAATAAACTATAAGTTAATTTTACCTAATACCTGGAATTGACATTTATATGCACATATACTATAATTGTATGTAGATTACGTTATCTGAGGTCCCTAATATGGGAAGTAGTAACGCTATTTTAGTGATTTGGGTAAGTTTTCACAATCAGTCTGCCTGCCTCAAATCCCTATTTTACCACTTATAAGGTCTGCAACATTAGGCAAATCATTTAATCTTCTGTAACATGGTTTCTTCCACTGTAATGTGGACAGTGTAACATTATGGGGAAGGTCATATGAGAAAATGAATGAAAACCTAGCAAAGGGATTAATAAAGTTAGCTGTCATTATTTTGCACAGACTAGACACCAGAATCAGTGTCCCCTGGAACCAAACTAGGGCTATTTCTATAGCCCTAGGGCACTTTCTTGTGCCACTCTGCTATGCCTCCATCTCTCCAGTGCTGCCCTGGTCCTCGGATCCCAGAGCTTCGCAACTGAAAACCTCATGGGGACTGTTCATTAAACGAGATGGGGCACTGAAACATCTCAGCATCTTGCGGAATAAATATGCAGGAGGCTCTATCTGTGAGATGGCAATTGATCCTATGAAAGATTAGATTGATAATCAGATTGAATTCTTTTATGAACATTTAACAATCAACAATCGGTAAGGAATGATAAAAGAGAAAATCAAACTGCATGATTTTTTAATTAAATGACAGTCTGGGATACCAGTTGACGTTATTTGGAAATCCTGAGTCCGGCACTACTGATCGGCCACCCAAACGTATGGCTTTTCCTCTGTGAAGTCATCAACTGGAAAATGTCCTTGTGAGAGAAACCTGAGCTCCTCAGCATCTCCAGGCCCGGAGGCAGCGAGGTATCTTCAAAGTTCTCAACAGGAATCTCTTCTACTTCCAGTCTTAACTTTCTTTTAATGCTTAGAATTGTGGGAGCTGTGTGGAGAGCAGTGATGTTCCCATTTTTTAATGGCGTTTACTAATGCCCCAGGAACAGTCTGTAAAAAAAAAAAAAAAAATCAGCTAAACCTTCCTTGTGAACATTTTTTTTTTTCAGAGTTAGTTTAGTCTCCCATGCCTTGGAACAATTTGGCTTGAGTTAAAGAAAATTTGTGAATCTCAGCTCTTCTGAATTATACCTGAGGAGCAAACCTCAGGAATGTGTCTTTATCTCTCTCGTGCCTATGGGTCTCTCTCTTATCTATATAAGATAAGATATAGTATCTTATATAGAATATATGTTCTCTAATACGCATATTAGATAATATTGAAATATATCACATTTTAGCATTAAGAAATTAGTAGATAGGGAAATGTGGCAGCAATAAGTGTCACTATAAACTTAGACATATGAGGAAAACAAAGTTGTGGGCTGAACTGTTTTAGAGTTACTAAGTTGCTTTTGCTCTAAAAATGTAAAAAATAAAATAAATAGCAAACCAAACCTAAAAACCATGAGAGATATGTAAGAAAAAAAGGAACTTGCACGAATAAGCACTAATATGAATCATGCTGAGTGACGTAGGATTTCCACGACTGGCCAATGAACATGGAAGGCAGTAGTTGAGAAGGAAGTGAAACGATCTGTCTTGAAATATCGGGATTCAAAGTGGACGGGCGACAAAGAAGAGAGATTTTGTGGCAGGAAAGAAACAAGATAAACAAATGTGAAATAGTGATAAATATATATAGGATTTAGGTAAATGAGTAGTTGAGAGGATGTGTTGAAAGGTACACAAATTTGTGTATTTCCAAAAGCAGTAATGACGAGGTCTGGGATCCAACAATTTCAAAGTACATTGTTGTGTATTAGAGAAAAAGTGATCTCTTTTTATAACAGTGAAATCGGAGTAGACATTTGACTAACACAGTCCCTTGTTCCCACTCAGGCATCTGGAAATAGGTGGACAGGCTTCATTTTGGGTAAAAGGAGATGGTAAACATCCAAGGCAGAATGAAGCATTTATGACAGTGGTGTCCTATTCAGAGATCAAGGGAAAGTGTAAAGGTGGAAAGTAAGTTGAAAGCCAGAGATTTTCCTGTCTCTGCTTGTGTATTTAGGAGTGTCTCAAAGGACTACTCCTTTGCTCTGGAGGCCCAAGCAGCAGCTCTCTGGTAATCCATGTGTGCCGTGGGATCACCCTGCAAAGCCTGGCTTTACAAAATATTGTTGCTGAAATGGGAACCGGCAGCCTCATTCATTTTAAATAAGACTAAAACATAGAATCACGTTATTTCTTAGGGGTTCAGGTTGCATTTAATATATCTTATGCTAAATCCCAGGTTGCTTGAAAAATCCACAGAAGTTTAAACTCTTTATTTTTACTCTTGTAACATTGGAAAAATAAAAGTTTTTGCCTTTCCTTTTGTTTTATCTTTTAACCAGCTCAGTGTTGTTTGTCCACACCGCTCTGGGAGTGTGCGAGGTGACTGGACAGCATGTAAGGGACTATGTAGATAAAGTTCAGCTGCTAAGGAATTTGGTTTAGATTCTACTCAAATGGTTCAGTGGCAAGGAAGGTGATACAGGAGAAAAGCTTCCCGTGGACATAAAACACCTGCACATCGTAGCCAGGCCAAAAGTCCCAATAATCTTGGAAAGTTATCATCAGCTTTAGTTCATGTGTTGGTCTAGGAATCACACCGTGATTTCTATTTCAGACCACAGTTTAAAATAGAATATCCATGTACACGCTGAGAACAGTGGACATCTGTTATTATTTTTGCCATATAACTTGGAATCCCCCTCCTTTGGTAAAAATGCCCTCATTTCCCCCTGAGGAGCTGCAGCTCCTCTAACCTTCAATTGTGTGCTTGGGTGGAGCACTCATTTCCAGCTCCGGACAGAAGCATGTGACTTAGGCTTGATCTTCTTCCTTGGCCACAAAATTAGATGTCCAGGCAGTTAGGGAACCAAATTAAACTGATAAAACTAATCTTAACGTGGCTGGGACAACCAAGAGAAGGCGATGTATGTTTTTTCTTTTCCTCTTGTAATTTCTGTAGCTATCTTTTCATCACAAAATGAGTTCCTGTCTGAGAATGGGACTGATGCAGAGGAGCGAGTGGAGCCAACATATAGAAAAATAAATAAATTGATGCTATCATGTGCCCCTTGATTTATGCTACACATGAAGATAAATGTTATCTTTGATTTCTTTTATGTGTTTTAATGAAAAAAAAATAGGTTTTATTTTAAGCCATTGAGGTATGTTTCTGTGGTATGCTAGAAAATGTTTTTACTGGCTCGAGGGGGTGGGGGAGAATGTGGGATGGGGTGGAAATAAAGCTCCAATCTGTAGTGTTCATCAATGTCTGCCATGTAAATGCTCTATCATGCCAATTTGAAGCCACTAGCCTGATGCCATAGAACACAGACCTAGTAAAAGATGTCTTTATAATTGACTCTTGCAAGCTCATATGAAGTGGCTCTAAAACAATACATTTTTTAAAAAAGATATGTAAAATGTTGCTATGACATAATAATGTCTGAAACATTTTCTCCTTAGTTTTTCAGGAGAGGGTGAAGAATAACATCCCCAATAAAACTGTAATAGAGGTAGACTTAGAATACTTGAAATATTTAATAAAACTTATAAATGAAAGGTAAGGTGTCTTAGAAACACAAGCATGGGATCAGATGTACTTAAGGTATGTGTCAGAGTACTTAAGGTTTTCTGTCACTGTGAGAACTTTTGGAAAACCACTTAATTCCTCTGAGTCTCATTTTTCACATTTTAAAAATTGGGATGTACTAATACCTAACACATGGAATTGATAAGAGAACTAAATATGATGCTGTGTATGAAAGGGCTTAGTATAATGCTTAGAGCATGATAAGTACTTAACAAATGTAAGTGATAATTATCATAACTGTTAATGAAGAGTCCATGACTTATTCTCTCCTCTCTTTCTAGGGGTTCTATTAACAATATATTTAGTAAGTCACTGGATATTGTCTCACAGGTTACCGAAGTTTTGTTCATCTAAGTTAAAAAAAAAATCTTTGTAGGTTGGGCAATTCCTGTTGATCTGTTTTCATTGTCATTCACCCTGTTTTCTCTTGCTGCTCTAGTTGGCTCTTAAAACTCCATTTTTCAACTCATATGTCTTACTTTGAGATCCTAGAAAGTCCATTTACTTTGTTGACAAGTAATTAATTTATCTGTTGATTTTCTCATCTTGAGATTTTCCTTTTCTGCTAATTTCATGCTGTGTCATATGATACTTTTTCTGTTGACTGTTTCTTCTTTTAACCCTAACTAAAATTTTCTTGTAGAACATTTTGATTGTATACTTGAGATTTTTAATGATATATCGTCAACTTGGGCTTCAACTATCCTCCTCTGAAGAGTACGTGTTTTTATTTTAATAAGTAAATTACTAGTTGATCCCTTTGAAACTGCATTTTTGGGGTTTACACTTTGTAAGGTTTTTTTTTTTCCTTCAGATTTGCTTAGCGCCTCTGGGGTTTCAGTGGAAATCCAATGTGTTTACCTCATCTATCTTATTTGGGAGTATTCTTACTCCAGCCCCGCTGTGTCCCCTCTGCTGGTGAGCTCTACTCAGCTCTTTTAGTCTTATGGCCACTGTTTTCTGCTGGGTCCTTTGGTGTTTCCCGTATGCATGTGGAATTAGGGATCATATTAAAGAGCAGTTTATATAGTAATTTGGGGGCAGCCCCAACGGTGACTCTTTCCTTTTCAGGGTTATTCTCTCAGCTTTCAGCAACTGTGTCAGGTCTAGCCTCTGTCCTCTACCAGAGCAAAGCAGTATGTCTGCAGCTTTCTGCATGAATCGTGTATCATCATCCTGTGCGTTGACCCAAGGGTAAGATTTATAAAATATATGTCACATTTTCTTCCTTCAAATATCCAACAGCTTCCAGTTCTTGCCTACTTTTTGTCATTCTCTAGTACCTGCAAACAATATCTTAACAATTTTCTGGAGTTAAAATGTTTATTCATTGGGGGGATAATGTAACACAAGCTACTCTTCTATTACTGAAACTGTAACCGACCCATTTCAGGGTGTCTCAATGTTTCTTACCTACTGAGGTTCTTCTTTCTTGTCATGAAGAAATGGTGTGCTTCAAAAAGTACTCTCTCTGACGTTTCTGGTGACTTAGAGGAGTTGAGACTGTAGCTTGTGCTTAGTGCATTAGATTGACTAAAACTTTTGTAGCTATTAAAAGGCGCTGCTTGGTAAATATTTGCCCCTATTTGTACTTACATATTTTCTGGTAATGAGTGTACTTTATATATGGATCAATTTTCTTTACCATTAAAAGAAGACCCTTTCTTTCTATTATGATCTAGGGTCCTTTTAACAATGTCCTAAACAACAGGTTCTTAAGGGTTTGAGTGGAGCGATGATTTTATATGTGATATATCTTGGGTGCAGAAGTAGCTGACATTATTGTGCATGCATGGCTTATTCCTTGGAAACAGTGACAGCTGAACCAACATATAGACAATAATCTGAAAAACAAGACAGAAGCAGGTTCAGGCTCCCAGAAAACAGGTGGCAACTTCGATAGTGTCAAGCCTGGCCTCCTTTTATGCAGATTAGAGCTTGGTATGTGCTTTTCTATCAGCTTAAGTTTCCTCAGTCACCCTCAGTAAACCTGGGTTCTGCCCCAGCTACCTCCAGCCCTGCCAAATGGAAATCAGCTCAAGCTGCTAAAAGAATAAAATAGGAGAAAGTAATAAAAGAGCAGAAGAAAGTCCTTAAAACTTTCCATCCTGCTGACTTATGACAAGCCTCTGGAATGGGAAACTACAGTCTCTTCTACCTTCTTTGTCACATAAAAGAATGCATCAAGTCTACACTGAGTAAATGTTCGATTTTCAGACTAGACAGGAAGTTCTTATCTCAGCTGTGATCTTAATTAAGATTGACTTGAAATCCAGCTAAGAGTTCTCCTTGACTAGAGACATTGCAGAGTGAGGAAGCTCCAAAGGTGCGAAGAGAACGTGGTAAGGGTGAGGCTCCCTTTCCCAGTCCTTTAAGACACTGTTAGCAGGAAAAACTGATAGCAGCTTGGCCCCCTGATGTTTTTTCTAGGTTCCACATACACTCTGCTACTAAAATGTGGACTAAACTGTGTCCTCTAGTTTCTTTCAGATGGAAGTCCAAAGGAACATTGTTCAGAGTCCTATCTGTTATCACTGATTCAAGCTCTCATGCTGTGATTCCAGAGAACCCCCAGAGTCAGATGTCACCTGCTGTCTAAGTGAAGGAAAAAATTAAGAGATATTTTGCAGAAAATAGGACATGCATTTGCTATCACAAGCACCTGCATATTCAGTGGTACCATTGGGCATCCTGGTCATATATTTTATTTTAGTTTTTGTTGTTTGTCTGGAAATACAGCTGATTCAGCTGTAGATGCACTGAAGTATGCAAACGTGGGCATAATACTTTACATCAGACTTTTGATTCATTAAGTCATTCATATTTAACAAACATTTAATAAGTTCAGGGCACAAGAGGTAATATGGACAAATCTAAATTTGGTTAGAAAAGATAGCTGGTAATGACGGGGGAAATGTGAGTGGTACCAGACAATTTCACAAATCAAATATTTGTTTGCTGATAGTCTCTCACTTGGGCCAGATTTTGTCACTGAAGTTTACTGCTTTTGATAGTCACTTTTTTTAAAAGAAATTTTTAGGCTATTTGTGGTGGTGGCCTAAATAGGTGGTATTCCTATTTGGAATAAGAAAGTGACCAATTTCATTTTGGGTATTTATTCTGAGTTTTCTGTGGGCATCCATCTCATAAACGTATTGTTCTGGTTTAGGGTGATAGATTGGGGTAGATAAGTACGTTACCTTCTCTGCATATATCAGGTAGGGAAAGCCATGACTGTAGGGAGCTTTAAAAGGAAAGTGAGATGCTTGCAACAAGTGAGGCAGATAATATTACTGCATTTTCAATAGAAGAAAATTAGTCCCATGGACTTCACTTAATTTCTACATAATCAGTACATTATAAGCTAAAAACAGAACCAAGTTCTTTCTTAACCCCAAAATATTTTTATTAAGCCATGATTTCTGTCTTGCCCATAAATATGTGTTCAGGGCCTACCATGAATTCAGTATGTGGAAGTACAGGGGTAAGAAAACAAGAGATGGGCAGGAATATTTGATCTGCAGTCAAACTGTAACTTTTCTTTTTATGAATTTAGAATTAGTCCTTTTTTCTCCATTTCCACAACTCTGTTCTTTTAGGGTTTTCCTTGTACTATTTCTGAATCATTAAAGTTTTATAATAATTTTCTTATCCAGATATGGTCACTTCTTACCACATCATGGTCTGCACACCCTGCCAGAATCATCTTCTGAAGATCCCCCATGTTTTACTTTTGTCAAAGAGAAAAAGTTGAACTTCTCAGCCTAACATTCAAGGCCCCCTTTGTCTTACTGAACTATGCTTTCCAGTTTTATTTCACTCGTATCCCCCAGATTAAGAGTTTGTTTTTTTTTCCTCCAACCCTACTGAACCTGTAACTACCCTGCTGTTTTAGTTATCTATTGCTATGTAATATTATCCTAAATTTAGAAGCAGAAGCAACAATCGTTTACTGTTATTATTTCTTATGGCTCTTGGGGTGGTCTTAACTCAGGTAGGCCTTCTTTGTTTGAGTTTCTCATGCCTTTGAAGACAAGCAGCAGGTGGGACTGACGCCATCTAAAGGGCATCTTTATTCACATGCCCAGTATGTGCACTGGGAAGATAGCAAGACCTAGTAGATGAGTCAGCTGGGTCTCCTTTGGCGCATCTGTCTTTATGTAGCTTCTCCACGTGGTCTCCCCATCATGGCAGCTGCAGTGTAGCCAGAGTTCTTAAAGAACTCTGGGTTCTCTGGGTCTGGAGAAGCCACGTGCACCATAGAAGAGGGAAGCTTAGGCTGACGCTGTAATGTCTTTTATGATTTAGCCTGAGAAGTCATGCAGCAGTAGTTGGCCCATTCTATTTGTTATAAGAAAGTTACTAAGGGCAGGCCATATTCAAGGGGAGTAGAATTAGACCTCAACTCTTGATGGGAGAATAAAAGTGTTATACCGCCAAACAAATCCTTTGCGCCTTCAAGATTCTGCATTAATAGAGATACCATTTCCCAGGACTAAACCATTTTCCACTCTCTAAGTTCTATTTATTTTAACATCACAGTTAACTGTCCCTTGCTCTGGGAAACCTTCACTTATCACAGAAACCACCCTTGATGTCAGAACTATTTTCCTCAATACTTTATACAGCATGCAATACTAGGTATCATTTTGCATGTGCATGTCCCACCTCCCTAACTGGAAAAATATACTGAGGACTTACGATAGAAGAACATCTTTGAATGGCTATTCATTGATTTAGGATACCAAAACGTCATTTATTATAACAATAATAGAAGCAGAAGTTATTTCATGATTGATAAAAACATAAAAGGTTCTTACGTACAGGGCTGAATGGAGCTATAGGTAGAGGCACAGGTTTGGGAATTCTAATTTAGAAACACTTGACAGAGCAAACCCCATCCATTCTGTCTCAACTGTACACAATCATAAAATTTAAATAAGACCCCTTGGGTGGTGACTCAAAGAAAAACAAAGTAATTATCTCCAACTGCAACTTCGTTTTTGAAATGATAGCCTTTTTCAATCCAGCAAATCTTGGAGCCTGTTACAGAATTTAGACACCTCAGCCTTTTTTCATTTTAACTGGGTGGCGATACCTTAGAGAATCCTCTAATCTTAGAAAATACTCATTAACGTAAAAGGTTTCTCAGAGCCCCTGGAGGAAAACTTTATCAGGAAACCAATTAGTTTAGGTCCAACCCTTGACTCTCTCTGTTTGGAACTTTAAAACTACTACCTTATTTCCTATTTTATTTTCTTAACCTAGAATTAATTACTGCCTATTATTAATTCCCAGACCACAGGGAGCCTTTATTTGCAACAGTAGGTCACTAGAAAGAAAGATTTACAGGTAAAGAGATGATGCTGAGTGATAAAGGAACCTCAGGACAGATTAATATACTAACAGGACAAAACAGCTATTTGATTTGGAGACTGATGCAAGACATCCTGTCATCCATCCACAGAGAACCCCTCCTTCAGGACTGTGTGATCCAGCAGAGAACAGCAGGTGCTCCTAAAGCAAGTTCACTTCCAGGATTGGATTCCTGATGTTGGGGAGATTGTCAGGCCTTGACCTTGATTTTGAAATGAGTATTACTTCTAACACCAGTAAAGAACTAAATAAAGATAGAAACAGTCATACTTAGGATTATGACATAGTAGACGTATCTTTATTAAATAGTAAATTTTAATCAAATTTGATTTCTGAATGTTGGCACCTTAGAATCGTAAAGATTTTAGAATCTTTATTACTTATTCCCTACCTTACACAGAGATTAGGCTTTCAGCGTGCTTTATTTTCATTTAATGTTCACCATGAGGTAAATATTGTTACCCCATATTTAAGAGGAGAAGCATGAAATTCAGAAAAGTTAAGTGACTTTTTAAGATCATAAGTTGTCAGTGTTAGAGATCGGATTTGAACCTAGGAACTACTAGGTACAAAGATTGCAAAATCTTTGTTCTTTTCAGTATATCCCATGTTCACAGATATATTCTTGTTAATACATAAAACACTTATTCCACAGAACAAAGGGCAGATTGGAGCATGAGGGGACACTCTTTCCCAGACCTCAAGGTTGGCAGGTTGCTGCCATTTGCTGAAGAAAACTAGTGCTCAGAGGAATGAGCTGGGAAAAGTTCCTGTTCCGTTCAAACCACTGTTTTCCTTCCAGTTTGGTCCTCCTGTCTTCAGTTTACTCAGTAGATATTTAGGTGTGTTCTCCTGCATTGGGTCTTTGGGAACTTTCTAAGGTGACAAAGTAGGTGTAATACCCATAAACTGTTGTCCCAGGAGAAGAGCCCAAAGGAGGTCAGCTGGTGAAAGAAAGGAAAGAGAGCTGAAGCTGAAATCACATTGTCTTACTGGCTATGAATTGTAATAATACCTGGCATTTATTTACATGGCACTTTCCTCTATTTATACTGAATAGAGTGAATGAGTAAATGAACAAATATTACTTTTGCCTCCTCTCTCCCTCCCCTACTACACACGTTAACTGAACACCTACTGCGTGCCCTGATTATAATGTACAAGACTCTATCCTTGTTCTGTACAGTGACTGTACAATGAAAAAAAAGACATTATGAAGGACTGTGTCTCAGAACTCAACATATAAGAAAAAGAATGACTCCAAGGGCAGTTAAGAACAGAGCGTGTAATGACCTTGTGCTCACAGGATCCTAATCTGGCTCTCAGTTCAATAGTTTAAGAGATTTAGTCCCTCTTTTTAGATGAGATCATAGAGGCACAGAAAACCTTAGCATCTTTTCCCAATCAAAAGTCTACTAGCCTTCTATTTCATTGCTACATGTTCTTTCCCTAAAAATAAAAAATAAATAAAGACAATAAAAATCCACAAAAATCCAAAAAATCTAATGTTTGAATATAATGTAACAAGGAACACATAATGCTACTTGGTATTTGGTTAAAATATTCAAAGCTGATCCAGTTCGGTTTACGAATTCTGACTCAGATCAATCTATTAATGCTGGGATAACTTAGAGCTTAGCATTAAACATTTATTTCGCTGAAGGGAAACCTATTTCTCTCTTTCCAGATAATAACCTCACATTGCAGTCAGTAGGGACGTTAACCATCTTATGACGTTACCAGTATGTGCTCACCCTCTGGCTAGTATGACCCACCCCTGGGTACCTGCTTGTGTGGTAGCACTAAGCCTCACCTCAAGAATTCAGCTTTGAGGATCTCTCTGCAGTGCAGAGAAATCACGTACTCAGCTTGGAACACATCAGAGTGTTTAGAGCCCTGCAGTGCTCTTGGTGTGTTTTCCTAGCAGACGCCATGAGGAATCCAGGACACCTGACCTTGCCTCCTGGGTGGAGAGGGCAACTCCACCTCTCTTGCAATGAAAATAACTTGTTCTTTTTTTATGAGACATAAGATGGACAGATCCAGTCAATTAATATTTATTCATATTCTAGATATTTCATCTTGTGGCTACAGACACACACAGAGAAGGCAGAGGAAAGTAGAAACAAATCCTGCTCTCAGGATGCCCTCCATTTCTAAGCATTGGTGTGTTTGCTCCTTGAGAATAAGGACTGAATCTGTGTTTCCATATCCCCTGTGCCCAATTGTCTGGGCTCAGTAATCGCTTATTGGATAAGTGAACAAATAATTCAATGAGCATTCATTTAATATTCATTTATTCATTCATTTAAGAAATATTTGTTGAACTCTGTTTGGCAAAGATAATGGCAAAATCATAATGATGAAAAGACAAGAATTATGATATAAGCTGGGCTTGTATGGAAAGAATGTAGCAGAACTTTTTGAAAAAGGTAGAAAAGGACAGGTTAAAGGGGAAAACAGTTACGGGATGGAAGGAGGAAATATCTTACATAATAAATTAGAAGCCAGTTTAAGCATAGTTTTATATGAAGGAAAACATGCCTCTTTGTGCATAGTAGGAATTTTGAATCAACTTGTCCATAATAAATTCTTTTCTCATTTGTTTCCCCATTAATATTTTGTTCTGCCTTATTTCTTTGAACTGCTTTATTATCCACATAGTTCAGCTGTCCTTTCACAAAAACATATAGTCATTATTTTCACTAATTACCTGGATTTTTTCCATTATTCACTTTTATAGTGATGGGGTGATGAAAAATATGAAAGTACCTGCAACAGAAAAGCTCCACCACATATCTGCCCCATTAAACTGTATCTCTAGTCTGTCTTATTTTTTCTCTTTGCCAAAACCTTGACCTTTTATCCTAACACAGCAGTGCATGTGTGCTTCCTTCTTTAGGCTCACATTACCTGCATTCTTTTCTTGGCTCACCATGACCAAACATTCTCCCAGGGAAGTCACCTCTGGTTCTCTGAATGCAGTCTGGATTAGGTGTCCCTCTTCCTTGAGTTCCTTGTGCTAATATCAACAGGTTCACATATCAGGCATAGCTGGATCTAAGATTTCAAATCATGCCGTCAAATCCATCTTTCCCCTCTACTCTCTCTGTTCCAATCATGAACTCATTCTGGAGAAACAGTCTTCATATGCAGGAGCCTGGCTCACCACCTCTGAAGAACAACATAGCCTGCTTTAAAACTTGCCTTTGAAAAAGCAACAGTGAAAGCTTTCATTGGCCAGGGCCTGGGTCATGGGCTCGCCCCTAGAACTAGCATATACAATCTACCCAACCTGAATCAAAAGGGTAGACAATGGAAAGACATGCTTTTTCAAAAGCATACTGGGGCAAGGGTGCAGAGTGCAATTGCTCAGAGGAAAGAATATATTAAACAAGTAGGAGAAGCTAGATGATTGAAAACAGTGTAACCTTGAAATAGTTGGACAAACCTACTCAAAACACAACACACACACACACACACACACATGCACACACACACGCAAGAAATACCAGCCCTGATAACATTAGTATTCAACAAAAGAGAGGTCATCTTTCTCCTG
The DNA here is from genome assembly GCF_021234165.1 of Pteronotus mesoamericanus. Taxonomy (NCBI): domain Eukaryota; kingdom Metazoa; phylum Chordata; class Mammalia; order Chiroptera; family Mormoopidae; genus Pteronotus; species Pteronotus mesoamericanus. The sequence continues at coordinate 9,922,472 of NW_026555229.1, forward strand.
TAGGGCCATTCATTTGACAATGAACAAGAGGTCTTTGCTAAAATGATGAGTTTAAGACCCAAATTAAATTCTATCCTTGTTTCTCTTGGGAGGTGCTGAGCTGGGCGAGAGTAGTCAGGGAACTGGCTTTTGCTGAACAACTACTCTGATGCAGACATTTAACCAGAGTGCTGTGGACATTATCTCATTTAATCAGCACAGCAATCTGGGTTACAATTATCTCTGTTTCACAGATGAAAAAATAGTCTTCACAATATTTAGTACTGCCCGGGGGTTTCACAGATGGTAAATGGTCATAAGAGGATTTGATGCTGGCTCTGCGTTTGTAACTGCCTTGGGTAATTCCTCTGCATCAAGGAGACTGTGTACCCTGTCTCCTGTTTGGTTTCTGGGTCCATTTCTAGCTTTCCACTTGGCATATTGATATATCCTCTTTTCTGTCATTTCTTATGTATAAATCGCTTTGACCCTAAAAAAATGGGTACAACAAATGAACCCCTTTTCTGCCAACTTGAATGTCATTCTCTGATGTTCCACTGACTCGCTGGTGAAGCAGCCAGGCTAATAATAGGCTGAAATCACACAGCATTAGAAAATCTAGTTGTTGCTTTCCCCAGGGGGACTGATGTGGAGGTGCATACATGCAATCAGCTTCTTTTGCGGAATTTTGGCTTTATTGCCAAGATGTGCTGGTGATAATGTGAAGGCTTGTTTACATGGCCTGTTGCTTCCTTGTGTGAACTGTTGACCCATCTGCATGTGTTGCCTAGGCAATGGATTGGAAGTGAGGAGACAAAGATTTATCTGCACTGATCATAGCAGAAAAGGAACTTTTCCAAGCAAAGGATTGATAAAAATAAATCAACCTGAAACAGATTCTCTAAACAAAAATTACTTAAGGGAAGGAGAAGTGGCTGATGGAAGGTTTTGCTAATACTGTAATTTTTATGACTCTGTTGTCCTTTGAAATAAAGCCTAAGTAACTGACAGATAAGAAATGATATACACAATGAATTATAAACACAAATGAGTTCATAAAATATATACTAGCTGGGAAGTAGGTTTGATACTATACACACAAATATAGCACTCCAACAAAACCAACGTTCTTTTTTAACTTATCTGTTACTTTTTTATTAAAATATAATATTGTTGAGACGTAATAGGGACTGCAAATGTGTTTGCCTTTATGTTCCTATTGTACACTTCTAAATGCCAGTATCTTAACCATGTGGTGAGATACACTTGGATCTCTCCTTGTTATTTATGCCTATACTGGTCACAATTTTGACTATTTACAAGCAGCTCTAAAGCTGTATATTTATGGGTAATTGAAGCTATTCCATAGTATTGTTGTGGAGGTAAAAGAGACAATGAGGGATCTGAGTTAAGTGAGTAGCGAGGCTGGCATAAAGAAGCACGTTGTGGAGCTGGTAAATGTCTCTACCTGGCTGTCCTGTTTCTGTGTCACAGTGTTGATTCCCTGCACACTGGAGCCCATACAGCACCGGGCTGAAGGGTCCAAACTTGTCTGCCTGGCCTAACTTCCCAGTTCCACCATACCCTAGCTATGTAATGGTAATGGTATCTACATAGTGTGGTAATTAGGGGGGAGAAAGAGAGAGAAAGAGAGAGTGAGACAGAGAGACAGAGAGAGATTGATTGTGTAAAGCACAGTTATATACATTGAGTGTCAATCATCTTCCAAAAGATCTAATGCCAGTGTGGGAACAACAGCGCCCCCTGCTACCCCCAACTCTAGGCTCCCTTGGTGGAGGCAACAGTGTGTATTGAATAGCATGCATGTCGTTATTCTCTTCTATTCCAGGAGAGTCAAGAATATCAAGCCTTGAATTCTTTCCAACTTGAATCTGCACTAAGACTTCAGAATTCTTCTCAGCCCATATTCTAGACACAATTATTGACCCATTCTGGTACCCAGGACATCAGTTTTGTAACCCTGTGCTGACATGATTCTGAACTGCAGCTCAAATCGAGTTTAGCTGGAAGAAGGAGGAGAGGTCGGCAAAGGTGGTCAGGAAGAGAGCGCAGATTGATATTTACTGTAGCTTCTGCTAAACTCACTCCCTGTCATTCTTCATTAACCTAGTGTGGTGATTCACAAGACTTTAAAAAGAGCTAATTTTGGAAATATATCAATGCAAAAGCTAACATAATAAAAGTTTTAAATTCATATAGATGCTTCCATAAAAATGACAATAGAATTTATCTGTGCAACTCAGGAAGTGGAGGAGGGAAAATGCAGAGAATGGCATCTGGCAGTTATCCTTAATGAGTGAAGGAATATTCAGAAATTCATTCTTTCACTTACAGGAAGGCTGACTGACCCTTCATGCAGACGATTCCTGGATTAATGCTGAGTTTCCATTGAAGTGAATGGGATTTGATGCATTTCCTCTAGCTAGGGTTCTTTATTTGAACAGGATGGCCAAAAGTTCTTAGCCTAAAGTAAAAAAAAAATTAATAATAACTATTTTCTAATGGGAAATTTCAATATGAATATAGTAATTGAAAATGTTTAACTGGGAAAGGAAACAATAGCAACCATATTTCTTCTATCTTTTCTTCCCCAATTCTACCTTCCATCACTTCATTTGAACAAATCCAATGAGAAAAAAATTGCCACCCACTAAATGCCCTTTGTAAAGAGAGCAACTATAGGTCTATCCCTTTAAGGAACTCTTGCTTATTTACAGTTTGTGGTATCTACCAGCTAATACTGCTTTTGTTGACCACAGGATGACCTTGATGCTCTGGTCTTAGTTGATCAAATCATCCACTGGCACTCTATACAAGTTGAGTAAATATTGCTTCCTTTCTAACAGGTGTATTGAATGCAGATTTGGAGAGATTTGGATAGAATACATACTTCCTTATGTTTGAAATTACAATGTGTGCATTTTAGAGTTGGGAGCAGTTATCTCCCACCATCTGATATGGCTTCTGTAGCAGAGCAAAGTGTTCTGTAAAGAGAAGAGGAGAGAGAGAGAGACAGAGAGGGGGAGAGAGAGACAGAAAGAGAGACAGGGAGGAAGAGAGAAATGAGGAATATAGAGAAGCTAAGCAGCCATGTCCTGGGTTCCTGAAAGTTTTAATTTTCTGGGGTCTGGAAACTTCTAAAGACCTGGCCACATGTACAGGACACAGGTCAGAGTATATGTGGGAGAAGCAAACATTCTTTGTTAAAGCAATTATTTCATTGGTTCATTGGTTCATTTTCTTGCTTTCTTTACTGAACATTCATATAAGTAGTTGTCATCTCTGAACGCTTACTAGGCCACTCTTTTTTTACTATCTCCCATCTTTAGACATTAATTCTACTGACAACAGGAGATGTTCCTCAAGCCTCAATGAATACATCAAAGCAATCTTTGCATCATCTGATCATGGATTGATAATCTTTACCTAGACTGCTCATTACCACTCCAATCTTTGTAGCCTAAGTCAAGAGGGGGCATTAGATGGACCCAGAGGTTTTTATTATATCTTCTTTCCATAAATACCCCCTTTATAATTAAGCTCTTCTTTCCTGAGCATTTTTAATAATTCTTACATGAGCCTAAAGACATATTTTATTATTTTCAGTTTGCCATTTAAGAATAGGCAAACTGAAACTCAGGAAATTAAAATGGAAAATGCAACAAAAATAGTACATCGAAGGGTTGGAATTTTAACTGCCTGTCTCCTAATACAAAGCTCTCTCTGCCTGTCTCCTAATACAAAGCTCTCTCTGGGATCCTGTATATACTGCCATTTACTCTTCCTCAGTATCAAGAATTCAATCTTAGAGTCTTTGTTCACCTCATTACAGGAGGATTTTATAATATTCAATGCTGAGAACCATGTTAAGTGCTTTTGTATTAAATTCTTTATTACAATCCTAAGACCAATGCATTTATTCACAGTTTAAAGATGAGAAAACTGTCTCAGATAGCTTAGCAAACACGGCAAGGCCACAGCCTTTGTAGATTGTAATGGAGGACATCACATCCAGATCTGACTGCTCTCCCAGTCCTCACCGCTTACTCCAAATCTTTACTCCCTCTTACTTTTCCAGCCATTATCAGCATATGTCAGATGGGGATACTTGGCTTAGCCTGTGCTGCTCTCAAAATCAGATGATTTGATGCACTAATTTAGAGGAACAGAAAGGAGAATGGAGAGAGAGGAAGAGAAAGGTGCTACTGCCAACAGGTTACAAAGGAGCCAAGGACTTGTGATTGACAAGAACACCTCAGGTCTAAGTCATTCCCTAACCCCGAGGGGAGCAGAATGGAATGGCTGACCTTCTAGCTGCCATGCACTCCACCTACCCCACTGAAAGTTGCCACCATGTAGCACAATTTCCTGTTCTTATTCCTTCAATACTGTCAGTGTTCATTTCAACCTGATGACACCTGTCCTAAAGGTCCCCGAATGGCTGATGCATGTATTGTGAACTTTCTACCTGCTGTCCCTGTTCCTTCATTCTTTTCATCCTTCGTCTATGTTCATTCATTCATTTATTCAGTCATTCACTCACTCCCTCCTTCTCTCCACCACTCCCTCATTCTCTTCTCCCTCTCTTTTTGTTATCTTGACCGTAAATTTAGAGACAGCATAAGGGGTATCTTATTTCTCCCTTCTTAGGCCTTCTTTTCAAACATATGACTGAACATTTATTTGTGTAATAGAACTAATCTTGCAAGGGAATTGTGGGGGGTTTTACTGTAAGTGAGAATCTGTCTTGCCTAAACCTAGAAAAGTTTAGCTTCAATTATTACCTTTTGGCCTTCATTCTAATGCTTTCCCACCTATGTTGTCAGAAGGTTTTACACTTCAAAGTATGCCTAGGCTAACTTTGCTGCATTGACCACTCATTCCCTCTTCCTTATATACCAGTATTTATTAAGGTTAGTGACTGAACATTTTATTCTACATAAGAGTCATTCACACTGAATCTGAACCTCCACTCAGAGATCCACTTTGCCATCCTTTAATCACTATGATAGCTCCCTCCAGACCTCTCTCTACATATCTGAGGACACTTAAAAACAGAGCCAACCATCAACTAGGGCCTCAACATATTCACCCAATCTCCTCTCCACCAGGATAGTTTCTGAAACAGCTTTTGATGAGGAAGCATTCATGGTTATTCTAAGCTGAATCCCAGTTTAGCTTTAATAAAGGTCTGTTGCTGTGAAGCATATTTATGTTTTTATAACTCCTGAGACACTTATTTAATTACTGCCTACACAGAGCACAAGATCTGTTGGAACAACAAAGGATCATTCTCATTATAAACTCACACTTCCCTCAGCTTTTATTAGTGTAAATTATGACCATAAGAAACCAGAGTTAATGAACAAAGGTTACTTCCATTTAAGACATGAAGGTAGGAAAGTCACTGCTTTTTGTGCTGGTGTGAGATGAGGAATAGAAAATGTGATTCAATGGACATGTAAAAATAATTCAACCCCTTTAAAGATCATTTTCTAGGTCACCTGTCACCTACCCAATTCAGAGTTAGAAGATTCTCTCTCTGAGATGGAAAATGATGAGAAAAAGAATGGAAAAGAGCAAGAAGCACATAAACTGACTGATTTAACTGGTGAGGGATAGAAGGGAAGAGCGGAGTGTTGACAGGAAGGTAGCAGCTCTCTTGGAAGCAGTATGTGAAATTATTCCTATAAAAAATAATAACCCAGAAGTGCAAGTTAAATAAATGATGTTTGGTTATTGAAAATGCATCTCTTCCCAGCTTCTAACACATTTTAATATTTCTAAATAAGACAAAGTGGAACAACACTCATTTTGGATGTAGTGTAATAAATATTTATGTTCTCCTGATTTACCTTTTGTTTAGAGATTACAAAATTTTTAGCTCAATATAGTTAAAGCTATCAGATTCTCCTTCATGGAAAAAAAAAGGAAGTTGAAATTATACCTTTGGGAAAGGCTGTAACCAGTGGTTGCATTACATCATCAGAATTCTGTCTCTCTGATTCTTGGCTCTTCGGCCTCTGCTTCAATTCTCTCTTGGGCATATTGTGTCCCATGAGGTAACACCTGACTTCCAGCAGCTGCAGTTATAAGGGGTCCTCAACACTCATGAGCTCAGAAATGGTCTCCCCAGTCAACCTTCAGAAAGACTATGATCGGTGACTGGTGATTGGTTGGCGATTGGGGAGTAGCCAACCTTTCCTAAGGAAGGAAATGTGGAACTTCCTTGACTAACAGCCACAGCGGAATCACAAGGGAGCAAAGGGAAAGTTCACAAAAGAGTAACAGTCCATGACACCTTGTTTTCTGGAGAATTTTTACCAGATTAATTCTCCTGCTCTTGGTACTGACATTTCATGTCATACTTAGTTTCCCAATGCTACTAAAAATTTTGTCTTTATCATGTATTAAAACTGATGCATTGCACAATAGGAGGAGGGATAAGGGAAGAAAGAAGGGGAAGGGCTTAGCTAAAGAACAAGTATAAATGACCCATGGACATGGACGACAGGATGGGGATTGACTGTGGGAGTGGGCCATGGTCGGGACAGGGGAGAGCAACGGGAAAATTGGGGCAACTAATAGAACAACAATATAAAAAAGGCTACACATTTTGAATCATCTAGTGACCTATCAAATTGGAAAAATAACCTGATGGGGTTGATTTAAGATAATGTCTCTAAAGTATTTATCATTTAGTACAACAAATAAATTATACACACATGTATGCATACATATTTGTTTGACAAATTACTCAAGAACAGGGCTTTTAAGCCAAAAGGTAATACACATGGGACACTTAATATATGCATATTATTGCTTGATCTTGACATATTGGTTCTGCCACTCTTACCAGGTCCCTCAGAGTTACAAAATAGAAGGACTGCCACCATAAATATAGTTAATATACTTTTTTCCTTAATTTCATTCCTCAAAATGAGTGGAAGTTCCCAAATTTTATTTGAATTTTGAACATATAAGTCAAGGTTATAGGAAAATATTTGGAAGTTCATTAAATAAACATGGGCAAGCAACATATACAAATTCTTCCAGCAGTTCTCCCTCTGGTTGCATTCTCTCGAGAGTAATTTAAGATTCCTATGCAGTTGTCTGTAGAACTGTTTGCTTTCCCCATCTTTTATTGGTGCCTGTAAGGAAATGACAACTCTAACTTTTTGTAAAGAAAAGCAACTAAGGAGTAAGTATGACTAATTTCCATTTTCAAACATTTGGTGCCAGGAAAAAAACTTGTTTGCAAGTTGACAACATCAGCACACTGGTCAGTATGAATTTTGCTTTTTAATTTATAGATTGCTGTTTATTCATATATGAAAAATTGAGGATCTTTTAACATCCTTAAGGGGTCCAATGAGGCAAAAATTTTATATGTTATATATGTATGTGTATATATATATATATGCACATGAGTTTGTGTGTGTACATACACACATACATATATACACACACATATAATTTCTAGTACATAAATTAAGGTCTCAGCTAGTACTACCACCTTAGTGAGAAAGATTCAAAACTAAAAATATGCAAGGAGCATATGTTGAAAGTATAAATATTGAATCTTAATATTATTAGGTCTCTGAGAGTATTTTCATTGGCTGGGATAAGATACAGAGTATTGGTTTTAAAGAACACAGTGGGTGTATGTGGGTTAGGGTAGAAATGGCCTAGAATGGGAAAACCTTTCCCTTCCATGTTTCTGGATCTTGTAAGAATCCTTAAAGAGCCCAGTCACTAGTTGCTCTTACTCTGCATTCAAAGAAGAATAGAGGTGAGCAGTTGAGAGCATGATCTTTAGATCACATAGATCCAAACCTAATGAAGATTCCATATTTTTCTGATTATGGGACCTTGGGCAAGCTCCCTTCAAGTTCAGGGATTTTTTTTCTTTACCTGTTTTATTTAATGTTAGTTGTAAAATTAGGGTACTTACACCACTTTTATTGTATTATCTGAGGGGGGTTAAAAGAAGTAATGGATGTTTCATATACCAAAAGCACTCAGTAGAATATTGCAATAATGGCAGTGATGATTACAGATATTGCACCTACAATATGACACACCACAAAAATTTGTTAAAGAATATGATACAGTTCTCAAAAATCCATCAAATAGGTTTTATGACAAATGGCATAAAGGTACTAAATCCTAGAAATAACCAGTGTTAAAACTGGAAAAAGCAAAGTCCAAAATTTTGAATTATGAGTGTTGAAATTGAGTATCAATAACATAGTTATCAATATGCATGACCCTCAACCCTTAGTCTTGTGAATTACATCACACTGAAAAATTTTCATACATTTCTACCTTTCCCCAAAATCCTCTGAGAGGTCTGTTCATTAGAATAAACCTGTGACAACACAGATTGTGAGAGTAAAGAGAGAAACCTCAGGGACAAGGCACAAATAAGCATGTTCGCATGCTTTCTGCACTGTGCAAAGAGTGTTGAATACTTGGCTGCACATGCTGGCTATGAATGTAGGGAATACATTCATATTTTTTGAAATTTGAGCTAAGTTAATATGTGACCAATGAAATATGTTTTGTGGATTACTAAGTGTTTTCTACATCAGTGGTTATGAGAAAATTTCAGAATATGCTTTTTCACAAATCCATCTTCCCTGATTGTAGAAAAGTGAGTTTTCATTTTCAGAAGAGCTTGAAAAATAATATATATTTATATATGCCATATACAATTACAGACCTGCAAGGAGAATTGCTGAAATTGATCGATCGAGTGCCAAAATGTCCCGATTTTCTAACTCTCACCATTTTGCAAAGTGACATACATATTCCCACACCATATTCCCAGCATTAAAGATGGAATATATTGCAACAGTTTTCAGCTCCATTATAAAATCTTTTTGTAATTTGGTCAGTAGAATGCAGAAGTGATTGTATGCCAACTCAGAACTTAGGTCTCAAAAGTCCTTTTCTGATTTCATTCTTATTCTTTGACCTTTGAATCTGACATAAGAACAAACCTGATCTAATTTACTGGATGATTTGGGACTAGTTGGAGCAAAAGTTGTCTCAGCAATACTACCAAGACTGTCCTAGCCCCACCCTTCTGGACCAAGATGGCCTTGTTCCTCTCAGTTCACCTAAGCTTTAGACAGTCTTCTTCCTTACTCTAGGCCCCTGAATTTCTTTACCTTAGAAATTTTTCTTTAGAAAACTTGTGATTATAAATTCTTTGTCTGCCTTTTTGAGACATAAAGCTTTTTAGACACCTCTTTCCAGTTTTACAACAGAAAAGACAGTTTTACACATTTCTCAAGGATCTTGGAACAATCTCTGAAATGTAATCATCAAAGAAGATGAATTCTCTCTCAGTCTCTTTGGGAGAAGAGGAGCCTAAGTCTCCTGTGCATCTTCCTCCACATTGCACAACTACTTCCTGTCAAAGAGTTATGAGGCTTCCAGTCAAGATGGCAGCATAGATAAATGTGATACTTACATCTTCCCACAACCACATCAAAATTACATACAAAAAAACTATAGAAGAACGATCATTCAGAACCTGAAATCTAGCTGAATAGAAGTCCTTTAACTAGACACTTAAAGAAGAAGCCACATCAAGACTGGTAGGAAGGTGGAGTCACAGAACAGCTGGCCCCACACCCACATGTGGTGGATAAAAATTGGGAGGGATATCTTGGCTGGGGGTTTCTTCTGAGAAGCAAGGGGTCCCATCCCCACACCAGGACCCCCAGCCCAAGATTTCAATGCCAGGAAGAGAAGTCCCTATAACCACTGGCTATAAAAACCAGCAGGAAATGTCGTTGAGTGAGACAGAGGGCAGTTCTACTTAAAGGACCATGCGCAACCTTACTTGGACTCACTCAATCTGAGATCCAGCTCTGGGGCAGCAGCTTAGAAGGCAGAAGGGACATATGGGGAGGAACTGAATTATCTGGCATCACAATGAGAGCTGGAAGGGCAGCTTTCTCTCAGACAAAAGTGCTGACAGAGGCCATTGTTCCTTTCCTAGGAATCCCCCACTGAACAGAGTTGACAGATGGGCACCATACCCGAGTCTCCATCAACCTGCCTAATGCTGCTGGCCCTGCCCTAGTGATTCCCTGAGACTCCACCTGACCTAACTTGTAGGCCCACCCAAGCTGTTTCCTTAGGCTTTTCCACAGGAATGACCTACCTTGGTTCATGCTTCAAACTTTCCTGAAATCTCTCAAACAAGCAACACCTGGCCTCCGTGTGCCCCATACTTCTCACCAAATGGCCCCAGGCCTGGCACTAATAGCAGGCACCCTTGATTCACAGTTTGGCCTCTCCAGGGCACCTCCAAACCCAGCACAAGTAGCAGCCATCTGCAGATTGCTTTGTAGTTCATGCTGGGTGGCGCTGGACAGAACACAGAGAGTGGGGACCTTGGCCTAAAACTCCTAGGAGGCCCCAAGGCAGTGTACCAGTGGACAGCTCCAGATCATGTCATAGCACCACTCAACCACCTCCACAATCGACATACTCAAGGGGAAGACTCAGCTGGCACCAGAGCCCCACTAAAGTAAGTCCTACTCTGCGGGATGGGCCCCAGCATAGCTGATTCTCCACAGTGGTCAGTGGTCGCAGCCAGTCCTTGCAGCTGATTGACCTGGGGGTGAATCCCTTCAATTGGTGTGCCAACAACAATCAAGGCTCAACTGCAACAGGAGGTGTCCACAAGCTACACAGGGCAGTGCATCTGGAGTGCCCAGTTTGTGTGATCAGGGAGGCTGTGGCAGTGAATCCTACAAAACACTTACTATATAAGGCCACTCTACCAAGCCTAGGAGATATAGCAGCTCCACCTAATATGCAGAAACAAACACAGGAAAACAGTCAAATGAGGAGAGAAAGAAACATGTCCCAAGTGAAAGAAGAAAACAAAACCCCAGAAAAAGAACTAAACAAAAGGGAAACAAGCAATATACTAGGGGCAGAGTTCAAAATACTAGTTATAAGGATTCTCAGTGAACTTAGTGAGAACTTCAACAGACATGAAAACCATTAAAAAACAGTCAGAAATGAAAAATACACAAACTGAAATGAATAATTTAGAATCAGCAATAAAGGAGTTGAAACTGAGAATCAAACAGTGATTTAGAATGTAAGAAAATAAAAAAACAAAACAAAACAAAACAAAAAAATCCAATGAGCACCAAAAAGAACAAAAGAATTGAAAACACTGATAATGTAAGGAGCCTTCCGGACAACTTGAAACTCACCAACATTCTCATCATGGGGCTGCCAAACGAGAAGAAAGAGGACAAGAAATTGAAAAAATATTTGAAAAAACAATGACAGATGCCCTGGCTAGGTGGTTTAGTTGTTTGGAACATTGTCCCATACACCAAAAGGTTGTGGATTTGTTTCCTGGTCAAGGTTCATACCTAGGTTTCAGGTTTGATCACCAGTCAGGTCATTTACAGGAGGCAACCAATCAGTGTTTCTCTCTCACATTTCTCTCTCTCTCTCTCCCTACCCCTTTCATTCATCTCTCTAAAAAATCAATGAAAACATATTCTTGGGTGAAGATTTTAAAGAATAAAATGTTTTTACTTTAAAAAGTAATGACAGAAAACTTCTCTAACCTTTCTCTAACCCCTAGAGACGGAAGTACAGAGTCCCAAACTAGGTGAACCCAAAGCGGTGTCATAAAGACACGTCATAATTAAAATGCAAAAGGTTAAAGATGAAGAGAGAATCTTAAAAACACCAGGAGAAAAGCAGTCACCTACAAGGAAGCTCCCAGAGGACTGTCAGCTGATTTCTCAACAGAAACTTTGCATACCAGAAGGTATTGGCAAGAAATATTCAAAGTAATGAAAGGCAAGGACCAATAACACAATCAAGATTACTCTACCCAACAAACAAAAGCTATCATTTAGAATTGAAGGCTGTATAAAGAGCTTCCCAAACAAGAAAAAGCTAAAGGAGTCCATCACCACTAATCCAATATCACATAAGATGTCAAAGGGTCTCCTTTAAGAAGAAGAAGAACAAATAAAAAATATGAACAATAAAATAGCAATAAATAGCTATCAGCAATTAAATCTAAAAAGGAAAACAAAATAAATGAACAGGTATAACAGAAACAGACTCATAGATGCAGAGATATTTTTGATGGTTGCCAGATAAGAGGGGATTGAGAGGATGGGTGAAAAAGTGAAGGGATTAAGAAATACAAATTGGTTGTTATAGGATAGTCATGGAAATGTAAAATACAGCATAGGAAATAGAGTCAATGATACTCTAATAACTCTGTATGGTGTCAGATGGGTGCATGATTTATTGGGATGATCATTTTAATAAGTTATATAATATCTAAGCACTGGGGTGTGTACCTGAAATTAATATTATACAGTATTGTATGTCACCTGTAATTAAAAATAAAAACTACTTTAAATTTAAAAAAATATGAGAAGCTAGACAAGTGGTGTTGTCATGAGAAATATTTAAAATATGTAGCAGTGAGTGCCTTTGAGAGCAAGCAAGCAGACATGGGCTGGAACCATAATGAAGAAATTGTTATACATGGCTAGAAAAATGTTAACTTACATTGTATAGTAGTAAAACTGTTGGTAACTCAATCATCTGTGGTAACTTGGCAGAAAATTTATCTAACAATCTTCTAGATATGAGTTATAAGAATTTTAAGAATTAAAAAAACTCCTTACTATGTGTATATGATAAACTAGAATAATAAATTAAGAAGGATAGAGATAAGGAAGTAAGGAAGGGAGGGGGGAAAGAAGGAAGGAAGGAAGGAAGGAAGAAAGAAAGGGAGGGAGAAAAAGAAAAGGAAAGGAGGGAAGAAAAAATAGACAGGCAGGAAGGCCAAAAATGGAGAAGGAAGGAAAAAGGAAAATCAAGTCATTGTAATAGAAGGGTCACTTTAAGATATATTTATTTATTGACACATTTATGCATAAAATATAGTAAAATTTATTACAAACCATGTATGTAAAGCACAGTGAAAAAAGCTAGGTCTGGTAGCAAAATAATAATAAATAATATAATAAATTTAGAAAAGGGCCTTTTTAAAAAATACTGGCAGGCATAGAGGAGGAAGAGGCTAATATCTGCTCAAGGATTTGGAAAGGTTCTCAGAAAGGTAGCATTTTGATTGGGTATCGGGTATCACCAGTCAAAGAGGGTCATTTCAGACTGGACTAAAAACATTTATAATGGCATCAATGAACGTAGGTATTTGGGAAATGACCAGAGTGTGATCGTAGCTGTGGGTGGAATGTCAGGTTGTGACAAAATTCTTAACATGACAGGGGAAGAAACTGGAATGTAACTTATAGACAATAGGAAGTCAAGAGAAATGTTCTATCACGGTGGATACACAGTGTGGGATCGTACACAATTCAGTTTTGGAAGAGTAAGTGTTCCCAGATTTACAGAAATTTTTTGAAACTCTAAAAAATGGTGGCATTATCCTTCTGATAGAGCCATTAAAAACATCTAGCAAGGAAACGAGGATAAACTCTTTTAAGACTTTTAGGAATCCATCTCTTTTTTTCTGTGGCTATAAGAAGGACTAGGGATTTTGGCAAGCCCACTATAACCCCTGGTCACCTACCCATGCATGGACTGTGCTCTAACTGCTAAGTGTTGTTTTTTTCCCTTGAAAATGACATTCCTGAGTTTATGAATAAATCATTCATGTTGATTCCCCTTTTGGTAGGGTAAGTCCTTATGCACTGACCTAAATACGCTCTCTTCCTATTCACATTGTGACACAGTGATTTTGCTTTATGAAATGACTAGTAAGAATTTTGTCACAGCCAGAGGACAGAAACTAAAGTTAACTAGGACACCCAGGAACAGATTCCTTCACCATACCTCTGCACTGGGTACTGACCATGTACAACCTAATAGTATCATTGATGCAGTATTTTTAATATTGTTCAGTCTCTTTGACATGAATAGTTGAAGTATCTGATCCAATTGGGGACAGCTGAGTTTTCCCCCCTGCACAGCTGATAAGCAGCAGAGAACAGAGACTGCACCTTTCTGTGAGATTCAAGAGAGAATTCTTGCGTGGGCTCTTGAAAAACTGATCCATTTTCAAGTCCTACCCTTGTGCAGTAAACAAAAAATAAGAGGCTTTTACTGGACATTTTTAGCATTGTATCTCTTCCTTATCCCCTCAGTATTCCCTCTACCACTCCACTTTGTATGTTCTGTTAGTTCCATGATGAATTGAGCAGTCAGAAGCCTCCGCCTGCTCCTGTGTTTATTATGGAGGCGCCCTGGTACTTGACAAAATGCCTCAGTGAGGTTCGGATGACCCCGGCGGTCCTCCTTTGCTGCTTGAATGCCCACACACACACAGGAGCAAACGGTGTTAAAGGATATTGATGAAATGAGTGACTTCCCCTGAGTGATGGTGCTGTAAAGAAAGGAGGAATCTCACAGAGAGCACTGGAGACATTCAGCAGGTCTTAAAGAAGGTACTCAGCACACCTCAGCACAGAGGCAAATGTCAAAACTAAGGAAAGCTTACCTTTTGTAACAGCATGGATGAACCTGGAGATTATTACACTAAGTGAAATAAGCCAATCAGAGAAAAACAAATACCATATGTTGTCACTTATATGTAATATATAATGAATAAAATAAACTGACAAACAAAAGAGAAACAGAGGCATGGACACATGGAACAGACTGGCAGCTGTCAGAGGGGAACGGGGATTGGGGCTGGATGAAAGAAGGTGAAAGGATTAGCCAAAGAACATATATGCATGACTCAGTCACAGGCAACGATGTGATGATGGCCAGAGGGAAGGAGGATGGGGTGGGGGATGGGTGAAGGTGAGCAAAGGTGGGGAAAAGGGGACATCTCCAATAGTGTCAATACTTTTAAAAAAAAATTCTAATGGAGAGTTTGTGAAGGGATAGGGACGTGTGCTTCCCAGGAAGAGCAGTGGAGGAGGCGTGGGTGCCCCCCAGGACGGCTGTGTGTTTTGTTAGGGGTAGAGGTTAGGGCAGGAAAGACACAAGCTCCTGAGTTTTATGCAGGAAGAGGGGCTGGGGAGTGAGATCAAGAGGGTTAAATTTTGTAGTGGGCCCTTGTGGGTTTGGCCAGGCCAACATTCATTTACCCTTTGGAAGCTGTGACTTCCTCATTTTTCCAGGTGAAGGACCTGATTCCTGTTCTCAAGCCATGGGATTGAGTTAGGCACGGGGTGTCCGCCCTCAGGTCCAGGGACCGAAATGTAATTCAGGAGCCGTCAGTCAGAGTGTCTCATCCTCCCAGGCCACGATTGTTTTCTGGGCAGATACAATGCTGGCCTATCTAAGATAATGACAGGAGATCCAATTTAAAGCCTTTTGATGGAACTTCTGGGAAAGAAAATCTCTCTTTCTGCTGAACTGGGAACTATGAGCTCCGTCTGTAGCTGCAAGGGCCGCTGTGCGTGGGAACCTGCTTGAAAATGAAGCTACACAGAAAAACAAGCAGAGCAGAAAGATGCAGCAGGGCCAAGTACTAATAAAATGATCGGAGCCCCTGGCTCCAGACTTGCCTAGATTTAACAGCTAATTTGGCTATTTGGCTAATGTGTTTCATTGTACATTTAAACCAGTTTGGGTTCAACTTCTGGCACTTATAAGTAACTTCTGATTTACACAAAGCCTTAAGGCATTGCTTTTATGCTCGATGCTCCCCTAGCTTTATCCATACACCCCACAAATTTAGCTTGAAACAAGACTTATGTGCAGGTAGTTTATTCTGGTAATAGATCCCAAGGAACTGGGTAGAAACAGTGAAGGAGGGAAGGCAAATCCAACATTGTATTATCAAGCTTCTCACCACTAGGAGCAAATGGGGCTGGATCCCATAAGGGATTTTGTGAGAATCCATGTAGAATAAGCCTTAGTATTTTATGTGCAAGGAATGGGAAAGGTGAATTGGCTCCTGTTCCCGTGGGTCACTCACAAATTGTCCTTTGGAGGTTTAACCTCTTTCCACTTCCAGGTTGCACAGGTATTAGAAATGGCTCAATAGGGTCCTGCAGATATTCTATTAAGCAGAGTACAAGAAGTACCTGGTATAGTATAGTCCTGATATAGACTGCTCATATCTACCAGTGTTTACATTAAGTCTAATCTATAAAAAGACTCTTAAGCTATGAAAAACCATTCATCTCTTTACAAGACCAAATACACCACGGACAGAGTAACAAACTACAGTAAGAGAGGCCTCCGAAAGGCACAGCTGAGGCACCAGATTGAGTTGAAATACTTTGAGTTTTGGGAAGCATGTTTAAATCAACAGTGATTATGTGGTGTTGTGGTTCCAAAAGGTAGAATATATAGGTCTGGGATTTAAGAGGTTAAGATAGGAATAGTCCTCCTTCCCAACTGTCCTAGTGAACCACTTGGGGCATGTGTGCATCATGTTCCCATGCATATAGAGGTCTTACTTCCTAATCAGGGAACACCTTCACCACTTGTCGGATGACCAAGTTGTCCCAGGACTACCCAGGTTTTAAAATGTAAAATTATCCTTTCCTGGGTCTTCCTCAATTCCAGACAAACTGGGATATGGATCACCCTAACAAGGCAACATAATGAGTTCCATTAACTTTAAAAGTGGTGGCTTCACTTGGTCACTTTATTGCCTTCCCAGCAGGCAAAGAAAGCAGCATTCATATAGGCATTGGTAATTTATCCTGATCATCCAAAGGCAGGATGCTGTTTCATTATGGGGATGTGGAAGTTTGTACTGTGTTTGACACTAAGTTAATGTCCTGAAACATCTATGGCTACTTTCATGCCCAAGTTTAACTGTAAATAAGCAATTCAGGAACTATGGTCTAATCATACCTGTCATCATTGGCTCAGACCATGTAAGTGAGTGTCTGGGTTCCTTGTAGGTGACAGAAATATAACCCCACTTGACTTAAGCACACAATGTAACATATTGGCCAAATTAACTGTGAAATATAAGCAAATTTGAATTTATGTCAAATGGTTTTATTAGGAATTGTTTTTCCTCCCATATTTCCATTCTGCTTTTATGCTGTGGTGGCTGTCTCATTGCACTGGGACCTTATCATTCAGATCATCTTAGAGTGAGTCCCATCTAGAACAGAGCCTGAGATAAAGATACACCTACAGTCTTTGTTTTTGGAAGTGACCCCAGGAATTAGAGATTCGGTCTTCCAAGAGTGAAAAATGGAAGGGGAGAACACTAGTTGAAGGGTGAATTGTTGAGTTTATCACAACTAATATTTAACCCACCATGCATCTTCTGAAGTATCGTATAAGATAAACATATAATTTCCCCTATTTATCACAAGATTTTTATTGGAGTGTTAAGCACCTCCCATGCCTGGGTTTGTACATACCTCAGAATGGCTGAGAGGGTTTCTGTAAGTATCCAACTCACATCAGCAGGAATTTTCTGGGGTAGAAATAAACAGGTCAGGGGAAGTGCTATCATCTTACATCTGCATGCAACTGATTGCTGCAGCAAAGAATAGGATAAAACATGGACTGAGAAGTGTGAGTTTTGGTAAAATGATATCCCACAGAGCATACCTACACATCCAAGCACAGAGCACCTGGACAACTGTTTTTAGAAATCAAGTTCCTGTTTCAGGAGTTTATAGTTGCCCACATAATGTGAGGTCAACGGGCTACTCTCATCTCTGTTGCTTGAAATTCTTCATTTCACTTTGTCAGGATATCCACATCCTTCACAATCATTGACTTTTCTCCAGCCAGTATCGATTGATTCATTAATAATTTCTTTCAACAATTACTTATGGTAAATCTTTAATGTGCAATGACATTAAGGAGAACATAGTAATTAATCAGAGGTAGAACTCATCTTCACATTGCTTTGAAACAGTTGCTGAGAAAATAGGCATCGGCCCTTCCATACTGTCAGTCTCCTCATTGTTAGGTCTGGACACAAATTTTGCATCTTTGTGTTAAGGACACTATTCCAGGGTCTCAGGGATGAAACAATAAAATAAATTAGATTCAAGAAATCAAGACATGGTTTAGCATCTCAGAGATCCAATCTGGTTAAACAGAGACTGAAAACTTAGGGGTATTAGCTTAGTAAGTCATAGAAAAATAGCGCGTCTTTGAAGAGAAAATTCTAGAACTCAAAAATGCTGATTCTTTGGGAGAACGTGAGTGCAGAGGCCAGGGAACAAACATTCTTGGGTAATATTTTTAAATGGTATAAATATATTTTTGCAGTTGACATTGAAGTATCAAATATTATCAATGGCTCTGAAAATCCAATCCTGACTGATACTTAGTGAGACAGAAAATTGAATCCCAAATGCCATTGGCTAACATGTCAGAAAGAGAAGTGAGCTAAGCAGCCTAGCCCACTTCCCAGCATTTATGTTGGAACACTTGAAAGGGCCACATGAGTGATGGTTTTTCATGTACTTACAGAAAATAACTGATTCTAGAAAGAGAGCTAAAGGCCCACATTGACACTGGATCCCCTCTAGAGCAGAGGTAAGGGGTCTAAGACATGGAGGCTAAGTATGAGCCAAATTAAACATATGGTGAATCTAACTAGACCTTCTACTGAAGGGGTTTGTGAAGCCATTCCTCAGGTGAATGCAAGAGAGTTCCATGATGTATTAATGGTGGGCAAGGGAGGCGAGAACATCAGCACATGTGACTTATTATTAACGTTTCTGAAGATTAAAAGAAATGTTGTCTTTGGGTTTCTCTTAAAGCTAAACATGAAAATGTCTTCTGAGAAATTCACTTATTTTTTTAAAATAATTTTATACAGCATGTGTGAGGTACGGGGGAAATAAAGTAAAGCGAAAATAAAGACAGGTTAATGATGTGGTCACTGTTAAGGGTAACAAATCCCAAGACACCTTCTAAGGAACTTTTGAAATGGCTCTTTAAATTTCTTGCCCAGGAAATGAAAGATGAAAGAATTCACCACTAAGCCCATGGCTCCTTAGTCAAGTGTAGCTCCTTGGTCATGAATATACCAAACATCCCCATTGTGCATGTGTAAATGCTAAAGAAGTTCCTATCAGTTTCCCAGGCCATGGCTTCATTTAGCAAGAAGTAGGTAGCCTAGGGCCTGAAGCTGAATTTGAGTGAATCTGGCCCAAGTCTCTGTTGAACTGGGGACTACAACTGTTTCTGAAATAACATGAAGGATTGAGATGAAAAAGTATTGCATAGGGAATGTTTGGCACATATAATCTAGCATCACTTTTTTATATTTCTATTTTTGTGCAAGACTATTCTACCTCAATAAACAAAACATGACCAAATGTCACCAGTTTGAAGGGGTATGCACACAAGCTGTGGCCTTCTCAGAAATGAAACTGCCTGGATTTTGTCCAAGTTCAGATTTAATCTTCATGTGGTAAATCATGCCATTCTATCTTAGGACCCAGCTGCTACAAAGGCGACAGAGTCAACGAAATAAAATTAACAGTGTGGTATGCTAATAAAGTGGGGAAATCCCAGTATTTCCTATTAAAAGTGACATTAGCCTAGGCCATATTTATGATCCTTTTCTGCAAAAATTAGTTTCCCCTGAACCTTTTGGGATGCACACCAATAGTAATGAAGCAGAAAAATGATGGATGTTAAAAAATTAAGGTGCTCCGGAATGGGTTATAAACTTCTACCTCTTTGTTGCCCACACACTTTTGATGAGCTTGCAAAGTTTTAGACCTTTTTTAATTTAAGATGGAGCAGTTTTATTTCTTTCAGCTACAGTGGAAATAATTTCCTTATCTATCATTAGAATGGTTTAATACTTTCATTAATCCACACATCATAAAGCAGAAAGTGATTTTTACACCGACTCCAATCAGTCATTGTGCCTCTTTCAGAATGGGAAATGGTTGTTTTCTGCTGATTCCAAAGACAGACATTAGGCCAGTGTCTTTGTGAACCACCACAATTATGGGCACAAGATCAAGACATAAAAATGCTGTTGTCACCACCTCTCCCTTGGCATAATTTGGATTATTGCTATGGGCAGCGGAATGTTTGTAAATAGATCAGAGACCTTTGACTTTATGGTTGTGCATAGAGGTGGGACATTGAGGGGCACCGGGGCTGCCTCTGGGATGCAAGGAATTTGTTTCCTCATCACTTCTATAGGAAGCTTGTGTGGTTGTGCATCTCATCTTCCTGCCCCATCTCTCCATGGCCAAGAGACTGGGCCAGCTTTGATGAACGTATTATAGCATAGGACGATACAGCCACTCTTCCCATCTACTTTCCCTCATCTACTGAACACATTCAGGAGATACTCGCTCTCCCTACATGGGGCACTTGGTTTTCTTTTCAAAATATGCTAGAAAGAGGGAAGAGGTATTGACAGCGTCGTAGTAGTAAATTTGTCAGTCCCCAGTGATATGGATCTTCAGGGAATTTGATCACTTCAGGTGATCATTTAGCCTGGGATGCACCTCAAAGAGAGAGCACTCCGGAGAAAGGACACTGAAGAGCTGCCAGGCTGGCCAGCCATTGTAATAGCAAGGCTCTGACGCCGAGACACCGGTGGTGCTGATGAAATACTGAGTGTGTGATTCCCAGCCTCACCCAGCAATCGTGAATAATGTGCCCTCTGTGTCCTGAGAATAGGGTGGTCCTAACACCAAGGAAAAAGCATGAGAACTTGGAAAAGAGGAGAGGGAAGAAAACAAAAAGTCCAGGATGGCTGACGAATATACAGTGCCCCTCTCTCCTGTACAAGGGCAACAGCATGCATTCTTATCCTTGGACTCTGGATGTTCTCATCCTAAAACTTGGGAAAGAAAGCATGTCTCCAGGAAAGGGGCATTCCATATACTGCCATGAATATTTTAGTCTCTCACTTTTAAATACTCCTGGTTTATAACACGATTTATTACTTTAAAACATGCTAAATTGTATGCTTTCCTATTCATGCTCTAATAATATCTTAGATACACGTGATATTTTAAGGTATTTTCACATAAATTACCTGTTTGATTCTTACAGTCACTCTATGAACTAAGGCAGGTATTATTATTTCTATTCAAAGATTAAAAATAAGTGAGGCATAGGGAAGTGACATGACTTCAACTTCACATTTTTAGGAACTGGAGGAGCTAAGATGAACATTCGGATTTCTAATTAGTGCACTTGGCTTCTATGTGTTATTTGCATCTATGTCTTATTTGTGTCGAATTATCTGTTCAAGATTAATTTAGAAAAGAAAAATTGTCAGCAGCTAAAAGAAGGTTAGAAGTCATGAAAATAAATAATTCTGAAGTTGCTTTCCAGAGAGAGATTAGAGAGACTACCTATAGAGGTGTTTCTCAGGTTCCTGAAGTCTTAGATGTAATCTATTTGGATTTGAAAGCAGCCTGCATAATGTTGCAATCTTGTACCCAGAATGAATAATATCTCAGAAAATAATATAATAATGTGCCACTGAAGAAGTAAATACTTTCTGATGGTTCAAGGCAATAGTTTAATTCACTGAAACCTGATTACTCTCTAAGTAATGATAACAAATGATATTAGGTACAAGGATAATACCAGGACCCATTAAAGCCCTGGAATAAGTTCCACATAATATGGTCTGCAAGCATGCACTTCGTTTCACTCAAATGCACCATGACATTGATGGACACATGGCTGGGTTCTAGTCTCGGAAAGTAACTGAGGTCAAAATTCACGAGTTACTGTGTCTTCAGATTCGCACTTGACTCCTGAAATTGCGTGCTCAACTTTTTGGTAGAATAAAACACCACTACATATTTCCCTTAGAAGAGGAAAAATTTAGAAGAAAAATCATTAACCATAATGCGGGGGGCGAGGTGATATCATTCAATGAAATTTTTCTCTGATGAAGAACTTAAATCCCCTTAGTATGTCACAGTGAGAACAGAGTTATACTGGGACACACCTTTGTCTGAGGTAGTCTTCTGAAGTAGTCATTAGCATCTATTTATGGAGCATCTGTTGAACGGGTAACTTATACTATGTTCTATGTGTGCCTTGTAGTCTAAGATTATCAACAAATTGGGATACAGAGACTTGAGATCACTCAGGTGATTCCTTCCGCAAGACAAGTGCTTGAGACATTACAGTATTTTGGCTTGTTTGTTACCTTAATGAAGGAAAGATGATTTTTGTCTCCATATCACAAAATAAAGTTGGAATCTATAGTATTCGGAAAAGAATCTTGTCCTCAGCATAAGAAGACTGGGGTAATGCGGTAGAATTAGAAAGGAAAAACTTAGATGTACCTACCATTAAGAATGAAGCTGAAAGAAAATGAAAACCAATAAATGTATGGCATTAAGGTTTAAAATAGGTTGCCAGGGCATTTCCTGGTTCTATCCATATCTAGAGTTATAGATTAACCTGATATTCAAGAACTAATGCCAGACTGAGCAGAGGTCAGACTTGAAATACAAACACATCCACACATCTACACACAAAGTTTTTTTCCTCTTGTCAGCGGGCTGCAGAATGTAGTCCAAATGTCACTTGACACTCAAGGCTACTCAGCATCAGCCTTGTCCTCTGCCATTTCCATTTCTCTTTCTGTGTTTTACCCAGAAGGGAAATGAGTTGCCAGGGCACTAATCTATGAAGAACAATAAAATAGTTCTCAAACTGTTAAAATAAGAATGATAATTCACTGACCGCATCTCACTGGGGATAATTTTGTAATGGTTATAAGTAATATTTTGCTGGGCTGCTTTAGGTTTACAGTGAGACTTCCAAAATGCAAGCCTGGATTTCACCATCTGGTCTCTATAATTTTATTGAACACAAGTGTAACTATGGACGTAAGTTTGTCTATAGGTGAAGTTAGGGTAGAGATAAGTTTCTCACTAAAATAGAAATCTGGAAACTTCCTGATAGTCTTTTTTCTTGGCCTTTATCCTAAATGACAAAAAGTCACACTTTTTCAAATAAATGAACAGCTGTGTATGTGTATCTATTTATTTATAATATAGTCTAAGGGGACATCCAGCTATTAGTCTGCTTACCTCCCTACCTGTATTTTTCTGGCCCTAATCCAGTTACACTGAATGCTTTCCTGTGCCTTAAGAGTGTAAGACAATTAATGTCCTTGTCTGTTCTCTCCTCTGAGACTGGAACACATTTAAATGGCTCATCATTTTTATCTTCAATGACTCAGCTTAGAACCCACCAGCTTTCCCTTTGGTCTCTGAGCCATCTGCTTCTTCCTCTGTAATAATCACATTGTACTTGGTTCGGACCTCAGCTGTATCATTTAAAACCACTCTGATTGCAGTCTCTCTTTTGTAGCAAGCTCTCAGGCCTCAGGAAACAAGGAAACTGTCTTATTACTCTTTGTAACCCCAGGGCCTAACCCAGAACCTGGAGCTGGAGAGGAGCTCAATAAATGTTTGTTAAATTCTCTCTAAATTCTATGGTGCAAGAGGTTCTAGTCCTGAATGAGTTACTAACCAGCTGTTTAATCTTGGAAAAGCAGCTCTATTTCTGGAGCTCGGCGCTTCAGAAAAATAATAAAAATGCTTCCGTCACACTTACCTTGAGACATTCATTCCAAATTCAAAGGAATCATGCTTTATAAAAGTAGAAAACACTCAGCAACTTGTAGCTTGACATGGAGTAAAATGGGATATACGAAGTGGCTGATCTAGGTCCGGACTGGTACAGAAAACAACGTTGTGAAAGTTCAAGGTTTAGTTACAGGCCCTGTGTCCTGACCAAAGAAAAAAAAAAAAAGAAAAGAAAAGAAATCGATAAACATCACAATCTGGAATCTTAATTCTTTCTAGGACATCTCCACGGGGTAGCATTCATTGCCGCCTTGTCACCGAGTATATAATGCTCAAATCAAGGGGCCTAACAACAATTCTGTGCCTGAGCAGCCTGTGGAACCCTCTGAAAAGTGGACAAAACCTTGGGTACTGGATTTCAAAATTAAGGCTAAATATGGCAAAATCAGCTAAGAGTGATATAAGGAGTAATGGTATCAGGGAAGGTCTTTGCATGTGCTCTTCTGAAACAGCATATAAAGTGAAATTCTACTCAAAGGACATGTTGTTTCAAACCAACATTTCTAGGTTTATTTATAATTTCTTATTCTCTGTCTAGCCCCTTCCCCCAAAATTTAGGAACAAAAAAAATCACCTATTCCACTCAAATTATTTGCATTCCTTGTCCACTGATAATGGTTATAAATTGTTTTATTTGTCCCAAATTACAAATCACAAATTCCTTTTCTAGTTCAATTTGTTGTGCCACAAATTACCCCTAAACTCATTTGCTTATAATTGGCATTTTTCAAAATTCTTGTGGATTCTGTAGTTTGGGAATTTGGTTATTGTTCTGTCAATAATACCATAGCTCTTTTTAATGGTGTCTGGGGCCTCAGGTGGGCAGACTCAATAGACTAGAGGTTACTCAATGGCTTGAGGCTGGAATCATCGAAGGGACGATTCACAGGCATTCACAGGGCTAAATGACTCCAAGGTTAGTACTGCCAGCCTTAAAGTTGACATGTGAAGTTTCTGTTTGGCTTGGGTTCTTCAAAGCATGGCTGCTTCAGGGTAGCTGAACTGCTTACATGCAGCTCCAGGTCCCCAAGAAAGGTGGTTGAGAAAATCAGGTGGAGGCTGCTGTTGACCTAAGAGTCATGCAGCGTTCTTTCAACTTCACCTTATTGATTATATATAATTGATGATATGCTCACCTAGATTCAAAGGAGAGTGGGCATCTCAGTGGAAACTGTAGCAGTACACTCTCTTGTGGAAATCAATCGGTGTGTCCTAAGAGGATATATGTCCAGAAATCTGGAACTACATTTTTAACGCTCACATATCACAACTAACCCCTTCCCTCAGCTCAGGCAGATGCCTTCAAAATGAAGGCATTGAAAGTGAGAATTTGCCATGAAAATGAAAATTAGGAAATTGGCATTTTATTTCAGCAGATCACATATCTTCCAAAGTACTGTGTGTAAATTACAATTAATTTTATTTCCCATCTCACAACCCCACTTTCTTGTCTTTGATTGAATTTGCCTTAACCTTCAGAAATTTGCATCTCCCAGCTGTTCATTAGGTGGTTTCCTGAAGGCCTTTGTTTTGGGTGAACTTCCTGTTATTTCATCAATTCTTCTGACAATGTACCTGGAAATGAGAGCTGGAAAGGTCATATTGTATCATGTATTCCACTACTAAATGCTTTATAAAAATGCTCTATAAAATTACAATGAAATTGAATACATTTAAAAATAATGCAAGTAGAATAATTAAAGACCTTGACTGTGCATATTTTGAATGGATTTTTAAATATGCCATTACTTTAGAAATTAATGCACTTAGGTTAGTTTGTGAAGAGATGAGTTTTCTTAAGCAATGGTTTTGAAGGCATTTAAATTAAAATACACTTATAAGGTAGAACAGAGAGACCTAAAGTGTCTTATACAACTGAAAGCATATAATGGAAGTAATTTTTTCTGCCTACTTAGACATGGTTTATGGCACCTATATTGTGCTAGAGGGAAGATAACAAAGTTTGCAGCTCAATGAGAACATTAAAATTGATTTACGCTCCTTTTCATTCGTGTATGCATTTATTTCAGTCACCATAAGAAAGTAAGGTCTTAAATTTTCTAAGTTAAAAAAATTTTAAAGTATTCAAAAAACTTTTTGTCTTCTCCCCCAAGAAAACTTCCTGATAATTTTCAATAGTGCAATATTTTTCCTTGGGAAAATTTAAAGTAACTTGTATAGTTTATTTGAGAGGTAAAATAGTAGAGGGAGATTTCAAGTGAAAATAATTAAAAAATAATAAATTCTCTATAAAACTAAAGTTGTAATCTATTATAATTATTATCAACATTATCATCATTAGTTTTATGTTATTTAAATTGCTTGAAGTTTTTTTGACAACAAAAGAAAGAGAGAAAGTTGAATATAATTAAGTAGAAGAAGTTAAAGGGGAGGCCTTTTACACTGCTGGTGGGAATGCAGACTGGTGCAGCCACTGTGGAAAGCAGTATGGAATTACCTCAAAAATTAAAAATGGAACTGCCTTATGACCCAGCTATTCCACTTCTGGGAATTTATCTGAAGAAACCCAAAACACTGATTCAAAAGAATACATGCACCCCTATATTCACTGCAGCGTTATTTACAATAGCCAAGATTTGGAAGCAGCTCAAGTGTCCATCAGTAGATGAGTGGATAAAACAGTTACAGTACATTTACTCAGCATAAAAAAGAAGAAAATATTCTCCTTTGTGACTATATGGATGGACCTGGAGAATATTATGCTAAGTGAAATAAGCAAGTCAGAGAAATCCAGATATCATAGGATTTCATTTGTGTGGAATCTAATGAACAAACTGAGCTAACAAGCAAAACAGAGACAGACTCACAGGTAGAGAGTAGGATGGCAGCTCTGGGAGGGACAGGTTGGAGGGCAGAAGGATTGAGCATGAAAGGAAAAAGAACTCATGGACACAGACAACAATGTGGTGATTGTGGAGGGGAGTGAGGGTGGGTAGGGATGGAAGAGGGTATAAGGGGAATAAATGGTAATGGGAAAAAGTAAAATTGGAAAATAAACTATTAAAATACTTTCTAAAAAGAAGAGGTTGAGAAGAGTTAATACTGTTTTCCATAGTGACTGTATCAGTTTACATTTCTACCAGGACTGAATGAGTGTTTCTTTTTGTTTCATAACCTCTCCAACAGTTGTCATTATTCGTTTTGTCAATGACGGCTATTCTAGCAGGTGTGAGGTGGTATCTCATTGTAGTTTTAATTTTCATAATAGCTAGTGAAGTTAAGCATCTTTCCAAGTATGTGTTGGCCACTTGCATATCTTCTTTGGAGACATCAGTGTTCAGCTTCTCTGCCCACTTTTTCATTAGATTGTTTTTTTTGTTGTTGTTGTTTTTTTGTTATTGTTGAGTTATATGAGTTCCTTATGTATTTTGGACATTAACCCTTTTAGGAGGCATTGTTTGCAAATATCTTCTCCCATTTGGTTGGTTGTCTTTTTGTTTTGTTGGCAGTTTCTTTTGCTGTGCAGAAGCTTTTTAGTTCAATATAGTCCCATTCATTTATTTTTGTTTTTACCTCCCTTGCCTTTGAGGTCAAATTAATAAAATCCTCTCTAAGACCAAGGTCCATAAGTTTAGCATGGTGGTTACCAGAGAGAAAGGGGGAGTAGTAAAGGGCAAAGGTAGTCATAAAAATATGAGGTAATGGAAGGAGATTTGACTTTGGGTGGTAAACACACAATGCAATATATAAATGATGTACTATAAAATTGTAAACTTGAAACCTATATAATTTTGTTAACCAGTGTCACCTCATTACATTTAATTTTTAAAAAGCTAATAACTTACCATTCCTCATGCCTATGATTATGTATACAATGGGGCTAAGATGTTAAAGTGTGAAGTATAGACAGCAGGATTCAGTAAATAATAGACATGCAGATTAGAATTGTCAGAGGTCTTGATAGGGTACATGGGACATGGACCCAGATTGGTGACTAGGAGCATTTGAATGAGTAGAAGAGAGAAGGCAGGGGCTTGAAAAAAGGATACAGCTTGAACCGGGCATGGGTATGGAGTGGAGGGAAATTAGGCACGCATTTAGAAGTCATCGTGGCTATTCCAAACAATGTCTCCAAGAGACACGAAGAGCAAGAAGGGTGTGTAAATGTGAATTTGTTTACAATGAACATAATGAGAATCAATAGTTTACCATACTTTCCAAATATCTGAACTCTAAGTGACACTAATTTCTAGACTGAAAGAGTATACTGTCAACTTGACATAATAAAGGTGAATTGAACAGATCCAAAGCTAAGAACATATTTTGAAATTTCAGAGAGTGAGAAACAAAGAGAAGATCCTAAAATGTTCTATAGCGGCTGAAAAGTGAAATCAGAATGTGATCAGACTTCACAATAGAAGCCCTCATTGACCAGGATATCAGATGTATAATTTCAATGATATTATGAGAGGAAATAAAGTTAAATAAGAATTACACATTCAGCCAAAATGTCAAACAAGTACGAAGGTAGAATGAAAGCATTTTGAGATATGCAATGACTCATTTATTTCTCCCAGAATCCTTTCTGAGAAAGCTGGTGAGGATGCTCCCCATCAAAATGTGGGCAAAACTAACCCCAATAAATGTAAGAGACAAGGTTCAGGAAATAATAGCTCTGAAGTAGTACAGACAAGCAATCCATATAACAGAGGATATAAGCTTCAAAATGGAAGGCTATAAGGAAATTTTGTAGCATTTTCAAATACTCAGGTTTTTTTTCTGGTTGATTCATAATATGCTAACTAATCTAGTCTACTCCATTCACATTGATGTTAACAACAGATGTTTGACGGGGTATTGATTACATGCATGGCACGGTGTATCCTAGGAATTGGAGCTGTGTGGAAGCTTTGTATTCCAGGGGCTGCTGACTTAAGAAAAAAGTAATTCAAAAGATGCAGCTATTTTCCAAGTCAGCAAAGGAAAAGCTCTCTGACTTCTATTCCAGGAAACTGAGGCTCATCCTCTGTGACAAAATCGGCACTCTTCTTAGAACCTCTTAGAGGTAGATTACCAAAGTTCTTGCAATAAGGAAATTATAATGCTCCTACCCCGAAATATAAATTTTTCAAATTGTTCTCAGAAGGTCATTTGGTACAATGGATTCTCTCTGTGTAATAAGGGGTTTAGATATCTTTCCCAGGATTTTTCTCTCAGGAGTCCTTAAGGCAGCCATATTGTGCATACCTATATTAGCACATGTCCATATTAGCATGTGCCTCATGTAAGCACACATCTGAGAAAAGTCTGTATCCCTCATTAGCCCACCCCAAGTTAGCTCATTCCATTTTAGTGTATGTTCTATGACAGTGTGCATCCCTGTTATTAATGGCTATTGGTGCACACTTCATGTTTACCCATCTCCTGCGTAAATGCATACTCCAAGATGCACACGTACCATGTTAGTGTTGGGGGTGTGCTAAAAAGCTTTTTGTAATTTCCCTCTCACTTTCTAAGTTCTTCTGGCTGGGCTACCCATCAACCTAACAGAGACATATTAACAACAACCCAAAAAATCAAAGTTTTAATATATGAGCATGGAGAATTCACATAGGCATGAAAATTCCAGACAGTGGGGCAGCATTGGGTATGTGAGACATTTTGGACAAAGGAGAAAGGAGAGAAGATGGGTAGTAGATTCCAGAAGTGAGAATGGGTGATGTATAGGAATCTGAGGAAGAAGGGGACACACATGGCAAGGAAATCCTTGCCTCACAACTCAGAAACAGCAGGACACAGGGTGTCCAGCTAACAGGCTCCTGTCTAAAGCCCTGTATTTACCTTACTTAATTCATATTAGGCTAAGGTGATTGGTCATTTCCCAAGATCTTCCTGAACCAGGTTTTTCTGTCTTAATCTCTTGGCCAGGAAAAGGTCAAAGTTTCTTTCTGATTTTCTTTATTTTTAATAAACAGCTTAAAATCAATATCCCCAGAAAGCACCTTCAGGGTGGCATAACTTTAGCTTCCTTCATGTGCATCCTGTTTTACCACACATGCAGTAGGAACACACATGTGATATTCGCTTGTACCCCTGTCAATGTACACTGTGTATTAGCTTACATCTTAAGTTGGCCCACATTCATGTTAGCTTGTACCCCATGTAAACTCACACCCCATATTAGCACATATCTCATGTTAACATATGTTCCATGCTGGCACATCTTCCATTGTACTGCATGTCACATATTAGCACACACTCCTTATTTCTCCACATTTAAGGAGTGGAGATTTAGAAAATCCAGGCTTGCTCTAACTTCTAAGTGATGATATCTGAGGCATAGATTTCTTTTACCTTTCTCATGACTTCTTGGTGCATTTTTCGAGATGACTGTACATGAACTTTCAAAGGCTTCTTTGCTCCAAACCCCATTTCTACATTCTGGCAAAAAGAAAAATGATGGGAGAGATGTGGAAACACTAACCTTCTTCATGTCTTTGAGGCCAATATGGTGTTTTGTGTTTGATCTCTAACTACGACAGAGGCTAGGAATTTGAGGTTTTACCTTTTGCAGACTCTACAATAGGAAGAGATTTGGGGAAAATGGGTGAAAGAAGGTTAATGGACCCACTAGGTTTGGCCTTCACTAATCTCTCCTATGAGAATGAGCTGCTTACTTTGTTCCTTCACAACAATTAGCATCGATGCTGCAGTCATCTTCCTTGCTCTGCATGTGTGCAAGAGTGTGTGTGTATGTACTTACACAAGCACATGTTGAATTGAATAAAGCTTAGGTGTGGGATAACAAAATAAAACTCTGTCTAAATCCTGGTTAAATAAGTTCCAGGGCATGATTTTTAAACTTTTTGCTCTTCATTTTCCAGAGCTGTAAAATGGGCATTGTTATAACTTCTTAAAGGAGTGTTTTGAGTATTACAGACTTTATGCACTTAACTGCCCTCAGTAACTGGCAGGTGTTTACATTCATGGGTAGACAACTATCTCATTTTGTAGCTGATTGGCTGGGTGTGAGGAGGGATGGTTCGCATAAGCACATTAAAGGCCTAATAAATATTTGTTGAGTCTAATGCCTTGACTCAATATTCTATTCTCAGCACTCCCAATATCAGAAATAACTCCACTGATTATCCAATTACTAATGAATGCATAAAATATGTTCCCATCTAAAACTGACACTCCACCTTTCATAATTTCTCCTGGGAAAAGACACTCCAACTATTTGAATAATTGCAAATGATTTCCAGCATCTGGACCTCATTTTCCATAGTTCATTAATGATCATATAAGAATTATGTCAGTTTGAAAAGTTAATATTCATAACAGTTCAGCAAAACTGTAAAAATCATGTGAACATCTCATTTTAAAAAATTGTGCAAAGGCACATACTTTTATTCCATGCTTTTATAAACTTATTCTTCTTAACATTTTGAGAAAAATATTGTCAAGTCAGACTTGGCTTAAGATTCAAGTAAATTACTCTGTCATTATTAATTAAAAGAGAAGACACTCTGAAACACAGTTTGTTTTTCAATCTCAGCCTGACATGCTGATGAAAGCAATTAAGCAATGAAGCCTGCTCAAGAGCAGCAGCCCAACGCAGGGGACACGGTGCTTTTGTGAGAACAATTCACTAACTATATCCCCCTCATTTCCATTTAACCAGGCCATGTTCTCAGAAATAAATTACACTTTTTAATTCTATTTCAATAAATAAAATGTCTCTTTATTTGAAATATCAAACTAATAAACGAGAGCAATTCGACATGGTCAGCCACCATGGGTGGAGGAAGAATACTATCAATCCCAGAGATCAGTGAGTGTGGGGCAAAAGCCAACTCTGAAAATTATTAAACAAATGAAAAAGTGTTTTCTAGTGAACAAGACATTCATGAGCAATAACAAATATGCCCTTTTTAAAAATTCCACAAATTCTCAAATAATGCTGGAGCTATGGCTGAATTCATTCTGAGGACGGTACCTGTTTATTATAGGATTCCGGGGAAGGTAACTACTGTCTTTCAGTGAATTTCAACAGTTTTCACAAGGAATGATTTGGTAACTAAACAGGTAACTAAACCAAGACAATGGCCACAGCTTAGATATGTAGTTGTTATACTGTTAATGAAGTCCCCTAGACTACTGCTGATAAGAGCCAGAAGACAATGAAAAGCACCACCCAATGGATCCACATTTACAGGACCCTCAGTCCACCCAGAGGATCAACTATAGGAGTCGTAATTTGGTTGACTCAAATGTCAGAGTTGAATGAGCCCTATGTGTCACTAGCCTTGCTTCTAAACTATTATTTTGTAATTAAGTATGTTTATATCCTTGAGCCATGGGTCATAGAGTTTCAGTCTGACCTCTCCTAGTGCTCAATTTTTTATTGATATTATAACTACCTTAGTCAATGTAGCCATTTGTGTAATTTTCACAATTCAATTTCATGTATTACACCTAAAATTTTCTCTACTTGTTAGAAATTGAGCAGAATATATCACCTCCCTTCTAGCATGGCTGTTAATTAAAATATAGTACAAAAGGCAGAGGAGTGAAGAAGCCCAAAGAGTATATATTGGACCTGAATCAGAAAGATTTCATTTGTAATTAATGGAATACTCCAATTAAAAATGGCTTAGAACACGTGTATTTATTTTGTAACTAAGCAAGACATGGAGGGTCCAGATTTTATTCATCAAGCATCAATCACAATGAGATTATCAGTACTTTAAGAGCCATCTTCTTAGCCATCTTCAGCTTGCTGGCTTCAGTCTTCAGGTGTCTGCCCGCTGGAGATGAGTTGTCACTAAGACAGTCATGCTCCCATACAGCTATGCTTGATGGGAAAAAGGGGGCTATGTTCTCATGCATTTCTTCTGTAAACTCTCCACCTATCTCTTCCGTCTTCCCTTCAACCACCCTTGATCTCTCTCGGTGTATACTTTCTTACAGCTTCTGGATACCATTGACCTACTTTAGGTGCCAGCTAAACTCTAAGTAGACTAGGAAATCAATTATACAAGAAAGTCTGCCCAGAAAGTATCCAGCCATGTACTATGAAAAACAGAGACATTTACTGAAGAAGATACAAGATACAAGAAACATTGTATGTAGGACAATGATGCCTCAGTCCCCTTCAAAGTAGGTTCCTTGGGATCTCACACAGTTTTTCCAGTATCCCATCCACAATTTTAAACACTGCAAAATCCTCTTTTGGAATAGCCATCTGCTGCCCCATTGTTTTCCTGAATCTCATCAATGGTCTGAAGTCTCTTCCCCTTCAAAGGTGATTTTAATTTGGGGAAAAGCCAGAACTTGCAGGGCGTCTGAGCTATAGTGGAGCTGAATCACCTGGGTGATTTGATGTTTCACCAAAAAATTCTGCACAAGATATGATGCATGAGTGGGCACATTGTTGTGAAGAAGCTGCCAATCAACATTTGCCCACAGTTGCAGCTGTTTTCATTATATTGCACCTCTCAGCTGACTGAGAACATTGAGGTAGTACTCTTTATTGTTTGGCATGGAGGGGCCTACTTGTGATGAACAACACCCCCCCTCCCAATCAAAAAACATAGTTAATAGGGTCTCGATCTTGCTGCGACTTTGCTGCACCTTCTTTGGGCATGGAGAACCAGGCGACTTCCATTGGGATGACTGGGCCTTTGTTTCTTGATCACAGCCAAAGACACACCATTCATCTCCAGTTATGACCCTCTTGAGGAAATCTGGTTTATTAGTAACAGTTTGAATCAAGTCATTAGTAACTGAAGCACAATGTTCCTTCTGCTCTGGTAGCAGAAGCTGCGGAACAAGTTTTGTCGAAACACATTTCATGCCAAGATCCTTCATCAAAATCTCTGATGCAGTAGTTTTTTGAATCCCCAGATCAGCTCCCAGTTCTTGTACCTTTGTGATTGCAGCCTGTACATATTCAAGATTCTCATGTGTTCTGCTTGTTCAGGACTCCCAGAACGTGGATCACTTTCAACAGAATCTTGACCATCTTTGAAATGTTTGTGCCACAATTTTATTTGTACTGCATTCATTGCATTGTCCCTGAAAGCCTTCTGAATCATCTGAATAGTTTCTGTGAAGGAATATTCAAGCTTAACACAAAGTTTGATGCAGATTCATTGCTCTACTCACTCAGCCATTTTGACTGCAATGGCTACACAGTGCACATGCTCACTCAACAGTGTCTACCACCCCCCGCCCCGATTAGTACAGTGAAGTCATTGTTCACATGTGCACAATCCAGTCCACTCTCCTTGGCTGCCAGGTTACATCAATGTCATGCAAACCATTCTCGTTATATTATCAATGGCTGGACTTCTGCCAGACAGACTTTGTATATCTGAATTTTCAGCCATTATAAGCAATAA
Organism: Pteronotus mesoamericanus; assembly: GCF_021234165.1. NCBI lineage: Eukaryota > Metazoa > Chordata > Mammalia > Chiroptera > Mormoopidae > Pteronotus > Pteronotus mesoamericanus. The sequence continues at coordinate 9,956,427 of NW_026555229.1, forward strand.
AAGAAGCACAGAGAAAGTAAAAGTCATGAAACCACTTCAGTTCAAGTGGTCCCATCTATGAGCCTTAACCATTCAAATTCCAGCAGTCTATATAGAAGATTCTGTACATATATTGAGGTGGGAAGAGTAAGGGCAAGAGCTAGAAATGCAGAATGTGGAGGACATGAAGGGATTTTCAGGTTAGCTTTTCCCATAACCCAATTTTACCCATGGGCATCAATGAACTGGTTGTCATGTGCCATTGAGTCAGCTCTGACTCCTGGGAACCCTATGAATGAGTGATGTCCACAATGTTCTGTCATCAACAGCCCATGTAGACTTAGGCTTATGGCTTCTGTTTTGGAGTCAATCCAATTCATATTTGGTCTTCCTCTTTTTTCCACTGCCTTCTATTTTCCCATCATTATTGTTTTTTCCAAAGAGCCCTGCCTTCTCATGATGTGGTGAAAATGAGACAGTTTCAGTTCTATCTTTTCTGCCTCCAGCCATGAACTAGCCAGGGACCAAATGCCAGAGTATCTCATTTACTTGGGAAATTGTCTGGAAAACTCTGCATTGAAGGATGTTCAGGAATATAGTTCAGAATCTTCATGACTGCTTGATAGGCAAGTGTCTTAAAAACCTGTGTGATTGCACTGTGGATGTCATACATGGGACCTCTTAAAAGTAAAAAGTCTTTGAGCTTTGGTGCCTAAATGGCCAGAGTTCAGAAAGGAAAAATGTAGCCTTTATACACAGACATGATTTTTTATGAAAGATGACCATAGTTCATTTTGTTCAAAGTCAGACGTTTGGCTTCCAAAATTTTTATAGCATCATTCTGATGACTGCAGAATTAAAAACAAATGAAAAACAAAAACAAAACAAAAAGAAACAACTTTTGTTGCTTACATTACAGTCTGGGAGGCATCATAAAATTTGAGATCTGTTCTTTTCAGATTACTCATAGGTGTTTCTCCACAAGAATTCACAGAATCATAAAATATAATCTAGGAAAGGCAAACTGTATTCAAATTTAACCCTTCCATTCCCCAGAGTAGGAAACTTAGGCCCAGAGAAATGCAGTAACTTGCCAAGTGTTATCTCAAGACAGAATGGAAAGCTGGGGCCTTAAGTATTGTTTGTTCTATAGTTACTTTTATGCCATCAGGAAACAAACAGTAGATTAAAAGATGCTGTACTCATTCTCATATATTCTCTACTTTTATATTCTACTGAGGGTCATTAGAATTACACATGAAACAGTTCAATGATGAACCATACAACACTATTCATGTGATAGGCCAGAGAAGGGGCACTGGTATAAGAGAAAAGTTGTCTCCTTCTGGGAGGTCTGGATGGGAGAGGAGAACACAAGTAATATAAAGTGGAACGATGCCCTATATTAAAACAGTAGCCAATGACAGAACTAATATTTTCATGTGTGACTTTGATTTATTAATTTTTCCCATAGGCTATGTGTATAACAAATAACTTAATACATATCTGTCTACCTACTTTCCAGCTAAAGAAATAGAACATTACCAATAGAGCTTAAAGCATGTACAGACTCTCTCAGTATTCTATGTGATTGTTTCTAATATGTAGTTTTGATCAGTCAATATAGTGGTAATATAGAGATGATTCCTTGAAAATTGAGATTTTAAAGTCCATTCAAATTGATATTTTTTACTTTTAAAAAAATTGATATTTTTCTTACTGAATTTAAGTAACATTGGTTAATAAAATTATATAAATTTGAGGTGTATAACTCTATAATACATCATCTGTATTTTGTATTGTGTGTTCCCCACCTCAAAACAAGTCTCCTTCCATCACCATTTACCCCCCTTTATTTTCTTCTACATCCCCCCACCCCACTCTCCCTCTGGCAATCCCCATACTGTCATCTGTGCCTGTGAGTTTTTGGTTTATTTTTTGTTTGTTTTGTTTTGCTTTGTTTGTTTGTTTAATCCCTTCACAATTTTTCTTCAGTTACCCCAAGCCTCTTTCCCTCTGATAGCTGTCAGTCTGTTCTCTATGTGTATGACTCTGTTTCTGTTTTGAACTCACTGATGCTTTGGATGCAAAAACATTTCATTCTTAGGCAGACTGGAGAGATTGTCAACCTCAAGATACAGATACAAATATTTGTACTTAGTCTTCCCTGGAGGGAACTCTAAAAATTTAGCATTAAAAGTTCTTTGCTTATTCACAGTTCAGGAGACCAGTGAAAGTAAGCTTGAATCAGCACTGAGTGGCAAAAATGCCACTGAGCATTTTTACAGGGAGCTTTAAAAATTGGATTTTGTGACTGTCAACTTCAACTTCCACAAACCCCACTGGCCTTTCTTTCAGCCAAACATGATTATTGAAGTGAATGAGAGTATCCAAAGAGAAATAGTTTAGAATATTATTTCATATGGGAAGCAAGGGATTTATAAGCACACAGCTGGCTTTTCCAAGACACTGTTTTATTTAATCTGTTTCTGTCAATTTTGTTTTTCTCAGGGGCTTCTTTGAAAGCCATTATAGATAACGATAACTGATAAAATTTATTGGGATTATGGGGAATTAAAAAAAATCTTTCCTCCTACATTTCTAAGTTCTTCTGATTGGGTTAATAATTAAATTAACTTGAGACAGATTAATAGAATAAAATGTCCAAACTTTGTTATGGATGTACTTGTGGGGTACCATATGAGTATGAGACCTAAGGGAGCATCAGCAGTTGACGTTTATATGCAACTCTGCACAAGGGAGAGAGAGGCAGGGGTATGGGATTTCAAAGGAAAAACAGGTGATTTACTTGAGAAAGAGCAAACAGGGGGTAAACGAATTTTTCTGAGCCACCCAGAAATAATGGACTACAAAGGGAAGTCTAGCAAACAGATTTTGCTAATGTTCTCCCTTTGTGCCACGTTTAGTTTATAGTATGATGCTAAAGTTATTCTCCTGTCCTTAAAGCATGTTTTCCTATCTGGATTCCTATAGGCAGTTAAGTGAGAGTCAACGTTTCTTTCTGAGTCTTTTGTTTCTTAAACACCAGTTTAAAGTCTTTTTCTTAAAAGGCATAGTTCAGGGTCCCTTTCAGGGCAGCGGACAGTGGCTGGGCTTTGTGTCGCCTGGAGAGGGAAGAGCAGTAAGAGAAGCTCAAGCTTGTTCACCCCATCACAGGACAAATGCTTTTCATAGAAGCACCAAGACTCAGCTCCACCTGAGATAAAAGCCCTGCTTACCTTCCCTCTCTTAGCTTTAACCACACTCACTTTTTCTTGGAGCATACTCTTTTCACATTTGTCTTCTTTCTCTTCCTTAAATGTACCAAGATCATTTCTCCCTTGGGTACTAGTCCTATCTTCTTTTCAGAATACCTCTTTTCCGATCTCTCCTTTCTCTTCATTTATTCCCATTGTTCAGAATAAAATTCACATCTTCTGAGAGGAAGTCATGGGAGAATAATATAAATCAAGTCCCCATGTTTTTCGGCTTTATAGCAGTCTTGCCTTGTCCTTCTTAAGAATATGAAACTGCATTATTTGTTTGATTACATATTTAATGCTTGTTCCTCATTACACTGGTAGTTTAAGAAGGCCAGAGCCTTGTGTCTTATTCTTTATTGTAATTTCAAAACCTACCACAGCTGTCATATCCAAGTAATCATTCATGTTGTTGTATCGATACATGACTAGGTCCTGTTAGCTCTCAACTTCCTAAAGCTCCATTTGGTAGAACCATGATTATTCTCTTACCCCTTGTATTCTGTAAGCCCCATGAGAGAGGAGATTCTGTTTTTAAGCTTTTTAGAGAATAAACAGTATGTATTTCTCATATAATAGATCATCAATATTTGTTGATTGACATTGAAAGGTTTTTCTGGGTATAAGCCTTAAATACCTATGGAGTAAACTTATAAACATGATGAAGAGTTCTGGTCCCACTTAGGATGTTAAATGCTGGTGGAAATGCAATAAAGCATAGCCACATTCAAAGAGAGGGAATGAAGGCTCCTTGACTTTATATGTGGGACTCCAGGATGTTGTAATACAATCTGAATTTACAGTGACTGGTGTATGTGCTTGTCTAATCTGTGTGCATGATGGTGACAGAAAGAATGCTACAGGTATGAAATGATGATGATTTATTTTTCAGCAAAGTAAATCTATCATTATGATGATGAAATTGAATTAGTGTTTGATAAATATTTGGGTAAGCTGTAGAGGTCACAAGAGGTTGAAGGGCATACCTGGAGAAGTTTAGGCCAATAACAGAGCCAAGCTTTGCCACTGGGCCCTAACTTCCTTATCAATGGCAGAGAATCCACCCCCCCGACACACAGTTGATCTTTCATATCATGATAGTTTGTAACTCTGAAATATTGGGGTTTAATAAGGTGCAGGCAAGTGATTCTGCTGTCTCCCTCATGCTTCTCTGTTCTGAATAGCGATAAAACTGCCAAACAATTTATGTAGGCATTTGCATGCTAATTGCAAGTCAAAAATACCTGATAAAGCTGTCAGTTTTGAAGTGATATTTTTCCCTTCATAACTATATGAAGAATACAATAAGAGAAATGCTATATCTGTTTATATGAAGCTGAGATTTTTGTTCTGTGATTTTAATAAATGCATGGACTTTCTTTAACTACCGCCTTTGGCATTGATTGCCAAATAAGATCACTTCCAAGTTTCTCCAGTATCCATTTCTCCAATTACAAATACAAACTGTATTCCATTTCCATTTCTATTTTATTGGTATGACATTCCTTTGCTTCATTAAGAAGACACAGAAGCTGAATACTTACAAACACATCCCAATATCCTCAGATGTTTCTTCTCACAAAATAATTTTCCCTTGAAGAGACATTGCACTTGGCAGTCACCCAAATGAAGAAATATAAACTTTAAAATGGTAGGAATGTCCAGAAAAAAAAGGGTAAAAGTAAATACTATTTGAAAACAATCGTTACATGATTATATATCAGAGGTTTCTGTAGTTTTCTTCTTGCTCCATTTCAATGTAATTGGCATGAACAAGCTTTGCTTCTGAAATATCCATGGACTTTGGGAAAAGATGTTTGCAAACAAAATCATGCCAATTAAAAGCAAGACCAAAGGGTTCAGCCCCTTTCTCTGGGATGTAATTGGTTTAGTCTCTGCAGACAGCTACCTGAGAAGTTTTAGCTAGTGCTAGAGCCTTGTTCATATCAAAGAGCACAATCATGTATGCAATCCCTACTTGCCCAGAGCAACAGAACACATGTGCTCCCAAAAAGGCTCTTCTGTCTACCCTGTATCTCAGCATCAAACTACTTTTGGTCATACACATATCTACGGAGAGGTTACCTATTTTAAGACAGTTCTTCAAAAAGGTTGATAAGTAGGTCATTTTAAAAAGACCTGAAATTAGGCCATGAAGTGCATCTTCCATAAAGAGTTAAATGACAAACTCTTGTGATTTTAAAATTGGTAAAATACATTAAAACCTGGCTTCAGTTATTTTTATTATACAGGAAGAGACACTTCCTTTTATTATACAATAAGAACTCTGTCATTCAACCTATTTCATTTTTTTTTTTGCCTTGGTTCTCAGAAAAATCATTACTGAGTTTTATATTTCATGATTGCCTTATTTTATCCCAATCAGTATTAGTCATTATTACTTAATCCTTCCTTTTCTTTTGATGGCTATATTAAACTTTGGTTGAGTTTTGTTGTTGTTGATCTGGAACTTTTGGTTAGTGAGTTTTGTCCCATTTTGGTATTTGTACATTTTATTAAATAATGCTTCAAGTCTTTTTGAAAGCTCTTGAGAAGAATAACCTATATTTATAAATGCATTAGACATTTATAGGAAGCAGAATAATTCCACATACAAATCAAAATTCCATTAAAAAAGAGCACCATGCATTCTCTGTGTCCTTCGTAGTGCTTTATCCTGTTATCATTGTTTGAATAGATCATTTAGGTGTGAAGAGAAGGGAGAGAAAGACTAAATTTCCCTAACTTGACTTTCAGGAACTGACACATTTTCTTCACAGACACTTTGTGAATGTTACAATACACAGTATTGTCTATATTATTCTACTGGATGTTTTCTAAATCCTAAAGTGGAGGTAAGGAATTGTGAAATGGATGGGTTTTAGTCAGCTGTCTTGGGTTAGAAAGCTCAGCTCTTTCACTTGCTGGCCATGAGATTGTTAACAAGGTGCAGAATCTTTTTCTGAACCACGTTGTTCTTCCCATGAAATGGAGATAGTGTTAGAATCCGCATTCAGTTGTTCAATCAATATTGACTTAGTGTTTACTGATGCCAGGCAGTTCCATTTATGGTTAGCTCATTAGACCTTTATATTGACTCTATGATGTTGGTAAAAACAGGAGAGGGAAACTGAGTCTAAAAGAGATTAAGCAATTTGTCCAAGATCACATAATTAATAAGTGGCACATTGCTCTAAAATATTCGACCTTTGTATTGACAGGGTATTCAAGGCCAGCCTTTTTAAATTTAAAGTGTTTCTTTAGAGAACCCCTCATCTATGAAGTTTCACCTACCCCCTTCCTGCCCTTCCTTTGTGCTTGTTTACCCGCACCAGCCTCTCCTCTCACAGCAGGCACCACACTGCATGCACTAGCCTGTGTGTCTGTCCTCTTTCACTGACCATAGCATGCTCGAAGGAAGGGACTGCGTGTCACCATTATACCATCAGCACCACTATTATAATAAATCCATCAACATTTGCTTAATGAGTAAATGAGCATATGAATGGCCTAACGACATTTGATTTGTGACTTACATTCCTCCATAGCAGAAACCCATCTGCATGAGACCACCACTGTTGTAGCAGACATGGCTGGTTGTCTTCTCACTATCCTACTTTTCTTTTTCTATGCAACTTTTATTTTATTATGGTCCATGATTGACCCAACTAAAATACTATATTTCCCTGTTTTTCTTGAAGGTAGGAGAGGTCAAATGACATAGGACTTTCCCAGGAAATAGAAGCAAAGATCTACTGGAAATTTCTGGAAATGTTTTTGCTTTTCTGATGCAAGCATTAGCACTTCTTGTTGCTTTTTTCTTTCCTTCTGCCTGGAATGCTGACATGGGGCAAGAGGAAGAGAAGCTTTCTTACAAGTTAAGGGAAAAAGCCACCACTTAGGGTACAGGGAAAGAGAAGGATTCTCGTTGTTTGAGCAGATGAACGAGCCCAGGGTCACCTAGCCCTGGGTTCTTGTTATATGAGTAAGGCCTGTATTTCATTAAGTCTTTATAATAGAGCTCTTATATACAGTCTAATAAAACTCATAACTGACAGCATCTAAAAGATTGTTTAATTAATTGCTTTGGAGAGAATAAATGCATAGGTGTATAACTATGGTAGTGAAATTTTCTATTTTTGGTCCTGAAACTTAATTGGAGCTCAGGATCCATTCCTAGGAAGAAATGATAAATGCTGTTGTGCAGTTTTCTGGAATTAAGTGATTATTTGTGAAGACCTATAACACCGAAGTTATATAACTTCTATATAACACCGAAGTGCCTATGGATGACTATACTAGATAATTTTAATATGAATTTTTTCTCTTAAATATGCACAAATTCATGTCTAATCCTAGCTCTAACTTTAGAGAGAGATGATATGTGTGGAAGAAAGCAACATTGGACCAAAAATTAGAAGTCATCTGTTCCAGCCTTAGATTTTTGCCACTAATGGCTAAATTATATAATTTTTAAATGGATTTAAAATCACTGTAGGGAAGCAACTGTGTTATGTCACCCATTTTTTTCTGGAATTGTGTCCTAAGCTTGAAAGTAAAACTCCTGTGTTTCCCCATTTGCCCTTCCAATGGCTGCCTACTGAGTCTCAGGGAATTAGCATCTTAACGGAACCCACACATGCCTTCACACTCCTGAAAACCACTGCCAACCACCCCTGCTTTTTCACAATTGTTTCCCAGGACTTCTTGTCTTTAGCTGTCATCAGTATTCATGCAACACTCCCACCGAGCAGGGATCCAGAGTGATTGTCTGAGCTTGCTCCTGAGTAAGTTGAACTGTAAACTCAGGAAAATGGAGCTCCATAAAGACAGATCCCAGGGTTCTATACTTCTGAGAAGGCTTGGAGTGAGCCACATTCTCTTTGCTCCTCATTTGTTGAAAGATAAAAACATCCTCTGTGAAGATGACTCCATAGAGGTAGTACCTGCTATATCCATCCTTCATCCCCATCATCGCCTGGAGAAGCCTTGCTTTTAATAACACATAGTATTAAGGCAACAAGCTCATAATGGTAAACATCTTAAAAATTATAAAATTATAACTGTCAGCAAGATGGTTGCCAGAGCTTCTGACACTTAAGATCTAGGCAAAATTGCCTTAAATGCATGACACACCCAATCCCATGGCCTGTGGGGGCTCACAGTGCCCCAACAGATTTCTGTGGACTTTATGGAGTCCTCAGTTACTGTGGCCTCTCTTGCTTCTTGGGGCTGATATCCTTTATTGCCTCTTGGACCAGATCCAGACTTAAAAGTCAATCGTGCAATGCTTTCTCTATTAATGCCACAACTGCACACTTAATTCATTACTTTTACTTCACTGAAGACCTAGGGGTCATGAAGGAAGCATCAATCACATGGAAAAACAGATAGTAATCAATTTGTTAGTTTTCATTAGACATTTTCCTCCTGACGACTTTTTTAACACTCTACAACTCTTGATCTAGACACAACATTTTTTCCCCTGTTAACTTCTTTTTCTTCTCTATGCCTTTCTCTTTGTTCTAGATTTACCATCAGATATTCATCAGGTAGTATTCTGGGGTAAGAACAGTGCAACCTCATATCACCAGTTCTCTAAAAATGCAGACCCTGAAATCCTGGATATACATGTGTGTGTATGTGTGTGATAGATATGTCAATAAGGATCTCTCCATTCACAATAGTCTCTGAGTTTTAGAAATTATGGATCAGAAAGGTGCCAGATATTCTAATATGCTGCTATCCAGACAACTTTTTTGGATTGACTTTTTACCTCTCGAATGGCATCAAATCTATCATCAGGCTGAAGTCTTAGCACTAGACCAACCACTGGCAATACTTCTGAAGCTTGAGTGTATAACACCCCACCTCAGCATAAAACAGATAAACAAAATATTTAAAGTGAAGTTTTATTCTATTAACATGCATTATTCGAACACGAGTCATTTTTCTCTATCCCAAACTGATATACAATAGTTTGCATTAAGATCTTTTCTAACACAAATCCTAAGCTACATCCTGAGGAATGTGACACTTAACACATGAAATATATTTCTTCTCTTTATGAGTATTTGAAATTTTTACCATATAGTGAAGATTATAATAATATACAATATGAACACAATTATGTAGACATTTATCTTCTGATATAAAACAGTAATTTTAGCTCCTACTCTGTGCCAGGCACTTTCCTAAATTTCCAAAAGAATTATTTCATTTGAATGTCACAATCCAGTGAAATAGATACTCTTATAACCCCTGTTTCAGGCCAGGAAATCGAGACCCAGAAATATTAAGTCAATGACCTAAGGTCATAAAAATAAATGTGCAAAAGTGAACTTTGAATGTGGATTGGTATGAATCTCTAGGTTATATCTAATGTTCTTAAAATTTAATTTGCATGGATTTTTCATAAATACAGCTATCAAATAAAGGAGGTCCATTTGGTCAGATAACAAAGGATATAATAATCAAGAGAATATGTGGGTTATAGTTTCAAACATGCTATGTTCCCAATAGCATGTTCATTTCTGTAATCTTGGCCAACACTGAATACTCGTAAACTAGAAGAGTTCCTAATCCAAAGTGAAAAAACAGTAGGTGGTTAAAATTCATATCTTTCTTGATTGTTAGACCCAATCTTTACCAACCACCTCAAGACCCTACCACCAACTGCACTACTCTAATGGGAAAGCTGTTAGAAGGTAACAGCCCATCTGTTCACTTGAGAATAAAGGATCTATGTTCTCCTAATCCAATGTGTGTTGCTTCTACAGCTATAAATGTAGCCCAGAGGCAGGCTCTGATATTTTCCCAGCATTTCTGGCATTTCCAGTTACAGAGTGAGCCTAAAACGGAGTGTAATAAACTTTGTCTTTCATCTGCATATCAGATTCAATACCCATTAACTAGGCCATGCATGCAGATTTCCAAGTGTGACTTTATTTGATAGTGTGGCTACCTGAGAAGGAAACTGTCCCAGTGACCAACAGATCATATCTAAAAGGTAACAGGTTACACTCTGCTGTGATCACGTCTTATTTTCTAAAGCCCCCAGGATATGGCCCCTACTCCACTGCTGCCTTCAGTGGAGTAAATATTCTCCCTTCTCTGTGTTCTCTTTGAAGCACAAGCATTGAGTATGGATGTGGTTTTTTTTTTTTTTGGAATAAAAATTATTCAGTGCTCCATTAATGAGATAATGTATTCATATGTTATGACAATAAACACAGCTGCAAAATGGACCATAAAAAAATAGATGACTTGCAGATTTCTGTGCCCAATGTGTCAACTATAATTGAGAAATAAATTAAATGATCCATCTGCTTCCCATCATCTACTCCTTTATTTTTGTCAATATCCATGCTTTTAAAAAGTAGCCAGAATTATTTATATTAATTACTCATTTTAAAAATCCATATAGAAATTAAATGACTTTGTAATGCAATATTGCCAACTCTTAGTCTACTGTGCTTCTTCCTAACACTCAAATGTAATGACTATGATGAACTCTTTCTCCTTATTAATGGTTTCCACTTTATCATGCCAATACTATTGAATTTTCTCTTTATTACTGTCTTATAGGCACTGCTAAAATAATATATCATATAATAGGCTTAACAGTAATCTAATCTATTATCCTGGTAGTGCTTGCCAAGGGAAAGGAAAACAAACGAGGAGTAGAAACAAAATAAGCAAATGAACCAAACTGTTTTATACAGGTTACAACATGAGACACAATCTGCCTGCTAATATTCATAGGTGAAGGTTAAAATAGCCAACAGCCACCAAAACTAATTAAAGATAATTGTACCATTTTTCTCCCTACTTCATTGCTATAATTATCCCACTGAGAAATCACAAGTCAGTGCAGGGAAAAGCAGAGAAAATTTTTATTTCTCAAACACATTCCCCTTCATGCTTCTCTGCTCTGGAATCTTCTTGTGTTTTTTTGAGACTCCAGGGATATCCCTGAAATAATCCTATAAAATATTTTCAGCATTTGGGTTGGGATGGAGGGGAATATGAATATGAAACTCTTTTTTTAAAAGGTCTTTATTGGCATCATTTTCTCGCTTAATTACAAATGAAATTTGTGTTCATTGTTAAAAAAAGGAATAGTACACATATAAAATTACAAAGAAAAGAAATGGAAGTCATCTACACTTTCTCATCAAGCAGATATAACCACTACTAACACCTCATTGATTTTCTCATTGTACACATACATTTTAAAAGAAAGTTGAGATGTCCTAAGACTATTGTGTCACCTCTTTTTCTCAATTAACAGTGCAATGCATCTTTTCATGTCTATAAATATAGACACAATATCTTTTTAATGGTTGCATTGATAGAAGTTACGTTGCCAACTTTCCATTGTTGGGCATAATCTATGTGGATCGAGCCAACGCTTGTGGTTCAGTTTCTTTCCGATCCCCCTCCTACAATCTAATGGGAGGACTAGTCTGGGACTTCCCTCTAAAAATGAGGATGCTTTTGACCTATGTGTTAGAGGCTCTATGGCTCAGTGACGGGAATTCTACTTAACTGAATTCTCTTTTTTCCAGTTTTGCTGAGGTATAACATAACAATTAAAAATTATGTATACTTAAGGTACATAACTTGTTGTTTTAATGTATGTATACATTGTAAATTAATCACCATAAGATTATTATCACCTCATATTGTTACCCTTTTCATTTCCTCCCTCCCTTCCTTCCTTCCTTCCTCATTCTTTTTGTGATGAGAACACTTAAGAATTACCCTCTTAGGAAATTTCAAATATGCAACACAGTATATTGCTAACTGAAGTCACACTGCAGTTCAAAGTTTCAGTTATGCAAGATAAATATCTTCTAGAGTACACTTCCAGAGTCGGGGGATTACTTTTTTCCATGTCTTCGGTCGTTTTGTTTCCTTTTCTTGCACAAGCCAACTCTTGCTCTGTCTAGCTAAGGTCTTGAGGCCTTGCATATGACATGGGGCCACTGTGGTGGGTGGGGAGACAGAGGAATTAGGGCCACTTTCCATTTGCCATGCCCCTACTCTTACAGCCGCTATGGCCTCAGCCTGGGCTCTCCTGCAACAGAGTATTTTCACTCATGAGCTGTGTGATTTGTGGCAAATAGTTTAACCTGTCTCTGTCTCTCATTAATGATTTGTTATAATGGGGTAACAAATAAAATAATTCATAAAGCACTTACTAAAGTGCCCTGCCTCTTAGAAAGCACTCAAAACATGTCAGTTCTCATCACTCCAGCCCCAAATATCCCCATCCTTCAAATCTCAGCTCAACTATTTCCTTCAGGAAACATTTCCTGTGCCCTCAGCTGGATATGAGCATTCTTTCCTCTGACCTTGTATTTCTCTAGTATTACTTGACTTTTATTTTTATTAAGCATTGTAAATAAATACATTAATTTCCCTTATTAGACTATGTAATTCATAAGAAGCAAGCTGTCTCCTTCCCATTGGTAGCCAGCTGAATAGTGCCTCACCCTGTCCACCCCCCACCCCTGAAATATCCACACCCTAATCCCCCAAAGCTATCAATGTTACCTGATACGGAAAAATGGATTTTGCAGATGTGATTCAGCTGAGGGTCCTAAAATGGGGAGATTTCACAGGATTATCCTGGTGAGTCCGATATGGTCACAGGGATCCTCGTCAGTGGGAGGCAGGAGATGAGAGTGGTTGAGTAAGAGGAGGCTGATGGCAGAAGCAGGAGGTTGGAGTGATGTAATGACCTGGGAATGCCGGCAGTCTCAGGAGGTGGTGGAGGAAGACACACAGTCTCCCTTGCAGCCTCCAGAAGGAACCAGCCCTCCTGACACCTTAATTTTAGCTCCATAGAATCCACTCAGACTTTGGGCCTCCAGGATTTAAAGAAAATAAATTTGTGCTGTTTTATGCCACTAAGATTGTGGTGATTTGTTACAGGAATGATAGGAAATGAATGCACCCCCATGCAATAGGATGTTTAAAACATTTTAGGAGTTCAATAAATAGCTAATAAATCAGTTCATCACAATTACAACACAAATGATAAAAACATAGGGTCCATTCAGTCATGTCAACTTAGAAGATCCTAATCAGCTCACAAGAAAAAACGTACCAATTTCAGAGCTATACTTCCCCTGCAGTAAATAAAACACATTTTAAAACTGTGGAATTTAAATTATAATTCCATTTTCATCTGTCCATCATTTAGAGATCAGGTTGGAGTCTACTGTGGTGTTTAATTTATAAAACAGGAACAATACAATCATGAAAAATGAGAAGATGCTGACTATTTTTGGTTTTATTTCATTGTAATATACCCAAAATCCCTAGGAAAATATGACAATTGATTCTGTGATATGTTTCTAAAACATACCTTATCTCTAAGTAGCTGAAAATTGCTCAAAAAAAAATTACTGTCATTCAACCACATTTCTCTTACTCCCTCCTCTGCTTCTTGACTTAAATATGTGTGCAGGGTGTGTACACACACACACACACACACAATAAGCACCATGCTAAGACAGTGGCAATTTGGAAAGAGTTACATAGAAAAACTTCTGCTTTATAATTTATAACTTGTAAGAGATTTTCCTCATTTATCCTCATGGAAACTCAGAACTCTAAGTGCAAGTCATTGCCAATTTCTGAGATTATAGGCCTGACAGCATTTGAAAGTGAAAATTAAAATGATGTTCCCACCACAGGAATGGAATTGACCAATTTTTTTTTCTCCCACACTTTCCCCTCTCCCTTCCTGCCTCTTGGTGTTTGTTCCCTCTGGCATCACACAATCAGGCAATCACTTTGTCTATATGAAGTGATCGTGTCCCCTGCCTCCTAACTGGGCACTGCTGAGATGGGAAACAGAAAAATCTGCCATGAAATACATTAAGAATCTGGGCAGGTCCATTCTCAACCATATGGTAGGAATGAAAGATACTTAAGACCTGAAAGAAACTATGGTTTGAATGTTATTCTATTGTTTCCAGAATACCTAAAGACTCTGGCATGTCCTTTTCTAAGCATTTAATCTATGAAATGACCGTCCAGGTGGGCAGCGTTCTCCATCAGTTTAGGCCAGACTCACAACTTGCATTGCTTCCATACTCCAGGCAAAATTCTTCTTTCTCACCAATGGTAAAGATCTCTTGGAAAAAGCCCTGGGCTGGGGGAATCAATACAACCAATATTCCATCTCTGACTGGTCATCAATAAACATGACTTTGCCTGTAATGGAAAACCCAACAATGGCTGGCCTATACAGTGAACACATTTATTGTGTGAAGAGATTGGCAGTTCAAGGATTAAGACAGAAATTGAACAGCATAATCACAGCCGTGTTCGTCCAGCCTTGTTGTGTTTACCTTATCCATCAATCCGACACCTTTGTGGCCGCATGTTATCTACTACAGCCCCATGTCTACAGATACACAACCTCTCACCCAGGAAATGGGATTGTCTCTTCTCAGGTTGTGTGGTTGTTTGCTTGTTTTTTAAGAGCAAAGACATTTTACTCAGAGATCCCTCCAGAAAATCTCTCTTCACATATTTTTGATCAGTCACATGGGTGCCTTAAACTAATCATAGTAGAAAAAAATGAAAAGAGAGAAAAGAACAAAAATGGCTAATTTGGCTTATACTAACCAATATTTGCTCTTTAAATCACATGTGAAGGAGTTAATACCCAAAACAGATTTTAGGGAAGGAAAAGGCAATGTTTAGGCTAGTTGTATAGATTTATATAAAGGTTCTACATAAAATATAATAATATTACATTAATAATATATTATATACAACATATCTAATAATAATAATAATTCCTGTCTTATGACCATGTTGTCACTGAGCTCATTCAATTCAACGGATCTTTCCAAAGCATCTGCTAAGTATAGGTTAGCAGCCTAGATCTGCAAAGATATCATAGATGACTAAAGCATATTTTCTACTCTTAAGAATTATACACACTTGTGGAAAATCTAAGATATGTAGAAGGACAGCTGTAAGACAGGCTCATTATATAGAGCCATCTGAGAAAGTTAAAATTTAATTTGACCTAAATTGAGGAGGACATCAAATTTAGTTCACCTGCTATAATAATGAGGGGGTAAATGAATCAAGATACATTCACAGATGAATTGGCATTTTAGACAGACCTGCAAGGTTGGGTAGGATTCAGTGGGTAGAGATTGTGAAATACAGTCATTCATGTAAAGGAAGAATGTAAGTATGATGGAAAGTTGTTGTGTCTGCCTCTTGGCATCAGGTTGTTATTTTCTAGGTAAAAATACCCCAGTTGTTTTCTGTGAAAGAACCTATCCCTCTAGCCAGCTTTTCAAATTCAGATGAATTTACACGCAACACATACACACACTCTAGGAGTGTATATGATCACAAGCATGTGATCTAGGTTCATTATTTTATTTTCCTGTTTATAATGGTTGTTTCAGGTTTAATCAGAACTAATCCTATTATTTTTCAATGATTGAAAAAAAAAATAGGCATCTTTACCATTGGATTTAAACCTAGGTATATATATGCCTAAAAAACTTGGAAAATTTGTCATTGCATAGACTTGAGACTGAATAAATATAGAGTCAAAAGGTGAGATGCTGAGACCTAATAACATTATTTAATCCTCTAGTTTAAGCCTCATCTGAAGCCAGCCACCACTAATCTCTTTAATTACTAGAGTCAAAAAATGTGTTTATTTGTTTGTTTTGACAAAAAATTTAAAAATATTTTATATCTAAAATTCTGATTTTAGCCAGATTTTAGTCACTTAGAACAGTAAAGGGCCAATTGAGTATTCAACCTTGATTATCCAACAAATAGACAGAGTTGAGAAAACACTGGGGTTTCTAAGGAAAAAAACAGTTTGGAGAAGAGAAAATTGTCTAGAGAACAAAAATGCTTTGCAATTGACACTGTTTTGTAGTGTGAGCCTAGACTTTACCCCACCACCATGAAAAACAATCCAGAAGGAAACTTTTATAATTAAAGATGACTGAAAAATCATTTGATACTTTTCCTGTAGGACGGTAGAATCTAATTTTATCCTGTTAAGTCTGGTATGATATTAATGACTTACTTGATCAAATGTATATGGATAAGTGATGTTCTGAGTCATCTAGGTCATTAGAAGCCTTGTATTTCCACAAGTAAGTAATCCAAACCTGAATCCTCCATGCTAAAGAAGCATTATACAGTGTAAGTGCTTTTCGTGAGACTCCTATATGACTCCAGGATTCTGTCCATCCACACCCAGGTACAATGGATGTGAATGAAGTCATTTTGGACCCTCCAGGACAACTCATTTTGGGGATAAATACAATTTGTTGGCTTACATTAATACTATGTGAATAGAAGTATCACACAGCCAAGACTCACCAACCAAAGTCCTGACCTACCATGTTTATAATTTAATTCATTGGGTTTTGCAGGAGTTACGGAATAGCTTATTGGAATAGAATTTGTTGCACACAAGCGGGGTGCTACTGTAACAAAAGTTTACAATATATGACATTGAAATAGGACTGGGCATCAGACAAGCTGGAAAAGTCTCAACAAACTGATGGTGAAGACTAAAGGACAGGGAGGATAAGCATTACACATTTATTGAAAGAAGAATAACAAGACCTATCTTTTGCAGTTAACAGGACTAAATGAGTTATCACCAATATATGTGCCTACATGTTGCCTGACACATAGCAGGTATTCAGTAAATACTAATTCAAATCTGGGGTGGAATAGTGTTCCCCAAATCAGATTCTACCAAATCTTTGCCAATGTAGACATCTATCTGGATTTCCATCACTCTTGCTCTTCTTTATGAGATTTAGGGACCAAGGTAAATGCTTTTGTGATTGATAAACAGTAACAGTGAATCTTAGTGACCCACTGTTCCCCTTACTTAGATTAAAATGACAGAAGTCTTGCCTATTGCTGAGAAGTTTAGCTTTAATAAACTACTAAATCTATAGGAGAGGAGGAAATTGAGATCATAGGCAGGCCCTGCCATTCCCATA
Organism: Pteronotus mesoamericanus; assembly: GCF_021234165.1. NCBI lineage: Eukaryota > Metazoa > Chordata > Mammalia > Chiroptera > Mormoopidae > Pteronotus > Pteronotus mesoamericanus. The sequence goes on from NW_026555229.1 coordinate 9,973,696, forward strand.
AACACAACCTTCCTTGGATGTGTAACTTTTCTCGGCCAAGATTTGTGGCCATCTGAGGATGGTTGCTGGAATTTATATGCTTTGAGCTGGTTTTTGCTAAAGCAAGCTGATGCTGTCCACAGAACTAAGAATGGTCAAGGGAAAAACTTTAAAAATAGGCTTTCTTGGGTTAAATAACTTTAGGAATCCATGCAGATATTAGAGTCCTTGAAGAGTCACAATAAGCAAAAACAATTTAAATGCAATATCTTACTATATGCATTTTAAATTAGAGACAACCTTAAAACTATTGATGCTAAAAATCATTTCATAAGTAATGACTTAGGTAATAAGTAATACCTATTAATACCATGAAGTATTAGTACATAGGAAATATACTGGCAAAATGAAAATCTATGCTGATGGTAGACAGTAAGCCTCAGAAATAAGAGCATATAAGAGCAATGTTTTTGTATTTGATTGTAAGAAGTGTTTGTTTTCAGCTGGGATTGTCACCAGAAAAAAAAAGCACTTTAAAAAAGATAGAATATTGTTTGGTTTTCCATCCTACTATCTTGCTTTTCATAGAAGCAGTGCCTTGTGGAGGTGGGAAGGAGCTAAGCATCATCTCTGTAATTTAAATGGGAAAAAAGTTAAGTGAAGGTCAATGATGTCTGAAGTTTACAGCCTGAGTCCCTGAAAGAGCCAGAACTCCTGACTCCAACCTAGGGGATATTATGTAATGATTAGACTGTTCAAATTTAAATCCCAAGATCTGTGACCTTATATATGTAAATCAATCTTTATAAGCCTCAGTTAACTCATTTAGAAATTAAGGGTGATAATAATAGTACTTTGATTATAGGGTCATTGTGTGAAGTAAATGACACAATAACTGTAGCAGCTCTTTGCTCAATGCCTGTCCTATAACAATTACAGTTCTTAATGGTTGTTATTTTATTAACAAGCCTCCGGCTCTTCTACAACATGATTTTCATAAAAAATTTTATTTTATTTTGCTATTTTAGAATAATTCATTTTTTTATGCATCACTCTGATGTTCCTTCTCTTTGCCACCTAGAAGGATAAGTCAAATTTGTTCACTGTGTGATCTGGCTGACTGGAAGGGACTGGTTGAAACCAGAAGCCTTGGTTGCCCATCTCAGCTCAAGCCATTATAAGCTCTATAATTTGGGCAAACATTTATGTTTGAGACTTAAATAACTCATAAAGAGAATGTAAATGTTTACTTTTTAAAATATGGCATCACTTATGAGCATGCCTAGCATGGAGTGCCAGATTAGAGGGCATGTAACTAGTGTATGACACAGGGCCTCATGCTTAGAAGACCCCCACACTTGGTTTGAAGCTCTGCTTTGCTCTCTCCAAATTCCTGATAATTTTGAATAGAAGACATCACATTTTATTCTATACCACTTAAATTATGTAGCAGGTCATACTAGCACATTGCTTGTCACAGAGTAAGTGTTGAATACATATTAGCCTAAATAAGACAGATTATTAGCATGTCTTAATTATCCTTTAACAATGCCAACAACTCTTTGAGTGTTTATCATTCCCATGCCCTTTATGAGATTTAAAACCCCTTTAAATTATTTTGTAGTTTATTACGTTAGTGATTTTTAGTGATTTAATTGTTTTGTAATTAGTTGGAGAGGTTACAGAAAGCTTTGCTTTGCTGTGAGATTTAATTTTTAATAAACTACTAAAACCATAGAAGGAGAGTTGAGAGGACAGTCAGGCTTTCCATTAACTGAAACCCATCTTTGTGGGCAATGGCAGGACAACTTTTGTTGGCACATAGAAATCTAGGGTCTGTTGGAAAGGCAGCTGAAATTTCCATGGTCATTTGATGACTCTGCACACTCGACTGCAAATGTTTAGTGAGAATAGCCAAAATCTACCTATCTCAACATATCCCCAAAGTATGTTCTGCAAAAAATCATCCCATAAACAAACTAAACTTCCAAATAAAACATACATGTAGTTAAGTAATTTGGGAAGATTTCCCTATACTAGTCCCTACACAGAAAGTTCCGTTTGACATGGATATATGAAAGACTATCGTATGAGCCTTACCTTCTTAACTTTGGTTAAATATGCATTAAGTACACTTATTTAATTCTATTCTAGTTTTTTTTTCAATTAAAAGCAGTTAGAATAAGAAACACTTCCAAAGTAATGGAGTAATCTTTGCCAAAAATCTGTGCGTAAGCCTCAGTTTCTTCCCACAGACTACAAGAATCCAAAAATGGCAACAGCCGGGGCTGCAAGGCATTGTGGAGCCTAGTCCCAGAACCTGCTCATGGTCACCTCTGCCACAGGCATGTCAAAATAGCACAGCTCAGCAGACGGGACTATGGATTCAAACCTCACCTTTTAATGTGAACTACTGCAAAGGATTGTGACCGTTTTTAGCACCTACTACAATTTCCTTTGCAGGTTTTTCAGCATTCAGCAACCATTATTTATTACCAATTGTTATTTCTATTTACTCTCAAAAGAGGATAATATTTTTCATTTAAGAAAAAAATGAAAACAGTAAATTATGTTTCTGTTGAGAACTACATGCACAAGAGATGAAATAAACAGGCAAATGCCCAAATGGCACGGACCATTTCTGGGCAGATTAAGAAATCCTCAGCAGGGGCTATTTTTAAAACTAAGATGCTCCTCCATGGCAACAAACAATGCTGCCCTGTGAGTGTCTTCCAATAACACAATATTTCCGCCAGAAAAGGAATTTCAACCAGCATGGTTTTGTCCCAAGAAAAAGGCACTCCAGGAGCTAGAAGGCCCTAAAGACATGGCTGCTATTGCTCTCTGTTTACTCTCTTAATGTACCCATGAGGAAGAAAAGGCACACACATTACAATATATAGCATTTGTACGGCACTTTGGAGCAACACTTCAGGAACATTTAACAACATAAGTTTTACTGAAGGCGGCCTGGCTGCCATGGTGTATTCCCCACAGAGGCCCCGTGAGCAGCCACCACTTAGGATGAACGTTGTATTCAGTTAGCCTCTAGGAAGGGGGGCTCCTACCACAGGTCTGGGGAACATAAAGACTCTGAAATTTATGGAACCAGGTGAGATGATCTGGAAGGAGAATAAAGGAAAGGGCTCTTTGGTGTCTTTAAACCAGAATGGAATGTTCATCTCATGACCCCAGGATAAGAGATCCAGCTCTCTTATCTCACATGGCCCAAGAAGCTTCTTTTTCACAGGATGCTTTACGAGGGTAGGATGGATTTTCCTAGGAATTGTGTAACGAGTACACCAATTAGGTGCATGTATGTAATAGAATTCTAAAATATCATGGTCAGTATAAGCAAATAGTTCTATTTATCATACAGTTTAACCCATACCCAATGCTTGTGTCATTCCTCTAAGATCCATATTATATAATCATTTGGTGAGTGCTAAAAGAATTCCAGTGACGGGGAACTCACTTTTATATTTGAAAGGTTCTAAACTTTTTCACTTATGAATGCATGCAATTTTTTAAATGTCTAATGTTTTACCAGTTCCTCTGCTAGCAAGGAAAATACAACAGTGATCAAGGGATATATGATATATACTCTAGAGAAGCAAGAATATAGCAAAAGATAAAACTGAATCTGCAAAGATAACCCAGCCTTTTGCCTTATTCGGGACTGTACTCTTCTGTCTCAGATTATATTCACAGTTCTGGGAGAACACCCCTAACATTAAATCCAACAAGTCTAATTTTCTCCCATTGAAAATATTCATAAGGAATTTGAAAGCAACTCTCAAGTCCTATTTGCAAGATGAAGATTTTTTTGATGTTCGTTTGTTTGTTAATGGATCCATCAGTCAATTTCTGATCTCGGCAATGCGCAAAGCCCCTGGGCTTCCTCTGACAGTGTTTCAGGAAGGGAGGGGTGATTACTACTGCCTGGAGGATTGGAAGTCCACATGCCCCACTCCGCCTCCATCGGTCCCTGAGTCTGGTGGGCTCCCCATTACTGCCTAGTGGGGTGGGCGGTCTGGCTTCCACTTGCCTCTTGCTAGTACTGCCATCCCTGGAAGGGGTTAAAAATGCCTTGTTTCTGTTCCACATTGGCCTCCATTGACATTGTATCTGTCTTACTACTGAGCGGTAGTAAAGGTCATCGTAAAGATCAAAGTCCTGACTCTCTACTGGGCCTCATGGACATCGTCTTAGCTTGGAGGAAAGGGGCGCCTCTTTACTGCCAAGCAGGTATGGAAGTCAGGCTCCCCATGTGGTTTCACCCACACCATAAAAGCAAAAGTGTTTGCTGTCGTCCAAGAGGCATGGAGCTCTCGCTCCCTGTTCAGCTTTCTCTGATACCACAATGACAAGAGGATTGGGGAGCCTCATTACAGCCTGGTGAGAGCAGAAGTCTCAGCTCTCCACTCAGCCTTGCTGGCCTGGTGGGTTGGCGGGGGGAGGCACATATTTTCAGTGGTGTTTAGCTGTAGTAGAGTGGTTAGTGGCTAAAAGCTTTGCTAGGCTGTCTCTTGCATGGTCCTTTGCCTAGAGAGCACTCCATTTCATTGGGCCTTATTTAGTCTGCATCTATTAACATTTCTGAGTTGCCGGTTTTGGGGTTTGTTTCTTTTTTTCTTTTTTTTTTTTTAGCTCCAAGTATGTGACATATGAAGCAAAAAGCCAATCCAGGAAACTCATCACATTGCCATTCTCATGGTACCTAAGCAGTCTGCCTTCTTCCCACCTTTCGGACACTTCATATGCTTGTTTTATTTATAATTCCCAGGGCTTTAGCTGTATTTAGTGGGAAGAACATGGAAAGTATGTCTCCACCTTCCCAGAAACAGGGGTCTAAAATATTTTAATGATAACCATTTTCATGTATAGATATGTGGATATGATCTCATAGTGAATGATTATAATTTCAGCTATTTTTAAAAACTGTAATGAATTTTACAAAAGGGAATCATTATTCATTCTCTGACTATCTCCCCATTGCCATTCCTCGATCCAGATTAAAGTTAGAAGAATGGAAAGTCAAGGGTCATCTGGTTGGCAAACCACACAGGGTATTCTACCAGAAAATTTCTTTAACAGGTATCAGAGAACTAAAAAATACCAACAGTGGGGGCTGGGGGATAGAAAATCAATTAGAATCATTACATCACCTGGCCCCAAGTAATGAAACTACCTTTGTCATGAAGGTATGAGGAAGCTTACCTTTCCTTTGGGTAAAGCCAACTAGCAAACATGGATGGCTATAGTTGTCTCCTCACCCCACCTCTTAAAACCACACTGTTTCTTCTTTTTTTTTTCTTTCTTTCTTTTTTTTTGTTTCAGTGGATTTTAATTCCTGACCTCTTTTCTCTATTGCAATAGCCTCAGGTAAAATTGTCCTTGCTTGTTTAATATCAGTGCAATTTTTGCTTTGACATATATAATAAAAATATTGCCATTCCTTATTTCTATTTTTATTTTGATGCCATGGAGAATGCAAAAATTTTGAATAAATTTAGAACTCATGGGGATCCCTGCTGTGTAACACAGCAGCTATGTATCCATAGGCCAATTTATTTAATGTCTTTGAGCCTTCCTCTCTTAACTGGTGAAATGGACTATATTGCAATATTATTATGAGAATAAATATAAAATTCCTGCACAAAACAATCAATGAAAAGATCTGGCCCCATCTCCATTCTGCAACTGTGTCATGTGCTCTAGGACATGTGTTCAAAATGTAATTCTTCATCAGTAGGTACCTTTTGGTGTTGGTGATGTCAGAAAGGCTTATGTTGATAACTGAGATTTATTGAAAGAAAGTATCTACATTCCTCAGGGAAAGTTGCCCTTTCTGGAATGAGAATAGATGTAGTGTTAAGATAGACTGTCTGCAGTGGGTATTGCTTTATTATCTGAATATCATGTAGAAGTCATATACTTGTGATTAGAAAACACATATGTTCCAGATATGAGGGGTGACCCCCCCAAAACTAGAATTATCTTCTGGAGGGTGGGCGACTTGTAGTACAGGTTTCCCCCACTAGGTGAGTGTTCTAGGAACTCATCTGTCTCAGTATATCAGCTGGCATTGTTGTGAGAGGCTGCATTCAGCTTCCATGAATTTTTCTGAAGACTTTCTCAATGCGTTTGCCCATTTCATGGCAGGTGATTTGTGAGCACATCTGCCCACACAACACTGAATGTTCAGGAGTTTTTGATCAAAATGACATTACCCTCATGCCCCAACCTCCCTGTTCAACCGATTTTACCCTGAGTGACATTTTTTTGTTTCCCTGGTTGAAAAAAATCTACAAAGGGAAACATTTTGCCAATGTTGAAGAGATGAAACAAAAAAATGGCAGAAACACTAAAACGCATCAAAATCGAGGCATTCAAAACCGTTATGAGCAGTAGAAAAATGTCTTGATAGGTGTATTGCATCAAATGGAGAGAACTTTGAAGGTGACTGAAGTTTAAACGTGTAAGAATAAATATACAACTTTTTATAAGTAAATTCTTTTTCTTGGGGGTTCCTCCCTGATAAAACTGGCCTTCAATCTGGTGTTTTGTTTATTCTCTTTCCTTTGCTCACAGATATTTGCATGAACATATACACATATGCATATATACATATATGTACCTATATTCACACATGTGCCTATATGTGTGTGTGATATGAAAACCAAAGTTAATTATTTCTTTATGAAAATGCCCCCCAAAGCTAGCATGATGATTTTTTCTAAGTAATTACCTCCAAATCTGACAGGTGTAATGCAGCAGCCCAATTTCACTCAGTAGGAAATGTGGTGAAACAGTTAAACTATAATATCATCCCTAGAGGGCTTTATATTTTTATTCATAGCAGGTTGTTTTCTTAAGTAAGTTTTATGGCAGCTATTGTGAAAGAAACTACTATTTCTAGAACACCAAACTATGGCTTGGTGTTTGACCAGGAATATGTTGGAGAGGTGGTGGAGTGAGCCTGGCTATTACATTCTTTTATAGAGAATTGAGATCAGTTCAACATTCATGTGTTGAAAATCAACTTTGTGTTTAGAGCTGCAAATTTTCCTTCAGCTGCTAGCAGTCGCTGTGCCTATAGGCATTGTGTAATTGTTCACCTGTATAAAGCCTTGATTTTCTCTTTTTTACTTTGTTGATTATGCTATTACAGTTGCCCCAATTTTTCCCCCTTTGCACCCCTCCACCCAGCAACCCCCACTCCCTCCAGCAATTCCTTTTCCTTTGTTCATGTCCATGGGTCAGGCATTTAAGTTCTTTGGAGACTCCATTTCCTATACTTGTTCTTAACATCCCCCTGCCTATTCTGTAACTACCAATTTGTACTTTTTAATCCCTTCACCTATTCCTCCATGTCCCCAGATGCCCCTCCCAGCTGACCATCATCACAATGTTCTCCATATCTATAGTTTTATTTCTCTTCGGCTTGTTTGCTTAGTTTGTTTTCTTAGATACAATTGTTGGTAATTATGTCATTGTCGCCATTTTAATGTTCATAGTTTTGATCTTCTTCGTTTTCTTAAATGAATCCCTTTAACATTTCATATACTATGATGATGAACTCCTTTAGCTTTACTTTGCCTGGGAAACACTTCATCTGCCCTTTGATTCTAAATGATAGCTGTGCTGAATAGAGTAATCTTGCTTTTCATCACTTTGAATATTTCTTGTCAATCCCTTCTAGCCTGAAAATTTTCTTTTGAGAAATCAGCAGACAGTCTTATGGGAACCACTTGTTAGGTAATTATCTGCTTTTCTCTTGTTGCTTTTAAGAATCTCTATCTTTAACCTTTGGCATTTTAATGATAATGTCTCCTGGTGTGGTCCTCTTTGCATCCATCTTGTTTGATATTCTCTGTGCTTCTTGGACTTGTATGCCTATTTCCTTCTCCAAATTAGGGAACTTTTATTATATTTTCAAATTAGTCTCCAATTTCTTGTTCTTTTTCTTCTCCGGTCACCTCTATAATGTGAATGTTGGAATCCTTGAAGTTGTCCCAGAGATTCCTTATACTATCCTCAATTTGGGGGGTTCTTTTTACTTCTTGTTATACTGATTGGGTGTCTTTTACTCCCTTATGTTCCAAATCATTGATTTGATTCTTGGCTTCATCCAAGAATCTCTACTGTTGTTTCCCTGTAAATTGTTCTTTATTTCAATGAGTGTCTCATTCATTTCTGATTTGGTCATTTTTATGCTATTGAAGTAACCACTGAGTTCCTTGAGCACCCTTATAACCAGTGTTTTGAACTCTGCATCTGATAGATTGCTTTTTTTTCATTTTGTTTAGTTCTTCCTCTGGAGTTTTGATTTCATTTGGGCCACGTTTCTTTGTATCCTTATTTTGTCAGCCTCTTTGTGTTTATTTCTATGTATTAAGTAGCGCTTATTTGATGTCTTGATAGTATGACCCAATATAGTAGGTGTCCTGTAGTGTCCAGTGGCACAGCTTCCCCCATACCCCAAGCTAGGTACTCAAGGTGCACCTTCTATGTGGACTGAGTACTCCTTCCTCTTGTAACTGACCCTTTATTGCTCTTGGCAGATCAACAGGAGGGATTTACTCAAGCCAGATAGGCGGTACTTGCTGTGAACACTAGCCAGCAACCACCTCCCTCCCAGGAGGTGGTTGTATGATGGCGCTCTGATGTGGTCTGAGGTTTCCTGGCTCTGTGGTTTCCTGGGCAGTGCAGGCCAAGGTCAGCTACCACCTGTGTTCTGTCTGGGTCCCCTTGGCATAAGCTATAAAGCAGTCTGCAGATGGCTACTGCTAATGCCTGGGACCTCTCAGTGAGAGGAATGTGTGCTGGGCTCAGCTATTACTTATTTGAGCAGATTTAAGACGGTCTGAAGCCTGCTCTTAGCCCAGATATTCCTATGGAAAAGCCACTGTTACCAGCTTGGGTGGACCTGTAAGTTGGATGGGGCAGGGTTTTAGGTAATCATCAGGGCAGGGCTACCTATGTGAGCCAGGTTGATGGAGACTCAGATGTGGTGCTGCTGCACTGTTGCTCTGTATGGAGGAGGGCTCAGAAAAGGAACAATGGCCGCTGTCCTCAGTCCTGTCTGGGAAAAAGCTGTACCCCAGCTCTTGACCTGATGCCATATACTTCAGTTCTTCCCTCTATGCCACTGGTGCCCTCAAAGTACAGCCCCTGTGCTAGAACCCAGAGAGAGTGAGTCTGAGTAAGTCTGTGTGCAGGACCCTCCAAGAGGAGATGCCTGAGAATCCACTAGTCCAACCTCCCATCCTGCACTGGTTTTTACAGCCAGAACTTATAGGGACATATTTTCCTGGCACTGGCACCCTGGGTTGGGTGGTCTGGTGTGGGGCTGGGATCCCTCACCCCGGAGATATCCCTCTGTTTTGTATCCACTACATGGGGATTTGTGAACAGCTCATTCTGCCTCTTTTCATCTCCACCCCTCCACCCCTCCTACCCATCTGGATGAATGTGTTTTCTTTAATTCCTTAGTTGCTGGACTTCCATACAGCTCAACTTTCTGATGGTTCTGAGTGATTATTGTTCTGTAGTTTAGCTGTAATTTTGTTATGGTTGTGTGAGGAGGCGAGCCACATTTAGCTATGCCTCCATCTTGACCAGAAGTCAATGCCTTGATTCTCCTACCTGGTATGTACTCAGGAGCCAGGGTGTCTTTGAGAGTAGGAGATGTTCTATGTCTTATTTTTTGAAGGGTTAGCCAGAAATTTTCTGGGAGTCCCAGGAAGGATGCAACTGTATAACCATCCCTGGCTGCCACTTACCTGTGAGCTAGGTTGTGAGTGCCCCCACCATGAACACAAATTATCTGGGTTCTGAGAGCAGGTGCCTTTATCTCATGTTTTATAGCCTTAACAGCACCCTGAAGTAAGAAGATGTGCCTGAATATAGTGGAAGAAAATCTCTAATGTATTTGAAGTTAATGATATTTATCTACCTAATGATCAGTCTGGTTTGGAAAACTTTCCTATTGTACTTTCTGAAGATTAACTATTTTTTAAAAAGCTACAGAAAACATCCATCTCATTTATTTTTTTGTACCGTTATTTTTCTGGGGGTTAATTTTGGGGATAGTCCCAGGTGCCACGGTGTATATTTGCACGACTAAATTTGTCGTGCAACTATGATTACCCACACCCATGCAACTATATCACAGCGTGGTAGATATTGTTCCCAGTGAATTATCCCTACCACCTCTGTACCAATGTACTTAGCTAATGACAGACCTAATTTTCCTCTGGTGGAGAAGACAACTTATACAGCAAAATAGTAAAGAGATAAATAAATGCTCATTGCAATGGCAGAAGAAAAGTCTTCTATGAAAAATTAAGTGTGCAAGATCCTACCAGAGCTTCTTATATTCTTCTTAGTAGTTCTTGGCACTTCATGTTTTCTTCCCTTCCCCTTCTTTCTCTTACTCTTTCTGCTCCTCTTGCTCCTACTTCCTCCTTCTACTTCCCTATCGTACTAATAAAATGTAAATGTGCGCCATATACTAGATACATCACATACTAGCTAAGTACTTTACTAGCATTATCATATTTACTTCTTCAGAAAAAAAAAGTGCTATAATATAGGCACTCTCACTACAGGCATTATACAAATGAAAATTAAAAATAGTTCTGCAATTTCAAAGGCTAAAAAGTTTGCAAATGCCAGAGATGGAATTGTCTTTCTAAACTTAGAGCCTGGGTCTTTCACAATGATGCTCTGCCACCTCTCTTTTGAAAGCAGGCCTGAACTCAGATGGAAAGGTCTTGGTACATGCTGAAGTGATTAATTAGCTACATGTTTTGTCCTTGAAGATAGTATTATTAATGTATAAAGAGTAAGACTGGCTTATTAACATGCAGAAGAAATTTTCTTAACCAAAAGGAACAAATGAACATGAACATTAGAAGGAAAATCCAGGAAACTACTTGGTAATCGGTTTCAAGAGACAGATTCAAAAGAAAAAGTAATTGTTTATGGAAGGCTTGATGGAAAAAGGGGGAGGGTTAAGCAAGGGACTGATACTTTTGTTATTATTGTTATCATAAATCTTTTAGTGCATTTAAAAATTTCTAATTACATAAAGTATCAGGGGGATGCCAAGGAATTAAAAATCAGCCAGGAGGTACTGGAACTTCTGCTCCGTAGCTGGTCCTGGACTTACTCCCCTGCTTTGAATATGAGAAAGCAGAACAAAATATGTAAAACAACGGTTTTCAGATACTAACCTACATGCTCGGAGAGCGACAGAGCCAGGATTTAAACTAAGGAGGTCTAACTGTACAGTTACATGATGCGTCCCAACACCCAGCAAAGCAGCTGTGGCCGCAGGGCTCGGGGTCGGGGGACAACGTTAAGATCGGAGATTTTGAAAAGCTATTATCATAATCTAAATAAATGCAAATTAAGACATAAACAACTAAGGTTAGAAAGAAATTACACACTATAGGAGGCAGGAATTATGTCTTCAGTTATACTTCCCACCTGCCTGTCACATACACTTTGGCTGATTAATTGGTTGCCTTCATAAATCCCAAACTTCCAACCTCCCAATGAGAGTGACTTTGTTATATTTAAATCTGTTGTTGGAGAATTTCTGTCCTTAGTAAGGGCATTCCCTCTTAGTTCCATATTCAGTTACCCGGCCAGATATCTCTTCTATAAATAAAATGGATTTTCCTATCCTCGAGGAGACAAGTTAAATCTCATTCTCTATAAAGCATTACTTACAAATTGTGCAATAATTGATGCTGAAGAATTTACCCCACTAAGGCCCTCTCCACCACACAAAATGTAATGCCCCCACCTTTTGCCAGGCCTTGGGGTGGGCTTTCTCTGTTTATAGAGAGCTTCGGACACAACCAGACCTGCCCAGGAAGAACTACCCTTTGCTATGAGTGTTCTATGCATATTATGACTTCCAATTGGTGCTGCGATGTGATATGTACATACCAATTTCCAGTTTCTTTAGAAATGTTATTTGATGCCCAAGCTTAGTGTAACTGTCAAAAGAATACATGGCTCAGGAACCAAGTTACAGTTTACTGCTCAAATCATAAGAATAAAGGCAAATAGGACTGGATCTTCTTTGCACTTATTTTTTACTTGTGTCCATTGCTATTGCTCATTTTCATTGAAAAAAAAGTTGTCCTGTTTATATTATTGCAGAGTTTATCAGAGAAAACCACAAACCCATTTCCAGATGATTGGAAAGCTCCATACAGGTGTTCTATGTTCCTGATGAGTGCCCCAGCATGTTTTGGCAGGAAACAAATAAACTGCAGATTGTTTAGGAAATAGAGGGAAATCATTAAACCAAAACAGTCCTCACAGTCAGCTGAAGATCCAGGAACTCCGGGAGGTTGCTGTGAATCGTTAGGTAGGTTGTTCCCTACACAAACACAACATTTTAAGGAGCTGGTGAGTGGGGCCTACAAGGTCTGCTGTGTTCCCCTTGGTGAGCCCCATGCTTGTGGGGCAAAAAGGTGGGATATCTTACTTCCATTTGTACAATGGTACTACATGGAAAAGTACAGGATGAACTTTGTGTTTCCAAATCAGTTGTTAATTTGCTGTCTTAGTTGGTGCAGGCTGCTATACCTAAATGCTAACAGAAAGGTAGTATAAACAATGCATTTCTCATAGTTGTGGAGGCTGGAAATCCAAGATCAAGGAGCCAGCACAGTCAGGGGAGGACCCTCTTCCAGGGGTGGGCTTCTCATATCCTCCCCGGGCAGAGTGGGCTAGGCAGCTCTGTGGGGCCTATTTTATAAAGGCACGAAGTCCATTCATGAGGGCTCTGCCCTCATGACCTAGTTATCTCTTACTGATCTGACTTACTAATATCGTCTTCCTGGCAGGTTAAGAACAAGACTGTGGCTGGACCTTAGAAATAACAGAACCATCAGTGTGCTCAACAAAATCTCTCTCTCATATTCTCTCTCTCTTTCTCTCCCCACATACACATCCCCTTTTGTCTCTGTGTCAGTCTCATTCTTCTCTCCTGCCTTAGAGGAGCTTTCTATACAAGGCCACACAATTGATGAGGCCTCTCAAGTTTCACATTTTACAGATGTAAATGGAGAAAATGACCTAATGATCCCCCTTGTTTCAAGCTCAAAAATCTTGAATAGGTGACTCATTTATTAAACTTAGGTCAAGGTCCTCTCCTGAAACAATCAAATATGGCCAGCAGGGGTGTGTGTGTGTGTGTGTGTGTGTGTGTGTGTGTGTGTGTGTGTGTATTTGAGGAAATATACATATTTTCTCAAAAAAAAAATCTATGGAATGGGGGGAATTCTCTTTAGAAAATATACAGCTTGAGCTATGGAGTATTCCAAGAAGTGATTTGCTATTCCAATGAGAAGGATTAAAGAATGGGCAGCACAACTAAGCACTGCATACATTAGGAAAAGCCCCAAATTACTGACATTTATGGACTTACCGTTAAGTAGCCTACTATACTCACTCCCCCAAAGGCAGCCATAGCTTGACCCTTAAGCTCCACTTTGAAACGTCAGTTAGAAATCTGTCTTCTCCCATTTTGCTCTATTTCTATCCTAGTTGCCCCCATCCCGAGGCTCAATTCATGCCTCACTTTCTCCAAGAAGGTTTCTTTAAGTATTATATTCTATCTTTTCTTCATTCCCGTAACGCTGGCAACTAGATTCACAGATTGTTTTCTTTAAGCATACACTGCCTTGTATTATTTATTAAATGTTTAGAATTTATGGTTCATCTCCCCTGCTGAACTGTAAGCTCCATAAATATTTTATAGCAGTGATTTTTCAACCTTTTTCATCACCTGGCACACATAAACTAATTACTAAAATTCTGCAGCACTCCAAAAAATATGTTACAATTTTTGCCAGTCTGAGAAAAAATAGGTATAATTTTGACTGATATACAAAAAACAATAATAATAGTAATTACCTACCCTTTTTGCTCCCAGGTGACTTTTTAAAAAATCAATTGTCTGTACTTGTATATAAGCACTTCTGATACCTAGGAGTAGCCTATTAGACGCCTCCTTATTGTGCAACATGACCAGTAAGATACAACTCTATTATATGACCTATATATTTATGGTTCAACACTTAGGCATTCACATCAGATAGCTATTGTTGTGTTGGCTTTTGTCATTTTTTAATATGACAATCTAAGGGAAAAGAGGTCAGTGCCCCTGACTAAATAGTCAGGTATTCATGTTTTAAAAATTCTTGTGACACACTTGTTGAAAATCATTGTTTTATAGTGACTATTATCGGTTCACTCACAACTACACTTACCTTTATTCTGCCTCCTGCAGCTTACAGCACAGTGCTGAGTATAATAAGAATACATCAATAGGAACAAACTTGGGGAAGATAAGATTAACATTAATTGTACAAAAAAACACTAAAGGTCCTCAAAGGAAGTAGAACAAACAAGTGGCAGGGCCACAGTCTCTTTCTTTCAACATTAATGGACTAATAAGTACTGAATAAAATGTTAAGGTGTAAACTCAAACACACAGTATTTGTAAAATGCTCCACCAGCAGTGAGTTTGGAGTGAGAAACAAGTATTTTATTTCTCCTCTTTCTTATTTAAGGAATATCTCAGAAGCAGAGGTAGTTGATGAAGTTTACAGATAAAAATTCTTTGTTTTTCTAGAATAAAAATTCTGAATTCGAAGCTTATCAACTCAGACTATGAAAATGGCTCACGCAGAAACTAATTTGGACTAATTGAAACAATGAGCAATTTGAAATGGGGATAGCTCCAATTATGAGGTGTATTTAAAAGCTTCAACAATTAGAATCTGAATTAACAAAGTATTAGCAGAAAACAGTCAAGGGAGAGAACCGTCACAATGAACTTACCATAATATTTGCCATTTTGCAAATTCATTGTTAGAACATAATTTTTCTTCTAAGAGTGACTGAAAAATTTTCTCTTTATACTTGTTCACATTATTATTTGTTGAGTTTATTTGATATTTCCCCGCATCTGGATGTATTTTACACTTTAAAAATTCATTCACATCTGCACGTGACCCCATGAGTAAAAGAAAAGCATGACTATAACTCCCATTTGGAAGTAAACACGATGAGGCTCAAAGTGCTCCCTGACCCTCCCCAGGCTGCAGTGTCCACAAGCAGTGCTGTGGGACCAGAAACCCAAGGCACAGGATGTCCTCCTATTACCTTTGAGGAGGCAACTACTGATCTGAACAGCAACATTCCTAAGTCACTATGGTCTGGAAAAAAAATAAGGTTTTACTATAGTTTTAAGTTTTTAAAGTGAAAAATACTTGCTGATGTGCCCAGAACAAAAGACACCACAACTCCTCCCAGATCAATGCATGCAAATGTTTGGGTGTAATGTTTACTAGCTGTCTGGGCAAAAAGATGGGGAGATATTCTCTGATTTGGACTGAGATTGACTGCAGTGTAAAAGGTGTTTCTTTTTATTGTTTACCTGTTTCACTTGAGAACACTCATTCATAGATGTCAACATAGACATACATGGATATGGGCATGGTCAGAGACATGGGCGTGAATGGAGACATAGATATAGATAGATAGATATATTCTATTTCTTGCTCTCTCTCGATCTCTCTCTTTTTGTTCTTCCTGAATTGAGAGGATTACATGCTTATAACCAAACGGATAAATGGCTAAACTTTGGGACTCACATTACAGAATCCTTACTCCTTCACTGTTATATATGACACTTTTACAGAGGGATGTTTATAGAGAAAATTGGACTCGCTATTTGCATACAACAATATATTTAGCTGGTGGCTGCATGTGCAGGACCAATTAACTCTTTTAACAATATAGGTGAAATGAGGTTATTGGATTATGTTTGTAACCAATTAAATTGTTTTGGTTGAATACTCTCCTGTAACCTTATTTACAGTTAAGAAAACAGCATTGAAAAATATTTGTTAGAATGGAAGAAAAAAGCCTAGGGAAAAATTGGAAGAACAATTTCTTTTCTCTAGATTATGAAACATGACCTTTTATTTAGGTTTGGGTATAATGAAAAGGCTACTTTTGGATAAATAAAAACAAAAATGTCAGATGTGGAACACTTTGAATACATCTCATTATCATTATTATCTCTGTCTTATCATGAAAAATAATGTAATTAATGGGAGACAATATGATATGAAAGAAGAAAGGAACCAGATGGACCAAGTCAACCAGTGTTCTAATGTTAGCTTTGTTGCTAGTGAATCACTACCTCTCTGAACTTAATGTCCCTCATCTAAAAAGTGGAAATAATAAGCCTGTTACCAAAATAATCAAATAACAAAATGACATGATGTGCTTTAAAAAGTAAAAATCATAAGGCATTAGTTATGAAATAGTGTTGAATAATAGGTATTCCTTCTGAAGTTACTTTTAAACTACAGTGCAAGAAGATTTTGTTCCATCCATATATTAAAACTGTTCCTAGGGTAAGGTTAAAATAATTTTTATTAACTAATCATCCGTTTCTTCCTTTTTGCAAATACAGAGTGAATGTGAATCAGGTTTTCTACAGACATGAGAAAGTCCATGACACTCGATGGGAAAAGCACACAGTCACTGTGAATTAGACATTTATTGAAGAAGATACAAGATACAAGGAACATGGTACATAGGACAATGATACCTCAGTCCCCTTCAGAGTAGGCACCATGAGACCTCACACAGTTCTCCCAGTCGTAATTAGCTGCCCTGTCGTATTTCCCTGAATTGAATCGATGTTCTGAAATCTCTTCCCTTTCAAAGGTGATTTTAGTTTTGGGAAAAGCCAGAAATCTCAGGGCACCAAATATGGGCTGTAGGGGAGGTGAGGCACCTGGGTCACTTGATATTTTGCCAGAAAACTCTGCATGAGACATGATACATGAGTGGGTGCATAGTTGTGATGAAACTGCTAATCACTAGTTGCCCTAGCTGCAGCCTTCTGAATCATTGGAATAGTTTCCTTGGGGGAATGTTCAAGCTTTATGCAAAATTTGATGCAGATCCATTGCTCTACTTGCTCGGTCATTTTGAATGTGATGGCAGCACAGTACACATGCATACTCAATGGCATCTATCACCCCCACTGACTACTACAGTGGAGTTGTCATTGTTCACACATGTACATTTCGGTACACTCTCTTTAGTTGCTAGGTTATGTTGTCACACAAACCATTCTCATTATATTAACAAAGGTTGGACTTTTTCCGGAAAGACCTCATATATATATATATATATATATGAATGTATGTGTATATTACGCACAGTTCTTGACAAGAGATAAATGCTGAGATGTTATAAATTAAATTACAGTGGACCTAAGAGTGAGAGTCTACCCTTACTCTTAGAGAGGTCTAAAAGTGGACCAATAGTTGGGGTCAGAAAACAATGGACTATGCACATTCCTGATGTGTGTTGGATCTTTGAATCAACTTCTGTAGTGACTCCCAGATGCTACTGCATCCTGCATATGAACTTTCAGGACACCCACCATTAATGAAAAGTAGTAAATATTTCTTTACAGACTGCACTACTATTCTAGAACTGCACCTCACCTTTTATCTGTAGTTAATGTAAATTTTTTCAAAACCTCTTACATCTTTTTCCTGCCCCTAAAACAGAGTGTTTTAAAGGGTCCATCAGCTCTAGAATGGCAGACATGTTGCCTTCTCCATTTAGCTCTACTTCTGGTGGTTTAGACTTCATGTCCCAAGACCTGGTCTTTTTCTGGGTAGCAATTGATTCAATATCCTTTCTTTCAGAAAAGATTTTAGCTGTGAAAGTTTTTTTTTTTTAATTTGTTTAACACTCTGTAAGTAGAAACGGTGGTTACATGGCCTTTGACAAGAATTGGTTTATCTATATTAATCATAGGAGGTTATGTATTAATGAGAACCAGGATACCCTAATACGTGGCTCCCACCAGTTCATGAGGAATCGTTATAAAAGGTCCAGCTGAGAAAGTACATTGTTTTATACATATGTATCACTTCATGACCTGTCCATACTTCCTGGAGGAGGTAGCCCAACTTACCATGTTACATGTTCACAGTTTCAAGCTAATAAGTGGCCCAGTTGGTATTAAAACCTGAGCAGTCAGTACCTAAGAAGATTTTCCTTACACCACAATTTGATATTTTCCCTACCTAATACATTGCTATGGTTAATAAAGAATTGATTATATTTGTAACTCACCAAGACATTAACTTTACATTATAAGAGTTTAGTCACTCCTCATCACCATTTTTACAGTTCTCCTTTTCCTCCTTTTATATTTTAAGACATTAGGAATACAATCCATATACACTCTCATTTGTATCCCCTGTATCTACCCTATTGTTGAGCTCTAATGCTCTCTCAATAGTACTTTCCTAATAAATAAATAAACAATCTTTACAACTTCATAGGGTTACCGACCTTCATGTTTCTGGACACCAACAGACCTATTAGAATTTTAAGTCCACAAACCAATTCTGAATATATCATAAAATGCAGTAAAATATGCTAGAGATCCCTTGACATTCAAGAGGGACCCATAAAGAGATCTTCAAGACATACTAGCTGGAGAACACCATCAAATATTAAAGGAAAATGAGCAAAAAGAAGGAAAGGAGAAGCATTTTGAAGCCTAATTGTGTCATAGCAGATATTGCCCATCGTCATGAGTACATTCATCTTCCCTAAATTTGAAGATGACTTTGATATTACTTGTAATTTTGAGTGAACAGTTCACCCTAATGTGAGGCATTGGATATTTAAGGATGATCATTTGATTTTTTTCATAAACTAGGGCTACACTTAAGGAGTTGTGGAGTACTCAAACCAAGACCATACCTCCACATGCAAGATCACTCTTCATATCTAACTCACATTTTGTGTTTTTGTGAGTGAATATGCTTATATAAGGTCTGTCTGGAAAAAGTCCAGCCATTGTTAATATAACAAGAACAGTTTGTGTGACATCTCCTTGGTAACCTGCCACCAAGGAGAGTGGGCTGGAATGCATGTGTGTGAACAATGACAACTTCACTGTTCTAGTCAGGTGGACACCACTGAGTGAGCATGCATACTGTGTGACTGTTGCATTCAAAATGGCCAAGCGAGTAGAGCAACAAATCTGCATCAAATTTTATGTTAAGCTTGAACATTCCTCCTCAAACACTCTTCAGATTCAGAAGGCTTTTGGGGATGATGCAATGAGTGCAGTGGGAATAAAAGTGTGGCACAAACACTTTATAGATGGTCAAGAATCTGTTGAAAGTGATCCACATCATGGAAGGCCTGGAACAAGCAGAATATCTGAGAATGTTGAACATGTCCAGGCTGCAATCAACAAAGACTGGCGACTGACAGTGACGAAACAAGGAACTGATCTGAGGATTCCAAAAACTACTGTGTCCAAGATTTCAACACAGGATTTTGGCACAAGATATGTTGTGGAAAAATCCTTGGTGTGGCTTCTGCTACCAGAGCAGAAGAAACATTGTGCTCAGTTGGGAGAACTGTGAGGTCCCAAGGTACCTACTTTGAATGGGACTAAGACACCATTGCCCTATGAACAATGTTTCTTGTATCTTCAATAAATGCCTCTATAGGTCATAGTACATGGCTGGATACTTTATGGACAAGCCTCATATGTGGGCCTCAAAGACAGAACTTTCAGAAACAAGGTTATTCTTTTAAAATCAATGCAGAGAATCAGAAACATTTTTCTAATGTAAATTCTGCCTGGGCACCTTGAATGAGATTATTTCTTTTCTTGATTTCTGTGATTATCTTAAGGGTTCAGTACTTCTGAGAAATGCAAACTGTATTTCTCTAGAATATACTAGGATGGGGTTAAAAATGAGGTAGACACAACAATCAACAGGATTTGTCTGGATTTTATCTCCATCCACAGATACAGAAATAATGTCAGTCCCCCTCAGAGTTCTGTCCATTTATATCTGGAAATCCCCAGCATGGACCTCCCATGTCCTCCATCTGGTTCTTTGCTCCTGAAGAAGTTGCTTAACTGGCTGGCCACCCTTTATGACCATAGATTTTTATTTCTGCTAAATAGTGCCACATGGTTATCAAGTGGCACTATTTAGCAGAAATACTACTAAATAGTATTTGCCTTACTATTTAGCAAGTCTTGCCTTACTCCTCAATGCCTTACAAAATATTTAGTGTAAGCAAATTGTAAAATTATTGCCAGTACAATCTGGCCCTGCTGACCTCTCCATCCAGATCTCTCCCATTCCTCTCCTTGAACTCAAAACTCCCGCCATAATGAGCTTCTCAGTGCTTCCCATTATTTCGTGATCTCTTTCATCTAAGTGGCTTACACCTCTGCCTAAAACACTCTTCCCGCCCTGCCCCTTGGTTGCCTCTCAATCTTCATTGTTCTTTTCGATCTGAGTTCCAAGGTCTCTTCTCCAAGAAAACTTCAGTTTCCTTAGGTGAGGTTACATTGCCATCCTCACTCTTTTTCCCCTATACCATCTACATCTTTTGCACTTGTGTGATTATATTTATACCTGGCCTGCGACCTCCTGGAGGAGAGACAGTGCTGCGTCATGCATCCTAGTATTCCCTAGTTTAGGCTACTGCCCAAGATGTAGAAGACATGATGGATATGGGTTGGATAAATAAATTAAGCTTTTACCATTTTATTGCTCTTGTACTTTCTGATTCACTAGAGCTCTTCACACTCTGTACCCCATGGTGCTATTTCTTTTAATAGGTGTTAACAGAAAAAGAATTGCTATTGATGCAATTGCTACTTATAGTCTAAGCCTGGCCCTTAAGCCTAGCTCCATGCCAATAAGATTTAAGGACAGCCAACTCTAGAGGAGAATTTCCAGGAAGTAAACCCATTATTGTCACATGCTTTTCTTAATATTGTATAGCCTTTTATGTATTACAGGTTTTAAGTGAACCTATATTTTCAATACACAATAATTGCTTGCTACCAATTTTGTTCAGCTAATAGTTTGGTTAAAAATGAATACAAAACTAAAACTAGAGAGATGATGACAGGCTTATAAAAAATAAAGGAAAGAGGAAGGAAGAAAAGAAGGAAGGAAGGGAAGAAGGAAGGAAGGAAGAAAGGAAGGAAGGAAGGGGAAAGACACAGTAAAAAAACTGAGCTGACCCTGCCATTTAAATACAGCATTGCAGCAAGCGTATGTTTATGATAAATGATTTATTCACTGACATGGAGTAGTTCAGTTACATTATCTTCTAGAGACATCCTACTAGCTCACCCCAGGGACAATCTTCCCCTGGGGAAGAAGTTCTGTAAGAAGACAGACACTGGGTATTCCTTGGTTTCACCTGGTTACAATCTTCTAGGCTGCCAGCCCCTCACTCCTAGGGGAATTTCATTTTGAAGTCAATTATTTTATTAAGCTTCTTTGGACATGTCAATATAGAAATCATTCTTGACCAAATAACTGTACATACTTATGACTGCAGAAGTTGCTGAGGAATGAATTTCTCTGTATAAATATAATATAGCTTCAGTGCTGTGGATGTAACAACTCTTAGCTGCTTCATATCATGTGGACTGCTGATCATGGTAGAGTTGTAGGAAATAATTATCTTAATTTCATAATTTATTTAACAATGCCATGTAGACTATGTGCAGGACATGAGGCAACTAGACCATGAAATCTTATAGGGACTAGAGGTCCACACTGAGTGCTTAAGATTGAGCTCAGGGCTTGGCCCTCAATTGGATTTAATAACTCTAAGCTGAATTAATTGACTTCCCGTGTTGGTCTTGACTGTATAAGGGAGAAGTATTAGCTCTGAAAAATGTCATGTATTTTCATGCAATAGATACCCGGTTACTCTTTACCTTCCTGCTGCTTCTTCAGCCTACTGAATACCACCTTCATTCAAAGTATTGCTTGATGCCAACGTATTACAAATGTGGTAATTTTATTGTCAGTGACAGAGCTGAAAGTTTCTCAACAAATTACATTATTTTGGAGTTTACAATCATATTATGCAAAAATCCTCTGAAAGCCATGGTGGGCCAACCCATGCTGAGCAAACCAAAACAGGAGTCCAGCATAGGCTGTGGACACCCAGGAAGTGACAGGCTAATCACAAAACAATGACTGCAAGAAAAGAAAATAAATCAAAGCAGAACCCAAGGTTGCCATGTCACTGGTGCAAAATGAATTTTTACTGCTCTGAATATAAAAGGTGGTCTTAATAGTTGCTTTTTTATTAAAAAAAATAGTAATTTAAGCTCTAGAGAGACAAAAAGGGTTTATCCATAACTTTAAACCATGTTAGGCAGGCATGAAAGAAATGGGAATGAAGATTAACTCTTTGTGAATCCTGAACTGCATTTTCCCCTGATTGGCCCCAGCCAACTCCCAAAGCAAAGTTTGGTTCAGTCCTGACCCCTCGTGGAGGTGACCTGTTCTCAGAGTTAGAGAATGTGTATCTGAAAATGTGACATTTAAGTTATTATTCAAAGGATGGACAAAAGAGGGCCCAGATAAAGGGGGTAAGAGAAGAGAAGGGAAGGGAAATGGAGGATAAGCCTAGGAGGGGAGAGCAGAATGCTGTCTGGACTGCACTGAGTGAAATCAAAGGGTGAGAGGCTGCCTGCGGGAACTCCGCATTCAGGGACAGTGGGCACAGGGAGAATGGACCTCCCTCAATAGCTTTCTCCACATAAGGAGAACTTACACATTTCCTTTGGCTTCCAGTGTGTTCCACCTACTATACCTGCCAATGGATTCATTTCTCCAAACCTCCTTTGTGCTGGCTGGATCATCCATGCACTGTCTTCTAATTGGCCATCATCACTGCTAACACACTTATTTATGGGAGTCTTCTTTTTCTTGTTCTCTCCTGCTCAAGCCCTCCACAGTTACCCATGTATGTCTGCCTCTTCCGCAGGTCCATTCCATGATTTCCTATTGCTTCATTATTTAATACTTAGGGCAAGCATATACTCAAAACTTGGAAACTTAAGAATGCATGCAGTGCTATTAGTAATTATTTCATAGAAACGTGTATGTCATTATTGTCTCTGGGCAAACTTAATGTAGAGTTACCTTTTACATTAAGAAGAGTAGATACATATGGGCATATATATGTAGCAACTAATTACTGTGACCTGTTGATTTTTTATTAAACCATTTCATATATTTGACTTAGACCTCAATCTAGAATGTCACCTCCCAGAGAATGGAGACCCTGTACTTTCCATTTTATTGTTCTAATCACTGCTTTACACTCTGCTAACAGGTGCATAGCAGCTACACAGTGAATATTTGGTGTGTGAATTTAAAACAAAATAAGTGAGAATGTAAATTGGGGCAGCCACTATGGAAAACAGTATGGAGGCTCCTGAAAAACTCTAACGTTAAAAAACTACCATATAATCCAGCAATTGCACTTCTGGATATATACTAAAAAAATGAAATCAGGATCTCAAACAGGTATCTGCACTCTCATCTTCACTGCAGTATTATTTATGTTAGTCAAGACATAGAAGCAATGTAAATGTCTATCAACAGATGAATGTAGAGAGGAAATGTGGTATGTATGTACAATGGAATATTATTCAACATTAAAAAAATATCCTGCCATTCATCCATTAACAACATGAATGAATTTAGTGATATTATGCTAAATGACAGAAGTCAGATACAGAAAGTCAAATACTACTTTGGTAACACTTATATAAGGAATCTAAAATAGTAAACTCATAGGAGAAGAGAGTTATCAGGAGCCTAGGGCAGAAGAAATAGGGAGGTCTTAGTCAAAGTGTACAAAGTTTCAGTTATGCAAGATGAATAAGTCCTAGAGATCTACTAAATAGGTCCTACAGTTATAATAGTTTAACTCTATTGTATGTTTAAAATTTGCTGACAGAATAAGTAGATCTTATAGTAAATGTTCATATCACAAAATAATAATAATGATAATATAATAAAGAAGGTGGGAAGAAGGTGATGGATATATTTATGTAATAGGTTGTGATGATGGTTACTTAGCTCCAAACTCATCAAATTGTGTACATTAAAAATTTATAGAACTCATAAAAAAAATGATTCATGGCTGATGACCACATAGCTGTTAAGTGTCTACTAGAATAACCTAAGAAATAAAATAGAAATATATATAATAGATATAGATATCTATATCTATATCTATATCTATCTATATATATATACATATACATACACACACACACACACACATATACCTTTGTTCTATCTCTAGATATCAGGTGTTCTGATTTAATTTGTCATTGACCTGGCTTGGGCATCAGAGCTTTTATTTATTATTTTTTAAATTTATTTTTAAATTAGAGTTGATATGCAATATTATATTAGTTTCAGGTGTACAGCCTAGTGATTACACCTTTATATACCTTATAAAGTAGTTATCCCAATAAGTTTAGTACCCACCTGGCACCTTACACAGTTATCACAATATTATTGACTATATTCTCTGCGTGGTACCTTACATTCCCATGACTGTTTCTATAGCTGGCAATTTGTACTTCTTAATCACCTCAGGGCTTTTAAACAGCTCTGGTTGATTCTGATATTCAGCCAACATTGTGGACAAGCCCCAGTAAGGTCATTTGTCAAGCCCTGTGGTGATAAAAACACATACTTTGTGAATTGAGAGGCCAGAAACAAAAAAAGGATTATGTAATATGAGACCTAAAAACCATGCTGGAATTGCAGCACTCAGACTTTGGAGCAAGATAGATACGTATTCCAATTATCTGAACTGGACAGGACCAGAGGGACGAAATGACAAGAAAACAGCAATTTGATTTCATTACCCCTAGAAAACACTAAAAGGCAGTAAATTACCCTAGGTTCCCTCTAATCATTTTAATTTAATACATGCTGGCCTGTGGGAAGACATCAATTTAACATTACCCTGAGAACATGGTCATCAAATTTCTGTACTTCTAGTAAATCACTCTGTTGGCCCCATGGTGGAGTAACTTTGCTTCAGATGGCAGAACAGGGTGATATAGAAAGATGGCTGCTTTTGCTGCCTGCCAATTACAGAGACTATAAAGCAAGCAACAGAGGTAACAGTTCTTGCTTATCATTTACTGTCAGCTTACTGATCGATCTTTGGTCTTCCCTCCAGTTGTACCACCTGGCACCCCTCCCCCATACATATCCAACCATTTACAATTGCTTTCCCATACTCTTCCCACTTTTGCCAAGGAGACCTTCCTTCTGTGTCCTAAGTGTCTTTGTCGTTTTGATCTCCCTATCTGTTTATGCCATAGAATGTGAGATTCATAAGGGCAAAAAATATGTTTAACCTTTCTCTATGCCTATAAGGACTAGGGCAGAGCTGGGGCTGAACAAGTGAAAGAAAGAATAAATATTGATTATGCGATATTAATGGTAAAAGTAAAACACAAAATTAGATCACTCACATCTAAGAGAAATACATATCTGCTTATTCATGATGAGAAGGAAAAGTTCCTGTCCAGAAACTGAAAATAGTTCATACATTTATTTTATTAGAAAATATTTTTTCCTCTTTGAGAAGAAAGCAAAAACTTGGAGCAAATGGCTCTCTCACCATGTGAAAGGCATGGTATTTGCTGACCTGTCTGAATAAGGAAAATACTTCTCTTTCCACAGAGACAGCAGTGTTTCTGCTTCTACTGAGAACAGACAGGAAGGAGGACAGGACTTGCAGTCTAGTGGTCTCTACCGTTTACATACTATGGGCCACTGGAGAATTTTAAATATCTCTGAGCTACCATTTTCTCGTCATTAAAATGATTAAAACAGCACCTGCCTTTATTTGTCTAAATTGTAAGTAGTGATACAAGAGGAATTCAACGCATGAGGCAGATAAATCTTTTGATTTTTTTCCCACCCTTCTAAATCAGAAGAGATCAAAGCCAATTTGGAAGAAAACAAAGCAAAACAAAACACAACACACTGGTTCCTTCGTGTTCTGTGATTGTGTTGCTTAATTGAAATTCTACTGAAGTTCTAAAGATACAGTTAAATAGGTAATATCAAGTGAATACCAAGAGAAAACATTTTAAGCCAGAATTTACACTAAAAAAATTAATTTAATGTTTGTAAACATCAACATAAATATACCAAGAGATCGACAAATCTGTCCTTTGATGAAAGGCAAAGTGTCTCTGCTGAGGAGACATTTTTTCCTCCTTATTTCCTAGCTTGGTCCAATATTTAACTCTGATCATCCAAGAGAAAACTTTGTTGTCCATCAAAAGGCATAACTTTTGCAGGTCTGGCTTTGATTCCTTCAAGTGCATATAACAGGGATCAAGTTCCCCCCAAGGGGAACTAAAAGGAAAATAAAATAGTCATCAGAAAATCAGGAATACCTCTCTAACTGTCTAGGGTCACAAGAACTGCTACTATGAAATGCCATAGACTGGGTGATTTTCGCAACAGGAACTTGTTGCATAGTTCTGGAGGCTAGAAGTCCATGATCAAGGAGTCAGCAGGGTTGGTTCTGAGAACCCTGAGGGAAAAATCTGTTCCGGGCTTCTTTCCTTGGCCTCTATGTAGATAGCCTCTTCTTCCTAATACCATCTTCCCTTTGTATGTATCTGTGTCCAAATTTTCTCTTGGATTAGGAACCGCCCTAGTGATTTCATTTCAAGTTAATATCCCTATAAATGCCTTCCAAATAAAGTCACATTCGGAAGGCCTGGGGGTTAGGACTTCAACTTTGTTTTTTGTTTTTGTGGGGGGGACACTATTAAACTCATAGTTTCCCTCTTTTACATTGGATTTTTTACAAAGTGTAAGGACATCAACAAGTACAGCTTTCAGTCATTTTCATCTTAGTGTGAATCCTAGTTAAGCAGATTTAAGTACTTAAATATAAATTTAAGTGAATTAACTAGTTTACCTTTTAAAAGGTAATTGGCATGTCAAGATAAACCTCAAACTGTGAAAAGAGAGATTTTTATCCTGGCTGAATTAAATATCCAAACAATAAATTGTATTATATTCAATCACTATTACCTTTCAGAAATTACCTCATTCAATTGTATGTTCACAGCAACTATGTAAAGTAAATGGTATTAGTAGGGATCTCTAGGTCTATAGAAACCCCAATGGTCATTGAGACTAAGGTGTAATTGGATCACTCCTATATTGTCTACAATTTGGTTCTCAGGGTCTCAAGATGGAGGGCTCTGCCCTAGCAGAGCAGACTTGATATTTCTGAGCTTCTGCTCCCCTTATAAGTGAGTAGCAGACTTGATCCTTAGGCATTTTCTGACTTCTAATTGCAAAACCAATCACCCTTATCTTTAAACTGGTGATTAATCACCCTCAGCATTTCATTGTCTTTCCAAAGTACATTGAGCAACCCTAGCCCCAACCATTCTGCCCTGTTGTTCCTACAATAATTATATTCTCTGTGCTTTCCAAACACCGAGATATTTACCCTGCTAATGCATTCCCTCTCAGAATGATCTCATCCCATTCCACTGCTGTGAAAGTTAAGCATGAGCCCTGCAGAGATATCAAAGAAGCTGTCAACATTCCACCTTCCATCAATGATGGGGGTTTCCCTGACAGCTGCTGGATGATCCTGTTCCAAAACACCATTTTAGAATGTTCTCTAGGACCATTTATAACTCCTTCAATTATAAGTGTCAAAATCAGACAACAGACTCTGAGATGCGCATTGGTGTACTGGTGTTTTTAATTGGGAGTGTGTTTAATGACAGGGATTTGGGAGTGAGGGATACAGACACAGACAGAGGAAGAAGTTGAACTATTAGCCAGTTAGAATAGTGGTCTCAGCTGATCATACAGGGAGCTCTAAATTTGGGATTGCCAGAAATATCCCTAATTGAGGTAAGGGCCAGACCTTTATTTCCTGTATCAGCCTTGCCATTAGGTGGAGGGTGCAGTGGTGGGGGTCATGAACTTGGGTGAAGCAGCTCCCTTTGCCCAAGAGTGTTTTCTGGGCAGAGACTTAGCTGAGGTCTATCAGCACCAACATTTCCTGAAGCTGGGTTAGCAAATACCTTGATCCTAAAAGACAACCTTGATGACACACCTTAATACACAACACAGACGGCCTTATGTGTTTTTCTCCATGGCTCTCATGCTTAACAAAGGATAGCAAGAATGTGAAGGAGAAAAAAAAGACAAAATGTGGTTAATTCTCAAACACTTTAACTAGTTTCTGGAATATTGATTGTTCTCATATGGTAATGCTCAAGGGATAAATATAGTCCATTGTACTTACTGAGCTTTAGAATGCTGGAAACCAAGGTTTGAATTCCATACCAGCTCTCTTGGGCAAGTGACTTTATCTATAGGTCTCAATTTCTCCCTCTATATAAAATGATGTTTGCAGTCGTATCTCTCTGGAAGACTTGGGAAATTTGCCAGGAACCATGGATCTGAAAATTCTTATTTCTACATTTCCTGCTATTTTAGCAGGAGGAACTTAATAAACTGGATTTCTCTCTTAACTTCTACCAACAAGCAGTCAATCTACCAATACTGTGGGTGGGTTTGAATTGGAGCACCTACTCCCTCTCAAACAAATATATTTAGAGAGATATATAGAAGGCTGGTGTAGATAGGGGTGCATGCATTCTGTACTGGTGAAACATGTTTATTTTTATTTTTTCCATGGAAACTACTTGCCTGGGAAACCTCACTGTAAATTCATTATGTGTATGCTCAGCTGATCATTCCTGCCCAACGAAAGGGAAGTCTTAGCCTGGACTCAGGAAAAAAATAAGAAGAAGGGTGCCTATACATGTGTACTTTTCATGTGCCAAATGCTCTGTGTGAAGGCCTCCCAAACCTCCATACCCCAGGACATGCAGGCTTGTGTTACAATTTCAGAATCACTAATGACAGGAGTCAATTATGAAGAACAAAGAAAGCAAAGGAGTGCTACCTTGATTTTGGATCCCTACCAGATGTTCAAGGAAAACCAAGTGTTTTCTGAGCAAGTCACACCTGTTTAATTAGCAATAATAAGAGCCTGTAGATGATCACAGAGAAATTAAATAGCTAAAGATAAATGACCAAAGAAGGTTAACAATTTAATCCTAACCAAAGAGCAAATAGAATGCAATCTAAAAACATGATCACAAGCAGAACTGTAGGTTAATGACCTTGTACTTCATAATTTAATAGAGCACACATAGTACCAGGCTGGAAGTAATGGATTAAAGGAAATAAATTACATATACTGGCATTTTATGAATAAATTATTCTAACACTAATTGCAATTAAATTGCCTTGTTTTAATAGGATCTAGTAATTAAGCCACAAGTGGCTTGGTGCCTGAACTGGCATCAAACAGAAGTATTTGACTCAGCTAAAATGTTTGTGGATATATATCCAAAGTTTTTCTTTTATTAAGGTGGATGTTGATGGGGATATTAATAATGTGTAAAAGGATTTTTTTGTTCTTTTTCTCATTTAGCCTAAGCATCTGCATAGAAAAGTCATTATTATATTGGTAAACCTGGGCCCGCTTTCCTGCAAGAAACACTGTCAGTGATGACTTGCTGTCCTTTCCAAAAAGGGTTTCTGAGTCATTTAATTGCACCTATCATCTATTTTTTAATGTTGTACAAGTGTCACTCTAGTCAGGTGTAACATAACAATGAGCCTCTTCATTGTAGCTACGAGCACACTTCTCCTGGTTTCATCCCGGTCAGCCATTGCCCTTCTACCCACTCAGGACTTTCTGTGTTTCAATTGACAGCCCTTTTCTCACCACATTCCAATGATCTGTCCATGGGTCTGCTTTGGTGGGTTTCTGTGGTCTGGATCATGATCCACTGACTGCGCAGATGTTGAAATACACTGGGTATTCAATAGACATAAGTCAGTTAAGGAAGGAAGGAAGGAAAAGGGATATAACGTGTAGTTCAGTCAAATCACTACTTGTCCATTTTTATTGTTATTTATTTTAAAAAACAAGTAGTGTCTTGTGCAGAGATCTATAAAAAAATAAAAGAGAGAAGAAACATACACACAGAGAAAGCAGGGAAGAAAAAATCCTACCCTCAATAACTTAGAGTTGACTTAAAAAAGCAAGGTTCATACCCACACAACAAACAGCAAAATTACTTACTAATCACTGCAATAATTGTATTAATTTGTTTCTTCTAACTAGAAGCCTAGGCTACAGGTACTATTGTTACCATTTTATAGATAATGAGAAACTGAATATAAAGAGTTTAAGAAACTCTGAAAGTATAAGTAATGGAGCCTGTTTTCTAAACAAGGAGCTCTGCTACATAATATAATCATCATAAACATAGATATTGCACATTCAAATGAAGAAGTCATTGCTAATGATGAATTGTAGTGACTAGAGAAAATTTCACAGAAATGTCAAAAACTGTAAAGGGTCTGATATTTTCACCCTACTTGCAAGCTAACAAGTTGGCAAGCCATAGTTTCATGGATGATGGGAGAAGATGCTTAACTCTTGGGTCAGAGACAGGGGACACTTTATTGCTCACAGCAATTAACATTTACATTGGGTCCTCAGTGTCTGGTATTTATAAGAGCACAGTGCAGAAGGGTTCCCTAAGTCTGCGTAGTGCAAATCTTTTATCATGGGAGTAAGCAAAGGAAGCCTTTTAGTTCAATGGGAGATAGTATCTTCATCTTCCAAGGCTGCAACTGAACTTTCCCTTTGCTATTTCTATATTCCAAAATGGTTCATTAACAAACCTCTTTGGGAAGATAGTCCAGGCAAAAATACAGTCAGTAATTGCTTACAAGACATGTGGAAACATAAGAGAAGTTTGGAGAATTGCCTCATCCTTTTTCTTTCAGAAAGTAACATTAACACAGAAACTCAATATACAGGGGCAAAAGTAGGTTTACGGTGCTGTTGTGACATTCTTTTATGAGTTAATAACATTATTGTAACAATTGTAACCTCTTTCCATACAAACAATTGTAAACCTACTTTTCCCCACCCCTGTACAAATCAGATTCACTAGCCTTGATAATCTCTGCAAGGGCCCCTCTGCTCTCCAAGAAGTATTTGTGTTAATTAGAAAAAATACTTTCTGCAGATGAACAAATGGCTTGGTGAGGATATGACACCCCTGTACAAATAAGACAAAGGAACACACTGAGCAGAGACAGCCCATGAACAGCTTGGTAAGTGCAACACTAGTTAGATTGTAACTCCTACTTACTCCCTCACCCAGGGGCCTTGTGTAGTGCAAAACCTTTGTTAAATGGCACAGAAGAGCAAGATCTCAAAGAAAAGCTTTAAAAATTGTCTTACAAAATTACAAAGATTTATATTATGTCACATGTTTACAAAGATCTTTATAGATATGCATACTGTGCACGTGTAAATTTTATTACAATAAAATTTAATGAACACTCATCCAAGCACAAGAAAAGGAAGTTGCTGCAAATACTGTGCAAAAAGTTTATAAAAATAATAATAAACTTAGTAGTAATTTTAACCCAGTAACAACAGTATGAGAGCAAAAAATAAGGAAATGTTTTCTCTGAATTCCAAAAGCTGTTATACATAAAGATGTTCAGTGTAGTCTATAGTAAATTTAGAAGTGATAAAATATTTATTAGTAAACCAAAAGGAATATAATCAAATACATTATATTTTTTATTTTTTATGTTTGAACATGTGGCTATGTTCATATTCTGATAATTTTTAACTATAAAATTATATTTATTAAACTTATTTTTAAATGTATGAAAATACAATAGCAAAAATGGCATTATATTACTTTTTCTTATTTTTATATTTCCACAATTTTCTACAATCATATGTATTACTTATATGGTTATAAATAATAGTAAGAGATTCTAAGGAATTTCACATTCAATAAGTATTTGTCATATGACTATTCTTTCCCTGGCATTCTGGTAGATTCTTAAAAGATTTAAAAAAATAATGTGACATGTTTCTTGACTTTAAGGAACTTAGTTTAGTGATTAAGAACAAAATATTGATTTCCCCCTGGCCCAGCCGCCAGGTGGTTCAGTTGATTAGAGCGTTGTCCTGATGTACCAGGGTTGCGGGTTCGATCCTTGGTCAGGGCACATAGAGGAGTCAACCAGTGAATGCATGCACGGGCGGAATGGCAGGTCAATGGATGTTTCTCTCTCTCCCTCCCCACTTCTCTTCTTTCTCAAAAATCAATCAATAATTTTTTTAAAGGAAAAATAAACAAAGTATCAATTTTCCAAAAAGCCGCGTGTAGCATGTTCTGGGAGGTGAGGGGAAGGAGCTGATGGGTGCAAGGAGGGGTAAAACTCCATGGGAGGGGCACTTATTTGCTCAGGGTTCAAAAGAAGAGCTGCTCCTGGCTGCGGTGCCCCTGTGGTGGTGGGGTCAGCCGGGGACTCTGAGGATCGCCCGCTTTGACATGAATAAATGAAGATATATTTAATTTAAATATGATCAAATGAAATGAAAACTTATTTTTCTGTTTGAAGAACAAATTCTGTACTAAAATACAAAAAAAAAAAATGGGAGGAGATGAGACTGGGGGAGGGAGAGATGGCAGAGGAAAAAAAGAGTTTGCAGCTTACAGGAAAAGATGCCAGTTAATACTTTCTCTGAGGAAAAAATATTATTGTTAGTATCATAGACAGTAGGCACGTCTTTGCCAGAGTGAATATGTGGAGGTAATTAGACCAAAGAAAACATGCTGTTGTGGAAGGACTGTTCTTATGATGAGTGAATTTAGCAGAAAATAGAGGCAGGGCTAATGAAAGGTGTTAGGGATTTAGAGAGGCCCTATCTACCCCGCCTTGGTCCTGAAACAATTGAACAATGAAGTAAAATAGTAAGGAAGAAAAAAGCTCAAAATATTATCTGCATTATACAACAGGCTAAATTGGAGGATATGGCTTACACGGGAACCTAATGATCATGACAAGCACTAAGGGTGATTTGTAATACAGTGTCTCTGGATCAGGGCAGCCCCCAGGTAGGTAGGGTGCTGAGAAAGAGTCTGCCCCAGGGGAACGGCAGGGGGATCTCCTTCCCACAGGCGGGCCCCCTCAGGGAAAAGAATATGAGTTAAGCCGAGCATGCCCACTTTACTCTTTGCAACTTTAGAACTTTTCCAAAAGCCATATTATTCCATATCCCTTCTGTAGAGGTCAGAAATTACACTAATTGAGTTTTTATCACAAGGAAAGAAATACCAGCCATTCTGATTCTCATTGGTCAGTTCTGGGATGCCACTCATGAATTTGCATGTTTTACATCCCTTTCTCCCTCACTAACCCTGAGGCATTGACTTCTGGACCATAGTTTTAAAAACCATAAAATGCCCCGTGTTGCTTATTTCAGATTCTTTTTTAATTTTTTGAAGGAAGACCTAACAAGATAATGGAAGTAAAATATGTAATGACATAGTTATTGATTATACTTAGTATTGTTATTAGTTTATTGAATTGTGATGTGGCTTACATTCTAGACCACAAATTAATTTTGTTTTTGAAGGAAATTCTTTTGCCTTTAGTGATTACTTAATTTGTGAAATAGCGGTTACCGGAAACATTCACCAAAGCCCTGCAGCTAACACTTCGGCAAGAGTTCCTTACCTTAGCTGAGATGACCTGAGCGTTCATCTCAGCTTTATCCCTGCTGTGGTAGGCAGGGTCTGGTGCCTGGCACCGTATGGGTAGACATTTTCTCCCCGCTGTACAAACACTAATGCAAGTAACACTGTAAAGGGCTTTGTCGATATAATTATGGTCCTCAATCAGTTGGCCTTAAAATAGGAGGCTTATCTAAGTGAGCCTGACAAAAATCACATGAACCCCCTAAGTTTGAGTCTACAGGTCAGAAGCAAAAAAAGTCAGAATTTAGAAGTCTGAGACAGATTTAACAAATGAGAAGTTCTCTTGGTAGTTTTGAAAATAGAAAGTGTCCTGCGTTAAGGAATGTGGGTGGCCCTGAAGAGCTGACAGTGGCTCCTGCTGGCAGCCAACAAGGAAATGAGGACCCCAGTCCTACACCTGCAAATAATTAAATTCTGCCAACAACCTTAGTAATTGGGATGTGCGCCCAATCAGAATGCAGCCTGACACCTTGATTTCTGCCTTGTAAAACTCTGAGCAGAGAACTCAGTTACGTGGTGTCTGAATTTCTGACCTTCAGAACTGGGAGCTAATGAATGAGCATTGTTTTAAGTTGATGAATTTGTGGAAATTTGTTATGCAATAACAGATGAACAGACTGGGTTTCTTGACTAACTATCCACTTAAAACAGTTACATTTTGCTTCTCCCCAGGTCTACCAAGTGGTTTTTCAAATGGCATTTGAGCAGCAATGAGGTAAACTCTGTCTCTCTCTTCTTCTGTTAAACAACACATTACATGGGCCCATGGTAGAAGTGTTGGTTCCAACTAGGAGCCATAGGACTTGGTATCTGCCCATTTCTCCTTTATAGAAGTTTCATAAATTTTTTTTTTGGCTTCCTTGTGCTTAACTTGTCAATATTTGATTGCTTTGAGCTTTTGTGTCACTGTGTTTCAGATGAACCAAAAAGAAAAATGCGTGGATATTGATCTCATTTTGTCATTGAAATCCTCATTCAGAGGAAATTAGTTTGTCCTCAGATGAAAGTTGGAATCAATAGCCATTTTGAGCACCACTGTTTTAGTTAATAATATATTTCATTCAATTAGGGCAGTGGATGGTAGAGATGCCCTTGGATCTTTTTAATTATGAATATGCTATTGTTTGAAGAAAACAAGGTGGGTCTTGTCTTGGCAGAGACCAGCCAGGCTGTACCTCTGCAGACACAGCTTTCTCAGTCAGCCAGTGATCGGATTTGGCCTTGCTGATCCAGGCGCCAATCTAATGCAATCACAATCCCCTGGGCTCATCCTGACTCACCAGGGAAGACAGCTCCCTACAAGGCAGGCCCTGACCTCTACGAAGTCCCCGGGGAAATTGGGTGAAAGCAACTAAATAGGGCAAAGCTCATATGGAAGTGAATGAAAGATGGGAGATAGGTGGGCATCTTGGATAAAGTTCTTTAACCATTACATAAAACCATTATTATCATTCATTATAGCTACTAAGACCAGTGATTTATTGTATTAGCTATTATTTGGGGGATACTTCCTTAGTGCCATGCGCTGCATTAAGTGACATATATTTCATTTAATCGTACAACAACTTTTAGACATGAAAACACTGGAGAAACAAGTGGGTTGCTCCTCATATATGGGAGATTCAGTGTTAGGTGTTCTCATCTTGCATTTTGTCCCTGACCAGCACAGTGTAGTAGTGCTTCGAAGGATAGGCTCAGGGTTTGGGTTTACATCTCATCCTAGCCTCCTAGTTTCTGGGTCATCTTGGATATTACATTTTATCTTCCTAAAACTTTCTTTTATGCTCTGTAAAATAGGGATTATGATATTAGCTACCACATAGGGTCTGTTTGAAGAGTAAATGAGTTAGTGCAGGAGAAGAAGTAAATATAGTGCCTGACTTAAGTAAATGCCCCAAACATATTAGATAAAAAAATAAAATGGTGAGCCTGGATATAACCAGATGAGCTCAAGGGTCCCAATAAGAAGCCACATCTTAAGAGTGTTCCCTGCCAGAGCAGAAAATATCATCTGAACCTTGATTGCCAATCAAAGGATTACCCAAGAACCACATTCCAAAGGGGCTACTCCAGTGCAGCTGGAGACCTCTGCAGCTGAGGTTACCAGATGACAAGGGAGGTTTTAAGCAGAGGGTGGGAATTGGAGCCTAGCATCATATCAGATCTGACAGCAGATGGCTGAAGACTCTATAGGTCCCCTGGCCAGTGATCATACTAGGGCTAGAATTTTTAAAGAGGTGACATTAGTTTGGGCACCAAAAAATAAAAAGAGAGAACAAAATCTTTTTTCATGAAAATCTAATAGCCATTCTATTCTTTTCATCCCTACTATAAGACTTGCTTATTCTTTTATCTGGTCAAACTTCATTCTTGGAATAAGACCTTGGCTAGTGTAGCCTTCCCCGTGGATGGGATCTGTGAGTTGCCCTACCTAAGTGAAATATCAGCTAGAGAATTTGGAAAGCACATTAAATCTATTTTAGGAAACTTCCAACCTATGACCATTAATGTGGGCTTCACTGAAATGCATGTTATACCATGTGCTCTAATTCTAAACCCCTTCCCACAACAAAATCTCTGCAGAAACCAGGTCCATAACAGAAAACATAATGGGAAGAGATAATGGGTAGGGTATCTAGCATAGGAAGAAGAGTAAGTCAATGGGATCCCCAATACTGGGGATTTGAATCAGAAAATACAGTCTAAAATTCCAAGTGGTGGATATGAGAGTCAAGATTGGGGCTCCCCATATCAGAGCATGTGCACACACAATTAGGAGGAATGAGAGACCCAAAAGAAGCAGATGAGGAAAATAGAATATAACATGAAGAAAGACACTCAGAGAAGCCATGAGAAGTGATTAAGCTAAGAGAAGTTCAAGTCTTAATCCCTCCTCTGCGCTTGAACTTGCCTGTGTTTCTTGGCCCAAGGAACTGACTAGAAGCATAGCCTGTGTTCATTTTGAAAGCAGAATTTGGATCGGTGCACAGTATATGTTGTGGGAAGAATTTGAGGAAATAAGTACCACCCTGCCCCTTAAAAGATTCTAAATTGGATGGAGCAGTCAACAAAGAAGCTACCTTTTTTCTTCTTTCTCTGAGGTATGACATGGCACCTTTCCCTAAACAACCATTTCTGAGGTGCAGTGTTGGCCTCAGAATCTGGTGGAATAACCATAGAGCTCTCTCCTGAAATCCAACATGTCCACCTACCGGCAATGCGACCCTGGTTTAGTTGTTTCACTTCATTAAGCTTTAGTTCCCATTTCTGTGGCATGGGTAAATGAATACATATTTTCCATGGGTTTGTATACATTAAATGTAATGCATTCATAAGAGAGCTTCTAGTCTGTTCCTGGTACATGGGAGCTGACTTCTGTTTGCTCATACAGTGATTTCGTAAGTTGGAGAAAGGAACCCCTTTCTCCGTAGAGTAGAGGAGAATTCCAGACACCATTTTTCTCCTTGGCTGGTATACTTGTATGATATAAAACCTGCTTAGCAGTATATGGAAGCCATGCACAGTCAACAATTATTAACGGAGCACTATTCCAATGCCTTTGAAGATAACATATATCCAGTGTATTTCCTTCAGGTAAATGGTACAGATACAAGTATGAAACTTAAATAATATTTTTTCATGGTACTATTTATTGTAAAAATCATTTCATAAAAAAGGCATAGCACAAGGAAAAATAAAAGTGTCATTAATATTTTCAGTTGGAGAAAAGAATCAATGAAATTCAAGGTGATATCAGTATAACCAATTATATCTCAGTGGGTGTACTCAAAAGTGGTTTGCACCCAACAATACAGATTGTTTTTCTAACCTGATGCTTGGTCACTTGTCACCATGACAACAGACTCTGAAGCAGGTTAAAATTAAAACACATCCATATCTACCACAAGTGTGTCTACCAACGGAGAAGTAATTAATCTCTCTATAACTCAGAGTATATAATTCAAATTAAAGGTAGAGAAAAAAATAATTTGCTTAATTTCATGTACATGTGGAGTTCAGGTTGCTGACAGATTTATGAGATCAAACACTTTTTACTCACTGACATTTTTTACTCACTTCCTGTGGAGAAGAGGAAAATCAGTTAATCTTCAGGTCCTCTGGATGATCTTTCTTTGGGTCTCAAGAGACTTTATATCTGTCAGAGAGGAACTTATTCAATCTGATTTGATGTTAAAAATGGTAGCAGTCTGAGGCCCTGAGTTGCAATGACTCTAAAAGTTACGGACTTTCCCAAGTGGCATTTACAGAAATGACACTGTAAAACAGCCTCATGACAGACAACCCCAGACCACTAAGGACGTCGTTCAGCCACTTTGTGTTGTGTTTTGACTTTGGGGGGAAGTAGGGATAATTAGAAAAAGAACTCTGGGTCATGTGATCCTGTCATCTGCAGATCCAAGGGTAGAGCAATAAACAAAAAGAGAGTTTTAAATCCATGCTGAGAGTTTTGGAACTATCATTTGGGGGAGAAGACAGGAGCAATATCTTTATTCTAGAGTAGGCCACTCGTAGCTGTGTGTGTTGAAGCACTGTAGATCAGAGAGGTTCAGAAAGGCTTCAATCTGAAACTTTCACTCGGGGAATGAAGACCATGAGAATGCCAAGAACAGCGATGCTTCTTCAAAGTGAGCTTTCTGAGGTTTGTTTCCATCTGTCTCCCTCATAAAACAGTGTCTAAGGACCCAACTCTACATAAGAAAAGAAAAAAAAAAAGCAATGAGTTTTCCATGAGGTAAATTTAAAAGTGCCTATCTCGCAGTAGGTGCTCAAAAAGAGGTCCTCCCTGCTTCCTCACAAAGGTTACCTTGGCTTCTTCTGCTAGAAGTGAAGCAGGGAAGAGTCAATTCTGCTCAAAGAGGAGCTACACCCGCTGATTCTCACAGTGGATGACAAGAAACTCTTTCTTCATTAATAGCTAGGATTTAGAAATGCGCCTTACCTCTATCACCTCACCTCAAGAAGCCAGAAAAAACCTGTCTCAATGGGTACAGAAGCACTTCCTTATGTTGTCACACCAGGTAGGAATCTATGTCCCAGGTCCCTGTCCCACATGAGAGAAGTGATTCAGAGAATTAGAGTAGCCAGAGATGAGGGTAGAGAAAGGAGCAAATAAGCAAGAGGTTGCAATTTCCCAAGTTTCAATGAAGTTTACATTCTTTCTAGAAAAATATGAACATCACTTTCCAGATATCATCTCATTATCACCAATGTGTCATTAAATAGCAACACTCCAAGGACACAAATTCGGTTAAAATATGGGGTAGAAAGAGCTGAAGTATAAACTATGAATTCTGCCTGAACAGGAAAAGCTCAATGCTGACTAAGTGGTAATTATTCTTGAATGGAAGAAAATGAGGGGAAAAAAGAAATAAGAATACAGAGAGGAATGGATTGCCGGGGGTAACTCCTTGACCTTTAACTGTAACTACCAGAACAATTTGCACGCACAAAACTGATTTTAGGTAACACTGCATGTTTTCAATGGGCCAGCATGATGTTCTCTCCCTGATTGTGAGATCTGAAGTGAAATTTAAGGTTCAGGTTTGTTTATTGGAGTCCATTTTTCCTGGGTCTCAATGCTAAAATAGCGTTTTCTAGTTATGAGACTATAAGCAAATCTCTTGAATACTCCAAGTTTCAGCTTCTTAAATGGTGGTAATATTAGTAATGAACTCAAAAGGCTTCCTGAGGAGTAAATAAGAGAGTATATGTGGAGTACTTTCCCAACTGCTTGGATAATATTTATGATTCTTTCATTCTTACTGTTATTACAGTATTATGTCATCATCATCACCACTTAATACATAGAAATTTGAAGAGTCATAAATGGCTGTCAGTGAAAACATGTGCATGGAGTTGGTCATTTAAAACTAAGGACACCTCAAGAAAAGTCTAAGACACCTTAAAAGGATTGAAGACTATAGAACCCACAGCCAGAAGTAGAGGCTTCTCAATGGAGAACCTGCCCAAGACAGAGGACACACATTGAATCAAACAACTGTAGGGCATTATTCTGATCTCCAACAGAAGATGACTGGTCTAGAGTCCCTGATTCCAAATAGCCCACCCACTTGGTTTTAGCACTCCCAGTAGAGAAGACAAAAGCTCTATGAATAAATGAAGCACCAAACTACACAGGGAAGGCAGCTGCAGGCTTTCGTGAGCATTAATTTTACTTAATATTAGAAATTTTAAATGCTGCAAATACACGCAAGCATAACAAATAGAAAAGCACAAAGTGATCATTAGAGTTATAATGTGTGTGTGAATATGCAATCAGAATAGGCACACTACAAACAAAGTCCTATATAAATGCTAAATACCTCACCATTTGCTACTACAATAATGTGTCATATGGCTGGACTTTAGTACTTTATGTTCACTGCTGGCATGAAATCATTAATCTCATTTATAGAATCAATGAGAAAATCCTGGGTCCAAATTAGGGACCAAAAGAAAAAAACTGAAATTAAAGACAAATAATGGGTCGTTTTTCTCTAGAGCTGTAATGATGCTTTGCTAAATAACATATATTTTCCTGAACCCTATTTAAGACACTGTACAATCCACCCTGAAAAGAACTGATTATTAACACAACTTTAATTACTTTGAGTTGAATAATGCACACATCACCATGACCTATACATCTCCAACACCCAGAATGAACTTGGGTTCTTCAAAGAAAGGCCTCTTCTAGAGCATTCACATTTCCGTCCGTCCTTACAGGCTCAGTTGTTTTCTAAGTGTCAATGCAACAGGGTACAGTGGAAAAGCTTCCACTCTGCAGTGTTGCCCATTTTATAATTGTGACCTTTTCATTAGGGAAGACAGTGCATCTTAATGTGAATGGAATGATTCTGGAGCCAGATAGACCTGGTGTGAACACCAGCTTCATCTCAGACTGAACAACCTTTGGCCGAGTTACTTAATATCTTTGAGTCTATTTAAAATGGGTATAATAATATTACCTATTTTTAGGTTTATTGGCAAGAGTTTATTTTTATTAACAACAGGATAAATTCAGAATACAAAAGAAAAAAAGTAGACTGTAATGAAAGAAAATAAAAATCCAGGTATGTCTTCTTCTTAGAAGACCTGTGATAAAATAGCCTAGAAAAATGTTGCCCATAAGTTGAGGTCTCCTTCTACTAATTAATTGGAAATGTCTCAAACAAGAAAAATATGAATTTAAAAGAGACAGAACCTCCTTCTAAGAATCCTGTGCCCTTAATGCCTTCAGGGTAAAAACAATTCACTTTTTGTGTTAATGTTGGTATGTTGTCGCTGGTGGTGGTTGTCTTGAATGTATGTGTGTAAAACATTAACCTCCCTAGAGAAAAAAATGGGGAATAGGAACCTCTACTGTTCTCTCCAGCAGGGAAATCTTCTGCTGGAATGACTTCAGAGAAAGCCTTTGTTTTTGTTTTTCTTTTGTGCAATCACAAGGCATAATTACAGAGGAAGTTACAAAAAAAGGAGCCTAATGCACTTAAGTAACTTTTATTAACCAATATGACCACACATATCATTTGAATCATGAGAGAAAGCCTTTCATTCCAACCTAAATCAGCTGGGATACCTTCTTAGCATCATTAAGTAGCTACTTTTAGAGGCAACTCTTCTGTCCCTTGTGATGAAATGGGATAACTGATTTTGCCCCCATAGAGGAGCTTGGACCCAATGAAACTACACTTCATGGAGAGTAGAGAAACACTAAGATGCCACCCATATCTCCCTTTAATGAAGATCTTGTCCAACTATGAGTGGTGTCAGCAGAAGACCCTTCCAGTAATTCCTTTAGCAGGAGAGAGCTTTCTCACACAAGTCATACCTCTATCAAGGTGACCCCTGTCCAATGATTGATCTGTGCATCTCAACTCAACATGGACAATTGTGACTCGGGCTAAGGGCCATTCTATCTCCAGAGTTTGGCTGATTGGAGTCAGCCAATGCTGTTGTTGGCCTTGCATCCCAACTCACTTTCTGCCTAATGCTGCTTCTTTCCTCTCTTAGGATGATTAAAAGGACACTTCCATTAAACATGCTGCACATTAAACTCTTGATCCAAGTTTATCTCCTAAAGAACCCAGCCTGCTACAGTGTCCTTATATGTGTCTTCCAAATAAGGATGCTCTAAAAAGGAAAGAGATACTGTTAATAATTTTACTAGGACAACAGATTTAAACTAATACTGCCCTTGGCAAACAGGAAGTTATGGTCAAGTTATCATAGCTGAAGCAGGGGTGGCTTTTGTTAGGGTTTCTTACTGTGGACACCCCTACAGGAAGCAGGAATGGAGTCTTCATTAGTAAACACTTTTCCTTGGAAAACAATCTTAAGTCTTAAAACATTTTTTCCACCTTTAAATAAGTTAACATGTTCATTACAAAATTTTGAGCTATGTAGAAAAGTATAAAATGAAAGAGAACAAAAAAGAAAGTACCCAAAATAGCTTTCCCAACCAAGGGGAAATATTACTATTTTTGCTTGATGAAAGCTATTCTTGTCATTGTTTGGTTTATAAGAAATAAATGGATAGTTGAATGAGTGGATGTATATACAGATGTAATAATTTTATGAGGATAAGATCACATAATCTAGTTATTTTAAATTATGTATAAATAATGATACAGAAACACACATTTATATATTAATACATTATAATTATATATGATGTGTGTGTATGTATATATATATGGCTTTAATTATCATGAACAAAACTAATGTGAAATTAAAGAAAATTTTGAATTTCAAATAAATATTTCTTCACCACAGGAGAATGAGTTCCTCTTCCCCCAATCTCCAGGGCCCTAC
The DNA here is from genome assembly GCF_021234165.1 of Pteronotus mesoamericanus. NCBI lineage: Eukaryota > Metazoa > Chordata > Mammalia > Chiroptera > Mormoopidae > Pteronotus > Pteronotus mesoamericanus. Next base: position 10,016,138 of record NW_026555229.1, read on the forward strand.
AACACTGCATACCAATCCTATTGTGACCTGACTCCAGATCATTCTGTGTGACTTGGGTAAAAGAGAAGGTCTGCCTTTAGCTAGAGGAAGGAGGAAGCCTTGGTGCTATGGCTGGAGGAACACAAAAGATGCTCCTCTGCCCTATGTGGCTCCTCTAGAAACCTACTGAGAAGTCTGTAACTTCCACCTTTGGTCACTGTTTGGGCCTCCAAACACGTTGCTCAGGAGAGGGGGTGTGATGCTGCCAGCAGAGCACTTGACGAAGGTAAACTTGGTCCTCATGCAGACCAACAATGGCCTGAGTGTCTGTTAATTGCTTAGAACCTAGGGCTCTGTCTTCTTCAGAGGATTGGTGTGAAGAGCAAAGGAGAGTCTACAATGAAAGGTTTTTCAGTTCATAAAGTCTGGCATTAATGCAGAGTGTGGTTAAAAAAGTAGCCTTCAAGTACAATGACAACATGTCCTGTTTTGCCTAGGACAGTCCCAGTTTATTCTTCTTGCCCAGGCATAGTTATTAAAACTCTCCTATTTAACTTTCACAAGTCATAAATCACAGTGACTCTATCATCAACTGGTTATCTGTTTTGAGGAACTTTTCCTAAAAGTAGCAGGAAAAAAGGACAACCCATATCTTTAAAATGGGCGTACTAGTATAACCCACTGCATAGGATAATTATGAATATCACATTATTAAAAGAGACTATCCTACCTATAATAAGATATTTTTTGCACAGCATCTTCTGATGTACTATAAGAACACACACACTCTTTGTACACACACAAACACACATACACACAAATGGTAGTGTTCGAGACTGCAGGAAAGAAGTCCTGGAAAATACTGGACAGGGCACTTCCTGGGAGGGAAGGGGCTGAGTGGATCGGCAGCTCTAAGAGGATATGATGCCAACCTTGGAGGGGTGTGTGGGTCCTGATCCTCACAGCCCTTACTGTTCTGTAAAGCAGTGACTCTGCAGGACTTTGTGGTGCAGGGTGTGCTTGCATGTCTCAAGCTTCACCCAGCCTTGTGACAAATGTTCTAAGTGTGGGATCTACTATCTGTAAACATCCATTTCTCCAAAAGGCAGGAAGATTGGTTTCTCCAGGGCTCACTATCTGTTTGCCATCTTCCTCCAGGGGAATATAATCTGCAAAATTTATAGAAAGCTTACAGCCCTGGGACTTGATTTGCTCCATGAATATGCAGCAAACAGCTCCTAGGGCAGGAATTCTGTTCTGTGAAGGGTGTTGGTGTTGCACATGTGGCTGTAAATCATTCCTTTTTGTATTAAATTCTCAGTTCAGCTGATTCAGACCTCAGGGATGAAAAGGAAAGGAAAAACACTGCTCAGCCACATTTCATTCCTTTTTCTTTCTTTCTTTTTACATTGTGCAGGCTTCTCCAATCCTTGAACTATTTCATTTCGGTGTAGTCAGAAGGAAAGCTGACGTGTTTCCCCAACCCTCACCATTGAAGGATGGTGAGGAAAATTGTCATTAGGGTTTTTACTGATAATAAGGTTCTTACTCAGACTCAGAGACAGCAAACATCATAATAAATGCTATTCTCAAAACACACATTAAAAACAAAATGTGAAATTATTAGAATGGTCTCAAAATATATGGTATATTATTGCGATATGAATATGGGCAAGCTTTAGAAAAAGCATTAAATGGTTAAATGGAAATTATTTTTATAATTTAGGCATGTTTGCCTTGACAGCTGCCCTCTCTCTCCTTGTTTCTGTCTCGCCACACACATACACACACACCACATGCACTAACTCAAAGTACAGTACAATACAGAGTCTGTATTCTTTGGCAATTTTATCTACATTTACCAATGGTTTGCGATGCGTGGCTCTGGAATTATAAAATAAAAATCATCTGGGATGCTAACTTTTATAAGAAGATTCTGAGGCTTTAACTGCGATCAGTCTCGGGTAGAAGCGGGGCAGGAGTTAACCTTGAAGATAATTCTCCAAGTGACCTTTATGCAGGTGGTCCACAGACCACACTTTGAAAGGCGCAGAGGAACACTATAACTCTGCCATGATTTACTTAGGAACAGCACAATTAAGGCATGTCTAGGAAGGATGGGTGACAGATGTAGTTCAGGGCTGCTAGTGTTTCTGGCTAGGCTCATCCCCTTGAAGAGCTGTGAGCCCTGTCAGAATCCTCAGAAAATGCTGTGAATTCTGTTTACTCACACTGGCTAGGCTGAACTCCACAGGGGATGCAGGCAGGTGAGGGAAAAAGGGATGCCGCCTCATTGTGTCTTAGGGGCCCGGTGCTTTAAGTTAATCAGGCAGCCTTTTGGACGTGTCCATGCCGTGGTCCCTTGAATTTGTGAATGTGTTAAGTTACATGGCAGAAAAAAAAATTAAGGTTGCAAATAGAATTAAAACTGCTAAGCAGGTAAATTTGAGATGGGGAGATTATTTTGGATTATCCAGATGGACTCAATATAATCACAAGGCATAGTTTTTCATTGTCACCTAACTTTAACAAGGTTAAAACCTGATATAAGCCTAAGATCCTTGACATTCACATGTAAGTTGTAAGATGTAAAAATTCTTGAACCATTAAAGTCCCAGATTCTTGCTCCAACACTTGTCTAACAATCTCCAGGGTTTTGTTTCAACTGAAAAGTAGAAGTAATAAAGCCTAGTTCTGACAAGGGTCCTATTAAACCTCATGTTTCCAAACACTGTTTATACTTATAAATACTTCAATATCTGCCTTTTTTAGATTGTAAATTCAATGAGAGCAGAAGACTACACTTGCTTTATCCATTGCTGAATCCCAGTCCTTGGTAGAGTACTTGGCATTCGGTAGCTGCTCACTACATGTTAGAAAAAACGAATAAAATTAGATAATGTATAATATGAATAAAAAAGAAAGAAATACAAGTAAAATTAAATTTTATTGACCTTAACCTTGGGCTCAATATAGTGGAAAGTCCATATCTTCACGTAAAAGGATGTCAGAAAATTTGGATTTTAATCCTAGCATTGTCATTGATGAGTTAGAACCTTAATTACTGAATTTCCTTAATCCTCAAAATTTTATTGTAAATATTAGAGAGTAGATGATTACTCAAATGTCTTATATAACTAACTTTATAGACCCAAGGATGATATGCTCTCCCCTAAGGTATTACCATTTTATAGGTCAAAATTCTGATACACAATGATTGATCTAGAGTTACATATAAATCCTGATTGTCCATTTCCCAGTATCCTTCCCTTCCTTTCCTTGTGTTCTTCCATCTGTTCATATAGTTATTAAATGCTTGCTCTGTATGTACTTGCCCTGGGAAGTTAAAAAATATCTTACATACCTTCTTTGAGTTGGTGTCCATATTCTGGCTGAAGTTATCTATCTCTGAAGAGATTCCAATACTAGTCATATGTTTCTTTCATTAAGTGGCTAAAAATTTGTTTTCTAACCTAGGTGCATTATGTAAATGACAGAGGCTATTTCACCTGAAAGCATTATTTCTGGGAATTAGAACTTTGATCTCAATGAGGTAGCCCAGCACACACTGGAGAAGGACTTGCCTCCCATAATTCTTTCTCTGAGTCTTTTGCCTTTGAAAAAGAGTTCATGTGCTTGTGTTTCCTTTCCTGACACATTTCCTTGCCTTCCACTAAAAATCAGTAGTTTCTATGTCAGATTGACTTCCGTGATGTAAAATAGGATCCAACCAAATATTCTCTTTCCCCCTCCCCATTTTAGACCTAGGTATCATAGCTTACTCACTGGTTCCTGGTCATTAACATGACAATGATCAAATAGAAAGACCCCAGGCAGAGACCTGACAAGAGCCAGAAAAGAGATGATGATGTGAACTCGTTTGTAATATAATAGTATTCCAGAACACTGTATGTTTTTGACCTAAAGCAAGGGAAAGTTGATGACTTTAATAGAGTATTTTTTCTATAAAGCTTTTTCTTTCTGCTTCAAAACTGCTGACATTTTTTTTTAGCTCTGATTCTCTTACAATTGCTTTCAAAAGCATATTTCTAAGTTTCAAAGCCAGAGTTCACTTCAATAATGCTCGGTTAATTGTAGGGGCACTCACCCTTGACGGCAAACCGCCGAAGTCCTTCCTTGACGGCATAAACATGCAGCCCTGGAATGCCTGCCCATCTCCCCATGCCCCCCAGCCCCCCTCACCCCCGCCCCCGCCCCAGAAGGCACTCACCCTAAACAGGAGAAAGTGCTTCTTTGGTTCCAATTGTCTCAAAAGTAACTAATAATAACAATAATATCTTAATTATACAGCCCAAGATGTAAGACATTTCTGGCAACAAAGACCTGGATTCGAACACCACTACTTACAGACATTGGTGGTGAAATTTTAGGTTAATTATTACCTTCTCTAAGGCTCAATTTTTCCTTCCATCCACATAATTGATAACAGTACTTCCTCACTGGATCATGGTGAGGGCTGAATAATGTGCTTATAAAGAAATTTATAGAGATTCTGGCACATACCATGTACTTAGTAAATTGCTGTGGTGGACATGTGTATTCTTGTACCTACTATTGCTGAATAAACAAGGAAATGTCTTTGGTCTTTGGCTGAAGACAGTAACCGGACCAATGACAGAAAAATCGGCAGTTTGAGATATGATCAGGGCTGCTGATTATTATGGGCACCATCCCCCCTTCTTTTTCAGCCCAGCTTATAACCAGACTTGCGGTATTTCTGGTCCGCCTTCTTCTCACAACCCCCGCCAGGGGTGTCCTGCATTTGCTTTCTAACTGGTCTTTGCCCTTTCTGTTACTATGCAGTGGTCTTCTTTCTTTCAAGTTCCTAGTTCATTCAAAACAGCCTGTCTCCACTAACTTTCCATATTTTCTAGAGCTGCTGCCAATAAGAGATGAAACAACGAACAGTACAGACACTAGAATTGTGGCCCCAAACGAATACATTATTTGAGTTGCACAAGTAGAAATATCAATCTGTCAGCCAATGAATATACCTGATACTCTTCTAGAATGTCATTCTCAGCATTAAAGATGGTCTCAAGATTTAGTGTGGGAGAATGGGTCAAAGATCCCAGAACTAGAACTTAGTCATCGGGCAGCATTGAGAGGTTAATATAGCCCCCTCTCTCCACCTGTGACAGTTTCCAACCTATTCCAAAAATAACCTTCCTTAAGAATATATCTCAGGAGCCTGGGGTGAGTCATAATTACCTTTGAAAAGCTCTTCGAGAGACAACTTACTCTGGACTTCAGTCAACTACATGATTAAGTTTAATGATGACTAATTTCTCTGCTTCTGTGACTTGATTCTAATCTTAATTTCTTTATTATTTCTCCATCTAGAAATCCTTACACACAGAAATTTATACTTTTGTGAATAGAGATGTACCTGGCTTCCTTGTCAGATCACTTTTAAATCACATAGATTTGCTCTCACATGTCTGTACCCTATGAATGTCAACCTCTCTCTTCCTCCTCCTCCTCCTCCTCCTGTTCTTTCTTTTTCTATCTACATTTATCTATCTATCATCTATCTATCTATCATCTATCTATCTATCTATCTATCTATCTATCTATCTATCTATCTATCTATCTATCTCAATCATTTGTGTATAGTAATCTCAGGCACAGTACAATGTGAAATGTGGCTTTATCCTTCATAAGCTGGGGTAGAGATGGGAGTCCCAGCTTCATCATTGTAAAAGAACCCTAAGTGTCATTTATCTTTTAAAGGGCTTAGCTATTAGAAGCCCTGCTTTCCCAGGAAGGCCATTCTAGTGATATCAGGTGAAAATAAATGAATATGGATATCCAGGTGCTAAATTAAAATGTCAACCCTGAACTTTGGAGGTCAGAGCTTTCAGAGGCAGCCATGATCAATTGTCTCTCAGCCCTCATATGTAAAGGAAACATGTTTTATAAATTGAAGCCTCAAAACCAAGGGAGGAAAATGTAGAGGTGGATGCAGGGCAGGGTGTCAAAGGCATCGAGGTCCAGCTCTCTACCCTGTTCTCCAGGCTAGCATCACATAATTACACCAGCTTAAAATACTGATTAGAATGTGGTTTTGGTTATTTATCTATAAGCTTTTTAGCAAATTAAATTTACGTGACAGATTTTATTTTAATGCATTTGTGGCTAGAGTCTTCCATGATGATTCAGAATAAAGCAAGATAAACACATTAAGTATCCCAGCATACCCTCCCTGTCCCACCTGGAGACACCATCTCTTACCAGTCCCCAGAGAAAGTTCAAGGGGACAAAGCAGATGGAGACTTTCACCTCAAGTACCTTCACCTGCCAAAGGTTCCCAATAAAATAACAGAAACATCAAGATCTTATGCATGCTAATTCTCTATTTCATGAAATAGAAAATCAAGGAGAAAAATTCAAAGCTACCACATGCTGGTTATTTTAATTCTAGCACCATTTATATTCTTGAAAAAAAATATTTTTTCCTGATTTTTAGTGTAACTATTGACCTACTATTTTATCTCTAGTTTAGTTCCTTGAAGTTAGGGGGTGGCCTTAACTATTTTGTATGTCATGCAGAGTCAGAGTACATTGCTCACAGTAGGTAAAAAGAGTATATATTTTGTAAAATTAGACTGAATTTAAAAGTAGGAATCAATGATTGCAAGCCATAACATAATTTCACTTAGCATAATGTTCTCCGGGTCCATCCATACTGCTGCAAAGAGTAAATTTTTTTCTTTTTTATGGCTGACTATTATTCCATTGTATAAATGTCCCATAGTTGTTGTTAATACACATATAGATTAATGAAACAGAATAGAGAGTGCATAGATAGATTGACACACATCCTCAAGTGGTGGACTCCCTTCTCCAGCAAAATAAAAAGTGCTAAGTGAGGGAGGCTGAATTAAGATGGCAAACTAAGCATATGTGGCCTCATCTGTGAAAACAGGAAATTACAGAAAACATATTAGACAAACAACAAAACAGCTGCCATCAACATACAAAAAAGAATGCAACTCTGAAAGATGAATAGCATAAGAAATGAGGAAAACAACTAAAGAAATTATGCAGAAGACTACTCTGGAAGTGCTTTTAAAAATAAAACAAATGAACAAACTAGCAAAAAACACAATTACCAAGCAAAGAGAAAAATACAAATCATGGAACAGAAACACTGAATTCAACAAGCAGAAAAATACATTTCTAAAAAAAGACAATAAAATAAATTGAAATGGAACATAGGATAAAAATGTAATACTCTTACAACTAGTTTGAAGATTGTGTACAATAAAATAATGGAATTTACATTTCTAATTGTCATAAATAGCACTAATGGACATTTGACAGGAAAAAAAAAGCAAGCAAACAAAAATAGGAAAATAAATTCAAGCCCAAGTTAAAGGTGGCAAATAATCAAGACAGGAGAAAAAATGTTCAAATGCTAGGCGGACTGCGCCTTGCGTTAGAGGCGCTTAAGAGCAAAAGCAAGGAGAAAATGTGATTAGCTTCTGAATTATGGAGTTCACAAGATGTAAAGTGGAACAATATTTAAGAGATTCAGAAGCAGGTCTCATAAGGGAAGCTGAAAGAAAGTTTCCCTGTGAGTTTTTACAAAAGCATGTGCTCATCATCCTTCCTTAAATTAACATCACAAATGGTTAAAAGGAAGGTGTGCTATCATGCTCTTTAGTGCAAGCATTATAATATTTTTTGAAAAGACTTTACATTTTTTCTTTACTTTTTAGGTAGAATAATGAATTTTAATTTCAAGACTGGTTAGAGGGAAATTTCTGTAGTTTTTTTCAGAAATACATAGTAAAATATTACTTAATATAGCATTTCAGTGCTAAGTACATGGAGTTTAGTTATAAACTAAGGAGACAAACAAGAATTTTGTCTGTGTCAAAGATTATTATTATTTTTTTCTTCGTCATCAGAAGAAAGACCTAGAAAAGGGTTATGCATATGATTAGAAAATATTCACCATTTTGAATCGAGTGGTAATAAAATATAAACGTTGATTATTATGTCTATTTTGAAATATGTCAGTGTATATTTGACTATGGAATTCAACACAGCAATATTTATGAAGTAGCAGTGAGATGTAATTACATTTTTTCTGAAGGACGATTACAAGACAGAAACATTTTGTTTAATTGTGTTGTGTGTTCCTTTTGTACTATATTTCTTGCAAATCAGGATTTGATGACATATTTAGCAAGACTTGGCAAACCAATCCAGCAATCGCTGCACATGCCGTAATTCTTATTCCAATAAATGTATTTTGTGTGTGTGTGTGTGTGTGTAGAATTCGTTGCGTTCTTTTTTTTAAATTAAATTAAATTAAATTTTTTTATTGTTCAAATACATTCGTCTCCATTTTTCCGCCACCCACATGTTCCTTTACTTGACCCTTCCCTTCCTCTGCCCCTCCTCCTTCCCTCTTGATTCTGTTGGGTTCTTTTTTCTTTTAATGTTGTTGGTTATATTTTCCTTGCTTGTTTGATTTTTTGATTAGGTTCCACTTATAGGTGAGATCATATGGTATTTGTTTTTTGCCCCCTCACTTATTTCACTTAGCCTAATGCTCTCCAGTTCCATCCATACTGTCGCTAAGGGTAATAGCTCTTTCTTTCTGCTGCATGGTATTCCATTGTGTGAATGTACCATAGTTTTTTGAACCACTCATTTATTGATGGACACTTATGTTGCTTCCAGCCCTTGGCTATTGTAAATTGTGCTGCTATGAACATTGGGGTGCATAAGTTCTTTTGAATTGGTGTTTTGGGATTCTTAAGGTATAATGCCAGCAGTGGAATCACTGGGTCAAAAGGCAGTTCCATTTTTAGCTTTTTGAGGAAATTCCAAACTGTCTTCCACAGTGGCTGCACCAGTCTGCATTCCCACCAACAATGCACTAGGGTTCCCTTTTCTCCACAACATCGCCAGCACTTGTTTGTTGATCTGGTTATGATGGCCATTCTGCCCTGTGTGAAGTGGTATCTCATTGTGGTTTTAATTTGCATTTCTCTGATGGCTAGTGATGCTGAACATCCTTTCATATGTCTCTGGGCCCTCTGTATCTCTTCCTTTGGGAAGTGCCTGTTCAGGTCCTTTGCCCATTTTTTTAAATTGGATTGTTTGTCTTCTTGAAGTGGAGTTGTGTGAGTTCTTCATATATATTGGAGATCAAACCTCTATTTGATGTATCATTGGCAATTATATTTTCTCATATGGCTGGTTCTCTTTTCATTTTGCTGATGTTTTCTTTAGCCGTGCAGAAGCTTCTAATTTTGATGAGGTCTCACTTATTTATTCTTTCCTTTATGTCCCTTGCTTTAGGGGACATATCAGGGAAAATGTTGTTGCATGGGATATCTGAGAGTTTACCGCCTATGTTCTCCTCTAGGATTTTTATGGTGTCTTGACTTCTATTTAAATCTTTTATCCATCTTGAGTTTATTTTTGTGTATGGTGTCAGTTGATGGTGGAATTTCAATTTTTTGCATGTAGCCGTCCAGCTCTCCCTACACCATTTGTTGAAGAGGCTTTTTTTACTCCAATTTATGCTTCTGCCCCCTTTGTCAAATATTAATGACCATAGAGACATGGGCTTATTTCTGGGCTTTCTATTCTGTTCCACTGATCTATGTGTCTGTTCTTTTGCCAGTACCAGACTGTTTTTATTACAGTCGTCTTGCAATATAGTTTTATGTCTGATATTGTGATCCCTCCTGCTTTGTTTTTCTTTCTCAAAATTGCTCCAGCTATTTGGGGTCATTTATGGTTCCATGTAAATTTTTGAAATGTCTGTTCTATGTCTGTGGAATATGTCATTGATATTTTAATAAGGATTGTTAATAAGGATTGTGTTGAATCTATAAATTGCTTTGGGTAGTATGGACATTTTGATGATGTTAATTCTTCCAATCCATGAATACAGTATATCTGATAAATGATAAATGATAAAAACACTTAGCAAATTGGGAATAAAGGTGGCATACCTCAACATAATAAAAGCTATATATGAAAAACCTGCAGCCAACATCATACTCAGCAGGCAAAAACTAAAAGCTTTCCCACTAAGATCGGGAACAATACAAGGATGTCCTCTTTCACTACTTCTATTCAACATAGTATTGGAAGTCCTAGCCACAGTGGTCAGACAAGAAAAAGAAATAAAAGGCATTCAAAGACACAGATATTCCATTTACCTGTGTTTTCCTTAATTTCTTTGTTTAGTGTTGTATTGTTTTCTGTGTACAGGTCTTTTACCTCCTTGGTTAAATTTATTCCTAGGTACTTTATTTTTCTTGTTGCTGTAGCAAATTGGATTTTTTTTTCCTGATTTCTGCTTCTGATATTTCATTGTTGGTGCACAAAAATGCCTTTGATTTTTGAATATTGACTTTGTATCCTGCTGTTTTGCCAAATTCACTTATTAGGTCAAGTAGTTTTTTTGTGGAATCTATAGGGTTTTCTATGTACATTGTCATGTCATCTGCAAACAATGATAGTTTTACTTCTTCCTTTCCAATTTGGATGCCTTTTGATTTGTCAACTTAATATGGAATGGACCTAAACCGCAGAGTGGTCGGCCCCTTTTGCACTTGGTCGTGTCTTTGCACAGCAAAAGGAGAAACGCAGAAAATAAAATATATTTAAGAACAGATTGGAAACATATTATTGCTTGTGTTAAGTTGACAGAATAGGGGTCAAACAACAGAAAATAAAGCAAAAGTAATAAAAACACAAAGTTTACTTTTATTTTCAATCACAGAAACTTTTATCTTTGGCGAATAAAGAAAAGTGCCTTAGAGTTAAATGAGCATATGAAACTGTAAACTACAATGTGACTTCTCATATTATAAAATTAGGCCCACCAGGTTGTCGTCAGTTTAGATTTAGAGGCCACAATACAGATAGTGTGGATTAAAAAGACATTAGCAACTATTTGCATGAAAAATGCTACAGCTGAAAAGTGTATGGAGTTACTTTCTTGACCACCACTTTCAGATTTAGGATCATCAAGTTTCAGAAGTTTGTATACCTTGAGATCCTGCATCACCTGATAGTTCTCTACAGCGTGTGAAATTAAATAGTTGATTGAAAGCATTTGCTCAAAACGTCATCAACATATTAGTGCCCTTATAAAAGAGACCCCAGCAAGCACCTCTATCCCTTAGCCTTGTGAGACCATAGTGCGAACCAGGAAGTGGGCTCTCACCAGCCACTGATTCCACTGGCACATTGATCTTGGACTTTCCAGTCTCCAGAACTGTGAGAATTAAATTTCTGTTGTTTGTAAGCCACCCAGTCTATAGTATTGTTATAGCAGTCTGAATAGACAAGAGGAATCTATGTCACACTTGAAGAGCAAAGAGGAGAGAGCAAGCATAGAGGCAGGAAGGATTATGTGGCTACTGCAAAAGTTAGAAGGAGCACTGATGGTGGCAAGGACGAGGAAGAAGGTAGTATGCACATAGGGAATTGGGTGAAGTCAAGAAATATGTAAGTGGTAAAATAATGAAGATTTGGTGGAACCCTAGATTGGGGTTGGGAAGGGAGAGAGAAGTCAAAGACTCACGGGCTTCTGAGGCAGTGAATAGAAACACTGCAAACTGGATGATGTTACTATTCACCTGAATTGTATTCACCAAAAATATACAAGAGGCCCAGTTTGGTGTAATAAACATGTGTCTAGTCTAGACTTGCAGAGATTGAGGTACTTTGTAGCATCAACATGAGAGGCCTATAGAGCCATTATATATAATAGTGTGATGCTCAGAAAATGGATCTAGTCTGACAAAATAAATGTGAAAGTATCAAGTATCGTTAAGAAGAGATCACCTAAATATATGTAGAAACAAAAGAGCAACTATACTTAGAAGTCCTAAGAAGCCCCAAACTTCAGTGTCCTGGGAGATGTCTTCTAATTCCATGCAGGATCTAGTGGATTGTAACAGCCACCGGCCTGCCGCCTGTAACAACAAAGAGAAGCTCTATAAATTATACAAATTTATTATAAAGAAATCAGAGTACCATGCTAGCAATAAGGAATAAATGAATTAAAGTTCTAGAAACAAGGGAGCCTATTCAACTTGAGTTGGTCATTACTAGGACCTGTGTAGAGTTTGGTCATGGACTGAGTATTGTTTGGTTCACATAGATTTGATAAAATGGGGGAAAAAAATCCAGTAAGATGTTGGTAGACAAATAAGTATGAGGTTACACATGGAAAACTTGTAGCGGCTTGAATAAGCAACAGGTTTTCCCCATGGGACATTTTCTTGGCTATGAGTCTGTGCTCAGTAGGCTTGCAGACTAGAAAGCATCTTCTAAAAGGCAGAAAAAGTTTGTAATTTTTGTTCATTTCTTCAAAGATAAAGCCTATTTTATAATTAATAAGCAAAGTAATATTAAGGTAAAGTATACAGTCACTTAAAGATCAACTTAATTTAATGTCATCTTTCCAAAGAAATTTATATGAAGCTAAGGATTACATATCCTGTTTGTCACCTGGTCATAGACTGCTGAAGGCTGGGAAAATTGCTTAGCTGTCTTGTAAGTAGTGATTATTTTATTGGTATACAAACCTTAGTACCTTTATTCAGTTGCATTACACACATATGCTTCCATATAGGTATGTGCACATACATATATAAATGTATAAATATATAATAAAATATTCATTTCATTAACAATAATAATGTTACAGAAGCCACCTTGAATGTGAAACATTCAGAATTAGGCTCTTTATATGGGCTTGATAAAAAGAATGATTATATCATTGAAAGAGTCAGGAGAAGGAGAAATCAGATACTATAACCTAATCACCATCATTCATTTTATATATTGTTTCAGGACTTATTAATAAGGGCATGCAAGTTTAGGATGAATGTATATGTCTGTTGGGTTGACTCTTTTATCATCATTAAATGTTCTCTTTAACTCTAGAAATATTTCTGACTATAAGTATGTCCTTTTTAAATAGTAGTATGCAATACTAGTTTCTTTCTGATCACTAGTTGCTTAATGTATTTTTTATCTTGCTGTAACCTTGTATTTTCATTTTTTCTCTATCCTTATATTTAAAGGTATTTTTATAATGAGAATTTAGCTAGTTTAGTTTCTTCTTTAAAAAATTTTTCTATCATTCTTATTTTAATTAAATAAATCTATTTTAATTTAATTAGTAATATATTTGGGGATAAATCTACCAACTTAATCTTTGTTCTGTATATTTACATATTTTTCATAGTCTTGACTTCTTTTGAAATAATTATGAATTTTAAAAATTATTCCATTTCCTCTCTAAAAGCCTGCCCATTACACATTTCTTTAATTCATCTTCACATTTATCTTTATATTTTTAGAGTATATAATGAATTAATATTTTTACCATTTCTCCCCAAATAAAAAAAATGTACAACTTTACTTACAACATACATTAAAATTCAAGAACCATTATTACTATTGTTTAAAACAGTCTTTATTTATTTATATCTACTTACATCATACTTCTTTTTTTTAACCTTGCTTCATATTTTATCTGGGATTATTTTTCTTCTATCTAAGTAATGACTTTTTATATTTCTGTTAGTGTGATTTACTCTGATACAGGCTACTATATCATAGCCATAAGCAATAGTCTTAGCCGTTGTTCCTTCATTTTGAGTTCAGTAAATATTTATACTCCTTTCTCCAACTGAAAGGAAAGGTGGGAGATAAGAAAGAACTGTTTATATCAGAGCAAGAAAAATAGACCTACAGCTAACTAATTAAATTCAAAGTTGGAATAAGTACTAAATAGAGGCACTAGTACTTTTGGGGAATTATAAACAGAAGGAAGAATAATAAGGAAAGGTGACAGAGGACAATGATGTAGAGTGTTGATTCTTGTGTCTGAAGAAGTAGGTCCAAAGTCCAAGTCATCCCTTATAAGCTTGGTAACGCTAAGGGATAAACAAATAAAGCCTCTCTAAGCTTCCAGTCACAGCCCTAAAATAAGAAAACTAACATTTGATGGGATGGATGTGAGGATTAAGATAGATAATATGTTTAACCCAGCTTCCTAATAGAAGCTCTATAAATCATGATATTATTAAAAACTTAACAAAAGCTTAATGGACATTGTATCATGGGAGGTGACTTTTAAAAATAAGCCAGTTTTCCATAGAAGGATACCTGCTTGGTAAAGACCCAACAAGAACTGTAGCCTGGAATGTGAAGGAGACCGTCATGTTCAAGGCACTGCCAAGAGTTAACATGGTTGAGGCTCTGGGACCTGAGGTTCCCTGTGGGGCACAACTCTGGAGGGAGAGGCTTTGGAGCATCATCATGCAGGGCTTGGGGTACCAATAGAAGGTAATAAATCATGAAATAGGCTGATAGCCTGCAGTGCAGATGGGTGCCAAGTGGATTAGGCATCATTATGGATACGGGGAAGCAATGTGCCATTGACCATATTACCATCCGAGGTCAGATTCATTTGATAAAATGCAGGATTTATAAAAGGGTCATCCAGTTCTGTGAGCGTCTGCCCATAACTCATGTGCCACTCCACTGCTGGCCACCTTACTAGGTTGAACAACATAATAAAAATTTCACCAGGAATAGATAGAATGTTCCATTTGTTTTTCATTAGAAGATCTTAAACAGTTTATCTCATGTTTCCAGTTTTTTTTTCCACAACTTTTCTTACTGTGCAGACTATGGGTGAGAGCAGACATTCTCTCTTGCCCTACCCCATGCCCCCTGGCCTCTTAAAAAAACAGTCTTCAGCCTTGTTTGTGGATGGAATATAAAAATCCTGCCATAGCCCTTGTAAGAAACACAACTTTGCAAATCAAAGATTCACCAAGACGATTATGTTTTCTGTTCTGCCAACCCAGTAGATAGTATCTGCCATGAAATAACAATTTTATCAACTCTGGTGATGAACCAACTTCTTTGGAATCCATGGCTTTGGGTGTGAAGTAAAGTTAAAGCTGTGATATCTGCAAACAGCCTTTGTAATGCCCCTTCCCTCTACCTCTGGGCACCTGCAGGACCCCCAACGCATCTAGTTGAGGTTATAGTTGGAAGCCAGTTCTGAGAGGGTTCTAGGGCAGGTTGGAGTTGGTTATCTGATTCTGGGTCGCTCAATTTCTTTATTGTTGTAATGAGTTTACTCTTTCCCAGGCTGTTCAATGATTTGAAGGAACCCACAGAAAGCGATTCCCTTCTTCCAGTTCCACCTCAGTATCGTTTGCGAGTATTCTGTAAATACACTGAGTAATAGGGAATGGTTTCACTGCTCTCTGGGGAGCATTTAGGAAGACTCTTTCTGAGGCTTACAGGTTTCAAAGTACTGTGACCACAAGTCATTATCAAATATTTACAGTTGGCTTGTTCAATATTGCTGAAAGTCAAAGTGCAGGAGGAATAAATCGTCAGGGTGTGGTCAGCTCAGGCCAACAGTTCGCGTCACTCAGAAATGCAAGGGAATGTAGGAAAGGTCTCTGTGAGAATTCAGGCCAAGTCTATGTGTCCACTCTTTTGTGATGTCATAACTGATATTTATACATTACATCGAACCAAAGCGCCTTGGTGGCCCTTTCCACCACTAAAGCACTATTTTTAAACCAACAGGTACTTCGGCACATGTACCAAGTCTCCTTTTGAGAGCAGACGCCTCAGCCTTCTGCGCTTCTGTGCATCTTCTCATTTATTCTCAGAAATGGCTGAAATCCAGCAACCCCTTTGACTGGCACTGATTGAAATTTCTCAAGCCCCAGTGCAGTGTTTTTTTCTTTTTCAAACACTCTTAGATTCCCTGCTCAAAAATCACCCAAATAGCTTATTAAAAATATGCATTTCTCTCCCCCACTGTGGACATATTGAAGCAAGATCCCTGGGGATGGGGCGCTGGAATATGCACTAAAACAAGCACTTCAGGTGATCCTTATACCCATGTAAGTTTGAAAACCACTGCCCTCGTCTACTTTTCTTCAATATTTTCTTTACTTGTTAATTTTATAGGTCAGCAGTGCCCAATTCTGTCTACTTAGATTGAGGAATCGAGGTTCAGAATAATATACAGCCCTGGTCCCTGAATATATCTGGATAGTGCCAGTCCCCTTCCCTCCCTCTGCCAGATGGGCAGCTCTGTGCAGATGCAGGACACAGGGGTGTTGCTCTTGGCGCTCTATCATGATGATATCCTGAAACCTGAGTATGAAAACTCCGCATTGCCCTTTCCCTTGGAGACATCACAAAGCTGCTACTGCCAAGAATAAGGAGGAAGCTCAGCGGGACTCACACCTATGAGATAGTGGTTCTCCATCTTGGCTGCACATAAGACATTATCATTGAAAACTAAACAACAGATGCCTAAGCTAGGTCCCTCAACAAGACAATCAATCGAAATCTTTAGGGCTGGGGACCCACCATTTCCTTTCTTAAAAGGACCATTTCAAGCATTGTATCTTCTATACTCCTACTCGCTTTGTGTAGAATATTATTTTTGTATTGATCGCATTTTCAGTCTACTTCCCCATGAGTACCTGGAATGGGGACTGTATCATCAGCACAAACATTAGGTGCCTAAGTCATATGCATATTTAAAAGTAAATGAAATATTGTAGAAAAGCCTTGTAATCGCAAGTGCTTTAAAATAGTCAGTGGAATATCAAAGTTTACTTTATGCTTCATGGAAGGGAATTTCTGAACATATTTTGCAAGTCTGTCTCTCTATTTCTGAAGCTAAAGAATTACTCTGGCATATTTTAGTTACAACTCAGAAGTAGTCTTTTGACTAGGCATTAATAACATTTCTAAGTCATAAACAAACTAAGATTTATTACTTGTCCTAAGGTTGGCACTGCCATTATTCTTAATTACTCCTGAACTCTTGCACATTATTCACTATGTCCCCAGAGAAAGGAAATGAGCAGAGAGTTCTGTTTTAAGAAAGAATGAATTCTTCCTGAGGTTACGTCTTGTATACTCAAAATATCTCCCCTGGATGTTTTCTATTTAATTCTTTTTATATTAACAGCATTCTATGGGAAAGATGATGGAATGTCCTGGTAGGCAGTGCATTTACTAAAAAAATACATGTGGGATTTCATTGGGGAGCCATTACACCCTTCAAATTGAAAATCAAAAAAAGAATTGCCCACATTTAGCTCTAGCCCTTCATTACAGTGGGAGAGGCGAATAAGGCACAAGAAGCAGACTCTCTCTCCACCAGGATGCTACTTGGTGTTAGCCAGTGGGCTGGGAGAGAGATTAGACATTCTAACTCAGAACAGCAGTCTGTTACCCTTTGGTAATACTGCGGGTGCTTCTAGCCTGTCCCAGAGTTGTAGAGCATCTTGCTAATATTTTTATTCTACTAACAAGCCTGAATTTAGATGCTCATTTTAAATAATTGCAATATTATTAGCCTCTATTTACTGGATGACTTACATATACTAGACACTGTTCTAAACACGTGAGCATATTGACTCACATAATCCCTACAAGATTCCTGAAAGGTGGCGATTATGATCCCAACTTTACAAGTGAAGAGATCGAGTCTTGATGAGATGGAGGTTATCAGTGCCTTATAGATTGCCCCACCAATGTTTTATCACATACAGTTTGTGTGTGAATAAGATGGTATAATTAATTTGCTGGGGTATATGGTAAAAGGCACCAGAAATATTTCAATATGGGTGTTGTCAGTGGATAAAATGGGATCTACAATGACCAATAAATGAGGACTGACCTGTGAGTCAGGCCACAGGCACTAAAACAGATTTTGGATGTTCAGTGAGAGATCAGACTTCCCCACTAATCACCCTATTGGAGCAGCCTTTCAATTTTCAACCATTGACTCTATGGCGTTTAATGGAGACTGGACCTATCAGAAAAGCATCCTTGGTCCTCAAAAAGATTGGCTAGGAAATTTAGCTGAAGACTGTTTAAGTGAAAAATAGATCCCTCTTCCGTGTGGTAGAGTGTTCACTGAGCACTGGACAGAGCACCTGAGTGAATAGCCTATAGGTTCCTTCTGCTCATCTCAGAAGGGAAGGCTCAGCTATCAATTCTTCTGTGAGCCAAGAATGGGTTCACTCACTTGGTCAGGCAAGGAAGCATGAGGCAGGTATCTAGGATACGAGAATCTCTTTGTGGTCACATCAGGGTGGTGGTGGTTGTGGACCCCATGCAGAGAGCTCGAGCCAACAGAGGAAACTTGACTTTCTGAATTATCCATAGGATAGGCCGTTAGTTACATGTTGTGAGTGAAGGAGTTTAATTATCACTCATAACTGTAAAACTACTGGGTTGTCTTTCATGACATTTTATCTTCCTTATTTTGCTCACTTATTTCCTACTCTCCAAGATTCTTACAGTTGACAGTTATCATCCTTTCTTTTTTCTTTTTATAGTGTTATTGTGTGAATTAGTGTACTAGGGCTGCCATAAAAATACAGCGGGTTTGGTGGCTTACACAAAAATTAATTTTCTCCTAATTCTGGAGGCTGGGCATCTAAGATCAGGTGTCAGCAGGGCTGTTATTTCTGTGGTCTTTCTTCTTGGCTTGCAAATGGCCAACTACTCAATGTGTGTCCTCACATGATCTTTTTCCTGTGCATGTGCATTTCTGATATCACTTCTCCATCTCCTTCTCTTCCTTCCACTCCCCCTCATCCTCCTTCTACTTCTTGCCCCATTCAATTAGGCCCCACTCTCTTATGATTTTATTTAATCTTACCTCTTTAAAGGCACCATGTTTCCATAGGCAGTCACATTGGTAATTGGGGTTTCAGCATATGATTTATGGAAGGACATAATTTAGTCCGTAATGTTTTTATTTGGATTATCAGTTTTGAGGCCTGTGTATTTTAGTCCTATAGCTTGAAGCATTAAATACATTAAAAAAAATTCCACACTGAAACTTGAGTAGTTAGCCTTAATTACCCATTTGATTTTTTTTTCTTAAAGAGAAAGACAAACCCAGAAAATAACTGGAGGCACCAAAAGTACAGTTTTTTGATCTAAAGATGAGAAAGCTGCCCTGTTCCACAAGGGTAAGTGGGAGGGGACTGAAGGATGGAAAACTAAAGAGGTAGTAGTGTGGTCCAGTGTGGGGAGTGCAGACTGTTGAAGCGCACGGTCCTGAGCTTGAAGGCTGGATTCCCACTTTTCTGTTGCAAGGCCAGGATCAAGTTATTTTCTGTCTCAGTTCTCTCATTTGTTTTGAGTCATACTAATCTGCTTTTAAGGGACCTGCAAAAGCATCAAGGGTCCAAACTAACATGCACATGCATACATTAAAGTGCTTCATGCAAACAGTAGAAACTCAAAGTATGGGGCCACACATAAAGAAAACTTTAAAAATAATTTAGATGACTCACAGATATGAATTTGATGCCAGGTCCATAGGAAATACACATACAAGTCAGGTGCCATAGAGGAAAGATCAGACTTTTACCTTCAAAATAAAAATAAAGGCTTAAATGCAGAGCCTGGCATCTTCTTTGCATCTGTTCTGGAGCTCAGCAGAGTGAGGAAACTTAGGTGGGTGGACTTTTGTTCACAATAGACTGAAGACTCCTTGTCAGCAAGAATCAATCAGTTTTCTTGGTTATTGTACACCTAGAACTGAACAGAGTTCCAGGTACATATATGATGTTCATCATTTTTAATGACTAGATAAAGTTATTTTCACAAATCACTGCACTTGGTCTTTCAGAAGCTTATAATATAAGAATATGGTAAAGGCCTTTGTACATCTCTCTTTTTTTTTATTGTTGTTCAATTACAGTTGTCCCATTTTTCCTTCATTACTCTCCCCTGCCCTACCCACCCCCTGCCTCTCACATTCGTTCCTCTCCCCAACCTGTTGTCTTTGTCCATGGATCTTTTATACAAGTTCCTTGATGACCTTTCTCCTCCTTTCCTCTGTTATCCCCCTCCCTCCACCCCTCTGGTTACTGTCAGTTTGTTCTTTATTTCCATGTCTCTGGTTCTGTTTTGCTCACTTCTTTGTTTTACTGATTAGGTTCCATTTATAGGTGAGATCATATGATATTTGTCTTTCACCGCCTGGCTTATTTCAGTTAGCATACTCTCCAGTTCCATCCATGCTGTCAAGAAGGGTAGGAGTGCCTTCTTTCTTTCTGCTGCATAGTATTCCGTTGTGTGAATGTACCATAGTTTTTTCAACCACTCATCTACTGATGGGCACTTAGGATGTTTCCAGCACTAGGCTATTGTAAATCGTGCTGTTATGAACATTGGGGAGCATAAGTTCTTTCGAATTGGTGTTTCAGGATTCTTAGGGTATAATCTCAGCAGTGGAATTGCCAGGCCGAAAGGCAGTTCCATTTTTAGCTTTTTGAGGAAATTCCATACTATTTTTGACAGTGCCTGCACCAGCCTCACCAGCACTTGTTGTTTGTCAATTTGTTTATGATGGCCATTCTGACCAGTGTGTGAAGTGGTTATCTCATTGTGTTTTTAATTTGCATTTCTCTGATGGCTAGTGATGCTGAAAATCCTTTCATATGTCTCTGGGCCCTCTGTATGTCTCAGTGGTTCTTAGAAATTGTTCCAAGTTGCTTTAGAGTTCATATCCCAAATAAAATATAACTCAAAGTCTTACAATAAAGAATGACCAAGAACTTCTGACCAAAGAAAAATGTTAAAACTTAGTCTTTTAACATCCCATGATGAATGGAGCAGCAAAGATGCCTCTTAGAATAATCTTAAAAGCTTTGCACGAGGGCTGGAGAAAAATTTGTGATAGAAAATAATATAAGATGGATTGAGAGTTATCAATTTTCTAGCAATCAGAAAGGAGGTGCACAATTAGTTCTATAGCATAGAGTATTAAACTATTCCAGCCTGATATTCTGAGCAGAAGACACATGTCAGGTATAGGGGATGATTCTTCCTACATTTTATGTCTCTAAGCCATTGACCTTGGCAACAATTCTTACATGTAATACAGGAGAAAAGATTAGAGTTTGCAGAGATGGTTATCTAGGGTGCAAGAGAGAAGGGAAATTTCTGCAGCTGAAAATTGTATATAGCCTTCCCAGGGAAACAAAACTCCATCTCTAATTGCAACTTTTAACATGATTTGTATGACCTAAAACACAATAAGGGCCATATAGCATTTTCATGACTTTAATTTTGTGTAATTGTTTTTTTTTATAGCTGACAGACTTTTCATGCCTTTTGTATTATATTTGGCCATAAATATAACTTTTGATTTTTGGAGTACTCTCTGCTGAAGAAAAGAAAAAGCTGTTCTCCCAAAAATCATTTTCGCAGGGAAAATGATTGCCACAAAATAGTTAGGAGAGGGGATGCTTAGTTAACACAGCCCAGGGGCGTAACCCTGCATATGAGAAAGCCCTGGGGTCAGAGTCACCTAGACTCCCCAGTCACATCCATAGTTACCTCCCAATGTGTTTGGCTGAGCACATTCAGTGAGAGCGTTGCTGCTGCTATGTGGCTGGTTCCTCTCGTCCATTCATGTTCAAAATAATCCATTCTCCACACAACAGCTGGCATGAGCTTTTCAGTGAAAACCCTTCCAGTGATGCTCCCTGATATTTAACGTGGAACCAAAATTTCATACCGTGTTCTGGTTAGAATTGCTTGACTAGGAAAACTTATGAAAGTTTGGAGAGAGAAAGTGAAAGCTTTGGATCTATGCATATGGCAATGGTTTAACAGGTTTGACCTGGAAACGAGACCAGGTGTGACCAATTCCCAGCAGCCATTACCCCAGCAATTTCTCTTTTTGCCCATTTTTTGCTGCATTGTGGCCTCACATTTAGAATATTCAGTCCCATAAATCTCTCATAAACCTTATTTTCTTTCTGCTTCTGACAAGAATTGTCTCCAGCCCCTGCACCAGAGGAAAGACTCTGCTACTGAACCTGGCTTATTCAGATCTGAAAAAAGTATAATTTTCATTCAGATGGTCTTTGCCCTGGATAATTTTGCTTTTTTAAAAAAAAAAAAATCTCAATATTAAAAATTAAGAGCCTAGGCCACATTATTGACTTTTAGAGACATTAACAGCAAACAGATGTCAGCCGCCGGCGGATGCAAGCGATCAGCCGGATGTAGAAGGAAACTTCACAAAGGAGCCCGTCAGAGCTAATCGCCGCTGCCACCCCGGCTCTCTGAGACCCTCTCGTAACGACTTTCTGCCTCCCTCTCGTAGACTCTCCCATATAATTAGCCTTCAGAAACATACAGTGGGATTTTGATTCTCCCCATCATATATTTGATTTTCTTTCATTTGTCAGTTTCTACTTTTATCGTTATTATCTTCTTTTCTCTACTCTTAATGGGTATTTGTTTCTAAAATTCTTTGAATGAATTCTTAAATAATTATTTACCAGGTAAATTTACCTTCTTATGTATGTGTTTAAGACTATAAATTTCATCAATTCACAGCTTTATCTATATTATTGGAATGCTGTATTTTTATTGAAACAATAATAATTATTGCCTTTAATGGAAAGTAATTTTTAATTTGATTGTAACCTATGAATTATTTAGATACATATTGCTTAATTTCCAAACTTTTGCTAGTTATTTGTTAGTACATTCCTTAATTTCAAAATAGGGGACCTACTCTTTTGTATTTCAATTGTCACGCTTTTTGAATAGTGGACAATGGTTTAATATATATACATTTTGTTAAAAATTCAAGGTATGCTTAAAAACACTGTGTACTTTTTAAATTTCTATATTCAGAGATTATCAAGTTTGTTTAGGATCAGAGGTATCCAACCTGTGGCCCACAGGCTGCCTGCAGCGCAGGATGGCTATGAATGTGACCCAACACAAAATGGTAAATTTGCTTAAAACATTATGAGATTTTTTTGTGTGTGTGATTACATGTTGCAATGTATTTAATGTGTGATGCAAGACAACTCTTCTTCCACTGTGACCCAGAGATGCCAAAAGGTTGGACATCCCTGACCCTAGATATATCAAGTTTGTTCATTTGTTTTTCTGATTTTCCATAACCTATTGAACTTATTTAATCTATTGCATCCTGGGAAAGCTGTGTTGAAGTTTCTAAGTTAGGTTTTTAAATTAATTACATGTACATAGAAGTTATTTTGTACAGCTTCTGTGAAAGTTTCTTAAAGGAATCAAGCCAGCCCCTTCTTAATGCTGTCTAGAATACAGGCATAATTTCCACAGTTTCAAAAATTATTTTGAAATATAGGACATATTTGAAGATGCATGGCATATAATATGAATGGCAGGAAAGAATTTTTTTTTTTTGCTAGCACAAAACCCAATATCTTTATCATAAGATTTATATAGATGTTTTCAATTTTTTTCTTTCTTTATTTTTTAAATACATTTGTCTCTGCCTTCCCCCCACCACTTTCCCTTGCCCCCTCCCTCCTACCCTCCCTCAGCTCTTCCCCTTTGGTTTTGTCCATGAGTCCTTGCTATATGTTCCTTGACTTTCCCCTTCCCTTCCCTTTCCCTGCCCCCCCTCCCTCCTTCCCTCTTGTCTCTGTTGATTTCTTTTCCTTTCAGTGTTGCTGGTCTTATTTTCCTTGCATCTTTGTATTGTTGGTTAGGTTCTGCTTAGAGGTGAGATCATATGGTATTTGTCTTTCGCCCCCTGGCTTATTTCGCTTAGCGTAATGCTCTCCAGTTTCATGCATGCTGTCGCGAAGTTTAGTAGTTCTTTTTTTCTTTCTGCTGCGTAGTATTCCATTGTGTATATGTACCATGACTTTTTGATCCAATCATCTGCTGATGGGCATTGAGGTTGCTTCCAACACTTGGCTATTGTAAATTGTGCTGCTATGAGCATTGGGGTGCATAGGTTCTTTTGTATTGGCGTTTTGGTGTTCTTAGGGTATAGTCCCAGCAGGGGAATCACTGGATCAAAAGGCAGTTCCATTTTCAGCTTTTTGAGGAAATTCCACACTGCTTTCCATAGTGGCTGAGGAAAGAAAAATTTAAAAAGTGAAAATTGTATCTACAATTTCACAGAACTGTTAATACTTAAATATTTCATTCTTATCCTAAGATAAACAGACCCTTGTACATCAGCAAAGCAACTGACAACACTAGAGCTCAGGATGTGTTTTCCTACCCAAATATCTAACCACGTGTAAGTGAGCTTCTAGGCATTCACCGAGAAGTTGATTGGAAGAAGGCTTGTACAAAAACAGGTGGATTACATTATATAATTACATTTCATCTTCTGTATTACTAGCCATTTCTCCTACTAATATTTCCATCCATGCCTTTGCTGTCCTCCTTTCATCCTTTTTCTGTAATACTAGGTTTGCCTAGGGTCCTATAAATATTCTTTCTACTAATGATATGAGTTGTGTGACAGCTAACAGCCGACGATATTTACAGTCTTTGCTTTTTAGAGTAAAACAGGAAGCCATCGAGTGTGATTTACTCAGCTGCAGCACACAAGGTACTCCAGTCCTATTGAGGAAGAATAATTGTTATGATTATTTAATGATATATACAATGCCTGTTATTAGCTATTTAGTGATATATGAATACTGGAGACCTGCTGCTTCTAGTGCCAGTGAGAACAACTCATTTTTCAATCAAACCTAATTGCCGATGCTGGTACATGGAGAGAAATTTAACTCCTCTCCTAAGATTTATTGATAGCACCCTTCTTACCAGATCTCATAATAACCTGTAATCTATATTAATATTGAGGTGTTATATTTATACCTATGAGATAAAGCCTAACCTTTCACATGCCAATCTATGAGAGCAAGAAAATAGCAGGAATGGAGATGTGTTGAAAAAAGTAATTTGCATATGATTTGGGAATCACATTTGGAAGAATGAGTAACCTGAGGAGTGCTGCTTCTTGGTAGTTTGTTCTCAGCAGAACAGCACCCACATATAAGGTAGAAAACATAACTTACCTGAATGCCTGCATGCACTGTTTACTGCACGGTCATTAAAGGAGTGTTGAAAGAATGAGATGAGGTAGTTGGGCAGACTGTCTAAGCCCTTCATTCATATTTACTGGGATTTAGATACATACTGAACATACTTGAAGGAGAACAGAATCCTGTAACTCCCTACAGCCTTAATTTTGTAAACAGTGCAAGTTATATTCTATATTGAATAGTAACTAACATCAAGAAAAGAGTCAGAATTAGCCCTAGGCACTGGGATGCCTAAAAACTCCCTTCCTCTTTTAGACATAGGTTTGAAACAGTGTGTCTTCTATAAAAATTTCCCTGGGAAGATCTGGGCTACTTTGGGGAAAAAAACTTCTCCAGAAATTCACCAGGCTTGTTGGTGTTGTTTTTTACCCCAAAGTCTCAACTGTTGCAATTTAGATCTTTTTTTTTTTCACTACTATGTTTTCCTTGATATCTTCCAACTCTGTGGATTAAGATGAATTATTTAACTTTTCTTTGATTGAGCTTTCTTTCTTTAAAACATGGGATAACAATAGTACTTATTTTAAAGTATTATTGTGGAGATTATATAAATTACATGACATTTACTTATAACAGAGTCTGAGGGAAAGTAAAATTTGTGTATTAATAATTACTCATCACTACCATGCTGATTTCCATCAAAATCATCATTGTCAGCACTATCTATTGATGAATTAGTTAATTGATCAGCATCCTCATCACTGATCCTGATCCTTGAAGTCTGAGTTTTATATAGTGGATTTACAAAATTGGAGAACTTGTTGCCTCTGAAAAGCATACTTGACATGTTCCTAAATTGTGAAGACATTACTTCCTCATGTACTAAGTGAATGAAACTAACCCTGCTATTCTGTTCATGAATAGTTTTACCCAGAAATACTTATAAGTTGAAGGCTGAAGGATACCATGCCAGATGGAAATCCAAAGAGAGAGAGAGAGAGAGAGAGAGAGAGAGAGAGAGAGAGAGAGAGAACCCAGCTTCAGCCACCTCCTACCTTATTTTCTTTTATTCTCTGAAAAGTCTTCATTCAAATCCTGCGTTTTTCCTGACTTGTTCATTAATTTAATTCTACAACCCTGAATAGTGATGCAATGAAGACAAAAAGTACAATGGTATCAGGTTATTTAATTTTACTAATGATCACAAAAGAAGCCTGCATTTCTTCCTTGGGTCGAGGCATGAGTAGGTAGTTTGCATTGTGGTATAACGTTTTGGCCAATAGAATGACAGAATGGGCATCGAAGTAATAAGCTCATTTCTAGGCCTGGTTCTCGTAAGAAAAATACAACAAAATTGTCTTTATAGTTCCCTATCTTTTCCCTTCCGTGGTGACCTTGGATCCCCTTGTTAAAGATGTGTAGTACCACGGTCAAGGCCCAGAGCCCTGAGTCAGCACAGCCAGGAGTGCTGCTGGGGAGACCCCTTCAACCAACAATATCAAAGTTAAATTTTATGTGAATAACATATAAAAATTATATTTTAAACCACTAAAGTGTTTTTAAAAATCACAGTAGCAAGTTAATCCACTGAATGATATACTATTTCCTGTATGTATTCATTATATGAATTAATACCTGCACAGCACTTAGAGCTGTGCTTGGCACATAGTAAGAGTTTAATAATGCTAGCTGTTATTGTAATTACTACTGCTAATGCAGTTACCACTAAAGCAATTCTGTCAACTAAAATTTAATGAGTACTCACTAGGTACAAAGCATGTTCTGAGCACTGTAGAAAAATTCAGTTAATGACCATTGTCTTTGTTCTGGAGGAGTTCACGGTCTATTACAAACAAAATAATATAACAGCAATAAAATACAGAATGCTTATGCTTTGCTGTAGGGTGTCACTGTTGTACATCTTTCTACATATTAATACTTTGTTCTGAAAATAACTTTATATTATCTATTGTACAGTTGGAGAAACTGAGGCACAGAAAGATCAAACACAATGTCAGTGCTGCAAACTGATCATCGGAAGGACCGGCATATACATCTAGGGGGTCTAACTTCAGTGCCTCTGCTTTTAGTCTCCCACACCGTGCTGCCCATGAGAATCATGTGAAGTGATGGAGCTGTGTACAGAATCAGATGAAGACACTTCATTGAGTAGGTGACACTAGAACAAATGCTGACAGAGGAGTAGAAGTTTACCTGGTGTCCTATAGTGTTAAGGATATAATTTTTAATTAATAATAAGCTCTTTCCTGTAGATGTATTGATTGATTGGCTGACTGATTGATGAAGCTAATTCTAGGAAGCATTGGACTAGGTAGTGTAGAAGTTCTAAATTAGTGATGACTACTGGTTATAAGAAAGAGAAACCCAGCTTAAACTGTACAAAAAAAAAAGGAGGGAGGACTTATGAAGTCATATGAAAGGCTTAAATTATATAATCAGGACAATGATTCTCTGCCTGCTTTCATTCTTATGAAGGATTTTTTTTACTTTTTCTTCATATTGAGTAAAAAATTTTTTTAAAAAAAGGATGCCAGTTACTCGAGGCTCATCTTTTATGGGACCATTGACCTCTGTAGAAAGAGCATTGAGCTGAAGATATGTTCGCCACCCCACTTCTTCTGTCCAGGCGTGCAGGAAGACATTGTCTGGTCTCACTTTAACAGTGCTGGAGCCATGTGACTGAGCTCTAGCCAATGAGTTGTGGGAGAAAGTGTTCTGATTTCATTTATGCCTGAACCTTAGAAATATTTTTTTCTGTCTTCTAGCCCTCTTTCTCCTTGGTGCAATGATATTGGAGACCACATGTTTTGTGTGATGAAGTCACAAGAAAGAGTGTGGCCCAATCCAGATAAGATCTTTTCTTGACCTATAAATATATATTTATTTTGTTAAGCTACTGATATGCCAGGATTAATTTATTGCTGCAGCATATCCCAGCCTGTCCTGGTTGATACAACTACCCAGTTAATTCAAGTCTCAGAGATAGATCTTGATGGACTAACTTGTCTTGCATGCCAATCTCTGAATTATGTACTATGGCAAGGGTTTAGAATAATCTGAATGGCCAGACCCAACTTGATACCACCTAAAAGTAAACCATATAGAATATCAGGGGTGTCAGCATGCAAAGGAACAGAGGTAGAAAATTAATGAAATGTCCACTACATGTTCTACAGTCTTTACTTATCTTATATTGGGTAAACATAGCTGCCAATTTCCTAGAACACTGATAATCATATCTCTTTCCACCAATATCTGAAAAGACAATCTTTTTCAGAATAAATCGGATCTATTTCTATAACATAAACCCATTCAACATTTTAGCTCAATAATCAAACATTATTTTATTTTTGAAAATTATTTCACACATTTTATGTCATGCTGCTCTATTCAGTCATCTTATTTAAATACAGAAAGGTTTTATGTATATTTCATATTTTTTTACTAACACTCTCATCTGTCTTTGTTTTTATTAAATATTAATACATTCGTCTTCAAAAAAAATTAAATTTCCTTCCTTGTAAAGCCCATGAAAGTAAAAAGTTAAATTGAAGGGATCATGGCTGGTATTGTGAGTGAAGGAATCTCATCTCCATTAATCCTATTCTGGGGCCAATTTTTATTACAGAAAATATATGTGCACTTAGAAAGTAGGCAGGGAATTTTAGAATTTTAAGTGCACAGAGAAATCCAGTCTTTCTTTGTACTCTGGGTTGCAATCAGAGAGAGCTTTAAAGCCATATGATTTTCCTCACTTTAAATTTCATACTTTTTAGGAAAACTTTCCTTTCACAATTGGGTACAATCCTAAAGGGTAATTCCTGCCATAATATATATTATTCCTCTATTTTTCAGCTGCCTTTTTCTCTGAGCTCTAACACTGCATTTGACTTCATTCTACAAATGGGTACTGCAGTGAATGCTGTGAGTGTTTCCGAGTAGGCCGAGGCAGGGGCAAAAAGAGGTGCACGTCTAAATGTCCAGATCGGTACTTACAGTACCGATTCAGAGAAAAAAAGATAACCTCAGCTGAGAAGAATGCTCTTGGTAAACCTTGTGAAAGAAGAGGGATTTAAAATGGCACAAAGAACGGGTTTGAACAATGGTAACAATTAAAAATAAAAAGATACTCTTATTTGAGACACTCAAGCTTAAGTGGTAAAAACATATGGCAGGATTGCTTTAGGAAAATATAAGCATTATGCCTTGGCTGGTGTGGCTCAGTGGATTGAGTGCCGGCCTGAGAACCAAATGGTTGCTGGTTTGATTCCCAGTCAGGGCACATGCCTGGGCTGCAGGCCAGGCCCCCAGCAGGGGATGCGTGAGAGGCAAACACACATTGATGTTTTTCTCCTTTTTCTCCCTCCCTTCCTCTCTCTCTAAAAAAATAAATAAAATCTTTTTTTTTTTAAAAAAGAAAGATATAGGCATCACATGAAGAGTTAGACTAAATTAATATTATTGTTATTCATCAACATCATCATGATCCATTAGAAAATTTAGTCTGTGTTTTCTTACCAAGGTTCCCTGTGACCTTATTAACTAGTATATATTAAATACTAATAATTTATCAAATACAATAGTAAGATCTTTACATGGACCAGCACATTTAGTGTTCATAACAAACCTATGATGTAGAAAGTGCTAGTATCCTATGTATGTATGCATGCATGTATGCATGTGTGTATTCAGAAACTGTTCAGACCAATAAAAAAAGTTAGAGAATGATTACCATAAACAACCCCATATTCACTAACTGCATCCATAGCAACACTTCCAAATGTGCATCTCAAAAATAAGAATACTAAAGTTTCTGTCTCTCAACATCAAGGATATTCCCCTTTAAAATCACAAATATATCACAATGGTCAACATTAATTCAACTATATTCTATAATATTCCATCCATTTTCCATTTCCAAGTAACTGAAAAGCATACTTGTGGCTTCCTGGCAGAATGTACACCTATAATTTGACTGTGATGTCCTTTTAGTCTTCGCAATCTGGAGTAGACCCTCCACCATCCTGTATTTCTCATAGTATTGAATTCTTTGACTCCAGGTCAGTTGTCCTAAAAAACATCCCGTGTTCTTGATTTGCTGACAATTTCATAATGATGCGACTCAGACCACATATGGTGCGTGCCTGGGGAATGCTCCAAACATTCTGTAAGAGCAGCTCAAGGCTCAAAGGCTGCTTCTGAAAATAAACTTTTTATTATTCCCTCATTAGTTCAAATGCTGTACTCTTTCTCTCCCTTTTTTGTGATTGTTCTTCAGCCTACCCTGTGGCAAGCTGTCTTCTTTATCTTGTGCTCCGGAAATACGCAGAGACACTAGTTCTAGTAAGCACTTTAAAAGCTGGAAATGTGCATCCTTCTAACATATAAAAAAAACACAACTAACATTTTTGGATTGATGAAAGGATAAACCCAAGGTACACTGAGAAACTTAATTACCTATTAAATTCTGCTTTCTTACCTATTATTATACACACATACTTTTATTAAGCAAATACTCTGGGGTTAACTCTGAAAGTAGGCATCTGGGGCTTCTTTGTTACTTTTTGTATTCTCCAAAATATTTCCAACAGTCATGTCTGTATTATACTTGATATTTTTTTAAGTGTCAATTTTTAAACTTAGAAATATTTAGGTGCTCCTGTCAGCTGAGCTTACTAGCTGAAGAATGAGTTCATGTTAGAGGAGGTGAATAGTCACAAGTAGGATGCAATGATTTCATCAAGTGATTTGGTGTTTGAAAGATCATCAGATATATCTGTTTTCTTTCCACAACTCTGTTTCACTCGCCCATTTGCTTGGTGTGCATTTGTGAGACTCAGCCAAAGCCTCAGCAGGCAGCTTGCATGCTTCTTGACATCCATATGGAGGTAAGTGGGCAGTAGACAGCCCCTCAGTGATTGATTACCTGTGGAACCCTGAGGAGTTTTACATTTTATCTACAGACATATCTTGAAGACATCACAGGTTCTGTTCCAGACCTCTGCAACAAAGCAGAGGTATCACAATAAAGTGAGCTGTAGTCTTTTGGCTGCTGGAGGGTCTTGCCTTCAACTTGTAAAATATGCAACATCTGTGAAGCATAATAACATGAAGCACAATAAAAAGAGGTATGCTTGTGTTTCCTCTCTCCTCAGGAAAGTTGGCATTATCTGTGTTTACCTCTATCTGCCACAATAAAGCCCCCCTAGATAAATACACCTTAAAATTATCTTTACTTGCAAAATGTTCAAATTTTGTTCATCTTAAAATTGAGTTGTACTTTAACTGTAAAGTTTACACTCTCTGAGCCGTAATTTCAAAATTGGCACACAAAATACATAATCTGTGGAGCTTAATATTTCTCAAAGAAACTGAGTTTGTGTTCAAAAGCTTCCCGCAATTATAATTCCCAGCCCAGATGGCTTCACCAGAATTTTGTATTAAATATTTAGAAACAAAATAATACCAACTCTACATAAGCTAACTCAGAGAAAAGAAAAAGAGGAAGCATTTCCAACTCATAATATGAGGCCAGAATAATCGAATAATTCTGATACCAAAAGCAGATGAGAACATTACAAGAAAATAAAATTACAAACCAATATTTATCATGAATTTAAAATTCAAAATCTTTAATACAATTTTAGCAAATCAAATAACATTAAAACAAGAAAAATTTACACAAATGCAAAGTTAGTTAATATTTGTAAGTAGATAAGTATAATTTGTCACATTAACAGAATAAAGGCTATATTAAAATATCACCAGCTCAGTAGATGTAGAAAAAGCACCTGGCAATATCAAAAAAAGTTAATGGTAAAACAAATCTCAGCAAACATGGAATAAAAAGAATCCTCCATCTTACAAAGCACCTATAGCCAACATAATTTAATGGCAAAATTTTGAATGTGTTCCCCAATGATTGGGGACCCAACTAGGATATTCATTGTTATTATTACTTTTAAACATTGTACAATACAAAGAGTTTATCTATAGCAAGATAAATACAAAGCATACAGATTGGGAAGAAACAAGCAAAATGCATTTTTCAAATAAAATTATGTGTGTAAAACCTTAAAAAATGAACAAAAAATTTTCACAACTTAAGTGAATTTAGTAAAGTCCTAAGACACAAAGTCATTCATCAATATAAATTTATCTTTATAGACTAGTAATAAGGATTGTAATGTATTGAAATGCATTATACTTACATAGAAAACATATACTAGTTAGGGGTAAATATAATAAATGATGTGCAGGAATTATACATTGGGGAAAAAAGAAAACATTGTTGAAAGAAACTAAAGTAGGTAGGAATAAATGAAGAGAGAATCTATGTTAACACAGTGGAAGACTCCTTATTATTAAGGTGTCAATTCTCTCCTATTTGATCTCAAGGTTTAACCCACTCTCATTCAAAATCCCAGCAGGCTTTTTTTTCAGAAATTGACAAATTTATTTTAAAATCTATGTGGACATGAAAAGGACCTAGAACTCCCAAATTAATCTTGCAAGAGAATCACAGAGTTGGAGGACTTATACTATCTAATTTAAAGATTCTTGTAGTGCTTCAGTAGTAAAAATAATTTGTTAGTAATGTAAAGATAAAACAATAAGTCAAAGGAACACTGGAAATTAACTCACTGTTAATTTATTTAAGAAGGATACAGAGCCACTGTTGGTTCTCAAACTGGTCCTTGCATACAGAGGGCAAGGACAGACCAAAGAAGGAGGCAGACCACTCCAGACTGGTACGTGGTAGGTTTAGTAAGCAAGGGAACTTACATATGAGTCTTGTTTTTGGTGGCATCAGGATAAATAGATCGTGTCACTAGCCCACCAGAATCTTGAAAATTTATATGTGGCCTTTAACTGGGTTTAGTCACATATACCATCCAGATGGTCTCAGCAACAACTTAGTTTCCCAAGACTACATCCTTGGAACAGCTTCCACTGAGGGAACAGCGGGTAAAACATGTATTTCAAAGACAGGTCAGGGGTCGAGGAGCCTCTGATATCTTGGGTCCAGTTCACAGGTCAACCATCAGTCACATACCTCTCAATGACCTCCTCCAACAAAACCTTTAAAGAGAAAAGTATTTTTGAACATATTATAGCAGAATAATTCATTTCCATAAGGATGAAAAGTAAACTTCAACTACCACCTCACATTATATACAAAAATTAACATGTAATGCATCAATGACACAAATATAAATGCTAATACTTCCAAATTCCAGGAAATAATATAGGAAGCTAACTTTATAACATTGAGATATATTTTATTTAATAGGACACTGACAGACCTGTAATAAATTTAAATTAAGAAATTGGACTTCATCAGAATTAAAATATTAGCTTTTTAAAAGATACCTTTAAGAGTGAATAGGCAAGGTACTAGAAAAGAAGATATACCTCTGTCAAAAGACTGTCACCCAGCACATATATCAAGTACTCCTATGCATCAATAAAGAACAAACCATGCAATAAAAGATGGGCAAGAGACTTGAAAAGACAATTCAAAGAATATTTATATATTCCTACATAAAATTACAAAGTGCATGAGAAAGTACTCAGCATCAGTAACCATCAGTGGAAACAATGTGATTCCATTGCATACCCACCAGAGTGACTAAAGTTAAATGCCTAACACTAAATATTCAGAAGGATGTAGAACATCTGACTATCCTAGCTGGAATTAGAGTAGATACGATTGCCATAGAAAGGAGCCAAAGGAAAAAATGCTTATGGAGTCAGAAGAAGCTATGGAATGAGACAGAAAAGCAGTCAGAGAAATAGAAGGATAGAGAAATGGTAGCATAGAACACATTTCAAGATGACGAGGTTCAAAGAAGCCAATGAACATGTATGTATTCAGCTAGTAGTCTCAGGGGCTCCTCTTTTGGCACACAGTGTGACCTTCAAGAAATAAATTATCACAGAGAAGTGGAGCTAAAAGCTAAAGCAAATAGAACTATGGGATTAATGTTAAAATGAGAGAATTAGTTTAGAAAACTCTCCTGAGAAGTATACAGTGCAGGAAAGAAGAAAATTAAAAGTACAGCTTGAAAATATATCCAATTGGAGAAAATCTCTCATAGGAGAAAAAGGTCAAGTTTGTTTTTAGGTGTGAGAAAATAGCTAATAAACATGGAGTTATGAAATAGCTAATAAACATGGAGTTATGAAAATATTGACAAAGGCTGGAACAACACTTCAGAGAAGTCAGGAATAAACAAGACCAGAAGCACCCATGAAAACGTGTAGCAGGTAGTTAAAGACACAGAAGCAGAATTTTGAGGCACCAAAAAAAAAAAAATGCATCATATGTTTAAACTTGATCCCAGAAGGGAAGGAATTGGGTTATTTTGCAAAGATGAATGCCAAAAAGTGAAACATGATGGCAGGACAGTGGAAACCATTGTAACAGCAATTATAAAGAAACAGGAAGTTAAGAAGGGACAAATAAGGATGGTAGAGCAGCAAGGGGAGACCAAATAAAGTGGACTGATACGAACTTAAAAGTAAATGTCAAAAGGTTATTTTTTAATTTCATGTAGTGATATCATATAGGTGTGCTTGTAATAATTTTTTCCCTTGGAAATATATACCTAAATTTATTTCCATATCTATTATCTCTCTAGGAACCTATCTATATATGCGTGTTTTCTACTTCAGCCTAGTAATATATTTTTCTGTTTGAACTAGGGAACATATGATGTCTTTTTTTTTCCTTTAATTTAATTTTAATTTATTTTTTCAAATACATTTGTCTCTGCCTCCACCCACCACTTTCCCTTGCCCCCTCCCTCCTTCCCTCCCTCAGCTCTTCCCCTTTGGTTTTGTCCATGAGTCCTTGCTATATGTTCCTTGACTTTCCCCTTCCCTTCCTTTTCCCCGCCCCCGCTCCCTCCTTCCCTCTTGTCTCTGTTGATTTCTTTTCCTTTCAGTGTTGCTGGTCTTATTTTCCTTGCATCTTTGTATTGTTGGTTAGGTTCTGCTTAGAGGTGAGATCATATGGTATTTGTCTTTCGCCCCCTGGCTTATTTTGCTTAGCATAATGCTCTCCAGTTCCATCCATGCTGTCGCGAAGTTTAGTAGTTCTTTTTTTCTTTCTGCTGCGTAGTATTCCATTGTGTATATGTACCATGACTTTTTGATCCAATCATCTGCTGATGGGCATTGAGGTTGCTTCCAACACTTGGCTATTGTAAATTGTGCTGCTATGAACATTGGGGTGCATAGGTTCTTTTGTATTGGCGTTTTGGTGTTCTTAGGATATAGTCCCAGCAGGGGAATCACTGGATCAAAAGGCAGTTCCATTTTCAGCTTTTTGAGGAAATTCCACACTGCTTTCCACAGTGGCTGCACCAGTCTGCATTCCCACCAACAGTGTACTAGGGTTCCCTTTTCTCCACAGCCTTGCCAGCACCTGTTGTTTGTTGATCTGTTTCTGATGGCCATTCTGACCGGTGTGAGGTGGTACCTCATGGTGGTTTTGATCCGCATTTCTCTGATGGCTAGTGATGCTGAGCATCCTTTCAAATGCCTCTGGGCCCTCTGTTTCTCCTCCTTGGAAAAGCGTCTGCCCAGGTCCTTTGCCCATTTTTTGATTGGATCATTTGTCTTCTTCGAGTAGAGTCGAGTGAGTTCTTTATATGTCTTAGAGATCAAACCTCTATCTGATGTATCATTAGCAAATATATTTTCCCATAGGGTTGGCTCCCTTTTTATTTTGCTGATGTTTTCTTTTGCCGTGCAGAAGCTTCTTATTTTGATGAGGTCCCACTTGTTTATTCTTTCCTTTATGTCCCTTGCTTTAGGAGACATATCAGTGAAAAAATTGCTGTGTGGGATATCTGAGAGTTTCCTGCCAATGTTCTCCTCTAGGACTTTGATGGTGTTGCGACTTATATTTAAGTCTTTTATCCATCTTGAGTTTATTTTTGTGTATGGTGTCAGCTGATGATCCAATTTCAATTTTTTGCATGTAGCCGTCCAGCTCTCCCAACACCATTTGTTGAAGAGGCTATTATTGCTCCATTTTATGCTTCTGCCCCCTTTGTCAAATATTAGATGCCCATAGAGACCTGGGCTTATTTCTGGGCTTTCTATTCTGTTCCACTGGTCTATGGGTCTGTTCTTGTGCCAGTACCAGATTGTTTTGAGTATAGTGGCTTTGTAGTAGAGTTTGATGTCCGGTATTGTGATCCCTCCTACTTTGTGTTTCTTTCTCAAAATTGCTGAGGCTATTCGGGGTCGTTTATGGTTCCATATAAATTTTTGAAATATCTGTTCTATTTCTGTGAAATATGTCATTGGTATCTTCATAGGGATTGCGTTGAATCTATAAATTGCTTTGGGTAGTATGGACATTTTGAGGATATTAATTCTTCCAATCCATGAGCAGGGTATATGCTTCCATTTATTTGTGACTTCCTTAATTTCTTTTTTCAATGTTGTATAGTTTTGTGCTTACAGGTCTTTTACGTCTTTGGTTAAATTTGTGCCTAGGTACTTTATTTTTCTTGTTGCTATATCGAATGGTATTTTTTTTCTGATTTCTTCTTCTTCTATTGCATTGCTGGTGTATAAAAATGTCTTTGATTTCTGAATATTGACTTTGAATCCTGCTGTTTTGCCAAATTCACTTACTAGGTTGAGGAGTTTTTTGGTAGAGTCTACAGGGTTCTCTATGTACACTCTCATGTGATCTGCAAACAATGATAGCTTTACTTCCTCCTTTCCTATTTGGATGCCTTTTATCTCTTTCTCTTGTCTGACTGCTGTGGCTAGGACTTCCAATATGATGTTGAAAAGAAGCGGATAGAGTAGACATCCTTGTCGTGTTCCCGATCTTAGTGG
Organism: Pteronotus mesoamericanus; assembly: GCF_021234165.1. Lineage (NCBI taxonomy): Eukaryota > Metazoa > Chordata > Mammalia > Chiroptera > Mormoopidae > Pteronotus > Pteronotus mesoamericanus. The sequence goes on from NW_026555229.1 coordinate 10,052,905, forward strand.
GAAAGCTTTCAGTTTTTGTCCGTTGAGTATGATATTGGCTGTAGGTTTTTCATATATGGCCTTTATTACGTTGAGGAATGCCCCATTTATTCCCATTTTGCTGAGTGTTTTGATCATAAATGGGTGCTGTACCTTATCGAATGCTTTTTCTGCATCTATTGAGATGGTCATGTGTTTTTTGTCTTTTCTTTTATTTATGTGATGTATCACGTTTACTGATTTGCGTATATTGAACCATCCCTGCATGCCTGGGATGAATCCCACTTGATCTTGGTGGATAATCTTTTTAATGTATTGCTGGATGCAGTTTGCCAATATTGCATTGAGAATTTTAGCATCTATGTTCATCAGCGAAATTGGCCTGTAGTTTTCTTTCTTTGTAGGATCTTTATCTGGTTTTGGGATCAGGGTGATGCTGGCCTCATAGAAAGAGTCTGGGAGTCTTCCCTCCTCTTGGATTTTTTGGAATAGTCTGAGAAGGACAGGGGTTAGCTCTTCCTTAAATGTTTTGTAAAATTCTCCTATGAAACCGTCCGGCCCTGGGCTTTTGTGTGCTGGGAGTTTCTTGATTACTGCTTCAATTTCCCCAGCTGTTATTGGTCTGTTCAAGCTTTCTGTTTCTTCCTCCTTCAGTGTTGGAAGATTATACTTTTCTAAAAATTTGTCCATTTCTTCAAGATTTTCAAATTTCTTGGGATATAATTGTTCACAGTAGTTTCTGACGATCGTTTGTATTTCTGTGGTATCAGTTGTTATTTCTCCTCTTTCATTTCTGATATTATTAATTTGGGTCCTCTCCCTTTTTTTCTTGATAAGTCTGCTTAAAGGCTTGTTGATTTTATTTATCTTTCAAAGAACCAGCTCCTGGATTGGTTGATCCTTTGAATTGTTCTTTTCGTCTCTACGTCATTCAATTCTGCTCTAATCTTGACTATTTCCTTCCTTCTACTTGCTCTGGGATTTATTTGTTGTTGTTTCTCCTGTTCTTGAAGTTGTAGTGTGAGGTCTTTTATTTGAAATGTTTCTATCTTTTTTAGGTAAGCCTGTATTGCTATGAACTTCCCTCTCAGGACCGCCTTTGCTGTGTCCCATAGGTTTTAGACTGTTGTCTGTTCATTTTCATTTGTTTCCAGAAATTTTTTGATTTCTTCTCTTATCTCATTATTGACCCATTCATTGTTTAATAGCTTACTGTTCAGTCTCCATGAGTTGGCAAGTTTTTGCAGTTTCTCTTTGAGGTTGATTTCCAGTTTCAAGCCCTTGTGGTCCAAGAAAAAGTTTGGTATTATTTCAATTTTCCTGAATTTGCTGAGGTTTGCTTTGTGTCCTATCATGTGGTCTATCTTTGAAAAACTGCCGTGAGCATTTGAAAAGAATGTGTATTTTTCTTCTTTGGGATGTAAAGTTCTATATACGTCAGTTAAGTCTCTTTGATTCAGTGTGTCATTCAGCGCCACAATATGTTTATTAATGTTTTGTTTGGAAGATCTGTCGATTTTTGACAGTGGGGTGTTGAAATCCCCTACTCTCAGTGTGTTGCTGTCTATATCTTTTTTGAAGTCATCCAACAATTTCCTTATAAACTTGGGGGCTCCTATATTGGGAGCATATAAGTTTACAATGTTGATGTCTTCTTGAGAGATTCTTCCTTTAAGTATTATAAAGTGTCCCTCTGGGTCTTTCTTTATGGCCTTTGTTTTGAAATCTACTTTGTCTGATACAAGTATGGCAACCCCAGCATTTTTCTCATGCCCATTTGATTGGAATATTTTTTTCCATCCCTTTACTTTCAATCTGTGTAGGTCTCTTGCTCTGAGGTAGGTCTCTTATAGGCAGCATATGTGTGGGTCATGTTTTCTTATCCATTCAGCTACCCTGTGTCTTTTGATTGGGACATTCAGTCCATTCACAGGAGATATTACTGATAGAAACTTACTCATCTTTTCTCTTTGTACTTGTGTTCCCCTCTCTCTCATTCTTTTCCTTCATTTGCTTAAACCAGTTCCCTTAGCATATCTTGGAGTGCTGGTTTGGTAGAGATGTATTCTTTTAGTCGTCTCTTGTCTGGGAAACTCCATATTTCCCCTTCTATTTTAATGGAGAGCCTAGCTGGATAGAGCAGCCTTGGCTGTAGGCCCTTGCTTTTCATGACTTGGAATATTTCTTGCCATTCCCTTCTGGCTTGTAGTGTTTCTGTTGAGAAGTCAGCTCCTAGGCGTATCGGGGCCCCCTTGTATGTTACTTTCTCCTTCTCCCTTGCTGCCTTGAGGATTCTCTCTTTGTCTTTGACATTTGCCATTTTAATTATGATGTGTCTTGGAGTGGACCTCCTTGAGTCCCTCTTGAGTGGGGTCCTCTTTGCCTCCTGGATCCATGAGAGCCTTTCTGTCCTCAAATTAGGGAAATTTTCCATCATTACTTTGTCCTGCATTTCCCTAAGTGCCTCTTCATTCATTTTGAGCTGTTTTTCCATTTCTTGTTCTTTCTGGGAGCTTCTTTCTACCTTATCCTCCATCTCACTGATTCGATCCTCGGCTTCATCTAGCCTGCTTTGGATTCCTTCTACTGTGTTCTTCAATTCAGAAATGGTATTCTTCATATCCTCTTGTGTCTTCTTGATAGTTTCTATGTCCTTTTCCAGGCTGATATAGTTTGCTGTAAGATCCTGATAGTTTCTCTGCAGTTTCTCATAGTTCTCTTTGAGCTGGCTGAGCTCATTGAGCTTCCTTAGAACCATTGCTTTGAATTCCATATCTGATAGTTCCCTTGCCTCTATTTCATTTAGCCCTCTCTGTGGGGAGTCCCCTTTTCCACTCATTTGAGGGGAACTTCTTTTTCTTCCCATTTTTGTGAGAGTCTGTTAAGTATTTTTGTCCTTTACTTTTCTTTCTGGGCCTGCCTCTGATGATGTCAGTTGTTGACCCTATAGGGCCTTGGGTTGTTTTTTTGAGCCTTTCAGGAGTCTAATGCCTGTGTCTGACTCCTGCTTGGAGCAGCTCTGTGACCCCCTTGGTCAGGGCTGGGCTATGTTTTCGGATCTCTCTGCACTCTCACCGGGTTCCTTGAGCGCGCTCCCAGCGCAGCAGGATCCCCCGCCTGCCTGGGCTCTCATGTGCTTGCCCCAGACCAGGGGGCTTATTCAGGACCTCGCGTACTCATCTGGCCCCCCTTGCCGGTGAGCTCCGGGGCACTGGTCAGTTTAGGGACTTCTATTGTGTGTTTTCCCCGCTTTTGGCTCTTTGGGTGCATTGCTTGCCCTCGCCAAATGGGGACTACGGAAATGGGAGGAAGTCAGCTCCAGGACTCTCCGGTTAATCCTGTCTCCGGTCTCTCCTCCAGGGACTCTGGGCAGCTCTACTAATTTTGTGGGCCGCTCCGCAATAGCGGGTGGGCGGGTCAATTTACACCGGCCCTTGCCGCTCTGTGCACTCCCTCACAGGCCCTATCGGTGCCAATCTGTGGGAGGCCTTGCCGGCTGGTGCAAGCCTTTGCCAGCCCGCGCGGGTCACACACACGCTCGCCAACCCTCGCTGGTCACTAGGCACAAGTGTGTGCGCCTGCACTGGGTGTTTTGGGGGTGTCTATGTGTGCTTTTTGGCTTTTGGCTCTTTGGGGGTGTGGCCTCTTCCCGTGCAATGGAGACTACGGCAAGGAGAAGGAGTCGGGACTCCCTGGTTCTTCCTCCCTTTCTTTCCCCAATGCCTCCATTTCTATTCTCTCCTCAGGGGTCTCTGGGCAGTTCTGTGACCCGTTCGGCCAAGGATCCACCACCTGTGCAGCCTGCATTTCAATCGCAGGCAGTCTGTTTCCTGCGCGCCCCTCTTCTGCCTCTTTGGGGTCGCTCCTTTCCAGCCCACAATGGAGACTACGGAAAGGGGAGGGAGTCGGGGCTCCTTGGTTCCTCCTCCCATTCTTTCCCCAATGCCTCCGTTTCCAGACTCTCCTCAGGGGCCTCCGGGCAGTTCTGTGACCCCTTCGGCCAAGGGTCCACCCACTGTGCGGACTGCGTTTCAATCGCAGGCAGTCTGGTTCATGCGCGCCCTGCTTCTGCCTCTTTGGGGTCGCGCCTTTCCAGCCCACAATGGAGACTACAGAATGGGGAGGGGGTCAGGACTCCCCGGTTCCTCCTCCCATTCTTTCCCCAATGCCTCCGTCTCCAGCCTCTCCTCAAGGCTCTCCCAGCCAGTCTGCACTCAGTCCCCTAGCTCACATGCACAAGCTGTGTGTGGCGCACACAAAAGGCAGGTTAATTGATTCCCTTATGCCTGAGCGAGATGGTAGCGGCAGAGTGGGAGGCGTGCCATCACTGGGGCTCCACCGGCCTCAGTGTCAGTTCTCTTCACAAAGTTTTCCTCACCAGTCTTTTCCCAGGCACCACCCTGCTGCTGCCTCTACCCAGAGATCAAGGAGGGTGGCTGCCACTGCAACTTTTGCGTTGGCCCTTTAAATGTCTCTTTGCATCCCTAGCCACCTGTCTCTGGCAGAGAGCGCCCCTAAGCTTTTCGGGGTTGCGTTTTGTCTGTATTTTCTTGGTTTTAGCTGCTGTAGTTTAGAGGTTCCTGTTTATGATTCAGACCCCATTCTTCTCAGGGGAAGCTAACTGGCCATTTCAATGTCCCTCTGGTGCTGGTGCCCGTGGGTGCCCAACCCACCCTCTTGAGCCTCTACCGCACTTCTCACCCGTTGGGATGTGTGAGAGTAGAATCCACTGTCCGCGGCACCAAGGCTCCTCTCCCACTATCACTCCACTGCTTTCCAGGTGATTACTCCACTATTTAGTTGCAATTCCAGTTTGGTCTTAGGAGGAGGTCAGCATGACTCCCATTCACTCCTCCGCCATCTTCTCTCCTCCATATGATGTCTTTATAATAAACATGAGTTGGATGGAGATAACAAGGAGTTGAGAGTTTAGGAGCATGGGAAATAAATCAATGTCAACTCCAATGTGACAACTCTCCCCAATACCCATAAATGATTACTCACTTATAGCCAAGAGTGCTGGAGGTGGCTTATATGGGCTTATGAGAACAAACTATACACATCTCTTTCCAACACCACATTCAGTGATATGCTTTTGGTAGCTTGTTGCCTTTCAGGGTGGGATATTCCACAACCTGGAAATTGGTAAATGCTACATACTGTCTTTTTCTCTGAGACTGGGCTTACCAAAATTTCACTGCTTCAACCCTTCTTAGCTCCCATCATACAATGTCTTTGAGGCACTACACTAATTTATGTCTATGTGGGTCTTCACCTATTATATTGTCAGATGCAAGAATTATAAATTTCTCTTTATTGAAACCCCAGTTTCTATCATAGAGCCTGGCACATTCTTTCCTTTCAGAAGGAAGGGACTAGGGGAAAAAAGGAAAAATGTAGAGACTGAGGAAGATGAAAGCGAAGGAAGTTGCACATGGGGGCAAGTCTAAGTTTGAGATTATGATGAAAAGCTCTAAGTAAGTTGTTCCTGAGATAGAAGTGTGAGTTCAGTTCATCAAACTAACATATTTGCTAGATTCTCAAAAACAAGAAAATTTGGAATGTGAGGGGTAGAGGTGGTGGAGATTATCATGGCCACTGAGGTAGCATTCTTCAAATTGATAAATAATAGCAGGATGGGAAAGACCATTTTAAGTGAGGAGGATACAGATCTTCACTCTGAGGATGAGAGGGGTTAATAGCCTCTCCCACATAGCAGGCATCCTGGCTCTGCAGTTCAATGGAAGTGCAGGTCTGATCGTTTTGCAAATGGTGACAAACTGTTTTTGGCTAGCTACTATTTTTTCCTCATTTGAAGTACATCCATAAACAGCTTGGCTACAACTCTCGTTGAGAGATAACAGCAGGATACTTTATCTACACAAATATAAAAATGACAAGATGGTTGACTTCCGTCATTTCTCTCAGGTAGAGAACATGTGCTTGGATTTCAATAACCAGGAACTGTTGGGCGGCAGCATAAAGTGCTGAGTAAGGCAGGGTTTGTGGTTAGACTGCCTGAGTCTAGATCCTAGTTCTTCCATTTGTATCTGTGAACTTGTACAGGTTACTTATTTGTCATTTTCTCATGTGGAAAGTGGGATTAAAACTACTTTATTTATCAAGTTACTTAGAGAATCAAATAAATGGGTAAGTAGATAATTTAGTTGGACCATACTAAGTACTTAATAAATATGATACACTGATGATTATACACTAAGCACTCAATTAAATATTCATAATGCTGATAATGGTGGAAATACTGTCATGAATGTAGTTGGCTAAAGAGAAACCAGACCTCTGGATCTTTCAATCTGTATTTTCTGCCAACAGATACTTCTGGAAAGACATGGTTGCCTTTACAAGGGGAAGACCATGCACACTTCACAGTTACATCAATGACAATGCATTCACATCCCTTCTGTCCTTTTGAGTGACAGCTCAGAATAAATTTTAGAATTTGATTCCTTCTCAGAATCTTAAGAGTTCAATCTCTGGGTTTAACAGGAAAAATGCCTCTGTATCTGGTTTAATATGTCGTGCTTAAGAAGCCAACATATTTTCCAAGGGCTGTTTATGTCCCTTAGTTTCACTCCCATTTCTTGTCCAAAATATGCTTTCCTTACAAAATGTAAAAAAAAGAAAAAAGAAAAAAAAAGTCCCACTGCATTTATTGTACTCACCATAATGGTTGTCTGAGTATTACCAATATTTAAAATAATTATTGAGGGAATTATTATCCCTTCAAATGATTGCTGGTATATCTAAAAAATTGTTATTTTCTAATATATGAGCCTGAGTCAGCCTACTTCTTACTGACTTCATACTCAAAAGTTATAAATAACTATATTTAGAGAAGTTTTATATCTTTTATTCTGATTTTTTCCTAAAGTTTAAAAGATTTGCTTGAAATCAAAGAGTATTTATGCTTTAACAGACTTACAGTAATAATAATAAAGCAATTTTCATCAACTGTGATCCCCAGTCCTCTAGAAAGTCTTTCCTGCTCCCTGGCCAAACATATCTGGGGTCCCCAAAGAGGTGAACTACATGCTCACAAACGAGCCAATTCCCTGCTGGCTTCCACTGCTACTGCTCCAAGGAATGGCAAAGTATCTAGAGGACCCTGATGAGTAATCGCTTGCCCACCAGGTGCTGCTGTTTCCCCTGAGAACACCCTAGTCTTCCCCTGCCACAGCAGCTGTAGGGTGTAATATCCTGAGAAGAGAAATATTTTCTCTCTCCCCTTGGGTGGCACTACCAGTAAGTGACAGGGGCTTGTAAGACATGCTGCTTATGTCCCAGACTGTTTCAGAGATTCCAGTACAACAACTTCTCTTCTTTTAGTTTGTTGTTGTTGTTATTCATTTGAAACCTTTGTTCAACATGCAAGTTAAAGGTGAAGCGTGCAGGGGATGGACCAGGCACATAACCAAGTGATGGACTCTTGTGGGGTACACAGAGTTACCCTCCTCTCTGCAGAACAGGTTTTCCGCAGCAATGTCCAGAGACTTCATGGAAGCAGATGTTTGCAGTCCCGGCCAGAGGTTGGGAAGTGTGTATGATTCTCACCCAGATGTAATTCTTACTTGTTCTCCCCTCCAAAGGCTCCGCGTTCCGGCCCACCCGCCCCATTACCGAATTACCAAGTGCTAGGTTTTTCTTACTATTTTTTCCTTATGCAGACCTTATCTTTTCTTTAAGTCTAAGGCTAGTTAACTTGGTTACTAGATGGGGACACCAGTGAAGCAAACATCTTGAGTTCAGTTTTAGCCTAGTCTGACCATGACCCATAGATTAGGTCACACTCCTTATTCACATGCCTTTTGTGGAAAATAGTGTTCTTCAGACAGACATTTCCAAGGGTGTCTTTTTTCTTTTTCCCAGGGAGAGTAAATAATATCCTTATAATTTTTATTGTTTATTTTCTGCCTTTTTAAAATTGAAGAATCATAGTGAAATGCACAGATCATAAGTATACATTTAGCTGTTAAGAAATGCATACAACCTTTATACATTATAACTCTAACAAGATACAGAACATTCCATCACCCCAAAAAGTCCTCTTGTGCCATTCTTGTCAGTCCCCTCCACAGACAAAAACAGTTCGGATTTTAATCACCATAGGCTAGTTTTGTATACCTTAGAATTTCATGTAGATAGAATCAAGCAGTGTGTTCTCCTGTGTCTGGCATCTGCCCTGCATTTTTGGACATTCATCAATGTGACTGTGGACAACAATACTTTGTTCTTGTTTATTGCTGAGGACACTTCATTGAATAATATACAGCTGGTGATCCGGCTGTGTATTATTCAGCTCCTGCAGGATTTTGAGCTCCTGCAGGACTGGGATTCAGAGTCAACCTTGCTATAAATTTGAATGGTAGGTTTGTAAAATTGAACTTCAGTGCTTTGTGTTTGCCCTGCATGTTGCTGGTGGCAAGGGCGCCTGATTTGCAATTACTCATCATGTGATGACTCTCTATCTGCTACTGAGTAGTTTTTAGTTTATTTGGGAGAACAAATTGTTACCCATGAAATGTAAAGTGAGAAATTCAGTTAGCACAAAATCAGGACTGTTTGTTTGAACAAAGTCCACCACAGGAATTCACTGAGAATGAGAAGAGCCATGGAAAAATTCACAGATGGTAAGCAATAAAGGTAAGTCTTAAATATGAATAGAAATTGGTTAACGAGAGAGGTGGTCATTCCAAGTGAGGAAATAACATTTATATTAAAAGTAATTTTTTATTGATTTCTATTTTAATGGTAGGTTCTAATCACCAGTGATGAATTTCATATAATAAAAAGAGCAGCTTCCAACAGAAATCCAATGAGTATTAAGACAGTGGTTCCTAGACAAATAATGCTGTGACTATCCACCATTTAGAAGCAGGACTATGAAAAAGAAAGCCATCTCTTCCTGTGCCATTTAGCAGGATGTGATCCCCCACCACGTTCCCCATCTTTTCATCCTAATTTAATACAAAGTTTTCTTATCAAAATGGGACTTTTCCATATAAAGTGCATTTTTTTTGCTAAGAATTCCAAGGGTGACACTAAAACTTTGCTATTTTTAAAATTTGTATTAATTAATTTTAGAGAGAAACATCGATTTGTTGTTCCACTTCTTTATGCCATCACTGTTTGATTTTTTTTATATGCTCTGACTAAGAATCAAATTTGCAACCTTAGCATATTGGGACAATGCTCCAATCAACTGAGCAACCCGGCCAGGGCTAAAGCTTTACTGATTTTAAGTCAAAATAACTTTAACAAGAAACTCAAGCGTATGATTTTTAAAAATGTTTTATGCCTTTATGTACTTGGCTTTATAACACTGATGCTTCGGCAAGACTAAGAAAAAACACAGTTTATTTTAATAAATTTGTGATTTAGCGGTTCAATAAACTCACTAATAACTTGTAAGAATAAGTCATGGTTGGACTGAAACCAAGAGTATTAATTAGCCTGTTGTACCTCTGGCTTTTTTATCATGGAATAGTCACTTTATAAGGCTTGCGAGAATTAAACATTTCAAGACCTAGAAGATATTTTCTGTGGAGACACAGATATTTTTAAACTTCATCCTCACTTCTATAATTTTTTGGTAAACAATATAAACAAGGCTTTCTTATGAATAAGTGCAGTATATCATCATGCATTTAATACAACTGTGGCAAATTTTTCTCTCTTGTTACTTATTTCATTTTGTATGCTCACTATTTTATCACATAGATGAAAATGGCATACAGCATGGAGAATTTAATAGCCTCCCAGTATGCAGTCCATCTATTTATCTATAGTTTCATTAATGTTCATTTCATTTATTTTAAGACGGCACTGTGGGTGACAGAATAGTTAAAATCACTGAAAAACAGAAAGTCATTATCTTTAGAATTGTTTCTATTAAGAATCACAGTGGAATGAAAGGGAAGAAAACAGATTTGGGCTGTAAAAGCCTTACAATCCTTAATAGAGGCCCATGTTTCAAGAACTCGATAAAATCGGGAGCCATCAAACAAGTCTGTATAATTAATAAGAATCATCCTACATGCACCTGGAAAATATGTTGTATGATTTTAACCTCCCCTTTAAGTAGAAGAAAAACACACTTAAAAGTTCTTAACGTATTCGCTTTGGGTAGTTTTAATTGCTTTCATTTTTTGAGAGCTTATTATTAGCCAGGCACCATACTAGATACAAGATACGGCACATCACCTCATAGTAACCTTAGGTGAAGGTGCTGTGGTCATCTTCATTGCACCAAAGAGGAAGTCAAGGTTAAGAGCAGTAGATGGTCTATTTCAAACAGCTTGTAAATGGTAGATCAAGGATCTAAGAGAGGGATCTTAAAACCCAATCCCTTACCCCAAATCACATTCATGAGGAGGCTAAATAACTGCATACCGTTCATTCCTCTTTGTCCAGTTTTCCCCTTATTCCTCACTGTAAAATTTTAATTTACCTAAGTGTCTACCTATCCCACTTTAAGCTTCCTAATATCAGCTGCTGCATCTTTAGAGGAAAGGAGTCTCAATGAATATAGAACCCTCCTTATAACCTGGCAAGGGGGGTTGCTGAATAAGCAGCAGAGTCCCTCATTCACAAAGCTAGACATACGGAAGGACTCTAGCCAGCCAGGAGCATCCCTCCACTCAATATGCCTGCTGTTGGTCTCACTGACAAGGCCCCTTAGAAGCTCCTAACCAGATATCCGACAGGTGAGACCCAGCAGGAGGAAGCTCATTCTACAAAAAAGCATTTTTGATTCTGGACCTTAGCCCAGCTAAGCACACAAAGGCCGGAATGCATGCATTTTTGTAATCCAGAATTTTGTACAGTGCCTGACATAAAGTTAACCCTTGTTAAAATGATAGTATTACCATTTGACAATATGTAAACAATCACACTTTTCCAAATGCTTTATGTTCATTATTTATTATTCACCAAATTCTGCTAATATCAATGCTAGTCTTACATATTAAGTAATAACAATGAGATACAGAAAAAATACATGAATGGGCTTATATTCAAATTAGTTAGGGATTGAGATGTTTTAAGTGGTTTGTCTGATTCCAGGCTTTGTATACACTAAAATTATTTGTTTTTTTTCCTCCTGTAATTCCAAGATCCAGCAGAACTCCTGAAACATAATTAGGTCTCAATAGTTTATTTATTTATTTGTTTTGAGATTGGTTAAATAGAATGGATATCAGAGAAAGCAATCACAGCCAGGCATATACCAGCGGAGACCATCCGCTGCTATCCATCTTCCTGGCTATTTGGGAGGTGGTGATGGCAGGAAAGAAACATTTTCTTTTCTTGTGCCACTATTGTAACAGCCTTTCTTCTCTTCCCCTACCCCTCTTCTTAGCTACTTATGATGACTGAAATCCAGATAAGAAGTCTGGGGTGTACCTCAGCAGGAAAGCCCTGGAATGATGTTCTCAATGGCAAGAGGAGGGGTTCCCCACCTACTCTGTGTGTCCTAAAGCTAGATCTATACACTCTACTAGTAATTAATGGGGCATTTCATGTTCTCCAATTTCTCTGTACTAATTACCTGCCTCAGGGTTATTATAGTCAATTAGAAACACAAAAGCAGCATAACTCTTTCCTTGCATCATCTTGTGCATCATCAGGGAAATTTGATTCCATCCCTAGGAAGAGACTGTAAGATAGATACTATAGTCTCAGGGTATCTGAAAGCCTATGTCTTATTTTCCTTAATTTTATTCTTACCTCTCTGTCTGACAGACATATGTATTTCCAGGTCACCAGTTGTAGGAAGTCCAAGCAAAATGCTTAATTCTTACTACCATGAAGTTTCAGGTGTCATAAAATATTTGTGAAATTAGAAATGACACAGCATCAGATCCTTAGAATATCACCTTCATCCATCATGCAGTGGGCTTGGGCCAAAAAGAACTTTGATTTTCATATTGTTAGAATAGTTGTATATTATCCTATAGAACCCATTGTTACCTCTGTTTAAAAAAAAACAAACATTATTTTTGGAAGCAATGGGAAAAAATCTCCCCTTTTTGCTGCCAACAAACATCTGGCAATTTAAACATCTGGCAATTTATCTAGTAAACATCATTTATTATATTTGCCAGCACTATGGTAGATTTTGGAACTTCTGGCAGGAGAAAATGTGAGGTAAAAAATATAAGCATACTTGACTGAAATGCATTACTTCCTTGGTTACAGAGTAAGTGGTCCTATATGCCCTTTTGTGCTTATCCAGAAATCCACAGTGTTTCAGTGGATATTCCAGTAAATCCTCATGTTTAATTTCTCTGTAACCCTTTAAATACTGCTGGGCATTCTCTTTTCTTGCAACATCTTTTGTTGAGACCAGTCCTGACCTGTTTTACTTACCATTCCCACAAAATTAGTTAATAAGGAGCTGGTTTTGAGTTCATCCTATATTTTAGACAATCAAAGAAATTCAAAATACTGAGATTTCCTAGAAGCTGCCTGCAAGTATCCTCCTACCTGATTCTACACCTAGGCACATGAACACTAAACAGAAGGGCAATAATAAAACCACCGTCAAGTTTAAAATAAGACAGCAATTCAAATATACCAGAGTGCTGTTAATTACTTTTTAATGCAGTCTTTGCAATTTTCTTCTATCCCTTGCTAACTCATTCAAAATTTACAAAAAAAAAAAGAGAGAAAATCAAGAAGAGTGACCAAATAATTTCATATTAAAAACACCTGTGACTTTTATCAATGATGAGAGCTTCATTGTTTCTCTTTATTTGTGAAGCAGGTGATCATTTAAAATTAAGCCCTTGATAAAATGAAACTCAAGGCAATTCATCTTGGGCTGTATCTTACATATATGAGAAATTACTCATAAATAGTTATAGGGTTCAAGCCTTTGGGATTAAAAAATGTAATATTAATGGGAAGATCATAATAATCAAGTGGAATCCAACCCTTGGATATCAAGAGCCACTCACAGACACACTGGCAAAAGTGATGAAAAAGTATCATGAATATTCCATATAAGGGTTTAATTAACAGGACAGGAGACTGAATCTTGATGATTTTTTAATGAAAGGTGAGGTGAATCCAAATTTAGCATTTTTCATTTTAAAAGCTCATTAACCCACAAAAAATATAAAAGTATGTGACATATATGCTAATTATCTTGACTATAGTAATTATTTTACTATGTGTATGTATATTAAAAGATCATGTTGTGTACTTTAATATATATCGTTTCTATTTTTTAAGAAATAAGTAACAAAAACCTAGAAAACACTTTAAAAAGTAAATGAAAGCTCATGTTTCATTATAGCAACAATACTCCAAAATGTAGTAAGACCTGAAAAAATAAAAATCAGAGGTGAAGGTGTTTAAGTTCCATTTTCAAGAGTAGACCTCTTGAAGGTTGACCTTTATGTTTTTTGGTACCCAATAAATGATTCCTCACAAATTTGCCAGGTCCTCATTGTGCTATAAAATATTAACCCTTTATTTCCACCCAATCAGAGAGAAGCAACTAAATAAGTCTGTTACTTAATCCTAGGGGTATTTTGGATGCTTCAAACTGTGGAAGATAGTATTTAGGCAGATCATGTTTAGGAAGACCATGTTTAGCCACTGAGGCTTTGAAACAGTCACTTGTGAAGGTCAAAAGCCAAGGTCATTTTCAAAATTGAGGCCTACAACGCCATCAGTTGTCTCAGCCAGCACACAAAAATATACCAGAACTGTTACTGGTTTTATAGTAACAACTTATATTGACTTCAGCAAAGAAGAAGAAGCATGAGTTACTGTCAAGGGAAGAAAATGTTTAGCAAGAGCTTTTGATCTAGTCAGTATATTTGGAAAAAGCACTGCCTGGGGTCCCTGCGACTAAGCTTTTGCTCTTTTTAATCCTTCCTCTGAAATTTGCAGGCAACACTAGATTTTTAAATTACATTAGTGTGGACTTTGACTCTCTGTGATGAATACATTAAAGGTAGCCACTATTAAAGTTTCTTTTCATATATATTGAAAAAGAAATGAATTGCCACCCTATTAGACCTGTTTTAATGTTCTCTAAGCATATTATTTGCACATTTGATTCTAAGCCATCAATAAGCAGCTTCAGGATTGATTTTTTTTTTCAGTATGAATAAGACAGTTTGGGGTGTATTTTTAATTATGGTGGCATGAACCCTCTATCTTAAACACCCAAGAGAAGCATAATTTCATAAAATCATGTGCTAAGGGGAATGTGGGAATAACTGCTCTTTTCTTATTAACAATTTCTATTTCTATAAGGGAGATAGATTGAGAGTCTTATCTGGAGGTTATACTTTTAAAGAGACTAAAAGCAGTTATGAAATAGCTTTTGAAGTTTGGATGCAATTGGAGCTCATTTGCAGCCCATTTCCATCATAATAGGATCTTAGATGTGAGCACAGGAGAAAAAGGGCTGATTCGGCCTTGGACACAATGTGGAATCCTTCTCTACAGTAATGTCGGTGAGGTTTTGTCCAAACTGATAAGACACCCAGATCTCAAGGCCTTATTATTTTAACTTGAAAACCTGTTTCCTAATCATAGTAATAGCTATCCTACCAAGCCTGTTCTCTATCACTAAAAAACGAAAAGATCGCAGTATTTTAGGAAACTAAGCATGAGGGAAAACTGGCACAGAGGTCCTAGCTACAGTAAAGCGATATGGGAGGTAGCAACAATGCTTTTGTTATCCCAACTAAGAGTGGTCTGGTAGAATAAGCGTGGTTTAAAAGTAGCGTTGAGACAGTAAGAGGAGACCTGAAGAGCCTGAAAAGGGGCTTGTATGGTCTGCGTGAAGGGTACTGAAGATACACTGGAATTACGATGATGTACACTTGACTACAAGGCTGACCCATGGGAGAAAACCCTTCACGTAGAGAAAAAAGCGGAATTGGTATCAAGTTCTCCACCATGGCTTCTGCATATGGTGAAGACAGGGCTTAGATTCACTGTCATAAGTTAATCCTCATTACCCTACATTAGAAGTTATTGGGAAAATAAAAACCTAGAAAGTACTATGGGAGAATATCAAGGCTTAATGCAAAGTCTTCCAGCAAGAATTTTAAATGCTAGTCATGGCCAAGGCATTTTCTTAACTCATTTAGTACTTGCTGGTGCTACTTCCAGAAAAGAATAACTTAGCTCAATTACTTCCATCAACTTCAGCTGATTTTAAAGTCCCACTTTCTCACCACTCCAGTGACCACCACTGCATAAGCTGAGACACTTCAGTTCTCCACTGTGCTGTAAGGGACACAAGAAAGGGGGCGCAGAGGGACTGGAGTGACCTGTGCAGAGGCCTCAGGAGTCACTGAGCTCTCACACGCGTTGTGGAGGACCTTCCCCACGAGCAGAAATCACCACGGACAAGTCTTGCATTTTGAAATTCTGAGTCTAAGGTCTTTTGAATACGTCCTTTAAAGTGTTTGAATTGTGCTATAATTCTGTGGAGCGTGTATCTAGACATATAGAAATGTTTTGATGGCATACGTGATGAACTCCTAAACTCCTATAACGGCATCCAAAATAACTCAGCGTGATTTTTAAGAGAGCCTCTGGTATGGCTAGAAATTAGGTGGGGCCTGACCATCATTGTGCTTTGAAGATTAAATATCAATTTGTTATTGCTTGTCTTCAAACTCCGGAATGCTGGTAGCATACCAGATACAAATCTCTATTACTAGAAATTAAGCCCTTGAACAGCAATGACTCTGCCATTTTCCCTAGTTTCCTCACACTAAGCACTGTGATTAGTACAAGGTCAGAATTCTGTTAGGTGTATTCATGAGTGAATGAAAGATTAAATGTGAAATGCGTATCAGATGCGCCTACTTCCCAACAATGAAGTTCAACCATAGAAACTAAATAGAGTAATCCTTTCCATTTGTAACAGTGTGTTCCTTCTAGTCTGCTGAACAGCCATTTGGGCAAAAATCAGCAACTCATTAATATTAAAGTCAGGCTAAAAATAAACATCTGAAAGAACAAAAGAGGTGAAACTCTTTAAATCTAAGGGGAACATAATAAGTGAATAATTCAATAAATGGGATTTGTAATCAGTAACTACATCTTGGGGTTGAAGTCAGTCCTAAAAGGAAAGCCAGACAGTTTCCCAAAATATTTGTATATATAAAGACCTTTATCATATTAGATGGGCATTGAAAATTGTCAGTAGAAGATAACCAGGAATAAAACTGAGTTTCTTAGAAATTAGCTCAAGGCAAAGACTGGGGATAGTTTAAAAGAATATATGTGTAGACTTTTTGTATTTTTTTTTTAAATATTTTCAGCTGAGACCTGACATTCCTGGGAGACATACCGATTTAACAATGCATGGTCATTAAACTGCAGTCTATAGTGCGTATGTCTACAGAGCTGTTGTTTTGTTTTTGTTTTTGTTTTCCTGAGAAGGAAATGCACATTTGGGACAGAGTGTAACTGTTCCAGATCGTGCAGGGATAACCAATCCTGAGATTAGGGCCTCCTTCAAATGTTTGCTCTCACAGCATTTAATCTCTTTCCATAAAATAAGTTACACATATATATGAATAAATGTGATATCACAAATTGCTGATCCATATACTTCACTTCTATTCTGCCTAGAGGTACATAAGGATAGTTAGATGAATGAGGCTAAATAAATTGAGGGCATGCAGCTGCCACAAATTTTAATAGAATTATAGCCTTAATAAAATAATGAAGGATGGTTTGTCCTATATGGCTCTAATTTGAAGCATTAGAAGCATAGGAGCATAAGTAAAAATAAAGCCACCTGTCCTTAGCTCAGGACTGCTTCATTGTCTCCTCCTTCTCTCCTAAATTGAATTAAGTCTTGGCATTCCCTTTGTCCCCAAGACAATCAATAAAAGAATAATGATAAATATAGAAACATATTTATTAGTGATCTGTTATTATTGTATTTGTGGATGGAATCAGCTTAGGAACCTTAGGTAGCAGAAGCTATTGCTACATAAACAGGAGAGGCAGATGGAGCTTTTTAGCAGAGCACTTCATGTGTGAGTTGAGGGTGGGGGTGGTAGCAGGTATAATGGAAAAGAGCTGTTAGAAGTTGAAAGGTTGCAGATGGTTTTACCAAGTGATGAAGGGTTTTAGTTCTATTTAAAGCATGGCCCAGAAAAATGAATCATTCTGATGATGAGGTAGGAGCAGCATCTTTTTTAAAAAAATGAATTAATTAGCACTAAGAAAATGTACCAAATGGTAATTAGTATTTGTGATTTATTTTCAGGATCTTAAAAACTTCACTCTTCAAATTCCAGAGAAAATAATCAGGAGGGAGAGTTGCAAAAGCCAAAGAGTTTGGGCATCAATCATCCACACAGGAGACCAGCCCCTAGGCCTTCAGTGGAATCACAGGGGATCTTGGGTACCCATCTGGCAGTGCTGCCATCAAAATAGTAAGCAGCTTAGTCAACAACAAATTTTCATTATATTGACCCCTGTGTGTTAGCAAATATTCCAACAGAAGAAAAAAACAATCCACACTCATAGAGCTGAAATTTTCATAGGAAAGAAAGGTAGAAAAATACATATTACATGTGTCACTCACTATGTGAAAGCAGAGCATTCCTATAAAAACTTCTGTAAGACGAAATGGCATTAAGCACTCTCATGTTCATTGCAGCATTATTCACAATAGTCAAGATATGGAAACAACATGAGTGTACATCAATGACTGAATGGGTAAATAAACACAATGGAATATTATTATTCAGCCATAAGAAGAAGGAAATCCTGCCATTTGTGACAACGAAAATGGACCTGGGTGGCATTAAGCTAAGTAAAATATGTCAGACATTGTAAATGACCTATTGCACAAACTCTGGGTTCTATTAAAATCCTCTGGAGAATGTCTGTATACAATTTGTCTTCAAAGATAATCAAGTTAGCTTGATTCAGACTGGGCAGCATGGTACAAATCTCACTTCAGTTCTCAAAGCCCTCAATGTGCTGATTTGGGGTGATTTTGTACATGTGAGTTTCAGAATTCAGACTGAAAATGTACTGATCCATTCACAGGATTAGGAATCATCTTCACCAGCTGTCTACCCTCCCTCGTTTCCCCTCACTCTCTGACTTGTGTCATCTCCTTTCTGTGGTTCTTTAGTCATGAAGATGACTGGGATGCTACAGTTTTAGCCATGCTGCTTTGCTCCATGATTGGGGAATAGCTTTGGTGAATCCACAGGGGTCCAAAGTAGCAAATTCAATTTAACATGCTGACGATTACTTCTCCATATTTTAACTTCCCTCCACCAACTTGCTTAGATTTATTTACTTAGTTTTCAGGTAGTCACTCATTCTTCTGAATTTCGTCCAGAGTTAGAGAATTAGCAGGAGGGCTTGTCTTGAAGGGGATTACACTGAAATGGTAGAACTCAAACTACTTGAGTATATTTTGACAATAAAGGCAAAGAGATGATATAATATTATATATTAGATAGTAATTTTTAAAGAGAAAGTATTCAAGTATGAGTCTATGGATTTTGGCTTGACAACAGGGCTAATGCTATTGCCATGAGCTTAAAAGTGGAATATTTTAGAAGGAATAGGTTTGGGGTGGAGGCGTCAAGAAGTTCAGTTTGAACAAGATGAGCTACCTATTCTATTACACACCCGATTAAAATTTTAAATAAGAAACTTTTATGCAAGTCTTATTTCAGTGGAGACTTCAAAACTGGAAATAATTTTGTGAATCATCTACATAAAGGTGGTATAAAAAGGCACAGAGCTGGATGAGATCACCGAGGAAGTGGGTGTAAATAGGAAAGAGAAGAGACCAAAAGAGACCCAATGGATAAACCTGACTCACTTAACAAGCAATATAATAAAATGTGAAAATGTGCTCAAAGCACTATGTAAAAAAAAAAAGAATTATGAGGCAGAATAACTAACATGGTTTGGGGCGTCAGGGCAGTTACATACAGATGGATAACTCTTATAATGGGTTTCCATGTGTGTGTAAAGGTTAACCAAGGAAAGGAAGGGACAGAAGGCATTTCCAATGAGCTGCAACCTTTCAACTTCTAATGAGCAAAGACAGACTCAGCAGTGTGACTGTTGTTCAGTAGTTCTAGAGGAGAGTGGGGCCCAGAGGTTCACCATCGTACTGGGGAGGAGAGAATAGAATAAACCACAACAGACTGATTGGTCATGATAAGAAAACATCTCTTATCATGAGAGTTTGTGGTTTTAAACTATTTCTGAAGGTAGAAAATTTTATTAGGGTAACCCGAGAAAGAATTTAAAATCACAAAACAAACCAAAAGAGAGTTTCTCTGTTGAAATTGGTGACTTAAGGACAGAGAGGGGCCACCATTCCTCTTATGCTCACTCGAGGTGCAGGCCCTAAGATGCCTTGAGAAGATCTTCAGAATTCAAACTTTGGAATACAGTCATGCACTGTTTAAGGACAGGGATATATTCTGAGAAATGTGTTGTTAGGCAATTTCGTCATCATTGAGTGTATTTACACCAACTTCTATGGTATAGCCTGCTACACACCTAGGATATATGATGTAGCTTACTGCACGTAGGCCACAAGCCTGTACAGCATGTTACTGTACAAAACAATACAAGAGTAAGTCGAGTACAAGAGAAAATGATGCAATCAAGAGATGTATTAAACATGAGATACATGAGGCTGCTGCCAGCCTAATGTGGCATACTGTTTTACAGCAAACTCTTTTTTTTAATAAGTACGAAGAATTGACTGTAAAATAACAATAAAATGCATAGTACAATAAATACAAAAACCAGTGACAGAGTCATTTCTTATCATTAGTAACTATTATATACTGTAATTAATTGTATGCACTATACTTTTATATGACTGGCAGACTAGTAGGTTTGTTTATACCAACATCACCACAAACATGTAAGTAATGTGTTGTACTATGTTGCAACAGTTACAATGTCACTAGATAAGAATTTTTCAGATCCATTGCAATCTTATGGGTCCATCATTTATATATGTGGTCTGTCCTTGACAGAGATGTCATTATAAAGTACATGACTATAAGGAGCTAATGAGAAGTTTTCAATGATATGACCAAGTTTTGACTTTAAATATTGTATTATCACTTATGCAGGATAGATTTAAAGAAAGTATCATTGGCAAATGCAGGGCAACAAGAGGAGGTCACATAACAGCCCCTGTAAGAACTGACAAAGACCCAGGAGTAGCAACTTGGAGAAAATCCTCCCAAGTCACTGAGGGTAATGAGACTCAGGAATTATGTACTGAGTTGATTTGACTTTCTTATAAACCAGAATCTAGTACATAATGATGTAAACTCTCCCACTGAAGTTAGCTATTTTTTTAAGAATGGTGGTTTATAACGCAGATGCAAAGGGAGTTTCTCTGTTGAATTAAGTTGTATTTGGAGTGGACAGAGAACTTGTCACAATTTCCCCACCCACAATGTGAGTCCCTAGGTCCATTTAAGGGACTCTCTAGAATACAACATAGCATATATATAATATAGTTTACTGGTAAACAATGTACAGTTTTTATGAGTTTTAACTCATAAACTAGTATTAACTAATAAATCAGTGTCATATTTAATAAATCATTAACTAAATAAACATAGTTAATAAATCATTAACTAAATAAAATCACTGTCATAACAAATATATCACCCATTCCATGA
The DNA here is from genome assembly GCF_021234165.1 of Pteronotus mesoamericanus. NCBI lineage: Eukaryota > Metazoa > Chordata > Mammalia > Chiroptera > Mormoopidae > Pteronotus > Pteronotus mesoamericanus. Next base: position 10,073,586 of record NW_026555229.1, read on the forward strand.
CTGCCCAGAGTTGCTCCTGGCCCCTTCGCAGCCTACCTCTCTACCAGCCCCAGCCCTTGGCAATCATTGATAGGACGTCAGTTCTTAAAGTGCTATCTCTCCCCAGATGTTGTATAAATGGACTTATATAGTACATAGCATTTTTAAAAACTGTCTTTCATTTAAGCATGGTGCATTTGGAATTTCCCATGCAGCTGCAGGTAACTGTCCTTTGTTCCTTTTTTGTACCAAGTCCTCTCATTATGTGGCTATACCACAGTTTGTCCATTCTTCCCTAGTTGTGGGGCCTTTCAATTGTTTTCATGTTTTGGTGATTATAAACAAAGCTCATACAATGATTTGAATACAGATTTTTGTGCGAATATAAATTTTTATATCACCTGAGTAAACATCTAGAGAGAAATGAGATTATTGAGTGGAATGGGTAAGTATATGTTTAACTTTATTCAACAAATTACACTGTTTCTGTATTGTTCAGAGGTGCTTTCACGTAATGACAAAGATGAGCTGTGATGAAGGAGATGATATGGCTCACAAAACCTAGAATATTTACTTTGTCCTTTAAAAAAAATGCTGACCATTGGCCTAGAATATAGTCTATCTTGGTGAATGTTTCATGTGCACTTGAAAAAATTAATATTTTGTTGTTATTGGATGACATGTTTTATAAATGTTAATTAGTTCACATTCATTGACCATAATGTTCAGATCTATTTTCTTACCAATTTTCTAGTTATTTGTTCTATTATTGCTAAATAGTAGTATTGATGAATGTTGAGGTTTCCTACTACACTTCTATTTTTAATTTACCAATTCTTTCATACTCAAACTGTTTGTTACAATTAACATACAGTTAGACCTTGCCTTTTAAAATTAATAGATTTCTTAGAGAAGTTTTAGGTTTACAGAAAAACCAAGCAGAAATTATACAGATTTCTTATATAACCGTTCTCATCCCCTCCCCAATCTCCTCTATTATTAACATTTTATATTAGTGTGGTAAATGTGGTATAATTGATGGCCACTATTGAGGTATTATTATGAACTCATGTATAGTTACCTTTCTTGAATTTTCACACATACACACGACACACTAATATTATATTGTATTAAATTTTGTTGAATTAAAATTATGTATCTTTACTATTTGGTAAGATATTTCCACATTTTGAAATACTAACTTTCTATTTTTTGAATATTTTATTTATTTATTTTTAGAAATGGGAAGGGAGGGAGAAAAACATCAATGTGTGGTTGTCTCTTGCGTATCCCCTAATGGGGACCTGGCATGAGCCCTGACTGAGAATCAAACTGGTGACCCTTTGTTTTGCAGGCCGGCACTCAATCCACTGAGCCACACCAGCCAGGGCCTGACTTTGTATTTTAAACAATAATGAGTACTTCATGTAGTGAAAAGTTGACATATTCCTGAAAGTTATGCATAAATTAAGTTTTTGTATATACGTACATATAACTTAGTGAATCTGAAGAATATTGTGACATGCCCTTTAGGAAGTAAATAATCTCTTTGAAACATACTTAGTTCATAATTACTTTTTAACATATAATTAAAAAAATGGAATCCACCCCATTAACCATTTTGTCAAAAGGACAATTATTCTTGTGCCACAGTCTTCTTTTCAATGATTAAAGGATTGCATTGAGGGTTTATTTAAAAATGCCTTATTAGAAAGTTATTTCTAATTGTGTTTTAGCAACAATCTCTTTTGCTGAAACATACTAATGTGTTTTGTTTCTGAGTAAGTGCCAAGTTAAAATAGTTTATGGATATCAGTGCAGGAGTTCTAACCTACAATCATCAGAACACATCGTGAGGGACGTACTTTGTTCTATCAGTTGAAAACCATTGACAAGGTGAGTACAATGTAATCCAGAGTCTGCATGCAGGCTGCCTGGAGGCTGGAGGCCATCTCCTCGCAGGAAGACGTAATGGAGCAGAGCCAAAGTAAAGATTTAGTACAGAGAGAACAACACTTTTCAAATATCTGCGTATTTTTTTCTGAGGAAAGAAGGTGTAAGCACTGTAATAGTTAAGAGAACTGAGCTAAGATCCACAATTATGAATTCCAGAAAACACTATTGCCCTGAGTGGTTGACTCAGTTGGCTGAGTATTGTCCTGCAAAGTGAAAGGTCACCGGTTTGATTCCAGGTCAGGGCACATGCCTGTGTTGTGGGATCTGTCCCCAGTCGGGGCACATGTGAGGGGCGGCTGATCAGCGTTTCTCTTTCACAGTGATGTTTCTCTCACACTCTCCCTCTCCTCCCCTCTCTCTCTACAAATAAATAAATAAAGTCTTTAAAAAGAAAGCACTAATTATCTTTATTAAAAATATGTTTAATGATCAGAACAGCTGAACTACTGAACACCTGCCTCTAGTAGTGCTCAAATGGAATCTGGATAACTATCTGCCCAGGGTCTTATCTCCTATATAATTGTTAAGCTTCCTAACTCCCTCCCTACTCTAAAGGTCTGGATATTGAAAGAATGCTTAATAATAATTAAATATAAAATATCATAATGAACAAATCAAGAAAAAAAGAATGTTATTAATTTGCAAAATTCAAGAGATTGTAGACATTTTTTAAAGGGAGTATGACATAAATTGGGCCATGTCTATGGGGCAAAATTTGAATAGAGGGATTACAAGGAATTAGAGGGCAGGGTATTTCATGAACAAATGTGTCAGTTAGGTCTCTTTTATATATATAAAAAAAAAGCAGCTCTGTTATTATAAACAAAAAAAAGAATTGAGTGGTTGGATATGGAGTAATTCATTAAATCAAGAGGGAGCAGGACGGGGATGTGGGAGCTGTGAAGATGTTACTGGCAGAGAGTCAAGAAGAACCTCATTGAGCCACAGCACTTAATGCGATCACTTTTGACTATGTCCCTGTGGTATTCTTCTCCAGATTAAAATTCCTCAAAAAATTTCAAATTAAGAAACAGTCTTCTAAATATTACATGTGCCAAAGAGAATACCATAATAAAAATTAGAAATAATTCTGAAGAAAATAAAATAAAAATAAGACATTAAAACCCACTGGGTACAGCTAAAGAGGAACATGTTTAGAATCATATGAAGTTGAAAATCAATTATCTAATATTTCATCTAAAGAAGCTATAAGAATAAACTCAGGAGACAGAAATATTAAATGACTATAGAGGAAAGAAATAGATTGAAATAGGAAGCAAAAATAAAATCAACAAAGCCAAAATTTGTTCTTGTTTTTCTTATTAAACTATTATTAAATTCTAGTAAGAATGATTTTAAGAGAAGAAAAGAACAAATTATTAACTTCAGGAAGAGAAAAGAGAATATGCCTCAAATCTACCCCCATCAAAATATAAAATAAAAACTGTATTATTAAAAATTTTATTCAAAGAATTTTTGACAATTTAGACAAACTAGAAAAAAATTGAAAAACACATTACATAAATAAAAAGAAAAAATATGACCAGCAACACTGAAAGGAAAAGAAATCAACAGAGACAAGAGGGAAGCGGGGGGGGGGGCAGGGAAAGGGAAGGGAAGGGGAAAGTCAAGGAACATATAGCAAGGACTCATGGACAAAACCAAAGGGGAAGAGCTGAGGGAGGGGAGGTGGGAGGGGGCAAGGGAAAGAGGTGGGGGGGAAGGCAGAGACAAATGTATTTAAAAAGTAAATAAATTAATTAAAAAAAATGAACATCCATATAGTTGCAGAAAAAACATTTATTGAGTTAATACTTTTTATGATAAAAATTTCAACAAGTTAGGAATATAAAATAACTTTTTACTTTCCCTCTGAGATTAGGAATTCATCAGGCATATTCACTCTCACTAGTTATAATGAACACTTTTCTAGATATTTTAGCCACTCTAATATGACATAATGGGAAATGCTATAAAGATTATAAATTAACAAAAAACTTCATGAAAGCGCACATAAAAAATTGAAAAGATTTGTTTGCCATGAAGTCATTATACAAAAATAAATAGTTCATATAGTAGTAATAAATGATAGAAAGTTAAATACAAAACACTATTAAAAACACTACCATACAACTATTATAAATCCACCAAAATATATGCAAGACTTCCTACTGAAAACAAAGTTTTCAGTAATAAAGAAGATATAAACAAAGAAGATATAAATAAAAAGAGGGATATGCCATGTTTATAATTTGTGCAAGAAACAATATTTTCTTATGTAAGGTTCTCTTTGTGTGTAGAGTGAAAAACATGTTGCAATGTCCCATTATTTTATTTTTATGGAAATTGAGAGGCCGAATCTAAATATTGTATAAAAATACAAAAGAGCTGGAATAGCCAAAACATTCCTAAAGTCAAGGAACATATAGCAAGGACTCATGGACAAAATCAAAGGGGAAGAGCTGAGGGAGGAAAGGGGGGAGGGGGCAAGGGAAAGTGGCGGGGAGAAGGCAGAGACAAATGTATTTGAAAAAATAAATTAAAATAAAATTAAAAAAAGAAATCAATACTGTGGGTTTTAAACTGCAAGATATAAGATAAATTATAAAGTTACAGTAATGAAGACGGTGTAAATGTACAACTAAGGATAGCTCCATTGAGTATAATTCTAAAAAGTCTATTAACAGAACAAATATATGAGATCGCTTGATTTGTGATAGAGGTGCCACTGTAATTTAGTAGGAAAAATATAATCTACTTAAGTGATGCTGGGTTACATGATATATGCAACACTTAATTTGGGGTTGATCACAGACAGAAAAATGAAAGGTAAAACAATAAATCTTTCAGAAGGAAAGACAGAAACTACTTTCATGACTTTGAGGATAGGTAAGAATTTCTTATGCAGAACAAAACATCTTAGTAAAAAAAAAAGAAAAGTGATAAAATGCACTTTATTAAAATATAGAACTTCTGACCCTCAAAAGATAACATTAAAAAGCATAAAGCAACCATGATAGGAGAGATAGTTGCAGTGAATGTTTCAGCAGTGGATTTATTTTTAGAATATATAAAGAATCCCTAGAAATATATTTTTAAATTGACAATGTGATAAAAACTAAAGAAAATACTTGAACAGTTACCTTATAAAAGGAGATATGCAAATGGCTAAAAAATGTATAAAAAATAATTCAGAATAAGCAATCTTCAGGGATATAACAAAGTAAAATCATGAGCTACCACTAATTGCCACTCATATTTAAAATACTGACAATGCCAAATGCTGGCAGGGATTTGGAACAATTTTAATTCTCATACAAAGATGGTAAAATATAATTTAACTTCTTTCAAAAACTCTTTGGCAGTGTCTATTACAGGTAATTTTCTATACATGATAGTCTATGATCCAGTAATTCAACTCCTAATTATATACTAATGGAAATGAATGAATTTATTCATCAAAAGATACATACCAGAATGTTCAGACAACTTTATTTAAAATTAGCAAATCTGAATGTTCATCAATAGCAAACAGGATGGATAACATATGGTATATTCCTACTATCAGATAATATACAACAATGAAATAAAAGATTACATACAATATGAATGAATTTCAGATACGGTGATGCCAAAAATTATGTAAAAAGTACATATTTTATTATCACATTCATAGAAACTTAGAAAATATACAAAACTATCCTATAATAATAGAAGTTAAAATACTGGTTACCTTAGGGTTAATGGCTAGAGATAGGCATGAAGCAGAGCTCTGTGGTATTGGAAATACTTTTTATTTTTATTTTTGGGTGGTTTCATGGATTTATATGGATGTAAAAATTCTTTATTCTGGACTCTTCATATTTGTATACTCTATTGGATACAAATAGTACCTCAATAAAAATGTTCTTTTATATTATTTTTAAATTAAACTTACTGGGGTGGCATTGGTTAATAAAATTAGATCGGTTGCAAGTATACAAGTCTATGATACATCACCTGTATATTGCATTGTGTGTTTACTACCCAAATTCAAATCTTCTTCTATCACCATATATTTCCATCACCCCTTTTACCCTTTACTATTCCCATACTCCCCTTTCCTCTGGTAACCACTATACAGTTGTCTGTGTCTCTGGGTTTTTGTTTGTTTGTTTTTCTTGTTTGTCCCTGTGTTGCTTTCAGTTTTATATCCCATATATGAATGGTAGGTTGATAATGGTTCTTATCTTTTTCTGTCTGACTTATTTCATGTAGCATGAAATTACATTGAGTGATGCTATTATCGGCTACGGAAACTGTCATGCTCATGCCTTAGCTTGGGCAGATTGGGGCACCTTGAGTGAAAGTTTCACAAAATTACATTAAAAATAAATAGTTTCCTAAGAAAATTTTTAAAAATAGTTACCAAAGACAGAGGAAGGATGTTGTGAAGGCAAATCAACAGATGACTACCAAATATGGTAATGGAGGGCATTAATAATAACAGACACTTACGTTTAAGTAAGCTTTTATTTTTTTATCTCATTAAACTGACAACAATCCTATAAGCAAGTACTGTCATCATTCATATTGTACATTTAAGGTTAATAAGGCACAGAGCACTTAGAGAGGCAGATTTGGGATCTGAAGACAGATTACCTGTCTCAAGAGTCTACATTATGAAACTCCATGTTACGCTGCCTCTCTAATATGCATGATATGTTCAAGGGTGTTGAAGTTTACCAGGAAGAATAGAGCAAAGGGAGGCAGGAAATAAAAAACATGGATGCATTAAGCTATTTCTTTGTTCCATTTCATTCTACTTATGGAAAAAGTTCTCAAACCTTCATTTTATGAATCAGAAGCAAATTTATGGCTACAAATTCACTAATGCCTAGGAGATTATAAACATGCACATACATAAAGTGGTTTCATTTTTAATTATTTATCACATATATTTGGAAGTTGAGAGTCTTTGTTTTTTCTAAAGCTCAGTACCTTCTCTTTGAAAATTAGGGGCTTCAGTGTTAGTGTTACCAAAAGATTCTTTATGCTATTCATTCAAACATTAGAATTCTATTTGGAAGATAACATTCAGGCCCCTCATCATAACATTGAATAAGGTCACATAACTGGAAAGTTATTTAAGCATAGCAGGTATTATTGGGTGATGTTACAGTCAGATACCACGGTTATCTTCTTGCAAACCCAGATTATTTCACAGTGGAAAGGATACCAGTCTCAAAAGGGACTAAGAAAAAGAAGTCTTGCAAGAAAAAAAAAAGATAAACATAATAGAAAATAAAAAATTTTTAAAAAGAAGAAGTCTTGTGAATAAAATCATTCTTAGATGGCAAGTATTCTAATGCCCTCAGGAAGTGGTAGCAACAATCAAGATTTAGTTCAATAACAAAAAAAATAGTGCAGGATGCAGTAGGTAAAGTTAAATAAAAGGCTTTATTGAATCGGCCTCTGAAATAGATAAATGTGCAAATACAAAGCTGAAAAAAAAAAGAAATGTTTGCTGCAACCCATTAAATGAATCAATATCAGTCTCCTAACTCTAATCTTTTTATGGCAGTTTTCATTATAAATCATGACCTGCATTTTTTTAATAACCCTCCATCAAAAGTCTAGCTTTGAGTGAAATTAAGGGTTATCTTTACATATTATTATGCACTTGCCCCTGAATGTTAACTCAAAACAAATTTGTCATTTCCCTCAAAGTTTGCTCACCTTCATGGCCTTTCAAGATCCTTATATTTGTCTCCTTCTATTCAGCTTAAAATATTCTGATGTTTTAAAAATGGGCAAACATCATAGCAGAAATTCATGAGCTTTAGTAAATCTTTGCAATTCAGATGAACTCTTATGTATTCCTTCATGGCAAAAATGCTTCCCAAAATCACTTCCATATCAGTGTCCTAACCACCCATGGGCAACTTGGAGAACAGGACCAACAAATGACAACATACAGAAGCTTCTTCTAAGGAACCACAGTGGATGACAGAAATGAGATAGAAACAGGAGGAAGAATTACATGGTATTAAAAATATATCCCATTTTAATAAAATATTGAAAAAGCTTATTTAGTGCTATGAAAATTGGATTTTTGCAAAGGTAATTTGATTTATTGTTTCTAACCTCAAATATAATTTCCTTATGTGATATCTTTCTCCAAAATATAGAGCAAAAACAGGTCTTACTTATTAAGGAGGGAGAATCTTTGATGTATAGAGGAAATATTGCACAGGTGTAGCAGAAGCCAGTATAACCGACTACTTTGTACATTTCCACCTGTTGTTCTGAGGCCAACATTGTTTTCCATCCCTGGCCTTTGACTCGGGATCCCATGATGACACAGGCCTGCCTAGCATCAACCTCAGAAAAGACACTGCACTAACCTCTAATCTTGGGAAAGCAGGAGAAGGGAAGGAGAGAAATCCTGTAATAAAACAAGTAATTACATGACAGGTGTCAATTAAAAGAAATGTATCTATAACCAAGGAAAGCAAATGGAATTGTGGAACAAAGATAAATTCAGGCCAGGTATAAGATAGACAGAGCAACATATGGTGCAAATAGATACTGAAATGATTTTCTAAAGGGGTTTTGTGAAGCCTCCAAGTTAGTTAACAGATATTAATTTTTGAAGTAAGTAGTAGTGGACCCTCTTTAGTATCAGCCAACGTTATTAGTGGCCTTTTTAAAAATTAAAGAAGAAAAAAGAAAAAATGATGGAGAAAGAAAGAGATGGGGGATAGAGAAAATGAAGGTAGAGAATCTTTCTGATTATAAAAATGAAAGGTAGAAACTTCACGTGAAGCTGCAGAAATGTTCAGATATATATATATAGATATATATATATATATATATATATACACACACACATACTTAGCACACGATTAGAATCTTCTATGCCAGACATTGTTCTAAATGACAAAATCCAAAATGAAAAATAATATACATGTTCTCAAGAAATGACAATCTAGGTTCTGATCCTTACATTAGAGGTGAAAAGGCCGAGCTCTGGATAGAGGCTGTCCCTAAGGAAGGGATGAGCCCCCTGCTACATGAGATTTCTATGGGCATTTATCTACAGGCAAAAACTGAACCAGAAAATCCTTGGTATCTTTCTGATTTCAAGATGGAGGTTAAGAGAGAAAGTGACTGCAAAAGAGTTAAACATTAGATGTTTTACCAACCAGATCTTTTAGAGAGTTTATAACACATCTTGAATCAGGTACTCTGCATATGACATTTGAAGATGATCATATTTAAATAATCCAGTCCTAACATTTCTACCTTGTTCTTCCTGTTTCAACTCACATTTCCAACCCAAAAGGGTATTTAAATTTGGAAGCAGTCAAGTGTGAGTAACTATACACACACACACACACACACACACACACACACACACACACACACACACATATATATATAATATAGATATATTTATTTTAAATTGCATGTAGAATGACATATATTAGTGGAGTAGAGGGGAGGATGAATATATGCTGGAATAAGACAGATCTGAAACTTAATTTAAGTTCTGCTTTTTACTCAGTATTGGCCAAGTTGTTTAATTCTCTGAATATTTATTTTCATTATCCATCTGTTCTTATGTTTTCCACTTTTCCCTTAAGAGTCCTTAGTTTATTAATTATAGTTATTTTAAATTCTTGATCTACATTTCCAAAATATCTGTCATAATTATGTCTGGTTTTGATGCTTTTTCTGTCTCTTCAAATGATGTTATCTAGTAGTATGCCTTTTAATTTTTGGATGAAAGCTAGGTCTGATGTACTGGGTGAAAGTAATTGAAGTGGATATGCCCTTAGAGTGAAGTCTTATGTTTATCTGGCAGTGGGTTAGGCCATGTGTATTGTTTGCTGCAGTTGCAGGTTTTAGATGCTAAGTTTCCTCTGTTGTCCTTGTCTTTGTCTCCCCTGTTGACTTTGCTTTTCTCTAGAGACTTAAATAATTTCTGAAATGTGCAGTTCATTCTATTATAATCCCCTTATAGGGGAGCCCTGTTGATATGGTGGTGAGATATGGAAAGAAGGAAAGCATTCAGTCCTATAATTATAGTTCAGTCATTTCTTGGGTCTGTATCCCTGGATTGCATCCTTCACATGCTTCTCAACTTTCCCCTTATACCGCCCCCCAACACATACACATAAATGGGGCAGGAAGGCTTGAGGGGGCTGGAATTGGATATTTTCCTTCTCACAGGTCAGTTAGTCCCTGGTAAAACTCAAGGTTGTCAGGCTCTAGTAAAATGCTTTCTTAACAAAGAGCATGCCTTTGCTAAGGCAAACAGAATGCATTGGACGCTTTGCATTTTTAAAATTTCAAAATGGCTACTTTCCTCATCCCCGTGTCTAAAGCAGAAGGCAATTTTTTTTTTTCTGATTTTTCACTTTGAGAACCTGGACTCCTGGAGGCTAACCTCAGGAAAATGTGAAGTCCTCTTAAGACTAGGAGTTTTTAACTCTTGAAATTGTTCATACTGAGTCTCCAGTAGTTCATCAATTAAAGTTTAAGTTTTGGCACACCATTATGGGCTGAAGCAGTGGGCTCTGGTCCTGGAATTCTGCTCCATTACGCTGTGACGTCTGTATCTGCCTATCTGTCTCTCCAATTTTCTAGGCAGTTGTTTGGCTTGTGGCCTCAGTTTTCTGAAGAATCTAAGAGCTGTTGATTTTTGGTTTGTTCAGCTTTTTTCTTGTTGTAACACCAGGAACGACAACTTCTACTCTCCTTATATGTCAGACTGGAAACCGGAAATAGTCCCTAACTTCCTAACACTTTTACATGTTCATATTCTTCTCTTTCCCTTTTATCTTCATCTTTCTTTTCCAAACCTATCATTTCTTCCTCAAGAGTCACCCCGATTCATTATTTTGTTGTTTCTTCTCCATCAGACCTTTAGACACTTCCCTCACATCCACTGTGATTCTTGAAGATGTGTCTGTATTCTAATGAAAGAATGAGGGACACCTCCATTTCCACCCATGATGAGGTGAAGAAGCTTCTGGTTTCCAAATTCAGCATAGACTGAAATCAGGAAACAGAGCCTTCAGAAAATGCTGTTTATTGCTGCTATGGTTATAGTAAAGATCACATGAATCCAAACAAAGGAAAGGTAAGCTAAGAGCCTGAAGCATTTCCCTGGAATAAAAGCATGAAAGTAGACCAACTAGTAGAGCTGGGGAAATAAAGAAACACTGTTTTGTTTGTTTGCACGCACACACACACACACACACACACAAATGTTTGAATGATATTTTGTAGGGAAAAAAAGTTAAAAACACTGCCTGAGTGCCCATGTCCACTGAGCCGTCAAAGGAAGCACCAGATGAACAAGGATGCAGGAGTACTGTCCTGGTACAGAGTGTAAACACAAGCTCCTTTCAAGAATGAGAGGAATAACTTTGGAATTACACACAACAGAAAAATAATTAATGTTTGCCAGGTTGTCTGGCATCAGGCACTCCCAGAAATATGATGGAAGAAGAAAGGGAACAGGATGATAAAGGGGCTCAGCATTAGAGGTGAAAAGCATCAGTGTGAAGAGGTACCTTCTGTTTACCAATTTTATTAGGTATCGGGCACTACTTGGCACTGCAGAATTTCTACTATTTAATCATCATAACCTTATGAGAGAAGAATTATTACCCTCATTATAAAGATGGAGAAATTGAGCTTCAAAATTTTAAATAACAGGGTCATGGTCACCCCACTACTTATTTCTATAACCAGAATATATACTCAGCTCTTCATTATCTCCTTGTCTGTGCTTTTAAGCCACTCTGCTTGCCTCTACAGAAAAACATTTTTTGTTATCACTGCTACCTTCTTGTTAGTAACTGAATTCTATAGCTGAGACCCAGCTCTTAGAAAGAAATTGAGGGTTCTAATGCTCTGGTGGAGTGGCCGTACTTCCCAAACTGGAAAGTAGAGGCTTGGTATATTGTTCATATTTTTTTATCCACTTTGCTTTTCATGGACCCATGGCTTTAACCATGGCCTGTTATAAACATCATATCTTCCCAGGTATTAGGGATCCATTTAAATACGCAACTGAGCTTTATTTTTATTTTATTGTTGGCTGGCAGCTCCACCTGTATGCACTCTGTAGCATTAAGGAAAATATATTAAGCTTAAAAGTATATGAAAATATCTCTGGGAGCAGATGAATTTAATTATGATGTACACAGGAACAGAGACATTTTATCTTACGACTCAGTCTCTTTTATTAGCTACCTTTCCTCCTGGAATGTATTGGAGTGTCATGCTATCTTTGGCCCCTTCATAATTGCAGAGAAGGTTGGCATCGGTAAGGTAATTTCATAGCTGCATGATTTATTCCCAAATAAGGACACTTTTGAGAGGAAAAAGGATCCAACTCAGTAAGCATATTGGGACAATTGACATAAATAGGGAGTGTCCTTGTGAACTAGGGCTTTTGTTGACTCTTTATTTGTAGCTTAAACCTGATATTAGTCAAGATTCTCCAGAGAAACAGAATTGATAGAGTATATAGATGATAGGATGGATAGATAGATAGATACATAAGAGAAGAGAAAACATAAGCATTGGCTCATGTGATTGTGGAGGCCAAGAGGTCCCACAACCTGCTCTCTGCAAGCTACATCGTCAGGAAAGCCAGAGTTATGAATCAGTTTGAGTCTAAAGGCTTGAGAAGGGTGGGGAAATGGTATAAGTCCAAGTTTGCATGCAAAATCCAGAAAACCAAGAGGACTGATGTCCTAGGACAGACGACAGGTGCCTCAGCTCTAGCTGAGAGAGTAAATTCATGCTTCCTCCATCTTTTTCTTCTATTCAGGCCCTCAAGGTATCGGGTGATTGCCCAGCAGGACTCGCGCAGGGGATCTTTGTTACTTAGTACAATTCAAATGCTAATCTCTTCCTGGGACTTCCTTACAGACACATCCAGAAATAATGGTTTACCAGCTATTTCAGCATAGCCCCATCAGGTTGCTAAATAAAATTAACCATGACAATCCCCAAGGAAGAGTGAAGGAATCAGAACAATTTCCAGTTCTTGGGGATTTCTTAGGCATGGCTGGGACTCACCTTGCCTCAGCTACTTATTTGTAATTCATGGAGACAATGGTACTAAAAAAAGTTAATGTGTTCAAAATGAGAGCAAACTTGACACTGGGAGTCTGTTCTATGTGAATAAATACATTCATCACAGAAATTACATGTATGACAATGTTTTACAGTGGACAGATTCTCTGGATAATTATCTACTTTATTTATTATAAATTAGCCTGAAATAATAGAGTTTAACAAAATTTGTTAAACACAGAGTCAGCAATACTCTCCCTCTCTCTCCCATATATGTGAACATTATTCACTTTTCTTTGCAAATTAGCCATCTTTATATTGTTAAAGAACAAACCACAGTTCCAAAAACGGTGTCACTCATGCTAGAAGCCCATGCTACCAAATCTAGATTTAATGTCTGATGTACTTGCAGGTTCAACTACAACAGAGTACAATGCTCAGTCTCTCTGACCCATCTTGTTCAAGCCTGCTTTGTTACCCTGGCCTTCAGACTAATAGCTTCTGCTTAGTCTTGCATGGAGACATGTTAATCATTCCAGGAATTCTGCTGCAGGCTTGAGTTATAAAAAAACAGCCCCTCCCATACCCTTCCCCTTGACAGAAAAGAAACCTGAACTCTATTTCAGTTAGATGGGTTGAGGAACCATTAGATCTCCCGTCTTCTCAGTCGACACCTTGTCATCAACTAGCCTTTCCTTACTTTACTCCTAACTCTGACATTTTAAGTTTTGGCTTTTCTAAGCCTCAAGCATACAGATTTTGGACTCTTAGCACAACCTCTCCCAGAAACATAATCTTCTGGCCTTATGGAATTCCATAATCTTATATAATTTTCTATAAGCACCAGTAAGGTCATCTGTCACATGGGCCCTCTCAAACCTCCATAAAAAGAACAGAAAATCTGCATGATCAAGAAGTTCTGTGAGCTCTTTCCACATATCATGATCTGGCATGAGTTTTATCCTTTTCTAATCAACCGGTCATCCAGTGAGTAGAGTGTTGAGTTCTGTGAGCTGTACTAGCAAATCTACAGAACTTGAGGGGGTCATGGAAACCTCTGGTGTTTAGCTGGTTGATCTGAAACACAGGTAACAACCTGGGCTTGCAATTGGCATCTAAAATGTGTGTGTGTGTGTGTGTGTGTGTAGGGGGTGTGTCTTATAGGACTAGACCCTTCACCTGTGGAAGCTGAAACTACCTCCAGGTAAATAGTCTCCAGACTGGGTTGTGCTGTGCAATACCCCGCTGGTGTCCAGAGAAGTACTAGGTGGTGTCGGAGGAAGAGTTTCTCCTACACATTTTGGAATTGGGTTCAGAACCCAAAACAGTTACCAAAAGACATAGTTCAAGAGTATACTTCCATTTTTTTCTCTATATGCCGTCCTGAATATTATAGTATTTCTGGTATTCTACATAATTATGCCAACGATTATGTTAAATGGATAACACTAAAATCCTATAAACCAGTAAGTCCAAAAATTACATGAGTTTTTTGGGAAAAAAATGGTTTTCTTTTAACCTTAGTTTCTGTATTCTCAGAAATCAAGATGCCTAGTAAAGAGTGGAATATGTGTATGTGTGTATGTATGCATGTATAATGGGTATGGATAAGTGATTAAGGCAATAGAGGCATGACCAAAATTAGAACGGCTTGAACTGACACATTTTTTTTGCAAGACTATTACATAGGAAGGCATTTTCATTCAAGTCCTTATACCCTCTAAATTCCTTTCAAGTGGCTGAAAAAACTACCTGTGAAATGTCTAAATTATAGCATATTGCATAAAACTCAACCACCTAGACTCATCATTTGTGCTGGGTCCCACATGGGTGTGTCAGTTCATTTCATGGTGACTACTAAACAGCTGTCAGTAATAATTTCTAATAACCACATTTGATCTCCATAGGCGGGTCCTCGATTCTATCAATAGGGCCCACTGTGAGAATGGCAGGTAGCCCACAAGCAAGGTGGCATGTTATCCCCAGTCTGGCATAGGTGGGGGAAGAAGCGCAAGGTGGGTGGAGCTGATAAAACTCTGCTGGAAGCTTTCAGGCCATGTCACAGCACCGTAGCCGTTTGGCTTCCTTGTCACCCTCAGCAGCCATTCATGGCCACAATTTTAAGAATGCAAAAACAAAGAAAACAGAGAAAAACAAGAGTTATGAAAGGTAGCAACACTGTGGTTGGAGTTAGTGACAGAAAATAAGAAGAGGCATAAAATGTTTTGGTACTTTATTGATGTAGATCTCTTTAGCTTGTAGGGTTCTTAGAGTGTAACTTTTCATTCTACAAATTAACTGAGATTCAGAGAGTGGAATGAATTTGTCCATTTCTCATTCGCTATCATGACTCCAAGTGATCAAGGCATATAACATATATTTTTCATTCTTTTTAGAAAATGTGCTCTGTTCAGGCAGAAATTTACAGCAGCTTTTCTCAGCTAAGTACAGCCGTGAGGCTGAGTAACGAAGCCTCGGCGCACCAGAGCAGGGCGGAAGGAGCTGCCGTCTGCAGAGCATTTTCAGCTGCCGGGCACCGAGGAAGCGTTCAATGCACATTCAACGTGAACGATGCGCATCATCTTCCTATGTTTCCTCACACATGCAGGTCGCAGTCTGTCAACGAGAGCTGTTGTATGACTCTAACAAAAACTTTAAAAATGAGTCCGAACCATACGATGGGTTATAAAACCGATCTTCAGAAATAAGTGATTTGTCCAGATTGACACCATTTAGTGAAGCAGAAGAGTTCATCGGTAAATTAATACGGACTTCCTCAGAGCCTTCCCTCCTGCAGTTCTTTACAATGTTAATCCTGAAGCAGGACACTGGCCTCCAGATAAAAATGTCTCCTAATGTAATCATATAACTATATTTTAATAGCTCAGTGTGATTAAATGACAGTATGAAAGGCAAATTATATAAATTGATTCTGAGTTGTGACCAGAATATCCCATGGGCCAAGAAAGTCAAATGGCCAAGTGTCTAATTGCAGAATAATTATTTTTTAAAATTTAAATGACTAATTTTTAAAAGTACTGGCAAAACCAGCAGATGAAGGTAAAGTGGAATGCTTGTATGGAGACAAGAACACAAAAAATAGAAAGCAGTTGTTGGGGGAGAGTTTGCTTTAAAAATATCCACTACAAACAGGAAATGTTTTTCTGGAAGCATATTTGGAAAGGAATATATTGCAGGAGATAGAGCAGAAAGGCATGGATTACTATGAGAAACAAAGGTGAAGAATTGAAAGTTAATGAGAACAATTCCATATTGCTACCATCAACACATGCAAGATCTCTGTCTCCAGTGTTTAGCTCACTTTGAAATCACCATGTTAAGGTGTGGATTCAGACTCCCTCTGTCGCCTATGGTTTTGCCAGCTACTCCTGGGACTAGCAAATAGGTTTTACTAGAAAAGGCTTGCAGGGTTGTACAACATTTTGGCATCTCTGCACCATCCTGGAAAAAGAGTTGTCTTGGGCTACACATTAAATACATTGAAATATGTAATCACAAAAAAATCTTATAATATTTTAAGTAAATTTACCATTTTGTGTTGGGCTGCATTCATAGCCATCCTTGGCTACATGTGGCCTGCAGGCCATAGATTGGACACCCCTGGGCCTTAAAGGGTGATGGTTAGGTGTGCGGACCCGCAAAGTCAAACAGACCTGAGTTTGAGTCTTGGCTCTACCACTTGTGTCTTTGCACAAGCTTCCCAATAACCCCCCTCTTGTAAATAGTAGTAATAATAGCACCTACTCTCATAGGAGTGTTTATGAAAGTGAACACAGAAGAGGCATGAATGGCTTGGCAGAGCATATAGGAAGTGCACACTAAGTGTTATCTCTTATTATTGTTGATCAAACATTCTCCACTTTAGTTTGAAAGGAAACAGTATATACCATGTACAACTGAAGGGTTGTGTTCCACCGCATTCTTTCACTTATGTTACTCCCAATCATTCAGTGTTAAAGGGGCAAGAACAGTGTGAACTTGAGCAAATCGCAACCTCTCAGAGCACTTCCGTTAATATCGCTTGTCTCCAAAGTTTACAGTGAGATTATATGTGTTAGGCCATTATTAGACTACAATCTACAGTCTATAAAGTGATGGGTGCTAAGTGGATTAGTCCAAGATTACACGTGGACAAAGTGGACACAGTCTCTGCATTCCAGAAACCTCTGTTACCAAAGGTGTTTCTGACCCAGGACAGACTAAGAAATGCTGGCACTGGACCAATAAGCTCATGATCTAATAGAGAAGATGTGATAGATATCAAAAACCTGCTAATATTAAAGTATGCATCTGAAATTAGTAATGATTTTGAGTGTTTAATTGAGTTCAAAAAGAGAGACCGTATGTACAATCACAAAAAATGTGAAAAAATAATACATAAAACTATGGGAAAATATAAAAAATTCTGACATGGGTAGTGGAATAGAAGGGGAGAGAAAGAACTAGGACAGAAGAAATATTTGAATATGTAATAGCTGACAATTTTCTAAAAATATCGAAAGATAATAAACTATAGATTAAGAAGTCTTGATGGTTCCAAGAAGGACTGACACAAACAAAACAAAACATGCAATGAGACAAAGAATAGTCAAAATGAAGAGTCAGATATGAAAAAAAAAACTTTGGAGACAACTAGAGTAAACAAGAAATAGAATGCATGCAGAAACAAAACAAAATTTTATGGGAGCCTGTTTGTAATAGATCTTGTGCAAAGTAGAAATACATTTTCCTTATTTTTTAAATCTCTTTAAAAGATAAGTGAGGCTTATTTGCCAGGTTCCTCCAGAGAAATAGATATTTGTGTGGGTCTTAATTTTCTATTCTATGCCGTTGATGTGCGTTTATCCTCTGCCAGTACCACACTGTATTGATTACAGTAGCTGTGTAACAGTAACCTTTGCATACTTTTGCCAGGCTTTTTACCTTTCTTTGTTACGTATCCCATAATATATTGATATTGATTTTGTTTTAAGTAGTGTGATGGTTAATTTTATGTGTCAAGGCGACTGGCCACGGGGTGCCCAGAGCAGTATTTTGTGTGCGTCTGTGAAGGTGTTTGGAGAATGTGACTGGCATTTGAACTGGTGACTCAGTAAAATGGATTGACCATTCTGGTATGAGTGGGCATCATCCAAAACACTAAAGGCCTGAATAAAACAAAAGGCTGAGGAAGGAGGAATTTTCCCATTTTTTTCCTGCCTCCTTTCTTAAGCTGATCTCTTTCTCATCTTTTCCTGTTCTCAGGCTGGAGTTTACACCATCAGCCTTCCCTGCTTCACAGGCCTTGGGAAACAGACTGATTTACACATTCAGCTTTCCGGAGTTTATAGCTGCACGTGGCAGATTATGGGGCTTCTTAACTTCTGTAAATGTTTGAGCCAATTCCTCATAATCTCTCTCTCTACCCCCCCAACTCTACACACACACACACACACACACACACACACTTCTATACATAGAGAGAGAGAAAAAGTCCAGCCGTTGATAATATAACAAGAACAATTTGTGCAACATTGATGTAACCTGGCAGCCAAGGAGAGTGGACTGGACTGTGCATGCATGAACAAATATGACTTCACTGTACTATTCAGTCGGGGTGGTAGAAACCACTGAGTGAGCATGTGTACTATGTGGCTATTGCATTCAAAATGACTGAGTGAATAGAGTAATGAATCTGCATCAAATTTGTGTTAGGTTTGAACATTCCTGCATGGACACTATTTGGATGATTCAGAAGCCTGCAGCTATGGGCAACTGGTAATTGGCAGCTTCATCAGGACAATTGGCCACTCATGCATCATGTGCTATGCAGAGTTTTTTGGTGAAACATCGAATCACCCAGGTGACTTAGCCTCCCTACAGCCCAGACTTGGTGCTCTGTGACTTTTGGCTTTCCTGAAAAGTAAAACCACCTTTGAAAGAGAAGAAATTTCAGACCATCGATGAGATTCAGGAAAATAAGATGATGCAGCTGATGGCAATTGGGAGAACTGTGTGAGGTCCCAAGATGTCTGCTTCAAAGGGGACTGAGGCATCATTGTCTTATGTACAATGTTTCTTGTATCTTGTATCTTTTTCAATAAATGTATCCATTTTTCATATTACATGACTGGACACCTTCTGGACAGACTACATATAGTAGTGGATTTTGGTTCAAGAATTGGTTCTACCAATGTTCATAGCAGCCCAATTTACAACAGCCAAGTGTTGGAAGCAACCTCAATGCCCATCAGTAGATGATTGGATCAAAAAGTGATGGTACATATACACAACGGAATACTACGCAGCAGAAAGAAAAAGAGAACTACTAAACTTCGTAACAGCATGGATGGAACTGGAGAGCATTATGCTAAGCGAAATACACCAGGGGGTGAAAGACAAATACCATATAATCTCACCTATAAGTGGAACCTAACCAACAATACAAAGATGCAAGGAAAATAAGACCAGCAACACTGAAAGGAAAAGAAACCAACAGAGACAAGAGGGAAGGAGGGAGGGGGGCAGAGAAAAGGAAGGGAAGGGGAAAGTCAAGGAACATATAGCAAGGACTCATGGACAAAACCAAAGGGGAAGAGCTGAGGGAGGGAAGGAGGGAAGGGGCAAGGGAAAGTGGTTGGGGCGAGGCAGAGACAAATGTATTTGAAAAAATAAATTAAAATAAAATTTAAAAAAATAAAAAAAAAGAATTGGTTCTAGAATAACATAATGTTAAGGGTAGGTTTTATGAAATATTTCCAGTGTTTCTGAAATTGGCTATCTAATTTCATTTCTGATGAGATGAACATGCTAATAATTCTATTTCCAGTAGCAATGAAAGTCCATGGTGTGGTCTGGAATAGAGAAATGCAAAATATTCCCATGGGCCACTTCTTATCAACCGCATATAAGAAGCAAGGAGCTGGGTGACTCTGTATATAATACCTTAAAGCATATTTGGAAAACTCATTAATATAATGACCATGATCAATTAACCAGTGCCAAGATCTGCATGAGTCAGACTATTCTGATTCCTCCTTTGACTCTGATACCCACTTTGCCTTTGGCAATTGAATGCTGCCACTTGGCATTTGCCACCCCAGGATCTAATTGCCCCCATTCCATTTAGGTTTCCCATTTCTGTGACTGCCATTCCCAAAGTGAGGTCTGATCCACAGAGAGGAGCAATCAAGAGCAATTCAAGGATGCCAGGGCTCCCCTCACAAATTTATTTCTTACAGAATTGGTAAAAGGTATATCTTCCAGACCCTCCCATTGTGAGTGAATAGGTCTTAAATGACAAATCCACTCTAACTTTCCAATTTCCCAAGGCCTTTGAATCCCTTACTTTTCATTAAACCAAAGCATTTACAGTTTGTGCACAGTGAGCCATCTTTTTCATGCTTCAGCCAACCAACTAAAGTAACTGTTAGAGCCTTTTCTAACTCCCCAAGCTGTAACACTGAATATAGAACCTCTGCTTAGCTAGCCCATGTCACTAAATTCAGCCTGATCCAACTTCATGCTCCTTCCAGATTACCTCACGCCATTAATATCCATCCCCACACATGTCCCCTGGATTTCTATTTATATAAATTAGAAAACTCAAGCGGTGATTTTGGAGTGTAGTATACTTGCTCATGGGTCATACATTGTCCCTCAGCATTAGGAGACTGTTGGAACCTAGTTATAAGTCTAGGAATAAAGATGGGTTAGGAGTGGGTCCTGAGGAGCCTCAGCATTGTCTTGCATGATGATTGCCTCAGTTAAGGCTGCTACAGTTTTCTTGGGTAACACAGGGTTAACCCTCTCAGGTGAAGCTAGAAAAGTTGATGCCACTGAGTGGGGAGGCCACTCCTGCTAGCGATGGGGACTCTGCTTCCACTCTGAGTGGGAAGTTCTCCATTGACAAAGAAGGTGCTTCCAAATTTAGGGGCTCAGTGACCCCAGCTTCATTAGGAACTTCCCACAGGTCACTATCCTAACTTACAGGATCCTATTATTTTCCAATTAGTGCCCTCACTCTCCAAGTGATGGAGAGTCATATAAAAATATCTACAAAACCCACACACTTTTGGTTTCCTGTTAAAACCTTGTGTTAGAAAGGGCCCTGTGTGGGAAAAAGAATACCTGTTTCCTGTACATAAATCAGAGGTTTTGTATTCAAGAGGTGTGACATGATATGTAATAAAAGGTCCTGATTTTATAAAATTTTATAAAAAGGATTATAACACCTGAGTCTTCCTTGAAAGGAGAGCTGTATGATCTTGTTGTCACATGACATCTCTGAGCTTCAGCTTACTCATCAGAAATGTGGAGATAATATTACATTTCTGTGTTTCCTCTCAGGGAAATTACCAAAGCACTTATAAAGGGAAAAAAAGCAGTACAAAATACAAGAGATTATAATTAAACATTTTTAAGAGAGTTGAAAGGAAGACTTAATTCTTGGCTAATAAAGTTATTACTCATAAGTCCTCGTTTTTCAAGAGATAACAGTATGTTTTACTATCCTAATGATCAACTTGTTCTTCAAATATCAGATATCCTGGCTCAAGATGCATACTACTGCACTGACAGATGTAGTATAGTTTTCTAAAAGTAAATACACTATTCAGAAGATTTCTTTCATTAGCTGCTGTGATCCATTATTGGCTTACATCTTAAAATTTTCCTACCATATCTGCAAACTTAATAGGGGAAAGAAAACCTCTTCTGAATAACTGATACTGTAGTAGATGGTATGTCACAGAACAGTGATGTTACAATCCCACTACCACTAAAGGAGAAAAGAAAGTTTTATGTAAAGAAAATACTGATTGCTCATTATCAGTCACAGTGGAGTTCCACTTCCAATGGTAATTCACTCCCAAAATAGCCTGAGCACCTATGTTTATTGTTTCCCTGTCTACAGGTATAGGGCACTTAGCTCATTTATCATAGGAACCAGCAGAACTCAGTGTCAACACGAGTGGGGACACATATAGTGACCTTGGGAAAATAAATCAAGTTCGCAGGACACTGAAGTCATTGATAAAAATGATAAATTTTGTTATTAACCCCCTCTGTGACCTGACCTGGATAACAGAAAGAAAGTGTGATTTGTTTAACACTGAGCTTCTTTATTAATGTGAAGTTGAATTAACAAAGCAAAATCTAAACCCAAAACTCAGAATGTGTTACTAATAATTC
This sequence comes from Pteronotus mesoamericanus, assembly GCF_021234165.1. NCBI lineage: Eukaryota > Metazoa > Chordata > Mammalia > Chiroptera > Mormoopidae > Pteronotus > Pteronotus mesoamericanus. The sequence goes on from NW_026555229.1 coordinate 10,095,795, forward strand.
TGTAATAATCTTTGTTGGTGCTCTTCTATGGTTGTAGGGCCATGTTAAATACAGAGCAAAGTGCTTTGATATCTCAACTTGCCTGTTTGAAATCCTATTTCTGTAACCTACACATTGTATGGTATTGAGATACTATACAACTTCTCCAGGCATCTTTCTCTTCAAATCTTATATGAAAAACACATAATTTTACATAGAATTCAATGATATAATTCCGAAAACAGTTAACATAGTGCTTTAGCACTCAATGAAAGTGAAGTTATATTGTTACATTTTATACGAGGGTAGGCAAAAGTAGTTTTATAATTGTAATGCAAATGATACAATAATTAATAAATACGTGATCATACAAGAATAAAATCCATGTTTTCTGTACTCACAACTGCAAACCTACTTTTGCCCACCTCATATTTATTGTAATTCTGTGATGTAATATCTAAGCCACTAAATTTCTTCTCTCTCCTCTTTTGACATATTCCCCTCCCAAAACTTGTAATGGACCACAAAATAGTATAAAAAGTAAAAGTAATCAATAACAATTTTCAAACAAAGGAAAAGCACATTCTCTCCCCTTGCTATTCTAGCTTATAGGAAATCGAGTCCAGAAGATTTCTGCTTTAGTTCTGCCCCTGATACCTGCTGTTTATTGGATCTTGTGTGAGTCTGTTAATCTCCCTCAGAGCATTTAGTTTCTACAGCCATAAAATGGAAAGACATGTTTGACATTCTCAGTTCATTAAGCATATCTATGAATTGTAAGCTAATATTTATGGAAAAAATTCTATCAACTTAGGAATTGTATTTATTGTTGAAATCTTTGAACCTAATAGTTCCATTCCTTGAAACTTAATCTTAGAGAATAATTCTAAAGAAAGAAAAAGTATTTCAAAATGCATGAAATAAACTTTCCTCAACAAAATATTATAATCATTTTTAAAATGACAGAAAATTTAGCCCTGGCCAGTGTAGCTCACTTGGTTAAGTATCATCCTGCAAAGCAAAGTCACTGGTTCAATTTCTGTTCAGGGCACATGCATGGGTTGCAGGCCTGGTCCATGGTTGAGGAGTGAGCAAGAGATAACCGATCGATGCTTCTCTTTCTCTCTTTCTCCCTACCTTCCCCTCTCTTTAAAATTACAGAAAATTTAAAAGAAATTTACAGTAAATACTTATTTAACCCCTAAATAATTTCTACATTTAATCTTTAATATATGACCTTTATCACCGATCACTCTGTTTATACATCAATTTATCAAATCATAGATCTATTTTATATTTTGATTCATGTATTGAGATAGTCATATAGTTTATTTTTACTTCTTTTAGTATGGTGAATTATATTGATTGATTTTTGTTTTCCTGGAATAAACCCTACTTGGTAATAATATATTATCTTTTTATGTTGCTGGATTTGTTTTTCTAATGTTTTGCAAAAAACTTTTATAACTATATTCATATAGTTTTTGTCTGTAATTTTCTTCACTATAACCATTTTTTTCAGGGTCTGTTTGTAGTCTATTCTGGCCCCATAAAACAAATCGGGGGGTATTCCTTTCTCTATTTCCCAAAAGATTTTGTATAAGATGAGTATTATTTCTCCCTTAAAAATATGATTGAATTCATGTGTGTGTGTGTGTGTGTGTGAGTGTGTGTGTATGAAAAGTCCACTATTATTCATATTGTTCTTCCCTCTCTGTAAATTATCTGATTGCTTTTAAGACTCTTTTTGTCTTTGATTTTTATCAGTTCAACAAAGATGTACCTATATAAAATTATTGTTTTATTTATTCTTTTTGATCTTTTTGTAAGAGTTTGGATATGTAATTTGGATATGCAGTTTGATGTTTTTCACCAAATTTAAACATTTGCTCTATTTTCCTCAAATAATTTTGATAACCTTTTCTTCCTTTTCAGACTTATTGGGAACCAAGTTATCTAGGCTGCTTAATATTGTAGCATAATTTTCTGTCGTTTTAAAAATAGTTATTCTCTTTGATCTACATATTGAATAATTTCTGTTGATCTTCATATTAATAGGCCCTTTCCAGTGAAGTCTTAATATGTCATTAGTCTATCCAATGATTTTTGCCCTGTGAAAAATTGTGTCTTTTATGTCCAGAATAGAAATACAAGCTTTATTTTTTCTTGGGATTCCTTATTAGTTCATCCATTATTACCACATTTTGTCTGTCTTTGAACTTAATTTCAATAGATGCTTTAAAGACCCTTTTTTCTAATTCCAACATGAGATTTCTCTTAAGTTCTTTTACTAATTGGTTGCTATTTTTTTTTTTGCTTGAGTAAAGGCCACTTCTTATGTATAGTTAATTTTTTTTGCATATCACACGTCCTATATTATATGTTATAGAGAATCTGAAATAAGTCTTCTCTTATAGCATTTTTTAATTTTGTTTTATGAAGTGCTTCAATTTCTAGTGGACTTGTTGTCATTGATAGACTTTTTAAAAAATCTTGGCTATTGTGGTTTTATTTTTCTTTGTTTTTAGTACTAAATCTCCCAACCCCCACCCCTGCCCCAACACACACTCCCTTATTCTGAGCACACTCTTGGTTCTTCATTTGGCCTCTCTGGAGTCTCAGCTAAATGCCTAAAGTGCTTAGTGAGATCTTTTCACTTTGGTTTGGCTACAATTCCAATGTCTTCCAACATTTCCCCAACCTCTGGAAAGTTTCTTGGTTTCAATCACATAGAACCAGCTGTCTACTAGGCCACATAGTGCCATGTCATGCGCATTGGCAGCCCCTCTACAAGCCAAGGACTTTTAGGGAATCATGACACTGTCTTCTGTCCCCCATTCTGGACAGCTTTCTCTTATTTATTACTTTTTCCAGTGTATGTGTACCAGCTGCTCAGGAGCCTGATTGCTATCTCTGGTTCTTGGATTCAGTAAAACACCAGTCTGCTCTTAAGTATGCCTGGCACCCACTTCATTGTGAAATGATGTGCTCAGTCAAGTGACAATGCCATCCTTCTCCCTTTACTTCCCTTGACTTGTTTCTCTCCAGCTCGCCAACTTCAGGTCCACTGTTCCCCACATCTGAAGTCCAGTCCTGTCCTTTTTAATATCAAAATTGGGTTGGGGAAAAGTATTTAAACAACCCAGCTTTTTCCCTAGCACTCTCATCTAATTCAGTGGATCTTAAGGTTCTTAGTTCCCTGTGGAGCTGATCGTGGATGTGGTCCAGTGGTAAACTTTGACCTCCTGCTCTCCTCACACTCACTCATCACTGCTGCTTTGTCCCTGAAATAATTGACCTCTGATTCCTCACACTGTTCAAAGTTTTCCAGGCTCATCCTCTGTGATTTTTCTATTCTTCTCACAGGATCCATGCACTCAAGTTCTTCAGTGATATTCCACACCCCTGTATTCTAACGAAACACCATTATCTAGTCTGGAGGTGTTCCATTAATCTTTTCAGGAATGAGGCTCAGATACTCTCAGTTATCCAAGCACAGCTATATTCTTGGAGTCTTGAGTCAAATGAAATGCCTCAGTTTCAAATGCGTTCATCCTTCAAATGAGACATCAAAGATGTTTGACTCCATAACTGTTTGTAAAAAAAGAAGAAAGGTCAGTGTAGCCTAGAAGCAAATCAGCAATATCCTTAGTATCCATATAAACCTAATATGAATCTAGGACTACAACTTTGTTAGTTTTAAAAACATGCAACAAAAAGTGTGAAATTTTCTGTTTTTTCTCCTGACAATAAACCAATTAATATATGTGCTATGCCTCCATATACAAGGTCCCATTTCTTTGCATGGGATACAGAAGGAAAGCATATCAAAATTTCTTCTCTTAAGACAATAAACCACTGTGGGACTCAAGACCAACATCTCCAAAATAATGATGCTCACTCAATGAAGTGCTATGGCATTTATGTAGCTCTATTTATAAGGGCTTACAGTTTTAAAAGATACAATGCTCTCTCAGTGGTAGTTTACTGAAAGCAAGTGTAATGAAACAATAGGTACAAAAAGGGATATGTACATTTGTCTCTAGAATGCTCTTTATATTTCATTGATCTACTTGATTATTTCTGTGCAGGTGTCATGTTGGTTTAATTGCTGAGACTTTATAATGGTTTTAAATGTTTTTAATATTTTATAATTAACTTTGACATTTAAAAATTTAATAAAATCAGTTTGCATTTAAGAAAGAAAAAAAGTAGATGCCAATATCTATAACAACTGCATATCTATAGATATAAAATGCCTATAAAAATGTAGTAGTTAATACTTACTACAAACATATAATCAATTTGCTCACCAATTCACAGAATGAATACCATTTTTTTCATCGAATTTTGATGTTAGAATTAAAAAAGACAGTGAATAATATCAAACACACATATTGTACATGCTGCTCATCATAATTTTTATATAGTTTATCTAATTTAAGAATCACAATATCTAAAGTCAGGATAGGACAGGTATATTATTTACTAACAAAATAGTAAGACTCCGTGTGGTCAAGTGACTTACCGAAGGTCACACAGCTAGTTAAATATTCTATCCAAGGCCCTTCTGATTAGAGCACACTGATTCGGCTCCTCTAACATGACTGAGATATCAAGACACTTCAGAAGTTTAAGTGCTTGATCAATAATTCAATGAGCTGCTAATTAAATCGGGGCAATGTTTATGGATTCATTAAAAGATATCAGTTCTCCAAGAAGCACTACCAAAGGTCATGTGACAGTGGCAGCTCAATCCACCTTGCCATAATCACCCTTCTAAATAAATTATTCAGATTAAAAATTACATGCCCATTAGCTTTAGGTAAATGCTGATAAGCACATTTATTTTCAAGCTGCTCACTAAGCATATTAATATGCATTTTCTCAAATATAATAACCAATCTACTTCGACCATGAAGAAGTGAATCAAATAAAATAAGCCAATCTACTTTGACCATGAGCAGGTAAAGGCATCGGGAGAGTCCATTCGAGAACAGGGGAACGGCAAGTCAGTTTGCAGGTTTAAGCAAACCTATACTATTTGGTGTGTTCGTCTAGCATGTCATTTCAGAATAAACATCTTCCTAGGAGGCAACTACACAGACACGTTCACAGTAGAGTGAGGGGTGCATGATGGTGCTATCAATATACAGCAGATGTTTGCTGGTGACTGAGAATCAGTGACCTTAATTCCAAGAGTAAAATGATCTTTGAAAAGGATAAAAGCCCAGTGTTATCACTCACTCTGGTGAAACCCCTGCACACTGTGTAACGAATTGTTTGTGAAAGTCAGCTCCCTCTGAAGGATGTGGAGAGGGGAACCGCAGCATTTACCTACTTGGCTCTTCAGATAATTTTACCTTTCTTAGAAAATCTCAGGAAAGGAAAGCCTACAGTCGTCTAACTCTCAAGTAAGTCTTTGAACTTGGTTGTGCAATAAATGGTAATTGGGGAGTGGGAGAAAGTGAGAACTAAAAGTTCTTAAGTGATTACAAAGTCCTTCCAATTGAAAATAAAAATTAGAAAATAACACAAAGAAAATGAATTGGTATACTAATTTAAATCAACAAAAAATGAATAAAGAACAAGGTGCCAAAGTGTCAATATTATTCTTCAAACCAAGAATCTACAGAGTATGATTCTTAACTGAGGAATGACTTTCATTAGGACTGTTCGGATGTGAGAAAAAAAAAATAGTCCTAAATGCTAGAATCCGATAGATCTGGGTTCAAATCTCCAGCTACTCAAAAACTGTATGGACTACAGAATGTACACTAAATACCTTTGTCACAAAAGAAACCATCTTAAGCAAATAAGGAAAGGTATAGAGGTAGCCGTTAGTCCAATTAATAACTGAATAATGAACTCTTGAGAAGCATCAAAACCTTGGCATTTCCAAGGTCCTTGGCAATGAACAAAGCTAACTTTTCTTTGAAGCTCTGCCATTAAGTGACCCAATTTCTTTTTGGAGTTCAAACTAATATTTATGTTGAGGAGAGGCCAACATCCTGAACCTCTTGTTAGGCTGAGCATGTTGAGATGGAGCTTGTTGTATGGATCCATGTGCCCTTTGGGCCATGCATCTAGAAGAGATGGTAGTCCAGGCAGGTCAGGGAGAATGCCCAGATGCAGAGCTGTAGAAAATTTTTTTCCTTTTTCTTCTATAAGCAGGTTTTTCTCTATCATAGCAGTCCTTCAGGTACCCACTATGAATCTCTTCTTATCAACCATGGTCAATTATATCCTGCTTCTCTCTTTACTGATTTTCAGTCTTGTGAACAAAATACCAAGTGATACCAAATTATCTAATTCCTTACTCTTATAGCTGTGCAGAAAACTCCAGCTAAAAAGATAATTCTTTCTTTCTCAAAGGGTTGAAGGTGACAAAGATTCAGCTTGGGAGACTTTAACATAGAAGTCACAAGTGAGCTCATGTTTAGGGAGAGAAAAAAAAATCAGTTACCTATCCTGACATGTAATCAGAGAGAGCACCCATTTTTCTGCAGTTCTCAAAATTGACCATAAAAATAGTTGTAATACTAGGATTTTATAAGGTTTTAAGCCTACATTGTTCCTGATTTCTATTGTGTTCAGCCATCACCAACCCAGAAATTGTTATCTGCTGTAAAATATGAAGGGGATGTGTAACAGGCAGTCCCTTCTGCCATGAAAGGCAGAGAGAAGGCACTAAGAATTCTGAAAGCACATTGATACTCTCCTAGGTATCATGAAACAGCTTTATTTATTTCAACAAAGGGAAAAATAGGACTGATAATGTACATTTCCACACTAACCATCCATTCTTCAAAGTGGTCGTCTCAGCTTATAGGTGTAAACCTAATGTTAATTTTTATTACTGCTTGGTATATTCCTTTGAGGAAATCTTTCATTTTTTCACTCCTGGAACATTGCTATCATTTCAACAGCAAATAAGTCAGGGGAAATTCAATGTAAGCAAACAAGAAATACACAGATAAGTGCATTTAAAAATCTCTATTTTGGGTAACACTTTTAAGTAAGATTTTTATCCTTCTTCCTTTCCACTGCAATGCCTTTTTACAGAAAGCCTGTTATTTCCACACCTTGGTTTAGTGCAAGAAAGCACAACACTTACAAGAGTCATTAGCATGTTTCTGATTCGTTAGTTATTTGAAGACCTTGTCAGTTCTTTTTTTCTGGTTAATATCACCTCCCTGAAATCATCCAAACTAACAATGTAAGACAAAGGGTTGCAATATCAAATGCCTACAGGTAAGAGAAAGGATGAGGCCTCTTGTGTAATATAAAGCAGGGAAACTATGGAAACTGAAGGTATATGACCTTCTACAAGGACCAGAAATTCAAGCTCAATAATGCCAGGTCTTCCTATTTTTAAAGGAAACTGGAATTGAATTAGTAATTAAAATGTCCTGTGTTTTCATTTTGGACAAACTATTTAAAGCTTTAAACACTCTTCAGGTGATGTGAGTCGTTGGAGAGAGATGACCTACCTCACATCCCATTTTTCAGATGTGCACCCCCTCCTCTCACCCATCACGTGCACTTTTTCACCTCTCTGACCAGACACAAACCCCTGTCTGCCTGGGGTCAGTTACCGTTAAAGAGCCTGAATGCATCAGATTAGAGAAAATAAACAATCTGACAGACCAAGTCTTGGCAACGATGAAATCAAACAAGTTTGACTACACGTATTTTTGGAGTACAACGTGGAACAAGCATAGAGAGCGGTGGTCCAGCAGGGCCAGTGTATATTTTAAATATATGTACTGTAGGGTTCAGCATTTCTACTTCTTGGTACATACTCTAGAGACAGAGGTTGCACATCTCATAAAGAAGTGTGTACAGAGATCTTTATTTGTACCTATCAAAGACAAACTATGTGTTGGTGGCCGCCCAGTGCTTCCCCCTCCAAACAGCACTCAGGTTTCCTTCCTGGTTGTTATTTCCCATGGTATCCAGGCTCATTGATTTTGTCAGTCAGGAAGTCCAGTCCTCCCATGAGGAAGTGGATCGGGTTCCTAGGAGTTCCTATAAAATTGAACTCTCACAAGTCCTTTTGTTTGTTTGTATTACACTTGTCTGCTCAAAGTTTAGTTTGCTTAATCTTGACTTTGCCAATAGTGTTCTCTCCTGCAGGCCTTTGACTCTAATGGAGTGAAGAAGAGATGAAAAAATGGTTGAAAATTCATTGCAGGTATGTTATTGATTGAGTTCTTATACATTTCCTGTCTTGCCTCATTATTTTAAAAAAATAATCGAATGTACCCTAGGTTTTTGAAATAACAGTTAAGTCTTCTAATACAATACTTTAAAAACTTTTTAGGGTTGATTTCCAACGCTTATGAGCAAAGACACAGAACTTAGGTAGTCACCATGATAATCCATCCCTTTTATTAAGGTTTGACCCTGATTTCTGTCTTTAAATCAATAGACCACTTCCTCCTCTCTACCCTACATATTATACAGACTCCTTTGAAAGCTGTCCAGACAGTTCTCTGTCCCCTGGAGGGTCCTGGATGAGCACTGGCACTAAGCATTTCCCTCAGAGCTCCAGATCTCCAGGACCAGCCTATTGGCCTCTGATCCAGAAAGACATAAGGTCCCTGTTTCTGCCAAGGAAAATGACCCAGGGTAGGAGGCTCAGGGCATCAAGAACAATTACCTTAGAAATGGGCAACATTGAAAGAAAAAACAAACTGACAGTAATGAGAGGGAAGGAGGGAGGTGGGTGATGGAGAAAAGGAGACAAATCAAGGAACATATATAGAGGACCCATGGACAAAGCCAAAATGAGAAAGGATTGAGAGTGGGAGGTGGGGGGGGGGGGGTGGGCAGGGGAAAGCAGTAGCAGGAAAATGGAAACAAATATATTTGAACAATAAAAAAGAGAGAGAAAGAGAGAGATACCACCTTCTGCTCCGACTGAGAGTCAAGTCTAGAACAAAGAACATCTGTGTATAGCAACTGTAGATTTTCATTAGTAGACATCACCTTATGGGTCTGGCTTGGGAACGGGGGATGGGCGGGGCAGGGGAGAGCAACAGGGGAAAAATGGGAACAACCGTTACTGAACAACAATAAAAAAGAAAAAAGGAGTTACTTCTCCCACTATGCTTGGATGATAATATAATTATAATAGTAATCTTCACTTTATTTTTTATTTATTAAGCCACAACAGGCTGCTAAACATTTTCATACATTATCAAACTTGTGCCTTGCATAGGTCAAGTATATATTTGACTTCAAAAAATAAGAAATAAAAGTAATATTGGCTTAAATATTTGCCTCATGAAAATAGAAGCCATTAGAAGGAAGGTAATTCTAGATTTGTATGGTGATCTACTATTCCACATGGGGCCCAGGTACTTTCCCTGCTTCAAGTCTCCCTGCATGTCCAGTGTGTGGCTTGCAGGTGCACAGTTGCATTGTGAATGCTGCACTTCTAGTCATTGCACCTGTATTCTAGGCAAGAGGGAAATGAGCAAAAAACTGAAAGATCACGTCGGGAAACGCCCCATTTGGTTTCAGGCACTGTAGCCTCACCAACCGGCGAGAGGGCCCCAAGGCTGGAGCTAATTAAGGAGGCCTTGGGAAAACAGGCCACTGAGGAGACAAAACCTGTCCCCTGGGCAGGGTCACAGACCCTGCTCGCCTTACATCACCCTACTTGGTCCTGTGATGGCTGGTTATTGATGACGGGTATGTTCTCTCACGAGGAGGGACAACCTAAGCCAAATATTGGCCGGTATGGGCAGCAGACAAGGACTTGGGGGATATGGAGAAAGGGCAAAGAGGCCCACACCCCTTGACTCAGCTTGGATGTTGCTGGAGTCCTCATTCTATCTGAAAGAAGTCTCCTTATCTCTTGACAGCTCTGCCCTGCCCACCTGCCTCAGGCTTGAAGCAATACTAAAGGCAGGTACAGCCCTAAACAGGATCAGGCCGTTCTAGGGGACAATCAGACCTAGAAGTAAGTTCCTTTAAGCATGCTTTGTTCTTCCCTCAAAACCTATGATACTGGCTCGTACTGGGAAGGAAGTTTACATTATTCATAGACCCTGACCTGAGGCAGATCTCTTGTGTTCCTCCAATTGTTATCTATGATCCTTGTCTGTTTTCTGTAAACATAGTCTTTTTACATTGATTGATGAGCTTTGTTCTCAATAAAAGCCTTTGAGCAGGGGGTTTCGGGATCTTCTCCACTAGAGGGAAGTTGCCCTGTCCCCTCTCCTGGCAAACAGAGAAGTGTTTGCAACGACTCATGTTTATTCCCCCCATCTGTGACAACACTGGGATGGGTTCTGTGGGATTTAGAGCTCCGCTCCCTCCTCAGCTGGCTCTGGACAGTAACCCTCAGATCCAGGAGCACCTGTGCCCCACGCTCCCCACAACATGTCGCCCCTCGCAACAGGATCCGACCACCTACTCTATTTAGTTTAGACATTTTCTTGGAAATTCTAAAGCCTTTAACTTAGAACACATAGACCCAAACTGGGTCACATAGACACCTCTAATTTCAAGCACATCTTATAATTTTAGAATTTTAAGTTCTTTTTTTCTCTATAGTAGAGGAAAGAAAGGGAGAAGCAAAAATTGTTAATGTCCTTAATATCGGTATTAGTCAGGGTTCTTTAGAAAACCAGAGGAGCAGAACCAATAGAATCTCTCACTCTTCTTTCCTCTCTGTCTAAAATCAATAAAGTTTAAATTGAACAAAAATTAACATATAAAGTTTAAATTGAACAGATTAACATATAAAGTTTTAAGAATATGAGGTCTGTCCAGAAAAGGTCAAGCACCTATTAACATAAAAAGAATGGTTTGTGATATCAATGTAACCTGGCAACCAAGGAGAGCAGACTGAAATGCTCATGCATGAACAATGATGATTTACTAGTTAGTGGGGGCAGTAGACACCACTGAGTGAGCATGTGTACTGGGTAGCCATCGCATTCAAAATGACTGAACAATTAGAGCAACTAATATGCATCAGTTTTGCATTATTGCATATTATTGCAAGTTTGCATTAAGCTTGACTATTCCTGGCACAAACATTTCAAAGATGGACAAGAATCTGCTGAAAGTGATTCACATTCTGGAAAGCCTGAAACACGCAAAACACCTGAGAATATTCAACTTGTATAGGCTACAATCAATAAATATCAGTAACTGTCAGTATGAGAACTAGAAGTTGAGCTGAGGATACCAAAAACTACTGTGTTCGAGATTTTGAAACAGGTCCTGGCAAAATTTGTTCCCCTACTTCTGCTACCAGAGCAGAAGGCTGGATACCTTCTGGACAGAGCTTATATTGCTTCAGGTCTTAGTTAATCATCAAAACATTTAAACACATATATTATTAAAATTAAAAGCCAGAAATGACTAAAATTTGTTAGGGAATGGGGTTGCAGGCAAGGAACAATGTGGTGAGAAAAAGTTTTTCATAAAAAAAAATCCATAATTTCTTTTGTTTTGCTTTTCCATGTATTACTTTGATAAATGTAATTAATAAAGATGCTATAAAATATGGCTAGAATATAAAAATTATTTTGTATAGAAAGTAAACTACATTCATTAACTAATAATCTAAATGTTTACACTTATTTTATTTAACTGGAACCATATAATAATAATAATATGGGAGGTCAAAGTTTATTGTTCCATTTGTCAATGAAAAAATTGATATTCAAAAATAATGAGTAAATCCTTCAAGTTTACTCAGCAGTCAGGTACAAATGACTGAGAGAGAAGCCAAGCCACTGATTCTGAGGTCACTGTTCTTCCCATCCCCCTTCCCTGACAGAGGCATGTTTACTGCTACCACTCGCAAGAACTAAATAATTTTAAGACAAGTGTCAGGAAGAGAAAGGCATCTTTATCAACAGAAACACTAACCTAAGATTTGAAACAGGCTAAAAATAAAACTGCTTCAAGATTCATTTATTTATTTATTTATTTAAGAATTGTTTTCTTTTTTTTAAAGATTTTATTCATTTATTTTTAGAGAAGGGAAGGGAGGGAGAAAGAGAAAGAGAAACACCAATGTGTGGTTGCAACGCAGGCACGTGCCCTAAGGGCACTGGGAATTGAGCCGGCAACCCTTTGGTTCACAGGCTGGCACTCAATCCACTGAGCCACACCAGCCAGGGCTCTTTTATTTATTTTTTATTGTATTTTTTCTATTACCATTTCTCCCCCTTATACTGTTACCTAACAGCAAACTATACTACAAGGCCATAGTAATCAAAACGGCATGGTACTGACATAAATAGAGACATAAATCAATGGAACACAATAGAGATCCCAGAAATAAACCCATGCCTTTATAGTTAATTGATATTCAACAGAGGAAACAAACACATACAATGGGTAAAAGATAGTTTTTTCAATAAATAGTGTTGAGAAAATTATATGCATGCAGAAAAATGAAACTAGGCCACCTTCTTATGCCACCCACAAGAATACATTCAGAATGGATTAAAGACTTAAATGTTAGACTCAAAACCATAAAAATCTTAGAAGAAAACATAAGCAGTAAAATTTCGGACGTCACTCATAGCAATATTTTTTTCTGATATATCTTTTCAGGCAAAAAGAAGAAAAACAAAAGAAAAAAATCAACAAATGGGACTACATAAAACTAAAAAAAAATTTTGCACAACAAAGGGATCAACAAAATAAAAGTACAATGCATAGAGTGAGAGGACACAATCTCTGATACATCTGATAAGGTGTTAATAGCCAAAATTTATAAAGAACTTATAAAACTCAACACCAAAAGCACAAACAATCCAATTAAAAAATGGGACCTGAATAGACACTTCTCTAAAGAGGACATACAGATGGCCAATAGACATAGGTAAAGATACTCAGTGTTACTAATCATCAGACAAATGCAAATCAAGATTCTCTTAAATAAACATATATGTGAGCCATTGAGCCACAGAGATTACGAGATATTAGACATCAGTGGGACACAGTCCTAACCCTGTAAGGGTGACAAATATGCCATTTCATCAATCATCTCTGACTGAAAGAGGTACTGGAATTAGCGAACCATAATAAGTTAGGTGTAGTGTGGCAAAGCTGAGATGTACAGAACAGCAGGGCCAAGGAAGAGTTGTCTCAGTGAAGTGGGGCCAGAGGGGAAAAAGGATGCAGACTGCTGAATAATTTGTAAAATATATAGCAGAGTCAGACCTAGCAGCCTGGACCACTCTTCCATCATTCATCACAGCACTCTTGCTGGAGAAGAGGGTGCATCTTTTCCATCCAGGGCTTTCCTGATTGTCTTGATTGAGGTTAAGGGTCAAGCCTGTTTCATTGAGCTGCCAGCAGTGATGTTTGAACAGTTTCTTCTTGGAGATCAATTCAGAATGTGTGTCTTATTTGCTTATTTACTCTCTCTCTCTCTCTCTCTCTCTCTCAGCCTTTTGTGCTGTATGTCTGACCCCCATCTTGATTCTGCGAATCTCTGCACAGTTGTACAAACTGCGCTGGGTTAGTACAACTCTGTGAAGTTCATAATTTTTTAAAATTAATTTTACCATGACAGCTTTTGATAAAAAGTGACATGGAAGTAGGAACAGATTTTGGATATGCCAGAATCTTCTCACTCCCCTGCAACCCACTTTATCACTCATTGTTGAACACAGGAAAGGAAGGGTGTTGGGGAGCTGTTTTGTAAAGAAGATCCACAGAATTAAAAAAGGAAGAAAAAGTAACATCTTTGTATTACCAATATTTGTCAAGAAACAATTCGCATTATTATTGCTCTATTTCAACATTTATTAATCTTGCTCTGTTTTCTTTCTTCCACCTCTCCTCCTTCCTTCCTTCCTCCCACCCCCTTCTTTTTTTTTTAATAACATGAACAAGAAACCTCAAACTCAGAGTCTCCTATGGGAAGCAACACTTAGCTAGAATGCCACATATAATGTAAAGTGCTGTTACTTTGGCTTTTTAAATCTTTAAGGTTCATCCATGTCGAGCCATGTATCAGGATTTCATTTCTCTTTATGGCTGAATAATATTCCATTGTGTGTGTACATGTATATACATACATGTGTGTACATGTGTATATATGTACATACATATTTAGATATATACACATGTACACACACACACTACATTTTTCTTACCCATCCATCTTTTGATGGGCACAAGTTGTTTCCATCTTTTGGCTAGTGCGAATAATGCTACTATGACCACTGGTGCTCAAACATCTGTTTGAAACTCTGTTTTCAATTATTTGGGGTATACACCCACTTTCTTCCTGAGTCCTACACTTTAACAGGAAATAGAGACCAGATAAATAGCAACGTTTCAAAACTGTGTTACTAGGATGCAAATTCTGTGACACAGGAGCACAAAATAGCCAGTCAGAACCTGGGGGCAGGGAATTCCAGTAGAAAAAAGAACTGGAATAGGAGAAATTCTAAATTAAGGGGTGCATAGCCCATTACAAAACACAGAGAAATTCAGGAATGCTTAGAATAAAGGAACAAAGAGGGGGGAATGACCTTGAATAACTTACTTTCTTTTCTAAATTCAAGTACTTATTCTGTGTACTTATGTGGATAAAGTAAAATGTGCATAAAGCCATAGTACTGGGTCTGGAATATACTAAATATTCAATAAGCTTTACCACATGGGATTTAGAGACAGGAAGACAGACATCAAGCAAAATGTTGAGAGGGCTAAATACGGGAAGACCAAAGAAGACAAAACCACCCCCCAATTATTTCTATTTTAATAAGTGTTCCTTCCCTGTTTTAGACTCACCTATCACCAAAAAAATTATGCAAAATCAATAACAAATCTAAGACTTTTGACTTCTTCAGGGAAAATAATGAAATACAAAGAATTAGGCTGACACTGAACACAATTAAAATTTAGACTTTTATTTCACAGGACCAAATATCAGACAGTTAAGTTATGAAGTTTGCTTTCTCACAATGATCTCCCCATTTCCACACACTCTGGGGCAAGTGAGGGTATGGGCATGTGTTTTTGTGTCCTGTGTTGTGAAAAAACATATCTGCATCAAAACACACAGAATAAATGTTATGCATGTAGAGTATGAGCAGCATGACCCAAGTCAATACACTAGTTCAACCATGGTTCCCTTGTAGTCTAACTGGAGTCCCAGAATCATCAGAAAAATTGGGACATTTGAAGACTTTTTGTACCCTCCTGAAAAACTTCACTCATTACTCTTAAAACTGAAAATAAATGTATAGATTATAGTGATGCTTACCCCTAATTTAGTGAAAAGCAAACATCAATAATGCAACACCAATCAACATGGATTCCAGGAGTGAAAAAGAATCACATTACGCAAGTGTTAAAACACATATTAAAGTGGGGATAATGAACGTTTCAACTGTGTCTTTTGGCTTAGAACAGATACAAGAGAATGCTCTCCTAGGAGGAGAGGCTTTCATTTCACACCTACTTTGTGGAGCTGGTGATGATTCTGAGGCAGTTTGTAAGAACCAGACTGTGACTTTGCCAGTCTCATAGCTACTCTTGGGTCTGAGGAATAGAGGCTCAAGCCTCCTTTTAGAGCTCACTGGGTTATTGTTCATTTTCTAATTTATTTATTTTCAAGTTATATCTTTTTACGTACACGAGGAATTTACAATGGTGTAAAGCGCACTTGCTTCGACGCCCAGCAGGGCTGTGCTTTACCACAGTCTGCACCGGGGAGGAGTCAGGGCGGGCTCTGCTATGTTCCAACAAAGGGCAGCTTGCATACGAGCAGGGTGAGGCAAAGAGCAAAGGGGTTTCAGTTAACATACCAAAACCGGAAACCACTGATTTCGAGAATTCTATTTTTGTGATCCAGTTTCACACTCTCACTGCAAGAAGTATACACTGGGCCAGTATCTTTGTATCTTTGTATCTTTGCCAGGGTCACCTTGTTTTGAGCAGCTTCCCAGGCCCCAGCTCCAGACCTTTTCCTCTGCGTCCGGAGTCAGATCTGGGAATCTCAACATTTAACAAGGACCAAGATGAGTCTGCTGGGCTGGAGACCCTGTTTTGAGAAATTATGTAGTAATCACAATTGGCCAGTTGATTTGTTAGTACTCTGTCACGACTTGTTGGTCAATTCCTGTTCCTTTCTCCCATCGACATTTACTCCTATCTTCACCATCTATTGGAGAGTTTAGGGTGGTCGCTGGGGGAAAGCCTTCCTATGAGACTAAAAACATCTGCCCCTGCTTCTCTCAGCAATTAAATGATGGGTGTAGAAATAATACAGACTTAGAAACAGAGGTAGTATGATATCGTTTAATTGCTTCAATGATATAAAAAGGCCCACGTTACAATTTATTGAACGCTGACAGCTGAGGACAATATTGTTTGGAGAGGGCAGTGGACTGAGCCAGGCGCAGGAGGAGTGGGAGGGGCGGGACAGGCACCACGCGTGTGTCCTGTTATAATGGTGTCTTTTTGGAGGGGCCCATCATCACTGAGGAACCTGCTAAATCACATGCTCTTAGGGAAAAGGAACATAATTAAGAAGCAAAATGTTAGGTTTATTCATTGAAGTCACAATGGGAAAACAATGGGATTCAAAACAAGAGAATTGAGGTGAAAATATAAGGACCTGGTTTCTCTTATACCCACAGTAAGGGCATGTGGGAGAGATGGGTGCATGTGTATGAGTGTATATGTGTAGTGTGTGTGTGGAGGTGCAAGTATAGTATGTGCATGTGTGTATATGTGTGGGATATGTGTATGCATGTATGTGTGGGTACATGTGTGTGCACAGTGGTGTGTGTGTGCATATGTATGTGCAGGTGTGTATATGTGTGGTAGGTAAATATGTATGTAATGTATGCATGTGTGTGTATGTTTGTGTATGTGTGGTGTGTAACAGACTACCACGAAAGGAGATTAGAGTCTTCTTCATGCAGGGAACAAGTTGAGTCAGTGCTGATCAAGGTCTCCCATCAACTATACAGCCTCCAGAATTGAACTTGCCAGTTGTAAACACTCATTAGAAAGCAGGAAGGATTAGTAAGAGTTTCTCAGATTACATGTATTAACTCCATGTCATTGTAATTTCCATCCCTCAGTCACTTTCTGCCACGCATTTTTGCTGCTCAAAATCAATTTGCAATTTAATATTGTAGAGTCCACCCCACCAAAATTATATTCTGTCACCCAAGTTGCAAGTAAAAGTCATTAGTTTGTGGAGCACTAAAAATCAAGGTGAAGTGTGAGGATCTGGTTTCGTTTCTACCCACGGTCAGGCTATGCAAGAGAGGGGACTGGCTTAAGGGTGTGTGTGCGTGTGTGTGCGTGTGTGTGCTCGTGCGCGCGAGATAATTCTTTGAGAAAGCAGTTGAGTGTCTTCTCCATAGAGGGATCAACTGGAATTGGGGGTTGCTCAAAAGCTGATGTCAAACACAGGCCTTCAACAATGAAATCTGCCCTCTGTAAACCCCCTTTCAGGAGGAGGAAGCTTCTTCGTAAGTTTCTCAGGAATATATGCTAGCTCCATGTAGTTTTAACTTTGGCCTTCAGTCACCCTCCAACATATCCTTTCTCTGCTATTCAAATTCAATTTACAATTGAATGCCATGGAGTCTGCCAGTGATGGGGTCTTCCATGTCCTCAGCCACATGGGATAACATAGAGCGTTCTGTGTAGGAAACTTACCCATAAAACACTAGTGACATTAAACCATCAGATTGAAAGAAAATCACATTTCATAAATTCTAAGTTTAATCTATATGTAAATTTAACCAACATTTTTAAAAGAAAAACAATGCATGAGTATTGATGTTCACACTGCTTGGCAATATTTTTTTATTGTTTTAAGTAATGATCCAAATACAAACAACATTCTTTTATTCTATAAAAATAGGTGCTTGATTGTCTGAAGAGATACAGAAGAGACCCATCTCCTACTTTCAGATTAACAAAACTACTGGGATATTTCCTTAGTTAACAAACAAGAGTGGTAATACTAAACAGAAAGCTTCCAGTTTTCAGTATCATATATTCTAATTTTCTTAAAAAAATGTAAAAGTTTCCTCTGAATGCACACTTTCCCCTAAATCAATAATGACAACATAACAACCAGCAACAAAAGAAACACTAAGATTGTTCAGAAATAGAGTCATGTTGCAAAAATCAAACCATAGCTATTTTTATTCTTTGTGTTGTAAGAGTCTACCACACTAATGGTAATGGAGTGATGCTGTTCATCAAAAAGCTTTTGATAACTGTTGCCTTAGAGCAGTGATGTCAACCATTTTCATCTACAGCACATGTAAATTAATCACTAAAATTTTGTGGCACATCAAAAAATACATTTTTTGCCCACCTGGCAAAAAAATAGGCATAATCTTGATTCATGCACACCGAATGGCTATTGTTGTTTTGGCTTTTTTCATTTTTTTAAATTTTACAACCTAGGGGAAAAGAGGTCAGTACCCCTGACTAAATAGTCGAGTATTGCATGCTTTATGAATTCATGTGGCACACTGGTTGAAAATCAGGGCTTTGGGGGCGCAATCTCGTGTTTAACAGCAGTTATGAGGGTAACACCAATTGTTATTAGAAGTATCTAACATTTCCCTAATGTAACATATCAGAAGGTTTTTTTCTTCATTTGTGTAATTTTTTTTCTCATTCATATAACAGACTAACCTGCTGTCATCAACCCAATGCCCTAGATCCTTTCATCTTAAGCCTCTGGCATCACCCAGAGCTTGTTGTTCTCTGCACTAGCGAGTCAAAGGGGAAAGAGAAAGTTAAAAGGACATGACAGCTTCTTAGGAGCATTGGCCTCGGAGTGACAAACATCACTTCCATTTACATTCTGTTGTTAATACTAATCATGTATTCATACCAGGCACGCAGTGTGCTCACTGGCCAGCCAATCACTTCCCAGCACACTAATGTTTGCGGCGAAAAGGGGCTGCACATGTCAGTGGACCTCCAGCCCTGACATAATTAGAATCACAAGATCTTTTGTGAAATAATCCCTTTCAAGCATTGCTGTAGTACAGCATCACCAAGAATTGGGGAGTTTATTTAAAAATACAGATTTCCAGACTTCTAAAAAAAAAGAAACCGTGATGTAGTAAGTGTGGTAGGTAGGGTCTGGGATTAATCACAGCAGAACTACTGAGTTCTAATTTATCCTTTATCTCCAGTCTGAAATACAACCAAATCAACACTAAAATGTCCACTCTATCCTATAACTTGACATTCACATCAAAATCCTGAGTTTGGGTCCATAAATCTGCATTTTAATAAGTTATCAGAAAATAATAATGGCTAGCCAGCCCTTTCTGACTGTTAAGTGTCCCTAAGTGTTCTGAAGACTCTATATAAACAAGTTATTTTGCTTATTCAATTATTTTCTTTATTGATCTCCAAGAAACCCAGTGAAGTAAGTAGTAGTATCTGCATTTTACAGAGGAAAAAAAAACTGAGGCACAGAGGCTAAGTTGTTCAAGTTTATTCTAGAAAGTGCCTGAGCATATTAAACCAAAACAGGTAGCCTCTCTAGAGCTTCCGTCTTCCTCACTACACTATAGCTAAGTGATTCTGATGTACACTAAAGCCTGAAAACCACTGTATTAAAGAGCTGTCTATGCAAGGGCTTCTGACATAAGTAGTCTCAAAAACATTTTAAGAAAAACTGAAATAAAATTTTTAAATGCTCTTTACTTTTGTTTTCAAACTTACATTCTCAGTCGAAACCTCTCTTGTGAACTCTGTACCTGTGTATTCTAACACCTCTCGTACGTGTCTCCTTTCAACTTTTCAGGTAGAACAAATTCAAAAAGTTCTCTGTGAAAGAGAAATTCTTCCTCCAGCGTTCCATGCTGCCTTCCACGTAGTTCAGAAAGTTTAAGAGTCTGGTAATCATTCCACTTCTCTCTTTCCCTCATCATCAGCTTTCCCACAATCAATGAGTGGTCCTATTAAAACTCTCACCAACTTCCCTTCTGCAGTCCATGCTCTCACCATCCTCCTCCTCACCATCCTCATCATCCTCGTCTTCATCACAATATCACCATTACCATCCTCATCACCATCATCCCATCATCATCATCATCATCGTCTCCCCAGGACTTTACTAATCACTTTTCATTTGTCTCCCATTTGTTCCCTGAAAGCCATTCTTTACACTGTGGCAATGATGATCTTTTCAAAACATGGTGGCTGAAGCCCGAGATCCTTAACATTTCCTGGAAAACCCCACATATGCCCTCCTTCCTACCTTATGAGCCTCAGCTCAGGCTGCTTCCCCCAACTCTTATACCCCAGCTTGTCAACCTTCCATTAGTTTCTCTCTCTCCTTATGTCCCTTTAGCTTCACATCTCCTCATGACTCCCTGCCTGGAATGCTCCCATTTCAGGAACACAAATTACTGAATAACTCCAGGTGTCAGTTGTCTCATTTATAAAGTGGAAATAAAATAGCTTTAAATCTATTTAGAAATATAAATATTATACATTCAATAAATTTTAATTTATGAAATGCAAGTATTAACTATGAATATAAGTATTATACATTCAATAAATTTTAATTTCCATAAATATGATCAGAATGTTTGGATATCTTCTAATAATCTTCATGATAAAATATAGTAAATACTATATTCTTTCCTACCATTTCACTAGTTATAATTTCATGAAATTTCAAGGTTAGACATGTCCTTTAAAGAATATGCTTATCTCATTTCAGAAATTCATTAAAATTATCACAAATTTTGCTGAATGTGAAGCATTCTCCTTGCAATTTTTAATTACTCTCTAGTTAACAATATCCTTTTGAATATTGCATCTTTTTCAAATGTAGGTGTTGCATAGTTATAATTTTCAAAATTGCTACTTTGTTCTACAACCCACTTAATGAGCTAGTAAAATCAATTAATGAAATTTACACACTTTTATGGGGTTTGACAAGGGAAAAAAGATTCCAAATAAATGAGCAGGTAAAGAGAATTAATTAACTTTTAATTTATAATAGCAGAATGCAGTGGTCAATAATTTGAAAATTAATCAAACTTCTATGTTGATGATAAGGTAAAAGCATACTCAAATTCTTGTTGTGATAAGTTTAATATTACCCACCCTTTTCTTAAGGAGAGTCTCCCTTCTGGGTATTACTTCTAGTTGCTGATGGACACATCACTGAAATGTGATGTGGACAGAGTGATAGCTCTATGGTCAAAATGGAATTTTTATCCCACACAACCAGTGACATGTAAAAAAGTCCATCCTGAAAAGTAACTGGCAGTGAATATGGGGCTGGCCAAGTACCGTCCCTTGAGTAAACACAGGTGATTGAAGGGATTGATGGATGAAGGGAAGTGCCCTGGGAGACAGGATTCTTGAGAACACCCTGATGGTTCTTGACAACCTGAGACCCAGTGAACTTTGCTGTTTCATATAAATGAATGAACATGGTACTGATAACCTGACATATACAAACAAAGCAGTATTCCAATTTCTTTTTTTTTTAACTTCAATCTCCATTTTAAAATCAAACTAATGCAAAACTGCCTTTTCCCAATCTGTTAGTGCCTTGTACTTAAGTTTTTAATGGAGATTCAGTAGCTGAATATGCCATCTTTTAAGGAAAACAAATCATTAACAGCTCACCTTTAGGTTAAGTATTGTTAGCCATTGACCTAAATTGTGACCTTGCAACGCTGAGTTCTTATAAATCCTTGAATAGAGGTGTTTGCTATGTGTCAGTCTAGTGTAGGATGATGCATGGTCACATCACATGTCAGTTAGGAAAGGTCTGAGCTGTGAAAGGGTCACAAGGCGGTGACTTAAAATCCAGGACTAGGTCTTACTTTGATATTCCCCCAAAAGACCTTAAATGTGAGAGGTTCTATGGTGGACACATATGTGTGAATCAACAGGAAATGTTAAGATATAAAAATAAGGGCAGAGGCAAAAAGTAAGGAAAGGGACTTTAGCCTTTGTCACACCAAGTCTTAGCTGTCAGTATCTTTATGCCTGAAATCTCCCTTTCCCTTATTACTCATGGATCTTTCATTATTTTCCTCCCTTTAGTCACCATTCCGTTAATACTATTCTCAAGAAGGAATCCAGAATTCACCCACAGAAGGATGTAATTGACTGATGAGCATCCTGGAAACTTAACAAGAATTAAGTTATTAATTGAACTAACCTAGACATACTTTTGGTTGTCACAACGACATACTTTTGGTTGTCACAACCCACAAATAGGGAATGGTGGATGGCAGGTTCTTGCAACTACTGAGGAGAGGTCAAAGAGGCCATTAAACATTCTATAATTCAAAGGGCAGTGTCCCCACCCCCCACCCCCACCAAGAAAAGAAGAATTATTTGAGTCTAAATGTTAATAGTGATAAAGTTGATAAGGTAAAGAAATCCTAGATTAGGGGAATACAGCACGGAGCAGTATAATTCTCAGCATACTTGACAGTGAGGAGAGTAAGAAAGAATATTTGTTGAGATGAAATCAAAGCTCTTCTCTACAAGAACCACAGGGTATAAAGACAACGGCACTCTCATAGTGAGGCAGCCCAGGCGAGCAGTAGAATACAGCTAGACCCATGCCTTCAGAAAGCAGAGTCAGCATGGTCAAGATCACCAGTGGCTGAGCCTTCTGATATCAAAGCCTGGCTTCAGAGCGTGACATCGGTATTGTTTCCAATCCTGGGACTCTTGGCCTTGCAGTCACATCTCTTTCCCCTAATTTTGCTATTTCTCTAGAGCAAGTCCTACATCTTTACACTCTCTACTACCAATCCCTAAAGGAAGCTTATGAAAAATTCTCATGTCTTTTTAAACCCAGTTGTCTTATCTGCAAAATTAAAAAAGGCCAACAATAACAAAATAATTCAATGAGTGGGTTTCTGTTAAACCCAAGACCTATTTAGATCTCAAAGCCAGCATTCACTACCTATTTCATTTTCAGCAAATTGCTCAACCTTTAATACTCTCATTTGTGGGCTCAATCTCACCTACATCAACAGGGCATTGCAAAAGTTTATTGGAAAAGAGAATCAGAGCACTCAGCACTGGTCCTGTCACATTTAGTGTGGTGGTATTAATGTTATTATCATTGATGACCTTCCCTCTGCTTGGTTTTCTTTTCCATGCATTCATTGATTGGTTGGTTTACTTGTTCCCTCATTCATGGATTCTCTTGTTCATTTACTTGACCAATATCTGATAAGAACTTGCCATGCTCTGGGTGTTAAAATAGACAGCGCCTCAGAATGCCCCTTTCTTTGCTAGAAATACTTTGTGAAGCTGAAGCTCTAAACTTGGGCAGCAGACAGGCCCGGCTGATGTGGAAAACGAATGGCATAACCTGAATTTGTACCTCATCTAGTCCCAGAGAGCAAATCAAACCATTTTCATCCACATTAGCTTCTTCTCAGCTCATATCTTTGTGTCTTTTTACCTTTGTTATTTCTTCTGGAGCTTGGTTTAGCACAATGTGACATTGTTATTGTGGTAGCTTCACCATGCTCATAGTGTTAATAACCCTATTAAACCTGATTTAGGCAAAAGAAAAAGGCTAAAGGAAGAAACAAAAACCTAATGTAAGGAGAAAATGACACTGTGTCTCAGGAAAAACAGGTTGTGATAATGAAGAATATTAATTTCCTTGGTAGCCATTCCCCTCGAACACTCCTTCCTATTTTTCTAATTAAAAAACATTAGGTAGGTTTTTGAATTTTATTGCTGTATAAGCCAAAAGCACCAACAGGGATAAACAACAATATACATTATTTCTCATAGGATGACTCAACTCCAAGGTTTTGAGGCTGCTGCCAACATACTGGGTGCTGCTGTCTATGGTGGGTGGTCACCCCTGATTCTCATGAGGTTGTTCTAGAGTCCAGACTGAGGGCTTGGGAGCTACCAGGGAAAATCCTTCTTAGGAAGATAACTGAGGTGCAAGAGAGTAAGTGGAAACACACCAGGACTTTTAAGACTTAGACTTAGAAATGGAGCCCTGTCACCTATTCCCATGATTCATTGGCCAACGTAGGTCACGAGGCAAAGCACAGGGGCAAGCAGAGGGCAAGTATACGCCACATTTTTAAGAGAAAACCTGGAAGCATTCACTTAATTAAAAAAAAGAAAAGAATAAAGAATCAAGGACGGATAAAGAATGGGAGCCAATAAAATAATCTTGTACATAACCTATGGGCTGCGTTGACCTGGGAAACAGTTTTAAGTCCAACTGATGTAATCCAGCATTTCAGCTCAGGCCACAGCCAATTTGTTTCATTGGGTCAACAGGAAATGGTAAGTTTTTTGTAAGGTTTTTAAAAGTTTTTAAAAGAGAAGTGCTTCACCAAATTGTTCTGGCCCAAAGAAATGGTCAAAAAATAGTATCTTGTCTTATTATTGTTGTAGTTAAATATTTTTACTGAAAATATTATCTATAAAGTGGAAATAATCATAATGTCTAACTCACAAGCTACATACAGGGAGTAGATAAGACCATATGTAAGCAATTCTTACAACAGGGCTTGGAACAAAATAAGTGCTCGATAAATAGTAGCCAATAACAGTGAACATACAGACTTGTTTAACATACATTTTATAAGCATATAATATAGGTAGGATACAGTGATAGACTGGGCCAGATATAATAATGTGCAGCAAAATTAGAAGGCAGGATTAGGAAGCTCTTACTAGTCATCAGTTCTTAATGGCACGCTTACTAACCAAATATACACTTTCTTATTTTTCCCCTTATTCCTTTAAGTGGTTCAGTCACTTGTAATCAAAATGGCCAGGCTAGCAGAGAGAATATGCTGACCTTACTACTGAAGGGATCAGCAGCAGCAAGATAGACAGCATTAAATTAGATGAATCAGGTAAGAGAAGGTAGCAAAATGCTCTAGGCAGAAAAAACATACCGGACAAAAGGCACAGTGACCTGAAGGAAGGTCATGTATTCAGGGCTGGGATACCAGTTGGGTCAGAGAATAGGAGACAGGACTGGCACATCCCTCTCATGGATGTCTGAATGATTGACTGACTCTCATATCTTATTGCCATCAGCTCAGATTTCATCTCCCCAACATCACCTTGCCTGATCACCTTGCCTACAACCCAGTTAAACCCAACTATATTTTGATTTAAATATTTCATAGCACTTATACACTCTGAAATTTTTTTGTGTGTCATTGTGTTCATGGTCTGTGTCTACCTAGTATATGAGCTGCATGAGAACAATATCCTTGTCTGTCTTGTTCCCTCTCATTTCTCTGTGTTAATAAGTAAGCATCTGTTGACATAAGAGGTGAAAAAGGGTAGAAAGTAAAGCTGGAGTCAAAAGTCAGAGGCTGTACAACACTAGAAGCAAGATCTAGTAAAGAAATAACTGACAAGGTAGGCAGAATTAAAATTAAAAACATCTGTTCTGAAAAAAAAAGTCAAGAATTAGAAGACAAGCTATTTTCTCCTTCGTAGGCAAAAATATGTGAAAAAGGACAGGTATCCAAGATGTAAAAAAAAAAAAAAAAAGAAATCTTAAAACTCAAAAACAACAAAAAAAACCTGATTTAAAAATGGACAAAATATCTTAACAGGTTTTTCAACAAAGGAGATATTCTGACATTTTCTTTACCAATCATGTTATTTACTCTTTTGTTTCTTGCAATTTTATATTTGTAGTACTGTGTGTATTTCTCTGAATTTTGCCTTTTTAAAGGTTTTGGAGATTAAGTTAAGTGGATATATATTGCATTAACACAATTATTTTCACTAATATAGTTTTTCATTTTGTGACTATTGCACAATTTATACATCACCTTTTGTGTTGAGGATCATTTAAGATGTTTTCAATTTTTTTCCCAACCACATACAATAATATAATGGACAACAAGTTATACATCTGCTCTTGTACATGTGGGGAAGTTTGAAGGTACATACATAAATAGCACTAAAAACCATGTAAATAATACAATTTAGGTAATATTATTAATTCCTTCCCCAGTCTCAGAAAAGCAATGTATCAGTTCTTACTCCTGTACTATATGAAATTTCCAAATTTGCTACATCAGTGTCCAGCCCTTTGGAGTTATTTGACTTTAAATGCATCCAAATACACTGGGTATGAAGTAGCGTTTTACTATTCTTTTAGTTTGCCTTTCTCTGATGACATGTCAGATTGAGCATGTTCTCATGTACTTGTTGGCCATTTGTCTTCCATCTTTTGAGAATGACATTTTCATATACTTTGCCCATTTTTTCATTGAGTTGTTTATCTTTATTTTGATTTCTAGAAGCTCTCTATAAATTCTAAATATTTATCTTTGTCAGACTTACACTTTGCAAATATGTTATCAAATCCTGTTCTGTGTCTTTCTTTGGATGAACAGCTATTTTTCACTGAATAAAATCAAACTTACTTACTTCTTCCTTTATGATTCCCCTTTTGGGTCATTTAAAAAGGAAAATCTGTGATTCTGTCTCTGTTCTTCCAGAATTATGGATACAAAAAGCATTTTAATGGTTGCAGATGAGAAGACAGTATGGGGGAATGGATGAGGAGGTGAGGGGATTGAGAAGTACAAATAGGTAGTTACAGAATATCCATGGGGGGTGAAATGTACAGTATTGGAAAGGAGTAGCTGAAGGACCTTCACATGACCCATGACATGAACAAAGTGTAGGGATTGTTTGAGGGAGTGGGGGATGTTGGGTGCAGGGCAAAGGGGGAAAAATTGGGACAACAGTAATAGCATAATCAATAAAATATAATTTTAAAAAAGGAAAATCTTTGGGCCCTGGCTGGGTAGCTCAGTTGGTTAGACTGTCTAGGTTGTGGTTTGATCCCTGGTCAGGACACATACAAGAAGCAACCAAAGAACACGTCAGTAAGTGGAACGAATCAATATCTGTCTCTCTGTCTGTCTGTCTGTCTGTCTGTCTCTCTCTCTCTCAAATCAATTATTTTTAAAAAGGAAAATCTTTGCAAACCCAAGGTTGTAAATATAATGTTTTACACATTTTATATTAAATGTTTAAAAATTTTACTTTGCACAGTTGATCTTTTGTCCACCAAAATTTCATTTTGAAATATCTCTCAATGGAGGGTCTTTTGAACACTCCATTAAAGTTCTTTCTTTTATTCCCTCACTAAATTGTTATTTGTTATAAGACATCTTAGGAAGCCATCTCTGAGGTCTCAAGTCTTTGCTTACTTACTTCTTCCACCTTGAACTGCTAACATATTTGTAGTTATTTTTACCTGAATACTAGGAATGTAAATGAATACTTGCAGCATGTCCAGACAAGTAACCTCAATGAGTGAAATGGATCAGAATAAACATAATTATGGGGAAATGTTGAATTTTTGATGGACAAAAGAGCACATGTTCTACCTAACAGGTAAGCTGCTGCAAAGGTCTGGTCAATTATTGCCATGGGAATCATGGCCCCACAGTTGCCAGGTCTTTTTATGTTTGTTTTTAAAAGAAACCAGGAATTTAAAATTTTATATAAAATCTCCTAATTTTTAAAGTTGTCTACAATTTGGAATGTTTAAAATAATAATATAAGGATCTGTGATGTGTGATCTAGTGCATTGTTTCTGAATCTTTCTATCATTAGCACCTCCCTAAAGTGACAGATATTTTTTTCTTAATCAGTAATCCATGGAATTAAATACTAAATGATATGATCGCATAAGGTTAAGATTTGAAGGAAGGGTCACAAATCATTGTAACATCAATAATTTTATGGTTCTTACCAACTCTTGCCTTGTTCAGAATAACCTAATCATGTCTAATTATCCATACAAGAAATTTCATAATCACATTCCAATTCTGAGCAGAGAATATAGAGAAAATTTTATAATATGACCAAGATAGATTTCCATTTATTGAGCCTTTTTCGTTCTAGCCAGACCCACAGCCTAAGAACAAGACAAACACACAGAACCTCTTCCTGTGTCAAGGCCATACTCCTATTGCAGCTAGAATGCAATCCTCTGTGAGAGTTCTTTGAATGTTACTGGACTGAATGCTAGAAAGAGTAGTTTCATAGTCCTCAGAGAAGCAACAAAGAGCTAGAGAGGACCCCATTTTCTTCTAGGGGAAATCCCATCTCCTTCTAAAAATATTCAAGGGATAGCCATTGCATTTTAGATCAGTTTTGGTCTCTAAGCTTCAGTCTCTTCACCAAGTCCAGTTCAACGATAGTCCATAAAATCCTCCAAAGGCTCATTTCTCTGGTGAAATAAGCTCTGGAACAGAAATCAGAATATTAGATTTATGTCTTGTGACCCTGGGAGCTTGAGGTAAAGTAGTTACCTGCTCTGATCTTCAGTTTTCCCATATGCAACATAAAACTAGCCATAAGATCTACCCCGAGCTCAGGGTCTGCCAAGGCCTTGCCACACAGCTACCAAGAGCTCTGAATCTAGGTCTATCACATGTGAATTTGACTGCCAAACATTCAATTCAGTGGCTGGGGATCCCAGAAGTGTTACATAGCCTCTCTTTTTAGTAGTTTCAGCATATGTAAAATGTTTTTTATAATAATTCTATTCACTTGGTTGCTTTGAAGATCAAATGAGATCACATTGAATAGCTCTTGATATGATTAACTGAGTGAATAAGTACAAAAGAACTTATTGTACTACAAAAGGCCACAGAGATATTACCTCTTAATTATTATTACAGGATCATTTTTTCTGCTGTCTGGATCTCTCTCAGCATCAAAACTACAGTGAACTATTCTATTCTTACTCCTCAAATGTTCAGCTTTTCAGGAAAACAATTTAATTTTAAGCACAACCTCCTTTTCCAGAAAATGTGTACAATTCTATCTTTGGAGGTTGTAATCCGATCCTGGCTTTCACATGACCAACCTGGTCAAAAAAAGAAAAAAGACCAGAAAACCCTGCAAGTGTCTTTGGTAAAGCACATCCATGAAGAGACAGAAAATAACTCATAATGGCAGCTCAAGACCTGTACACACACACACACACAGACTCAAAAACTATGACAGAAAAATTTCTGAGTGTGTATATCTCCTCTTAATGTCTTTTTTGTTGTTGTTTTTGGTAGTCTAGGTACATCTCAGCAATTCTCTTTATTTTTCGAAAGTTTTATTGAGATATAATTTATCAGGAATGAGTTATATTCTGTGATTTTTCTTTATCATTGTATAACTATTTTTGATGGTCTTTCAGTGCTTATGGGGCTAAGTGTATACGCATTCCCTTCTGAAGTCACCCAAATATATGTGTGTATATCTGTGTACCAATCAATACCTCAGGCTCTCGTTTTCATGGGATTTTTGTGTCTATGTGTGTCTCTGTCTATGAGCCTATTTATGAGGTTCTGAAAATGAATCTGTGGCCTGAAATGTGTCTGTATCTGTGCAGTGTATGTTCCTAAATATGTTAGTGTTTATCTCTCTGTGCCTGGTCTATGTTGTATGTACATGTGAGTCCATATCAGTTCTGAGCACTGGTATAAGTATTTTTGTAGTAAAAGCAAGGTTGAGAAACTTTAATTTGGACCATAAATGTTACTAAATTGTTCAAATATGCAGATAAGAAACACAGGTCAATAATTTTAAATTTTGAGTTTTGATACATTGAGACCCATACTCTATACCTCCTGTTGCTTTTGAAAGGATACTGAATGAACAGCAATGCGTCTCAAGGCATAAGAATTTACAAAGTTCCCCAGGAAATTCTAATGTGCCACCAGGGTGTAGAGCCTGTACACCAGTAAAGTGGCTAAGTCTCTGCCATTCTTCTGAAAACCTGACACCTGCTTTACTTAAATTTGACGTTAAGTATGTCATAATGAGAAGGGAGGCTAATTTGAGTACTTTATTGGATGTAAAAAAGAATTTATTCTCCCCTTTTCTGTGGAGAAAGGAAGTGGCCCAAGAGATGGGAACCTGCGAGAAACCAGCCCTGAAATTAACCCAGGGAAATAGCTGAGGAGGAATTCTCCTCCCAGCCCAACCCTCCTCCTATTCTAGCAGACACTAGTCTCCTATTATGAGTATAGCTGTCTAATTAGGCAGATGTGGCACTGCCTTAATTTCCATACAAATTCTTCACATCCACTGTTGAATATATGGCAAACCCAAAGAGAATTTATTAGTGTAATAAACAAAGCATTTTCCTTTTAAAAAACTGTATGATTTGCAACATTCCTTCCATGAAAGGACCAGAAAAGAGAAAATGCAAAAAATAGTACAGGGTAGAGAAATAAAGTAAAGAGAAATGGAAAATCCAAGAAAAGGAAAGGAGAAAAATAAAATCTCAGAAACTGAAATGCTGAGAGAGGGACGTTCATGTCCCTCATCTATAAAATAACCATGTGAAAACTAGAAGGAAAAGAAAAAAAAACACCCATCTTTCAGGTTACAGGCCCCATATGCAGTACTGATGGGAAAGTTCTTTTCAGCAAAAGAACGTGTTGAGGGTTGACTTTTTCCAAACATACCCTCCTCACCCCATTCCACAACCACACCCCATGGGAAGCTATCTCAGGTCCTGAAAATTTGAATGCTGACACCCACAGTGATGAATACAGGTGGGTAGCCAAGTTCCATTTTTTGAGGCTAGAGGAAAGTTAGAGTCCCTAATATTCTCATTATCCACTACTGCATCTAGAAGTTTACATGATATGCAATGAGTGATCAGTAAATATTTGAGGAATAAATAAATGACAGGTCTGGTTTAAACAACCTGGTAGATGTGCATAAGTTCACCAGAGGTCTCTCTTTTCAACAGAATGAAAACCAAATAATGAGAATACCCTCTTAGGTCCATAAATCTTTTATCAAAAAGCTATTATATAAAAAGTAGCCCTAACCCCCACTACCCCCACCCTAATGAAACAGAGGTAGAACTAGGGGTTATGAGTCCATATTTATTAGCATAATTTATGAAGTTCATTAATACTAGAGTCCAATACACAGGTTTCTCTTCCACCCTCTGGAAGGAATCCCTTCCTCTTCTAGACTCCCACTATCCTTGTTAATTTCTGTCCTATGGCATTCATAATTTGTTTTGTGTTAGAAATACTTATTCTAACAGACTGTAAATTCCATGAAAACATATTGGAATGTATTTTTCCTTGTGACATGCACCATACCTAGAAAGAGACTGATTAATTATATCGGAAGACGTAATTCAATATATTTTTATGAAATGAGAATATGCTCAAAACTCAATACTGTGATAGCCAGCATCCTTTAAGTGATCAGACAAAACCTAAAAAGTCTGAATCATTAAAAAAATATATAGAATAGTAAAAGCACAATCTTAAATATCAGTCTTCCCTAGACTTAGATTCCAGCTATGAGAGTTACTCTCTGAATGACCATGGACAAAATTTAAGTTCTATAACTCTTGGATTTCCCATCTGTAAAATGGGGGATATTAGTGTAACATAGTCCTTACGGCTGTTGTGAAGAAATTCAATGCCTACCATATAAGTGAGTAATTTATATTTTTATTATTTTCATTCATTGAGTTAAATAAACTAGGGCCTCCTTCCTGCCTCCGCTCTCACCCCTCTCCATTTCTCAGTTTGTTACTTCTCAGTTGTTTTCAAAGTGTGGACTCTGGGCCTGGAGCACTGGCATCTCCTAGCTGCTTGTTGGAGACCCTCAGATCCCATACGAACAAACTAAATGAGAAGCTCTGGAGAGAAGCCCAGCAATCTGTTTAAAAGCCCTCTAGGTGGTTCTCACTCACACTTGAGAAGCATTCAAATCTCAGTGAATAAAAGGCTTATTTTTCACAGTAAATGCCCATTAGCTGGGGGCTCTGCTCCAAGTCCACCTCAGTGGAAGACCCAAGGATCAGTGTCTTTCTCAGCATGCTTGTTACTTTCATTTACATTTCACTGAGTGAGACAAGTGTAGAGGCCATGCCTGATTTCAGTGGTCATGCATGATTTCAAGTGCAGTCCTGTAATATACCCAGAAGAAGAAAAAGAATATACAAGGTGGTGCATAAGTAGATTTACAGTTCTGAGTGTGCAAAACAAAGAGCTTATCCTTGTATTATTATTTATTAATTATTGTAACCTCTATTTGGACATCCCAATGACGATCATGGTTGTTTTCAGCTTTTTGGTTTCTTCCCATGGTGGAAAGGGAGGCCCTGGTTAAGTCAAGTGTTAACATTTTGACCTTGTGTCAGAAGAGGGAAAAGGCTACCAACCTTCATGCATAAACAAACTTGATGGAGAAATTCTACTGATAAGATGTAAAAGGGGCACTTTCCCCAACTGTCATGAAAAAACTAAATTGTTGGGTTAAAATTTTTTTTTAATTTAATTGAGCCTTTTTTTAATAAGCATTTAATTCTCAAAGCTTGATTCAACTTGCTAGAATCTAATATGACACCTGATACAGCCTGAAATGTGTTATCTTTGTATCAGTATTTCAAGGAATTCTGTAGAAACTACTGTAACTCCCAGGCTCTCTTACCTCTACCAGATAAAGATATCTGAGCATCACCCAATGTACCTCAGATGTCTAGCATCACCCAATTTTCAGCAAGCAGGACTTAAAGAGAGTAAAAACAGAAAGGCCTTCTTCTCATTAGTTCTCCAAACCACCCACCACAGATCCATTGCATATATTTGTGCAAGTTATGTATTGCAGAATAACACATTAAGGGTACCAGCAAATCTCCAACATTAGGTATTTGTGTGTTTATTTAAAGAAAAAAAAAACAAAAAACATTCAACCCTGGCTGGTGTGACTCAGAGGATTGAGTGCCAGCCTACAAACCAAAGGATCACCTGTTTGATTCTTAGTCAGGGCACATGCCTGGGGTGTGGGCCAGGTCGCCAGTAGCAGGTGCATGAGAGGCAACCACACATGGATGTTTATTCTCTCTCCCTTTCTCTCCCCATTTCTCTCTCTCTAAAAATAAATAAATAAAATCTTTAAAAAGTTAAAAACAAAACAAAACATTCACATAGTAATAAGATGTCTATTTTCTCTAATAAATCAGTTTGTCATCACAATAGTCTGTCAAAGAGAGGCCAACTATCTTGAGAAAAAGATAAGCTTTATTTTTTTTTCTTTTAAATACATGAAGGCAGCTTCAGGGTTAGAGACAATCTGTGTACTGTTTCGGCTAAGATTCCCCTGTAGGCACTGTCAGGCCCCTGCTCTATTTTACAACCCAGCTATGTTCTTAAAAAGATTTTTTTTATGGAAATTAAGCTTCAGCAAGTTGAAACTCCTTACAAGTAAGAGAAGCTCAAAATTTGAAGTATAATTGTTTAACAGCTGAGTAACAACTTGCAATTACCACACAGATATACTTAGAATATATCTTTTCTAAGCAACCTATTTGGATATTTTTTTTGTAAGTGTGGAAATTTTACTATGAGCTCATTCAGGTTTATAGCAAATTTTACAAAATAAAAGAATAAGAGAATGATCAATAATTATTTGGAATGAAGTCTGTAAATGGGAATTTCCAGGTCAGTTAGGTAAAAGATTTGGGAAAGAATTTTGTTTTAATTTTTAGAATAGCCTTTTCAAGTCCTGACTCTGTTATACCTGTTTCTACACTACATTGTGATCACATTTGGGTAAAGGCGCTTAGCAGTCAACATATCAATTCTTAAACCTACCTCATTTTTAAAAGAATATATAGGGGTGCAAGTTTTGTGAAGAGAATTTAATTCAATCTGGTTTGAAGGGACAAGCATATGCTAATATACATGTATTAGTGAAAATGATGTGTTGGCAGACTTCTTGCAAGACCCTGTGAAAGCAAGACTCTTGGCTCCCAGTCAATACAGCTAATGTGCAGCAGAAATCCCTATCTTCTTCCTCAGTCACATCTGCTGAACTTCTCCCAAGGATACTAACATCTCTGTCGAACACAGAAGCTGGATGTCAACTTTCTGCAAATATATCAGTCACCTCTTGAGTAAATCCCAGTGAATGAGGCTCTGAGACAAGACATTTAAGAGGAATGCTTGCTTTGAGCAAACTTGGAAAGACAAAAGTTTGAAACAATGGAAGGGGATTTTAATTTGGGATCTTAATTGGAGACAATAACACACACAGCTTCAAAAACTGAAGCCAGAGTCCTTCAAAACTGTTAACCCTTCTTTACACATTTAACTTACCAAAATTTTACTTTGAGCATATTTAGGACTGTTCCACCTCACTGACTAGGCTTTCAAATCAACACTTTCTACTGTTAGCAAAAGTCAACACAGGAGGAGAGAATGTGGAGGAAAAGCAAAGCTTATCTCTTCCTGCAGACTGGATGCATTATTTCTAAAAACTGTGACATATGGTTTAGGCCTGGAACACTTTAAAGGAACTGCTACAGATGTATAATTCAGATATACAAATTAATTACAAAATGACTTGGATCTCTTCACATACTATTTTTTAAATTTGATAAGAATATTTAACATGAGATCTAGTCTATTAACAAACTTTTGCATGCCTAATACAGTATTGCAGACTATGGGTACAATGTTGTATAGCAGATCTCTTGAATTTATTCATTTGTATAAGTAAAACTTTATACCTGCTGATCAGTAACTGCTCACTTCTGGAAAACGTGTTTTAAAACCCTGATGAGAGCTTACTTCAAACCTGTTAGAATAGATATTATTAAAAAAAAAATAAGACAAGTGGTGGTGAGGATGTGGAAAAACTGGTAGCCATACACACTAATGATGGGAATGCAAAATGGTGCAGCTACTAGGGGAAACAGTATGGAGATTCCTGGAAAGTTAAAAATAGAGCAACCATATGATCCATCAATCCAAGTTCTGGGTATTTATCCAAAAGAATTGAAATCAAGATCTTGAAAATACATTGCACTCCTATCGTCATTGCAGCATTATTCATAATAATCAAGATCTGAAAACAACTTAGAAATCCATCAACAGATGATTAAATAAAGCAACTGTGATATATAGATGCAGTAGAATGTATTCATGCACTTTTTCAATACCTACTACAGTAACCTTTCTCTACTCTCCTTAAAGTCCCTTTTAAAAGCCCTCAGCCCTATAAAACTACATAGCAATCATAACTCTAGGTACCAATGACAAGTAAGAGGGAAATTATCCCTGCTGTTTTCTCCTCTTGCCCTTTTCACAGATTCACTTCTGAGAGCATGGGGAAGAAGAGAGATAAAGTGTAGCAAAATTTTCTTTTCAGTTCATGGTAAAATGGGAAAGAATTCTGGATATCTCACTTAATCATCTCTATCCAGCACATTAATTTAAAAGTAGCACTTGGCTCATATATGTATTTTTGCTGTGTTTTCAACTTTCTTCCAGGTCCAACAATGGATTACCTGCAAGAATAACAATCACATATATTGCAGATCCTTTCTTTTATTTTTTTAACTTAAGTAGTAGCATCTAACGCTTAGCAGTAATTACCCAAATTTAGTGCTGATTTACCAAGACAGATATATGAGTTTGAACTTAGGGAATATAAAAGAAAGAGGTGGGTAATGGGTTCCCTTTGGTCACAATGCTGATAGTTGTTTAAAGAACAATTTTGGATTATTCATTTTAATAGCTTTTCATTTCCTGTTTCAGTTCGTAATACCAATGGGATTTAGGAAATAAGTGCTATTCTAGACAAGTTTCATTTAGTAAACATTGATCTATTTGTTCTTATTCTGAGTGGAGCTGAAATAAATTGTTCTCCTGCCCTCTTTTTATTCGCCATCATCCCAGATGGATGTCCTGAGCTGACCTACGGCTGTAGGTCACAAAACCCTTTCAGCACAAACACTGTCGGCCCGTTGGGCATTTTACTTTTCTCCTTCAGCAAAGAGCAAAAAATAGGGCTCATCTTACTTCCTTTTGCATGGAAAACAAACACAAATCTATTTTAGGAAAGAGGGAAATTAAAGTCTTTTTAGGAAATTGTAAGTATTGGTTAAAGGGTGCTGATCTTTTTTCTGATAAATATCCCTTCAAATAATGATCTGGTCACTTACCAGTTCCGGGACCTTGAGCAAGTGTCTTCATTTCATCATACCAGTTTCTACACCTATAAAATGGAATTAATAAGAGCACTGCCTTCGTAGCATTGGTGTAAGGATTCAGTAAGATAGTGCTTAACAAACAGAAGATCTAGCAAAGTCGTATTACCTCAGTACCTATGGATTCAGCCCAGAAAATGAAAAATGCCATTGAAAAGTATGTGTGTAAGTATGTAAAAATAAATAAATTGTATATACATATATATAATATATATATAAACACCTTTAGGTTAATGATATATTCTCTGGCAATACATAAAAAATAGTCCACAGTCCACATCCCCTGTGTGTTGGGGTTGGGTGTGCGTAAAGAGTGTATATAAAACAGAGTATGTTAATAATTGTTGAGGGTGAGTTAAGGCGTATAGCAGTTCATTGTACTTTTCTCTTCTGGATAAGTTTAAATTATTCCATAATTAAAATATTAAAACAAACAAAGAGAAAACAAAACTCTTGATTGATGGCCACTGGGACAGTGGGAGAAGCAGGGAGTTTATATGAGCTTGATTTATCTCTTACGCATATGTTTCTTGTATTTTTGCCTAGAAATAGCCTATTCTTATTGCTGCCTTTATTTATGTCAGGACATGTTGCTAGTTTTTTAAGCAGCTCTAAGAATGTGCTTGACAATAATATTTCCCCTTAGAGAAGTGGAAGGCAGAGGGCAAGAGAAGGATCTTAAATCCCCAAGAGAAGAAAGGGCTCCGTAGTTATTAATGTAAAAGCTGCCACAGGCTTCCAAAGCATTGGAATTTGCCTTTCCAGTTTTGTTTGTTTGTTTGTTTGTTTGTTTGTTTTTTGAGACCTTTTAGGATAAGGAAGCCAGGAAAACAGACTCACTGAGAATTCGATAAATTTGATAAAATAGGGTAAATTTCATTGCATTATTCCATCTTCCTTGAGTGCTTATAAGTTATATAAGTACAAAAAAATTATGTAATTACATAAAACCTCAACACAGGGGCCTCCCTGAAATAAAAATAGAAAATAATCTTCATTTTAAACTTTATACCCTTGGATAGTGTTTCAACTTATTTCAAAATAGGTGCAGTGTTTGTGCAAAATGTTAAATTCAATATATTTTTAATATAACAAACTTACTTCCCATATAAATACAGAGCCTATGAACCACCAGTCATGTTACGTTTCCTATACTTATTCCTATCTGACAGCCTTGTACTGAAGAGACTCCTGAGGGGCTTCTTACCTTTTGACCTACCATTAGTTGATTTTAATATATCTCATAGTTGGTTGGGTTATGAGGGAAAGAGTACAGGAAGCAGGGTGCATGTGCATCTCTCTAGGCCTAAAGGGTCCCTTTCTCACAGCCCAGGAATGGGCCCTTCCATAGAGACCTTCTGCATGCTTGGCACTTGTCCCACTGGGATCTCTTCTGTACCCCTGTCCACACCACAGTAATTAACTATAGAAAGAATCCTTTAAAGCTAGCCAATGAGAAGATGACATGGGAAGAGTGGGGCCAAGGACAAATACCAGAAACATATATTAAGAGTCTTTCACATTCACGTGTGGTGAATAAAAATCAAGAGAGATACCTCGGGATCAAGGGACCCCAGCCTCAGACAAGACCACCTAGCCCAGTGCTGCAGTGCCAGGAAGATAAGTCCCCATAACTTCTGGTTGCAAAAACCAGTGGGGGTTGGAGTGGTGGAAGAAACTGCAAGATTCTCAGGAGATGCCTCTTAAGGGGCCCACAAAGTTTTAGGACTTATGCAGCCCCACCCCCTCTGGGATTCAGCACCAGGGCAACAGCTGGAAGGGTACAAGGGGCATACAGGGAGAAAGGCAACAGGGCAAGTGCCAGGACACAGCTCCCTCTTGGGCAAATCTCTAGAAGTCAGACAGTGGCATTGTCCCCTCTCTGAGCCCTCCCTCACACACAGCCACAAAACAGTGAAATTTGTTGCTCTGCCCTTCCAATTACCTACGGCTCCTTTCCATACAATTTACAGGTGTGCTTTTTAACAATAAGCTATGCTACTAAGACAGGGAGTCAAAGCAGCTCTACCTAATACACAGAAACAAACACAGGGAGGCTGCCAAATTGAAGAGACAAAGAAATATGACCCAAATGGAAGAACAGAGCAAAACTCCAGAAAAAGAACTGAACAAAATGGACATAAGTAACCTATCAGGTGCAGAGTTCAAAACACTGGTTATCAGGAAGCTTAAAGAACTCAATGGGTGCTGCAACATCATAAAAAGGACTCGGGCAGAAAGGAAGCCTACACTACATGAAATAAAGAAAAATCTATGAGGAACCAACAGTGGAGGAGATGAAGCCAAGAATCAAATCAATGATTTGGAACATAAGGAAGAAAAATAAAAACATTTGATCAGAAGAGTATGAAGAAAAAAGAGTTTTAAAAAATGAGAATAGGCTAAGAAGCTTTGGGACATCTCCAAACATTCCAACATCTGCATTATAGGGGTGCCAGAAGGATAAGAGGAAGAGCAAGCAATTGAAAAGTTATTTGAAAAAATCATGAAAGAAAAGTTCCCTAATTTGTTGAAGGAAATAGACATACAAGTTCAGGAAGCACAGAGAGTCCCAAACAAGTTGGACCCAAAGAGGACCACACCAAGATGCATAATAATTTAAATGCCAAAGGATGAAGATAAATAGAGAATCTTAAAAGTAGAGAGTTACCCACAAAGGAGTTCCTATATAACTGTCAGCTGTTTTCTCAAAAAAAACTTTTCAGGCTAGAAGGGACTGGCAAGACATATTCAAAGTGATGAAAAGCAAGGACCTACAACCTAGATTACTCTATCCAGCAAAACTACCATTTAGAATTGAAGAACAGATAAAATACTTCCCAGACAAGGTAAAACTAAAGGAGTTCATCATCACCAAGCCATTATTATATGACATATCAAAAGGAACTATAGAAGAAAAAGAAGATCAAAACTATGACATAAAGAAAAGCATCTTTATAACACTACCTGAAGGGAACAAATTTACTACATAGCAATTAAACATATGCAAATGATAGTAATATAATTACAAGGTCCCATCAAACAAATAACAAAAACAACAAAATTAAATGACTAAAAAGAATTAGACAAGGCTGTGGGATACTGGTATACTCAGCCAGTGTTGACAGGAAAGTAAAATTTTTTCATCCTTTAAAAGAGCAATGGAAACATGTAACAAGAGCCTTAAAAATCATATGCACTTTGATTCAGTAATTCCAGTGATATAAATTTATCCTAATAAAAAAATAACTTTAAATCAAGCAATGAGACAAAATAGCAAAACACATAGATTACTCAAGTTACAGTAGGAGATTGTGGGTGGGGGTGGCATATGGACCTATCAGTGGCACTTGATACAACAACTGATTACTCACTATCAGAGGAAAAAGAAAAGGGCTACTTTTGTTTCTTTTGCTTTGCTTTTGTTCATCTTGTTTATTTTAAGAGAGAAGAATATTGAGCATATCTGCGGTCACAGGGGGAGGACCTATAAGGTAAAAAAGAACTAGGTGAGCCAGAGGATCCAAATGTGAGAAGAGAAAATAAGAGAAGGGTTGGAGAGCTTCAAATGTTGAAGGAGAGGAGTTTGTTTTGGAAAAATAGGAAAGAAATTTATTTTCTTAAAGAGATAATAAAATGGCCGAAAGACATACAAGCGTATACGGAAAAGACAGCCCTCTATTAAGAAATGCCCAGCTCCTTGGGCAAGGACAGGTGACAATAATCGTTACTCTAGGTCTCACTCCATAAGTATAGATTGAATGTCTACCAAAGGCCTGACACCTGAAAAAGCAACCTAATGTAAGTTGCCCCTCCCTGGGTAGAGATGCTTCAAGCACAACGATTATCTCAGAATGATGGAGTCTGCAGCATGGCAAGGGCCCTGGACTAAGCTGAGCTAGCCTGGACTCGGTTCCCAGTTGGATCGTTATTTGCTTTGTTACTTTGAACAATAACATTTCCACCCCATGTATCTGGTTTCCTCATTTGTCAAATGGAAAATCAAATCAGATCAGTGCTTTCCAAATGTCTGTAGGTCTATACAGAGCTATAATGATATATCCTTTATTTTTTATTTATTTTAATCAAGCATAATATACTAAAAAGTACACATACAATAGTGTACAGCTTTCTGAATTTTCACAAAATAAATTGACATGTGTAACATCATCTGGATCAAGAAAAAAACATTACTGGTATCCTAGAAATGCACCCCTTTGCACTTCCTTCCAGACACTCCCCATCTACCCTTTCGGGATAACCCAATGCCCTGACTATTATCAGCAGAGAATGGCTTCACCTGTTTATATCATTTCTACACCCAGAAATATACTGTATGAACTACGTTGTCTCTGGTTTCTTTCACTTACCATTAAGTTTGTGAGATTCATCCTTATTGTACAGTGTAGTGTTGAAGGGTTGGATGATGCATGTTTTAAACATAAGAAAAAGAAAAAGAAAGTATATTTTTCATAAAGCTAAACTTACCCAAAATAAATGGTTGTCCTTTCATTTGAGATTGCTTCCATTGTTTTGGTGATAAAAATGTTCTTTTTTTTTTTTTAATAGTTTTTTTTAAAAATCAAGCTTATTCTATTACAGTTGCCTCAGTTTTTCCCCTTTTGCCCTCCTCCACCGATTCCACCCCTCCCACCTCTTCCACAGTCAATTCCCACACTGTTATCCATGTCCATGGGTCATTCATACATGTTCTTTGTCTAGTTCCTTCCCCTTCTTTCCATCATTGTCCCCCTTCCCCATCCCCGCTGGTCACTTTCAGTCTGCTCCATGTTTCCATGCCTGTGGTTTATTTTGTTCATTAGTTTATTTTGTTGAATACATTCCACTTATAGGTGAGATCATTATGATATTTTTCTTTCACCACCTGGCTTCTTTCACATAGCATTTTATTCTCCAGTTCCATCCATGTTGTCGCAAACGGTAGGAGTTCCTTCTTTCTTTTTTTAAAAAATGTAGATTGATTGTATTTACTTTTTTAAATGTTAAAATCCATTATAAAATCTATTATAAAGTCTCAGCAATTAAACTATATCCATTATAAAATCTCAGCAATTAAAAACAACATGACACCAGCACAGAAATTATCAAGTAGATCAGTGAAATAAAATGAGCATTCTAGAAACAAATGCATCTATCTATCTAACAATGTAATATATGATTAAATTGATGTTTCAAATCAATGAGGTAAATAAGGCTTATTCAACAAATAAAGTGCATGGACCACTATTACTTGAAATAAAAAAATAAAGGGCCCTATTTCACACATTATACAACAAATATTCAGGTGAGTTAAAAATCAATATGTAAAATCTCAGAAGTTTTAGGAGAAAATACAAAATAATATTTTTCTTAACCTGAAGTAAAATATTCAAACCCAGAAGCTATAAAGTAAAATATTGACAATATAACTATATTAAACATTTAAGACCATACAGTAATATACATATAAAAAAAGTTAAAGGACAAGTAATAGGAAAGTATTTGCAACACATCTAAAAAACAGTTAATAGTTTGGGGGTTTTTTTGTTTTAGGGAAAAAATTCTATAAACATTTAATCAAAAAGTGGATAAAGAATACCAAAGAGTGATTTAAATCTTTTTTAAAATAATAGAAATAGGCAAGAAATATACAAAAACAGGTTTAGTTTCAACAAATAATCAAGGAAAAATTAAAATAATACATCATTGTCACAATCAGATTAATAAGTATTAAAAATATTGGTAATATCAAGTGTTGGTGACTGTGAAAGGAACAGAGTATTCATACACTCTTTTTCTTCATTTTCTTAAAGCAGTCCTGTTAGCATATCTTGCAATGCTGGTTTGGTGGAGGTATATTCTTTTAGCCTTCTTTTGTCTGGGAAACTCCTTATTTCACCTTCCGTTTTAATTGAGAGCCTTGCTGGGTGGAGCAGTCTTGGTTGCAGGCCTTTGCTTTCCATCACTTGGAACATTTCTTGCCATTCCCTTCTGGCTTGTAGAGTTTCTGTTGAGAAGTCAGCTGCTAGCCATGCCAGGGCTCCCTTATATATTACTATCTGTTTCTCGTTTGCTGCCTTTAGGATTCTCTGTTTGTCTTTGATATTTACTATTTTAATGATGATGTGTCTTGGGGTGGGCTTCATTGGGCTCCTCCTGAGTGGGACCCTCTTTGCTTCCTGGACTTATGTGACTTTTTCTCTCTTCAAATTGGGGAAGTTTTCCATCATTACTTTTTCAAACAGCTTCTCTATCCCTTCCTCATCCTCTCCTCCTTCTGGTATCCCTGTTATATGGATATTATTATGTTTTAGGTTGTCCTGCATTTCCCTTAATGCCCCTTCATTCTTTCTTAGTCTTTTTCCATTTTCTTACTCTTTCTGGGAGCTTTTTTCTACCTTATTCTCCAGCTCGCTGATTTGATCCTCTGCTTCATCTAGCCTGCATTTGATTCCTCCTACTGTGTTCTTCAATTCAAAAATTGTAATCTTCATTTCCTCTTGTGTTTTATTGATAGTTTCTATGTCCTTTTTCATGCTGATATAGTTTGTAGTAAGTTCCTCATAGTTTTCCTGTAGTTTTAGGTAATTCTCTCTGAGCTCACTGAGCTCTTTGAGCTTCCTTAGAACCATTGTTTTAAACTCAGTATCTGATAGTTTACTTGCCTCTATTTCATTTAGTTCTCTTTCTGGGGATTCCTCCTTTTCCTTTGAGTGGGGAGTGTTTCTTTTTTTCCCATTATTTATGAGACTCTTCTTTTTTGCTTCTGCTTCTTAAATTGATCTGTCTTGATTTTCTGACTTAGTGGTGTGAACTTCTATGGTAGGAGACTGCTATTTTTTCTTTCTGGATCTGCCACTGATGATGTCAGATGTTGACCCTGTCTCACCTTAGGCAGTCTGTTTG
This sequence comes from Pteronotus mesoamericanus, assembly GCF_021234165.1. Lineage (NCBI taxonomy): Eukaryota > Metazoa > Chordata > Mammalia > Chiroptera > Mormoopidae > Pteronotus > Pteronotus mesoamericanus. The sequence goes on from NW_026555229.1 coordinate 10,138,729, forward strand.
AGACTTCCAGGAATCTTCAGTTGTTAATCTAGTCACGCTGCACTTGGCAGTCTGGCTTAGGCACCATAGGGTGGGGCAGAGTCCCTCCTGGGGGCAGGGTTATTGGGTCCTCTCAAGCTGCTGCCACTCAGAGGAATGCTCTCCCTGAGCCAGATAGCTGCTGCCATATGGGGGAAGAGTCAGCACTGGGATCCCTCCAGCTACGCAGTCCATTCTCTCCCCAAAGACTCCATTTCCAGTCTCTCCTCAAGTGTCTCTAGAGCAATCTGCGCCCTCTTTAGCCAGAGATCTACTATCTGTGGCTGCCACTCTGTCCTCAGCAGTCAGGCTTTAGTACCACTGGGCCAGGGTAGATCCCTCCTGGGTGGTGGGGCTATTGTGTCCTCTCAAGCTGTTACCGCTCAGGGGAGTGGTCTGCCTGAGCAAGATGGCGGATGCCGTATGGGGGATGAGTCAGCACTGAGATCCTGCCAGCTATTCTCTCCGTTCTCCCCACAAAGCCTCCTTTCCCAGTCTTTCCTCTGGCATCTCTAACCTACTCTGCCCCCACCTTTGCCAGAGACCAGGGTAAGTGGCTGCAAATAAAAATGTATGCATTGGCCCTTTAAATGGCCCTTTGTGTCTCCAGCCACCTGAATCTGGCAGAGCAACCCTTCTGCTTTTTGCTGCTAGTTGTTATCTATGTACTTTTTGGGCTCTGGTGCAGTAGGCTGGAGATCCCTGCTTATGGTTTAGACCCTGCTCTTCTCAGGGGGCTCAAACTGGCTGTTTCAATATCCTTTTGGTACTGCCACCCATGGGCACCCCACCCACCTTTCCAAGTCTCTACTGTACTCCTTACCAATGAGGTTATGCTAAAGCTGATTCTTCCGTCTGTCTGAGGTTATAAGGCTCCTCTCTCGCTATTGTTCAGTCTGTTCCAGGTGATTTCTCTATGATTTACTTGTAATTCCAGATTGGCCCTGTGAGGAGGTCAGTGTGACTTCCATTCACTCCTCCGCCATCTTGATTTTTTTTCTGTTCTTTCTTTTTTGAAATCCATTTTTATCTGCTGGAAGTTTGGTGGTATTTTTTTATTTTATGCTTTGTTATTATTTTAATGTGCTAACTTAGCAAGTGCAATGACAAATTTTATCACTTAGCCAAATTGACTGGGCCTTCAGTTTCTCAGGCTTGGGTTCCATGGGGCTAAAAACCTGTTGCATTGCTTGGCTCTGTGACTTACAGGTCAGCTGGAGGCTCTGGGCTTTGGTTACAGCCACCTATCATGGCTAATCCAAGTAGACAGGTTCTAAGAGGTACCCACAAAAATGACAGTTACCTATTATCAATATTATTTAAAGGAATTAAGGGAGGGAAACATTTTGTCATGATTGTAATCCACAGGCATAAACAGCAAATAACTACCAATTTCCCTGAGTATCAGGTCAGACTGGATCTTAATGAGAGCCGACCAGAATTTCCAGAAGGTGTGGACCCAGAAAGGATGCATGATCTACATGTAGCAAAGAACACTAGAACAGGGATATCAAGTGTGAAATTTCTATGCCACTAGTAGATTTCTGAAAAAGGGAAAGTGTGCCCTGGTGGCCCTCACAGAAAGCCTCATCACCAGAAGTAGACTTTCAAGAAGATGTAGAGGCCCCTAGCAGGCACTCAACTAACAAAAATGATCCATTGGAAACGAAGTTAAAATCAATCATCTAGTCAGAGTTGAAATAGCATGCACTGTTGCAAAGAAAAATCACATACATGCATGCACACTCGACAAAAGACAAAAGAAAGGAAGAAAAGAGAAAGGATTGCAGAACATTTCATTTTCTAAGACATAATTGTCTGGTTAAAATAATGAAATCTGTGATGTAACTTTCATCAAGATCTACTCAAGAGAGCAAGAGAGGAACTTCCTGCTGGCAGAATTCATAATTCCCTCCCCAAGGCTGCTCAATTACATATTCAGCCTCTTTCCCTTAAAGAGAATCATTATGGACAAATCTATTCTTAAATGAAGTCAATTTAAGGCTTTGTTTTTTATTACTAGTTGTGAAAAGATGTAACGCGCAAATTATTGCAAATAAATGGTTACTCTTCTACAACTTAAATAAGAGACATTATAAATGCAGCTTTTTCAGAAACCTTTATGTTAAATAAGGCAAGATACACACACACACAAATGCACATATAATATATGTAGTCTTTACATTTGTTTCTAGGAGAAACATTTTGTTTCTGGCTGTTTAGCATTCAGCTCTCCTCAGCCTGCTCTGTAACATTGCCATCTACTATTTGGGTGAATTCTCCAAAGTGTGAGATCTTGGTGAAAAGTTAAGTCCAACTTCCCTCTGTCACCTCACCCTGGTGAGAGCCAAGGAGGCTACATTGTCCCTCTTCCACCTCCTGGAAAAGCCCAGATAGGGGTTTGTGACTGAGTCCTGGTCAATTGGATCCTCTTTTTTAGCACTTTGACTCTTCAATCAAATGATATTTTGACTCTTCATCAAAAGCAAGGAAATGCTTGAAGCTCAGAGGTACATTACTCATACTATCTCTTTGCCAAAATCTTAATTATGGTTCTTGCTGCCATATTCCCAGGGCTAATGATAGCTTGCTAGTAAATCTCTCTCCTGCCTTTTAAAAAATGTTTATTTATTTATACATTTTATCTTTCTTTTTTGACAAAGATAAGTAGAGTTTATTTCTACTTGGCTTTCAAACAAAAACAGCTTCTGAGACATGAGTTGGTGACTACCCTAATACAGTTAAATTTTCAAAGGTGAAGAACACACTTTCTTTTATATATTGGCTTTGTATCAATAGAATAAGGCATGAATTTTCACTTCCTGACATTGCCAAAAGGCAGAGAAAACTATTAGGTGACCTCATAGCCCAAGGACTTGAAGCTATAATGTTTCCTGAAAAGAGGTAAAGAGAAGCATCTTAAAATCTCCTAGAGTGGCCCTGGCTAGGTGCCTCAGTTGGTTGGAGCATTGATCCCATACACCAAAATGCTGTGGGTTTGATTCCTAGTCAGACACATACTTAGGTTGCAGGTTTTATTCCCAGTCAGGGTACACATGAGAGGCAACCAATTAATGTCTCTTTCTCTCCCACTCCTCTGTCTCTAATATCCATTTTTAAAAAGAGAAATAAAACATATCCTTATGTGAGAATTTTTTTAAAAATTCCCAGCATGAGTATGGTTTCAAGTAATATAGTTTTGATTTTAAAGTGCAAGAATAGAAATAAATATGTGGTGTTTCTCCTTCAGGATATACTATTCCTGATGCCCTTATTTTAATTTTTACAGTCACTGTGAGCGTTCCCTTTTAATTAATGAACACTGTTTTACATAGCAATGAGGGAACATTTCTTCTAATTAGCATCAGATACACTTGTCCTCTAATTCCATATGCCATAGGGCAGAGGGTAGAGTCCAAGAAAGGGGAGAGCATGTGGACCTGTCTTTCTCCCCTTATATCCAAGAGATATATTTCATCCACTGGTGTCCAGAGACTTGACAGTGGGAATGTAGTACCCTCCCTGCCATTGAACGTAATACAGGGAACTTAGCCAAGGTCACACAGCCAGTATATGAGACCTGGATTTTGGTCAAGGTCTTTTTAACCCCTAACTTCATGCTCTTGACACCCTACCTAATCAGTACCTTTGCCCCTCCCAAGGAATCACAGGGATCTAGGCAGAAGACCAAAGCTTTATCGTGGGCAAAGACAATAATTCAATATCCTGATTCCCAAGTCCAGTAATTAGCAATGTCAATGTTAATTCCTTAGACATGGACACATGGAATTAACAAGAATCCCTTGGCAGAAAAGGGATTGAAAATTAGCTTAGTATTCCACTAAGGTATGCTAATTCTTCTTGACCAAAAACTGCCTCCGTCAGGAATTTCACCATGGAAAGAGCAATCAAGATCCCTGCAGTGCCATCATTTTTTTCCAAATAGTTTGGAGCTACCCATCATCACAGTGAACCTCAGAGTTCATAGCAGGAAGTTAGAGGATCTTGGGGTTTTTTTTGAAGAATATGTTTTTCTTTTCAGCAGGTGAAGATTATTTGGAGCCAAGGGGGAAACTCAACCTGGAGAATTTTTTATGTCCAAAATGATGTATAACAATGAAATGAAAGTATTGATTTTCTTGTAGTGCTTGTAAACATCCATTAAACGTATAAATGTCCAATATTAACCCTATTTATTCCATGCTATTAAAGCCTACAAAGATTGAGATAACAGAATGAAACATTAACTTGTCTCTGGGTAGAGTACAAACCCTTAGGATACATGAAAAGCAAACATACAATGAGTGCCTTTAAATGTAGTATTTAAACTCTCCCTGGCTGTCCCAGTACCATTTGTGGGCAGCCTAATCAAACATTCTCCTAATTCAGAGTAAAGAGACCATAGGGGACATATTTTATATCTTCAAACTCTTAAGTGTGAAGGAAAGCTTTATTTCTGAAGACTTTATCATTGTAATGTTTAGGCAACTTAAAGAACCATCATGAATCACTCAAACCACTCCTCCTCTGGTCTCCTAGGAAACCAAAAAGGATGGCACTCACCTGCTTTGATGGAGGGGACCATTTACCACCCATTCTCTAGTTCCTCCTGTTCTAACCTCAAATTCTGATTCCATGCTGTAACATGCTGTCAACCTTTATTTCTATAACATACTCTTGTCCCCCGGAGCTGGGCTTCAGCTACATTCATAGATCGCTACTATCCTGAATGTTGGTGAAATTTTCCACAATAAGCAGAATTTTTGCATTTTCATGTTTTTGACAGTCAGGATTTATCTTAGAATCAGTGGAATAAAATAGTCAATGTCAGCCAGATGGCCATTATGGAGCTATTGTGCAGAATCTTCTATAGACAGCTTCTGGGAAAATTAAGAAGACACCACCATCAAAACCTTTAGAGCCAATGAAATATGAGTGTATGTAGCTAACATTGACCCCTTTCCATGGGCTGGTGTACCAGCTAACTGTTGCCACATCATTTCTGTCTAGCCAACAATCATAAAACCTCAGTATCATACACCAGTCAACTTTTATTATTTCTCATGTGCCTGTGATTTTTCATGTGGGGTGATTGAGCACTTCTGCTGACCTAGGCGGGTCTCAGCAGGACCCACCTTGTGTCTGCAGTCAGCTATAGTTGGTTAAATGTTGCTGCTGATCTTAGTTGAGTTCCTGCATGTCTGGCTGGCTCTGTGCTGGTTGACTGGGACACATCCACTCCCTCCTGTGGTCTTTTAACATAAACAGATTAGCTTAGGTTTGTATTCATGGTAGCAGAATTCCAAAAGAGGAGATGGACTCCTGTAAGCAGTTTTTCAAGCTTCAGTATGAATAAATACCATCTAAAACTCTACTGGCTAAAATAAGTTATGTGCCTAAGTCCAGAGTGAGCTTTTAAAAAGGACTTGATTTTCACTCTTCTTCTAAGCTCTCTTTGGCATATTATAAGATGCAGCTAGAAGACACCTGCTGCCCCCGTTAGCATAGATGAGTTTTCAGTCTGATACCTCTCAATTCTGCCAGCGTAACTCATGAATGAGCCTCACTTGCCTGACATCTGTGGCTTTACAGACTACTTTTTTAAATTTAATTCTTAATATCACACTTCTAACAATCATTGTAATTAAAAACTACAGTAGAGCCTTGAAAAAAACCAAACCTTCCTTTAAAACCCACCCATCCTTCACAAAGCTAAAAGTGTTGGAATTATCACTAAAAAATATATCAAAATGCCTCATATCAGCTCTTTGTGGAAATTTCATTACATCCCTCCCAAGGAACTGAAAACTCATCAATTTGTGAGGAACACTAAGGCCAAAATTTTGCTCAAGACTGGCGATCACAATCTCCATTTCTTTGAAATCACCTATTAAAATTTCCCTCTCTGATTCAGTCTGATGAGGGATGATTGATATTGGGAGCTAGTACTGTTAGTGTTAGACTTGTACTAAATGCTAGTCTTGTGCAGAAAATGTTAAGAAAAGAATGAAATAGTGAGTCAAAGAAGTGAGGTCTTTTCATCTGAATTTATTTTGTAACTTTAGCCTAATAACAATTTTCTCCAAATATTTTTGGAATATTTATATAAAAGTGAGGAAGAACACTTCTTTTTTTGCCATGTTTCTATCCCCAAATCATCTTTTGAGACTCTGTGTATTACAATTTTATTGTTACCATCATACTTCAGGGGGGCCATCTGACCTAGTTTGTTTCTCTTTGACTTAAATACTAACTGATGGCAAGATCCAGACAAATGGCTTCAGACAAACAGGACACCTGGGTATTTTTACTTCTTGTGCTTCACCAATTAAATAAAACTTTGCTCTGTAGGCTGCCTTGGAAATTACAATGGACTTGCTATCATACTTGAGTTATAGTCTGTTTAAACTTCAAATGAGCTATAATTCAGGGCTCACATTTCCTCAGCAGCTTGGATGGAGAGACTTCAGGATATCTTAGACAACTGCCCATGTCCTAAAAGAAGGTTTCCAGACTTCTAAAGAGGGTGCCAAACAAATAATAAATTAAAAGAAACCTCTTTTAAAATTTGATCTTCTGAAGTCAGAGATGTGAACAAGTATAAATCAAAGATATGCCCCAAAAGATATCTAATGAATCAGAGCTTAGACTGCTACTGTGAACCAACACATTAGGCTTCCCTGGCTTAGTTACCCATTCACCTTGAGAACCAGCAGCATTCTGAGGTCCCACTCTGCTATTCTGAATCAGCAGTCATTGGAAACATGAAAGAAAAAAATCTAACTACATATCTGAGTAAATTTTTTGGGGGGTGTACTTATTTTTGAGTAGGCTTATCTTATTTGTACATTCTAGTTTGCTGATATTTATGCTGATATATTTGACAACTGTGGTCCTAGGTGATAAATACAGATTGGTTTGTTTCATTTTCTGGGTTAGACTAAGTAATGTATCACCATCTTTGCTTTGGTAGTTGGCCAAAGATACACTTTTGCTTGTTCACTTTTTGAAGTCATCCAAATTAAAGTTACATTTAAGAATTAATAAAGGCTTTAAAATACACTCATATAATGGAATATTTTATAGCCATTAAAAAGGAGGGGATAACAGCATCAAAAAAGATGAACTACTTTGATATAAACTAACAAAATATGTATAAGAGCTATAAGAGGAAAACCACAAAAGTCTGAAGAAATAGATCAAAGGAGAACTAAATAAATTGATAGATATTCCATGTTTATTGATAGAAAGACTCAATAATGTTAAGATGTCAGTTCTACTCAATATGATCCATAGATTCAATGCAATCCCAGCCAAAATCCAAGTAAGTTATTTAGTCTATTGTTATCAATAGATTCATTCCAAAATTTATATGGAGAGACAAGAGACCCAGAATAACCAACATAACATTAAAGAACAAAGTTGAAGAACTGACACTACTTGGCTGCAAAATTTACTATGAAGCTACTGTAATCAAGGCAGTATGATATTGGCAAAAAAAAAAAAAAAAAGACAGGTGAATCAATGGAAAAGAATGGAGGGTCCAGAAATAGACCCACATAAATATAGTCAATTGAGCTTTGACAAAGAAGAAATTTCAGCAACTCAGTGGAGAAATGGTAGTCTTTTCAACAAGTGGAGCTGGAACAACTGAACATCCACCTGCAACGAAATTCATCTAGACCTCATGACTTTCATAAAAATAAACTCCAAATGGACCAAGATCTAAATGTAAAACAGAAAATTGTAAAGTTCCTAGAAGATAATGTAGGTACTACATCAAAAGAATGATCCATGAAAGGCTTGACTTTGAAAGACAGCTTGGCAGTTTTTTATTTTTATTTTTTTATGAAACTAAACATATTCTTATCATATGATTCAGCAATCACATTTTTTGGTATTTACCTAAATTGGTTGAAAATTTAAATTTACACAAAAAATCTGAAAAAATGAATATTTATAGCAGCCTTATTCATAACTGTCAAAACTTGGAAGGAACCTAGGTATCCTTCAATAGATGAATGGATAAATAAACTGTAGTGCATCCATGCAGTGGAGTATTCAACACAGAAAGCACTGGGCTAATAAGCCACATTAACACACAGTGTGGATCCTTAAATACGTATTACAAAGTGAAAAAGGCCAATCTGAAAAGGCTACATACTGTATGAATCCAACTACATGATATTCTGGAAAAAATAAAACTGTGAAGACAATAAAAAGATTGGTGGTTGCCAGGAATTCTGGGGAAGAAGGGATGACTAGATGGAACACAGGATCTTTAGTGCAAACTACTCTATGTGATGCTATAATGATGATTACAAGTCATTATACATCTATCAAAACCCAGAGAATGCACAACACATGACACACACCCCCCAATGTAAACTATGGGCTTTGGTTGCTAATGTGTTAATGTTGGTACATGCATTGTAACAAATCCTGCACTATTGTGGGATGTTGAATTATACCAGGGGAAAGGGAATCTGCCCATCAGATATGGGCACCCTCACTACCAGATCCAGGGTATCATCTTGTTAGGTGTCTTTTCTTCCTTCCTAGTAGGAACATGAGCTACACAATTAGCAGTTTCTCACCCACACAAACAAAAACCTGCGCCATGAAGGAAGTATGAGCAAACAGTGTGTTGGAAGCCTGCCATCACTCCAGGCCCAATGAGGCTAATGTTCCTCTGGGCTGCAGATGAAGCACAGATGGAGTGGGGCTCTGTCTGGGCTTAGCCTTTTGTATTGGCTTTTGAGAATTCTACTGGGGCTAAACAACCAGAATTTCTGTTTGGTATTATTTTAATTTGTTTGAGCAGTCAACCATATGCTACTGCCTCAAATCAGCCAGTCCCCATAGGTGACAACAAAGATTTTATCCATTCCACAAGGGTGGTATTGGCCCATGATGGAGGAATGCAGATGGTTCTCTACTTGTGACAGTGTCTGTGGGGCAATGTTGGATGCTTCTTTCAAAAATGATCATTTCTGTGTTGGAAAAATCCCTTTCATCAGCCATGCTGAAGGTTTATGAAGCTACTCCTTTCCAGCGGTGGGATTTTCATAATCACCAAAGATGAAACGGTTGTTGAAGTAAAGATACTACAACTCCTTGGAAATACTGGTGTGGGGATCAAGCAAAACAATCGTCTTTTAGGCAAAGTTGAGGGATAAGAAATCTTTTATTGTGTATGGGTCATTATCCATTTCTTAAATTTACCTGACAAAATTCATTTGAGGAGTTTGTAAAAAATATAGATTCCTATCCCCCCACCTCTTTCTTTAATTGGTTTTGTAACTCTTCAGAGAGTGAGGATATTGTCCCCGTAACAATTACCCCAGGTGGTTGATCTGGGTATTGAGTGGAGCCTTCATCCTGTCAGAGCTATGCTCTGTCAAACAAGGGAGCCCCAAATTATGTTATTGAAAGACAGAAATGGGAAGTTTTAATTTGCAGCTCTGGGTTCAAGGGTATTAAATATTTCCTTCCAATTGAAGGACAACAATTTCCTGATACTTGAATTTTCTTGGTGAAGGAAATTCTTGATATCAGAGGAAAGAGGCAGCTCAAAGTCTTGGTGAACCCAGTTTTCAAAAGGAAATTAAACAAACCCAAACTTCTTTTTGATCACAGACATCACTAGTACAGCATTTTAAATATGAATTTATGAATACACACATGCACTTTTTTTCAGCTTTTGACCTTATAAGACCTAATTTACAGGTAGTGTGAATCTATCACTTAGGAAAAGAAGAAAGAGGTGAAGGACTTTCCCCAACACTTGGAAAGGAAAATCCTGCTGGGAGAGCATAGAGGTGTTGTCTTCTCTTGTATTTTAATTTATCAAAGAGAAGAGCCCTGAAGCTCCTGGAAATTGGATATGATTCAAGGATTACAATAGGGGGTTATTAATAAATTATAGTGTATTTATTCAATAGAATATTATATTGGACCATTCTGATAATACTCATAAACAATTAGTAATTCCATGAAGGGCAACAAAATGTTCAATGAGAGAGCAAACTGTAGAACTGTGGAACCATGTGTTGTATAATTTCAAAAATTGCTCATAAACACATAATCATTTATGTGAAAATATGACCAAGACATAAGGTATAAAAATATAATTTTATTTTTTTACAAATGGATGGGTTACAGATGACATATTTTTTAAGATTTTTTTCTAGGCCCTTTTTTAAACTAAAATTTGATACATCTCTTATCATTCAGAATAAAAATAATTCAAGGTGATAGGGGTACAGAAATTACTTCCCAGTTAAATAAAATAATTTAAAGCATTTTAGGAAACACGCTTTTCCAGTTATGACTCTAGAATTTGTGCATACCCACTATGTTAGTAATAACCACACCTGCCTCCAGGAATAATCAGGGATAATTTCATAACTGATACTACAGGGACCCCTAAGAATGTTCAGGAACCCCTGGCACCATGCCCTGTTCCATGCAGTCAGTCCAGATCAGAACCTCAAAGGAGCTGAGAAGATGACTTGATAGCCAGTTAAAAATTGGTGATGGCATTTTTTTTTACAGTAGTCTTCAATATACAGAATACCTTTGGGATTAAAGGTTGTTGGATCCAGAACTGAAACAGAAACCAGGGGTAAAAGTTACTAGAGGGTTCACATTTCAGCCCAGCACAAGGAAGAGCCTCCTAACAGTTATAGTTCCTGACAGGGGTGGCTCCCCAACCAGTTGAAGCTCAGGCTGAAGCTGGAAGATCCTTTGTCCAGGGTACTGGTGAGGGGATGGTCGCTTGCAGCATCCTATGCAGCTCGGGGACCCCGAGGTCTCAGATGTACAGAGGTGAAACCTTTTTCGACCAGGTAGGCAGGGCAGGCATAGCATCTCCCATCACACAAATGAGACACATGCTGCTCAGAGAAAATAAGTGTCCAAATTCTAAGAACGAGACAGAGGTAGAACCACTGACTTCAAAAAAATACTGTGAGCACTTGTAGGTGCACTTAAACCCCAGGATATGATAAATATGGACAAAAGACTCAGGAATTCCAACCCCAAATGGTAAGCAGGAAGGAAAAACAGCAACTTCCCCTCAAACTTGGCCTTTGTTACTAGAGCCCCTCCTTGTTCTGTTCAACACCACAATTTGCTGGGAAACAGTCACAGCTGAAGCCACACAGTCCCACCCAAACCTTGTGGTCTGAGAGGCACTTTGAGTTCCTCAGGGAGCTCAGGAGACTCCTCATGGGGCAGCCCTATTTGGGGTGACTGGGTGCGAGGCTGGGGGCGGGCGCTGCTGACACAGGAAGGGAAAGGCCACGTGCTTCCACTGGGGTGAAGACATGCTGATTCCTGAGTGAGAACAGGAGCCTACCATCGAGAAGCAGGAGCCTTCTGCCTCGGGTCCCAGAAAAACTCTGTGGCTCCTGAGGAGACATGAGCAATCTTGGCCAAGAGAATCCAGGGCTCCCTGGAAGACTGGGAAGGGGCTGGTCCTTCTCAGCCTTGTGTCTGGCCCTTTGGCCTCAGACTCTGTAGCTGTTGTGATTGTCGTTGTTGCTGCTGCTCTACCACAAATAGAAATCAGAAGAAAGGAAGAAAGAGAGAAAAAATATTCTGGTGAAATAAGATGGCGAGCATTAGGCAGGTTTTCTTTCTCATCAGAGAACTCCTGTGGCATCAACGCTGTATGAACAGTGTGCTCAGCATTCCAATAAACAGCAATTTCATTCCAGCGAGAGCTAGGATAAAATGAAAATCATTCCAATTAACATTTATTGAGCACATATCATGCACAGGAACTCTGCTAGAACTTTTTCCATGTGGTCATTCATGTCAGTCTCTTGGAGAACTTATGAACTGGCTATTATCAATAGGCTTGTTTTTTAGATAAGGAAACAAACACAGAGAATTTCAGCAGCCTGCCCAAAGTTACCATCTAGTGAGTAGCAGAGCTAAGATTCAGGCTCAGGCAGTCTCACCCAGAACCCATGTGACATGGGACTGCAGGATTATGTTTCTAGCTCCAATGAGGAAATTAAGTGTTCAAGAAAGGTTATGTGACTTCCCCAAAGTCACACAGCTAATGAAGAATAAATCAGAACCAAAACCCTAATCTTCTAGATCATGTCCAATGATCTTCCCTATGCATAAAGAAAAAATATATTATCCTTGCTTACAGAAACCTCCTGAAAAAATCTTAGAAAGGATCGACATAGATATTGAACCAACTGTTCACTGACACCTCCAGTGAGTCAGGACCTCATGGTGTCCACCACTCTCATTGTTTACAGACTCCTCACAACCAGCATGGGAAATGGTGTTTTTATCTCCTTATCTATGGGAAATAGGTGCCATATTTGAGGTTGTAGACAGTAGAGGAGGGATATGAAGCAAGTCTCCTCTCCTCAGGCTGGCCCTGTCTCCCTCCACCTCAGTTTACTTCCCCAAATGAAAGAAAGAGTTCTCGAAACAACACAACAAATAAAACCAATTAGACTTGAATCTTAGCCATGTTGACCTTAGTAGAATCCTGTTAATTTTTCCCTAAACATCTTAGCCTTTAATAATTAAAAACTAATAATGATAATTAAATGATTAATTAAATTGAGCTCATAAACTTCACTCTACTGCAATGAGGTGTTTTACTCTCCCTCATATAATTTTACTGATGTCTACAATCACTATTCACAAAAGTAATGTCCTTCTCCAGAAGGCAGGTAGATTTCTCTGAGGTTTGGTCTCCATGTTACCCTTTCATTGTGAGGAACCCAAAACCCACAGACCAGGTAAAATTGATGGAAGCAAACTTTTCCAAAGAGAAGAGAACCAATTTGTATTTTTTAAATTGAATGAGCCTTTGAAGATGATAGAGATAGAAACAGAATGAATATGTATCACACAAGCAGCCAATGTGGTAAAAATGAACTCAGCCAGCCCTTGGCACTTAATGAATTACCAGTTTCATGGAGATGCATTCAGGAAGCTCTGAAGTCAGCAGCATGGGGAAGTCTGTAACCCCAAGACAGCATAAAACAGCAGCCTGTTTTCAGAAGAATTAGATTTTAATTGGAAGCCAACTACTCATACTTAAATCGCTGGACAGAGACCCTGAGGATACAGAGGTGTTAACTCTTGGGACAACCTCACCATAGATTCTGAAATAGAAAATAATGCCTTCTGCCATTCTGTTACAATCCATCAGTTACTAATGGTAATCCTGCCATTACCTAAATAGCCCCAGTACCTTTAGTATTTGACTATTATTAATAAAAATCCACCAATTCAATCAAAAGTGCTTCCTGCAGAGTAGGTTAAGTTGATTTCTTAATTAGGTTATTCCATTAGCCACATTCGTAACTTCCAGTGGAAATAGAGCATTAAAAGTCATCCCTATGGGGCATTGGTCAAATCACTGATAATCAAGCATGAATTCTTTATACTCTTTATACACCGTTGTTGTACCCTCCCAGTCTGCAACAACAAGACCCACTTTCAATCTTAGGTTCTCTCCTGAGAAGCTTAAATGAAGGATAACTTTAAGGAAGCACCATGTGAGAGGAGAAAATCAGCAATAAAGGGGTAGCCAACACTTCTCATCTGTTTATTAATTGATTACAAATTAAATAAATGAACGCCTCACTTCACAAGTTATTTTCCTAGGGCATTTGTTGATATAGAGGATTGACTGACAGTTTATTGGGTAGGGCCGAAGACTTTGAACAGTTCCTCCAATTTTATTTTTAACATAAAGAAATTTCTTTTGCCATGTAATTAACATGAGCACCTTATAGTCTTTTATGAGAACTGACTCACATTAAGGTATTTCAAGAAAAGATGGATAAGCAACAGAAATGATTCCATTAATAGATGATTTGAAGGATCTAACCAGCTGAGTAAACTTAGCCAAAGTTTAGGTTATTCAGCAGTTCAATTCCCATGACTTAACTCATTTAAAGTTTGCAGCAGCCTAGATTCACATTCTTTCCTTGACCACCTGCATTAATAATGGACACCTCGTTCAGGAGGTTTCAGAGACATGGCCAGATGATACAAGGAGTGGAAGCCAATCTCTGGTACCGTGAGAAGGTGATGAAGTTATAGTGGACCACAGTGTAGTCACTAGCCTTGGGGGTGGCTTTGCTCATGACAATGCTGGCCAACTCTCTGACCCACACTTTCTCCCTCAGGGAGAGATCATAGCACCAGACCCTAATTTAGTTCAGAATGAACTGGAAGGAGACCAAATGTGATTTGCATTTTGTGTCCTGGATGAACTTTGTAAGAAACCACATGGAATTTTTATTGAGCATATAGTTCTCAGTCAGGCAACAGACAATCCCTGTATCAGAGTCCACTGTGTGGTCCTCAATGATTAAAAATCCTGCAGTGAAGACAGAAGCCAGAAGAGACTTCACTCTTGTGAGCAAATGTAGCCAAGCTGAAGGCACACATGTGCAGATAGCCACAGAGAAAAAAACATGTTTGTATCATACCATGAACAAACAGAGATTCAGGATGAATTATGCATCAAAACATGAAAGATAAAGCAATACATATTTTACAGGAATATATAGGAAAACATTTTGATGATTTTGATGTAGGCCAATTTTCTTAAACCAGACCCTCAAAAGTTTTGAACAACAATAGCTATATTGGAATAGATTATAATTAAAAATTTGTGTACATTAAAAGACAGCACCAAGGTAGTGAAAAGTCACATCACATAGTAGGAATAAATATGTATATATGACAAATGACTGAGCCAGATAAGATATATAACAAATAACAAGTATAACAAAACCCAAAAATTTCCAAAACTCAGTAAGAGAATGGCAGGTATGATAACAGAATAAAACACAAAAGATTTGAACAAACAGTTCACAAAAGTGGATATCCAAATTAAAAACTGAATTTAGTACTTATCAGGGAAATACTTACTAAAATAAATAAGTGATAATATTGCATAATTAAAGGATAAAACAAAAAAAATAGAAAATATCTAGTGTCAGTGTATGGATAGTAACCAAAACTCCCATTCACTGTGGATGGGAGTATAAATTGCTACAATTACTTTGGAAAAATATTTGGCAGTATCTAATAAACCTGAACATAACTGTCTGCAGAATTGGATATGTGTCTGTATCTTCACTGAAAGATACATGTGAGAATATTTAAAGAATCACTATTCATATTAATCTCAAAATATACAGCTCAAATAATTCACAAATACACTATAAAAGAAATTTTGTAAAAAGAACCCACTTAACACTGAACAGAAATACAAACATAAAAAAGGAAGTACAATTAGATTTTATTTATTTAAGAAGCCTTATATGAAGTATAAAACCAAGTAAAACCAACATTGGCTGCTTAAAGTCAAAACAGAGGTAATCCCAGAGAGGGGAAGTAAATACAAGGGGTCTGACTAGAGCAGATGTTCTTTTCTCGACCTGAGCGCTAGCTTCACAGGTGTGTTCATTTGTGAAAGTCCAGAATGCAGTGCAGTGATGATATGGGCATTTCTTAATGCGTACCTACCCTTAAAAATGTTTATATATCCATAGTGGGAAGAAGAGATGGACAGGAGTCTTTGGAGATAAAATGATTTTTTAAAAAGTCTTATAAGAATTACCTTTCTTCTTTGCGAGCAGCTCTGAGAAAGCTGTTAAGGTTAAACTTTTGAGCTAGGCACTGACTTAATTTAGGTACAGACCCCTCCCATGTACATGTATACACCAAGCTGATCAGAGATAACAGTGCTGTCATTCCCTCTGTCACATATCATCACACTTCCTAGGGTAACAATACTGTACTTATAGAAAATGACAACAGACCTGTCATAATTCACCCTGACAACCACAGTGATTCCGGCCACATGCCAGAGAAAATGACAGAAACACCCATTTCCACCTTGTGTAGAAGCAGCAACGTTAACAAGTATCAGGGAGAAACTGTGTCACAACCGTGCTAGTGAAATTCTACTGGGAAGATATGCGAGAGCAAACGTTTAAGATTTAAGGAAGGTCTTGATCTTTTTGGGATTCAGATTCCTTAGTCTAGCCAGAGATGCAATGCTGAAAAGGAAATTGAACATAATATTTAAAGATTGTCGGACTGGGCCCCAAATGACATAAGAGAGAGGAGACTAAAAAAGAAGAATGACTGACTGATCAGAGCTTGGAAAATGCACTAAGACTCACCAATGTGGACCTCATTCTCATGATTGCTCCAGCCTGGCATACTCCTAATCGACATAAAGGCCAGCTCAAGTATCCATGCCTTCTATTGATAAAAGCATTCCTTTCCTCTCCCAGGACTGCCAGCCCATTTTTGTCCTCATAATACTTTGCATAAATCTTGATTGAATTCGTGATGCACTTATCACTCTAAATTGCCATTTTTCTATTTGTATAGCTTGCTAGGTACTGCCATCAGCATGTGCAACCTCTAGGGCAAAGGCTGCATCTTAGCGTGGAGAACAAACATTTAAAATGTTTTAATAATTGCATCACAAAAGGCAAACAAAACACAGCCAAAAAAAAAAAATTCAAAACAGCATAGGAAAATGCAAAAAGAATGACTAAAAGTTTTCTTGTAAAGGGTCAGATAGGAAATATTTTAGGCCTTGCAGGACAAATAGCCTGTTTTACAATTACTCAGCTTGGCTATGTATCACAAAAATAGTGGTTAGATGATACATGAAAAACAAAAAGGAGAAATCATAGACATGGACAACAGTGTGGTGATTGCAGGTGGGAGGGGGATGGGTGGAAGTGGAAGAGGGTGTGGGAAGATAAATGATGATGGAAAAAATAAAATAAATCATCATCATCATCATCAAATAAATGTCATTGTGTTCCAATAAAAATTTATTTAGAAAAACAAGTAGCAAACCAAATTTGTCCCATGGGCCAAGGTTTGCCCACCCTTATACTAGACCCTAGTCTCATGTCCCAAAATAACAACTGTCAAAAGTTTCTGATAACATGGCAGTCCCTGATGGGCAGGAGTGCAGGCTTCAGCCAAAACATGAAGTCTGTCCCCAGACCATGGCTAAAAATAAGCCATGGCTAGTCCAGGGATCAGTGCAATGTCAGGTCCTAGGTTTCAGTCCCTCTTCTTCCAATAACTGACCTGCCAATCACACTGTGGGACCAGCAGTTCCTCAGATTCATCTCCCACAACATGTACGTAATAATGATATATGTCCTTCTTACCTCTCAGGACTATGGTGAGGATAAAACTGAAGGATGTGATAAAGTCTTCAAAAGAGAAGCGGCACATTACTGATCTAAGGTAGTAAAAAAGCATCCAGCAGATCTCAGCAGAAACAGAAACATGATACCTTCTATGTACATATAAAAGTAGGGTTTCCTATAAGACCATTCAAGTCCTTTTATCCCTTCCTACGTTTTAGAGCAAGCTCTGTTCTTTCATGGTGAACCTTGCACCTCAAGGTTTCACCCCTGTTTCTTGCCAAGCTTTTGACTATTGCCTCCTTCTGATCTGAGCATTCCGAGGAGGCCTACTTCCTCCTCTCACAGGCCACGCCTCTTCCGGGCTATCACTTTGGCCACTGCAGGGATGCTGTCTGGCCAGAGTCCACTCCGGAGACAAATGCATTGTTCACATTTTCTAGAGGGATAGCACAATTATTAAGACAGATATAAAGATAGGTCACAAAATCTGCCCATAAACTTAGAGACATAAAGCAAAGTGGCAGTCTGGCTTAGGATGTCTCTCACAATTTATTAAATAAAAGAGTCCTTTTCAAAAAAAAAATCCTGTGAAAAATAAATCAAGATAAAAAGAAGCAACACCCAACATGATATTTAAATGTGCAAAAATAGGGCAATTATATCTTTAAAGAATGGCATAGGCTTTTTTCCAATAGATTTTCAATTTCTCATCAGGCAGGCAATATACCCATAATCATTCAATCTGATGGCATAGATGAGGGAAGTTTAATCACTCCACATTTGCTTTTACAGTCCTTTTGCTTACCATGTACTTATGATCCTTTTAAACTCCCCCTTTTAATGTTCTCTCTAGTACTCATGGTCCAGTGAAAACATCACCCTCGTCACTGTGAGAGTTGATGTAAGTGGAGCCTTTTTTAAATGGAGGCAGAGCAGCCATTCCAGAGGAACTGTATTGCTTATCTTGCTTCTTGAAACTTCCATGGGGCCAAACCTTTACAGGCTGAGCTAAGCCTCAATTGTCTTAGAACAGTTTGTAAAGTCAGCAGGAAAGTGATTGCCAAAGACAGAATAATCACTAATCATGCATATCCAAGAGTAGCTCAGTGTGTCAGCACCAACAGGAATTTTTTTCTTCTTTTCACGAAATTACATCTTTCTTTCTTCATAAAATCCCCTTGTTTTCACCCTGTAATCGGGGCACTATTTAGGTTTCTGACCGAATATGTGCTCCTGAATTGCAATTCTTAGGTTCCAATTGAACACTTTGCCTCTTGAATGGGGTTTTTGTTTTTTAGGTCAACACCACAAGCCTTCATAACCATCCCAGCCAGAAGGTTCCCATCTTTACTCTCTGGTGGTTTTGCCATCCGGATGGTATGCATCTTCTATTGCCTCTGATGAACATTCATAACGTTTTGCGCCACTTCTCACATACACACTTTGGTAGGTGCCTGGAAAATAATAGGTGCTCAAGTAATATCTGTAAAATAAAAAGTTATACAATAATATTTATAAGGTTATTGTGCTGTCCCTGGGACCAACAGTACTCCTTTAATCTTAGCAATTATTAATATCATACGTAATTAAAAATAGTCCATATATTTTTGTGCCTAATTCTGTGGTTTTTCCATCCAATTTTATTCTTTCCACACCTTTTTTGAAAAAGAAGTGACTCATTCCCTGAGTTGATATTTAATTATCTATTCTAGAAAATACCAGCAAATTTCAAAAGGAGGTTTAATTTCTATTTTCAGATTATGCATTTTGTAGCCCAAAATTCCATGTTTACCATCACAAAGATAGCATAAAACAAACTAATATGCCTTTATATATTACTGCAGATACCTGTACCTGATTTAAATAGTGACTTACAGGAATTTTTGTAAATACACATATATATAAATAATGGGAAAACCTAATCATGTGAAATAAACATTTTCTTCCATGTCAATAACATAGGTCATTGAGTCACCCTTGCTTCTGCAGAACTTTACACACAAGTACCAATTGCTCAACACTCTCAAGTTGAGAACACTGATACGAGAGGTCAGACCTGGGTGGGGCTTCAATGAAGCTACTGACAATGTGCCATCAGAAAGCAGAGAACAGGCAGTCTCCCTACTTTTAGGACAGCTAGAAAGGAGACCTGAGTCTCACACAAAGGCCCATCTGCCCCCAGATCTTGTGCTTTGCTTTTTCCCTCTACAGCGCCTTGTCTTTCTGGCGCACTGTGTTGGCATCCTGGATTAGAATCAGAGCCCTGATTAGAAAAAAAAGTTGCTTTAAAAAAGTCAATTCTATTAAAATTTAAAAAGTCAGGTTAAAACAATCTTATATAATGATCGCCAAACTTGGTTTTCACAGCCAATGTTGAAATATAATCAGATTTTGTTGCTAACTCAGAAATACTTGTATGTTAACCAAGGCCAGATCTCAACATTTGCAGATGGCCTTGTGCTGAATGAATCACCAAGGTGCTGATTTCAGGACTCTCTAAAGATGAGGAGAATGTGAGAACCATGCAATCACTATCAGAGCTAAGAAACAGAATATGACAGGAACATTTTAAAACATTTCATTTTCACAAGGAGATGGAGCTTCCACAGACAGGAATTGCCACCTCCCACACTCCTCTGATCCATTCAGAGTGAATAATTTTACATTAAAATCTACAAGACAAGGGTAGGTTTTGGAGTCACATCAGAGCAAGTTCAAATTGTGTTCCATCCCTGCCCCCCAATCAGCTTCACAGCCTGGCAAATAACTTACTCTTTCTGAACCTCAGTTCCCTGTTTTGAGTAATAGAAGTGATAGTCTGACCCTTACAATCAAGATAATTGTTAAAATTTAAAAGACGATAAATATAAGGCATTTTTAAAAAAACTGGCCCATTTTAGTTACCAAGATTGTGTTGATATATCTCAGGTCTAAAAATAGCTGAAGGATAAGACATGCATGGCAAACAAGCAGATGGACATGCAATTTGATAAATGCAACACTGATAGCATCATAATGACGTAGACTAAGTTAAACACTGCAGATGGCTGTCTATAAGCAATATTGCCAGTGAGAAAGGGCCTGGGGGTGAGAAACCAAACATTTAAATCATATTCAACATAAAAATGTAGGGGTTGCTGAGCTTTGCCGGTTGGCATTTTGGAACTTAATGGAAGAAAGAATAACACACACATGCACATACATACACCACAAGACACTAAACATCATATATAAAATTAGATCACGTATAAAATGAGTGGTACAGAAGCAACATATTCTTGCTTCTCACATCTTATCTGTACCCAGCATCCTTCATGCCAGAAGGTCCCTCCTTCATTTGGTCCAGATCTTGCAGGGCTCCCATCAAAATTTGAATTCAAATAATGACTCTCAAATGTTGGGAATTCCTCTCAACACACACACACACACACACACACACACACACACACACTCACACACTCACTCACATGACAGTGGAAGGTCTAATCATGTGCAAGGCAGAAGCTACATCTTCAAATGTTGCCCCAAGAGCATCAGCAAAAGGCACAGGAAGGAGAAAAGGAGAGAAGGCAGCAGGGAAACCACCCAGAATTCTTGAAAAGTTAGATGGGCAGCCTATAATTCCCATAAGTCCATACCTTTAATTTAGGTGTTACTATAATCATAAGTCTTTCTTAGCCATGTTTTAACTAAAGATCAGATAGGCACAAAGGTTGTGCGATACCTGTGTCCACGTCTCTCTGTGGGAGGAAATCGAAGTGGCAAGTCATGAATTCCTAATTTTACCCCTAGAGCTGGGGTGGATGAAATGTTCCCTTTAAGGATCTGAGAGAAAGAAAAGTGTTGTGAATGGCAGCAACACATACATGGATGGAACACTAAAACAACAATGCCCTTTCCTGTGAATCAAGATAATTCTGCCAGTTCATCCTGATTGGCATTGATCCCATTTACGGATCAAGAAATTCAATCAACTTGCCAAAGGCACATGACAAATAGATAGTAGAACTCAAATCTCCATTCTGCTTTTCATTTCATCAAGTTGCCTCCATCTAGAAGTTTCTTGTTTCCTCATACTCTAGTTTACAAAAATAACTTTAAGCTTTCCCGTCTCTATGATGTTCAGACAGATAAATTTGGGCAGAAGAGATTGATTAGCTCTGTTTTTGAGGACATGCACATATATACTGAAAAAGTAATCTCTGTGCATGTGTGGTTGGCATTAAGAAATAGGAGAGAAAGCTCCCTAGCTGGCAAACTTTGAGTGTTCAAAGATTAACAGTCACCAACCCTATTACTTACTACAGTGAGTAGATACCCACATGCACACACATGCACATACACACACAACCTGGCAATACACTTCAGTCATTTCTTAAATAAAGGAATATCTGGTTTGCCAGAGATGTATTCTTTGCCATTCTCATTCAGTTTAAAATCTTTCATGGGATAATGTGCAGTTTATTTAACAATATATATTTCTACTCCAAAGTCCTTTGCTTCTTATTTGATGTGTTTGGAGCTTCCCTTTAAAGCCAGAACTTTTGAGCTAACTACTTGAAGAAATGAAAAGTTTTAAACTTCTAATGTCTGTGGGATGAATAATTTTAGTGTTAATCAGTAAACTTATATGCAAACAACATACAAAGCAGAGCCTGCATCCACAGGTTAGATACCAGGGTTGTGTAGTTGATCTCAGGCCAGGAATACTAAATGCAGTTATCATGATTTGCATCAATAATTCCTAATGAGCAGATATTTATTTTAATATATTCAAAACTTTTATTTCCAAAGCTAACAATGGATGTAACTGGAGTGCCACATCTCTGGGAAGGTTTCCAGCAATTATATCACAAATGAAGACAGGGCGTAAGGTGCTGGGCTGGAAAATGTGTGCATATTTCAAAGAGTAAACTCAATTTCCTGGCTGAATCCTCACTTACATGTTTACTTTATGTCCATTCTTGGTGATGATATTCTCGATGCTGTCCTGGTAGTCTGTAGAACTTTCAAACACTTTTTAAATCACGACCACCAATGTTTTTGTTTCCCCATTTCTGCCAATTAAGAGTTTTCAGATTCATTTGAATTGACAGCCCCCACAGATTGAAGGGTTGCAAGTTTGTTTCCCAAAATCTAAAACTTCTCTTGGCATGGCTACAAATCACCAACTTTCACTTCTACCAGACTGTCTGTGACCAGCAGAAGCCCACCACACATCCCCTCTCCCTGGGGTGGGTTCCTGGTGATCTATCAACCCTTGTCACCTCGTAAGAGATGGTCAAGCCTTTATTGTAACCAGGGAGATCAGAGAGTTGTTGTCATTGGGATATTGATGTTTCTAGGCCTGGATCACTCTGGAGAACAAACTGCAAAGCCCCAGCTCTAAGCGTGAGGGCGTGTGTACACACACACACACACACACACACACACACTCTGGAGCCTTTAGAAGGTGAGGCAGGCTCTCTCTCTCTCTCTAACCTGTGTCCCCTGAGTGCCCAGAGATTGGGACCACATTAAAAGATTGTTCTCTGCAGTTCTCACCCACTTTGCCCTATAAACTTGTTATCTTAAGCTTACTAGAGCCATAGGTAAGCTTGTGGCCAGTAAAGGGCAAATCACTCCAGGAATGCCGGGCTGTCCTCTCAGTTAACCCTCTCATTCCCACCTTCCAGATTATTAATAACGCCCTGCTCTATGCCTGACCTTCAAACCCACCCACCAGGTGACAGGCAGTAGGATTTACATGCTAACTTGGAAGTTTCTTTCAGGGTTGGGGCTTGGAGAAGACGTTGGAGGTCCCAGATGGACGGAGGCACTTCTGGGGTTGGGTGGACAGAGGCTTTATTTTGCGCACTTCGCAAGTCACATGTCTTAATTAAATGACCTTCTCCACCTGACACTACAGCCCACTTTAACATTTGCCACCTCTTCGGTCCCTCCCCGCCACTTCTCTACTCACAATGCCGCTGTGGTTAGACCAAAGGAGCTGTATTTGTGGGCCGAGGTCCACGGATAATGAGCCGTTCGTTGTCTCAGCTCCTCCATCCCGGCTGCCTGTGGCTTTTTCTCACTCTTGCTCCAGAGTTCCAGGCTGACACTGCCCTAAATCCCCAGGGGCTTCTACTCCTGCTGCGCGGCTACTCACTTCTGGCTCCGCTCCACGCGCTGGCAGCGCTTTGGGGAGGGAAAGGAGTGGCAGGAGCCGGTCCTCGCAGCTGCTGGTGAAGGGATCCCAGGGTGGGGCCCTGGGACCGCGGGACCCAGCAGGAGCGCTGCCGGTGGAGCCCGGGGTGCGGTAGACCCAGGGCCAGGAGCGTGCTCTGCCCGATAGGGGAGCCGCCGGTCGTGCCAACTTTTCCCATCAGAGCAGAGAGCAGAGGAAAGGGGGTCCGGGACCGGAGGTAGCAACGGGAGTTCTCTGCTGGCCAGCGGTGGAGGCAGGCGCTCAGGATCCCAACTCCATCCACGCTGGGCAGCGGTGGGGTGAAAGGAGGCGGCGCCGCTCAAGTGGCGGCCACTGGCCGGGAGGGAGGCGCCGCCACGCGGGCTCGAGCTGGAGTCTCAACCGGGCACGGCCGCCTGTGGAGCCCAGGCGTGGAGGGCCGGGAGCTGGGGGTTAGGAATCCATGTCCCGCTCTCCCCACCCACCGCTGCGGGTTCAGATCAGATTGCAAGCAGCGCGACCCTCTTCTGCCCCTCTTCTGCACCTCTGCCGTCCCTCTGCCTCTAATCCTGTCCTCCGCTTCCAGGAGCCTCTTTCTCCACGACTGTAGCCAGCGTCCTCGGGAGGAGAGGGGTTGCGGGATTCCTTCTCTTTCTCCCCCGTCTAACCCACAGCATTGGCAATGTGTCCTGGACTGGGGGAGACGGCAGAAGGGCAGTAGAGGGGGTGGTGTGGGGCTGTGTGCGATATAGATTTATAAATCAATATATAGATACCTATAGATACGGACAGATATCTATGCATAAATTTATATACACATCTAAATATGTTAATATCTAGATATATCTAAGACAGCTATCTATCTACCTATCATCATCATCTTTCCAATGATAGTGATAGTATGTTTAGGTGTTTTTCCATCATGCTCTGCCCCCTTTTTCCTGACTTTCTAGAACTCTCATTCTGTCTAAAACCAATCTGCTTGCACAACTGCATTAGAAAGAGAACTTTGCTACTAAGCATGTTCTAAATATTTTGTGGGCATGCACTTTGGAGTCTTCCAAAACAGTCCCGGGTGGAGTAGGGGGTGGGACTGGGTGCTGAAATAAACAGGAGCTCAGAATGTGGGCTTGGGACCATTTCGGTTTTTGCACACTATTGTAGTCCCAGGGCCTAACACGAAACTCAAGACTTCGTAGGAAATCAGTAATCTATTAGAGACATATATGTATTGCACCTATTACATAATTGTTTGTTGAATAAATTCACCCATTTACTTGAGTCCTCACCCTTCTAGCAGCATGCTTTCTGAAGTCTTGGGTTGAACTTTCATACAGTTGGCAGTCTTCTATCTGTGTGCTAGTTGCTCTGCCCCTAATTTGTGCTGTGAAATCTTGGGGAACAACCACTCCTGTTTGCTAAGCTTGAAAATGAATGGTTAGCAAATGAGGAACATTCTACAAAATAAGGGACTACTTACTACCCTTAAAAAAAGTCAGCATATGTAGGACAAAGAAACTAAGGAACTGTTCCACATGCAAAAGGATTTAGGGGACAAGAAAACAAATTGTGTGATACGGGATTGGATCCTAGACCAGGTAAAGAACATTTGTGAATCTGTGACAAAATTTGAATAATGTCTATAGATCAGTCGACAACATCTTATCACATTTAATTTCCAGTTTTGAAATTGTCCTGTGGTTTTGTAAGGTGCTTATATTTGCAGAAGCTGAATAAAGGATATACAAGAATTTGATTTTAGCAACTTTTTGTAGTTTGATACTATTGAGAAATGAAAATGAAAAAAATGCTATATAAAAATATAATGAAAGAATTGCATTAAATGACCTTTAAAATCTTCTGAGCCTAGAATTATTCAATCTTATGACTGCAGTATCTGCCAAGACAACTTTCTTACTGCTGCTTTATAAAGTTCAAATGCATATTTTAGGAACAAAAAAGGACTTTGAAAATTGCAAAATGTTTCTTAAAATCCAAACGTTTTCAATTAGACAGTTTACTTCTAGAAGAGTGAAATGTCTACAGAGTCCTTGGAAGTCTTCACAAAACTAATAACAGTCTGTGTGAATATTATTCAGTATTCAATAAATGAGTGCCAGAAAGATAATAGCTATAACAATAAAATAGTAAAGAAATACATATCTTCTAACAGGGTCCTGCACAAATAATGCCCCCTTTTTTATTATAAATTCTTTTATTATAAAATCATAAGCATGTAATTCTGTAATATAACAATATCACACTCAAGCATATCATATGACATTTTAGGTGAAATATTAAAATTAAAACTATAAATTATTACAGCCATACTATTACCAACCACACTCAAGCAGGCATTACCTTTTTGTTTTTTAAGATTTTATTTATTTATTTTTAGAGAGGGAAGAAGGGAGGGGGAGAAACATCAATGTGTTGTTGCCTCTCATGCACCTACACATGCATGACCTATGGGGGACCTGGCCCCTAACCCAGGCATGTGCCCTGACTGGGAATCAAACTGGTGACCCTTTGGTTCACGGGCCAGCACTCAAGCTACTAAGCAACACCAGCCAGGGCAACTTTTTCTGGACCTTGTATATATGGTGTTTCCTTCATACTAATTCACTGAAAAAAAATAATTTCTGGACTTGGGACCCCTTGGTAGATAACAGAGTAAGTAACTCTTACTTACTAATAATTAAACCTTTTCTAATTTGTTAAAAGGAGAGTTCTTCTACACAATCTCTTTTGTAAGATGTGTTTTCAGGAGAATTGCTTGAGTTATTATTTAGACTACTCTGAGACAAGGGCAAATGCAAGCAAAACAGCCACTTTGGCCATTAAATTGCAGGGCTTCTAGAGTGTCCTAAATGGTAGGTTGGCTTGTTTAGTCATTAATGGAACCTGAAATATTTTTCCAAAAATACCTGCACTACCTATGAGTAAGGGCTTACCATTGGAAAACAAACCTATAACATACTGATAAAGCAGCGTACTATCTAGTTGTGGTCTATGGATGGGAAGAGGGAACCTGTGTCCTTCCCCCTCTCCAAATTAGAATTTGTTAAAGACTAAAAAAACTATTTCTCTCTCCTCTCACAATGATTTCAGAGGTTTTCAGGAGCACTTAGTTAGGGTCTTTTCTACAAGCTTTCTTAACTTCTTTCTAGGCATGATAAGTGTGTGAGAATTATTGCACAGGTAGGAAACCAGAGAAAGCCAAAAAGCAGTTGGTTCTTTCCCCTCCCCTGGGAAGCAGGCCTGCCCATGGTGGCCAGTGCAGGCCTATGAGCAGAGGCCTGAGGGCACAGCCTCCAAAAGATGCCTGGAACTGAACAGTAACTGGAGACCAGCTAAGCCACCTATGTTTCTGATATTTTGGGGTGGGAAAAAGAGGTTCCTGGCTTAAGCCTGAACTGAGCTGACAGAGAGTGACAGGGTGATCTTTCTTTGGGTGTCTTAAAGGGAACAGGTTTTAAGGCAGAAACTTGTCATTATTCCCAAAGACCTTAGTGATAATAGTCAGTGCCATGAACAGATTTTTATTATTGTGTTATTTTCAGTTCTTGAACCTATGAAGTAGTTTAATGAAAAAT
The DNA here is from genome assembly GCF_021234165.1 of Pteronotus mesoamericanus. Lineage (NCBI taxonomy): Eukaryota > Metazoa > Chordata > Mammalia > Chiroptera > Mormoopidae > Pteronotus > Pteronotus mesoamericanus. The sequence goes on from NW_026555229.1 coordinate 10,165,698, forward strand.
ATTTAAATAGCTATTTTTGATGTCATGCTCTGACTTTTTCTCTCCCCTCACTTTTGTTACCCAGATATTTTAGGCAGAAACTTGCCGTTAAATAAAAGATTCCTTTCTTTTCCACCAAACTCTGTCTTTGGAGATTTGCCTGGTAGGCAGCAAGCAGTAGGACCCCCACCCTACTGTTTGGGTTTGGTAACATTATAAAAGAAGAGGAGGTAACCAAAAGATAGGTGTAGTTTGGGGACAGGGTTGAGATAAGCACTTTCATTTATGGGATGAGTGAAACAATAAGCATCAATGAGATTCTCTAGAAGATGCAATGAACTCTTCATCCCCTGGCTCATGATCCCTCTATAACTGTACCAGACATGTTAGGCACAGGAAAGTGATATCATTAGATTCAAATCTCTACACAGCTGAAAATCCCCAAATTCTAAGCCCAATGTTGTTTATCTTATATTGTAAATAAACGTTCAATCATAAGAAACCTCTCAATCATCTCATCTAATTTTTTTTTTTTTAAGGAAAAGAAACTGGGACCCCAAGTGACTTGCACAGGTCAAATCATAATGCCATGAAGTCTATGGGAAATATGTCATTGAACCCAATTTTTAGAAACATGATAATGCCTTAAAAACTCTCTTTCTATCTTAATTAAGTTTGGGGTAAGACTTTTTCTTTTCAAGGAGCAACTTGTATTATCTGATATTACCACGTGTCCTCTGAGGGGAAAATTGCCCCAGGTTGAGAATTATTGCTATAACTGATACATGTTAATTTTCTCCATTAAAAAGTGATAAACTGGTTCAAAGTCTTGGGTTTAAAAATACATGCACAGATTAATAAAATTAGAACTTGTTTCCTTTTGGCTAGTGATCTAATAAAAAATTTATCTCTCTCCCTCAGGGAAGTAGGAGTTAGTGTTTGAGTATTTGAAATCGTAATAGCCATTTTATTAAATACCCATTTAAATTTCCCAAATAAGTTCCCAGTAAAATACCTCAAGTCATCCTAAAAAAATCATATGATTAAAATAAAATGCTTTTTCTAGGAAATAAGGAAATAAAGTAAAAATTTGTCACTCTACCAAGAATATGTTAAAATACTTAAAACTTATTTTCTTATTCTTCTACAACTGTGTTTCCCCACATATGTTTCACAAAATTTAAGTTCCAAGAGATATTCTGTGGAAAGTGACTTTTTACTTAAGCTAGTTTGGGAAACGCTGGGTTAGACCAAGTGAAACTCTTCCCTTTCTTATAGAACTCATCAGAGTCTTTACTGTTTATGAGCAGTGTAAATCTCCATCAGACAAATAAAAGGCAAGTTGTTTCTCCATCGTATGTAACTGCACGATGTTTTTGTTTCTTTAGAGAGCTTCCCAAGGGATTAATCTTCCTCAGAATACACTGGGAAACTCTGCACTACCCCTCACTGCCTCACTAGCCTCTCTGATCACAGTAACTACACCCTGGACTGAAGCACCACTCAATCTGTAATGTGAAAATGCAATGCTAGCCCAGGCCCGCAGACCAGCTCCTCACAATTTGGAGCCATTGTGCTACATAGGTGCTATATTTAGTAGGCACTAAATATAGTTTCTTATCCAGAAATTGCTGTTATACCTGACAGTACCAGGTGTTTCTTTACAGTAAAAAAATGGGAATTAATCCTGCCATAGTAAGAAAAAACAAAAGGTCTGTTGGGAATAGTCTGGGGTAAGCTCAGTATTGCGAAGGAAAAACTGAACACCACAACCACCAGAAGGACGAGAAGCAGGGTCATCCCAGGTTCCTGAGAGATAGTAATTTAGGGACAGCTCTTCGGCTCCAGCTATCTGGTGGCCCAGCTCCAATCCACCTTTTGCCTGATATCTTCTCTAATTATTCAAACTTTTAGAAGGTTTGGTTATTGGCTTGGCTTGGGGCAGGTGCCTACCTCCTATGCCCCTCCCATTGATGATCATGGGTGAGGTCCTTTGATGTAAGCCCCACCAGAATGATATAGAGTGGAGGAGGGGCAATTCCCCCAAAACATGGAGTCTGGGAAGAAAAATAAGGGATATACTTAACTGAGCAGAAAAAGTAGACCTGTAGGTCACTTTATTTCACTATTTCTATTCCTTCTAGTCAGTTCTTTACATTTCTGGCACACAGCACTGAAGCATTCTGAATGGCTAGGCCTTCTTCTTCAATCATCATTAACATACATGAGAGCTTGTCTTTCAGACATTTAAAAAAAAAAAGTAATTTTGGGTTGAGTCCTTTTATCAAGAAACCTGGTATTGTTGATAAAGGACTCCCAAAGACAAAAAAGCTAGTCTAATTATCAACTAAGTTCATTCAAACTCAAAAGCCAGCGAAAACATAAGAACAGAAAAGGCAGCATGAAAAGGAGAAAGAGGCAGAGTTTAAAGACAAATGTAACAAATCAATTCTTCCTGACCTCCAAATGACCCAAGTAAAAGAATTTAGTTAAGCATCCGCCCTTTTCCCATTCTCTGGTCTATTGGCCAGAAGTTTTTCTTAAAAACTCAAAAATTCTTTTGATAACCATCAATTTCTGTGCTAAGCTAGGGGAGTCTGTTTTCTGATAATGTTGTTTTTGTGTGTTTGTTTGTTTGTTTGTACTATCTCAGACTAAGATGTGTTCCTGCCTTTAGGGAAATTCCTTCAGCCTGAAAAGATTTTACTTTGGGGCATAGTGTTTTTGTATTTGTCATAAGTGCATTTTATTTTACAAAGCAGAAGTGCAACATAGATCATTGGACAATTTTTATTTTTATTTTTGGAACTTGCGAAATAAATGATCAATTATTAACTCCAGCCCCTCTCTCTTCTCTTGTGAATGGGAGGAGGCTGAAAATTCCAAGCTTCTAATCATGGTTTGGTCTTTCAGGTGTCCCCATCCAGGAGCCCACAAATAATCATCTCATTAGAACAAAAGACACTGCTATCACCTAGAAAATGCTAAGGGATTTAGGAGCTCTGTGTAACTGGGGTCAAAGACTAACTATTAAAACAAAAGATTCTCCTCAAACCTGTCTGTACAATGGTCTCAGGAACTCTGTGTTAGGAACTTGGGGCAGAGGTCAATACTTGTATTTCTTATCTTCACACATATCTAATTACAAACAATTACAAGGGATGCTGGCAGTGTTCTGTTATTTTTTCTCCCGTCTTTCTTCCCCCTGAAAAAAAGAGACTGTGAGCCTTTTAAAGAAGGAGATTCTGTAGACAGAACATTCACCTTCTCTGCGTATGGCTCTGGGAGAGTTGCTGTCTGTCAATCCACCCCCACCCAACATTTAGTCAGAGGGCTAGGAGATTGGAAAGAGAATAGAATATAAAAATAAAAACTCTATTCACCCCCAACTTCAGTGATAAGGCCTCAAGCTCACATAAATCTATTGAGTAGTATCTGATGACAAGATTTGTAGGAGGCATTTATCTTTGGAACAGATTTAAAGAGATTTGTTTTTTTAATCCCCTTTAAAATTTGTACTGAGTTGATCTTAAATAGCAAAATCTTGAAGTAGGAAGAGAGGTCATTTATATTCAAGAAGACAAAATTGGATAATTAAACTAAGAAATTACAATTCTGCCAGATTTGCATTTGAATTCGGCCTGCTGTCTAGGCCCTCGTTATTTTAAACAGTTACAGAGTGAACCTGTACACAGGAGGAAGCGCCGTCTGCAGCGGGCTTCCTGTGGTTTGAGTGTCCTTACTAATAATCTTCCTCTTGACCCTCCAGCTCTTTTAACAAAATAGAGACAGTTTTTTTGGTACTTAGCAAACAGCATGTGACTTTGGCAATGGTGAAATTCACAATAATTTGAGATATTAGCTGGGTTTGCCAATAGGGGGAGTGAAAACCAAATTAGCGCTAGAAAGCTTCAGAAATGGAAGCATATGGAAGGATTTTAGAAGGAATGAGCTTACTAAATAGAGTCTATACTAAAATGCACAGTAAAGTAAAATTATTCATAGTAGGACTCAATTTGGTGCAATTGCAGGCCCCAGTGCCCAGAAAGATCCATTAATTTCCCATGAAATTAAGTACACAACAGAATGATTAGACATTTATATAACTTACTAAGTTATCAACCTGATAAATTTAGTAACCACCTGATACTGTGCATAGTTATTACAATATTATTGACTGTGTTCTCTAAGCTATACTTTACATCCCCATGACTATTTTGTAACTACCAGTTTGTACTTCTTAATCCCTTCGCCTCTTCCACCCATCCCCCAACACACTTCCCAGCCAGTAATCATCAAAATGTTCTCTGTTATCTGTGAGTTCGTTTCTGTTTTGTTTGTCCATTTATTTTGTCTTTTAGATTTCACATATAAATGAAATCATATGGCATTTGTCTTTACCTGTCTGATTTATTTCACTCAGCCCAACCTCCTCTAGGTCCATCCATGTTTATGGCACATGGCAAGATTTCATTCTTTTATGGCTGAATCATATATCATTGTATATATGTACCACTTCTTTATTTGCTCATCTATTGATGTATACTTAGGTTGTTCCCATATCTTGCCTCTTGTAAATAATGGTGCAGTGAACATATGAATGAATGCATATGTCTTTTTGAATTAGTGTTTTGGGTTTCTTCAGATAAATACCCAGAAGTGAAATTGCTCAGTCCTTGTCTCCTATTATAGGCTTTGTTTTAAAGTCTGTTTTCTTTGTTATAAGTATTGCTACCCCCTTTTTTTTTATTTTTCATTTCCATTTTTATGAAATAAAAATAAAATTCTGAGAAATAAACTTAACAAAAGATGTGAAGGACCTGCAAGACATTATTAAAAGAAATTAAAGAAGACACAAAGAAATGGAAAGATATTCCACATTCATGGATTGGAAGAATGAGCATAGTTAAAATGGCTATATCACCCAAAGCAATATACTGATTTAATTCAGTCAAAATTCCAAAGATATATTTTAAAGAAATAGAACAAGAAATCATCAGATTTGTATGGAACTCCAAAAAACCCTGAATAGTCAAAGAAATAATCAGATAAAAGAACAAAACTGAAGGTATCACACTCCCTAACTTTAAATTTTACTACAAAGCAACAATAATTAAACAGCATGGAATTGGCAGAAAAACAGACACACAGACCAATGGAATAAAATTGAGAGCCCAGAAACAAACCCGCATGTATATGGGCACATGATTTTCAACAAAAGAGACAAAAACATAAGATGCAGAAAAGAAATCCTCTTCAATAAATGGTACTGGCAAAATTGGAAAACCACATGCAAAGAATGAAACTAAACTACAGTTTGTCCCCATGTACAAAAATTAATTCAAAGTGAATCAAAGACCTAAATATAAGATCTGAAACAATAAATTATATAGAAGAAAACACAGGTACTAAACTTGTGGAAAATAGGTACTAAACTAATGGAACTAAACTTAGAGTCTTAGAGACGATTTTATGAATTTGATCTCAAAGACAAAGGATGGAAAAGCAAAAATAAATAAATGGGTCTATATCAAACTAAAAAACTTCTGCATAGCAAGAAACTATCAGCAAAACAAAAGGCAACCAACTAAGTGGGAGAAGATATTTGCAAAGAACTCTTCCAATGAAAGGTGAATATCCAAAATATTTTAAAAATTCAAACAACTCAACCCTCCAAAATCAGACAACTGAGTGAAAACGTCCGGAAGACCTGAGCAGACGCTTCTCAAGAAGATATACAATTAGCCAACAGATATATAGAAAGATGCTCAATTTCACTAGTTATTAGGGAAATGTAAATCAAAACTATAATGAGATACTACCTCAGACCTGTTAGAATGACTATTATCAACAAAACAAGTAGTAACAAGTGTTGGAGAGATTGTGAAGGAAAAGGAATCCTCATACCCTACTGGTAGGAATGTAAACTGGTACAGCTCCAAGGGAAACAACATGAAAGTTTCTCAAAACATTAAGAATAAAGTTACCATATGACCCAGCAACCCTTCAACTGGATATCAACGAGAAAAACTTGAAAATGATAATTTGTAAACATATATGTACCCCTTCCTATATTCTTCCTATATTTCCATATCTTGCCTCTTGTAAATAATGGTGCAGTGAACATATGAATGAATGCATATGTCTTTTTGAATTAGTGTTTTGGATTTCTTCAGATAAATACCCAGAAGTGAAATTGCTCAGTCCTTTGTCTCTTATTATAGGCTTTGTTTTAAAGTCTGTTTTCTTTGTTACAGCATTATTCATGGTTGCCAAAACATGGAAACAATCAAAGTTTTCTTCAATAGATGACTGGATAAAGAAGACGTGCCATGTGCGCGCGCGCACGTGTGTGTGTGTGTGTGTGTGTGTGTGTGTGTACACAATGGAATACTACTTAGGCATAAGAAAAAAATGAAATATTGCCATTTACAAAAACATGAATGGATCTTGAGAATAACATGCTAAGCAAACAGAAAAGGACAAGAGCCATATAATTTCACCGATATATGGGAAATAAAACTGAAAGCAACAAATAAAGAAACAAGACACAAACAAAAACTCATATCAATAGACAACAGTATGGCGGTTACCAGAGGAGAAGGAGGTGGGTGGGAGGTAGTAAAGGGTAAAAGGGGTCAAACATGCAGTGACAGGAGACTTGACTTGGAGTGGCCAACATGCAATGCAATATACAGGTGTTGTGTTATAAAATTATACACTTGAATCTTAAATAATCTTATTAACCAATGTCATCCCAACAAACTTAATATTTTTTTAAAAAGCCATGAACCTGGATAACTTTTACTCATAACCAGAGGAAGATAGGCTTTTAAACATTTTAAAGAAACAGTAAGAAGTAAAAATAAAATTGTGTTTTGATTATATCATGTGTGATGTTTAATCAATACATTGATTTCCCACATGTTGCATCTTAAGCAATTTGCTTCAAATTCAGGTTGTCTAAGGAGCCAAAGTTGAGCTAATAATAGGTCTATGCATGGACTGGTGCCAGATTTTTAAGTCAACATCAGCTTTCAATTTAATTTATAAAACATTTTGTAATGATATGGAGTAATTTTTCAATGGCAATTCACTACAATGAATGAAGATTTTCTGCTTTTCAGTATATGGAGTCCTTTTTTGAAGTTCTAAGCTTGTCACACATGAATTGTGTTGTATGGAACATATACAATCCATAAGCCTATGTAATGAATGGCTGGTTTGAGTGATTTTTAGTATCAATAGGATGCAGTTCTATAGAATCATATAAGGGTATTAATGTCTGAATGAAATATGAATTCCTGTTGCTCTCTATTTACTTGTAATGCGACCTCTGGCAAGTAGTTATTTCCTCTAAACCTCATTGTTTTATACTTAAAATGACTGTCCTACATTCTTACAGTCTGTGTGTAGACTGAAAAATATTAATATTTAAATAACTTTGAAAAGTTTAAAATGTTCTGGAAATGAAGGATATGATAATACTTTTTAAACATATCCTTAAACAATATGGTATGAACATTGAAAACATTCCATAGTACTCTCAAGAGTGGGAGGGAATTCTAAAGGTTTTTTGGCTTACCTGTTGCCTATTCCTCACTCCATTCTTATCCTTAACCAGATGCCATCATTTTCTTAAATAACACAGAAAAGAATACTCATCAAAAAACTAGGTATACCAAATCCAGATTCTCAAAAATCTATTTACTTAATCGAAAGATCAAAAGCAAACTATAATATTTTTATTATTAGTGCAGTTATCAAAGGAAAACTACCACTCTAAATATTATTTAGAGTGGAAAGTCACCTCATCAAACAAGTTATATTTATTTTTCAAAAGTTTACCTACAGTTCCTAGGGTTGTAGCTTATGTTTAATAAGAACATTTTATAAATAAATTTCTCTCTATTCCAAAACTATTCATTGGTCACCTAAAACTGAATGTCATAAATATTAATGTAAGAAATTAAAACCGAGGTAAGGATGAAGATTGCAGACAGTCACACAAAAGGAGTAAGAGAGACACGCAGTTTTAAAAGACGAATGAAAGGTAAACACAGGAAAGTTTCAGCAGGCAGCAAAGGAAAGCTCCTGGCGCTTCCCTCTTTAAGTCATTGATGTACGTAGCACTCCCTCTGAGATACAAAAATGGTTAGGGACAGTTGTTTCAAACTAGGTGAAAACTGACTGAGAAAATGTTTTATTCATTTCGTAAATATGTACTCAGAAGTACACCTTTAAGAGTGGGCTGTACCCCGTAAGGAACAGCAGCAGCAGTATTATCTGTACAGAAATGACGTAGAATGTGGCTATTGGAAAATGTCACAGCCTAGATTTATTTTTGTCCTCTAAAAGATGTGTGGAAAACAGCATTTTTCAAAATAAAAATACTCAGAGAACTTTACTTTTTGCAATGTCATAATAATTTAAAAGCATCAATTTGAATCTTCATAGTTTGCCAAACAGAAGGCTGAGTAAACTCTATCTCACCTATCTTAGGTATGGAATCATTTAATATGTGTTATGATTAAGTATAAGGGCTAATCTTCAGCTGAATAATGTGTTAAAGAATCAAAACATTTCCTTTCAGGCCAACATATTTGAGAGGTTTTAAGGTATATCACACCATTAATTCTATCACTCATACATTAGAACCTGACACAAATCCCCCTGATGCTAGAAGGGAGTACACATTAAAAAGATTCTTTTATATTCTTTTTCTAGGAAAAAATGTTACAAAATACAGAAATTCCTCAGCTAGTCCACAAATATGGGTATTAGAAGAGAGCAATCCAATACATAGTAGCCTTGAAGAAGAGCACATAAGGAAATTAACCAATAACATTCAACATAAATTTTGATCACTTATATCTGAAGTTGTTTAGTATTTAGCTAATTAGAAAAGAGTATAAGCAAAGACAACATGGCAACATTTTTCTATAAAAATAGAGATTTATTTAAGTCTTTTTCTTTTTTAAAAAGGGGCAAAATGGAAACGTGTTGATGTTCCAAACTGACTTGTTTACTTCAAGGAATAACTATACAATTGTTTTCTTACTCAGGCAATCAAGGATCACTAGTAACCCTGAAGTAAAAGGATGAATGGTACAGAAATCATCAATACTAATGATAAGCAGTGCAAAGTAAACTGCTCTACATGGCCTCCAAAGGCCATCTTATGGCTCTGTCACTTTCCAAATTGGAAGGATTCCTATTCCCTTTTGGTCTCCCCGTGTAAAAAGGTGAATAAATATATGCTTCCCAGGTGCATTAGTTTGAGGCCTATATTTTCTGTAATATTTCATCATTCTATGATTTTTAACAAAAAAAGACATTAGACACACATTATCACTAAAGGAAGATACCACCTGGTCTGATATGGACAGGACTAGTTTCATCCCTTTGAATTCTATATATCACCTTTCATGTTTTAAAGAACAAGAACAGAGATGTCCACAGATTATAAAAGGCTGAGTCAGTTACTGCAAGGAGCACTTTATCTCAAATATTGTGAGAGAACAGGTAGAATAACCATCTGTTGAGAATTAAATGGAAGAGATGTCAACACAGAGGCATAGTTTGGACTAGAGCACACCCAAGGGTCTCCCTCAAAGATTTGTTGCTAGTAGAGTTCCCTAAATATCTTCTAAGGCCATTTTACTTATTACATCCATAATTCAAAAGATAAAGGAGCTGCACCTCAGAAAAAGCTATTGCTTGCTTAGCAAGCATGTGTCTTTGAGCTTAACTAAACCTCCATTTGTCCAACTACAAAATGAACATTGGGGTATGAGCAGGAACATTAGGGTATAAAAAATTGGGGTATGGGTCACTTCTTTCCTTTCAAATTTGTGGGAGTCAAGACAAAGTGGCATAAAATATTTCACAAATAGTTGTGATTTCTGGCGTAGATATGTACCTTTTTCTTGAATTTTCTATCTAGAAAAGACTTTGAGGTCACCTGATCCAATGCTAACATTCAGGGATGAAAACATTATTGCCTAGAAAGGCTGAATAACCTGGCCCAACTCACGTGAATACTTAGGGGCAGAACCAGGAGTAAAATTCAGATTAATTCTTGGGCTTGAGGCCTTGTTACCATAATACCAACATAATTAGGAATAATCAAATTATTTGTCTTCTTACTGGGGAAGAAATGTATCAGTACCTCTTAGTCATTCATCAAAATGGTTGAACTCAGATTAATTTATGTACAAAATTCTTTTTTTTTTTTAAATGGTCCTGAATTTAATTCCTCAGTGAAGGGAGGTAAGTCAGGGTTTTCTGATGGACCTGGCTGATTAATATAATTTGGAAATTTCTTATTTGTATTCCTATCTGTTTCATGTTTAATTAATCAAAGACCATGTATAGAGTATGACAACGCTGAACTTTATCAAATTAGGAGCTATCAGTGACAGAAAACAAGGCAAAACCCATAACTTTTGTACATCTTGCTGTGCCTCTACCTTAGAGTTTGTTGCTGCTGAAAAGAAATGTTGCAATGAAAATAATAATAAACTAACAATGATAATAAAAAGGTAGATATATTTAAGACATACCTTTTTGAGTAACTTTATTCTTAAATTTTTATTGATTTAATGCCAAGTAAAGATTATACTTACTATTTAGTTTACAAATACATTTTCTTTTTTTGAAGAAAGATTCTGAGTGTACAGTGTAAATGTCACCGTTGTTTAAATGTCATCCAGCTTGATTATACGTTGGTGTTTGGATAACTTAATGCATGGCTGCTATTACTTCATTTCTCCTGTGAAGGACAAAATCAGGAGTTGACAGGAAGACTTACCTTTTTTGTGAAATATGCTCCACCCTCTAGAAATTCTGATTTAATTGGACTGAGGTGATCTGGACACTGAAAACATGATTTAAAAACACTAAACTTCATTATATTGCATGTTATGAAATTCATTACTTACTACAAGTGAAGCAAGTCTAATTCAGAGAGGTCAAGTTACTTACCCAAAAGTCACAGAAATAATGTAACTGTGGTCAAACTCTACATGGAGTTACTTTCTTCTCGGGTAACTGAACACAAGGATTGTCAGGCATGCTTTCTGAATGCCCCTTGCCCCTCCTCCTCACATGCACACAACATTTCCCCTGAGAATACCCACTGTGTTCTGAAAGTGATGCTTGACTTTCATTAAGCCCACCCTAATGGCCTAGGTTTGAGGGACAACATTTGTTTTCATGACAGAATCGAACTCCATTTCAGAGTTGAGACACACTTACTTATCCAGAATCGATAACAAGCTGGAAGTAATTCCAGGTAAACACAATAGAAAATCTTTATAAAGATAATCCTGTATTGCTTTTTTTTTCTTTTCTGAGGTTGTTGTGAGAATTAAATGAGATAAGGCACATAAGGAATTTAGCAAAGCCCTTGGATCATAGTTTGTCTCAATTAGTCATGACAATAACTATCACCATCATCTTGGATTAGTGCTGAATTGGCAAAAATGCAGATGCACAATAAATGAAATAGGGAAGGAATTCACGTACATAATGCATCTCAAGTTACTCTATCATCATTATATAGGGGTAGTTTTATTTCATTTTCATATTAGCCTTGTGACTTAGATACTATTGTCCCTGGTTTACAGATGAGAAAATTGAAACTCAGAGACACAGAGTAACTTGCTCAGAATCATACAGCTGGCAAGAGATGGAGCTTGGTGTCGAACTCTGTTCTTACTGCCCTCCAAAGTGTATGTGATTTTTTGACCATACAAGATTTCCCTATTTTTGTTATAACAGTTTACCAAATGAGTTCAATTAAATGTGTAACTGACTATCAATTATAAATGAGGACTCTCAATGTTGCAAATGTGACAGTTTGAAGTTAATAATAAAAAAGGAAAATCCTAAGATCTTCCACAAAACATTTCTGATTCCTAAACCTGAATGTGTCACAATCATATGATATGGAGCCTCTATGAAAACCAGGTCCATCTCATGGTCTCCATATACAACATGCCCATTACTGTCTTTTTGCTTTTAGTCCTACTATTCACCTGTAATGCCATTTGTCCTCCTAAGCCCTTTAAATATCCCTCATTCTTTCAGGACCAACTTAAGTTCTACCTTGACTGTTTCAGTCTATCTAAATGTCACCTCTCTCCAAATTCCTATTCTAAGCATGGTTGGAACCTTAAAGATTAGTGCCTCTCCTTGTGGGGTGCTCTTTACTTACGAGTAACAGACACCAGTCAAACTAGCTTACAACAAGTAAAAGAAAATAACTAGAAAAACAAAAAGGTATCTTTTGTAACCCAGGAGCATACTATGTATGCAGACCTTATGAGGGAGTTAAACCAAGATCAGAACACCTTGAAGAGCCAACCAAAGTTGTTTTTTTTCTTGTTTTCTCTTATTTTCTTTCTCCCTTTGTTTCTTATCTTTATTCTTTCCTTACACATTGTTTTTCCATGTAACATCATAAATATGATGTGGTCTGGAGTCACTAAATCATATATGTCCATTCAGTTCAATATTCAGTGTAAACTCACGTAATTCAAATTTTGTGAGAAAGAGACTCGTACAGTCCCAGCTCTGTTTGGGTGTTTATTCCTGTGATCTAGTCACAGTTGTAGTGAGTCTGTGAGTGGTTTAATCTTCAACATTTAATAAACACTGCCTTTTCTACCTTTTAATGTATAATAGTATTGACTGTGAATAAAGATAAAGTTCTTTATGGAAAAGATAATAGCTTTGCCTTCTTTTGTGCCCTTCACAATGCAGGTAGTCACCATCCTATGGTTGACTAGTTTATCAACTCATTAAGTGGAAATGGAAGGACACTAGATAAAGACATCCTTGAGTGGTAATAGGTTGGAGGGTATGCAAATAGATCTTTTGACACTTCCCGAGAGAAAAGACACTGCCAAGTTTAAATCCAAGGAGTGAGCTGTTTGCACTGGAACAACCAGATTTGAGCAGAAGAAACTGAGACAATAGTGGGCAGGACATAGACTAATCTGATCACTCTATTGTGAGGAAACAGTCTCGCAAAGTGACCCCAGAAATGTTAGACTACATTGCCACTATGGATGAACATAAAAAGATGAACTGGAAAGTTTCCAAGTGATTCCCAGGTCAGGGTGAAAAAACTGGAGGAAGAGCCTGGCCTAGCCTCAGCACCTCCAGGAAATCATATCTTTGAAGGCCTAGACCAAGCTATTGTGGCTGAAAATGCTCTTTCCAGCCCATTATGTATTTTTCTAGTGTCCCTCACTTTGTGTGATAGAGCAATAATTCCCTAGTTACAATAAAAATCTATGCTGAAAACAGCTCTGAGATTGACAGTTAGATCTTACTACTATTGAAGGCCAGTGTCGCTCTCCCAAAGAAGTGATGCAATTTATACCTGTCTCTTTCAAAAGGGCTATTTTTATCTAAAGGTGTGTTTCTCCTGGTGGCTGGTACATGCCTGAGCACACAGTGATCTTTCCATAGAGTATACTTATTACGTCCCCTTCCCAAATGATTCTTGTTGGCTCATCTTAGTTCCCCTGATCAGCCATTGCTCATAAATAATGATAAGGGTTTGAAGTCACACAGGAAGACAACAGATGGTGAAGTCAATGTTTTGTTTTGTTTTTATTGTGTGTGTGTGTGTGTGATGTGAACGGTTTATTTCTCTATCAAGGGATTACCAAAATTAAGCAAAATTAATTACCAAAATTAAGAAGACCATTAGAGTGAGGGGGTCTTCCTTTGACCAAGAATAGAACTATCTGAGAAACCAAAACACTTGTGCACATTTGGGTAAGTTCGCCTGCATTTTCTAGAGTGAAGTGATTATTTTTATCTGCCATACTAATGACAATGAGAGTTTTAAAAAATATACAGGAAATAGACCAAACATGATGGCTAATTCAAACCTGACCATGTCTTAAATAGGACACATGAAATATATATATATATATATATGATATAGATATATAGATATAGACAGATATAGATATATACACACATATGATATAAACACACACATTAGCATGAAAGAGGGAGGTGACTCCCACTTGCAGTAGGTAGAATTCTTAGATCACCCCAAGTTTCCCAACCCTTTGTATGATCCTCTTCCTTCCTGAGGCACAAACTGTAAACAGGATGGCCAGTCCCTTGATTACGTTGCTTCGCTTGTGCAAATGGTGATGGGATAGTCACTCCCATGATCAATTGACATTATATAAAAACTCCTCTAAGCCCACTGAAGAGGAATTAAGAAGCCAGAGAGATCAATCCTGCTGACTGGGAGAAAGCAAACGGCCTTGCTTGTGAATCATCTATGGATCCAGGAGGCAAGGAATTGAAGCTTGCTTCTAGGAGCTGAGAACAATCCCTGGCCAACAACTAGCAGGAAAACAGGATCTCAATACTATAAGACAATAAATTTTGCCAACAATATATAAGCTTGGAAAAAGATTCTGAATGTCAGATGAAAATTAAATCTCTGGCCATCTTGATTTCAGCCTAGTGATATCCTGAGCATAGTACCTGGCTAACTTGTGCGTGGACTCCTAATTCAAAGAAATTATAAGATAATAAATGCGTGTTGTTGAAATCACTGTGATAATTGTTACCATGCAATAAAATGCTTGGTAAATTAAATAAATAGTCAATGCATTCACTTAGTAATGTAATAAGCATTTACTGGGAAACTACTACATGCTAAACAGCAAAGGTAATGGGGAGGCTGAGTCAAATATGCCCACTCCACTGCCACACAAATGAGAAAAGATTTTCATTAGGGACTAATTTATCTGTTAAAAAAGAAATAATTCCCTGAACTTCTCATAATATGGTATGTGACAAAACAGCTATAGCCTATAAAGGCTATCATGAAGATAGTAAGACCAATTGAGCAGAAGACCAGGTCAAATTCTTCATTTGGAGTAATCAGGAAAAATGTATCTGTGAAGAGACTATTAGTCCTAACTGAGAGACTGATAATAAAGAAAAAGAGAATGAGAGAATAAGAGTGCAAGAGAGAGAAACTGAAGGACCAGGGCCTATTGCCTCATTGAATAACTATCATATATATGTAAGGATCAGTGCAAAGCATTTTTAGGAATATGGAAGTTATCCAAGTTCTAGTTTGCTGACATGCCTCCTGGGCAGGAGAGGGGCTCCATCTCAGACCTAGAAATTCATTTCAACAATACAGTCTTAAGATTGATTGCCTCAGCAAGTGACATGTACCTGATGTGCTGAAGTACAGGAGACACAGAGCCACTTTGATAAGCAGAAAGGACCATTTTAGGGTTGTAGGCATTCATACATAAGTCAACTCACTTCAGCCTGCTGTAAAGATTGGGACAAGAGTGAGAAGTGAAGTACTGCCTAAAATACTTACCTAGAAAAGTCCCTCTCGTTTTCCAATGTAAAATCTTATAAGAATATGTTTTAACATTATGTTTCTCTACCATAGTCTATTACTCGAAAGAGGCAAGCCCACCAGTCAATGGAGCTGACATCCTTTTGCTTACAGTATTCAGAGAAATTAAACTGTCAGTCTTCATTCCTCCTGATGGCTGCACCAACATGTCCCATTTTTGTCTAAGAAGCCTATTTGAATTTAAAATCACCCTGGTGGTTTCAGAGTCCTTAATTTAAGATTTCTATCTTCTGATGAGACCCAGGATATTGGAGTCTAAGCCATCAATACAAATTTAGTCTGACCACATCAGACAGAGAGCAAGAGAGAGAGAAAGCACTTTTCTTTCTTCCTGTCTTGAAATTCTCTAATTAGGAGGCTCAGAATTATTTCAGGTCCAGAGATGACCTCATTGTTGCAGAGACAGCAGGGGAGGGGCCCGTGAACTGTGTCATAGGATTTTAGCAAACAGTTGGGAGATGAGAAATCTTCCCATCTTTAAAGCTGTCAGTAAAATAACTTACCCCACCATGCAATCACCCCAAAACTGCACCACCGAGGACTTCTCTGGAAGTGGCATTGTGTTCCCCTTCTTATAATTTTTGAAGCCTGAGCTCCATCAAATGGGGATTTTGGAGATTCAAGATCTCACACAGCTATCTAGTCAATGCAACATGCCACATAAAGCAACAATGGCAATAGAGAAATAATCATTCTGATTTACATTGTTCTTCTTGACCCAAATCACTATATGCCTGTCTCCAGGTTAAATTGCCCAGTGGGCGAGTTTGGTATCTGGGACCACCCATGCCGACTTCTAGGTTATAACATACTTTTCTGTCCAGGTACATAGTTTCCCAGCTTCTCATGTTGCTTTCCATCATTCCATACTCCTATGGTATATTTAGTTCTTACCCAACCATGTGATGCTCTTTAAGCCATAACTATTCTTTTCCTCACTCAAAACAGCAAAATTTATGTGTGCTTTCTGTTCTCAGAAAGGTAAAAATCTACCATTCATTCACTAATTCATGTAAATCAGTTTAATAAACTAACAGATCAGGAGTTTTCAAAGTACATTCTGAATGAGCAGCATTAGCATCTTGGAGAAACTTGTTAGAGATGCAAGTTATTGTTGGGAAATGTCTCATCTGGTTTCGGGGACTGTAGCCCCTCCAACAGATGAGAATGCTCCAAGGCTGGAAATAATCAAGGAGCCCTTGGGAAAACAGGCCACTGAGGAAACAAAACCTTTCCCCCTGCCAAGGGCACAGTCCCTGTCTCCCTCACATCACCTGGATTGACCCTGGGAGATGGCTGGTAGTCGATGATGGATAAGATCCCTCAATGGAAGGGACAACCTAAGCCAGGCACAGCCACAAATGGGCATCAGGGAAAAACTTGGGGGACACAGAGAAAGGGCAAAATACCCTCACCCCTGGCTTTGATATGGCCGGAGTTCTCATTATATCTGAAAGAAGTCTCCTTATCTCTTGACAGCTCTGTCCCACCCACTGGCTCAGGCTTGAAACAATAATAAAGGCAGGCACAGCCCTAAACTGGATCAGGTGCCTCCTGGGGGGAAATCAGGCCTAGAAGTAAGTTCCTTGAAATATGCTTTGTTCTTCCCTCAAAAGCTATGATTATTGGCTCATACTGAGAAGGAAATTTACATTATTTATAGACCCTTACCTGAGGCAAATCTCTTATGCTCCTTCAATTGTTATCTATGATCTCTGTTTTCTATAAACATAGCCTTTTGACATTCATTGATGAGCTTTGTTTTATAACCCTGCGCATATGGTTCTCAATAAAAGCTTTTAGACACAGGGGCTCAAGACCTTCTCCACTAGAGGAAAGAGCCATGCCCCCTCTCCTGGCAGGCATAGAAGCGTTTGTGATGACTCGTGTTTATTCCCCCCATCCGTGACAACCCCAGGATGGACTCTGCAGGATTCAGAGTCCACTGTCCCACCTCAGCTGGCCCCCTGGAAAGGGGATCCTCAGATCCAGGAGCCCTGCACTTCCCTGCAGCAAGTTATCAGGCAACACCCCAGGTTGATTAATCCAGAGGTGGGGGAGTAGATACAAGTTGCTCAGACATCATTAACTCAGAGGTCAATATCTGTTTCCTCTGTCTGCTCATTGCCCTGCTTTCCACTAAACTCTTTAGAAAGAAATAAAATATTAGTAATCATGAATATAACTAAGGAAACCAAGAATCAAAGAGTTAAGTAACTGTTCTCAAGTCATACAAGTAAAAAGGCCTGATTTGAACCTAGGCCTTTCTATATACCATGGTTTATATGTTAACCATCCCCCAAACCAATTTTCTTTCCTATAAGAATAGTCATTGCCTCAGATTTGGCACTCCTGGAGAGAAGTAGTTGTTCTGGAGTGCCCTGCACCATGCACAGCTGACCAAAATGACTGCTCATGAAATGTTTGTCAAATCAAAGAGATGGGTAATCATCACTGAAGATATTCTGTTTGGCAACTTTTTCATTGTTCCCATATATCTTCAACAAGGAAATAAAAATGTCTTTATTTGTGTGGGCAGTCCAGGCATATTTGAGCACTTCCATGTTGTTGCTTTCAGGGCAAGAGGCTGATAAGAAAATATAGCCAGAGCAATTACTTCTGTTCTCCATGGTCTTCCCCTGGTTGACTGTACCATGACCTTAGTACCTGTACATATTTATTGAGTAGGAGAATCTCTAGCAAGGGGCATTATCTTCCTATAAAAACCTATGATACCTGGTATACAACAGTTACTCAAAAATATTTAGAGTCATGAAATATTAGAGGATGATGCAATGGCAAAAATGAGTCAGTCCACTTCCTCTAGATCACTGATGACAATAATAAAGTCAAAAGGGCGGGAGGTACTTGCCTATAGTTATCAAAGCAACAGATTACTATTGCTGGCTTGACTACATTGTGATAGAAAGTGACTTGCCCTCCCTTCAATCTATTATCTAGATTTGGAACTTTAGCGTTAGATAATGTCTAAAGAAGATAAACATTTGACCCAAATAAATTCAAGTTAAACACAAGAGTGGTGATGCAACCCTTGAAGGAATACTTCACTAGACTTGACACCCTGACCCATTAGTGATTAGCTGTTCATTGACTAATGCTCAAGGTCAAGAATATGGGTGTCTAACAAGAAGAGTTATGGAAAAATGCACTCTCATCATGAACCAAGGTTAATATGGGCCACTATAGAAGGCTCAGGGAGCTGTAATCTCCAGAGTGGTGGTCACACAGCCTGGGTTTTGCCACCTTCAAAATTAAATAACACATAATAACTGGTAGACTTAGTACTGGAGGTACAGACACATATCTTCCAGTTTCTATAAATGTATATTTGTATTAAAATAGAGGACAATACCCACAAATGTTCAAAAGCACTATGCATTAGAACGTTGGCATCATGAGAATTACTGGGTGATATTTAATAAATATAGAGCCTTATAATAAAAACTTTTAAAAATCCATAAACTAATAAGTTTTAAGTGATGTTATGTATAACATATACAATTCTGGATTACATCATCCTAAACATATACTTCTCACATAGAATATCTTGTAAATTATTTTGTGGCAAACATTAAAAGTTACTTATTTTATGTTCTATGCAAAAAATTAGCATTTTTCAGTGATTTTATATCTCTGAATCCCAAGCAGAGAATTCAAGAGAAAGACATGTTCATTCAGCCTAAGTTTTGACAAGAATTTTATTTGAGAATGAGATAAGTATTGATCTTGTAGACTTGGGAACAAAGAAAATTAGGTTGTCATGTGTATTCCACATGGCCCAGACACTGCATTACAGTCTTCATTTATATTACCTCATGTAATTCTCATGAAATACTTGGCAGTAGGTATAACTATCTGAATTTTATAAATGTAAAAACAGAGAGATAGAGAGGTTAAATGACATGCATACCTGATCTCTGACACAGCTTAGATTTGATCCCCTCATTTTCTGACATGTAAAGCCATGTTCTTCCATCAATCTCAGGTGCCTGACATTTGCTGACTTTCTGTAAACAAATGAATTGATGACCCATTAATAGGGATGTTAAGTAGCTGTCATGTCACAGTAGTAGAGACACTGAAATCATCAGAGCACAGCCTCACAAGTGACCCAGTCACATTTAAGGTGACAATCTTCTCTACCAAAACTTTTGTAAGAATAATTAAATTCCCTGTGTTTATGCAATCATAGACAGCTATTTTTACCTTGAAGATAACTTTGAAATATTCTAATTCAACTCATTTCTCTTACAGAGGAGAACAATAATATCCATGAGGTGAAGTGCTTTACCCGAAGTCACAAATGAAGTAAGATGATTAAACCTTAAGATGACCAATGACAATACCAGTTTTCTTACTGTTATTCCACAATTCTTCTAGTAACCAGTCACTTACAGAACATAGAGGCAATGAGAGGGCAAGAAGTTCTGAGTGGCATTTTCTGACGTCTGTTACTTTACTCTGGGAAAAAATATCAGGACATAAGTGTCATGCACCTAGAGCCTGGAGTTTGGAGGACATGAGGCAAATATCGTTAACACTGGACACTGGACAATGAACAGATTATTGGTTTTACTTATCTTAGTCTTGAAGCAAATCAATAAATAGTGGAATATGTCAATGAGTGGCAGACTAGGGTCTGATAACATCTGAAGCAAACAAAAATCCTGGTGGGGTTCCTGACACTCCATGTGACTGTCATAAACACATCACATTCCTAGAGCTGGCCTGTAAGGCTTAATATGGTAGATGATACTGTAGAGCATGTTCAGGTATTCCACTAAGTAGTGCAAAGAAACACTGCCCTTCTTACAGTCCTTTCTAATATTAATAGTTGGGTGAAAGAAATGAGAAAGCTCTGTTATCTCTTCTCTGGAAAAGGAAGTGAACGGTGATACTACCTCTGTTCGGTAGACGTCAGAATTTGTGATCAGACTATGGAGGTTTCCATGATGCCTCAGGTGCTTGTCATGCTCCCAGGGTCAAGTCTCAGTGCATCCTAAGAGAGACCAAGCCCTTTGCTATGGTCACAGATGATGGCATCAGCGCTAAAGCAAGCCACGTATAATCAGAGCAGAGCAAGGCTAACAGTCTCTCAGATGATGTGGCTGCAATTTTTACTATGGAAGCACGCTCCATATTTTTTTTTCAATGTGACACAATGAAAATTCTTTGTGGGAAGTACAAAGAATGTGTATGCTCAAATATCTGTCTTGAATATAAAGGGTTATCTCATTTCACAATTAGGAAATACATACAATTTTTTTAGACAAAAAGAATGAGCACGGCAAAGCAGTTGTTACTACTGATGACTACTACAAATGAGAAAGAAACGTAGGTGGACATTTAAACTCTTCATAGTTACCTTTAGTCTTAGGGGCTTCTCACTAGAATCACTTTTTAAGTCACATAACACACAAAAAGAGGAGGGATATTGTGTTTTCCAAAGTGAAGTTGTGTGAGACACAGCACTTTTTTTTTGTTATTTTTTCCCATTTTTTAAAAAATTAATTAATTTATTTTTTCAAATACATTTGTCTCTGCCTTTCCCCCACCACTTTCCCTTGCCCCTTCCCTTCCTCCCTCAGCTCTTCCCCTTTGGTTTTGTCCATGAGTCCTTGCTATATGTTCCTTGACTTTCCCCTTCCCTTCCTTTTCCCCCCCCCCCCCCCCCCCCCGCCCTCCTTCCCTCTTGTCTCTGTTGATTTCTTTTCCTTTCAGTGTTGCTGGTCTTATTTTCCTTGCATCTTTGTATTGTTGGTTAGGTTCCACTTATAGGTAAGATCATATTGTATTTGTCTTTCGCCCCCTGGCTTATTTCACTTAGCTTAATCTTTCGCTAAGATTATAAAGATTATAATGGTGCATAATCTTTTTAATGTATTGCTGGATGCAGTTTGCCTATATTTTGTTGAGGATTTTAACATCTATGTTCATCAGCGAAATTGGCCTGTAGTTTTCTTTCTTTGTAGGCTCTTTATCTGGTTTTGGGATTAGGGTGATGCTGGCCTCATAAAAAGAGTCTGGGAGTCTTCCCTCCGCTTGGATTTTTTGGAATAGTCTGAGAAGGACAGGGGTTAGCTCTTCCTTAAATATTTTGTAAAATTCTCCTGTGAAACCGTCCGGCCCTGGGCTTTTGTGTGCTGGGAGTTTCTTGATGACTGCTTCAATTTCCCCAGCTGTTATTGGTCTGTTCAAGCCTTCTGTTTCTTCCTCCTTCAGTGTTGGAAGATTATCTTTTCTAAAAATTAGTCCATTTGATCCAGGTTTTCAAATTTCTTGACATATAATTGTTCATAGTAGTTTCTGACAATCCTTTGTATTTCTGTGATATCAGTTGTTATTTCTCCTCTTTCATTTCTGATATTATTAATTTGGGTCCTCTCCCTTTTTTTCTTGATGAGTCTGCTTAAAGGCTTGTCAATTTTATTTATCTTTTTTTTTGTTATTTTTTAATTGTTCAAATACATTTGTCTCCATTTTCCCGCCATTGCTTTCCCCTGCTCTACCCACCCCCACCTCCCACCCTCAATCCTCCCCACTTTGGCTTTGTCCATGGGTCCTTTATACATGTTGCTAGATTTGACCCTTCTCCTTCTACTCCCCTCCTTCTTCCTGTCTTGTTACTGTTGGTTTCTTTTTCCTTTCAATGTTGCTGGTTATATTTTCCTTGCTTGTTTGTTTTGCTGATTAGGCTCCCCTTATAGGTGAGATCATATGGAATTTGTCTTTCACCCCCTGGCTTATTTCCCTTAGCATTAAGCTCTCCTGTTCCATCCATGCCGTTTTGAAGGGTAGTACCTCTTTCTTTCTTTCTTTCTGCTAGTATTCCATTGTGGAAATGTACCATAGTTTTTTGATCCACTCATTTATTGATGGACACTTAGGTTGCTTCCAGCACTTGGCTATTGTAAATTGTGCTGCTATGAACATTGGGGTGCATAGGTTCTTTTGAATTGGTGTTTTGGGATTCTTAGAGTAAAATCCCAGCAGTGGAATAGCTGAGTCAAAAGGCAGTTCCATTTTTAGCTTTTTGAGGAAATTCCAAACTGTCTTCCACAGTGGCTGCACCAGTCTGCATTCCCACCAACAGTGCACTAGGGTTCCCTTTTCTCCAAAGCCTCGCCAGCACCTGTTGTTTGTTGATCTGGTTATGATGGCCTTTCTGTCCGGTGTGAAGTGGTATCTCATTGTGATTTTAGTTTGCATTTCTTCGATGGCTAGTGATGACGAACATCCTTTCATATGTCTCTGGGCCCTGGGTATGTCCTCCTTGGAGAAGTGACTGTTTAGGTCCTTTGTCCATTTTTGAATTGGATTGTTTGTCTTCCTGGAGTGGAGTTATGTAAGTTCCTTATATATTTTGGAGATCAAACCTTTGTCTGACGTATCAATAGCAAATATATTTTCCCATACAGTTGGTTCCCTTTTCTTTTTGCTAATGTTTTTAACCATGCAGAAACTTCTTATTTTGATGAAGTCCCATTTGTCTATTCTTTCTTTTATGTTCCTTGTTCTAGGGGACATATCAATGAAAATATTGCTGCATGGAATATCTGAGAGTTTCCTGCCTATGTTCTCCTCTAGGACTTTTATGATATTGTGACCTATATTTAAGTCTTTTATCCATCTTGTGTTTATTTTTATGTGTGGTGTAAGTTGGTGGTTGAATTTTATTTTTTTGAATGTAGCTGAGACAGAGCACTTTTTAAATCAGTATCCAATATAAATACTAAAGATTTTATCCTAAGCTACAAGCATCCATTTACATAATATTACAGTGATATTTTTAACCAGCCTTGAAATGCATATTTATGATCTCTACAACTTAATTTCATAGTAGTAACTTACTGAGTTGTACCACTTTGAAAATACTTATTTACAATAGCAAGTGATTTGCAATTGTGGAGGCCTATCCCTTTGACTGAATACTAAATGTGTTTCAAATTTTTGCTCTCCTGTTTTATTTAATTTAAAAATATGATTTTATATGATAAATTTTAAAAGCAAAAGACCATAGTGCTTGGGAATGTGAGTTCCAGAGAAAAAGCTAGTCTGTGTTGAAATATTGGTTTTTCTAAACTTTCATCATTCTCTTCTCAGTTTCCTCATCTGAGGAATGGAATAATAATAGCATTCGTTTATCAGAATTAATATGATGGTTTTTAAAAAAATCTCAATAAAGATCAAGGCATTGAATATTACTGACACTTGATGAATTATACTTTATTAACATCCCAAGCTAAAATGACTGATATAAATTCATTATAATGTCTTCTCCAAATTGTTCGTTAGTTGTTTTCTTTAAAGTAAACTAACTGACTGTATGTCATAATTAGTAAAATTTGTAAACCCTCAAAGGTTAACTTCCTCTTTTATGAGAAATAACTACTTAGGAAGCTCCTCACTTTAAATTTTTATATCTTTGATATTGAAGAATAAAGAAAGTCACCAGTTCTTTGGTTCTATCATGAAAAAAGCAGAATTATTATTATTCTTTTTTTTTTTTTTTTTTTTTTTGAGGTGGAGGACTTTCTCCAAGGCTTGTTATATTCCTCAGGATTGAGAGGAAGTGACCATAAAAAACTAAAGTTTTTTTCCTGTGTTCTTGCAATAACCCTTCCCATTAAAGTTATCCAAAAGAATACTTTTTATTACAAACCTAAGAATCTGCTTAATGCAAGTTGGAAAAACACCCAGAGAGGACAATTGTTAACAACAGCTGAGTATATTAATGTAAGATTGACTTAGGAACTCTTGTTCACAGAAAATATAGATGTTATCCTATTAATCTTGAATCAAAGGAAAAGATCAATGGTCAAATACATCTGAAACGAATATCGATTTATTGCTTGTGAAGCAAAGGACAACAATCGTTGCAGAACTCAGTCATTTAGAACAAGTCAGGGGGACCAATTTTATTATAGTATTTTAAGGAAGCCTGAGTTCAGGGATTGGCTAACTTTTAGAAGCACAGTGGTGGATGCATGGTTTAGAGAAAGTTCCACTTTCAGAAGCAGGATAGAAATTAGGGTGAAGAGAGTGAGACAAGGTCATGTGATATAGGTCTGGACCTATCTATCATTAAAATTGTTCAATATGGCTTTTTTGCAATAAATTTGCTTTTTAAGATATTGTTCTACAATATTATCTTGATTACTGAGTTAGTTGGTGCCTCCTTATGTTTTGTGTCCAAGGCGAATGCTTCACTTGCTTCACCCTAGTCCTTGCCTGTCTGAAGCATGAGTACTAAAGTAGGGGTGCCATTGATTGAGGGGGGGCCTGGTTTACATTCAATTTTGTGGTTACTTGGCCTTAAAGTCTGTAACCAGTTGGTATGTTTAATTTCTTGATCTTTGAGGATAAGAGTGTTTTATTCTCATTATGTTACAATTACCTTTTAAATCTGCTTATCTACTACCATGTTTCAATATTTCAAGCTAGATATTAGAACGCTGAGAAGGATAAAAGGTGGCTGAGTGTGCTTGTAATCCCTTTTTTATTCTGCTCATTATCTATTCTAAATCTTCTCTACTTGTTCTATACCATAGACTTACTCCCTTACCACCTCCTTTTTGAGCAATTCAGAATGTCCTTTGTCCTCCTGCTCAGCTTGAAATCCATCCATGTCTACAATGCCAAGGCATAGAAATCTACACTTTTGTCTAAAACTAATTATTCCACCAAGGCATTAAATCCTATGCTCTTTTGTTTTTGCTTTTTAATTTTTTTCAGTTACCCTTTGGTTGCAAGTACAGCTCCACACGTCTCTAATGTTATAAAAATAGCATTAATTATAAACCTCATGAATCTAGTTTTTAACCTGATTTTTTTAGCTTTCACACTTATTTGAACATTTTCACAATTTCTGTATTTCATCTCCACATTCCCCCTAGTTCATTACAATCAGTTTTATCATCACTACGCACATTATTAATCTCACTTCTTTTCACTTGCAAGCAATCATTGATAACCACTTACCCAAATTCAAAGGAAGATGTAAAATCTGTATGCTTTATGAACTTTGTAGATTTCATACCATTGACATTTAATCTTTGAAACTCCTTCCTTAACTTCTGGGATCATCTAAATCTTCTTCTGATTTTCTAATTGTTCATCTAGGTTTTGTTTTTTACTTCCTACTTCTTTACTCATCTTTTATTAATTTTTTAGTATTCTCATTCCTAGCTCTCTTCCTCTAATGAAACAATATTCCCATACAATCTTTAATGTGATAATGCCTTAGAATTTGTGTATGCTAATGACTCACAAGCTTACCTCACCAACCAAGACATCTCCCCAGTAAATTACACTCCTATACTTATTTGCACATTTTCCAGAGAAAGACAATTAGGGAATCCTTAAATGTGATGAGTTATTGTATAGGATTATCTAGTTTAAATGATCTCAGTTAAGACAATCACAAATTACTTTAAAATAACCCTTAACTTTTCTTTTACCATTATTTTCCACAGCCAAGTACTTATCAGGCACTGTTGAGTCAACCTCCTTAATAGTCATTGCCTTCTTTCTGTCTTTCTCTGCTCTCATCTCGTCTCACTTGGCCTGTTTAAATAGCCTCTGGAGTACGTACCTGAATCCAGCTTCTCTACTCTTCCAGTCAATTCTCCAGAGATTCAACAAATGCAAAGGTAATCACTTAGTTGCTTAATATATATCAGTGCTTTTGTTTCCTCTGGGATAATGTCCAAAACATGAATAAGAATGCTTTTCATGATCTATCCCCTTTCTCTTAATAGAAATATAAAATGCATTGAGTATTTTTAATCATCTCTTGCTATTAATTGAAACTAACCAAAAGGTAGTTGTTTCTTCACTCTTTTTTCAAATCACAGACACATGTTAGAGTCTCTGACCTGCTGGGTGGGTAGAATTGATTAAGACTAGAGGTCAGAGGGTCCTTCAGAGTAAGCAGACAGATTAGACCCAGGTCTTGGGTGACGAGGTGAAGGACTAATTACTACAATCAAGGAGCATACAGTTCAAAGAAATTTACATGTGAATGAAAAATAAAAAATATTTGCAAATAAATGTCTCTACTTTTCTGAGTCATTCTTTAAAATACTGTATATATTTATGTGAGTGGTACTGGGACAGAATGTATAGAGAAGGGAGGGGAGAAAGGAAAGTGTAATTAGTGTTATACAGTTTGTCATCCAAATATTTTTAGAGTATGATGCCCTCAAAATACTTAGGAGCAAAAAAATTGTAGAAAGGGAGAGTACAGGGCTTTGGAATCCAAGATGGATTTGAATTGAGACTTGCTCTCACACTAATCAAACCACTCCTTTTATTGAACCTTAGTTTTTTGTTTTTTGGGTTTTTTTTCATGCATCAAGTAAAGTTAATAATCATTATATACCACACAAGGTTATTGTAAGGTTTAAATGAGAAGATGCTTATGAGAGAACTTTAAAAACTATGAGTTACATTTACAGTGGGTTATTGATTTATGAATCCATAGTGGGATTTTTATTAAAGGTTCAGGGCATTTTAAGAATTATTTTCTTTCTGATTATCTCATAGTGAAAAGCCATGACACTATAGTGCTGTAAACATAGTTGGTTATGCACTGAAATGGCAGTGCATATATTTTATGTATTTTGGGTTAGGGGAATTTTCTGGAATGTTTTTCAAGGCTAGTATGTACTACAATCATAATCACAATCTTAGTAGTAGTAATAGTGTTAGCACCAGTCATAGTAATGGATATGAGAGAGGTTATGTTAACCTTTAAATGGAAAAAAAATAATAGTAATTTAAAGTTAATTATACATTTTAGTTGACAAAACTGATACATATACATTACAGGAAATGATATAATTATACAAGTTTAATATAAGATTTTACCAGGACTTAACTGCCTGTTCCCACATATTTTTTTTCTTTGATCACAGAATCGCAAAGTGAAGTAGAATCAGGACTCAAGTTCCCAAAACCAAGTTTATATTTTGGCTCATAAATTGGGCTACTCCTTTATAATTAATAATTTTCCTTAGTATCCCCATTCTTTTGTTCCAGGTCTTGGTTAATTTAGCATCAGAAAAGCAGAGACATTGGCTGTCCAATATTATAGATGATTTCAGCAGAAATTACAGAATTCAGCTTAGAGAAAAACTGAGCTGAGAAAAAAATCTTTTTATGGTATTTTCTGTCTTTTTAATTCTTTTGTGGCTGGACCAGGGAGTTCCTGCCAGTATATCCACCATGATTTTGTCCAGTTGAGTTTTAAATAACTCTGGTGATTGGCCTCTTGCTATTGCTCCTGGGGACTTGTTCTGTCATATAATAGAACTAAATGTTAGGAAGATCTTCTTGATATAATATCCCTGGGCTCAATTCTTGAGAAAATCTCCTCTACACAATTTTACCTCCATAAAGAAATCAATGAAAATCAAACACAGCAAAGAAAGCACGTTGCAGATGGATGAGGTGAGGGAATGGTGGGATGGGGTAGGGGGAAGCCGTGCTCACAGAGCACCTGCCGGGAAAGAAAGGAGAGGCAAAGCCAGGCTGGACAGAACAATAGCGCTTCCAAAGGAATCTCAGACAGTAGTACCCTCGGTGGAATCATGGAAACTTCTCCCCAAAATTCCTGGCACTCTCTGGGATAAAATGGTCCTTAAGACACTGGTTTTGGAAATACCTATGGGTTTGGTAAATTTCAGGTCATTAACTTGAAATTAATATGTAAAGACCTACTTCCAAAAAGTCATGAGGATATAATAGGTAGCACTGGGAATATAGTCAACAATATTATAATGATTTTTCATGGTGACAGATGGTAACTAGACTTACTGCGGTGATCACTTTTTAAAATATTCACATATAAACATCAAACCTCTATGCTGTATAGCTGAGACTAATATAATACTACATGTCAACTTACCCTAATTAAAAAAAATAAAATAAAATGCACTACTCCCCCCCCCCCCCCCCCCCCCCCGCCAAAAGAACCTATTTATATCCAGGTTAACAGGCACGACATGGGAAACATCGGCTGTGGGGGCATTTGCCATGGCAGTGGACAAAAACTCTCCTCAGGTTTTAATACAGTTATTACTTTCTCACAGATACCCATGCATCCCTACATTCTTGTCACATTTCCGTGACTATATTTCTTGAATCTTGAATTCTCAAAGCAGTGGGTTTTAGAAGGTAACGACCCAGAGCAGACAAAGAGGACACAAGATAGCCCTCTGGAATTAGATTCTTTCCTCCCCTGACCCCATTTCAGATAGTCCAGGGCAGTTTCTCTCTATGAATGTTATAAAGATACAAGTGTCAGATAAAATTTTTAGGGTACTTTTGGGAAAGATCTAAGAAGGAAAGAGATTCACAGTATTGTCCCATTAGTGTTAACCCAAATTAGACATGCATCAACTTGAAGCTAAACCTTGCTATATTTTATATGCATATGATGCCAAAGTCTCCAGACTCCAGAAATTTTATATCCAATGGGTCATATTGTTTTTAAGGCAAAATTCAAAAATGCCAATATAATGAGTAGGACACTGTTTGATCTGGCCCTCGGATGTTTCTCCAGCCTCACCTGTGGCCAGTCATACCTGCTTTCTGGTCACACTGCCCAGTTTGGACCTCTGCAAAAGTGTCAGACCTCTCATGCCTCGGGGGTCTCCACATACAACAATTCTCGGATTTTATCGATCCCTCGTCGGTGCCCCTTTATCCCCTTTCTCCCGTATGTACTTATAGGACCATTGCTTAATTGTCACAGGAAAACCTTCCTTAATTAACATAACCCTTAGATTGGGTTATTTATTTTGTTATATGTTCCTATAGGACCCAAGACTTTTCCTCTAAAGTAGGCATAATTAAATACACATTTACACTACAAAATATAAGAGTATGTCCCTCATTGAACTGCGAGCTCCATGAGGCTATAGATGTTGTCTCTTTCATTCATTATCACACCTCTAGCACCTGTTCTGTGTCCAGTGAATTATGGACTCCTGCATGCTTTTGTTGAATAAATAACTGTGCATGTTACAGCTTGTAATAAAAATATGACTCTTTACAGGACGGTGTGACACATCTGAGAATAACTGACTAGAACCATTATCAACCACCTGCTTTAAAAATAATCAAACAAAGTTCTTCCCAAATGTGAACTAGTTTGCTGCCTGCTTGCATCGTCAAAGCAACACTTCAAAGGACAAACGCATGTTTCCCTCCACACAGGTAAAACAACTTCATATGATGATTTCACTTTCCTTAACATTCCATCTATTTACACTCTGCCTTTCCCAATTCATTCATAAACATATATATGTTTTCCTAGCTGAACTTGTAAACCTGTTGAGAAAGGACTGTACTTCTTTCCCCACAACATCCGGTACATTTTAAACTAACGTTTACAATAGTACTTACAGTTAACAACCACAGCATATATCTTGGGAAATGTAAAAGGCTCTCAGTGTACTTTTATCTTATGTCGTGGGTAAACTGTGATATTTAAATACAAATTGACAAGTGCATTATAAGAATGAAGAGGTTCTCTGGTATTTCATAAACAAGAAAAAAAATCATGTATCATGCAGAAGTTGTTTGATTAAAAGATATGAATAAAAGAAAAAGATAAATAGAAATTCCAGTGGTTCATGTATAAATAAGCAATGCCAATTTTGGGGGGTAGGGAGAAAGAACAAGACCATTACAGAAGCATTATTAGAGGAAAAGTATATTAAAATGTGAAGTGGCAGTGAACAGATAGTGGTAAGTTCTCCAAGAGGAAGACCAGGCTGAGAAAGTATGTAAGTAGGAATGTAGGTATTATCACCACACGTAGGCAGGATTGAGAAAGAAGTTCTAGGGCAGACATTTGAACACCCAGAAAAGTAAGTATAAGAACAGTAGCTTCCATTTGCAACTTTTCTGAATATCCTAAGTTGGAATATGACATTCAGCAGTACCTGTAACACATATATCCCAAACTTAAATGCCAAGACCAAATGGGCAAAAAGGGGAATCCAAGAAGGAGTTCCAATGAGAATAGGATAACTGAACCTATTCTATAATGACCTTCTTCATTCCTCCAATATACAGTAGTCTCTTTTCACTTGGATTCCTCTTGCACTCACTGCCTATTTTATTCAGATAATGAGGTTTTGATATTTCAGGTGATCATTATCCTAAGAGTGTGGTTTGCCTTTTCTCTCCAGTAAGGTCAAGGAGACCACGGCCAAAGAGACTGTGGTTTATCTTGTTATTCTCTTTGTCAACTCAATATACGAAAAACGGTGTGCCTATTAGGAGTCTTAAGTTTTAAAACAGCTTTGTTATATGCCTGTCACAAACACTGTTGCCAAGTGGAGTTCTAAAAATTCTCCTGATGGAGTGGTGGTTCTAGTGCTGGATATCCAAGAGCACAGCTATTTTCCTATCTAGCTGTTTGATGCAGGTACTCTCTGGTGAAATACCACAGTAGCCAAAACTGCAATAGATGAATTGCCTGCCTTTCTCCTTCTGTCTGCTTTGTAAAAGCCCTGGGTCTTGGCAGTGCAGGTGGTCCATGTTTGTTTACTGTTGTTTATTTAATTAGGCTTGTTTCTAAGTTATGCTATTGGTTACTTGCAAGGTATTCCTAGACACTAGGCTCTGTGAGAGGGCTCTTTCATTTCATCCTGGAACTTGTGGTGAACTCTTTAAAGCAATTGCTTTTTAGAAGTTGTGTGGCTGATGAATTTGTTTATTTTCCACTGGTATCTAAATAAAATCATAATTACCCCTGTTCCTACCTCCTACTTATGAGACTTGAAATTTAATGCTTACGTGCATAATCTGGAGCTACAATGAAGTGAGCAAAATAAATCATATCTTTAATTCTCATATGTTAGCTCAATAATTAGTAGGAATTCAACCCAGAAAAAAATCATAACATCTTTAATTTCAGCCCATAAGTTAGATGGCAGAGTGCAAAGTACAGTGGAATCACTTCAGTATATCTATTGGATTTTGCTTTGGAACCAACTTCCCCAGAACAGAATGGCTTATTTCATTATTTTTATGGCATTATCAATGCCATTCCATCTGTGGTGATGAGAAGCTAACCATCTCACAATCAGTAGGGTCTATGATAACTCCCTACCTTCCCTGCATGGGCAAATACAATAAAACCAACCTCCTGACATTCAAATTGAGAACAAGGAATTTTCTGAGAACATTGAAGTGTCCCTTGTAGGAATAAAAAGCTTGTCCATGGATACCAAGAGAAAAGACATATTCTAAAATCTGGCTGTGAGATCCTGTAGACAGCAAAGACTCAACTTTCCCCCCGTCATACACATGTACATACGAGGAAGGTTCATTAGCAAGCACCCTTAAGCTAGCAGAAATTGTATGGCTTTTTTGACAGAGGCTGGAGTGTTCAGAAAGTTTACAATGTGTTCTGCCTAATTCAAGAAGAAATAGAACCACCATCTCTTAAAGGAGGATGGCTTAGGGGTAGATCTATACATTGCACCAGTTATTGGGTTTAATGTGATAGGTGCCCAATATGAGCAACTTCTTAACCTACCTGGAGTAAGTGCACAAGCTTTCACATAAAGACATGTATCATAAAGGGAGTTAGTCAGCCCCAAACTCACGCTGCAGTGTTTTTATAGATACAGTCATTATAACCTATAAAGCCCATATAAACCTATGAAGTAAGTTAATTTTGCTCCCTGTTCATTCTATAGCTTACTCTTTTTTTTCACATAGATAAACAAGAAAAACTTAATAACCCAAATTCAGTGTGCTGGAACTGGACCCAGAGGAAATATACTTGATTAATCACTCATGCTGCCTCTCGAGTGTGCATTTAGAGCTTTTTATCTAACAATGGAATGGTGGTATCTTTAGTTACTCATTCATTCTTGGGTGGTCTTCACTTGCTATTGTGTGGTAGACACTGATTCCCTATGATAGTGGGGTCATCCAGAGGCTCCTTCCAGAGAGTTTAGAAGCTTAGGAGACCAGAGAGACCATGTAGTCTGGCCTCTGAGGCTGGAAAGCTGGTTTCTTTGTAATCTGATCAATGACTTCAGCCTCAGTGACATTAGTTGGGCACAATTGGTTTCCAGTTATATTGAATCACTTGAGCTAGTTTAAGATTAAAAAGTTGTACTGTGTGATCTAGAAAAAGTTTTTTTAGGGACAAATAAAAGCAGCTTCAACTTTATCTCTCTTCAGATTGGCTCTCTTTGTCCAGATCTTACTGTACAATGAATTGTATAGATCATATAGACTGAATTGTATAGATCAAGGTCAGTTTCTTTGGTTTTTATTCCCAAGGAAAGGACTCTGACTGACCCATCTTGGTCTAATACAATGGTAAGTTAATTATTTAGTCTCCATTTTATTATTACCAGTAACAGATTCATGGCCACAGGGTAGGTAGAGTTTGCATCTGTCCCCAGCTGAGTGTGGGCTTAGCCATATGACTTGGTTTAGCTAACAGAATACGAGCAGTTCTGACAGAAGACTGAAATGTGTTTGCATGCATGGGCTTCTTCACTTGTAATCTGATGATCCACCATACGAAGAACAGTTCTACATAGCTATTGTAATTTCAGCCGGGGTTCTGAACCAACACCTTGGGAGTACACATGAATTGGAGCAACAACCTGAAGCTGAGACCCGTCTAGGTCAGCTGAACTCAGTCAACTTTACTGTTCCATGAGCATAGGAATAATGCTGTTTTAAATTTTAAGGTAGGTTGTTATACAATACAGTAGTATTGTCATCATAATTGACCAATAGAGCAATTAGTGCTGAAAGTTGTGTGACTCCATAACAAAACTTTAAATACATTGCCTTAGTACCAAGAAAAGGCAGAAGAAGGTAAGAAAAGCATTAATGGAAGTAGAAAAATATCACCACACTTGCAACAATAAGACAAGAGGAAATATACCTTAGGAACATAAAGCATCATAGGAGGAAGTTTCAAGGCATAATATTGGAAAGGTTAAGATGTTAGTAGCCAAATTTGATAAAGTTCCCAAAGAAGAAATGAGCCCAGAAAAGTATCTTTGCTTTACAAACAATTAAAAAATAGAGATATAGCCCAGAAATATGAGAATTGCCATCTTATAAAAGAAATTTTTTATTTCCAAATATTTAAAAGCTGTGGACATTTAAACATTATGGACTTTAGTACCAAACACAAATTCACTTAGTTTCTTATTTGGATTTATGAACATAGATCCTAGTTGTTCTGGTTTTATTCCATTATGTTCTTATAGTAAACATAATATATATTTATTTAGACTCACCTCTGATATTTAGTAAAGTTGTTTTTAATATGATCTTTCTTTTGACAAATGCCTTTAACTTTTCTGTAAATCTCTGAGGAGCATTTACCTCAATAGATAATTTCTCCTAGTTAGTACACAATATGTAGATCCTATAATTTTTCCCTAACATGTCAATTTGTTTCAATCATTTTGGGCTGCCCACATTGTCGATGCAGTTACATGACCTTTTTCAGTGTAGCTGATAGGATTTCTACTTGGTCTTTATTGCATTAGTCACATCCACAATGGATCATCTGTAATTCTAATTCTAATTTCTTTAAAGTGCAGAAATTGGACACATGAAAAAAATCTGCAGATGTCATCACGGCTTATTATTAGTGTTTTCAGTTGTCTAGCTCATACATAATTCAAAATTGTTGTCTTCAGCAACTTGTCCTTATCATGTTTTTACAAAGTGTAAAGTAGTTTTTATGCCAACAACCCTCTTTTCATACTTTTAAATCAGTAGTTTGTGGCATTAATTTAACCACATAATTAAAATAATAAGTGCATAATTGTTGTGGCAGACAGATTCTGAGATGCTCCACCTCAATTATCTCCACTCTCTGGTATTTATGTTCTTGTACAATCTTCTCCCCTGCAATGTATTCT
This sequence comes from Pteronotus mesoamericanus, assembly GCF_021234165.1. Classification (NCBI taxonomy): domain Eukaryota; kingdom Metazoa; phylum Chordata; class Mammalia; order Chiroptera; family Mormoopidae; genus Pteronotus; species Pteronotus mesoamericanus. The sequence continues at coordinate 10,200,054 of NW_026555229.1, forward strand.
AGTGACATGCTTGTACCCACAGAATATGACAAAGGTAATAGGATGTCATTTCCATGATTAGCCTATGTAAGACTGTGACTCTTATTATGCTAGCAAAATCTCTCCGTTGTCTACTAGGCTTATATACTTTGATGAAGCAAGCTTTTATGTGGCAGAAGTCCATGAGACAAAGCACTTAAGAAAGATTCCAGTCAAACAGCCAGCTTGGAACTCAGGTCCTCATTCCAAAAACATTTGAAGTAATGATTTCTGTCAAAAACTCAAGGAGCTTTAAAACAGATTAGTTTCCAGTCAAGCTTTCAGATGACACCCCAGCCTTAGCTAACACATTCACTGCAGCCTCAATAAAGACTCTAGAGCAGAGAATCCGGTTACCCACGTCCAGAGTCCTGACACCCAGAAAGTGGAGCATAACAATTGTGTGATCTTTTTAAGCTGCTAAAAACATAAAATCCAGGTTACTGTTATTAAGACCAAAAATCAGGGGAAAACACAATAAAGGATGCGGTTATCATTCTTTTGCTGAAATCTCTGAAAGTGGCATCTCATAGATCCCTTTATCTGGACAAATAGATCCATCTGGGTTTTAGAAAAATTGAAGATGGGGTCCTATAGAAGCCTGATAGACATACAGTCTAAAGAGGGATATCTGTAAAGAAGTATGTGGTTTTGGCATATAAGATAGACTTAAATTACCTGTGCAGATATAAATGATTCAAATTTTTAAACCTTATATGAAGGGGGACCACCCCTAAAAAATGGAATTATCTTCTGGAAGGTGGGCTCCTTGTAGTACAGGTTTCCCCTGCTAGGTAAGTGTTCTAGGAACCCATCGGTATCATTGTAACAGCTGGCGTTGTTGTGAGAGGTTGCATTTGGCTTCAGTTAATTTTTTTGAAGTCTCTTTCAGTTGTTCACCCATCTCATGATGGATGATTTACGAGTGCACCTGCCCACACCACGGTGGGTGTTCAGCGATTTTTGACCAAAAACAGCAGGACTCTCATGCTCCACCCTACCTATTTACCTGATCTCCCCCCAAATGACTTATTTTTGTTTCTCTGGATGAAAAATGTCCTCAGAGAAAAATGTTTTGCCAATGTGAAATAGGTGAAACAAAAAATGGCAGAAGCATTAAAGAGCATTAAAATAGACGAGTTCAAAAACTGTTTTGAGCAGTGGACAAAACATCTCGATCAGTGTATTGCATCAAATGGAGAGGACTTTGAATGGGACTGAGGTTTAAATATGTAAGAGTGACTACCCAATTTTATAAATAAATTCCATTTTGAGGGCCCTCCCCCAGACACAAATAAAACTGAGTAACTCCAAAATACAATTAGAAAAGAGGCTACAAATAAGAGATTACTCTCAAATTCCTTAAGACAAGCCTGTTACCTAAAGTTTATCCTGTCCATTTTGCCCCCTGAAACATGAACACACTTTGCTTCAACTGGATTCCAATCCCGGGCTGCCTTGCATTGTGACCATCATCACCTCGCATGGTTCCTGCTTCTGTCAGGCTCAAATAGAAGTGGCAGCAAACAGCATGGTTAAGTTACCAGCTGCCAAGAAAGAGACTATTCTAGGACAGAAAAGACAGGTGACTCACCATTTAATGGCTTTTGTTTACGTGGCTTGTTGCCCTAGAGAGAGCTTTAAATAAAAAATGAATTCTGATAATTTATAAATATATTAAATCATGTTTTTTCCCCTTTTCCCTTCCTTCAATAATTAAATTTGAGAAGTATGGCTTCACTGAAATGAGTCTCATTAATGCTAATGTTTCTGGGTCACTTCAGTCTTTATGAAGGGTCTGCCCTGACCTGGGAGAGAACAGTGAGGTTGAGCATATAGAACAATCTAGCAGGCAGCTGTGACATCTGTCCTTCCTGAAAGCTCAGTTTTAGTGACTTAGACAGTCACAGGACACTGCAGAGTTAGACATTCACAGCGTTTTGCAGATCTAGCCCACAAACTCCAGGTGGCTGTCGGTGTGCAAGTCTTAGTGCAGGTAAGAGGCGCTTTGCCTTGAGGGGAAAAAAGAGCTGCATATAAACAGGCAAACTGAGGAACTAGATTTGGAAACAAGAGAGCAATGCCTTGAAATAACATACATGAGCAAAGCAGGCATATGGTGAGTTTTTTGTTTCCATCTATAAAATGGGGCTAATGGAAGATGAAATAAATGCCTTATCGTAAATACAAGTGAGGACTTTTTATTTCCACTGCCTGTAGTTTCATGTGCAATGACTTGATACCTCATACTTTATGCTGTTCCTAAAATCTGTGATACTGTCTCTTCTTGGCTTGGGTCAAAGGGAAATTAGATTCAGAACAAGACACTTTCAAAGCATTTATGAACAATATAGAAGGAAGGGAAAAATATGAGCTAGCGGTTTGATGTGGATTACATTGCATTCTGAAAGAAAGAAAGAAAGAAAGAAAGAAAGAAAGAAAGAAAGAAAGAAAGAAAGAAAGAAAGAAAGAAAGAAAGAAAGAAAGAAAGAAAGAAAGAAAGAAAGAAAGAAAGAAAGAAAGAAAGAAAGAAAGAAAGAAAGAAAGAAAGAAAGAAAGAAGAAAGAAAGAAAGAAGGAAAGGGAAAGGGAAAGGGAAGGGAAAGGGAAGGGAAAAGGAAAGGAAAGGGAAAGGAAAGGAAAGGAAAAGGAAAAGGAAAGGAAAGGAAAGGAAAGGAAAGGAAGAAAGAAAAAGAAAGAAGGAGGGAGGGAGAGAGGAAGAAAGAGAAAGGAAAGGAAGGGAAAAAAAGGACAGGAAAGGAAGAAAGAAAGGACAGAAGGAAGAGAGGGAGGGAAGGAGGGAGAGAAAGAAATATAAGCACAAAACTCCTCTACTCCCACATGGGCTTACTACCCTCTGAAGGGACTTTCGGCCAACTCTGTGAACAAAGTTCCTGTCTGATTTTCCCCAAGGCAGCACTAAGCTCTCCCTTAGCTAACTTTATCTGGCCTCTTCTTCTTCTTTTTTTTTTTACATTTTCTTTTTTTTAAATTTTGTTATTAATTAATTAATTTATTTTTTCAAATACATTTGTCTCTGCCTTCCCCCCACCACTTTCCCTTGCCCCCTCCCTCCCTCAACTCTTCCCCTTTGTTTTTGTCCATAAGTCCTTGCTATATGTTCCTTGACTTTCCCCTTCCCTTCCTTTTCCCCCTCCCCCCCTTCCCTCCTTCCCTCTTGTCTCTGTTGGTTTCTTTTCCTTTCAGTGTTAAATTTCTCTTCTATTCCCTATTTTCTACCCTTGATCTCAGGATATACTTATGTTATCATGGTCATAGCAGAAAGAACTAGGGTACTTGAATTTGCAGTTCAGGTATTACTGACTATTCCAAGTCATAGAACTTTACTTATTTGTAAAATATTGCAAATCATTTACCTTATAAGGGGTTAACACCCAAAATTTATGAAGAACTAATATAATTCATTAGTGTATGTGTGTGTGTGTGTGTATGTGTGTGTGTGTGTGTGTGTGTATAAATGGGCAAAGGAATTGAATAAATATTTCTCTTTTTTTCTTCATATATTCTCCTACTCTCACTTATTCTGCATTTTTCTACAGGACTAGACACATTGTGGGGGTCACTTTGTAAGTTATGTAATTGTCTAACCACTATACTGAATGCCTGAAACTAATATCATGTTGAGTATCAACCTTAATTGAAAAATTAAAAAATAAAACAAAACCACACATGGATTTACCAGGAAGAAAAATCTGTACTCTATCCAGATTTTTTGAATATTGATAAGGAAATATTTAGGAGCAAGAGATGTTGATAGGGGCAAAGACCTAATTCATCACCACACATCTTTGACACAATAACTCTTCCAGACGCTAGTAGAGGCAGAAGCCTATGACTGTGGTTGCACTCTGCAATCTAGACCCTGTAACTGCTATTTTTGAGTTCTCTCTTCAGGAAATGCGCTTTGTAGAAGGCCATTTGTATTTGCAGAGTTTTGGGAAGAAACAACTGGGCAGTTGGGAGTAGACCTTTTCCCAGTTCTTGATACCTACTGTGTTCACCAACCATGGGTTAATTTGTCCTCACAAAATGTGAATCCCACATCCTTCTAGACATATCTAGCTTGCATAGCCTTTGCTAGTTCAATTCATCTCAGGTAAACAATTTATTAGTAATAAAATGTGTAATCCCCAAATGGCCCAGATGGCACTGCACTGACTAAATGTTATTTAGAAACGTGCTTAAGTGGGGGAAATGCCATACATTAGGCCACTCTGGTCATTTTAATTTCCTTTTATTGCATCTTGGCAGGAGCTTCATACTACACATTGAATAAAATAAGACATTACACATCATGTATTAATTACCACAATGTTAAGAAATATTACCTCTGCTTTCTGAGATAGCAAATAACGGGGTTTAAAAATATCACTTGCCAGTTTTCCTTCATTCAGAATGCAACTTATCAATATATTTCTCTGTTTTTCTAAAAGGGCAACTATTGTTTTGGAAGGGAACTGGTAACATTCTGCCAAAGAATCATAATTCTAGGACATTAGAACTCTTCAAAGGGTTCTACCATCAAGTTCCACTTTCATTTGTGTATCTGATTTAGTCTTTGGCAGGTACTCTTTTAGATTTTGGCAGGAAAAGTGAGACTCTAAGTGCCTTTTTCAGTTCACCATTGTCATTTTCCCTCTGCGTCATCTCTCTACAAATGCTTTCTACATTTCTTATGTGTTATGTGCTGTGGATGAGGCACCCCAACATCACTTCTCAGAACTTTGACCACAATTCCTTGAGGTTCCCCGCCCCCAGCTTTGTTGAAATACAGTTGACAAATAAAAAATTATACATATTTAAATTGTACAATGTGATGTTTTGATATATGAATACATTGTGAAAAATTACTACACTCAAACTAATTAACACATCCATCACCTTACATGGTTACCATTTTTATGTGTGTAGTGGTAACACTAAAGATACACTCTCTCAGCAAAGTTGAAATATACAACACACTATTATTAATTTTATTCATCCTATAACTTAAAGTTTGTACCCTTTGACCAACATCTCCCAGTTTTCTCCACTACCTGCCCTAAACCTCAGCAACCACTCTACTATCTGCTTCTGTGAGTTAGGCTTTTTTAGGTTTCACATACAAGTGAAATCATGCAGTACTTGTCGTTTTGTGTCTGACTTGTTTCACTTAGCAAAACATCCTCCAGGATCATTTACGTTGACACAAATGACAAGATTTCCTTTTTTTCCTATGGCCAGATAACATTTCATTGTTTATATACATTTCCCTTTTTTTTTTTTATCAATTTATCCATGAGCTGAAATCCTAGTTCACTTATCTACTCTACAACCATATGATTTATCTTTTCTTCTTACTCTTTATCTACAGAAAGTTTTAATCATAGCTATAAACCAAAAGTATTCTGTGTGTACTAAATGAACAATACACATAAAGCCCTAAAAATATTATCAACTAGTTAACAGTATTTTTGTTAATTTCTTTATTGCAGAGCTGTCTTCTTTGAATTAAGAAGAGCTACCTTATCTCATATATCTATCTACCCATTAGTTTCATTAGAGCATCATATGTGCACTCATTTTATATACAGTGTGATGAAGTTTGATAGAACTGGGGTTGTTTCTCCTGCTCTCTGCTGAATCCAGGTGTCCCAGAAAATTTTCCCTGAATCTTATAATACAGAGACTGATCACCACCTCTGAGAAGTCTTGCTCAAGGTTTTGTCATATTCTCATAGGGCTTGTGTTTTCAGTGAGTCCTTCCAAGGAGACTAAATGATCAAACTGTATTGATAATAATACTTAGGTGTTAAGCATACTTTCCTCCTCTCTAAGTGTTTTCTAGTATCAGTTGAGATTTTGTATTTAACCAAATAATTATTTAGAAATGTGTTGTTTAATTATTATATCTATTGTGTTAATATTTTACCAGATATATTATTGCTAATTATATTAGACTTGTTCAGAATAATATAAATTCTGTTTATAAAAAAAAGTGTTATACTCTACAGTTGGAAGTATTGTTCTATAAATAAAATTTGATCAAATTTTTTCAAATTTTCCACGGTTCTGTTTAATTTTTATCTAATATTTTTACCAATTGCTAAGAAAGATTTAAAATTTTCAAATATGATTAGTTATTTTTCCCTTTAATTCTCTCAGTTTTTTGCTTTATGCATTTTGTAGCTTTCTTATTATACACATACATATATGGTGATATCTTTTGAATACATGTTGTCCTTTATTGTGAAATGGACTTTGCTACCTGATTAAGTATATCTGGGATTCAGGGTCCTGTATTTTTGAAGAAACTATATTTCTCCCAAGTGACACTAATTATTACATTTATTTACACTTCACTTTAAAAGGAGTACAATGTCCCTTCTACTTCTGAAGTTCTATAATTTTAATGATTAGTGTTGGCTGTTTTGGGAAGACTACATGAGGAAGTTCGAATTGGTCTTCATGTTGAAATACAGACACTAAATTACTATGCTTAATATTGATTGGAAAACTCATATTGATGTTCTTCTTTAATTTGTGTGGAAACTTAAAATCACCTGTTGATCAGATATATAAGTAAAAGAACCTAACAAAACTTGGAAATAGCCAAAAACTATGCTTCGCAGCAAAGATTTAATATATGAGGATTATTGCGTTTTCTTTGTTTCATATTTTTTCTTTTAACCTGATCATTCTTTTCTACTTTCACCCTGTGGCTAATACATACAAATTCAAGGAGACAGTATTTAGCTACAGGAAACAAAGTAATCACATACCTAGGCAAAACACCCCACATTTTTATTGTATTTTTATTACCATTTAACCCCCCTATACCCTCTTCTGCCTCCATTCACCCCCATCCCCCTGGATTCACTACACTGTTGTCCATGTCCATGAGTTTTTTCTCTTCTTTCTCTCTGTTTTTTATGCTCGATCTCTCCACCCCCAACTCTCTCGCCCAGAGCTGTCAGCCTGCCTCCATCTATGATTCTGTCTTTATTTTGCTTGCTAGTTTAGTTTGTTCATTAGATTCCATGTATGAGTGAAATTATATGGTAATTGTCTTTCTCTGACTGGCTTATTTCACTTAACACTCCACATATTTGATTCAGGGAAAATTTACTAGAATTTCTATAAGTAAACTTAAGCAAGATTGAGCTTTAATGATGTGAAAAATACTCACTGAGAAAGCCTCATCTGAACTTACAGTAATCAAGACAGTGTGGTATTAGTGAAAGAAAAAGCAATTGTATCAATGAAAGAGAATAAAGAGCCCAGAAATAGACCCCCATAAATATAATCAACTGGTCTTTAACAAAGGGGCAGGGTAATGCAATGGAGCAAAGATAGTCTCTTTAACAAACAGCATTGGAACAACTGGACATCCATATGCAGAAAAATGAATTGAGACACAGATATTACACCCTTCACAGAAATTAACTCAATATGAATCATAGACCTTCACATAAAACAGAAATTGTAAAACTCACAGAAGATAACATGAAAGAAAACCTAGATAAACTTGGGTATAGAGAGGCCTTTTTAGACATAGAACCAAAGACACAATTTCTGAGAATAATAATTGAATAATCTTGACTTTAAAAGATTTAATACTTTTGCTTTGTGAAAGACAAAATTGAGAAAGTAGGAAGACAACAACAGACTGGGAGAAACATTTGCAAAAGATACATTTGATGAAAGACTCTTATCCAAAATGTACTAAGAACTCTTAAAACTCAACTCAACAATAATAAAACAAAGAACCCACATAAAAAGAATAGGCCAAAGACCTTAGCAAATACCTAAACAATGAAAAATATATAGATGACAAAAAAGCATATGAGAAGATACTCCATATCAAATGTCATAAGAGAAATGCAAATTAAAACAACAATAAGCTACTACTATGCACCTATTAAAGTGGCCAAAATAAAAAATACTAACAACACTGTAAAAACTGACAAGGATATTGAGCAATAGGAATTCCCATGCAGTGCTAGTGGGAATGCAAAATTATATAGCCACTTTGGAAGACAACTTAGTGGTTTCTTACAAAAATAGGCATATTTTTACTATAAGAGCCAGCAATATACTCCTTAATATTTACCCCCCAAGTTTGAAAACTGGAGTTGACATAAAAACCTGTACACAAATATTTATAGCAGCTTTATTTATAATTGCCAAAACCTAGAAGCAACCAAGATGTCCTTTGGTAGATGAGTGAATAAAGAAACTGCGGTGCATCCAGGTAATAGAATATTATTCAGCACTAAAAAGGAATGAACTCTCGAGCCATGAAGAGACATGGAGAAACACTAAGTGCATACTACAAAATGAAAGAAGCTCATCTAAGAAGGCTAAATAGTGCATGATTACAACTATAGAACTTTTTTGCAAGAGCCAAAACTATGGAGACAGTAAGAAGATCAATGGTTGTAGGAGTTTGAAGGGAGATGAATAGTCAGATTATAGGAGCTTTTTAGGGCAATTAAAATACTCTGTATTATTTTATAATGATAAATATGTGTTCTTATACTTTTTTATGAATGCATAGAATGTATAATACCAAGACTGAACCCTGAGGGAAACTATGGATTTTAGGTGATCATGATGGATAGAGATATAAGTTTACCCTTTATTTAAAAAAAAAAGTTGTATCATTCTGGTGAGCAATGTTGATAATGGCAAAGGTTAGGAGTGTGTGGGGGCAGGGGTATATGGGAAATTTCTCTACCTTTCTCCCAATTTTGTTGTAAACTTAAATAAATAAGTGAAGACATATATACATACATATATACCCCACTTGCTTAACTCTCAGAAAGCTTCAAATATAAAGTTTAATTTTTTTCTTGCTTCCTGATCTTATCTCACTAACATCTTTTTAACTGAATTTATTGGAGTGACACTGATTAATACAATTATATAGGTTTCAAGTACACAATTCTATAATACATCACCTGAATATTGTGTTGTGAGTTCACCACCCCAAGTCATCTCCTTCTACCACCATTTATCCCCTCTTACCTTCTCCTACCTCCCTCTCCCCCACTTTCCTCTTATACTCACCTTCCTATTATTTATGTCTATGAGGTTTTTTTCTTTATCCCTTTGTCTTTTCATCCAGCACCCACCCCTTTCCCTATTCTATCTCACTAGTAACTTTTTAAAAATTAAGGCTGTTTTTCTGTAAGCTTATTTTGTTGGATTCATCTTTATAAATGCTGGGCAGAGGAAACTAAAGAATAGCTCTTGTTCAGGAAATAATAAAAATAGGCAATCAAACACCTGCACTACTTTATGACAACCATTTCTGTAAAGAGTTTGACAAATGTGAACATAGGAACTTTGACTTTCCATGCTTCAAGTATTTATTTTCAAAAGAGAAAATATCTACTTTTCTCCCATACATGCAAATAACCTCTTAGCTTAAAGAAATGTCAAAAAGTGTTTATCAGAAAAATAAAGTTGTCTTTTCCCTTAATTTTGCTGACCTAAGCGTCAGTCTCTGACTGAATTTGCTCCATGGAAGTTTGTCTTTACTTTTGATTTGCCCTTTTCATAATGAGTCTTCTGGACATTGAAAATTTATGATAAATAAGATTAGATAGGTAGATAGATAGATAGATGATAGATAGATAGATAGATAGATAGATAGATAGATAGATAGATAGGCATGGATAGGTATGAATTTAAATGTTTAGTACTTTTCTGGTTTTAATAGAAAACCTTTTGGCTATCAATTCCCAATGCCTAGATTATAACAGGAAGAAAAATAGTCTCCTGTACAACTCAGAGGAATTACGTGAGTTCCAATGGAATTGGGAGAAATACTTGGAGAAGATCCATGTGGAATTCAGAGATTCAACTTCTATAATCAGGCTTTCTGAGCAGTTAACAGGAAAGAAGCTTGAACCTCTGCTTCTCTCAGCACATCTAGGTCATGCATAGCTGGTCTAACACCTGTATTGTATTGTTGCTATACAACGATCTCTAAGTGGAGGATTTAAGGGTGAAGTACAGCCTTCACAAACATTAGAAGAGGGGTGCTTCTGTTTTCAACTCCATCTGTGGAGCCAGTCACATATTTGAATCACATTTTTAAAAAAATGAAATGAGTTAGTCACTTTTTCAAAAATGTTTTTTTCCAACTTATGCTCTTACATGGCTTAAAATCACATTGACACAACAAAACAATTGCAGCAGCTTTTAAATTGATGGTACAATCCACAGAAAATTTCCTCTAAATAGCTTAGACATGTGGATAAATGAATCACATATCTTTGAAGAAAGTAATTTCCCTCAATGAGTTCTACCTCTTGGAATTTTAATACTTAACAAATTGGGGAAAAACTTTCAATTGAAACAAAAATCTGAAACTTTCTCCATGGGCAAAACCTAAACCCTGAGGGTGAAATAGCTTTGAAAGTACTTAGCACTTTCCACTTTCAAACATTTTTCTTATGCACACAATTCACTTTGTAAAGGAATCCAATGATGTAAGTGGCCTTTAACAATTCCTGACAAGTTCCATCTTCCTTTGTATTAGTTTTCTAGACCTGCCAAAACAAAGTACAACAAACATAGGGACTTCACCAACAACAAAATGTAATGTTATCTCACAGTTATGGGGCCTACAGGAATTTAAGGTTATGGGGTTTCCTATGTATACTATCATGTCATCTGCAAACAATGATAGTTTTACTTCCTCCTTTCCAATTTGGATGCCTTTTATTTCCCTTTCTTGTCTCATTGCTGTGGCTAGGACTTCCAAACTATGTTGACTAGAAGTGGTGAAAGTGGACAACCTTGTCTTCTTCCTGATCTTAGTGGGAAAACTTTCAGTGTCTGCCCATTGAGTATGATGTTGGCTGTAGGTTTTTCATATATGGCCTTTATTATGCTGAGGTATGCCCATTTATTCCCACTTTGCTGAGTGTTTTTTTAATCATAAATGGATTCTGTACCTTATCAAATGCTTTTTCTGCATCTATTGATATGATAATGTGGTTTTTGTCTTTCCTTTTGTTTATGTGATATATTACATTTATTGATTTGTGAATATTGAACCATTCTTGCATCCCTGGGATGAATCCCACTTGATCATGGTGGATGATTTTTTTAATGTATTGCTGGATGTGGTTTGCCAATAGACTCCACCAAAAAACTGCTCAAGCTAATAAGTGAATTTGGCCAAATAGAGGGATACAAAGTCAATATTCAAAAACTGAAAACATTTTTGTACACCAAAAATGAAATATCAGAATCAGAAATCAGGAAAAAAATTCCATTTGCTATAGCAACAAGAAAAATAAAGTACCTAGGAATAAACTTAACCAAGGATGTAAAAGACCTGTAGTCAGAAAACTATACAACACTGAAGAAAGAAACTAAGGAAGACACAAACAAATGGAAGCATATACCATTTTAATGAATTGGAAGAATTAACATCATCAAAATATCCATACTACCCAAAGCAATTTATAGATTCAATGTAATCTTTATTAAAATATCAATGATGTATTCCACAGATATAGAGCAAATATTTCAAAAATATATATGGAAACACAAATGATGCCAAATAGCTGCAGCAATTTTAAGAAAGAAGAACCAAGCATGAGGGATTACAATACATGACATCAAACTATATTACAAGGTCACTGTAATCAAAACAGTTTGGTACTGGCATAAGAACAGACACATATATTAATGAAACAGAATAGAGCCCAGAAATAAACTCATGTCTCTATGGTCACTTAATATTTGAAAAAGGGGGGCAGAAGCATAAAATGAAATAAAAATAGCCTCTTCAACAAATGGTGTAGGGAGAGCTGGACAGCTACATGCAAAAAAATTGAAATTTGACCACTAATTGATACCATACACAAAAATAAACTCAAGATGGATAAAAGACTTAAATATAAGTTGCAACACCATAGAAGTCCTAGAAGAGAACATAGGCAGGAAACTCTCAGATATTCCATGCAGCAATATTTTCATTGATATGTCCCCTAGAAAAAGGGACATAAAGGAAAGAATAGACAAATGGGACTTCATCAAAATAAGAAGCTTCTTCATGGCTAAAAAAAAAAAATCAGCAAAAAGAAAAGGGAACCAACTGTATGGGAAAATATATTTGCTATTGATACCTCAGACAAGGGTTTGATCTCCAGAATATATAAAGAACTTATATGACTCCACTCCAGGAAGACAAACAATCCAATTCAAAAATGGACAAAGGACCTGAACAGTCACTTCTCCAAGGAGGACATACCCAGGGCCCAGAGACATATGAAAGGATGTTCGTCATCACTAGCCATCGAAGAAATGCAAACTAAAATCACAATGAGATACCACTTCACACCGGACAGAAAGGCCATCATAACCAGATCAACAAACAACAGGTGCTGGCGAAGCTTTGGAGAAAAGGGAACCCTAGTGCACTGTTGGTGGGAATGCAGACTGGTGCAGCCACTGTGGAAGACAGTTTGGAATTTCCTCAAAAAGCTAAAAATGGAACTGCCTTTTGACTCAGCTATTCCACTGCTGGGATTTTACTCTAAGAATCCCAAAACACCAATTCAAAAGAACCTATGCACCCCAATGTTCATAGCAGCACAATTTACAATAGCCAAGTGCTGGAAGCAACCTAAGTGTCCATCAATAAATGAGTGGATTAAAAAACTATGGTACATTTACACAATGGAATGCTACTCAGCAGAAAGAAAGAAAGAACTACTACCTTTTCCAACAGCATGGATGGAACTGGAGAGCATTATGCTAAGGGAAATAAGCCAGGGGGTGAAAGACAAATTCCATATGATCTCACCTATAAGGGGAACGTAATCAAGAAAATAAACAAGCAAGGAAAATATAACCAGCAACATTGAAAGAGAAAAGAAACTGACAGTAAGAAGAGGGAAGGAGAGAGATGAGTAATGGGGTAAAAAAGGAGAAGGGTCAAATCCAGGAACATGTATAAAAGACCCAGGGATAAAGACAAAGTGGGGAAGGATTGAGGGTGGGAGGTGGTGGGGGTGTGTGGGAAAGGGTAAAATGGTGGCAGAAAAATGGAGACAAATTTACTTTAACAATAAAAAGAAAAGTAAAAAAAATGAGAAAGGAGTTCAAGATTAAGTTAGTAGGCAGGGTTTATTCTTTCTGAGGGCTTGAAGAAGAAGCTATTCCATGCAACTCTAGCTGCTAGTGAATAGCTCACCATTTTTGGCATCCCTTGGCTCGTAAAAGCATTGCCCTTTCATATTCACATGGCATTCTCATTGTGTGCATGTCTGTTTAAATGTCCCCTTTAAATAGGGACAGCAGTCACACTGGGGAAGGGGTCCCAAGGTCCTATCCATATGACCTCATGTTAACTAATTATATCTGCAGCAACTCTGTAGACAAATAAGGTCACATTCTGAAATATGGGGGGCTAGCACATCAACATGTGCTTTCTCTTGGTAGCGGGAGGGAATACAATTCAACCCATAACAGCCTTAATATAGCCTGGCTTGTCTTCATGGGATGTCATCTTTCAACTGTATTACAAGCATTTTCTCAGTAGTTTATTTCATTCTACTCTCCAATATTTCACAGATATATGACACTCACTTAAAAACAAAAGTACCTTAACAAACAAAACACCAAACCCTGGTATTTATAGCAGTAAGTCTAAAGTATGCATCCTAGCTCAAAATGTATTTATTTTTCAATAGATTTATTCTATTCATTTCTTAAATTGTTGACACTATTACAGATACCCTCATTTTTCCCACCTTAGCTCCTCTCCACTCAGCTCCCCCCTTGGCCTTCACCACATTGTTGTCTGTGTCCATGGGCTAGACATATATGCAGATAATGTTTATTTATTTTAAAATAAAAATTGTATCCCTACATTAGGATAAGATCTATGTAGGGAAAGTCATTCAGCTATACTGCTTGTTATGCATTTATGTGTAAGGAATACACCAAAGCCTTTTATGAGAAACTTGAAACTGAAGAAGGAAACAGTAATTATGCAAAGTTGGGCATCTGACCCATGCAGAACCAAGTACTCATGCAAGATCCAGCTTCTTCCAATGCTCCCTCCGTTTTATAGTAAATGCAAATTTATATCTGTTTTTATGCTGCTTCCAGTATAACTTCCACCCATAACTTTCATGACTGTTATGACTGTCACTCCAATGAAATGAGAAGATGTTTGTAGTTAGAGAGGGTCTTTATTGTGTCTGGGTGTCACCCCCAGGTGTCCCCTTGAACACACTTGATGTGTCTACAGAATGGCTTTGTTCAAGACTGACTTAGGGCTAGTGAAAGCAGTTCCAGATCTGAATATTTTTGATCAATCGTCTGACAGATTTACAGGGAGTGGGGATATAGAAAAGATCCAGTTTGTAATTGTGTAACCAGAGGTAATGGGGAGAAATCATATATTCTGGGGATTAGCTCCTTTTTGGATACTTTACTGGTTAGATAACCTCATTAACCAAGTGGAAGTGATAGTTGGCTTGACTACTCCATTGAGAAATTGTAAAGATGTAAAAGATGAGCAATGTCACCATGTTTATTGTCACAGAAATGGCCAGATATCAGACCCGAGAATAGCTATGGTGGTTTCTACATGATATGGAAAAGAAGGGGCAATGGAAAAAATTGAAGTAGGTAAAAAGATTGGTATATATTATTATGCATGTTCTTCTCTATGTTTGTGAGGATAAAAATTCTAAGCTTTGAAAATGCCAACATCCTTCTATATACATTTTAGCACCTGATATATGCTAAGTAATTATGCATATTTTGGTAGTAGCAATACCACTAGTAGTACAAATAATAATAGCAATAATTATGAAAGTAAACAACCACTAATTTAAATTTTACTTCTTTTTCAGATAGCACACCAAGAAATAGATAGCATGTTATCTTAAGTAATCCTCACTGAGCTAAGATAGACTTCACTTTATAAATCATAAATCTAAGATGCACAGACATTATGAAGCTATCCTAGGCCATAGAGCTAATGAAGGAAAGAGCGAACACCATGAAGGAATGAAACCTGGGATGAGAATCTGTCTCTTCTAGACCCTGGCTATCTTCCTGTTCTGGCGGCCTCATGTTCTATGGGA
Source organism: Pteronotus mesoamericanus (assembly GCF_021234165.1). Classification (NCBI taxonomy): domain Eukaryota; kingdom Metazoa; phylum Chordata; class Mammalia; order Chiroptera; family Mormoopidae; genus Pteronotus; species Pteronotus mesoamericanus. The sequence goes on from NW_026555229.1 coordinate 10,215,199, forward strand.
CCAGGACTCAACTCCACACTAAACTGTTTGTTTCTTTATCATCTGTGGTTCTGTGGGCACCAGCGCAGAGTCTCTGCTAGCAATGTTGATGGTATGTCAGATTAGGGCAGGGTTAGACTGTCCAGCTCCTTCTTTGCAAGTTGTATGACTTGCTATAAGGCTAACTCCTTAGGAAATCTGTTATGTAGCAACATGTCCCCAAATGAATAGCTAGAAAGGCTTGGTGTGGAATGACATCATTGAACCAAATAACTACTCTGTAACTCACCCCATTTTCACTGTCATCAATTTGGATTTTAAATAAAGATATCATCAATAAAAAAGACTTCTTAAATATCAAAACTTCATATTTACAGGAGACTGGTGATAGACAGTTATTTTAGCAGGTGTTACATTTAAGTATCACACATTTTACAAGCTACTTTGTTTAGGTAGGGTAGATGGCTAGAGAAGGATTTCCATCCCTCTTTGCACAGAGCTATTATCTGGGAAGTTGCTCATTTCCCCTGTTAATAGGTGTGATTCACTAGCAAGTCATCATTCACCTGTTGAGGCCTAAATACTTTTGATGACCCACTTTTAGGGGCATGACTTGCAATTCTTGGCGTTGAAAAGTTTGCTTTTTATTTCAAGTGACAAGGGAGCTCCTTATCCTGAGATAAGGACATCAACATGGCAAGTACAGCCGAGCATATTCACAGCAGTTTTAGGGGATTGGAAGTGTCCTCACTCTCTGGCCCAGCAACAGAGTGATGATATTTAGTTTTTGGTTTGGATTTTAAATAAAAGCCAAAGTCAGAGTCACACATCTTATTTTTCAATTATGTAATTAATAATAAAGAAAAAGCGAATGTTCACTAAATTGTACTGAAAGCTCTAAACCATGAAGCCACCACTTTTTTTCTCTTTTCTGCTTGTGACTGTCAGGTAGAGTGAGTGTGTAATATACTTTGATATCTAAGGATCAAAATTATTTGACTGGGAGTGAAAAATTCAGATGCAATTCAAATGGATTTGGATTCTGAGAAATGATTTTACTTTATTCTTCTATGGGAATGGAAAAATCAATAGTAGCAGAGATTCTGTGACTATTTGGACCTTAGGTCTAAGATAGCCTGTGTATTGTTATGTCACAGATTTGGACACAGATCTCACCTAAGAAGTTTATCAAATATTGCTTCTATTTAATCAGAAGGTAAATAATTTAATTTCTATGATGTTCGTTGGACAAACCAGAACTTCAGGAATACTGGTTTGCCTAGATCAAGCAACTTCAGTGAAAATGTCATTTTAAACATTCAGGTACTTGTGTTCTATAATGATGGCCTAAATCTGCTATAACTACCCACACTTTCCACAAGGGAGACTCCACCAAAAATTCTGGCAGTAACAGAATCTGCGATAGCCATGATTGACAAAACCTAGAACTGAAATGGTCTACGGTCTCCAGTAGACACTGCAAGCCTCCAAATTACAGTCTCCAATTCAGAGGATCCCAAGGACCCATGAGCAGCAGATCAGGTAATTGAGAATGAAAATGAAGACTAAACTAAAGAGGAAGTCATAGCACTTCTTGGCCTTTTAGGTAGGAAGATCTAAAGCCTGAGGGCCAGAACATCAGGGAAAGAAGTATTGAGCAGTCAAGGAGATGCTTGAGGCAAACCCTGGCCCATGGTCACAAGATGTTGATCCAACCCTATGATTACTGCTTATCTCCAAACAATAATCTGCAATCTACTTTTAGAGTCAGAGAGGCAGTCGGAGGAACCCTATCCAACATTAAGACAAGACAGAAATCCTGTCACAGTTTATTCAATTTATTCAAAACCCCAAGACGAACTTCACACAGAGAAGAACTTGGAGGTAGATATGTAGGCATTGGGCATTTCTGTGACTGGGTGGGAGTTCCTTGAACTCCAAAGTTGGAAGCCCAGAGTAATCAGACATCTGATGCTGAAGCCTAAACAGAAAGAATAAATGCCTGCTTCTGATGTTAAGGATGAGATGCTAGAGCATTTGTAATGACACTGAGCCTACCTAGTGACAAACAACAAACAGAAAAATATTTGTACCTTCTTTACATTATGTACAAAGCCTATCCAGAAAGTATCCAACAATGTACTCTGAAAAATAGAGATATTTATTGAAGAAGATACAAGATACAAGAAACATTGTACATAGGACAATGATGTCTCAGTCTCTTTCAAAGCAGGTACCTTGGGACCTCACACAGTTCTCCCAAATGCCATCAGCTGCCCCATTGTATTTTTCTAAACCTCATCTATAGTCTGAAATCCCTTCCCTTTCAAAGGTGATTTTAGTTTTGGGAAAAGCCAGAAGACACAGGGTGCCAGAACTGGGCTGTAAGGGCTGAGTCACCTGGGTGATTTGAAGTTTTGCCAAAGACCTCTGCATAAGACATGATGCATGAGAAGGCATGTTGTCATGATGAAGCTGCCAATCACCAGCTGCCCATAGCTGCAGCCTTCTGATTCATACAAATAATTTTGTGGAGGAATGTTTAAGCTTAATGCAAAATTTGATACAGATTCATTGCTCTATTTGATCAGTCATTTTGAATGTGATGGCCACACAGTACACATGCTCACTCAATGGCATCTGCCACCCACACTGACTAGTACAGTGGAGTCGTCATTGTTAACACATGCGCATTCCAGTCAGCTCTCCTTGGCTGCCAGGTTATATAGATGTCATGCAAACCATCCTCATTATCTTAACAATGGTTGGACTTTTTCCAGATCTTGTATTTCAAGAAAACTTGAAGCTTTTTATTTTTGTCTGAAAGATGATCTCATTCCATGCATTCACTGCTTTTATTGATGCTTTGCAGCATGAATGACAAATTTGTAGACAAAAGAGAAGGTCTATTTTTCCCCTTGAAAAGGGTTTGCCACCCTAAATAAAGCAGTGACTCTAAACAATAAAATGCATGACTAATGAATCTTGTATTCATCAGTCACTATTCCCTCCCTTCTTCTCAGAGGGGGGAAACATGTCCTTATTTTGTTTGCCTAAACAGGAAAATCGTTCACCTAGGAATGATATGCCATTGTATTTCATAATTGTCATCTATCCTATAAACCCAAAGGGAGATTTAAATGACAATGGGATGGGGTATTCCATGAGCTATCTTGAGAAAGTCAGCATGGTTACCATGGTTATACAGACTGAAAGCGTTGTGCTGTGGAAATGTGCGCTCCTGGGCTATCACTGCCAAAAGCCAGGTGTTTGCCTTTGCTATTCGATCCACCTGGTCCTCAGTTTATTCAAAATTAGAGAATTAACTTAAATGATGTAAAAAATCCTTTCCTCCTTAATTACATAGTTCCATCTGTGGGGCTTTGAAGTATATACTAACATATTCCAGCATATTATTTTCAGAGCACTTCTATATGTATGGGTAATGTTAGCTCTTGGTATTCCAGATGTTTAATAGGTATTTAACACATGAGTAGTATTATTGTTGCCAAAATAAAATTGTGTCTTCTGTATACTATTTAATGATGATGGGTGTTTTAAACATGTGAAATATACATATATTACACCCTATTTAGTTTTCTGGAGAGAACATTTGTTTAATCAGCATTCTATATATCTAACTGTATTCACCTGTTTTGGGGCAAAATGATATTCAATGATTTTTTTCCCCATATCTCTATAGTTTAATTTTCCTTACCAAGCTGTTTATTCTTGGATATCATTTCACCTCTTTATGCCTTAATTCCTTCAGGTAAAATAATAGGGTTGAATTAGAGCAGTATTTCCCAAAATGAGTTTTTTAAAATGCACTATGTAAAAAAACAGAGTTCTGTAGACAAATGTTTGGAAAATGGTGTTTTCTATGTTCCTTCTTAGAAACCTGGCTTCCACATCAAAACATTAGAGTTTCTAAGAACTATAACTGGGAAGAAACCTCTTTAACATTAAGTCTCCCAGTTCTTTCTGACATTTTTATCTATGGAATTCTTTATTTCTGAGTCATTGCAATTAATAAAAAGTCATGAGATGCAAGGATTCCTGGATTCATGCTGCGGATGCTTGAAAGTATATAATCTTTAAGGTTTCTCTTTTGTTTACATAGATTAAAACTACAGTGTTGTCAAAAGATTTTTAGGTCAATGAAAAATACTGTATGATACTTTAATGATCAATACATGTGATTATACATTTATGACCAAAAAAGAAGAATGCACAATATCAAGAGTGAAACCTAATGTAAACTATGGACTTTGGGGAATAAGATATGTTGATGCAGGTTCATAAATTATAACAAGCGTATCACTCTGGTCGGGGATGTTGACGATGGGGAAGGCTATGCATGTGTGTGGGCAGAAAGTATACGGAAAATCTCTATACTTTTCTCTCAGTTTTGCTGTGAACCTAGAAATGTACTAAAAACAATACAGTTCTTTAAAATTAAAAACTATGATTTTGTTGCAATATGAGACTACCCAATTATGCAATAAGATTTATAAATTATCATTATGAACTAGACAACCCTTCCTCTTTTTTTCTTATCTTAGGGGAAAAGTAACAGACTTCATAATGTGTGTATTGCTTTTTTCCATCTACCAACTCTCAGATGTGTGTGTAAAACTTGCCTAAATTTTAAGGTCAGGTAGCAGAGAGGAATATGAAGTTGAAAACTAATTTCCTTAGATCGCGGCTAGTCATCATGATACTCTGGACAAATTAGCCTCTCCGTGGGTTAGTTTTCTCATTTGGAAAATGGGTTCGATATTGGCTGCCCTGTCCTACTTACAAGACTGTTAAAAATAAAATGTGTAAAATTGGGCTTAAAATTAAATAGCTTCTCATTCTAGAGAAATGAAGGCAGAATAAGGAGCTAAGCATTAAGCTATAAAAATTATGAAAAATTTGGATGAGAAGGGCGGTCTTTTTTTTTTAATTTCTGAAATATAAGACATATGGAGTTCTCTGAATTTCAAAAGAGGTAATTTTAGGGCAGAAATAAATAAATTAATTGCACCAAGCTTGTTATCTTCAAGATCACTCAAGCAGTAACTGAACTAAAATTACTGGTGATAATACAAGCTTAAACAAGGGATTGCAGGTACTTAAGAATGACACCACTGCAGTGTCTTAAAGATACAGGGCAACATTTAAAGATGTTTTTCGCTTTTGAAAGTTGAAGCTCAGCATATCAAACTGAAAAATCTCCTTCCAAGTGATCAAATCGAACCTGTCCCTTAATAGACCCCACACAATCCAATACAAACATTGTCAAGAATGACAATGTAAGAGTGGGAAGAAGGGGAGGGGACCAGGCAAGGAACATGTGTGAATGACCCATGGACATGGACAACAGGGTGGGGGATGCCTGTGGGGGGTGCTGGGCAGAAGGGGGAAAATTTGGGACAACTGTAATAGAGTAACAATAAAATATTTGATCATAAAAAGCAAAGCAAAACTAAAAACTATTTAAAAAAAATGACAATGGATCTCTCTATCTCCCCATAATACCTGCCTTGTTTTCTCTTGAGGGAAGGAAAATCTGCTCTTCCATCCCACCATGTTCTTTAATAAAGGACAGTGTGGAAAACAGTGCTCTCCAGATACAAAATGACTAATTATATTGGGCTGGTCAAAAAGTCTGTATGGTATCTTTCTGTAAAATACAAGACACATTTTTCATTTTCATCAATAACTTTATTGATTTGGATATTTTGAGCATGTCAGCCATCTCCCACTATTGGCTACTACTGGGTAGAGGCCAGGGGTGCTGCTAAACATCTTCCAGTGCATAAGAAAGCCCCACAGCAAAGAATTATTGGGCCATGATGTCAATAGTACCAAGAAACATTGCAAACCACTTTTGACACATTCGATCCGTCACAGCACCTTCTCCATACACTGCACAAATCTCTTTTTGCATTTCAATTGTGTTTTTACCTTTCTTGAAATTATAAAGCCTAATACACTGAAAATGTTGTGTATCTTCTTCCATCTTCAATATTAAAGTGGCTGCACACAAATTCACAAATTTTGATAAAGTTTTCTTTAAATGCATGCAGATATGACAGATGTCACAATATAATCTAACGAAATTGTTTTACATGAAGTTAAAGATAACTAAGCACTGCTAGACCCATCATATAGAACAAATGTAAAGGATTTTTTTTGCCAGCCTAATATAACACCCATCAGTGATCTGAGTTCATGAGGAGAGTCATCCCACATTAAAAAAAAAAAAAAAGTACACACACCACAGTATAAAAAAACACCCTCGTGCAGAACTTTAAGCTATTGTAGGAAGTACTTGAAATACCTAGGCTTGAATGGGGTTATCTGTCAAATCAATGGATTTCACTGCATCTTGGAAAGAAAAATGAAGAACCCAATGAGAGAGTTTAAACTCTGTATTTGCAGAGTTGGTTTGGCCCCATACACTGTTTTCCCAATCCTTCATCACACTCTGTGAGCCAGGCTTTGTGTATACTTTTGCTTCCAGCTGTATCTTCATTTCTGACAGTTTTCTACACTATTAAGTGCTGACCCTATGGTCTAAATTCCCCTGTGTATCTTCTGATTAGACTGTATTTGGAGGACAAAGACAATATTACATTCTTTTGCTGGTCTGTTAGCCCTTAGAAGAGAGAGCAGGAAAAGAAAGAAGCTCTGGAAACATTTATTGCATATGTGAGGAAATGGGAATATGGGTAGGTAGATGAATTGTAATTTTATTTTTTAATTGTTTAAACACTTTCAGAGGTAACTACTTATTGAACTTCACACAGTCATTCATGTTCCTATCATATTTACAACTTATCAATCAATACCTAAATAATATACAGCATGGTTATTTATGTTTTTTTATTTTTTAAAAAGTTTTTTTTATTGATTTGAGAGACAGAAAGAGAGAGAGAGAGCGCACAAAACATTGATTTGTTGTTCCTCTTATTTATGCATTCATTCATCCATTCTCACATGTGCCCTGACCTGGGATGGAATTCCCAACCTTGTTGTATTTAGATGATGCTCTAATGAACTGAGCTACCCAGCCATGATTGTTGTTTATGCTTTTAATATTAATACAGATTTCCTCCTTCTGCAGCTTAATTTTACTCACTTGAGAGAATGTGAAACATTTCTTTTCACTGTTCAATAGGTTTTATTACACAAATATAGCATATTTCATTTTATACATTTTATATTGATAGAAATATGGGTTTTACCCCCTTCCTTGTAGTTTTTTAATTTTAACAAAATGCTGTTATATACATTATTATACATGTCTTAGATTGCACAACTAAGCAGGTTTTCCTTAGAGAATTAGCCCTAGGAGTGAAATGGTTAAACACTAAGGTGTACCTATAGTCAGCTTTACTGGGGATTACCAAACACCTTCTCATAATGCTTACCCAATTTATACTCCTATGGATGATCCTCATTTTATAAAACTTCAATTTTCCAACACTAACTCTTAACCCAAGGGGCTCTAACTTCTACAAGAACATAGTCTTTGCTCTGGGTCTTGCTCAAGGATCTGGGTCTCAAAGCCTCTGAGAAACTTCTGTGTGTTCCAAACTAGAATAGGACCCTCCATTATCTGAGTTTCAATTTTAATTCATGACTTGAAGTCACCAAAATGCTTAGTGTCTGGAGGCCAGGATGTCTTTCCTCCTTACCCTGAGCAGTTTGCAGACTGTTTATTGTAAACACAGTTTCTACCATAATTGAAGGTTACCATTAATGACAAAGGCTTGTATTTATCTAAATTGATCTGTGGGAACAGAACTGATTGTGTCTCTGTTCCTCTGCTTCTGGTCTTCCTGTGTTCTGAGAGCTGTAATATCCTGTTACACCCATTGTGCCTGGGGCTTCATAGCACCACAAGGCAAGAACCTGGCTGCTGAGGTTCAGAGGTTTCAGCATCTGTAGGTTCCAATTTACTATGTCTATGTTCAATTTATTAAGTATCACAATGCCTCAGAATAAATTTGAATTTAAAAAATTAGTCTGCATTATTCAAGGCATCATGTTTCAAAGGGAAGCTAACATTAGGTTATCTTTTAATTAAGCGTTTGCTACTGAGAATAACCCATCTCATTTTGAGCTGTGGTCACCTCAGCTATATCTTTCTCTGCTATTTTTTTCCCTTCAGAGTCCTCTGAAAGTGTAATCTTTCAAAAAAGATGAGGATTCCTATGAAGTTTTATAAGTTTTGTGTTGGCTGGCTGTCTGTTTTTTATGTATTTATACCAGCTTTATTATTCTTTTTAACTAACGAGGATTTTATATGTATGTTTTGGTTATCGTTTATTTGCCTTTAAAACAAGTGTTTATGCTGAACAAAACGTAAATACAGAAAAGTGAACAAATTGTAAGTGCACAACTGAACAAAGTTTCAGTAAGTGAATGGAGCTCACGACCAAAGCATAGGTCAGTAAATGAAATTACCCTCCCCTTCGGGGCCCCAGTTTTCTCTTTCAGGCCTCTCCCACCTCCAAACTAATTGTTTATCAGGGTTTTAAATACACTCAATACACCAAGTCAATCTTTTATAAGTGATATCAGTAAATCCCAGAAAGAGGAAATAACTCACTCGAGGTCACACAAGGGGTGGAAGAATTAGCCCCAGAACTGCTATATGCCACTTTCCTGTTCTCATGTAACCTAATCTAATGAGAGAAATAAGCAGATGTAACAAACTAGAGAAAATTGTATTATTTTAGCTGCAACTCCAGGATTTCTCTTGGAGAGAGAAATTTGTTGGATAAAATTTGGATAAGGACTTGGGGTTAAAGGCAAACCTCCCACACCTCAGCCTAAGTTCCCTCCTGCCATCTGAGGTCCGGGTTCCAGGGGAAGAAACATGCTTTGAATAATAAAGGAGGTTCATTTGAGCTCCCAAGAGCATCTCCAGGGACAGGAAACCATAGAAATAGGGGTGAGAGGGGCACCTGTATGCTTTGCATAGGAAACCATTCCCAGATACTCCTCCTTCAAAGTCTTCCATAAACTACAATATAGTCATACATGATTTTAATTATTATTGTTGTTTTGCTGCTGTTAAAATTGACCACTGGCATGAGTTTCAAACTAGGGCAGAAGCAGTGCAGGCAGTTACATCTCAACTTTCTTACCAACCCTAAGCCAAGGTTGTCCGTGAGAATAAATGCAGATTTATAACCCCTCTCATTTCGCCTTTTTTAATGGTGGCCAACCTGTGGAGGGGTGAAATTTCTTAGGCTGCAGCATTAAGACATTCAATCCAATTTAACCCTGATCTCAAAAGGCCAAGCAGGGCCTGGCTGATATAATTGTTATACAAGCAAATCAGCAATTAATTGTAGAACAAATACCAGCATTACATGAGAGCATAAAAAGTACGGCATAATATAGTTTGAGGAACGGAAGACTAGTGAAGGTGGGTTGCTGAGGGGGGGCGAACTTTCCCAAGGAAATGACATTTATGCTGAGCTCTTAAGGATGAATAGAAGCAAGCAGAGTGAAAATGGATAAGATTTTGACATGCTTAGATTCTCATGTACAGAAGGCAGGAGGAGATTGAAACAAAGAGAAAAAGGGTCATGGGTTGGAAAGAAAGAAAGAAAATAAGTCTACACCCCAGACCCCTCTGATGTAGCCTAACTAGTCTGAGGTGGGTGGTGCCCTTTCCCCCCAAAAGTTCAATAACGGAAATGAAGATTCAAATTTGAGAATTATTTTGGGAATTTTCTAAAACATCCTGATTATGCTACTATGCAGACAGTGCCCAGAATTTGGCCCCATGCCCCAGCTGTATGAAAGCCAGTCTTGTGAAGTGAGATGAGTCAAGTTAAGCCTTTGAGAAGACTGTTTACCTGTGGGAAAATGATATCCTACTTTAATGAGTGATTTATGGAGTATACAAAACTGGTACCCAGAAATCTGTGGAATTCATTAACTGACAAAGTTAGTTTTTGGTTGTCTGTTTCCCAAATCACAACCAAGTAGTGCTTAGGGCTATTTGCTCAACTGCTCAGAAGGGCCCAGGTCCCAATTTACAATATCAACATGCCCTCCCTCAGTTTCCATTAACCCTGCACTTTATTTTCATTGTTTGAGAATACAGATAATTTAAGAATTACACTCCCTTTGGGTCTTTAGGGGCTGATGAAAGTATTCTAGGCCATCTGTCTAAGAAGTATTAGTGCATGTCAGATGGTGTAAAAGAGATATGGTGAGGAATATTTTAGTGGTAGAGGTGAGAGGGGATTCCCCTCATAGATCACTGAAACTGAAAATGAGCTTCTTGTTGCTGAGATACCTTTCTGTTCATGACTGTACATAGACCTATGTGCACATCTGTAAATACAGAGATATATGACCATGCACACCAGCACCTTAACCTTATTTCGTAGCTGTTAATGTCGCCTGGTTTCTGCCAGGGAGATCACGTTTAATATGATACGCAACTCCCTTCATCCACAACCCCAAAGTAATTATTTGAAGGTAAATTACAATAGACATTAAATTAGGTAATTTATTTCCTAGAGAAATCTCAGACCTTAAAATGTTTTAAACTAGTAATTTTTAATAAAGTAATTGTGGAATTAGAAATACATTTTCACTAGTCACTATTTATTTTACTTCGAATATATAAAATGTCTTTTAAATGAGGAAAATAAAAAAGAGTTAAACCCTGGCCAGATGGTTTGTTTGGTTGGAGCATCATCCAATATACCAAAATGTTGCTGGTTCGATTCCCAGTCAGGGCACATAGGTAGGTTACCTGTTTGATCCCTGGTTGGGGTGAATATGGGAAACAACTGATTGATGTTTTTCTCTCTCACATCAGTGTTTCTTCCTCTCTCTCTCCCTTTCTTTCTCTCTAAAGACAATAATAAAAATATATCCTCGGGTAAGGATTAAAAAAACAAAAAAGAATAAAAAATAAAAAGGGTCACTAACAGTTTTCCAGGATTAAACAAAAGTTTCAAGTTTTATTGGCAAAGAATAAAAAGACTAATTAGAATTGATTTATGGGCTAACTTTGAAGAGGCACTTGATGAATTTTGGGGCAAATGTAATGTGGATGCATCCTCACTGTGGGTACCTTGTACAACGCAGTTATACCTGGACTAGACAAAGCTGGTCTTTGTCCTTCCTATTCCCCTCTGCCTCCCACATCACACTCTCCATTTGTCATCACGAGTTTGCGTCTCCTCAAGTTCACCACCATTCTTGTCAAAGAATTCTTTCATCTCTCCTCTTAACTAGTTGGTTAGCTTGTCTCCTGCCTCCAACCATCTGACCATGGCAGAAGAAGCTGTCTTTTAGTTAAAATTTTCTAGTGAATTCCTTTGTTTGGGGATACAAATCAAGATACTTAATATACTCTTCAAATTATGCCTGGTCTCTCCCTTGCCAGACCTTATAGCCTCATCTCACAGAATACTCTCTGTGCTCCAACCACATTTTGTCTTTTTTTCTCAGCATTTGAAAAATATTACACTTCTGCTCGTCTGGGGTATTTCTTACGTTTTACTTCTTTCCCTCTTAGGTGGTTATTTTCTTGGGTGTTGTTTCCTATTCTGACTTCTCACAGACCCACCTCCTCTATGGTGAAATCACAAATCATTCCCATCAGGCCATGAATCTGAACCTAATACCTCACATTTGCTTCTCATATTCGGTGCTTTGATAAAATTGATCTAATATTTGTGTCCTGAGTGTAGTGAGGGTTAAGTAAAATGCTTATATAGAGTGTTTCAAGGTGTTTTATGGAAAACATAGGAACCAAACACATGTCATTCCCACAAATACACTTGTAAAACCAACTGAATCCTCCCTATATACATCTCTCCGAGATAGCAGATGCTTCCAATTTTCTAGTGATCACAAATCTTTATCCTTGGAAAAAGATGAGGCCTCTTGAATGATAACTTGATGTTGAAAAGTATATACAATTTCCCTCTACATGTCAAAACCATGCAATTAGTTTGAGTGCATATTTTTTTAAACCCTGAAAAATCAAGGTAGAGAAAAATCAAGGTAGAAAAAATCAAGATAAAGACAAGGTCTCTTTTGTACCAAATATATTTCATTAATTCCGTCATTATCTTGGAGTTTGGGAAACTCTCTGCTACTGTCCAAAAGTCCTCCTAACTGCAAAAGCTATGTTTGTGCTGTGAGATGGTTGGGAAATAAAAATCAGTAGAAAAATAGGTCAATGCTGATGTTTAAAAGAAAAACATCCTCTAACATCTGATATTTCAAGATTTAAAAATAAAAGTACTGCTATTAGTAGAATGACTATGGACAGATGGTTTAATTTCTATTAGCCTTTGTTTCTGTTTATAAAATGGGAGTTGAAAAATATATCTAACTGGTTGTCAGTTTCGAAAGAAAAAATACCATGTGCTCAAGAGCAAGTACTTTATAATCAATAGCTGTTACAGGAAAACAGTAAAGTGTGGTTGTTACCATAATTGGTTCTGAGTCAGATTGTCCAGGCAAGAATTCACACTAGAACAATTATTAGTTATGTGACCTGGAAATAGTTATTTAATATTGCTAAATTTCCATTTCCATTTCTGGAAAATGGATGAATGACATAAGCTACTGCACTGTTAAAGAAGTTAAACGAGGTGGGATGTATAAAGAACCTACAAGAGTGCCAGGCATATATTAATCATTTAGTAAAAGTCAGTTATAATTATCATTATTATTATAATTTTTATAAGAATAAAATTGTATTTTGCTTACCAGCAAGCACTGGTTGAGAGTATAGACTTTGCTAAAATGAGACTTTTGATTTAAGTTAAAATGTTGCAAAATAAGAGACTCTTGCTGCAGAGGGAATGTCTGTCTTTTAAATAAAAGTCACAACACCTTCTTAAACGATTTCCAGTACTACTGTTGACACTTGGGCCTTCAGATCTCCTAAGCAGTCTCCTTAAGGAGCAGCCCCCTTGCTCTCTCTGGAGCCTCACTTTGAGGCTCAAACAACCACAAAACTTCCTGGGTGGGAGAGCCCTCTGGTTATGGCACTCATTCATCAGCAGGATTTGCCATTTTTAAATATAAAAGTTTCTAAATTATTAACTTTCCCCAAAGTGATATTTGATGGCAAAAGTCATATGTGTATGAAGTAGTAAGTGATTTTTATGAAAGAAAGCCAAGTAATTTGACAGAGTGTAATAATTACTCTGTCAAAGAATACAAGTTTCCATTTTCTCAGAGAAATCCATATCGCATGGTTTCGGTTTCACAGGCTGTCATTAAGATGGTAAGATTTATATCTTCTTCAATTGCACCATGACAGCCGTTTTGTGGAAAATGTATATGCCATGCCTGCTTTGCAAAGGGTGCCAAATCCATGGCATTGCTTATATATTCCCTCATGTGCACAAATAAAGGCTGGCTTACATTCTGATCGGACTGTAGAACAGGCATTAAAATTCTCCTGTGTGGGTCAGATACAGTAACATACGTAACAACCATGATCTATTAATATTGGGAAGACCAAAATATACATTTCCAAGGGAGCTCTCCCCTGAATTGACGCTCAAAGACACTGCCTACTGGAGAATGTTCATTTTATGGCTAGTTCAAGGTTTGTGAGCAGTCTCACCTTTAACGGCACAAACGTTGCGTATAAATCATAAAGAGAGAGGCAGCAACCTAGAGCTGAGGACTGGGGGATGAAGTTAATAGCGGCGTACCATCTTGGATCAGTGGTTTGTGCCATTATCTGTCAGTCGAGTTTGTCTGCATTTATTCCAGCTCCTCCAAACCCTTTCCTGTTCGATCATGCATTGAAAGGGATTCAGAAAGGACAAGGTTAATGTCTTGTTTTGTGCAAGGCCCTGAAAGCAGGCAGCAGGCAGCATACACTGTGTCGCATTCCTCAGAACCCTTATAACCACATTAGAGAATTAACACTTGTGTTCATGAAAAAACTTTTTATATTTTTTGGATTAAAAAAATTAAAACTTCAGTGTATGTACTAGAAATTACAGCACACTTTAAAGATGGGTTTCCAGGGAAGCAAGGATCTTGCCAGCACAGAGGTGCTGCAGAGAAATTCTACATCAGCTGAGAGACAGGTAGGAGACTTCTGATATTCTTCCTCACAATGATATGCCATGACTCAATCTTGTTTGCAGGGGAGTGAAGGCTGTGGAATCCAATAAGATTTTATCATTAACCCCCATAGAGTTGTCTCTGATTGGATGGCTCTGCTGGATAGTTTCCCTCCGAAGAGAGAAGTAATTGTTTTTGCTTTGGTTTCTTTGGTAAAATACTATGGTCTAATCATAGTAATCAGGCACTCTCCTTGTTTCTTATTTCTGATTTTCTGTCTTTAAATTGTTCCCAGTACCTCAAGACAGGGAACATATAGCTAAGAAAAAAAAAGGAACCAAGGCACCCTGACTAATATGTCCCGGTCCAAGGACCAACTGTCAGACCCCAGTATTGGTAACTGACTGCCAGGACTTCCAGTTGTGGCCCTACCACAATGGCTCTCTCTCCAGGTCAGGTAAAATTCTATTCTTACTGACAAACTTTATCACAATTCAACCCTCTGACTGACCACAATGGCTCTTTCACATCGTTGCTGTTTGCTGAATGACTTTTAATACAGAATCCATTAAATATATGCCCTCATCTTCACCAATTCTGGTGAAAACATCCACAGTGATGAATAACAGTTCGTCGAACCCTTTACAATAATTCCAATTTATCAGCTATAAAATTTTTCTTCAGACAAAATTTACCCACATTATTGGAACTTTGAAGTTATGACACTGGTATTTGCTTTCCAAAGAAGACTTGAAATAAGACTTAGAAAGAAAATTGTAAGAAGTCTGAGAAAGAAATTGGGAAAAAAATAAGGAGAAAGATGGGAGATTTCCGGAAAACCAAAGAGATGGAGTAAAACAGGACAAGGATGATGAAGAGGAGACTGACTGAGGAAAAAAAAAAAAAAAAACAAAGAAAGGGCCAAGAAAGAATTTGGAATGAGAGAGAAAAAAAATACCTAGAAGGAAACAGGAAAGATTTCAGAAAAGGGACATTTATCAGTGTGTCTCTAGTTTCATTTTCTTCCTTTTCATTGAATTATTGAATTAACAAACATTTAATGAACATTTACTATTCTTTGGAGTGGTTGGCTAGGCACTATAAAGATTAATAAATCAAGAAACCTCCTTAAAATTGAGGTCAGAAGGGTCTGTAGGGGGAGGTCTGACACCTACTACTTATCTTCAATCACCCTGTTTGGAGATGTATTTTCCATTTCCAACACAAAGACATTATTCTACTACTGCAATTGGAAAGGAGGATTTTTCCCTCTGCCTGGCAACCACTCAGCCAATGAAAAACTTTTACAACTCAGCCAATGAAAAGCCACTATATTTCGTCGAAATCTCAGTTTCCTACAATGAACGCTTCGTTTGCAATAGCCCTTTTGAGCTCCAGGTTCCTCTATAAAAGAACCTTTCGCTCCTTTACTCTCTGGACTTGTTTGTGGTTTGCCGATAGACCACATGTCCATAACTGCAATTCTTTGTTGTTCCTAAATACACTCATTTTTGGTGGAGAGATATCTGGCTGTCTATTTGCTTAAGGTCAACGGCACAGAGGAAGTTCCGCGGAAGACCAGCAAAACTGCTGATAAATCCTTATGATTAATATTGCCCGTGCAAGCCCCACAGAGCAGGTAAGATGGATTGCTCCTGTACAGTCACAGGTGTGGGCTTTGGAAATAGTCCCTGAAGGATGGATGGAGCACACAGTCACTATGTGCTTATACCCATATATGCATGCATTCAAACCTGCTCTATGTGCCATTTTTAATTTATTTTCAACCAGTCTCCTGGGGTGGGAGGGAACCTAGGAAAAGCTTCTTATCTTCAGAGTCAAAGAGCAGGGGTTTAAATCTTAAGTTCATTGCCTATGAAGTACAGGTGATCTCGGGTAGTTGATTACTGTAACTTCTCAAAGCCTAAAATTTTAGGTGATTTAAGCTCTTTAATCCTCAGTTTCTTTTCATAGATCATTATTTATTAAGACCTAATGGCAGAGAGGTTAAACATCAGCCATTCAGAGTCAATCTCTGAAAAGGAGAAGAGGGGGAAAAATTATAAAATCCACAGCTGACTTCAGGAATTCCCAAGATCTTTGAGTGTAAATAAGGACCTTACTTATGAAATTACCAATTCCTTATTGGAGGAAATAAAGAGAATATAGTTTCACCAACCCAAAGCCTAAATACCTACATTCCACATACTTTCAGATCCCAGACAGAGAAGCCTCTCCTTTCATGGAAAGTTGAAAACGTGCATGCTTTTGCAAAGAGACTGTTGGGGCGTGTGGGCGCTATGGTGTGGGCATTGGAGAGGGGGAAGGGCAGGGCTAACTGGGTTCTGGGAGAATGAGCCAGTTTAAATTGCTGTGCTAAGTGTGTCACCCTGAGACCTACTTAAATGCACCAGTTTTACAAACTAACACACATACCTTTAAATGAAAGGAAAAAGCAGGAAAAGGTGAGGGTGGCTAAAACAACCTGCAGCTGTGGAGGAGGCCTGCTCCACCTCTGCCCGGGACGACTGCATAGCAGCCTGTCCCGGAGCGAGCAATTACCAGGCCCAGCAGAGAGAAAGGCAGTTGATGACAAGGGCTGTGCAGAACTGGGGACTTCTGTGTGGTCTGCCTGAGGTCCACAGCTCTGAGCAAGATGATGTCATTTTACACTGTTACAAAATTGATGCATTCAGCCAGAGTGGGTACTGGAGAACTTGGATCACTATTTCCTAACTCCCAGACTTTCTAAAGCAATGGTCAAGCTGCACTAAGCTTTTTCTTAGAAGTGAAAAACAAAAACAAAGGTAGATATTTGTGTATTATCTCTAACAGTCTATTAAAGTAGAATGAACAAGAGCAAGCTGCATGGGCTTAGAGAAACTACATGTGAGTTATTTAAAGAAAGAGAACTTTAATTTTATTGTTAAATATTTAACACACATTAAAAGGCTGGAAGGAAAGATATGTGGTGTTTTGGCTGCAAAGTAGAGTTTAGTAGTCTGTGCTCTCAGTCCTTCTTTTGATGTCCTCAGCAATAAACAAACTGCCTGTGTAAGCATTCTTTAAGGGGTTGAAATAAAATTCAAAGTTTGTCCAGAGACATTGTTGGAATTAGCAAACTTTACAAATAGAAAAGAGACTAACAAAAAGAAAAGGGAAAGAAAGTCAAAAAATAAAAGTGAAAGGAAAAGAAAACAGAACCAAAAGTGGAAGGATAATGAGGAAAGAGTTTGGGTTTTACAGCAGGTGGTGATTTAAAACATAATGTAAAGTAAATGTGCTTGCTAGTATCTTAAAAGTAAATTTGATTTGCATACACTTAAAAGAAAATCAAGCAGCATTAAGGTTATAGTCAGAGAAGGATAGGGACCACCTAAGACCCCAAACCACTCTCATAATTTAATTGCACAGTAACATAAGGAGCTGGAATGACTCCTAATTTGAAAATAATGTTCATTGCTGAGAGGACCACCCAGGTGGTGGTACAGACTGGCTTCAGAGAGAAACTGGGTAGAAAATGCAAAGGAATGAAGGTTTTCTACAAATATGCAAATCCAAGTATGTAAGTTTAAAAATGTCTTGCGTTATTTCTCCCCAATCCCTATTCTAAATAAACCAGACATAGCTGATTCCCATAGTTGCACCCATTCAGTATTCCTGCAGTAACCATTTGCCTGGGAAAAAAACAGAGTTCATGTGTTGGCAGGTATCGTGAGTTGAAAATGAATTATAAAGCCCATCAGCATGTGCTACTGTAACCAGCTCACCTACCTCCCCAAGAGGCCAAGACCACAAAAAGGGAGGCTGCAAAGCTGCTTTTCCACTTCAGTTGTTTGGTTATCATTGAGCACAAGTTAGTGAGGTTTCTGGACTTCAGAGTCCTTCAATGTTGAAAAATCAAAATGAAAGAAAAAAATCAAGAGGTTGTTCCAGCAAGAGCATTTCGAGACTGATTCTCTTTGATATTTGTGGACTCCTCCCAGGCTGAGGGTCCTCTGGTTTGACCGACACCCCAGAGTCCAGGGACATCAGAGAAAGGCTGGTTCTCACTCCATACCTCACATATCCCTCTATTCCTATTGCATCTGAAACAGTACTGTGAGCCATGATCCTTAGTCATTGTTTTTCTCATGTATTTGTTCTGCTCTACAACTGAGAAGGGCTATTTAGGGTTTATTTCACCTAGTGACAGCAGAAGGAAATCAAGAAGCCTCTCTACAAAAGCTTGCAGGGAAGAAAATGGAACTATGTTAACTCTAGAGAGGACCAGAGAAATCACCTAGTCTGACCTCTTCACTTTACAAGAAGGGAAACTTGCAGAAAGTTGTGTGAAAGGTGAAGTTTCATTATCTTTCTGATTGTGAGTCACAGATTCATTCATGGTCATACGAGGAACTCTCAGATGCCCTTGTTATCCTTCAAAGCCTCCAACACAGCAAAAAGTTTACTTTCAAAAGTCTGCCAGACTCAAGTTTAACGTCTGTGTCTCCCAATTTAAACCAGCTTTGTGATTGTAGTTGCATTTTGCAGATTTATAACTGGTGTTCAGGAAAGTGAAGAGTGTACTTTATATACTGGATGTGAACTCTGTGAGCTCAAATAAGATCATCTTAAGAAGCCCTTGGCAAAATGCATGGCACTTGATAAAAGAGGGATAACATCAACCTGTTACGATAATTATTTTATTACTAAGAGTACTACCTCGAAATATCAGCTGACCCTCTTTAGTGTAATCAGCTTTCATCAGTAATCTGACTTCAAAATTCCTTCCTTGTATTTCTTTCCACGCATGCTTGGAGCGTGTTTCTCCAGCATGATTCCCATTTCTGAGCTGCCTTAACTCCTGTTACAGAGTCCCTCCCATTTGAACCCCACTGTCAGCTGCCAAGCTTCTGTGCTTCCATGCTCATGATTTTGGTCGTTAGATGCTAAATCACTGCCATGGAAAAGTGGCAAGTGGTGGCTTGCAACCTTTTACTATCCTAAAACTTATTCTATAAAACAAAAAACATAGAAAAACAGGGCTTGGAGATCACAAGGAGTATACATGTATGTACACTGTATCAAACAGTTTGTGTTTAATCAAGTCAGAGGATCAAGTGAGTTGATGCTAAGGAAGGAGACAGCTTCAGTGAATGAGACAGGTTTCTAGGAAAACAGAGCGTCACTGTTCCTTGGCATGTAAATAAATGGATTTGTTATTAGTGAATGCCAGTTACATTAACAGAAGTATTATCTCTTCCTATTGAGATATTTCCCAAAGCTACACTCCTGTTAATAAAGATAAAACCCTGTGGCACTCTCCAATGTTACATTGCTGTGTTTAGAACCACTCCAAATCTCCTGACTCTGGGATCAGAGCATGCTGGACTCTCCTGCCCTGTGATGATTTGCCTCCTGCAGTGGCTTCACTTGCATCTTAGAAGGAGGCTTAACACCCTGAGGCTTCAGTGAGATCTTGAGATCTGACGTTGACAGAGTCTACAGAAGTAATTTAGAGGTAGAACTGCAGAGCCAAAAGTAAAGCTAGGTGATGTGGTGGGACAAGGATTTACCTCCTCACTTTCTCTCTCTCTCTCTCTCTTTTTTTTTTTTTTTTGGACAAACTGATTCTCAGAATTTTCTCAACTTTTTCCTCTGTTCCTTCCTCCTCTTTCTGTTCCTGCCTACTTCTCTACCCAAAGAACTCTCCTTAAGATAACTGACAGTCTCCTTATAACTAAATAAAACAATTATTTTTAGCCCTTTTCTTATTTGGCATTACTTTATTTAGCACCAAGGCTAAGATCAGACCTGGCTGTAGAAGGCACGGCAGCCTCCCTGTGGAGCAGCAGTTTTCTGAGATATTGCACCCAAGAAACTTGTTAAGAATCCATTCTCTGGAGTACCAGAATAGTCCTAGGGAAGTGCTCTCATTGGAACTCATTGGAAAGCTGCCTTACAGGCTGCGAGGAGAAGTTACTGGAGATATGCTAGCCCCTTGTGCTGGAAGAGTTGTGTACCCTAGGAGCCTGTAGAGAGCGAATGTCAAAGCGAGGAAGAGAAACCAGTCTGTGTCCTTCCAGTACCCTCTATGGACAAACTTGACATTGATCCAGCTGACTGAAAAGAAATTGTTACAGGGTTTATCTCCTTTATTACAGAGCAGACAATAAAGAGTAGATTTGGATGGGGAAATACATTGATAAGTAGCACATTGACCCAGACAACCCTACTGAAGTTAGGGTGGTCTTGAGGAACTGTCAAATGGAAATTGGTATTTAGGTATCTCAAAAAAAACCCCCAAATATATAATATTTCCCCCCAAGTCTTGTCTCTCTCCAACTCCACTACCCTCATTTCAATAAGAGGAATTTTTCAGCTCCATTATAACCTTGCAGGATCACCCTTGTATTGACCAAGACATTATTTCGTGCATGACCACACAAGAGGCTGCATGGCCTAGCCACTGCCTATACCTCCAACCTCATCTCATACTTCATACTCTCCTCCCTCCGTTTTACCCAGCCACACTCATCTGTTCTATGCCCTTATATTTGCCACACTTCCTGCTTGATTCTCTCATCTCCCTCCTACCCAACCTGGAAACTCCAACTCATCCTTGATGTTCCAGTTCACTTTTCATCAGCTATCCTCACACCTCCCAAAGCCAACCTGTTCTATTTCATGGCCTCCTAGCTCAATATACGTCTGCAAGTATAATTTTAAATTGCAAGTGTGCTGTGTGTTTGCTCGTGTGTGTGTTGTGTGTCTGCCTTCTTGTCTCCTCTCAAATCCCACCCATTTGGGCCCCCATACATTTGGGAATAAACTTTTTAAGAAGTGTTCTCAGTCTCTTGAAATTTGGATAGAGAAAACTGAGATGTAAGCATAGCCTCTGTTTCAATTTTTCAGATTAAGAAATTGAGAATTAAAGCAGGCAGTGGTTCTATTCTGCATCACTCTTCTAGTAGGCCTGGTTTCAAACTCAGCTTTTTACATAACAGAGCCACTACATTTCTTTAAAAATGTTTTTTCACTGCTAACTCCTTTGTGGGTGTGTGTGTGTGTGTGTGTGTGTGTGTGTGTGTATTCTCTCTCTTTCTCTCTGTACGTAGACATATGGAAGACAGTTTGAGAGATAATATACACATATTCTCCATATACCATAAGACCATAACCTCTTTGGGGAAGGGGACAGTGTTTTATGATTCTGTAGCAATTCTAATTGGGACACTAGTCAGGTGGTCTGATGTTTGAAGAGTGGGTCAAGTATAAATCAGGTGACTAAGGCAGTGAGGCTCAAAACGCTTAGTATTTGAGAAGAAACACTAGTTAGACACTCTAGGACAGAGACGATTTACTTGCTGTAGTGTGGATTACTAGACCACTAAGTCCTCTTATATTTCATGTCTTCCACAAAACAAAACATGGCATCCCTACATTGATATGACATTTAAGTAGATGGGAAAGCTTTATAATAAAGGTAAAAATCAAGATCTGTTTTTTAATCCTAGTGTTAATTAAAGCCACATTTTCCTTGAAAACTTGAAAGATCTGTTAGGCATTCACTGGCCCTATTCTTAATAGAGATAAGAAGACAGACCTTCAGATGCACAGACAGAAAGTAAAGTTTAACCCTCTCTAAGCTACAGAAGGTTGGATTGTGAGAAAACCACATTGACTCTGATTTCCTCCTTCAGTAGGCTCCCCTTGTGTGGTCATCCTCTCTTTTCCTTGGGGACAGTAGGCTGGAATAAGATATCAATATTTGATAAGCAATGACCTCTGTCACTTTTAAGAAATAGCATACAAGCGAAGAATATAAGGTTCAGATAAATCAGAATGAACATTGCTTGGGAGAAGCAGAAGAAGAAAAAATTGCATTTTTTTCCCCTGCCACTCTTGATTGTACCTGTGATGTTCACTAATCCTGCTTTGGTTCAGAGCCATGAAAGGTGGAATATCAGATGTAAAATGTTGTCTTCCCAGGAAGTAACTTCAGGGAAACTTTCTTGGCCTGGACATTAACTTCATATCCAAATGTTGAATGATTATGAATAATACTTGAAAGATTTATAAACTTTTGTCTCTTGAAGAAGAGACAGTAAGGTGTACTACAATTACCCTGCCTCAGCTCTGCACATTCTGTACAAGAGCAACATCCTGTTCTGCCATAGTAGAGTTAGAATTCACAAACAATTTCTTTTATAATGCATTAGAGTAACTCAGTGTTGAACTTACTTTGGGATGACTCCTCTGGAATGTCAAACATTCCTTTTATTCTGTGAAAAACACAGTTCTCAAAACTATGTAAATTGGTTGTGTGAGTTTTTTTATATTTGGTTGGATTACCTACAGCTTGCTTTTGCTTCATTCTATTCATCCTTACTTATGAGGGTGTTACATTTTAGGTTGACCAAAAAGTCTGTATGATTTTTTCCCATAAAATACAAGACACACTTTTCATTTTCACCAATAACTTTATTGATTTGGATATTCTGAGTATGTCAGCTGTCCCCCACTGTTGGCTTCTAGTCGGTAGAGGCCGCAGGTGCTGCTAAACATCTTTCAATGCATTAGATAGCCCCACAGCAAAGAATTATTGGGCCAAAATGTTAATAGTACCAAGAAACTTTGCAAACTACTTTTAACGCATTCAATACACC
Source organism: Pteronotus mesoamericanus (assembly GCF_021234165.1). Taxonomy (NCBI): domain Eukaryota; kingdom Metazoa; phylum Chordata; class Mammalia; order Chiroptera; family Mormoopidae; genus Pteronotus; species Pteronotus mesoamericanus. Next base: position 10,237,905 of record NW_026555229.1, read on the forward strand.
GTGACAGAAACACCTCCATACACTGTACAAATCTGTTTTTTTGTTTTTTGCATTTCAGTTGTGTTTTTACCTTTCTTGAAATAAATCATAATTTGCCAAAAATGTCACATATTTTCTTCCATCTTCCATATTAAAATGGCCACACAAAAATTCTCCAGTTTTGATGTTGTTTTTTTAAATGCACACTGATATGACAGCCTTCACAATACAATCTAACAAAATTATTTCAAATGAAGGTAAAGTCAACTAAGCGCTGCTAGAGCCACCTTATGGAAGAAACAAAATGAACTTTTCGGCCAACCCAATAAATGATGAGTGTTCATTTAATTTCACTGTGTGGTTTGTGTCTTTTTCCCCTTAATATCAATCCTTTAGTTTGCCATCTCTAATATTGTTCTAAATATAGGATATGGAAAATGCATTGTTCCAAATCATGTAGCCAATGAACACTGGAGTTATGACAGCCTGACAGCAGGAAGAAGAAAAGAAAAAAAGTAAAAACTGTCCTAACCATGTCATTAGTAATACCTTCTCCCAGCTGTGAGAAGAAGAATGGTTGCTCATACGTAGGGGGAAAGACAAAAACACTGGAGTGGAAAATCCCAGCTGACTGTGGAAAATGAATTCCTAAATTTATTTTTTCTTAATACATTTGATTGGTCTTTTTTTACTACTTATTCCTGGTGGAAATGAGATAAACATCAAAACCTTTTAGGAAAACTGTCATTTCTGAATTATTGTGTTCAAGTCTAGAATCAAAATACTTATAAACCACACATCAAGAGAGATGAAATATTTTAATTTCTTTGTTTTTGTTTTGGTGCTTAGCTGCTATACATCTAGGATTTCAACCAAAATAGGTTACAATTTCTGTAAGCGCACTTGGGGAAATGAAGGGTCTAAAATGAAAACTTTAATGGGTTTTAATAACAGGAGATTCTAACAATGCCTGTTTAGCTACATTTCCAAGCTTGATTCATATAATACTGACTCTTTTTTCTAGATCATTGTTTTGAGGGATACTAAGACTTAACATCTGTTAAGAATAAACAAAGCAGACAATACTGTCTTTTTTGAAACAAAGTGAAATAAAGCAAATACAACAGTAATATGTGGCCCAGAAGCAACTCTGCTATGAATATACAATGAATTTATGCCACCCTGCAACAGCTGCAAACAGGAAGAGAAGATCAGACAGCTGACATTAGATTTGGTTACAGATGAGGCCTTGATAATGTGTTTTCCTGTCTCCTTGCATGGTTTGCATCCTTTGCTGCAAGGGAAGGATGAGATTTCAAAGCAAGGATCTTTCTTTTGTTGAATCTGGGCTGCAGGTTTTTAGCCAGCTGGCTCATTTGAAGGTATTCCTGCCGCTTGCATTGACAGTAACCCTGACTCCCTAGCCTGGGTGAAATCAATTTCTACAAAATTCTATTACACCTATCTTACATACACTTATCTTTCTTAATACACATACGAGTTGTGAATATGCATTCAATGCTATGAGTATTTCATTATTCCTGTCTCTTCCACTAGGCTATAACCATCCCGAGTGCAAGGACCACATGTTTTTTCACCTTTGTTATCCTAATAGTCATTCCTCTTAGTTATCTATTGCAGTGCATCAAATTAACACAGTCCCTCGAGATTTAAAACAACACAAATCTAGTAAAATGATGCAGCCAGTGGAAACCAGTATGGCAATAACTCAAAAAAAATTACATGTGGAATTACTACTTCTGGGTATATATCCGAAACAGTTGAAAGCAAGGGCTTAAACAGTTATTGTTTACCCATGTTCGCATCATTATTCACAATAGCTAAAAAGTAACATATATATATATATATATATATATATATATATATATATATATATTAGTATGGCGCTGATAGCTACACAAAAATGTGAGTGTACTTAATACCATGGAACTCCACATTTAAAAATGGTAAATTGTATGTTATGTAGCTTTTACTACAACACACACACACGCTTAGCCCCTTCGTTTCTGTGGGCCAAAAATTTACACACAACCGAGTCCCCTGTTAAGGGATTCTCACAAAGCTGCAGCGAAGGGGCCAGCTGGGCTTGGGTCTCATCTGGAGAACTGATTTGGGAAGGATCCACTTTTGAACTCTTAGGGTCACTTGTTGAATCCGTACCTGAAGGGCTGTTGGGATTGAGGGCCTTGGTTCCCCACTGGCTGTTGGTTGCAGGTCCCCTTCAGGTTTTTCCTCTTCAAAATGGCAACTAGCTTCATCAAAGCATAGCAGCCATAAGGAGATAAACTATGCCAGCCAGATAAATGTCACAATATCATAATCTTTTGGTTAGAACCAAGCTATGTAAGGGGAGGGGGTTACAAAAGCTCCTAAGTCACAAGACATAGAAAACACTGGGGCCCATTTTAGGCTCTACCATAGTCCTGGAACTGTGACAGGAGAGGCTGGGAATGGGTAATAACTCAAGAGGGAGGCTGGATGCTGGGAGCCCAAACAACAACAGCGGGTCAGAGCGAAATGGCAGGTTAACGCTGAGTCAGAAACACTGAAGTTACAGGCTGGATTGTGTCAGAGCCAGCCTCCAGGGGGATAACAATTATTTCAAAAAATAATAGTCAGCTTTCTGGGCCAATGGATGCCTACAGCCTAAGACTGGTGCCAGGGTGGAGGCAATACTTAAGGTGTAGTTTGGCTCCAAAGCTCTAAACCTTGCCTATTGAATGGGTCCTTGTGCAGCTATTTGCAGAAAAGCCTAAATTTTAGATTGGTCTAATTTCTTTCTCTAATTTCCTTCTATAGGAGTCAGGATCAGCTCCAAATACCTTGTCTCATAGACTGCTCTGTGTTTGACAAGTCCGACTACAAAATGTTCACCAGGACAAATCAGCTTTTCATCTTTTCTGCCAGTAAGATTTGGAAAATATATTTCTGAACCAAAGTCATGGCTATTGCTCAGGAGCTGTAATTTAAGGTACTGGCTTTTGCTTTTGTTGTTTTTTTTTTTTTCCCTCTGATTCTTGGACAACTAAATTCCCAGGTGATTAATGTAGCATCTTTGGTCAGGAACCTAACTTGGGGGAATGGTAATAAGGCTGGAGAGCAGAGACAAAATAATTTTTTGTCTGTTTTCATGCAGCATCATCATCTTTTTTGTTGTTGTAGTTTTCATAGTAAGATGCTCTCTAATAGAAGAAACAATTTTTAAAAAGTAGAGAAAGGCATGCAGGAAAAAATGGAGGAAAAAGGAGTCTAAAACAGTCTTCTCCAATGTTCTGCTTGGCTGTCATTTGTTCTAAGTGACAAGAACTTATGATTTCAGAAATCTGTTTGCTTTTAGTCAACACTTTGTGAAACCAATAACAATATTACTCCTTTATCTGAGTCACATCCCCTAACTCTGCGATCATGGAATACATAAATATTTATTATGTAATAGTATTCAAAAATTGCATGTGCCTATTTGCAAATTGCATATGTATTTAAAAATAAATGAGAACTTTTTATAGCTCCATTTTTTTTCCCAGTGATTTTTCCATCTAAATAAAAAATCAATTCATAGAGTAGCCACAGCTAACTTTTTCTAACTCCGTTATGTGCCATCATTATCATCAGGTAAAATGAAACTCAGATATATCAACCCAGTAATAACATTTTTAGGGATGAGGATGGGTAGACATAGAGGAGTTCTTTGTGGATTAATATCCATGATCAAGTGCTGTATTTTACTTAATCTGCATACAAATCCAGAGTTGGATGTACAATTGTGACAGTGAAGTTCTGAACATGAGGAGCTGGTACCTAAGTCATCCCGTGAGAACAATGAATCCAAACAGCTGATCCAGCCAAGCCTCACCTTTTATCAACAAATAAGTTACTTTCTAGCCTATTTTGTTGGTTCCAAATCCACTGAGCTCAAGGAATCCTGTGTGGGCAAAAAAGTGCCAAAAACTAATTACTAGTGAAGGCTTTTGTAATAAGGAATCCAATGTTTTAGACGATATAAGGGACTTCCCTCAGCAAAATGATGAGGACAGTCTACAAGCCTCATCTTTACTGACATGGCCTTTTTTTCCCCCTCTACTGTTTCCAAAACTGCAAATAGAAATCAAGAACCATTTTCATATTCCCGTCTAGAAAGTCACACCATCCCCCACTGTCTAGAACACATTGCTCTTTCTAGAAACATCATTAATTTCAGTGTCACAAATATGTTCTTTTAATTTGAGGTATTACCTCAAGTTTTAAAACTCACTCCCTGTTATAAAGAACGTTATTTTTTTTCTCCTTTATTTCTTCTTGGAAACCCTGAATTTGCTTATCAATTTTGGAATGCAGTTTAGAGACCACATCATTAAAAATATATTTGGCTTTCAAGGTTTCTAGGGAAATTTCTCAGCACAGGGCTCTCTTAGATCCTTGCTCTAGGAACCAGACAATGCCAGAAGCCTTCCCATCTGTTCAGATTTACCTGACAATTATTGGTGAAATTACTTGTAGAAACACATGCTTAAGTGTAACAGAATTTTGTACCTGGCAGTATATGGTTTGGCTTTCAAAATCTACCTCTTACTCTTTCCTTCACTTCTTTTTCATGTCTTAAACATCTTCCCCCCGCCACTGCAAAAAAAACCCAAAAACTCCTTTTATATTTCCTCTAGACTCTAGAAGACATGAATTCTGAACAGTCCTTAAGAATGGAAAAAGCATATGTGATTCCATTCACTTCCTGTAGAGAGAAAATGGAACTACTGTTTATGCAAAAATATATTATGGCCAGCAGGATATTTTTGATGGCCCAGAATAAGAAATTCACTGAAAAACCCAAGTGTAAGGTGCAAAATGACTTATTCTTTTATTCACAGACAGTCAAATTGGATGGCTTATTGCATTTCAGTTCCATTATACTGTTTTATTGCAAATAATGAATGCTTTTAGAAAAGAAAAATGTGGTATAAATTTAAATAAACTCCAATAGCCTCAGTTTTATTTTTTTATCAGATATTGTATGTAGTGATTTGCTGTGCTACAGTGTACTATACGTAACTCAATAAAAACAATTTTTTCCAAAAACAAGGATAAAATTGGTTTAGAATAATATGTATGCAAATTCAGTTCAATATTTATGTTCAAAAACTACCTAGAAAAGTAAGAACTGAGAAACAGAAACACACAAACACACATTCATTAGAGTTTAATAGCTTTATGGAAAACAAAAATTTTCTTACTTCTTCATATAGCTTTATAATAAATAGTTATACATGTTTATATAATTTTATGTATAATTTCATTTATATATCAATAATTATATGTGTTTATATAATTATATATATATATATATCTTTGAACTTAAACTTAGACATTCAATTTGTGTTTTATACAAAAAACATAGTCAAAACTGTAGAAAAGCTTACTTTGAAGAATAATTTATTGCTGACATCAAAGCTCTACCAATCATTAAGCTGTTTCTTTTTCCTAAAAATGTATCCTTCTGTACTCTCCTTTATAATGCTGGAAACCAAACTACAAACTACATTTCACCTTAATTAGATGGCTTCCTGCTAGGTCCCATAAGAAAAGGCACAGAGGAAGACAGGAGGAGGGGAGAAAGAATTGCCCCTTCCTATTATCCGTGCTGTTTCTATCAGCAGTGGCCTTTCTTCCTAACATCCACAGTGTTTGTTATTCCTCAAATCGTCCTTCCTGTGCCTCTTTAAAGGCAGCAAAAACATCTGAGTGTGATTTCTGGAAACGGTATGGTGGTTACTTAGCTATGAACATAATCATGGGCTCTTTACTAAAAGAAACTGGGAAGTTGGCAATCCATGGCACATTGTCTCATTACAATTACGTAAAACACCACCTGTGGGTTATTGTGACAAAGATCTTACTGAAGCAATTGGTTTGGGCACTAAGTGATGACCACGTTAGACTGTATGGTAGCAATGAAGAGGACTACGGCTGTAAAACAACCAATATTCACTGCATTGGAGCACTTTCTGAAAGAAATAAGCTTGAGTTTTTAACCCCTGAGGTCAATTCAATGTCAAAGTAACAGAAAGCTTCAATGATGGCCTGCAACTAATATCTAATTTCTTGTAGCCATAGAGACACATTTCTGAAAAAAATAAATTAAAAAAATTTTGTATAGGTTGCAAAATTACAAGATAATATAATTTACCAGATAGAAACACTCTTAGGTGAATATTAGGGTATTGGAAGAAGCAGGATTCTGAATCTTGGAATAGATGTCTCTATTTAAATTGAAATCTTATAACCCTTGATTCTCTCAATGTCACTCTTACCAATGGGAATAGCCAGCCTCTCATTTCTGAGAAGACTAACCAGACATTGATCAGATTTTTGTAATAACTTAATCAACTCATTATGTTAAATTCCCTTTGCTAAATACTACAGTGATTTCTATTTTTCTGTGTGGATTGTGACTGATATATTCTAATACATTTTTTATTCTCCTTAAAATATAATGAACTCAGAAGAGAAATACTTTGATAATTGTCATTATCCATGATTATTTATTTATTCTACACTTTTCTAAAAAAAAAATAGAAAGGATTGGAGGGAGGGAAGCGAGGGCGGGTGGGGCAGGGGAAAGTGGCGGTGGGTAAATGGAGACAAATGTATTTGAACAATAAAAAAAAATTCATTAAAAAAAATAAAAATATTTAATGTTTTCATATTTCTTAATGCAGAGATCTCCTTTTGATATAAATACACCTCATATATATTTTACAATATATAGTTTTCTATATATATTTTCTACATTAGATATATTTTATATATTTACTATATGTTCTAGATATATTTTACAATATATAGTTTTCTATGTACATATAACTTATCTATAGTTTTTACCTTTTCTCACATCTTTTTAATTCTTTTCCCTTTAAATTTGCAGTGATATCTACTGTTGGCAAGACCAGTATCTTTAAACCAAGCAACAGTTTCCACTTAAGGCAAATCTTTCCTTTTTCAGTGGTCTCCTACCAGGTTTACTTTCTCATTTATCAAATTTATTGCCAGATTCAATTTATTCTGCAAATACTGTAGGAGGTTCCATGTGCCTAGAAAGGTGCTAGTTATAGACCCTGACACTGAGGCAAACGCGACTCCCATGGATCCCTTTTCACTCTTTTTATTCCATCTTAACAGTCTCCTATGGATCCTCTTTTCTCATTTCTTTTGCATAAAACTTGTATTTGTTGGCAGTACGCTAAACTAATATCTCTAGAGGGACTATATACAATTGGTAATATAAAGGAGGTACCAATACATAACATGACTGTGGTAAAGAACTACCATACATTCTCTTAACTGCCATCTGACTTACTGTTAATATTTCTGTAGTTGATGGACTCAAAATATCAAAATAAGCAGAATTGTGTAACACAATGGCTTCAGTCTTCTTTCTAGAAGTATTATGTCTCTAGAGATAATGGTATGATATTTAACTCAATTAAGTGCATCTACTACGCCATCATGTTAAATATACCTCTATGTCTTTATCTGCCTATGTATATGTGTTATAGATAATTGGCTTTTGCCTCAGAAATATTCAGTTCTTCAACATAATGCAGAGTATACATCACTGATCTTTTCCATGGCTATTTCTACACTTTTCTGTTTGCTAAAACTGCTAAAAGCAATAGTAGCTATACGTTGATTTGTTGATAATGAAGTAAAAGTGCCCAGCTGACCCTCACTGATCCAGAGCCTGCTTTAATTTATAAAAATTTGATGTCCTTAACATGAAAGAAATTGATGTTCACATTTCTACTTTCCTATCTGAGCAGCCTAAGAGATTGAAATGTCCAGCACCCAATAGAACTTGTTTATTTGGGAGAATTAATGGTTTTAGACTTAAGGGAATATTTATTAAATCATTAGCTGACTACTAAAGCTAATCTAACAGAGAGTTCATTGCCACAAGCAACAAATAATACAGACTTTTCATATTTAGAACAGAAAAGGTACCAAATAAACAACAACTATTACAATAAATAGCAACTACAAACTCTGGAGAGGGGAGAGAATCTGAAGTTGCCATATTGCATCATATAAAATGTCTGAGTTTTCAGCAAACAATTATGAGACATGCAAAGAAACTAGAGAGTATGGCTGATGCACAGGGAAACAAATGCAGCCAATAGAAAATAGCTCTGAAGAAACACAGACATTGGACTTACTAGACAAACCAGCTTTTTAAAATAAGTTCAGAGAACTAAAGAAGATTACAGCTAAAGGATAATGTCTTGGCAAATAAAGACTTTCACTAAATAGACATAACTTTTAAATATGAACCAAATAGAAATCCTGGAGTTGAAAAGTCAATAATGACATGGAAAAAAAATCAATAGAGGGCTCAAAGGCTGATCTGAACAGGCAGGAAAACAAAAATCAGTGAACTTGAATATAGCTCAGTTGAGATTACCTGATTCGATGGCCAAAAAAGATTTAAAAAAAAATGAAGGGAAATGTAAAAAACAACAGAGACCTGCAGGACGTAATCAAGCACACCAGCATTTGTGCAATGCAATCCCAGGAGAAGAGAGAATGAAAGGACCAAACCCAATATTTGAAGACCTAATAGGAAAAACCTTCCCAAATTTGATGAAAAAATATTAACATATACAACCAAGAAGTTCAATTTACTCCAAGTGGGATAAAGTTAGATAGATTCTCACCTAGATATACCAAATACTGTCATCATCAGATCATCAAAATTAATGCAGACCAGAAAGCAATGGCATGACATCTTCAAACTGAGAAAAGAAAAAGGCTCTCAACTGAGAATTCTATACCCAGAACATTATCAAAAATGAAAGTGTAATTGCACATTCCCAGATACACAAAACCTGAAAGAATTTACTGCTAGTCGGCATGCTCTGCAACTAATACTAAAGGGAGTCCTTAAGGCTGAAGTTAAAGCAAACTAGAGTAATATGAATTCACACAATTAAATTAAAAAGCGCAGGTAAAGATTAAGTACCTAAGTAACTTAAATGTTTTCATCACAGTGAACTCACTCCCTTTTGGAACAACCCTTTTTATATATAACACTTTAATTTGACCCAACCAAGCTGCCTCTTGTGTTTTTCCTCAGTGATGTTTCTTGGGGCACAAGCAGCAAAATGAACTTCTATTCTCCTTTGAAAGCCTTGCAGTTATTTGAAAACACTTAACACTTTCCCTTGAGTCTTCTCTCCGTAAGATAATTTTCCCCACCTTGAAGTACCAACCTCTTGCTTACCTAATGCTTGTCAACTATATTCCCACCGTTAGAATATCTTGTTGTTCCCATTCTGGTACCTGGCCCACATTTTGAATTTTTGCATTGCTTTGTTGTAATCACTGCTTTCCTTCAGTGTCAAAGGCTAAAGATACTCTTGTATATAAACCGCTATAAAAAATGTTCCTCATGTCATTTTTATCTATGACTTTTCTGTCTCCTCAGTCATACTGTAAGGAAATCAAGTTTAAGATCATGACTTTTAATATGAGAACCTAAAATGTTAGATTTGAAGGAAAGATAAAAACAGCTAGAGCAACTGTCAGACCCATTTTGTATATGAGACAACTGAGATCCTGGGAAATTATGTATTTTCCAAGTTCTTACAAATAACATTCCTTTGCCACCTAATACCAGAGGATTTTTTAGAGTAAGACTGTGGCATTTTGTAGTACAGACATCTTAAGCCAACAGCTTGTCTTTCTATTCACCAGTATTTTCTTTCCTTTCCCGGGGTGTCCAACCTTTTGGCATCTCTGGGCCACATTGGACAAAGAAGAGTTGTCTTGGGCCACACAGTAAATATACTGTGACACATAATCACAAAAAAATCTCATAATGTTTTAAGTAAATTTACAGTTTTGTGCTGGGCCACATTCATAGCCATCCTGAGTTTACACAATATTGCAAAATCGGAAGATGACACTTAAAACTATGGAGAAATAATTGAGAGATCCTGTAAATCTTAGGCCTGTGTTCCATGTGTAATAGCATGTTGTTTATGGTTTCTGTCAATAGTAACTGGTATCGAACATGTTTTATATCAAGAAAACTCTCTCCATACGCTCTGTCTGACTCCTGTAGTCATTTGTATTTGCAAGCCAAAAGTTGATATAGTATTATATGCTTTTACTAACATTTTAGTATCTATTGTAGGACAACTAACGCAATACAGAACTGAATATACATACACAAAAGAGTACTTACATATACATATACATGAATGCACTTGTATGGATTAAGTTATCTGAGGTTTTTCCAGAAATCAAGTAGTGGCAGAAAAACACGGTGATTTAGAAGTCTCTGGAGTTAAATAGCCTGCTTCAAATCCCCATTTACCACTTTGCAGCTATTGTAGCATTGGGAAAGTCACTTGAACTTACTAAGACAGGGTTTGTTCATTTGTAAAGCGAATATGACAGTATTTCTGAGAGAATAAAGAAAAGGAATGGACATGTTAGCAATAATGTTCATTACTGAGATTTATTGCAGCCTGGGACTTGAAACCAAGGTCTCCTAACTTCTAGTGCAGAAAATTTTCTATTGTGCCTCCTTTTCACACCTACCATCTTGTAGGCGCCTTCCTAGTTCCTGTTCTTTGCAAAGTAAAGCCTTCATGGCGTGGGGAAATTCTGAAATGCCTCACACCTAAGCACTCAGTGAGTAATTAAACATTTTTAACATTCTGTACTCACCAAATCCACCCCCAAAGATTCTTAAATGGGGAATCTCATGACTGCCCTGTGTGGGCCGTGCTCACTGAGTCATATATTTAGTTTGATCCTGAATAGGAATAGATGGTTAATATCCAATTAACCATGATTGTTGAAGAATAAAAAAGAGGATAATCAAATTTCATGCTTTGCTGGTATATCAATGCTGTGGAAGTACGACTGATTTCCTTTTCAAATGTTGCTAGGAGACTTGTACAATTCATTTGCCACCTAAGTGGGCAGCTTTACCTCGGTTAAAATGATAATGTGCAGAAATTTACCTGTGCCCCAAATCTGGAGTACTCAACCCCATGTCTGGGGGCAGCCCAATTTCACAGCAACACATTACATTCCCAATCATCCTTCTTCTCCCCCCAGTTTCAGGTGTTTGACCCTGAATTTTTCAAAATATATTCACGATTATATGACCAAATACTGCAGAAAAAATGAGACTCAGGAGAGAAGCAGGAGATGGGGGTTAGAGGACCAGTGAAGCAAATGAAGACAGGGTAGCCCTTAAAATGTTTGAAAAATTCAAGTTCCTCAACTCTTTCCTGCCCTCACTCCACCACGTCCAGGCATGGAGAACTCTTCCTGAAGCTCCTCAGTCCACAGCAGCTCCACGAGTGCATGTGTGTTTGGGGTTTTCTTCACTGATCATTCCCTTTTGCTTTTCACCTTTTCACAGGACCCAGTTTCTCATTCATTGAAGGCTCTCCCTACATTTCTAGGGGTATGGAACATGAAGGAATCTGTAGAGATTGCTAAATTCTGTAAGTTGAATTAGAACTCTTAGGCGAATTTTTCAAATGAATATTTTCCTCAAATTATTTCACTTTCTTAACATGTAATTTCACTTTCCAATTAGTGTTTACCTTTTGTTGTACTTAAATTCCTCATGAAGTGCTAGTAAATGTTACCTCAGCTCCTCCCACCTATTGTCAGAAAGAGTTTCTTTTCTCTTTATTATGAAACTGTTCCCTGACTATTCAGATCCTTCAGAATGGATTTACTAAAGGTTATATTTTCTAAGGAACACACACATGACATACTTAGGGTTTGTGCCAAGCCGTTATTGTTGTATGCCATTAACTAATTGCCAGGATTCATTGCCAGCTTCTTCAAACACATACTTGGTAGTGCTCTCTCCATTCCCCAATCTGTCCTCAGAGTTTTCATTTACTTGAAAGTATCCCTTTACCTCTGCATCACTTCTCCTGGAGGGGAAATTTATTGATATTTATTCTTTCACTGTTGAGTCCCACTTTTTGCTTAGAACCACGCTGGGTGCTATGGAGGATATAATGATTAACTACATAAAACCCTGCCCTCAACAGATATGGGGGCTAGTAGGATGCAAGGGAGGCCAATATTTTTGGGTCATTGACTACTTAGCAGGCAAGATTAATGATAGACATTATTTAAAATCCACCATGAATTAACTGTGATGATGAGAGAAATGTTCAGAGAAGTTACATAATTTTTCAAGATCATAGGTTTATAACTCACAGAATTCTGATTGTTATTCAGGTCTGCCTAACTGCAAGTTCCATGTTCTTTCAATTATATCATATGTTTACAAATGAATATAATGCAAGGCAGAAAAGTAATCACTTAGATGAGATGAAAAAGGTCAGAAGACAAATTATTCCAACATTGTGCTTGTTGAATTTTGCATATGCAATGCCTGACATGGTACCTGGCAGAAAGCTGAGAATTGATAGACATGTGTTGAGTTATGTTCCTGCTTATTGTGGGAAAAAAGGGAAAGTGGGGTGTACAAAAACCTTGGGAAAGAAATGGAATAGGATCTTGTTTTTAAAGAATGGATATACACAAATCAGAAACTGAGAGAATAGAAGGGATTTCACAGAATATGGATCACAATGAATAAAGACCCTGAGATGTGCAATTTTAGGTTGAGTTGTAATACGAGTGAATAATCAAGTCTGGATAAAAGGTTACAAAGGGGTATTACTCCAAATGAAATTACTCCATGTAACCCCTCCACAGCAACTATGGGGATTTCTTGGTGGAAGGAAATGTGCCATCTCAATTGGTCTGGAAACTGTAACATTCCTCTAAAGCCTTGCATATTTTCTTCAAACATACAAGGGGATTTTGTGTTTTGTCATATATGAGTATCTGAAAATCTAACTCATATATTCTTGTATGTTTTAATATGCTAACACATTCCAAGAATAATGGTGAATCACATTTATCCAACAAGATGGTTCATATTTATCCTGTCTTAAAATATCCTATGCCAAACTGCTGTAGGGCTCAGGTGTTCCATTTTGACAGAAACTATATTAGGTATTTAATTGTTGCTATACCACACCTTTTGGGGAAAAAGTAATATAAATAATAAAACAACATAAACATTCACTGTGCAATTTTAGAGAAATTTAAATTCATATAAAAAATAGGGAGTTATTTGAAATCATTTTATGGATTCACAAAATCAGGACCAGAAATGTCAAGGTTTAAGAAAACCTTTTGAGTCATACTCCCTGCTCCAGGAGATTTTGTTTTAAGGGCTAAATTCAGGGAAGCATTGTCCAAAATATCATCTGTCACTCATTGAGGAGAAAGAAACATGATCTTCCAGGATGCCATTTTTCCTGGATGTTTATTCGCCTGCACAACTGACTTTCCCTAACTCATAGTTTACTTTCTGTATTAGTTTCCTATTGCTGCTATAAACAAATTACCACAAAGTCCATGCTTTAAAACAACACAACTGGATGATCTTACATGTCTGGAGGTAAGGAAGTCTTATGGTTCTCATAGACTAAAATCAAGCTGTCAGCAGAGCTGTGTTCTGTCTAGAGGCTCTAAGGAGCCTTGATTTTTCCAGCTTTTTGAGGCTGCCCACAGTCCTTGGCTCTTGGCCTCATCACTCAGGTCTCTGCTCACATCTCCTCCTATGATTCCACCCCTCCAGCCTCCCTCTTATAAGAGCCCTTGTGATTACATTGTATCCCTCTGTATAGTCCAAGTAATCTCCCCATCTCAAAATCCTTACTTTAATCACATCTGCAAAGACTTTTTGTCATGTAAACGCACATATTTTGGGATTGATACATGTGTATCTTTGGGGGTGGGTGATTCCTCTGATTACCACACTCTCCACTTTGTGAGCAGATATAAAAATGCTCAGAGAGCTTCTGTGGAAAGGACTTATCACTTCCAATGCTGTTTTTCCTTATCTTTTGAAAATGAGCTCTATTCCTAAATATTTTCTAGATTCATCCTATAGAAGGTTTCTCACCTAAGGGCAAAATCAGAGGTTCAGTCATGAAACTAAAATGCTTACTATGGAAAGAAGTCTAAACCATGTTAACTTAGCATCTGAAAATCATCAAGATATTTGATTCTTATATAACATGACATTTTCACGTGTGTGTTTTTACATTATTTTACTATAAGCACTCTGATATTCATGTATACATCTGATGCACATATATAAGCATATACATGTATACACGCATATATATGAAAATATGTAAAAATATATAAAATATTTTAAACGCCTCAATGAGGAACTAAATATATTATCTTTATCTCCTTTTTCTTCTCCTTTCCAACCACATTTATCAATCACCCACTTTGTGACAAACATTGCTGAGGATACAACAAAAAAGACTTTGTCCTACCATCAAAAAACATGCAATCTTATAGGGAAAAGAAGATGACAAAATAGACTATGTAGAAAAAAAGGTGAAGAAAATGTATCATTTGTGTGAGTTCAGAATAGGGTGCAATTGTCTTATATGATTACAGTGTCCTAATATATATTTATATTACACATAAATATAAATATATTTACATATATGTGTGGGGAGGGGGATGTATATCTACCTCATATAGACAATGCTAGTATTTTATCTTATCTCCAGTCTTTTTTTGTCATTGTTAAGGCAAAGAAGCTAAATAAATTATCCCAGATCATAACACTAAAAGATAATGAAGTGTAATTAAAAACTCACCACCTGATCATTAATTTATTATTTCATCTTCTCTCTCAAAATTGAGAAATTGTAAAAAGAAAAATGTTATAAACAGAAATATGATCATGCTTAAATATCTTAGAATACAGCAATGAACAAATTACCCTGGGTGCATATCCAATTGCAAATTCAATGCTGACTGAGTTCAATATTTGAATTATGAATCAGACAACTCTATTAATGTAGAGACATTTTAGACCTTAAAATTAAATATTAATTTCCCTTAAATGAGCCTCTTGCCTTGTTTCCTCTACATCGTTCCACATTGTAGGCAGAGGAACAATTAGATATTCCACAAACATATCAATATTTCCTACACTGAGACGGATGTGACTTGTAGCCTGGTGCCACCTTCTGAGTCCTAGTCCAAATGTTTCCCAGCCATGGAAGGAGTGAGATCCTTTACTCACTGTTTTGGAATTTTCATTGACTTTTTTTGTTTGATATGTGACCCTTTAAAATAAATAATAAATAACTTACAAAAGAGAAATCAGGTACATAGAGTAAACACAAATGAGATAATGTAAAATGGAACATGTTGCTATGTGAAAACAAGGAAAGAGAAATGTAGTTCTACAACATATATCCACATCCTGTATCCCTTTGCTTATTTTTTTTTCCATTTATATTGACATTTTGGTTTTTTTTATAGTGACATTTTCAATCATTGGAAATAATCATGACCTTGCCTACCAGTTGTTACCGTTCTATTATCAAAGGCTAATCTTTTAATCTATAAATGGAATGGCGAAAGATACTTTGCGCTATAATTGCCCACCAGTTTTTACAGTTTCAGAGTTTTTAATATTTTGTAGAGACCCTGAAAGTGAACATTTAGTAAAAATCACAGCGATGCTATAAGGTTACTCTGAAGATTAAATAAGGCAGAGTATGCAGTGTCCAGCTGTAGTTGAAAAGGGCCAATTGTGAGACTGGCGAAAAGAAGCAAGCTAAGTGGCTAAGGAATGAGTCTACCCAAAGCCCTGTCTCAGTTACCTTCAGTTCCCCTACACACTGGAGACCATACAGGATAGTAGATAAAACTTTCAAAGTCAAAAGGCCTGGGCTTCAATTCCAGCTCCATCATTCACTAGCTGTATAATCATCAACACGTTATGTAACTTCTTAAATCTTCCATTTTCTCACAGGGTAGCAAGGTTGTGATATCTGTTCTTAGTTCATGCGGCTGCTGTGAAGATTAGCGACAGGGAGTGAGGGAGAGAGTAGGTACAAAGTGTTCAAAGCAGTGAATGTACATAGAAAGCGCTTGGTAAATTTGGAGTAATAATACCAAGGCTAGCAATTTGCGGGGTTGTTCGAATGAATATACCTCCCCAGAACGCCAAGTGTCAACTCTTTTTGTGATAAATGCCAACGTGGTAACAACAGCCTCCAGATTCCATGACATTTAATCTCTATAGTTGGTTTTAAACTATTGTCTGTCCTGTAGTATCTTCCAAAAATATGTAGAAATTAAACAGAACAAATGCTGTTATACTTCTTCCTAGCTCATATAAACAAGATAGGGAAATCCCAAAACTATTTCTGAGTTCTGAAAAGTCCTTGGAATCCTTCTTAACATAAGTCTGTATTAGTTTACTATTGCTGCTGGAACACAGTACCACAAATCTGTTGGCTTCCAATAACAGAAATTTATTTTTTTATAGTTCTGAAGGCAAGAAGTTCAAATATGGGGCTGAAATCAAGGTGTCAGCAGAGCTGATACCTCTGGAGGCTCCATGGGAGAATTTGTTCCCTCTGGTGGCTGCTGGCTTCCCTCGCTTGCAGCCACATTACTCCATCTTGTTTCTGTTGTCTTCTCTCCTCTCCTGCTTCTGTAGTCAAATTTACCTCTGCCCCCCTTCCAAGAACAATTGTGTTTACCCAAGTGTGGGGAAAATTAGGTTTATAGTTGTCTGTGAAACTCAGAGTTTATTCTTATATTATTATTTGTTAATTATTGTATTATTTATTATTACACCTACCTTTGCCCACCCCGCTATCTAGGTCCCACCCAGATAATCCAGAATAATCTATCCACCATAAAACCCTTCATTTAATCCCATCTACAGAGTCCCTTTTGCCATATAAGTTTCCAGAAAGTATAACCTGGATATCTTTGGGAACTATTTTTCAGTCTACCACAACCATGATTAATTAATAAGAGTCAGCATATGAGACTCAGGAGTAATTGACTTGATGGAGTCAAAATGACAGATTTGGGCAGTGAGAGAACAAAGAATGACTGATGTTCCCTCGAGCATCTGCTAAGGCTATTCCCTGTTGTGAACACTCACCTTTATTATCCTAGCAAGATGATTTGTAAGAACATAAAGTTAGCTCATTTTCAAAATTTGTCAATGCATAAGCTCAAATAATAAAATATTTAGATTCATACTGGTACTGAAGTAAAATTGAAAGAAGAATTTATCTTTACAATTTGGTAGTGGAGTTAAGAACTCAGAGAATGAAAGTTGCCATCGTCCTTTAATATGTGGAGAAATAATACCCATTTCTTTAAAGGAAGGGTGGGCTTATTGTAGCTTATATCCCAATAGCCAGTTTTTTAATAAATATTTCACAGTATCTGCCCATCTCAGAATAGCTCCCAATTCATGTATTAAAGTCCTAGAAATCACTGTTTCAATGCCAAACCTACTACAGTTAATTGAACCACAAGTAGGTACTGGATTAAGTTGAGACAATCACCTTTGGCTTATTGACTTTAGAGAGAACGGAAAGGAGGGAAGAGAGGGAGAGAGAAACAGTGATATAAGAGAGAAAAATTGATTGGTTGCCTTCCACACACACCCCTACATGAGATCAAACTGGCAACCTTGGTGTGTGCCCTGACCAGCAATTAAACTGACAACATTTTGGTGTACAGGATGACATTTCAACCAAATGGGCCACCAGGCCAGGGCATATCCTTTTATTACCACTACTATGAGGTCTGTAAAGCCCAAGCCGGCATGCAGCAAGGACTGCATATGTATATCTGACAGTCTAATTGATTTAGACACTCAAGGTGTACTCTTACTGCCATTTCCATTTTGTTTTATGAGAGTTAGAACAACTATGATTATAAATGCATCTTTTTAGCCCCTTTTTCCTTACGATGAATAGAAATGTAAAGGTTTCTGTTTTGATTTTCAATTGTGTAAACCAAAAGTCATAGAGAAATATGTGAAAGCAGGTTAAATAAATATATGTAAGCAATAGAGCATATGGAAATAATTTCCAGTAGTTTTGCCTCTATGATTTGAATCTCTGAAAAGTTGTGTGAGTTAGTATAAAGGAAATTGCTAGGTGGAATAAAATCAGTAGATGGATAGGTACCTGTGAAATACTCCCAGGCAACTGTATGAAGGTCAATTCCCTGTCTTGGAGTGGTGCTCATGGAAAAATAACCAGGTTTACCTTTTGATAAAGACATGCAAATAAGGATAAAGTTTGGTTCATCATTGAGTATATTTGTCTTAACTAAAAAATAATCTTATGTATTTTTTATTGTTTGGTATTAAATTATGGACATCCGCTTCTTTGTTGTACTGTTGGTGCTTTCTGCATACGGATCACTGGGGCTAAGTATTTTATTGGTTTCGGGAGTCTATGTAATCTTCTGAAAGCTGGACTAGTCTTAGGAATTACAGAGTACAAAAAAGAAGGAGTTAGAAGTTGCTCTTTAATGAGAAAAGCTTAAAGCATATGAGCATCTAAGGGAAACATTTTGAAGTCTTACATTCTGTTATGTGGCCCAGTTCTTATGGCCAATATTATGCCCCTACAGGAGCAAGTGAGGAATACTGCTGAGGAGCATGGGCTTTGCAGTCGGGAAGATCTGACACAGCATTTGTTTAGTCACTTGCCTTCTTTGTGAATTTGGTAAATCTCTATCTGGGTTTCATTTTATAAAACCTGTAAACCTAGCATAGCATAAAATCTATTTTGCTAGGTTACTATAAGTTAAATGAGATGAACATAGAGCACCAAGCACTGTGTCTGGCACACATAAGAAACACGATGTATTCTATCCTTCCATATTTGTGCCAACAATGTTACACCAGATTGAAAGCTAAATAGTAAGGATTTGAGCTAAGCCCTGGGGTCAGGGAACAAAATAAATTAGGCCACATGAGAATTGGATCCATCCCCTTTGACCCCATACTATGCTCTAGCAATGGTCGACATGTTTTTAACAGCATTTTTTGGCACAAATTTTGCAATTCCTTTGGCTAGAGTCAGTAGAGAATTGTCTGAGACAATCAAGAGTATATGAAAGTATACCCATTACATAGATGCAGAGCTGCTTCCTGGACCATGAATGTTTTATTTATTTATTTTATACATGAAATCCAATCTCAAACAGTTATACATGGTAATGAGTAAGAGAGTAAGCTTAGCATATTGAAAAACTTTTACCCTTCTCACCACAATGTCTCTACCATTATTCCACCTTGTCTATCTTGTTAGTTTCTTGATGAACTGAGTTGTCAAGACACCATATCCTGCCCTGCTATCTATCATGAAAACTCCCTAGTAGGGGAAACACATCAAGGAGATTCTGATGACCTCAGTAGTCCCTCTTTAGTGCTTGAATGCCACAATTAATATGGTCACTCCAAAAAGAATGCTGATGATACAAGTGTGTTCCTAAGAATGATGGCCATGCAGGAAAATTGAGAAATCCCATAGTAAGTACTAGTAGATGTCATTTAACCTTAAAGAAATCCTTCAAAGTCACCAAAGCACTGAGCCAAACATCAAAACCAATAAAGTGCCTGTAAAAGTATGTGTATACTAGGAAAACAGGATAAATGATGCAAGAGAGCAAGCAGAAGAGTTATGGGCATTGGGATGGGGTAGGAAGCACAAAATCATGAGTTTTCTGTCTGTTAAAAGTGTGTGAAGTATGAATGAGATGACTCTGCCCAGCATTCATCTTCAATTACAATGGTATTAACTTTCTAATTTTACTTGGGGAACAGCTGCTTTTGTGCTCTCCAACCATGCTGTTAAGCTGGGGAAGCATTAGCTGAAGAGACTGATGTGTAGCTCAGAAATGTCTAATCAGAGTATCACATCTAATTGCCCATAAGGTAAAATGGAAATGGAGTCAGGCAGCCCAATCTGAGAGAATGAGACTCAATTATATATCTTCCATTGAAATCTTTAGGAAGAGAACATAGTTTTCTGCTAGACACAGAAACTTTCAAGGTACATATATGTGGCTATAAAGGGTTACCATAATGGGGGAGTATCTTTTAGTTGAAACAAATATGCACGCATGTATATGAAGATCCAAAAGATGGAGAGAGGCCAATTACTAATCAACCTGTCTGAGCCCCTACCCAGTTTCTCCATAGTAGTCACAGATACGAGCAAATAAATATTCATTTTGGCTTTAAATAAGTTTGAGTTAGATTTCCATCCTTGACATTTGTCAGAATATTCATGATATATGCATATTATTAACCATCTGTCTTAATTTCTCTTAAAGTACGGAACCTGCAAACAAGATGTTTGTATGCAGGTAATTTATCTTAGAAAATAAACTAAGAAACGGATATAGAGGCTGGGTAGTAATAGGGTAACAGGGAAAGCGAACCTCAGGTTCCATCACCCTGTTTATCATGACTGTGGACCATGAGTGATCAGCATTGCTGGTAACATTTTCAGTATTGCTCCTCTAAGGAATGGAAGATGACAGTAGCCACTGGCTATACACCAGTATATAATGGGAGCAAACATGGGATAACTGCTATTGAATCTCTCTTTAAAAATCATGAAAACGGGAGGAATACAACAGGCAATGTTTCCAAGCAATCCCGAATTAAAAAGAACAGGTTCTTTGAGGGAACAAAAACACAGAAGCAGGCCTTATCTTGGTTATGATTATTCTTGATCATGATTGCACTTTCTATATAGTAGATTTATATAGGTTACACAATCAATATTTGTGTTTTCAACTTCTCCTCAGGGTTATTTAGTGATTATGATTATACTGAGACACAAATTTATTTCCTATTACTTCTGGAAATTACTATAAGAAGAGTCAGTATATTTCCTATTACTTCTGGAGATTACTATAAGAAGAGCCAGTAACTAAATAAGCAAGCTTAGCTTACTGTTCTGCCTCACATTGCACCAGCAAATGAACTGTCTGTTCCATGTGTGCAGCCTTAGCTATTCATGTATTTATAGAAATAATGATTACAGAATAAAAGGCAGATAATCCATGATAATCCATAAAACTAATTCTCTTTGGAGCAGTGGAACAAGAGCTAGAACGTGGATACTAATGCAATCAATTAATAATCCCTGTCTAGAACACTGTGATTCTTGAGTTTCTGAAGCCCCATAATGAAGAAACACTCCACCTTTAATCAGTGATGGAAAAGAGAATATAAAAAGGTCAGGAGACATGCCTTTTACTTGCCATTCCTGAAAAAGGGGTGAGAGAAATATTGTCTCAGGAGATGAAAGGGGGAGGCAGTTATTCAATGGCTTTTGTCCGAATTTGTCCAGAATATCTATATGTACCAACTCTCCTCCACTCCTAATTGGACATGTGTGTGTGTTGAGCAGTTTCCTGCATGCATTGGAGGAAATGGGAATGCTCCAGGGCAAGAAGTGAGAAGTCCATAGCGCCAGGCCTGAGGCAAGGTACTGCCCAGTTGCACCAGCAGAAAGCTGACCACACTAGTGGTTCCCAGAGATGTCATAAATTGTAGACAAGAGAACTTCAGTAAAGGTATTCCTCCACCTACCTTATATGACATTTTATCCCATAATATCTTGTACTGATGAATCAACAAATTCCATAGGAGTGGCACTCATTTTGTGGGTTTAGGAATATATCTAACCATTTATTGGAAATCCAGACTTAATGTTTGAGGAGCAAATCATGCCATACAAGCTTAAGGTACAGCTGCTATCTATACAAGAATGTCAATGAAATAAAAATTAACCATGCAACATACTAATAAAATAGGGAAATCCCAGCCTTCTTCTTTGAAATGAAAATGGCCTGACCCATATTTATTCTTACGTTCTGTAAAAATTTGTGTTTTCCGTGTTTGAGACTAAACCCAACAGATATGAAGCAGAAAAATATAATAGATATTAAGAAATTAAGGTGCCTCGTGGTGGGTTATAAAATTGTCCCCCTTTGTTGCTTGTGCACTATTGACGAGCTTGCAGTATTTTATGGCTCTTTAATTTATGATGAAACAATTTTATTTCTTTCAGCAACCACAGATATAATTTCCTTATCTATCATTAGAATGGTTTAATACTTTCATTAACTCACACATCATAAAGCAGAGAGTGATTTTTATACCTCCTCCAATCACTCATTGCTCCTGTATCAGAAAAGAAAGCACTGTTTTCTGCTGATTCCAAAGTGAGACTGAAGACCAGTATCTTTGTGATCCATCCAATCTGAAAGCAAAGATTAAAGAGATGGGGTTTCTATTGCCACCATTTCTTTATAGCTATGGTTATATCGTTAGACTTTGGAACAAGTCAGAAATGTACATTGTAATGTTGGATGTTTAACAGTGGAAGACGGCCATGATGACTCTTGGGAGCAGGGTGCTGGCTTCCTTACCAAATCCATGGATGCTAGGGGTGCTCCCTTCAGCCCATCACTCTTTGTTCAGTGGCAAAACCTCTCATGAGCAAAATACATGGGCTGGACTTGGAAGTAGCAGCTCAAAACCAAGCTGAAGATTGAGTCATTGCTCCCAGGGCAGCCCAACTATTATCTTATTCTTTAATCTGCTGAATGCCTCCTCAAAGGCCCTCTCTTTCCCCTCTACAGAGTACGGCTTTGATTTGTATTCAAAATGTGTTGAAGAGAGGGAAGAGGCCTTTATAATGCTATAATAATAACCCATTCAGTTCTTAAGTAATATGAGCCCCAGTGGAACTTATAATTTTTGGTGGTTTTTCTAAAATTGGTATGGTATAAAGAACAGCATGAACTGTAAAGGAAAGGCCACTGATGAGCTGGTAGTCTGGCCACTGGCCATAATTTAAAAACAGAGGAGCTCAGAAGATACTGTGCTAAGAGAAAGCCTGATAATTTAGTTCCATTAACAATTTTGGGAATTATGGATTTTAACTGTCCTATGAAGTAATAAGGGACATAATACCAAGAATGCAAGATTAAAGATTTAATAATGAGGGACTGGGATAAATAATCAAAGGAATAAATATTACCTAAGATATGAATGGAAAATGTACAGCACTCCCCTGCCCCACCTGTATAAGACATCATCAGTCCACCAAAAAAAACTTTTGCATGCAGGGTCATGAGCATATCTCAAAACCTGTTGTAATAAAACCTCCGAGCAACATTCTCAACCTTACAAAGAAAAACCTACATGTAATCTCTGATCTGTGACCATATGTAGTTTTATCTCCTACCCTGAACCTTAATATAATGTGTTGGTATAAAGGGAACAAAACTTTTAAACATTTTTCATAAATTACCTAGAACCTTCCCTGTCCCTACTTTTGGAATAGCTGGTGTCTATTTGTTACTTTAACATGTATTAACATCTGAGGTTTTATAATTTACACAATTCTTTCACATATATTACCTTTTTGATCCTTGCAACAACCATGTGAGGTGAAACAAGACAAGTATCATTATTACTAATCTAAGATTTAAAAATCAAAAACAACAGACCAATGAACAAAAAAATCAACAAAAGCAGCTGGGGTTTTTTTGTATATATAAGAACATACTCAAGATTAATTATTTAAAAACGACAAGCTGCCAAAATAAAGTTTGAGAATAAATTATTAATGTATATTCCAAGAGGAGTATCTAAGAATTCTTTTGACTATAGTTAAAAAGGGTCTTCCTAGTTTTCCTGAGGTCATACCTGGGTCCTGTTTGAAATTGAGAGCTGCTTTGTTTAATCCAACAGCTCTGTCTCTACATAAATATTCTCTCATGGTGCCAAGAACAGAGAAAGCCAGAAAGTGACACAATAATATTTCATGGGAAAAATGTTTTCTCATAATCCAGGACATATTTTTATACTGAAGCAAGGGTATTTAATTATTCATTTATCTGTCTATGTGGCTGGCTATAAATATTAGGCACAGGCAACTCTTGCCTTACCATTAGGGTGGTTAATGCTGCAGGCTATGAAAAATTCACAGAAAAAAA
Source organism: Pteronotus mesoamericanus (assembly GCF_021234165.1). Lineage (NCBI taxonomy): Eukaryota > Metazoa > Chordata > Mammalia > Chiroptera > Mormoopidae > Pteronotus > Pteronotus mesoamericanus. Next base: position 10,261,845 of record NW_026555229.1, read on the forward strand.
GGCAAAGAGTAAAATTGATTTACTTTTCAAGAGGGGAAAGTGGCTGGTGTGAAGAGATACACCAGTGGTGAAAGTTTGGGGCTATGAGTTTTTACTGGGTGATAAAGGTGAAGCGTGTGCAGCTAGGTAGTCACGGCGATTAGTTGTAATGGGGTTTCAGGCTGATTGTGCAGGTTTTAGTTTGTTCTGCTGTTATCTTTGGGTTCAGGGTTTGGGTGTTTGGGTCTGGTATGTCCTGTTTGTACAAGTTCCTAAAACACCTGTGTGGAAGATGTTTTTAGTCATCTGAGAATATTGAGAATAGAGGCTTAGAGAAACAACAGTTAATTATGCCTGTCAGACTCATAGAAGAGATAGCTAGCTCTAGTAAAGGGGGCCTGAAACGGGCCCTTTTGACCTTTCACTTACTATAACAAAGAATAATGTTCCCCTTCATTATCACCTGAATTGTGTAGCATTGAAAAGGGGAAAACCCACTTGTATCCCGGTGTCAGGAAGGACCTGCGGTCAAAAATAATGAGTTACACTCAGTTCTTGCAGGCATGGTGTCCTCTACATTTGTGTGTTTAGATTTTTTTGGTAAAATAAAATTGTAGTAAGTATATTCCTTTTAGAAGGAAGACCATCTCAGAGACGAGAATCACTTACATAAAATGTAGACTTTGAAAAAAAACAAAGTGGAAAGACTTGAAATATTTGATTTTAGGTGCTACCATGCTTTAGTAATCAAGACAGTATTGGCATAAAAATAAACATATACATTAAAGGAACAGAATAGACAGTTCAGAAATAGAGCCACACATTTGTTAAAAACTGACATTTCATAGAAGTGCCAAAACAATTAAATGTAGAAAAAATATTTTTTGTTTCAACTAATGGTGCTGGGACAATTAATTGGTAGCCATATTAAAAACAAAGAAACAAACAAACTTTGTTACCTCACAGTATACGCAAAAATTAACTGAAAATTGATCAGAATCTAAATGTAATAGCTAGGACTACAAAATGTCCAGAAATAATGCAGGAGAAAAATTATTCTGACCCTCCATTAGTCAAAGATTTCTTAAATAGGACACAAAAGCACAGAACAAATAAATAAATGGAGCTTTATTACAATAAAAAACTCTTGCTCCTCAGAAGAGACTACCAAACAAATACAAAGGAAAGTCACAGAGTATAGGAAACTTTGGAAAACAAATATCTGACAAAGGGCACATATCTAAAATATATATAAATCTATAATTAAGCAGATGTCCAATAAAAAACCAAAAAAATATTTGACCAGATATTTTACTAAAAAGATGTGAATGGAAAAGGAGCATGTAAAAAGATGCTCACCATCATTAGTCATTAAAGGAGTGCAAATTTAAACCACAATGAGATACCACTACACCCCCACTATAAGGGTTAAAATTAAAGAGTGATCATACTAGTGCTAGAGGAGATACGGAGCAAATGGAGCTCACAATAATGGTGGGAATGAAAATGTTAAAACCATTAGGAAGTCTGTTGTACAATTTCTTAAAAAGTGAAACAAATATCTACCATGTGACCCAGTTACGATACTCCTAGCTATTTATCCAAGAGATATGAAAACATATGTTTACACAAAGACTTGTACATGAGTGTTCATAACAGCATTATTTACAATATTAACAAACTGAAAATAACCCAAAGGTCCTTCAACAGGTGTGTTTTCAGAGAAACTAGCGCCTTTCTCATGGAGTTTAAAATAGGTCTGTTTAGCGACTGTGAAGAACTGTGAGTTAGCTTTGCTTTCTTCCTTTCTTCTTTTAACCAATCAATATTTTTGAGCATGTGGCATATTTCAGGACCTGGGGAAATATAGAGGGTCATGGCCCTGCCCTTAGGGAACCATGTGAATAGCCCAAGAGTGGATGATTGGAATGTAGAGAGAACAGGGCTATGACATGGCTAACACAGGAGCAACGGGACACAGAGGAGGGAAGGTGATCCCATGGCATACTACCAGAGGTCACATCTGCTGTGGCATTTCTGACCAAGGTGTGCATCCATCCAGTGCCAAAGAATAGATGGATGGTGAAATTAGATGACTGGAGAGGCCCTCTTAGCTTTAGGGGGAAGAAAATCATTACAGAAGAACACTGAGTTAGAATTGGCAGTGTTTCTTGAGATGCAAGAGGAGTTTGAGTTTACTCAGTTCACTCTTGTTCTCCTTTTTAAATACTCACCAAAAAGGAATGCTGGCTGGCATGACTCAGTTTATTGGAGTATCATCCCATAACCAGAAGGTTGGGGGTTTGATTCCTTCTCAGTGCATGTACTGCATTGTGGGTTTGATCCCAGGTCTGGGTATGCATAACCCCTGGTCCAGGTACATGTGGGAGGCAACCAACTGATGTTTCTCTCTCACATCAATTTTTTTCTCTCTCCTTTCCTCTATGTCTTCCTCTCTCTTTCTAAAAACAATGAAAAAAATGTCCTTGGGTGAGGATGAAAAAATTTTTTTAAAAAATACCAAAAAGGGAAGAAGAAACAATTCTTTTTTTATATATAGTTGAGATGCCTAGGTACCTCTACTCCTGTACAAAAGTTTGAGGGTGTATTCGGGACTAGAGGACTGAATCAGAACTAGCTGATTCTAATAGTTTTATTCAGTGCCAGTTCAGGCAAGAGCCAGGCAGCGCAGCAGTCATGACGTAATCACTAGGCCATATTAAAATACAACAATTTAATTGCAATTAGCAGTATAATAATTTATTTATAAAATGCCAGTGTATGCATTTGTATTTGACAACCATTTACTTTCAGTCTGGTACTGTGTGTGCCCCATTAAATTATAAAGTACAAGGTCATTAACCTGCAATTCCACTAGTGAGCATGCTATTAAATAGCATCCAATCCTTTCTCTGGTTGAAACACAACTGCTAGATCATTTATCTGTAACTATTAAATTTCCCTGTGATCTTCCAAAAGCTCTTATTACTGCTAATTAAGCAGGTGTGACCTGTGCCGAAAGCAGGTGGCCTGCCATGAACATCTGGCCAGGATCCAAAATTGGGTCAGGTCTCTTTAGTGCTCTCATTTTCCTCTTATTTTCCTTTGGTCATTAGTGATTATGGCAGCTCAATTCATGTTTTCATGTTCAGGATCATTAGGGTTTGGGGACTGTAAAGAGAGCACTTGGCACATGACCAAGTACACTGCAGACAGACTGTAGAAGCAAAGCACTCCCTCTGCTTTCGAAGCCAAGATGTCTCTTAGTGTTGAGTGGTCAAAGCTGTTTAGCTCAGCATTATATATAATGAGTCTGAGATTTGTACAGTAGAACTCTACAGGCAGAACCCAAGTAGGTTCATTCTCATAGATAAAACCTATGGTTCGAAAACATAGTGTACCTATATTCCCATACCAGACCAGTCTTTGCACATACCTTACTAGGCACATCTGTGCTAGAGATGGGACAGTCAATCCAAATTTTCTTCAGTGCTTGGGCAGAATAAATAAAGAATGAAAGAAATAAAATGGAGCTACCATTTGTGTTCCTCTTATTGATGTATTAGTTAATATTACACATGAAAGCTCTTAGCTCATGCTCTAGTAGATTTCCCTGTAACGCTCTCAGAGAGGTATTACTGTAAACCCACTTTTACAAATACAGAAATTGAAGCCTAGAGGGAGAAATTCACTTGCCTAATTTGCATAGTTACTAGGTAGCTGAGTGAAAATGGTAAGTCAGGTCTGCAGAACTCCAAAGTGCTCTATAAGAAACCGTAATTCAGTTATTCTCTATCACCACTATGTGCAGAACTAAGAGTGTCCCTGGACCTACACACCCTGTCTGAGGATGAAGTATATTTGGTCTTTATCTTCCTCCTGTTTTTGCCACATCTCTATTGACCACATTATTACTTGCTGAAATGTTTCACACTGAAGGAAAAAAGGGTAGACATAGATAGTATAAAGCAAATTCCAGCTAGTTAATCTTTGATCAATGAAACTGCAAGCACAAATGGAAGGAAGGAAGGAAGGAAGGAAGGAAGGAAGGAAGGAAGGAAGGAAGGAAGGAAGGAAGGAAGGAAGGAAGGAAGAAAGGAAGGAAATGAAAGAAGAAAGGAAAGAAGAAGATTTTTTTATTGTTGTCCAATTACAGCTGTCCCCATTCTCCCTCCATCACCCTCCCCCACCCCATGCACCCCCACCTCCCACATTCAATCCCCCCTCACCGCCATCTTTGTCCATGGGTCCTTCATACACTTTCCTTGATGACCTGTTTTTTTTTTCAATAAAAATTGTGTATATTTAAGATGTACAACTTGACATTTTGTTATATATTCTTCTACATAATGAAATAAATTCTACAGTGAAGCTCATTAATATATCCATCTCATACAATTATGCCGTTGTATGTGATGACAGCTCCTAAAATCTACTCTCAGCAAATTTCCACTATTCAGTACAGTACTACTAACCATAGTCACCATGCTGTACATTAGATCTCTAGACTTACTCATCCTGCATAACCAAAACTCTACTCTTTGACCATTGTCTCTACACTTTTTCCACCTCCCGCCCCCCGTAACAACCACTGTATTCTCTGCTTCTATGTATTTAATGTTTTTAGATTCCACATATAAGTGAGATCATGCAAAATATTTTTTTCTATGTCTATCTTATGATAGAGATGTTTTTAATTGACTTTTTTTCAAATGAGTATTGTTTTATGACATAGCCATTAATATGTATATATTACATTATTATGCATAGTTGTATCTGTTCTTGTATCTCATCTATCTCTATTATGACACCTTAAATTCATAAGGGTGGGGCTTTGGCTTTCTTGATCATTACAAAACCTTCTGTCATCTAGAACAGTGCTTGGCATACAGTCAGGTGTTGTGTGTTGAAACAATGAATGAATATTCTGACTATTGTTCATTATGTAGTGTGGGATTCAGGAAGTGTCCTGCAGGGCTTTGAATGTATAAAACTAATTGCTCACTGCTAAACATCTGTATGTTTTGCCTTTTGTGTCTCCTTTTTATAATTTCTCTCTGTATATATTTTTTCACTTCTACTTGTTATTTTAGTTCTCTATGCCTGCCAAAATAAGGTAGTTTCTGACTCTAATATCAAGGCTGATGGGAAATGAGGAAATAAATACTCAAACTTAAAAAAATTAGTTACATTAATTTGAATATCAAATGTAAGACAGGTATTGAAAGTTTTGTCTAAAAATTAGCAAGTCAGTTTTAAAGTATTGGATTTGTAACATTTGATTTGGGTGCTCCTAACATGAATTTTATGGTTTTGTTTGAGGGTGTTTTTCCCCCTTTCTTTTTTTCCCATCTCTTTTTTCCTTTTCTCTGGTATTTTTAATTTTTTTTTGTATGTTTTCTAGATAGGATCATCCATGTCTTAAGCACTTACCAACCCATGACCATTCTCAAAGGGCACTGTGATAGACTTCTTTGTAAATCTTAAGCCTCATTGCTATTGTTATTGATCCTTCCAAATATCTCTTCCCAATGACCTGTTTATAAACGTTTCCCATTAATTTCCTTCAGTGCGCCTCCAGGGTGCATTTAATAAGGAAATATTGCAAACTATTTTTTGTACAATTCAGGTTATTGAGCAAAGCAAAAAGACAGTGGCTGATGGAAGTAAGTCTAGGACAGAAATGAAATATAAGACCTTGCATACAGTCCTAATTCTAGCCATTGACAGCCATGTGCTTTTTGAACCTGGCCCTCAGTGAAAGAGTCTCACAGCAATGGATTAAATATTATTTCATTTCCACAGGCTCAATATAGAATTTAAAGATGAATGCATGAAAACGATCAATCTCTTAACCCTACACACAATGAGTCTCTTTGGTGTATATCCAGAAATGCCAGCTAAGAGTTTTGTTTTAAATCACATTATAAATTAAGCAGATGAGTATCTGATAGTTTCTTAGTATAAAGTCCCAGGCCTGAACCCAAAGCTTACCTGGGGTCTGAGAAGTAGCAGAGCAACTGTGAGGCTGTCTGGTTAAGGAGCAGACAGATGCTCGATGTTTCTCAGGAATTTTCAAGTTATTTTCAAAAGTAAGAATTGTGTGGAAATCAGGATGCCCGATCCAAATCATGCCTCCAGCCCTAGTGCTGTCATCTGGGGGAGCACTTTCTTCCTCAGGGGCCCAGTTCCCCGGACCAGGCCAGGGTAAGGCAAATGAAGCACCTAAAGCACAAAATATGATGCTCTTAAATACACTCACTCTCAGGGTCAGGCAGGTGAGTGCAGCATCAGCCTGGGAATGAGCACCTCCCTAAATTGTGTACCCTCAGCCCCTCGTTTGCTTCATCCTAGTTCAGGCCCTGCTCAGTTTCCTTCCTTTTAAATGAATGAACCAATATTAATCAGTGGTTCTCCAAGTGGAAATATAGCAAACAAGAGTCTTTTGGCTGCTTCAGATAATGAATTTCTGTAGGGTGGGGGGTGGTGAGTTTAGAAAATGTAATATACTACATTTCCTTCTTGGAGATTTATGATACATCTTATATCATTGGCTCTGATCTGAGATACACTACAGAAAATATACCTGTTGACCTAGAAACAATTCATTGTTTTTTAAAACTCCTGATTATCAAAACATTTTCCTCCTCTTCCCTACATAAACAGAAAAAAAGTCATCTTAACAAAACTATATGTCAAAAACTCTACATGCAATTTCTGAATTAATCATTGGAACAGCCCCATGAGATGGACACAATTGTTAACCACCTTTATAAAGGAGGAAACAGACTTAGGAGTAAAGTTAAATCATTTGAAGAGATGTGCATGCTTTATCAACACGCTTGCCTGGTGTTAATGTTGAGCTTAACATTCACAGAGAAGTTTTCTTGTGTTCCCTATTTCTTTAAAAATTAGCATAACATTTTGTTTTTATAATAAAAGTTTATTTTTACATAAATTAAACATGAGTTTTGGACTAAGCTTTTCTTTATCTCTTTTCAACTACTTCCTATCTTAATTGACTAGTGATGAAGTGTTTACTTACCCATGAGGACCCAGCTTGCCATGCATGCCTATCATACTTCTCCAGCATTGACTGGCTCAACAGACTTCCAGAGACTTCTGAGCACTGTGAATTTCAACCCCAGAGCAGTGTAGATTGCTGAGGAGTGCCCAGCTTTGCCACTGAGTTAAATAGAACAGTAGGATGGTGCTATTGAATAGTACTTTGTATAGAGATGGCTGTCCAGATTGTGAAGACAGAAACAGGCCACAGAGTGAACATCCATTCAAGAAAACCTTTCTGTAAGTGAAATACTGTTTCTCTGGAGTGTCATGATGTATGTTGGGTAAGTTTTAGGAATGCAGTGGTGGAAACAGTCATATCCATGATCCATGTACTCTTATGACTTGTAATCTAGCAGTCTCTTTTTCTAAACAGATGTCCAAGTAAAGCTAATAAACAAGTTGCAAATTGAGAAAATCTCTTCCAGTTCCCTACTATTGAACACCTCTCTACTGTCCTTCGTGATTGGCAGAACATATCAAGTTAGGGGCTGAAAAATGCTTTAGCTATGTCCACAGAGAGATGTTATATTTAGAAACTCAGTCCCTCAGCATCTATTTCAGTCCAGGAACTGTGGGTTCATATACAATTTCTACTAGTCAATATTCAAGGATGCTGAATGTACACTTTGGCTTCAGTGACAGTGACATATAAAATCCCCTCGGGACCTGAAGTGGCTGCCAACTGCAGGACTTTATGTTTGGGAGAAACTAATACAATTCAAGTTGACTACACTTCATAGGGGTTCTCTTTTTCTGGGCCCATCAGACAATTCTGTTGACTTTCTCTTAGCACGTGAATAAATAATTGACCCTAACACTTATATGATAGCAGGGTATATTCAGAGGGCTGGGTCAACTCAACATTTTATCACCTTCTGAATTCCTACTTTGAAACGAGATCAGCATATGCTCAGTCCTGCCATTAACTTTTATGTATGTTACAGCAGCTTGTAAATTAGTTATCTGTATGAGGGACCAAGTTGTACCCTGAGAGAGAACTTACTCTCAGGCTAAGAAAAGTTAAGTGAATTGGCTAAGTTCACATGACTGATAAGGAATCATCTGGTTATGTTCCTTTAGAGCCTCCAGAATTATGTGGCTCTAAATCTCAGGGTGCCTATTAAATATTCTTGTGCAGATTTCTACCTGAATCTCTAGCTGAATCTTTAGGGCATAGTACAAAAACTGAGACAGTGTGCCAGACTCAATAATATTTAAAATATTGAGCCCGGACTGGTATGGTTCAGTTGGTTGGGCATTGTCCTACAAAATGAGGGTCGCCAGTTTGATTCTTAGTCAGGGCACAAGCCTGAATTGTGGGTTTGGTCCCAGGTCAAGGCGTGTATGACAGAGAACTGATCAATGTTTCTTTCTCACATCGATGTTTCTCTCCTTCTCCTACTCCCTCCCTTCCCCTCTCTCTAAAAATAAATAAGTACAATAATTTTTAAAATATTTAACACATTAATATAAAATAATTAACTCAAAGTATTATAACTATGAAATACCCTGCATCCTGGATGTTACTGTGCTTAGAATCCATTAGACTCTAAAGGTGCAAACAGGTTATAAAGATCATTGAATCCATAGCTATTTCACTCCCATTAGGTTCTAGGGCACATTTAAATATGTTGCTGTTGTTGGTGTAATGACACCCTTGTCTTAGCAATGAGGAGGGAAAGGAAAGTCCTTGATATTATTTCAGTGCCTGAATTCCAATGGGACTTAAAAATCTGCCTCAGATTTCCTAGTTGTGTTGGGCATTAAGTAAATTTTCTTATGCTGTTTGTTTTGTTTTGTTTTGTTTTTGTGTTATCTGTTAGGCTATTTTGAGTTAACTTTTTTTCATTTTAAATAAAAAGTTCTGGTAAATATAGCATATAACTACCTACCATCCCTAAATCTATGGTATTCCCAGACCATCCTGTGACATGGTGTTATGGCTGGAGCTAGAGATACATATTTCTTTATATCCTGGTCTGGAATTGACATGAGTATTTGTCGGTATAAATTTTCTAGGTCAAAACTGGATGCTGGGGCTTCTTTCCCCAGCTTTGCTGAGATATAATTGCAAATAAAATTGTAATATATTTAAAATATACATTTTAATGATTTGGTAAACATATACATTGTGAAAGCATTCTAGTTAATTAACACATCCATCACCTCAAATACTGATATTACATATATTTAAATGTATACAAATGTATACATTACATATTTTTAAATGTGTACAAATGTATATGAGAACATGTAAGTTTTACTTTCTTGCCACTTTCAATTATACAACACAGTGTTATATAGAATAGCTGTGTTATATAGTATAATTAACTATAGCATGATCAGTACTCAGAGTTTTGTGTCTCAGGAAGCAGAAAATTAATATGAGAAGCAGATTGGTAAAATTATTGTGGAGACACAGGAACTTCAATGGCAAAAGGAAATTCTTCAGAATCAAAATGAAACACTAGCCAAGCAAACAAGGAATCAATGGCAGTTTTTTAAAAGCATCTGTGAATAAACAATGTGTGCCTTGTAAGAATAAAAGGGAAAAATACAGTTTTCTACAGAAGTAAAAGAAAAGAACTAGAAGAATTGACAGAAACATTAAAAGCATTTCAGGTTTCTAAGTATGCTTTACAGAAGAAAGTTAGTGAAATGGAACAAAAAGTCCAGATATAGACATCTTCTGACTAAAGATTATCTGAAACGCTGAATGAAACTGAGAAATACCATGTCACAAAAACAGGTCAATTTGGATTGGTAAAAGAGAATCCGGAAAAGTTAGAACAGAAGGGAAAGAACCCAGGGAGGTACCTGTTATTGTGTAATACCTGAATTGGCCTCTTGCTACCAGTCTAGAGAAAAAGACATTCCCAAAAATAGACAGTAGAGAGATGAAAATAACCTGATCTTTGATAATATACATCACTCAGTGCCCAAATCAATGAACACGAGAGCCTACCCAACTTTCAACTCTTGTTATGTGCAAAAAATAAATTTTCCTCATTATTTGATGGTTTAAGCATGGGTTTGTGATACTTGTAAGCAAGGCACCTCAACTGACATTGAAACTTTTTGTTTTTCATTATAGAATATTGTGTTTTGCCCAAAGAGATGTTTAAAAATTAAATATAAAATGTATTACTTTTATAATGTCTGAAAAATGTCACTTCTTAAGGGTCTTCTGTTAATCAAACATATTCTGCTGACTCTCTGAAAAAAATTATCAGATGATAGATGTTGTACTATAACAGTGTACTATAACAGTATTACATAATATAATCAACAATAGTCACCATGTTATGCACTGGGTACTCAGACCATATTCATTTCACAGCTGTAAATAGGACCCCTTTCACCAGCCTCCCCCTATTTTCTTCACGTCACCCTAATTCTGACTTGTGTTCAGATAAAAAATCTTAAGATTCCTCTGTATAATGACCAGTTTGAGCCCATTACTCTGTGGCAAACTAAGGCACCTGTGAATTTTCATAACTGAATTTTGCTGCGTCAGCAATTATCCTAAGACTTAGACTCTATTTCATAAATGTTTTGGACAACTTGCCCTTCGCTCATATTGCCTAAAGATTGAGCATCCACTGGCCTTTCTTGTTGAACATGTTAAGAAAAGCACATTTATGGGTCTAAGGGTTTTCTGACATTTAGATATATTCTCATTTATTTGTCCTCCAGATAATTCCTGCAGTTTTTGGCCTAAGTCTATCTGCCCTACTGAGAATTATATTATACATTCTTATTATGGAGTATAATGAGACTGGTTTAAATAAGAATATGAAGTCACCAGAAAACACCTAAAGTTAAATCAACAGTTTTAAACACCCCTTATTAGGTGTTGGAATATTGCTGAGTTTAATTATTTTTCTTTAACGCCCTTCAGCAGATTTGGTATGTTTTCATGATTAATTAACTATGTTTCATGATTTAGTGAAATTATAATACTGTTTTAGATGCATAATAATTTATCATCCATGCACAGAGGTATCTCTTTTTTTTCCCTCTAGTTTGCACTTTATCAGTTTAATATAAAACCTAAGATAATAATCTAACAACTTCAAACATCTAGGGATAAGAAGTTGAACTCAATTCCTTGAAACCTTTAATGTAGGTATTATATTGCCCACACTAAAAACAGAATGCTCCATGTGATAAATGATTTTTGTTTGCTGATTGATAAATATATTTAATAAAAAAGTTTTATTAACCTCATGAAAATGAATGAATTTAATGTAAAATTGTAGCTGTACCACCAATTTTATTATTTATTTGACTTAGAAAGGGAGGAAGCCCTTTCTTCCTTCTTAATAAATGATGTAGTCAAACTTACTCATTTTTTAGATGAAAGTAAGTTCTACAGAGGAGTAGCAACTCTCCAAACATCATATGGCTTTCTTTCTCTCTTTTTTGGGAGCTGGATGTAATTAGGGTGTTTAAAAATCAGGCTTTACCAAAGGCATGTTTTCTATAAAGTTCTTGGGATAGAGCAGTGAGAGTGAAAATACACAGAAAGAAGGCGAGGGCCGTGGTTGCAGAACTGACATGGGCAATGACTTCACTAAGCCAGAGAGAAGAGCATGGCTTCTTAACGAAGTGAAGGACTAGCAAAATTGCAGGGATCTAGGAGGTGGAGTCATAAATCATAGAATAATAGAAATGATCAAAGCACAGAGGATCAAGGCAGAAAACAGTGCAGGGCAATTGCCTCAAAGAGGTAATACGGTGGATGTCCCAGGACTCTTAGAGACAGACTGTTAAGTTCCATGGGAGAGACTTTGCACGGAAAGGGCATAGCAATAAGCGCAAATCTCCTGCTCTGTCATCCCTCTTCCGCCCTGCTTCTCCCACACAGGTTTCTCTCTCTGCAAAAATAAATTCAAAACCTACTTAGGAACTGAAAGCTTCTGGAATGAACTAACATAAAGGAAGGCAATTCAGGCTTTGGTAAGAGGGGGCACTTTGGCCTATGTTACTAAGTGGAAAGAGGAGATGATACTGAAATTCAAGTCAGGCGCGTACATGGTGTTCACGGAGCATCAGGACAGAGCTTACCCTCTACTTTCCACAGGGTAAAAAGGGACCCCATGTCTGAGTGGTCCAGCCTCTTCTTCCCTGGGAGGTGTCTCCGTCCTGGGAGGGTTCTCATGTGGCATTCAGGAGCTACTCACTACCTGAATACCTGAACTGAGAGGTAAGGTCTTTGAATTCTTTCTTGCCAAATTCCCACTACTACTAAGGCATAGGTAGATGATCTGAAGTCATTAAGTAAATGAAAAAAAAAAGTGATATGGGGGGAAAGGGTAAGCAATTTTGGAAAATAAATGACAAATTAAGTCAACTCAGTGATTTCATCACTAAGCAGTGTCTGCATGTAGGGAAAAAAATGCAGGCATGTATGTATTGAGTTCAGCTCAGAATTTAGTTAAATTAAGGATATTGTAGAACTTTGTAAAGCTCTTTACAAATGTTAGCTTATTTATTTAAAGTATAAATGAATATATGTCCCTGGGACTTGCAAGGCCCCAAAGCCTTTTTTTTTTCTTTTTCCAGGTTAAGCTTGCATTGAGTACACAGATCAATGCTCAAACAGGGCACAGTGGGAACCTCTCTCCTCTGCTGCTTGTGCATGTAGAGCAGCCGGAAGCAGCCAGGCAGCCTGAGCCAGCTCCCAGCATGGGGTCCCTCAGAGCTCCTCCAAGACTGGCCCTTTTTCTGTGGGGAGATTTTCCAGTGAAATGTCCCTACTGTTGACATATTTTTTTCCTGGGCAGGAGGGATTGAGGGCAGGAGGGAGTAGGGATTAAATCCAAGGTGAATCACCAGTTTCTGAGCCTGGTGGTGGAGCAAACATTGACATCCCACCTTCTATCTTGAGTAAAGGAGACAATGTAGCTTCTTGGAGGGAGGAAAAAAGGACTCAGTATCAGGAATGTCAGGTTCAATGGGAGTCTGAGCAGCCCGATGCCTTGGGAAGAGACCTGTATTTGGAGAGAGGAGGCCTGGTTTCCAGGTTGGCCCTTCCATTAGCTCACCTTGGAATCTTCAGGAGTTCATTGGATCTCTGTTTCCCCATTCTTAAAAAATGGGATATAAAACTCTGTTCTGTTTACCTTCTGCACTGGTGTGGAATTCATGTAAAAAGCAGGTACCAGTGGACAGGGAAACGGGAGCTCCCCTGCCTGCTTCCACGGGTGCTCTGCTCCGCGGGGGGAAGCAGGGCCGTTCCAGCCCTGCTTCTTAACACTGTGGGGCGGTGTGTATATATGGTTTTTCTCTTGGTATTTGGCTGAAGGAGGTTGGTGATTGCTACTTTTATTTTAGGACACTTATTTTTCTGGTCCTTTGGATAGGGGAAACAGGCTTTTCTTGGAGAATTTTTAGAAATATTTCTGAGTTCATGGACATGGACAACAGTGTGGTGATTGCAGAGGAGAAGGGATGGAAGGAGGTAGAAGAGGGTTTGGGGAATAAATGGTGATGGAAAAAAGAAAATTAAATTTAGAAAAGTATATTTCTGTACCTGTCCTGGCTCGGTGGCTCAGTTGGTCAGAGTGTTGTCCTATGCCCCCAAAGGTTGCAGGTTTGATTCCAAGTCAGGGCAAATGCCTAGGTTGCAGGTTTGATCCTGGTCAGGGTGAATATAGGAGGCAACTGATCAACGTTTCCTTCTCTCCCTCTCCCCTTTACCCCTCTTTCCCTCTCTCCCTTCCTCTTTCTCCAAAATCAATAAATTTAAAAAATATATATATATATATTTTCCCCATCCACTGGTATCTGCTTTTTACATAAATTCAACACCAGTTCATAAGAAAAATAGAACAGAGTTTTATATCCCATTTTTTAAAAATGGCGAAACAGAGATCCAATGAACTCCTGAAGATTCCAAGGTGAGCTAATGGAAGGGCCAACCTGGAAACCAGGCCTCCTCTCTCCAAATACAGGTCTCTTCCCAAGGCATCGGGCTGCTCAGACTCCCATTGAACCTGACATTCCTGATACTGAGTCCTTTTTTATATATGTACATATATGTGTATATAATACATATGTGATATGTATGTATTCTATATATACTTTTTTTCTGGTGCCTGGCAGCAGTTCTGGGTTGGAGGCTACTGCAGTGCCCTGGCCGAGATACATGGGAGAGAATAAGAAAACTCAGGAAACCCATTGCCAGGTTGTTCCTCAAGTCTTGAGTCCTCCAGGCAGTCCACGTTCTTGTCACACTCAAGGGTCTCCCTAGGCTTGTTATATGATGTCCAGGGCTCTTTAGTTGGGCCAAAGGAAGAAGGACGCTCCATCCTGACCAGAAACAGAAGTCCTCTAATAGTATGCTTTTAAGTTGTAAAGGTCAACACAAATATAAGAAAGTACTGTGAAGATTAAATTCCAGAAATGATATAGACAAGTAACAGGAGAGAAATTATATTATTTCAGAGAAAGGCTCTTTTTGGTCTCTTTAGGAGTTTTTTTAATTCTCCCCATAAATATGGTAATGATAAATTTTCAGAAGTACTTCATTAAAACAGGTTCTTTCCATGGACTAACTTCTTGTAGAACTTTGTTATACAGATTATGATTATTGTGTCTTTTAAATGTATTCTGTAACTCTTTTCAGAAATTCAAAATGCACATCCCTTCACTTAGTGAACAAGTATGCTAGTCATTTTCAATGCCTGAATTGACAAAAATAGAAGTCTGTGTTGAAGCAAACTCTTCCTTTGTCTTGTTAAAAAATTAAAATCTCCACTTAGCATCTGAAATTCCTTGTCTAGTATGATATCTTCTAACTAGAGAAGAAAAGGGGCTGGCTAATTTTGTTCTTAATCTCAGTCTCATCACTGTGTAGTGTCCTATGGTGACAAAGCACTGTCCCTCGCATCACAAAAACTGTAGCCTCTTACCTGTAGGTGATGTGTTCCAAGAACCCCAGTGGATGCCTGAAACCTAGGATAATACCAAACTCCATAGGCATGCTATGTTTTTTTCTATACAGACATATTTTTCACTTAAAGGAAGCACTTTACAACTTCTCTTTGGCATAGCCAAATCACCAGCATCACTACTCTTGCACTTTGGGGCCATTACTGAGTAAAATAAGGGTTACTTGAACACAGGCACTGTAATATGATGACAATCAGTCTGGTAACAGAGGCAGCTACTAAGTGACTAATGGCCAAGTGACATATACCCTGTGGATATGCTGGACAAAGGGATGATTCCCATCCTTGGCTAGATGGAGTGGGACTGAGAAAGAGTTTGTCTCACTACTCAGAACAGTACACAATTTAAAAAGTATGAATTGTTTATTTCTGGAAGTTTTCATTTAATATTTTTGGAACATGGTTGACCTCAGGTAACAGAAACCACAGAAAGTGAAATTGCAGATGATGGGGGACTGCTGTAAATTTTTAACTTTCCAACTGGATTCCATTTTGTAGTATATTATTCAGTGTCTAGAAATCATTTACATCTCATAAAAGTCTGTACCTTGGCTATTCAGTGGTTTCAACTAGTTGTGCTTGCATAATGTGCCTCATGTAAATGATGCTAAACCTCATCTTACCAAGATCTCTTTCTAAATATGTGTTGACCAAGAATATACTCAGCTTTATGTTATAAGATCTAATGGATGAAAAAAGGTAATTATTATTTAAAAATACTATTTATAATGATTATGATGAAAGTTTCATGAGGAATGCCACCCAATGCTTTATATATACCTTTATATGTTGATAAAAGGCAACAAAGTATGTTTGTGTGTGGAAAGCTAAAAATGCTACTTGAATATTATTTTAATAAAGATATAAAGATATAGAAGAGCTACAAACTGATCTCCATAAATGCGCTTTGCCTTTTCATCTTAGGGTTGGACAATTTCAGTAACATTCACCAAATCTTAATTTAAAGAAAAATACCTGATATATTATTAGGCAGGGATTTTTAAATGTTGCTAATAAATAGAAAACCTCAGTTAATATCTATAGATGAAAATAACATACAATAAATTAATAAATTAAGTAAAGGAAGAGCATACTATAAATTAATGTATGAGGAATCTGGCTGGGCTGTTTTTTAAAAGTTAATTTAATTATCCAATATTTTTTGGACTAACTATAGAAGTAGAAACTAATTGGGTTCCTGCAGTGAAAAGGATGAAATTAATACACAAGTGAAGAAACACAAAGCCCTTTAAACTTAACAATGGCCATTTATGACTTTAATTAAGCAGACCATCTCACTGATAATAAACTTTTGACCTTGTATTTTTGCTCATTATTTTCCTGTTCCAGATTTTAGTCATTGGTGTCTGGCTCTGAAAAACACTTGTGACTCATTTGTGAGGGGCTCTTGTGTTTCAACATGCTCATGCTGATGGTGACTTTTCTCTGTGCCTGCAAATATGGCTACAAAGTCCAGTAGATGTTCAATTGCACCTTCAATACCCTTCTCATTTGGCTGGCCTTCAATCTGTGGTCAGAGCTTCCTGTCATTGTATCTTACTCGACATTTGAATTCTTAGTTGACCCAAAGCACTCATTCAATTTTAACAGCTTCACATTTTTAAAAATTCCAATAATATAGACCTGGCTACTTCTTACCTTCCCACCCACATCCAATCAAGCATACCTCTAAGTTGACTTACAAACATCAAGACACTTTTAAGGTATTCTGTCTTCTTTATGAGGAATAATTGCACAGCCCCCTCTGGAAATAACTTGAAAGATCAGCTCTGCCTGAGGTGAGGTGGTTTAAGACAGCTTCAAGACAGAAGGCAGTCGGGGACGGGGCCCCAAATCATTGAAGACTGACCCATGTGGCATTCAAAGTCACCCCAGGCTCATTATACTCTACCTAGGAGACTGTAAAATTTAGTAGTTTAGAGAAAATCAGCTTCTAACCTAGGAGGTGCCAGTGACTCATGTAGCTGCAGGAAACCACTGAACATAATCAAAAACTGTTTCCATGGGCCTCGGTGAATAGATGGACAGTGGTGAAAAGTTACTTCATTATTGGTAGGTTGTCTCTTTCCTCCCTTCAGTTTTTTCTCCTCCTCCTCTAATTGAATGTGGTGTGTAAGGTCCTCATTTCATAAATCAGGTCATGCGTTTTTTTCCACATGCTATTTCAAAGAAAATAACTGGCCTTAAGAAGCTATCTCCACTCAGCTACGGCTGCTCACTCTCAACCCAAAGTCCCACAGGCTTTTCTGACTCTATGTACCCTCCACGGTGCCTTGAAGCACCTCCTCTTTATATTTTATCATCTCATTTCTGGCATCATTATCTCCTTGGCCATTCAAAGCAGAGAGCTTGTTCCTTCCTCCCTGGTTATACATTCCTCTATTTTTCCAATTTGTCACCCCTCCCTCCTCCCCCCATATACTCACACCCTGAGGGGTTTCTTACCGGCTCTGTTTCTTGCCTGGATTACAAGAGCCTTCAACCTTCTTTTTCTGCCATCAGTCTTGCTGGAGCCATTTTATCTTCTTATTAGTATTAGATCCATCATCAACAATTGTCTCTTGATGTAAATGTTACTGGGGACTGGGAAGGGCATACCACAGGCCTCCATTCCTTCGCGCTCTGTCAGAGATCCAAAGGTAGGGACCAGAGAAAGAGAGGGTTGGCTCTAAGCTGCAGGTTTTCTGAGGCCCTCAGCCTGGAAGTAATTTTTTTTTTGCCTCAAATGAAGATCCTGGCTACACCGGAATACTAGACTCTGAAAGGGAGAGGCAAGGCTTGGTCGTCAAAATCATGGTACTTGTCAGTGTCACTCTTGATACTCAACAAAAGTATGAAATCAGAAATAGAGCATTTGCTTAGAGCAAAAACAAATAAGGAAAATATAATACCTAAAAAAGGCAACCCATGAACTCCAGGGCCATCTGAGGTCTACTAGGAAACTCTTTTCAATTGTTTTTATCACCTACTGTTGGTGCCTGAATTTCCACAAAACAATTTAGTTCTCTAACTCAATGTACTGCTTTCTTCAAGAACAGATTTTTACTTAGAATGACCTTATACTCAGCAATTAATGTCAACTATCTCTCTATTCTCTCTCCTTTCCTCTCTTACCATTTTGTTTCTTCCCTCTCTCTCCCCTTTTTATCCTTCCTTTCCTTCCTTTCATCCTTTGCATCTGGCTTTTTTCACTTATCATAATGTTTTCTGGGTTCATTCATGTTGTATTATGTATCAACATTTCCTTCTTTTTATATGGTCAAGTAATAGGCCATCATATAGATAATACCAATTTTGTTTCTCCATTCATCAGCTGAATATCTGGGCTGTTTCTGCTTTAGGGCTGTGATAAATAATTATGTTATGAATATTCACATACAAGTTTCTGTGTGGACGTATGTTTTCTATTCTCTTGAATATATACCTAGAAGTGGAATTGCTGGGTCATGTGGTAATTCTGTTTAACATTTTGAGGAACTACCAAACTGTTTTCTAAGTGAGCATACCACTGTACAGTCTTGCTAACAATGCATATGGATTTAACCTCTCCTCATACTCACCAACACTTTTTTTTGTCTCTTTGATTATAGTCGTCTTAGTGGATGTAAATTGTTTTCTATATTGCCTGTTAATTTCACATATGATTCTAGAATCTAAATCTTTATTTTTTCTATAAATTTTGTAATTCATCATGGTTCCTCTTAAAGTAATTATATTTCAAATCCTTGTGATATGTTTACAGTGACTCTTATGTAAGGGGAAACCTAATAATAACAGTAGATATTTAATGAACGTACACCATGGGTTCAGCTCCTCACAGCCACCCTGTCTGCCTTGACAGAAAAATTTGACCACATTAATCTATTATTCTGAAAAGTTATTAAACAAAACACAGCTACTTTAAAATTTATTTATAAAACTCATCTTCCCAGCTCTCATTTTTTTCCCAAATATCTGGTTCCATTTCTGCCATGAGTACCCTTCAAACGTTTCCTCTTACAAAGGGAATTCTTTTTCCAGAAGCTTTGACACTGTAAACACATATGGCAAGTTTATTAAGCCCACAGAACCCCAGACAGTAAGGGGGAAAGCAGAGTCCTTAACATACCATTCAAACTTCCAGGAGGTTCTCACCATGTAACCCCAAATCAATGGCTTTCTCAGTAAAAGGGAGGGTGGGTGTTGGGGAGAAGCGAGAGAATGTTTCACTCTTAAAATGGTTCAAGGATGGTACCACCCAGGATGAAAGGACAGCTCTTAAATTGAATAGGGGGAGGACTCACTTCTTTTATTAATGAGGACAGATTATTTTTCACTTCTGAATCTTGCACCCAAGAGAATAATCACCCAAAAAGGATGATTCTTTCTCATTGTATACTTTTATTCTGTAAATGTTCGAAAGCCAGTGTGTGCAAAACCATTTAGCAAAATGCCACTGTGGGGTTCATGGTTCGTAATTTTAAAAAAACAACAACCAAAGGCTTTGCAGCACCTTATAAATTATGCAGTAAAGAGTTTTGAGTAAGATTGAAAAATAAGAATAAAACCTACACTCCCAGCAGGCAAATATTGCTTGACATTTTTAATAATAATGAAACATAAGACCTCAGTGGGGCTAAACTAAAACACATTTGCATGTCAAAGACTAGGTTCTATATAATTTGTTTAGGTTTCTTTGCTAGCTTTTCTCTTTCTTATGGAATAACTTCAAGGTTACAAAAAATATAATAAATGTCTAAATGGTTGGGGGGAGGTATGAACACAGGTGAAAACAATTGATTTTCTAATCAGACTTTTGAAGGTAAGACATTTGTATGCAAGAAGTGACTTCTACCCTTTGCTTCTTTAATGCAGTTTTATTTTCAGAAGACAAAATGAAACAAAAGTATTGGCCAGCTTACACTTATATAATATATATTCTCCTGACCATGCATAAATATAAGAGCTTATACTCTATTCCTTGTCCTGAGGCAGTTGGCATAATTGTCACATTTTGACCTCTCCTTGGGAGAAATGCTGTGACAACACTCTTCTAAAGTTTAATACTCTTGGGTTTGTTCACCCATTCTTGTTCATTCCTCTCTTCAAGAGAAAAGAGAAAAAATCAGGGCTGTGATTTATAGGGAAATTGGGTTTCATAGATTCAGATTTTGAATTTAAGCAACACGTTATGTAACATTGGTTAGCCTGAATGTTTAATGATATTATAAAACAAAACAAAAAAATTGTATTATAATTTTAAAAACATCATTTTTTTCTATATCATGATTGGGTTTTATTTTTCTCTTAGTAAATTGAAAAGTACTTTTAATGGCTGCTAAGTCTATATAAAGGGATAAAAGTTTTCTATAGATTTTTCTCTTTTTAATTAATGTCATAAATTTTTTGTGGTGGAGAAAAAGTGTTGAAAGAGACTAATTTATGCTTAAAACATTATTTTAACTTATCAGCAAAGCAACTTGTGGACTTGTGGCTAAACAGTTCAGTTGATTATAACAATGCCTGAAAGAGAAAACAGAATTTTTCAAGAGCTTACACTTGACAAATATTTTCCAAAATTAGGATTTTGTTGAACTGACCTTCAATGCACAGGAGAGATGTTTGAACTCCATTTGGGGTCATGTGCTGTAGGAGATCTCTGTTGGTCTGGGTTTGTTCTCTTCTTGACTGTTGCCCTGCTAAGGTGAAATCTATTTCTCCGGGGTGGGACCGAGTGTGCCCAAGTGCCTCACATTCACTAGGAACTCAAATATTTGAACAAGGATGTGTAGATACACAAATGAATGGGTGAAATGAAATTAGGACTCATCCTGGTTTCTTGGGAGTGATCGTGTTGATTCACACATTGCAATGGCATTGACAGGGCAGTTGGACTTACGCAGTTGGATACTCCCACAGAGTGAACTCTAGGTTATGGAGTCACAGCTCATTTACAGAATTTGAACTGACTCATGAATGAATCAATTTAAAATGGGAACCTGGATATCATTTGTTTTGCTGCAAAGTTAGGTGGAATCATTGTCTAAATCCATGGTTTCTCCTTCCAAACTCCTTCCCCCATGGGCACCCACTGTAGCATTTTTCCAGTCCTAGTGTTCCTGATATAGCTGGGTTTCCAATTCTGGCTCTGTCTCCTTCTCGCCTATTTTGGTTACATTATCTAATCTCTATTAGCTGAAATTAGTCATTTATAAAAGGGCATGCGAATACCTATTTCTCAAAGTTATGAGGTTTTAATGCAATAATGTATGTCTTCTACTGAGTAGAGAAAATTGTAACAAACAAATGCTACCATCAGCCACAGCTGTACTACCAACACCACCAATGAGGAGTAATATGTTGACAAAGTTATGAATTAGTAATATAACCTAATCTAAACCAGTCAGTGTCTTCTCTGACTATAGGATAATGCCCCTCAAATGGTAAAACACTGTGACTCAGGCATAATTATATACTTACTTAAAAATATTTTTAGTGAAGGAAATTATAAACTTTAGTACAAACTCAAATTTTTGGTTGTTTCTTGTGTATTAAGATTTTAGTATCATATTAATCCATGAGAAAGCAATATATTTTGACATGATCATGTCAAACACGCCTTGACAAAATACAATTTTCTTCAGATGTTTGTAAAATATTACTAAATATTTGTTACCCATGCTCTACTTTGAATATCTACTAGACTATAGAATACAGTCAATTTTTTTTCCTAGTTTTGATTAGACTACTTCTAATTGGGGGAAGATAAGATTTTTTTTTAAAGCCTGTTAGAATAAAGTTAATGTCTGTATCAGAACTGGTTACCAAAGCCTTTTTAAAAATGTTGTATTAAACTAAATAATTAATAATGATTTAGTGTTAAAAAATCACTGAGAGAACTGTTAGAAGTACAATTTAGAATTTCTTTTGAAGTCTATAATGGTGAAAAACAGATTATAAGTGGCTGAAATATCTTCTGCCTGCCCTTTTCCCATACCCATGTGTCTATAAGTAACGAAAATAAGGCAGTATACAGAAATACAAACTATAAATTTAAAAGAAGAAAATAACTTCAATTTAGTCATTTTATAGATAAATATCTATATTATTTTCAGCTTTGTTGAGTTATGATTGACAAAATTATACTATAAAAGTATGACATGATGGTTTGATATATGAACACCTTGTGAAGGTATTTTGACCAAGTTACTTAAAACATCCATCATCTCACATATTTACCTTTTTTTGGAGAAATACTTAATATCTTCTCCTTAGCAAATTTTTATTAGACAATACAGTATTATCAACTAGGGTTATTAAGTAGATCCTCAGACTTTTATAACTGAAAGTTTGTGCCATTTTACCAGCACCTCCCCATTTGTTCCACCCCTACTCCTGGAAAATATTATTTTATTAACTGTTTGTATGAGTTCAGCTTGTTGGAGTTTTTGTTATTGTTGTTTTTTTTAAGATTCCACACATAGGAGTGTTTCCATGCCGTATTTTCCATCCCTGTCTGGCTTATTTCATAGCATAATGCACTCCAGTTTCATCCATGTTGTTGCAAATGGCAGGATTTCCTTGTTTTATAAGGTTAAATAATATTCCGTTGTATGTGTGTGTGACATTTTCTTTATCCATTCATCTATTGAGAGATGCCTAATTGGTTGTTTTTATACCTTGACTATTGTGAATAATGCTGCAATTAACATAGGAGTACAGATAATCTCTTCTAGATAGTGACTATGGTTTTTTTGGATATACAACCAGAAGTGTGATTGTTGGGTCATATGGTAGTTCTGTTTTTAAGTTTTGCGTAATCCCTGTGCTGTTTTTCATAAGCCTGTACCAGTGTACATTCCCACCAGCAATGTAAAAGGAGTCACTTTTCTTCACATTCTCACCAACAGATATTTACTATGTCTTTTTCATAATAGATATATTAATAGGTGTGATATGTTATCTCATTGTGGTTTTGATTTACAATTCCCTAATGATTAGTGATGTTGAGCATCTTTTCATGTAACTGTCATGTGTATGTCTTTTTTTTTTTTTTTTGAGAGAGGATACTCAGTGAACTTTACTGATGCCTACAAAAAATAAAGGAAGAATTATAACTTTCATTTACTCATAGTTATGTTATATAAACTGTTTGGGGAAAAAATAAAGTCTATTCCTTCGCCCATTTTTAAATTGGGTTATTTGGTTTTTGCTATTGTGTTGTATGAGTTCTTCCATATTTTGGATATCAACTTGTCATTGGAAAAAATGTCTTTCCATTTCTATTGGGATCTATGGAAAACTGAGATGTCATAAGTCCTCAAAAAATATCTCAAGAAAAGGAATAAAGTATCTGTTTTTGTGTCTTTGGTAAGTGAACTTTCCTGACTTACCCATCACAGGAGAAATTTTCAAGATCTGCATATAGTCTCTGCAATTAATGTAAGAGATTTGATATGTGCTCTGTTAAAGATGTAAGTTAACTGCACTTATTCCAATGGTAATCATGTATTATCTATATCTGCAACTGTGGTGCTACAGAAAAATTCATAAATCAGAAATATTGCCATATAAGTCATTTCCTTGGGAATTTGCAATATAAACAAGAATACAGAAACTACCCTTGGCTCTCCATGACCTTACAGTCTGTGAAGGCAGGGGCTATATTCCATACTTTTTTATATGCTAAATATTATTTCAAGTAGTAAATAGAGAGATATTTATAGGGGAATTCTTTTACCCAAAAGTAATAAAATGCAGAACAGTAGTCATCAACTTCATAAAGACAGGGACAATGTCTACATTTTTTTGTTCTTGTATCTCCAATAGTATTTGGCACATATATTTGGCACACATATTTAAATAGTAATTTAAATACACTTGTTAAGTGAATTAATGAATCAAGGAATAAATGAATTGAAAGCAAAAGGGAAACCTGAGAAAACTTATGGCAGCTAAAGAGTTTGACCTGTGGGAGATTATTAAATATTTTAGATATATTATGTGTGCCCTTTAGAGGTTAATCCAGAATTTGTGATTCAGTTTTAGGCAAAGATTCAGTTCAACATAACAAGGAATACTCTTATAATTGCTGGTTTAGTAGCATCTCCTGCTAGCATATGGGCTCTCTGAATGTATGTCCATGTGTATCTAGTTCACTCTCGAGTCAAATGTCTCTCAAAAGCCAGCCTTTTAATAAATGTTTGCATAAATTAATATATACATAATTATTAAATTTGCTCAACTGTACAGGAATAATGATCTTCCTATCACTGTAGATGTTCTAGAATTGTCCAAATGATTATCCTTGGGTATACAGCAAGGATTAAAGAATAGAGGATAAATTAGAGAACACACAGTGTCAACCTCTTTAATCTAACTTTGACCTTCTAGGATTCTATTTAATCAGAACAGGTATTTTCCTGCACATGAACTACTTTTTTATCCAGTTGTTAGGTAGGGAAATCTACCTTCCCTACCTTCAAAGCCTTTCTCCAAAGAGTTACAATATCTTGATCAATGGTAAGGAGAAAAAGCTATGTGATTTCATCCTCAGCCAAGTGGGGAGGAATCTATTTTTATATTGGGACTTAATGTAAAGGTGCTCTCTTTCTAGAAGATCATCCATCTTGACTGCAATCTTGTTACCTATCTTTTAGAAGATTCATGTTGTTCAGGCCAATAGTCAAAGCCTCACTTGAGAGCATAACTTAATAAAAGGTTAATCCTGAATGATGCCAGAAAGGCTTGTGTAGATATCTCATCACAGAATTAGGGAAATAATTGTGGGAGATGTAAAAATGACCTAATTTATTACATATATACATATGGGGTTTCTATAAAAAAATATGGAGGACATATTGGGCAGTTAAAACTTAAATGCCATTTTGAGCTAAGTTAAAGAGGAAAGGGGAGTGGCAATTTGGGACATCAGAGGGCAAAAAGGCAATCACATAGAGATGGAAAAGTAAATGTTTGGTAAATAAATGTTTGCTGGGCCATGTTTAACAATGGGACACAGAGAGGACTTTGATCAAAGGGGCTTTGCCAGGTTCCTCCAAGTTTATCATACTAAGTTGTGTTAACTTAAACTTATCTATGGTGATATCTCCCTTCTAGAGAAATTCCTCTATCTGAATTCTTTTAGGCAGTTAAGGGGAAAACCAAAGTTTTTTCCTGAGTCTTTTCTTAAAAGTAACCAACTTAAAATAATCAATATCCCCAAAGGCACATTTTGGAGTGGCAAACTCGGCTTCCCCTCATAACCAATAGAATCCATATTATTAAATGTTCCTTAAGTGTTGCTCCTGAGTATCATGTGGAAGCTAAGTGTCACTCTGATGTCTGTAAATTATGTGTATGTGTGTCATCCTTGTGGACAAATCAACAGTGTCCAAGAGCTGTAACGGCTATGTCCTTGGTCTCTATTATCCTTTCAGGAGAGCTTTTTATTAATGGGAAGAAGTCACACTAATTGGATTTTTTTTTCCTGGGTGGAAATACTTTGAAATTGAAAGACATCCCCAGAGCAAGTACATAGCTCTTCCTTTCAATTCAGAAGAGCTTCTCTGATTTAAAAACAATACTTACTGAGATTCCTTAATCTGCCTGGAAATGATTGTGTGTCACTCAGACAAATGCAGCTAGCTGACTTCACTTGACCTCCCAACCACATGCCAACAGGCAGAAATGCAATATTAACTATTTTTATTATCCTTCACCTAATTATATTGGATTTTGCAACACTGAAAGAAAAAAATATTACAGAAAGCAATGAGTACAGAATACTAAAAGATCAGTAAAGATAAATAGTTAAAGCCTCAAAGTAGAGACTCTAAACAACACAGTTACAATGGAATTTGCCCAAAAAGACCTTCATCCATCATGAAACCATACACACAAATTTATAAGCTCTCTTTTAGGGAAATGAGCCAAAGAGAAACAATAACTGCTTGGTTTCACATAGCACTTAATTTTATGTAGTAGTTACCACTCTAAAGGTGCATTCTTCTGGTATTATACAATTTTTATTTGATGTAACAGTTAAGAGACATTCCCAGGGTCACCCAGTGGGTTCTTCACAGAAACTAGACTAGTGATCTCAAAGCTCTTTGGGTTCTAAAGCCACAACAGAGATACCCATTCCGGTGAAATTTTGCTATTAGATTCTAAGACTTTTCAGATCTTTCGAACTTATCCTGGGACTCCTTATTAGAAATGTTTCTTTACATGAGAGTCATTTCCAAGTTCAACATTTTGAAGGTTGTAGTTTCTTGGCCCCACCAATGCAATAATAGAAGTATAGTGTAGGAAAAAATAATTTTAAAAAATATGGAGTAAAAGGGTATTGAATTTATATATTTTGTATATGTGTTTGAAGAAATGTGAACAGTGTCCTGAAAATCCCTGGCATAATTACATTCTTGTTTTGGAACTTTTGGAAAGTAAGTGTAGGATGAGAATCAGGAACTTCTTTTCATCCGATGTCTTGGGCCAATGCTCCTGAGTGCAGGTTTGTGGGTCAGCTCCAGATTTTGAGAAAGTTTTCACCAATGAAATTACAAAAATCAGTACAGCACAAATTTTTTAATAAAGCCAATTTTTTGGATGTTCTATATTCTGAAAGTATCTCCTTTCCACTGTTCAATGATGATTTCTCCAGCGGCATCCCTTAATGAAATGTAAATATTTACCTTGATCAAGGACAGATCCATTTAGTCACATTGTCATTTTAAATCCCAAATTGTATAACCTGAGATGTGTTAATTAGAAGCTAGGAGTCTCAATTTCTTTTAATCTATAAATTGAGGATTATAATACTAGTAATTTTTTTAGGTTTGCTCTATGAATTTTGTAGTACAGTAATTTGGATAAAAGCTTAGCCTATTCCTAGCTAATAGTAAGGACTCAAAAGTTGTTATTATTTTTATTAGCATGTCCAGGATCTTTTTAGCACATATGATTTCATAAGACTTGAAGCAGTACACTTATCTTTTTTTTTAATAGCTCTTATTTTGTATGTTACTCTGAGAATGTTCCATCTTCTAAATACCAAGAGGGGCTGGCTGAGTTTGGTCAAGGCATGGTTGGAGAAACCTAAGAATATTGGTTTGGAACAAAAATACGGGTTTGGAATATTGGTTACCATCTCAGCTCCAAAAATTACAAGCTCTGTGCGTTGAGTGTCAGTTAGTTTCTCCAAGCCTGAGATGCCTCATGTAAAATGCATAACCAGACCTGCCCCAGAGGGTTTTCAAAGGACTAAATGAGGTTCCCCCAGGATGTCCCTACTGTACCTCCCATCACATGATATTCTTTAAATATTAGCCTGAATTGGGGACAGAAGGAACTCCCCATATGCCATGTCTACTATTTGATAATGGAACACCTCCTTGAATATTTAATTTTCCTTTTCCTTTTTTTTTTTTTTTTTTGTAGAATTTGAGATATAAGGTATTGGAGATTTACTACCACAGTTTATCATCTTAATAACTCAATTTTTTCTGTAATTACATGTACAACTAGAATTAAACCCTGAGGGAGTAAGTGGTGAGGGTGGCCAAGCCCTTTAATACCATGGATACAATCTCCTCTGTGAGAGCAGAACATTTTTCCTTGGTGCATGGGAGATACCTGGCCTCATAATGGAGCCCCTGGAACATAGGAATTGTTCCTTAGTTACCCTGGTAATGTGGGCTGAGTCTTGCTGATGAGACAGTAGGTTTGGAATGAGAACTCTCCAAAACAATCTATACCAGCATTTCCCAAAGAGTAATGTTCAGAGCATTCATCCCAAGAAATGTTTATAAAAATGGCTCCTTCCCTGAGGCTCCGTAAGATGTCGCTCTCAGGAAAATCCTGTGGTCTGAGTTCTAATACTGGCTCATACAGGGGCTCTGATTTGAATGTGTACAAATCAGTGATTCCCACCTAAGTTCTTTTTTTTTCCATTTGTGTAACTAAAGGGTAGAGCTATAAGAGATGATGCCCTAAGTCTTTCCTAACCTCGATGCTTTTGCCTCTATGAATACATATTTATCTATTTTCTTTATTTTTTCCATAAATCACCAGATAATGCCTTGAATGTTATTGGCATGATGTCAGCAACAGCATTATTTTAAAAATTCCTTTGTTTCTCCCACAAACATCCAGTAATTATTTTCTAATGCTTTTATTTCCTAACCCAAGCCTATGTCTGCTGAAATTAAAATAATAATGAAATATAAGAAGGAAAAAACTACCATGAAATTTTAATTATGTCTGTCTTATGGATTACAGATAATTTTCTATGCTTCATTTTGCTGCTCATTTGGTATATTTCCTACAAAAAACTGGTGTCTGTTTTATACCTTAAAAATTAAAATGAATTAAAATAAAATTGTTCATCTTCTGATATTAATTATTCTCATTTGTCCTGCTGCTGTTTTCTCACAGGTGGCATGTTTTTAATCTTTAACCCTTTATCTTATTTATTTCCATGTGATATTAATCCTCTTTAATTAGATTATAAGCTCCTTTAGCTCAGAACCATTGGTTGAAAAAAATAATTCTGTGACATATTTATTGCTCATGTTTCTTTCCTTTTAAACTGATGAAAATGGAATGTTGTTTTTTGTTGTTTTTTTTTTTTCCTGGAGGAAAACTTCTGTAGGTTTTTTGGTTGTTCCTAATTTTAAAATTTCTCTCTGTCTTAATTCAGTCCTATTTTTATTCATGATTTTATGATTTTCAAAATTTTAGTGGGTTCTCAAATATAGCGATAAACCTCTGCTTAACCCAGACAAGTTTTAAATAAAGGTCCATTAATAGGAATGAATGATAATGAATACATTAATTTGTGTTTTGTTTTACTAAGGACGAACCGGGTACCCTTTCTTACCGACTCCTCTTTTCTGCCCTAAGGAGTCAGTGTTGTGGCTTCAGGACCTAGATCTTCTGCCTCTGATAGGGAATTCAGACCTCTGAAGGGGAGTTTCCAATCTTGGTTTCAGAAGGTAGGGGAAAAAAGCCTAGGAAACAAGCACAGGTTCTCTTAGCCAGGGGTACCCAGTGGAATCTACCACTCTGTTCTAGACAAGAGTGATTAGCTGGTCCTCCTGTGAGACATTGGAGAAAACAGGTTATGGGGTGCATTGCAATCTTTGACTGGGGCAAGGTTCCAGTGAGGAAAATGAGGCCAAATCATGCAAGTGCAACCTTCGATCCTGTATTTATCTTGTGTTGATAATTTTGTTCTCCATAGATTTTTTTTCATTTATTTTGAAGATTTTATATTAAAATACTATTTATTTTGATAGCTGATTTTTCTTCCCTTTTTTTTTTTTTTTTTTTTTTTGCACTCCCTTCAAGTTCAATTGTGTGCCTGGATAGGGCCAATGTGTTCTTAGGCAGGAGCTTGAAATTACCCTGTATTCTCCGCAGCAACCCTGTGAAGTTGGTCTTATTATCATTCTTACTTTATAGACTGAGGTGCAAATACATTAACTAATTGCCCAAGACTACACAGTAAATGCAACCCAGGGCCTGAAATGAGTTAGCAGAACTGTTTCTCAAGTGTACTCTAAACACCACTCACTTTCCACTTTGTAATAGACCTCACCACTGACTATCGCACTCCAGTCAGCCCTCATCTCCCATTTATAGTACCTGCCTAGCTCTGGGAAGTATTTGCATATGTAGCAGCCAGTATACAGTCTCCTCTAGCTGTAGCCTTTTATAAAGGATGACATGGTTTCAGTTCAGTCCCACTCACTGCAAGGGGAAAAGGTGAAAGGCTAGATGGCTTTTTCCTTCAAGTTTATTTGAAAGAAGAGCTTTCCTTCAAATAGGAGTAGCTCGATCCCTCCATATTTCCCCAACAAAACAAGGAAAAAATAAAAGCAAAAGTCACGTAAAGGTAATGATGTCCCCAAAGGCACGGTCAGGATGACTGGTCTGGCTTTCTATTCTAAGTCTTCTTATTGATGTAGTTTGTTTGAAGGTTATGACAACTATGGGCTATTATATTTGTGTCCCCCTGAAATTCATATATAATACTCTAACCCCCTCCCCAATGTGGCTGTACTTGGAGACTGGATCTCTAAAATAATAATTACGGTTATGTGAAGTTATAAAGGAGGACCCTAATCCCATTAGATTATAGTCTTTGTAAAAAGAGACACTGAAGAGTTTTGTCTTCATCTCCCTCTGTGCCCACATGCCAAGGAAAGGCCATGTGAAGACATAGCAAGAAGAGAGCCATCTGCAAGACAGGAAGAGAGCCCTCACTAGAAATGGACCATGCTGGCACCTTGACCTTGAACTTCTAACATCTGGAACTGTGAGAAAAAAAAATTTATTTTGGTTAATCCACCCAACCTGTGGTATTTTGCTATGGCAGCCTGAGCTGACTAATCCAAGGGCTAACAGTTGCTACAAAGATGTTTGCATTTGTTTACATTTACTTATGCTGTTTAGGATACTCATGGCCTCCAGAGCTGGTGGCGTAATGTGGTTTTCCTGTTTCCTTTGAGCTGTCTCTGCTCACTTCAGATTTCTTTATATTATCTGAGGAAAAACAAAAATGTTCTAATACGTACCTTAAAAAAGAATAACAGCTTCCTTTTTGTCTTACCTATTGAAGAAAAGAACTCAGTTGCTACTATTGTCCCATCAGCCTGAATTGAGACATGGGAGTGTTTTAATCTCTATTGCTCCTACACTACATGGTTTGGCAATTTGGGGAAGTGTTAACTTTTCTGTATCTCAAGTCTGTATTTGCTAAAATGAGAATAATGACAATTACTTCAAGGGAATATTGTATACTTTTTTTTTTAACCAGAGCATTATACTAAATGAAGTGAAATATAAACACACTTAGCACCTAGCTTGGCTTCATTTCCCTAATTGAAGTTGTCCTTGCTTGCTCTCCAGTACACAGTTGCCTGGAATAACATGATTATGAGAGCTGGTGGCTAGTCCAGTGGTCTGCCAAGCCCTAATCTTGCCTGCTATTTCTTAAGTATGGCCCAGATCTAAACTTTTCTTAAGAAGTAGTCATTTATCCAGTCCAGACTAGAATGGCTATATCCTTACCTTGACTTAGTCCAATTACCAGACAAGATAATCTTGAGTGGCCTTTGTCTTTTTAATTAGTAAGGCTTACATTTTTAATCCATAGGAACATGAGACACTTCAAACCAATGTGGTATTTGATAATTCCAATCAGAAGCAGCAAAGTTTGATCTTTTTGCCTTATCAATAACTTCTTATACAAGGGCTAAACCAGTGGTTCTCAACAAGATGTGATTTTTGCCTCACAGAAAAACATTTGGCAATGTCTGGGAACATTTTTGGTTGTCACACCTGGAGAAGGGCAGCCAGTGGCATCTAGAGGGTAATAGAGGTGAGCAAGCACAGGACAGCGCCCACCCCAACAAATAATAATCTGGCTCTTAGTGTGAGCAGTGCAAGGTTGGGGAGCACTAATCTACACTGAGCTGGGCACCCAGCCCACCCCTTTAGACTCTCTCCAATGAAATAGGTGTTAATCTTTCTGCCAGCAGGAGAAGGGTGGGCAGCTTTCCTTTGCCATGATCATCATAGTTATCGAGTGCATATCATGGATTCAGCACACTAGAAATGCATGGGTTTCCCTCAAAACAAGATGTGGGGTAATTTCCACATTAGATTAAAGGCTACAGCTTGGAGACAGACAGATTTTGGGTTGGTTTTGGCTGTATCACTTACCAGTTATAATTTCATAAGTAAGCAACTTAAGTTTTTAGAGTTTCAGCAACCCTCAACAGGATGGATGTAACAGCATTAAGAAATTTTATCTATAATAAATATCTTTAGCACAGTGTTTGTGACATGGGAAACACTCAATGCACTTTAGGTGTTACCATTTTTGATACACTCTATCATTATTATTATCGTCACTTCTCAGCCTGGCTTAGAGCCATCTCTGTGATACAACCTGAGCTGTGTATTCATGAAATGCCACCTTTAATGAAAACCATCTGTGTCCGTTCACCCACATGTAACTCAGTGGGGAAGCAACCTGAAGGAGGTTAAAGGAATTCAAGCATCCTGGGAAAATGACATTTCATCACCTTGGCTCCACTTTCCATTTCCTTTTAGATTGATTTTCATGAAAGTATATGATGTGGGCTGACATTGGAGGAAAATGTCAACCCCTGAATGTGTTGGCTGTTGACAGACAGTAGTACCTTCCATTGCAAAATATTTTCATTTATTATTTTTCCTTCCAAGAGAATCTTCATTGTTTTCTTTGGCTATTTCTGAAACATTCAGAGCTTCTCCAGCTGCATGCATTTGTTATTTTTATTAGTTTTACCCATTAGGTTAAATTAAATTAAATATTACTGTTCCATTGTATGGAAAAATTCCAAAACTGCCTAGCTTTGAATGGGGTGTGATGTAAAGCCCAAATGATGTCCTCAGAGCCCAATCTGTCTGCTGTCTACCTCCTGACTCCAATCTCGCAGGAGTTTTAGTCCCAGGATCCATTGCTGCCAAGTTCCTTGCCAGCACCTCTGGATCTGTGCCTTCTCAGGTTGAATCTTATGACATGCTGTAATTTTTTTTTTCCTATTCACAATTCTCAAAGGCAACAGCTGTTCCTTAGTCATGTTTGAGCACTTTGCAACCTAGCATAGAATCCTATACTCAGCAAATACATGTATGCCTCAGTAGGAAAAACAAGAGAGTTGAGTCCCAGAGAGAAAATACATGTATCTTAAATTGTAAAACTGGTTAGCAGCAGAGTATAAGAAACATTCGCCTACAACACAAGGTAATCCAACGTCCGTTACCAATGAATGTGCTAAGATGATGTGATCACCAATGAAATCTGAGGAGAGGTCTGCTAGGGTGGTGTTCTGGGAAAAAAGAGGTTTGGTTTGGTTTTGTTTTTTACTTTTGATAGAGACCTTTTTACCTTTGCAGAGACACATGGAAAGAGACAGCCTCATTCTTTGGCACAGTGCTGCTTCCCAGCACGTGACAAATGAAAGGAGGTGCCACACACATTGTATGGCCATTGGAAGGGCCAACACAGAGCTGGAAGTTAGGAGGAACCTGGGCCGTGATGCCGTTATTTAATGATCCAGGTGTGTATTTAATAATCCAGGAATTTCTGGCTTCTGCAGCTTTTCATACTATGCAACACAATAACCTATGTTCATCACTGAAGCCAGCTATGATAGCACTTCTGTTCTTTGCAGCCAAAAGCATCCTTACAGGTACCAACGGAGTCAGGGCTTTTCCCAAGAGATCAGTTCACTTGTGGAGAAACAAGACCCTGGTCTGGAAAATAGAAGCAGTTTTTGCCTGGCTTACATTGATGTAACACACTGTCATTTGATCAGGCATTTTATGTATTCAGAGCCTGCAGATGGTACATGGGCCTCTTTTGATGTCCTTGCAGCAATAGAGGAAGATTAAAAACTTAGATCCTACCCTTAAGGAGCTTATAGTCTCCCCCAAAGACTTCAGGGCTGGCCTGTCCAGCCTGACAAGGTATATCCCAGAATGCTAGTCTGTTTCTTATCTCAGCACTACCAGGTACATGGTAGGCGCACATTCAACATACCGGTTAATAACTGATCAGGTGGCCTGGGCAATGTGCATCCACGGAGACGTATCTCCAGAAACAGAAGAGGAGAAAATAAAAAAAGTACAACCCAACTTTCTTTATGTTATGAAAACAGTATTTCGCTTTGAATTACTGGAAGCCCTGGTCTCAGAAATTGAGTGACTGGCATTTAGAGTTGTAGTTTCAGAGTGAATGAATGAGAAATGTATCTCTGATGAAAAAACAGGTGTTCTATGTAATACCTTCTAAACTAATATCCTAACATGGTAATTACTTTTTGTGTACTCTGAACGATTTTTTAAATTTTTTAGTTATGGTTAAAAAACACAAAATTTACCACCCTGACAATTTTTAGCTGTACAGTTGAGTGGTGGTAGGTATAGTCAGATTGTTGTGAAACAGGTCTGTTGAACTTTTTTATCCTGTAAGGCTGAAACTAAACCCATTGAACAATAACTCTTGTTTTCTCCTGCCTCCTGCTCCTGGCAATCACCATTCTACTCTCTATTCCAATGAGTTTGACTAATTTAAATACCTCATACGAATGTAAACACGCAATAGTTGTCTTTTTGTGACTGGCGTATTTTATTTAGCATAATGTCCTCAAGATGCATCTAAGTTATAGCATGTGACAAGATTTCCTTCTTTCTTAAGGCTGCATAATATGCGTTACATGTGTATGCCACATTTTATTTCTGCATTCATCCATCCATGGACATTTGGGTTGCTGACACCTCTTTGTTACTGTAAATAATGCAAAAATGAATATAGCTGTGAAAATATTTCTTTGAGATCTTCCTTTGAATCCGTTTGGATACATACCCAAAAGTGAGACTTATGGATCATATGGTGATTCTATTTTTAGTTTTTTGAAGAACTTTCATAGTATTTTTTTATAGTTGCTGCAAAATTTACATGTCTCCTAGTAATGCACATGCTCACTAACACATGTTATATTCTGTTTTGGTTTTGCTTTTGTTTTTGGCAGTGGCCATTATAATGGGTATGATGTGCTATCTTACTGTGTTTTTGATTTGTATTTCTCCAGTGATTAGTGATATAGAACATTTTATAGTGTGCTTGTTGGATATTTGTATATCTTCTTTGGATAAATGTCTGCTCAATTCCTTTGCCCATTTTAAAATTGCTTTTTGGTGGAGGGTGTTGTTGTGGATGAATTGTAACAGTTCTTTATATATTCTAGGTATTAATTTCTTATCATATATGTGATTAGCAAATGTTTTCTTCCCTTCTGCAGGTCATCTTTTCATTCTACTCTTTCACTTGATGAACAGAAATGTTTTAGTTTGATGTAGTCTCATGTGCCAGTTTTTGCTTTTTTTTTTCCTATGCTTTTGGTGTTCAAATACAAGAAATCATAGCCAAATCCAATATCATTATGCTTTTTTTGATGTTTTCGTCTAGTAGTTTTATAGTTTTCGGTCTTATGTTTAACCTACTCTGAGTTAATTTTTCCAAATGATGCAAAATAAGGGTCCAATTTCATTCCTTGAATGCGGATATCCAGTTTTCCCAAAAAAATTTGGTAGAGAGACTGTCCTTTGCCCATGGGGTGATCTTGGTACTCTGAATGAATTTGTAAGTCTTAAAACAGATAAAGAACTGAGGCTAGGTATATGTTTGGATAAATGTAATGCTGTTTTGTTTCGTTTATGAGTTCAGTCCCCTTGGAACTACTGTGTATTACTTGAACAAGACA
Organism: Pteronotus mesoamericanus; assembly: GCF_021234165.1. Classification (NCBI taxonomy): domain Eukaryota; kingdom Metazoa; phylum Chordata; class Mammalia; order Chiroptera; family Mormoopidae; genus Pteronotus; species Pteronotus mesoamericanus. The sequence goes on from NW_026555229.1 coordinate 10,297,168, forward strand.
CAGAACCAGAAATTCCAGCCTTAAGGCCTTGAATTCTCACTCTTTTGTGGTTTGTTTTTCATGTGCTATAAATGAAACTACTTATTTGAATTAATTCTGACCTCTCACTGAGATGGACCAATTAAACCTAATTTCTACAGTTGATGTATACCATGTGGCTTTTTTTTCTAGAAGTAAAATATAGCTCTGAAGTTGCGATTTTATACAGCCTTTATGAGACCCTATAAGACAATTTAAATGGCATGGATTACATTTGCTCTATCTCTTGGTGAGTTTTTATTAATGGAATGTGAGACAGTATAATTCATCATGTATTTACTGAAATTCTACTTTGTATTTAATGGACTATTGGATAAAAGATTAAAGAGATATTTTTCTTTTGAAGGAATAGAGGGTTTAGTAGACATAATACATGTATTTAATTATAATATATTAATGCAAATGAATAGCAAGATCTGCATGCAATGGAGGAAGTTCTGATCTGGTTGAAGACACTCTAAAAGGCTTCCTGTTTTAGCTGGTACTTGAAGGATGTTAACAGCTACACTGAAAGAACACCTGTAGTTTTCCCAGCCACAGCTCCAGCTGAGATCCTAGAGACAGACAGCATTAGATATGTGAACAAGTGAATCTTGAGACAATTCCAGAGCCCGCAGTCAAACCACTCCAGCTGAGGCCAACAAGTAAAGATGAAGTCAACCCACCAGCTTCACACAAACTGCAGAATTGTCAGCAAAAGAAATGCCATTGCTTTAATTTACTGGGTTTTGAGGTGGTTTGTTATATAACAATAAATAATTGGAATGTATGTATACGAGAAGCTCTTAGGGACTGTTACATCTGGGTGTCTTCAATTTTGTTTTCCTTACCTATATTTTCTATTACTATTGGAGTGAAAATTAATTACTTATATAATTAAATTAATAAAACAGTGGAAGAAAGCTCATTCACAAATGTAATATTGCATTCCCATTGTCTCTCCAAGATATTGCAAATAATTTGCTGAGCTGAGACATAAATTGGGGTAGGAGATTAAGGGCAGAGAAAAATTGGTTTTAACATTAGAGGTAGGTTAAAAATTTTTAGTTGATAAAATGAAAATAAATTCTTGCTGATTTCCCTGAGCACACATATACTATCTCATTGTAAGATACTTAAAAATATTAACGGGAAATATGTGATATAGTTCATTCCTTCCAAGGACTATTGGCTATTTTGAATCTCATCATGAAACTAGATTAATAGAAAGGTTACACCTTATGAGTTAGTACACAGGAAACATCTATATATTTATTTGTTTACTTACATATTTATTTTTCCTCTCCTTTGAAATCATAATCATAGTAATAATTATTCCACTTATCACACAAAAGCCTGTAAGTCACCCACATAGATAGAACTTAATAGTACCAAGTAAAAAGAAAACAATATTAAGGAGACAGGGCGTTTATATGCTCATTAGATTTGAGGGTATTGGAAAGAGTAGCAGTATATAAGAGGTTGGCAAAATTGTATTACCAACCTAATCAATGCCAATGTGGCATTTTTGTTAGTGAATAATTAATATAAATAATGCTGACTTCATTTTAAATATCCTATATACTGAAGAAAGTAGGGGATCGATGGTGGGAAGCAGATGGATCATTTATTTCTCAGTTACAGCTGACACATTAGTTACAGAAATTTTCATATCATTTATTTTTTATAGTCCATTTTACAGCTGCGTTTATTGTTGTAATAAATAAATACATTATATCCTCTTATTAGAGCAGCAGTGGAAATTTCTTATAAGAAAACACTCACAGACTCACGTGACACAAATAGCCCTAATGAAACACCAGTGAGGGAGAATGTTTACCTGGCTGACGAAAGCCTGTGTGTGGTTGAAGATGAGGGCAGCAAAATGCAGTCCAATAAAAGAATAAAATGTTGCATTTTGGATAGAAGTTATTAATAGTGGAGAAGCTGTACATCTCACACAGTCCTTCTAAGACTACAGACCAACTTACAAATCTGTGTGTATATTTTTCCAGCAACAAGTGAGTGTTGTAAACTATCATCCAGGACACAGCTAGATAAGTTATTGCTTCCAGCTGAGATTCACCCTACAACTAAAACAGCATCTACCAGCCTGAAGGAAATAGCCGCACCAACTTGCTGTTTTATAGCTTTATTCATTTTATTAGGAGAAAGTGGTGTTTATTAACAAACAAATAGCTGGATTGCTTTATTTTCTCAGAGACCCCCTGTTAGAGCAATGTGGGATAGATCTTGGCCGAATCAATGAAGTTGCACACACTTATTGCGCACCTACAATCCTGCTAGTACTGTGTTGGGGACTCAGCTGATCTACTTGTGTCTGTGCTGACAGGGACTTGCAGAAGTAGTTGTGCAATTTGGAAAACATATTCCCTGGTTATCTGACTATAATATTCAATTCTATCACTATGTTGACATACTACCCATTTATTGTATCCCTTGACTGCTGTAGCCTTGATTAATTATTTACATAGCCCTCCTCTTGTCTTTTTTTCTTTAATCCTTGAAGAGTTCTTGGTAAACTGAAATTTAGCAACTAGTAAGGCCTTGAACTTGGAGCCACACAGAGATATGGATTATAATGCTGGCTCTTCCACAGGCTACACATATGACCTTAGGGAACTCATCTAAATTTTTTTCTTAGTTTTCTTATCAAATGTATCAGAATAATAATTGTATTTATCTCATAGGATAGTGAGATTACATGAAATAGTTACTGCAAAGCCCTTTGCAATGTTCTTGGCATATAGGAAGTGTGATTATGTTAAATGTTTATATTACATGTAATTGTAGTATAATGGGATATTTATGCTGAAATAGAGATACAGAATTCGCTGCTATGGGAGCACAATGTGCAGCTACCATTTAAAAAGAGGGTTTCTGGGAGAGCACTCAGTGAGCAAGAAAAACTATGCCACTTTTTAAACTGTGACTTTGGGAAAATCATTTCAGCTCTCTCTTTTTCTCAGTTTCTCTTCTTTGTAAGATGTATGCCACCAAACCAGAGGGCATCTGATGTGAAGTCTCAATAGGTTAATGCACGTACAATATCATGTATGTGGTTGACACCCAGTAAATGTTGATTGAATGAAAGTCTGAAAGCCTGAATACAGATTCTGTTACTATTTTCACCTTACAGGTGACCAAAATGAGGGTCAGAGAGGTCCATTTTTCAAATGTCTCACAGCGAGTAAGTGATGGAACTATATGTTCCAATCATGAAGCTAAATACATAGCATCTTTTCACAACAGTCTGATAAATACCAATTCATCTCCCTTCCATATTAGTGAGTTTGTTTAAAGACAAAAAAATGTAAGAACTGTGTCTGAATATTTACAAATGAGTTATTTCTAAATATCTCTAACTGACATCTTTGGCTCTTTGAAAACCAAAGTTTGTTACATTTCAATTTCAGTAGATTGAGTTAAGAAGATAAATACTATATCAAATTGTGATAAGTGATCATAATTATTTCCAAACAGGGCTTTATTTGACAATTTTTCTCTTGGACATTACTGTCTCTTTAAAGTAAATATTTATTCATTGTATTCAGGTCTCTGGGTGGGTGTTGCCAAGTGAAATGTATATGCAATAAAGAACATTACTGTGAATTAAAACAAGACCTGATGATTTCTGAATGTCTGTTAGATATACAGATTGTGCGTTACCTATGCAGAGGATTGCAATGTCATGCCAATAAAAAGAAAGTGGAAAGAAAACTTTCAAGTCTGTTATTTGAAGAACAGTAAACTGGAGGGGTTTAGAATGTTGTTAGAAGATCCCTTAATTTTCATCAAAACCAACTACAAAAACTTCACTTTGCTGCTGGGATGCTGGTGATGATGCCTGGCCCTGATTCCTATTTTTATTACACTTGGTGGTGAAAACCCTTACTTTAACACTCACAGCTCTATTGACATGGGGTGTGAATGCAAATACCTGGCTAAATTATTCAGCAAATCCATCAGTATTCAGGATCAGCCGTCTTGAGGGAAAAGGGGAGAAGAAAATCACTGACTTGCCCCCTGTAAATTCAAAATGATCAAGAGTCTGAATCTGCCTTTAAGTGAAAGGTAGGTAGAGTGGAGGCTTTCATTGTGGATCTTACCAGTTAGGATTCTGGGACTACTCTCGAGTCCATTCCAGGTCACCATTTCTGCCACCACTTCTCGTTACCTCCATATTCTCATCCAAGCCATTTTCAGGTCACATAATGAATGACATTTGTCAGCTATCGTGTTACAAAGCAGGAACACTGTAGCAGTCTTTTGTTTCCCATCGTTGTGCACAAATTAAACCTGCAGACATTTATTGAAACTCTATACTGGATGCATTGCAACTTCACATTGTGCTTCAGTACCTGGAGCTCCACAAATACAATACCAGAGTCTTTCCTATTCCTCTTGTTACATTTCCTCTATGTAAACTCCCCTTATGCCTCAACTCACAGTCGCCACTCTTGTCTTATTTGTTACAAAACAAACTAATGGCTCCATTCTTTGAACACACCCTATTATGTCTTACATTATTATCAAGTTATGAAAATTAATGAATTTTTCTTGGTTATATGCATTATAAACCCAATTAAACTCAATGTCTTAAGAATTACATAAAATCAAAGAACCATGCCTTTAAAAATTATAAATTTTTTGACTGTCATAGCCACAAATTTATTTGTTTTAAAAGATTTTGCTGATAGGATGTCTTGATTTTTTGAAAAATAAACATATGTGGTCCAACATTACACTGTGTGCAAAAACTCAGAGATTATGAGTCTTTATGTTGATAATAAGGACTGGTTCATGCAGACACCCTGTAAATGTTACTGAATTACACTATATAAGTGTATATTAAACTCCACAGATAATTAGTAAGTTCTACTATCTGGGGATATAAAGATGAAACAAACCAACCCTGTTTCTTTTACCATCAAACTCTTTGTGGCCTGATAGAGTCATGCAAATAGACAAATTTTAATATTAAACTCCAAGGGTAATTAATGAGCCTAAAGAATTATGTGTGGATTACAGATAAGAGTAGCAATTATCCCACCCACTCCAGGAAAATTAGCTAAGGCTGTGCCAAGGTCTTTTCAATTTTCTGGGATTTGAAGGATTAGCAGGAGCTTGCCAGATGAATAAAGATAGGGGGACATTTGCTGCAGGGAGAACAGAATTTACAAAATACATAGGATTGAAAAATTCACTGTGTGCTATGAGAATGGTGAGGACCTTATTGTGTCTTTAACTGTGGGCCTGATGGAGAAGTACTTTTTAAGGGGAGACAGGAGTTAGATAGGAGAGAGGTGAGGTGAAAGGAGGAGGAATTATCCCTCGAGTCAAGTCCCAAAGAAGGTGCTTTCCAGATCTTTCCTTATTAAATTAATTTGTCAGCATTATGACAATAAAAGGAAAGGGAAGTCATAGAGACTCTCAAGGGGCAAAAAAAAAAAAGTATGAGTGTCATGATTTTCTGGAAGGGAGTCAAACCTTCTGAGTTCTTTGTTACCTAGTCCTTAAAGAAAGGCAATAGTTCAGCCCAGTTCCCTGCAGGTAGTCAGTTCTCTCACACTGCGACTTGTAACTGATACCCACTTAATTTGCTCCCAGGATACACTCATTTACACAGAAAATTCCAGGTGTCAGCATGTTGCATTTTGCTTTGGGCTTTCAAATCACTTTCACAAAAGAAATGACAATAGCTGTGATTATTTCGCATTTATTCTTTGTGCCTGGAAATTATGCTAAGCACTTTTATTAAGTGTTTTTATTAAATGTTTAGAACAGTCTTATAGTTATCAGTATTACCTCTATTTTGAAAATTAGGAAATTTAGGCCTAAAGAGTTCACGCAACTTACCCAAAGTCACACACACAGCATATGTTAAAACTTGTATTTTAACCCATGTTGGGTAACCATTTTTGAAGGTGATAGAACTGGGCCAGAGCCCGGCAGTGGATTTGCAGTCAGAGGGGCTGAGTACAAACCCAGCTTTCCCACTTAGTTATGTGACCCTGGGAAGCCTCCCAGAGGAGGTACAGTTTTCTTATCTGAAATTTAGAAAAAAATTAAATGTAGGTAAACTTTGTTGGGCTTGGGACTCGGGAGCTATAACAGAGGTCATAAACACAATGCATTTTAGCCTTTACATGAGGCTGTATGGTCACTGCACGACATGAATCTTTATTATATTATACATGTAAGTAAGGAATCTGCTCTGATGTTATCCACAATGTCCACATTGAATAGGTGGTCAGACCCATATATCTGTAAAGATCACAAGAAGCAGCAAGAAAAAATCGCGCCAACTTCAACTGTACTGACAATATACAATTGAAAAGCTGGTATGTAATGTGCATTATATATTTTTGTGTATCTGAAAAAGCTTGTAGTAAATTAAAACATTAAAATAGTTTCACACTGAATCTAAAACATGATCATGTTTAGTATTGCTTTGGATTTTCTTTCCAGCGATTCCTCCCAGAGGCTTCCTTTGGGCTCTCTGCCTCTTAGACTCTGACCTTCTCTGAATGTTGTGCTTACAGTCCATACTTTGTAGCTCATTACTGGAGTTTTTGGGTCACAGAGGATGCACGTTTCCCTTGTCTCTCTCCTACCATTACTAGAATCTAGATGGAAAAGATTTTCTGACCTACTTTACTTTTTAAAAATATTTAAAGTATGCAAGAAAATAACTGTCAGTTTAAATTGACCTGGATATGGACCTTTAAGATTTGATAGGGAAGGCAGATTGATAGCTGACAGCATATTGGTGCCAGCCTAACAGCAAGGATGTCTCTTGTGCTGCAAAGCCTGACACTGGTCACATCACCTTCACTGCCCAGCATCACTCCTGACCACTGTGTCCCTCTGCCAGAGTAGAATATGGAGAAAATCCTACTGAATGGTGGCCCAGTCCCCAGCAGAGAGAGGCAATCAGGCTCTAATGGTTTTTAAAGATAGAGTATTTAAATGGAGAAAATAAGGAGAAGGGGCAATAATGACTATCAGCATTTATTAGATAAAACTGAAAGAATATTCTAGGATTCCTGTGGAAGAGGCAGGTATTTAATGTTCCTATATTCTTCAGGATAAAGTTCTGTTGCAATATTCTCTTTGAACTTTTATCTATATTAAAATTAACCATCAGGGGACTATCTTTTTCTCATTCTCTTTGTCTTAGCCTCTTTTGCATTATGGGGGTTGATTAAAGAGTTCTCTGGGATTCTGGATATTTCTCTGATCTAATACTGCTAACCAAAAAAAAAGAGAACCTGATATGCCACTATGTGGCACAGTCTGGATGCTAGCGAGCTCATGGGCAGAAGCAAAGAACCATATGAGAGAAGTATCTCAGAGTTTATATCCCCCAGTTGTATAAGACAGTGAGGCCCTTATGGGGCAATGGAAATGTCTAGAACTAAAAGGATGATAACATAGTGAAATAAGTTTTTCTCTTTCTTATAAAAACAACATTAAGAATGTCCATTTTGGAGCTAGGCTAAAGATGTGTAAAGACCTCCCTGGTCTCCTCTTTGGGATGGGGCCCGCCATCCCCACAGGGGGTTTCTGGAATCACAAAGGTTACTACACAAAAAATATACTATTTGATTTGAGGCGTTTTCTCAGGTTGTTCTCTCCCTCTCTCTTTATTAGTAAAGGCAGATACTGCTGGTTTTGTAATATTTGTGGGTTTTCGTTTGTTTGTTTGTTTTTAGCAGACACCAACTCCCATATAAAAGCTGAAAGTGTGAAAATGCCAGGAAGTTTTCCTGTTTTCTCAGCTTCTTTTGAAGTTAGGGTTACCAGCATGCAACCTAAGCCAGGCCAGTGGGACCCGATGGGAAGACTGTGGAGGGACTTCTGGGAAAGCTAGTGCAAGGAAACATTCTCTTCCCTGGATTTGGACATATTTCTCTAAGAAGCTGATGGCTGGAGAAGTGAAGACGTAGTATGAGCAAAAAGTGACCCAGCCTGGGTGTAAAGGTCAACTTGTTGAAGATGCTAAACGGAATCATGAAGCTTCTGGGTCTTTGATGATATAACTGAGCTGCCCATTTAACCAACCCTGGCACTTTCTGCCCCTTTTCATATAAGAATGTTCATGCACCAATATTAAGCTATTTTGTGTATATTTTAAACTAAGGATAAATGGTGTAGATATAACACCAAAGTCTTATACCTTGTGCATTCCTTGTAACAGTTTTTTTCATTCTTTCTGTCTGATTTACCACATTTTAGTTCACAATGAAACCCATGTGAAATGTCAGAGAGGCTCGAGACAAAGATGCAGACTCCTTAACTTCTGAGAAATGAATTATAAATGTTGAAAGAAGGAGCTACCAAAAGTACATGAAATATACTTTTTCAATTGTGAAACATAAATCTGGGTTTTGGTTCTGTTATGGTGTGAAAACTACAGTAAAATATAAACATGAATTAAGAAAAACAAAAATGAAGGAATAATGAAAAAAGAAAAGTAAACAGTTTTGGACACTTTAAGAAAATAGGGAAGACCACTGTCTCAGAATTAGGAAAGAAAAGCATGTCCTATGACAACACAGGAGCCCCCTTAGGCACCAGAGATATGTTCCAAGACCTCCATAGAATGCCAGGAACCCTGAATAATACCGAATCCTATATATACCATGTTTTTTAAAAATAAATACCTAAGTATTGTAAAGTTCAACTTATAAATTAGGCACAGAAATCAACAATAACCAATAATAAAATAGAATATTTGTAATAATATACTGAAGTAAAAGTTATGTAATTGTGGCCTTTCCCTGCCCCTCTCCCAACCTCTCTCAGAGAGAGGTTGATAACCTAGATGGCTAAGTAACCAACAGGAGGGGAGCATGTATAATATGGATACACTGGACAAAGAGATGACTTAAGTCTCAGATGGGACCGAGCAGAACTGCATAAGATTTTATCCCTCTATTCAGAACAACACTCAATTTTAAACTTATAAATTGTTTATTTCTTGAACTTTCCCATTTAATATTTTCAGACTGCCATTACCTGCAGGTAAGTGAAATCATGGAAAGAGAAACCATGGATAAGCGGGGAACTACTAGATTACATTTCATGATCAAAGCTAGCAATATTCATGCTCTATTTCCACCCTGGCATTTCAGCCAAGCACACTATCATGCCTGTGTTATGGATAGTCATCCCAATAGGATACGGGCAATGCAGACATGCTGATGCTTTGGAGAACCCACTTTCTCCTCTAGGTATCATAACCAGCACTCGTAATGAGAGTGACATCAACCATATATTTAAATTGTGGACATAATTTGGGCATATGCACATCTTTTTGCTTCTTTTTTTCTTATTGTTCAAATATATTTATCTCCATTTTCCCGCTACCACTTTCCCCTGCCCCCCTTCCCCACTTTCTCCCTCAATCCTTCCCTACTTTGGCTTTGTCCATGCATGCTTTATACATGTTCCTTGACTTGACTTTCGCTTCCCTTCCCTTCCCACCACATCTCTCCCCCGACGCCCGACTCTGTTGGTTTCTTTTTTCTTTCAATGTTGCTGGGTATATTTTCCTTGCTTGTTTTTTTGTTGGTTAGTTTCCACTTATAGGTGAGATCATATGGTATTTGATTTTGCCCCCTGGCTAATTTCACTTAACATAATGCTCTCTAGTTCCATCCATGCTGTCGCGAAAGGTAGTAGCCCTTTCTCTCTTCCTTTCTTTCTTTTCTTTCTTTCTTTCTTTCTCTCTCTCTTTCTCTCTCTCTTTCTTTCTTTCTTTCTTGCTTCTTTTCTTTCTTTCTTCTGAGTAGTATTCCATTATGTAAATGTACAATAGTTTTGTTTTGTTTTGTTTTGTTTGCAGTAACTTTTTTTGTTTTGTTTATTTTTTTGTTTTTTTATTTTAATTTATTTTTTCAAATACATTTGTCTCTGCCTACCCCCACCACTTTCCCTTGCCCCCTCCCTCCTTTCCACCCTTAACTCTTCCCCTTTGGTTTTGTCCATTAGTCCTTGCTATATGTTCCTCGACTTTCCCTTCCCTTCCTTCCCTGCCTGCCCCCGCCCCGGCCTTGTCTCTGTTGGTTTCTTTTCCTTTCAGTGTTGCTGGTCTTATTTTCCTTGATCCACTCATTTACTGATGGGCATTTAGGTTGCTTCCAACACTTGGCTATTGTAAATTGTGCTGCTATGAACATTGGGGTGCGTAAGTTCTTTTGAATTGGTGTTTTGGGGTTCTTAAGGTAAAATCCCAGCAGTGGAATTGCTGGGTCAACAGGCAGTTCCATTTTTAGCTTTTTGAGGAAATTCCACACTGCTTTCCACAGTGGCTGCACCAGTCTGCATTCCCACCAACAGTGTACTAGTGTTCCCTTTTCTCCACAACCTCACCAGCACCTGTTGTTTGTTGATCTGTTTGTGATGGCCATCCTGACCGGTGCGAAGTGATGTCTCATTGTGGTTTTAATTTGCATTTCTCTGATGGCTAGTGATGTTGAGCATCCTTTCATATGTCTCTGGGCCCTCTGTATCTCTTCCTTGGAGAACTGTCTGCCCAGGTCTTTTGCCCATTTACACATCTTTTTGCTTCTATCTTGCAAAACACAACTGTAGTTCTCAATGATGGTCTATAATGTCATAGATTTTTCCTTTTTTGAAAGGGTTCTAACATGATTTAACACTATGTTTTGATGCTTAAAGAAAACATGATTACACAATGTTTTCACCCAAATAATTTTATCCACAGCCCCTATTGCTATTTGGGAAACACTGACCAGTATGCATAAGCAATAAGTGAGTTATATTTCATTAGTATTGGCAAACTATTGTTTCATGAATGAACATATTTTCCAGAATTTGCCTCTCAGCTGTGTGAACCTGCTATATAATTTCTGTGATTCCCCTCTAGCACCTATGACTGCTCCTTGAGATACAATTTTTGAAACCATTATGTAACCTCTTCTAGTAAATAAAGTGTATTTTTTGCCTAAAAATGCACAAATGAGAGCTCTGAAATTTAGTTGCTGAATTGTTTTCCACATATGTCACTAAATTCTGTTAACTGGATTGTTGTTTTCAGTGGTAGCACTTACTGTTTAATCACCTTCAGTACACCAGATTTAGGCTGAAATAAACTATCTTGTTTCAAAATACTTTCCACTTAATTTGTGAAAACAGATTGATTTGCTTTAGAACTGAAGAATAAAAATGTGTAAAGGCATTTAAAGGGTGAGTTCTGTTTTCCAAAATATATATAAAACTCATTTTCGTATTTATTTCTAACCTGGTTGATATAGAACAACATTTTTAAAACTAAAATGTTCTCAACCTATTTATTAATGGACCATGGAAAAGGAAATCAAGATGCTGAAATTGTTCAATTTTTAAAAATGTTTCCTCAAAGGAAAAATTATGAAACCTTTATAGATTTAAATATATTACAGAAAAGTTTGATTTTGAGCAAAGATATTTTATATAGGCATGTTATTGAATAATCAATGTTCTGCACTACTAAAGTATCTTTTATTCCATAAACATGATCCAAAGCATTTGATTCAAAATCATTATTAGACATGTATTGTGGTTAAAGGAAATCGCTTACCTTCTTTCCAAAGATCAACAATAAAACTGAGTTAAGAGAAAATTTGTCACAGTTAGAAAGAAAAATACCATCATTTTATGAAGGGTACATGACATATAATTACAACCCTAACAATAGACTATCTTACCCCTATTTACAGTTATGAGATGCAAGGTCAAAAAAGTTGAGTGACTTGGTGATCATCAAATTCTGGTAGTAATGGAGACAGGATTACAACATAACCTGTCCTACTTCAAATTCATGCATTCAGTTACTGAATGCTGCTCAACATGTACATTCACACAAGATCATGCATAGTACATGTATGCACACCACACATGCATACAACAAATATGTGCACACAGAATATCCCATGTGTGTGAAGTGTAAGGGGAAGATTTTAGCAGTGCTCAAAGTAAAGGTAATGGGTATTAACAAGAACAGACCTCTCAGTTTTAATATTCTTCTCCAACCAAATCCTGGAATGTGTCATTTGACTCTTAGAAAAGACAATATTGACTTAGGTTATGTGAGTTCTATATTTTAAAGCATAAATATGATGTTAGGGAAATTTGTAGTAACTAGATAGAGATGTATTCAGAAACATACCGTATAGATAAAAAGAGCCCAGAACACAGATCCTATTATTTGGTTAAATAACTCTCATTAGTTAATAACTGTGAGCAAAAATGTGAAAATGTTGCATCTACACTGTGTAGTATTATAGATCATATTTTTAAATTTCAAATAAATATTAATAATCAATCAAACATACTAAGCCCAGAAGAATCATCCAAAATAGCACACACATTTAAATATTAAAGAACTGATTAAGGCATCATCCACATATGGCTTAAGAATAGGGAATAGTGAATACACTGTCTCCTTTTCTTTGGCTTGAAAAGAGACAGTGTAGAAGTAAATTGTAGAACTAGACATAATTGTATAATTAACTGTAACCTATAATTTCTTCTAGCATTTAGCCAAGGCTTAATAAATTATTGGTGAAAGCTTGAATAAATGATAATAAATTATCCTATTGTTCTGTAACAAGTGGAAAATATGCTAATATTAAAAGATCATTATGTAAGGCAAAATATCTAATGAGATCTTTTATTTTTTATTTATTTTACTCTTTAATTAAAATTTCTTCAATTATAGTTTACATTCAATATAATTTTGTATTAGTTTTAGGTGTACATAATAGTGGTTAGTCAATCGTATACTTTTAAAAAGTGTCCCCCCCAATATTTCCATTACCCAAGCAGCATCATACATAGTTATTACAATATTATTGACTGTATTTCCTATGCTGTACTTTACCTCCCCATGACTATGCTGTAATTCTCAAGCACTTCATCTTTTTCATCCATTCTCCCAAACCCTCTCCCCTCTGGCAGTGAGAGTTTTTTTAAATGCAGTTTCTAAGGATGTTTCCATTTTGTAAGCATCGTGAGTGTAACAAACAAATCTTACATTTGAGTCATCAGTAAATACTTGATTAAAAAATAGTACTGAAATTATATTTAGTACATGTTCCACTTTTGATTGTTTTAAGCAAAAATAACCATAAGCCCTCAAGAAGAGGGCTTGTTCATTTTCTCATAGAGTATTTATTTGAGAATAGTGTAATTCTTAAGTTCCTCTTAGAATATTATTTAACACTAATACTGTGGGACCCTGGCCAGCATGGCCTCAGTTGGTTGGTGTGTCATCCTGTGCACTGAGAAGCTGCAGGTTCAGTTCCTTGTCAGGGCACGTACCTGGGCTGTGGGTTGAATCCCTCGTCTAAGCACATCCAGGAAGCAGCCAATCAATGTTTCTCACTCTCACATCTCTATCTCTGTCTCTAGCTCTCGTTCCCTTCATCTCTCTCTATAAGCAATGAAAAAAATGCTGTTAGATGAGGATAAAATAATAATAATAATACTGTGGATAAAACAATTCTTCTAACTCATGTTTCAGAAATGACTGAGATTATTAAGTATCTTACAAACACCCCATGTGGGGAAAAATATCCAAGTTAATTTTACTAAGAAACTGTGGTTTCATTAACACTGATGAAATATAAGAGAGTTGCCTTAGATTCTGAATCAATCAATCTTTAATGGCGACTGCTCAGTGGCTTGCAGAAAATAAATTCATCTTGTTTTGGAACAACAGTAAGTATATAATAGCAAATAAAGTTAAACTTGATTCTAAAGAAAGACAGCAATGCTGCCTAGCTGGCAAAATAAAAGAAGAAAACATTCAGCTCAGATTTGTTATATTATTAATCTACTTCCTTTTTACAAAATTGTTAATATCTGTGGCAGGAAGCGGAGCCTCATAGACTGACTTCTGTAGTCAGCAGCCTGGTTGAAGAATGAAATTACCTTGCCTCAGAATATGATTTGTTTGCTTATGTTACTTGTAGTGCAAATAAGTTTTACTTCTAATTTAAGCTTTAATGTTTTATATGAAATATGTAAAAATATTTTGGATATTCAACATCTTTTCCTATATTTCTATCATTCTCAAATAATCAAAATTTTTTTCTGGATGAGTCAATGTAAATTGCAGAAGCTGCTATTTCATTTGTGTAAGTTTTAACCGCAAGATTTACTGAGTCTCAATGACATCTAAGGCATCATGCAGGCTAGAAACCAAAGATGCAGAGAAAACCTGTCCATGAGGGGCATCTAACCTCGTCAAGAAAAGGGAGTATGCGCGGGAAAAGATGAAAGCAGTCCCACGAAGTGAGCCCTGAGACCCAAGTTGGAGCCCTCGCCCTGTGCACGGGGGAAGCGAGGCTTAACCGCTGGATGGATGAGGGTCCTTTCAGTCTTCAGTGAAGAGCCCTCACCCCAGTTCTTTTCATATCAGAAGTAAATAGCCTGCTTCTTGCTCTTGCATATTTTTTAGAATTTCCCTTAGGACTTTGTTTTGGCACCTTGGGCTTCCTCCAAGATACTGATGTTTACTCATGGAAGGATATCTTGCCTTTTGTCTGTGCAGAAACTTTCATGCAAGTTAAGATTACAGTCCATATGAAATTACCACATTTCTGTGGCTTCTGAATGTGAACAAGAATGTGAATATATTAGAAAAAAAGATAAACACCCTTAAGTACCAATTAAACATTATAAAATAAAAGTATGTGTGTGCGTTCATCCATGTGTAAGATCCCAGACACTCTCAAGAATAAGTAAGAAGACATTAAGAAGACTGGGGCCGCAAAAACTAAACCACAGGATGAAAAATACCAGCAATTGTGTTTATTATTAAGATGAATCAACACCATAGTCAATCCAAAGATTTCTTACTGACTGTGGAAGAAGCCCACCTATTTTTCTCACTGAAACAAAGAGAAGCACTCTGGAGAGAACTGGATGGTTTAATTAAATTACTGCCCCCAAATTTCCACCTTTTCTTTGGACAGCCTTCATGATTTCATATGTCCTACCCTGTAAGGCCCCTACGTTTACCTTTAAGGATTAAGGGTTGATTATATTGAGGCAGATAGCAAGATTATTATACTTTATTGTATCTTTTATACGAGGGAACAATACAACACAAGTCAGACCATGAGAAAATATGGAGAGCAAGGAAAAGAGGAATCACCTAATCAGTATTTGGGGAAAATGGAAGGATTTGTTAATAAATTAATTTTCAAAACTTTTACATGAACTAACACATGCGCGCACACACAAACGTGCACATACACATATAATTTGTTTTTAAGAGCAAAGGACAATCACATTGACCTCAGGAGTTTGTTTTGACCACCTGATCTTGCAATGACGCAACTGATCCTGGGCCACGGTTTTCACGTCTTGTTTCCATCTTTCCAAGCAAATTTGGAAGATTTTATTAAAAACTCAACTCTTCTGAGAAAATGATACACCTGACAAAGCTTCTGCCATTTCTCGCTTATGACCTCCATCATGTGAAAATATTTTTAAAAATCTGGGTCCTGTCAGAGTCTCTTTTGCTCTCAAGCTGGTTGTTTTCATGATTCCAAGTCCAAGTGTAACCTCTGGCCATTTGAGGACAACAGCATACAATCAATGGTTTGCAATTATATGTTCTATCCATTTATCTGGTAGACTCTCTACTCTCTGCTCTAATTTTCAGTTGTTTGTTTCTAAGTATTGTTATGTAGGTCCATGCCCCGGTTAGGAAACAGAGACAAATGTACTCCTTCAATGAACCGAGGCTAATTCAAAGGTGAGGATCATGAAGGGAGGGGAATTTGTTTCTGCTCAGGAGATTGCCTTCCTGAGAAAGATCATTCTCCCCGCTGAAGCTGCAGGATGTTTGCAGTTACCAGCCATGCTTCTCTCTGTGGTATGATGTGAAGATTCACTCTTGACTTGTCTGGAATGCACTCCTGCTGTTATTGCTACTTTTAAATTCTAGTTTTTGGTCTCTTTCACTATGTACCTACATCCCATTCCAGCTTCTCTTTGTGTGTTCTCTGCTGGCATTTCGGGCTTTGATGAAAATGAATTCCTATGGTTGCTATTCTCTGGTTTTAAATTTAAATATTAATAAGCATGTGATGGTTCTCAGAGAGTAGCAGAGGTACATTTTTATTTTCTCCTTGCTTGAATCTTTCAGTGCTTTAGATTTCTCTTATGTACAAGACACAAAAGGAAAATAATCTGTCTATCTTAATACAAAATTAAAATCAATGAAAGACAACACAAATTCTAGGAAGAGTCATAGGATAACTTTTTGAAGATTTTAATAGCTAAAAACTGTTAACAAAGAGAGTGTTGTTGAAAGTTGTTGTTGGTAGTGGTTGTAGTATTAATGAACAGAGTCAGAAGCTAAGAGCTGGAACAGGAGGCAGATTACCTGCAGATAACATTAAAGCTGATTCAGGAAATCCAGGTTCCAGCTAGGTCAGCTGGTTCCTTTGGTCCATCCCCAACCTCTCCCATTATTACCGTGTCTCCAGCCAAACCTCCATGCATCTTCTTTCTCCAAGGCTTCATGTACCACGAAGCAGTGCACTAGATACCATGTTTGTAGCTCCACATTGGAGTTAATTTAAAGCCATAGGCAGCCTGCTAGGTTTGCATTAGAAAATCTAGAATCAGGGGCTATAAGAGAAGCAACAGGAGATAGTGAAAAACAAAACCCTTGGTATCATAGTACCAATATTCAAATCCTGACTCCACCACTCCTTGCCTATGAGAATTTGGACAATTAACCAACTTCTGTGAGCCTCCATTTCCCACCTCTAAAATGGGAAATATATAATGCCTACTGTGTAACTCTCTTTGTGAGGATTAATCGGTATATATGAAGTAGTAGAATTCACGGTGTAAACCGATTTCTGTGTCTCTCTAACTCTCCATTCATCATCACTCATCTCTCTGTCCCTCTGTCTGCCTAATCATCTGTCTCCAGACTGTGCCCACCGGAAGCCGAGTATTAAGGAGCCTTGCCAAAATACAGGAGCTTAGGTGTGATTTTAATTTCTGTTTACTTGCTTGTCACTTTGCACTGAGGAGAAAAATCGACTTAGTGGCTGCAAACTGGAGTCTCTCCCTCTTCCTGCTGTGAAAGGTGATGCTGCAGAGGTTTTCTAAGATCCCCATCATTTTGGTGATTTTTATCAATTTTTCAGTAAACAACATTTTCATTACTGAATTATGCATCTAGTTTCTTTCATCTCCTTTTTGCTCACGAAGTTCATTGTTGTATTTAATTATAATTGCTTTATAATTACCATGTTATGGCATTAATTGATGTTGCATCAAGCCACTAACAATATTATTCTGCATAAAACTCATAAACTCTCAATTACCATACAAAGCCCATAGTTGGTCAATTGTTGCCTGTTTCTCTTCTCTGGTGGTTACTTTTTTTTTCTTTCTAACAGATTTGAAATGATTTTTTAATAGCTTAGATGTTCTTAAAGTATTTTATGCTCACAGTAGGACCATCTGTCTACACTGTCCTTTCCACAGCCTCAGTCTCTGTTACTAATAGCATAGGCTAGTGGTCAGGAAACTGATCTGTGATCTATTTCTATATAGCCTTTGAGTTAAAATTGATTTTTACACTTTAAGTGCTTTTAAATGAACAAATAAAACAAAGAATATGGGATAAAGATCATATGTGGCCTGAAAGCATAAAATATTTACTATTTAGCCCATTGCATAAAAACCATGCCAATCACTGGACTTTACAGTTCTAACATTCTAGAATTGAATCCAATAAAATGCAAGAATCTTTAAATTACTTACAGGTTAAAAGAGCCCTATTCTCCACTGGATGTGACCAGAGAATTTTTGGCTATCTTCGAGTAACTATAGGGACAGAATACTCAGACCTCTACTGTCATATAATTTCAATCACAGGAAATTTCTTTCTTTTATTAGACTGATACTAGCCTTGCTATAGCTCGCATCCATCGGTCCCAGTTCCACTTCTATGTGGTCTCAGTACACATAGAAGTAGGATAATCCTGCAGACATTAGGACCATGAACTTAATGAGGAAGTCAACATGCCTTAGTGGCAGCGTCAGTGGCTTCACATGCCAGGATTCTTTAGCACTCTGCAAAGTCAAAGATCCATAATGTATCAAGAAGCATTCTAATTCCTATAGCAACAATCCTAATCATGCCAAAGAAGAAAATAACAATAGCAGCTTTATCTATAAATCCTGCCATTTACATGCAATGGCTTGTGTACATACTGGCCTTAATGATTCTATCTTTGGTATCAGCAGAAAAGAATTGTTTTGCTTTCTGAAACAAGTAAAATGAGAGGTTAGAATACATATAAAAATATTTCCTGCATTATGATGCATGGATTAATAAAAGTATTAGCCCTGTCTGGGTGACTCAGTTGGTTGGAGAATCATCCTGTACACCAAAAGGTTGTGGGTTTGATTCCCAGTCAGGACACATTTCTAGGTTGCAGGTTCAATCCCCAGTTGATGTTTCTTTCTCACATTGATATCTGTCTCTCTCTCAAACAAAAATCAATAAACATATCCTTGAGTAAGTATTTAACAAAAATTATAATAAAATGAAACCATTAAGCCATCCTAATAATACATTTAAAAATACTCTACTATGGATAAAAGAAGTAAAACCATTCTATGTTTTAAAAGTTCTGAAACTTTGCAAGTTCACTGAAAACATGTAGACAACAAAGGTACAAATTTATAACCCATTATAGAATATCTTTATATATCAACATGTATTATGTTTTGTTTTATTATTATTGTATGATCCCTCAAAATCTTAGGGGAATCATATTCTTCCACAAAAGAAGAATATATCAGGCTAACATTTTTAGAGGTGATGTTTTTATCCTTATTTATTAGCATAATGCTTTATTAATTATAAGTCATTGATATAATTTCCTGTGCTATAGCTTTGTCTTCAGCTTAAAATCATGGGTTTACTGGCCCCAGAAACTTACTTTGAATTTGAACTAAATTATTAGATTATAGATCCAAGGAATATAATTCTTGAGAAACAGTAATTATACACAGTTTCTTTAAATGGTGGGATTTGATGGAATTTTAAAGAAAGAGCTAGCACTAGCTCTAATAGAGATTAAAACTCTTTTTTAAAAAAATGGTGCTGTGTAAAGAGACTTTCAGGGAGTCATAAAACTTGCCTGGCCAGCCAAAGACGCTGGGCCATGATACTGAGCTAGACTATACCTGTGGGTGAGAACTGCCTGTCCCCAGGTGCTGGGATTGAGAGAGAACTAGAGAGCATATCTTACTTTTCCAGCATGAAACATCTCTCTCCAGCTCTGTCCCACTATCATGCCTCCCTCATGAGAAAAGCTGCGTGACAGGGACAGGTGCAGACCCATTGTCTTTCATGCGGAGTGTGTATGTGAAGCCCGGGTAAAATGGCTTTTGGCTCCAAGGCTTGATCTGTCTCCTATTACAGGCAACATACTATTTAAAAGTCTTTAAAATAATACTTATTTAAAATTGTGTTTACGGTAACTGAGTTAGCTTCCAGGAGAGAAGCCTGTATTTTCAGGAAATATAAGCAAGTGTGTATTTAGTATCCATTGCTATCACACGAAGGTCTTACCTAGTCCTGTCTGTTGGGAAGTGAAAGTTATTTGTTCCACTGAGAAAGGTTCTTATCCACGATATGAAGGATATCTTTACTCAGCTGTGAGTGTGTGTATGTGAAGCCTGAGTAAAATGTCTTTCACAGAAGAGTAAAGATATCAGAGGTTAAGGAACTTAAATTTAGCAGAGGTCAGTTTCCAGACTGCAGGTTATCAGGTTTGTTTTAGAGGAAGAGGCAAATCTCAGTTGCTGAAGAAAAGTAGATTGAATATATTCATTAAATTGAGGTATCAGAAGGAGGGGCAGGAAACTTAATCCTGAGAGGAAGTGTTGGAGGTCAGAGGCCCTTCGAGATTCTGGGAGAAGTTGATAAGGACGTAGAGTGTGGATATTCTGGCAAATGAAGTAAACAATTTCAGGCAACTTAGATGAAAAGGAGAGCTTTCTGACTTTATACTGTACGGTAAGCACTTCATACTTTCAAAACATGCTGCACACTTACTGAGTTAGAATATTCAGGGAAAAGCATTCTCTTTGGGGTTTAGACATCAATGGGAAAGAAGTCCGTAAAAACTTGTTAGAAGTATGGACTCATTGTGTTATACATGGCAGAAATATAATACAAACTGGTTTAAGCAAAGGTAAATGTATTGGCTCGCCAAATTAAAAAGTTTAGGATAAGCCTGGATTCACAGGCTTAAGTTACGTCTTCATTTAAATGGCTTCGCTCCCTCTTTCTGTTCTGCATTCTCTTTTGGCTTCATCATAAAGCTTACTCCCCATTTATATTGGCCCCTGCAGCTAGCTCAAGGTAGACATCCTGTATTATTTACAAACCAGCAAAAGAAGTATTTTGTCTGCCAGTGATTCTAATAAAGTTCTATGAATAATTCTCATTAGCTCAGGTTGTCTGAGCTTGGGCACACATCTGCCCCTCAAGCAATCAGATATGATATTCCAATTGGCCTTTTCTGAATCACATGCCAATTGCTGGAGCTCAGGATGGGACAAACTTCTGTATCTCAACAGCATGATTTGAGAATGACAGATGGGTTGTTAGCAACAAAAATGACCAAAAAAATGTGGAGGGGTTGAGTAATGGGCCAACCAAAACAATTTTTTCATCTGTGCTTTCATTCTCTCCTTTAAAAAAATATATTTATTGATTTTTAGAGAGAGAGGAAGGTGGGGAGAGAGAAACATCAATCGGCTGTCTCCCATACAGGCCCTGACCGGGGATTGAACCTGCAACCTAGGCACATGTCCTGACTGAGAATCGAAACTCTGACCTTTCGGTATATGGAATGACACTCCAACCAACTGAGCCACACTGGCCAGGGCTATGCTTTCATTCTCTTGACTTGACTTGCCAGAAGCTTTGGCAGAATGGAAGATGATGACAGTGCTTTACTCCTCCCAATCCTTTGCCTCAAAACCACATGTAGATCCCTTCTACTTGTTCTCAGGCCTCATTTACTCTGCTCTTCTGACAAATACATATCTCCTTACAAACAGTTCATTAGCTTTGATGTCTGCCTCAAATTTCTTATGTGTGTGAAGGACTTCTTAAGGTTTGCTGCCATCTTTTCTGAGTATTCTCGTGGGCTTTTTCCATTTTCCTGAGGCTCATCACTCTAGGGACACTGCTAGCTTCATCGATATTTGTTAACTCTGCTTGACATTCCGGGTGTGTGCATTGAAGCAGTGAGGGAGACGGATGGCGGTCATCAGACCCTTGCCAATGCATTGTGTCAAGTTCTAGGAAATCTTTATAATAAAGAGAGGGGCAGGCGATGACATCCTGATTGCCCAGTTTATCATAGAACTAACAGGAAAGAAGTAATAAGTGATGCTGCGTTTACTGAGGCAAGAGAGAGGGATGGCTTGTTGACAATGTCTGGGAGAGTCTCTTAATTTTTATCCAAGTGGAGACATATCCAGTCCTGGAAACTGGCCTGTACAGGATTTTCTGCTCTCCTTCTAGTTTGGATCTCAGTTAACAGAGTTTCTGGTACCCACCCTGCAGCTCACCAGCTCTACAGGGGGTCCTGTCACAAATCCTGCACTGGACAGGCATTTCATTGACTTATGACATCTTAACTGTACAATTCTGTCTCAAAAATGTTACTAGAGATTGAAGTTGATAAAATGCTGAGTCAACAGTGAGTGGTTCAATTCCCATGGGGCTCAGTTAACATCACACTGTTTTTTGGCTTCGAGCTGTAGATTGAATCCTCATTAGTCATCTTTAAGGAAGGGTGATTATGCCACAAGGAACTTGAGGGAAGAAGGCATATTGGCTTCACATGAATGGATTTTTCTTATGGGAAGAATCCTCTGAGTGCCTGTTACTGCCGATGAGCCAGGAGCATAGTTTTAAATATAAAGCACACCTAGCATCTAGAGCAGGAATCATACCTGGATGGCAAGGGTGGATGGTCAGCCTTGCTCAAGCCACAGAGAATTGACCAGGGTTCCTCTTCTCACCATCTACCTACAGCAACAAGATAGATTTCTAAGAGATTTTAATAATGGATCTTGTTTTCTGTTCTCCCTCTCTTCCAACAAGCTTTTCTATAAATACCAAGGAGAATGCACCACCTCTATGCAAACACTTCTAGAAAAAATTAGTTATTCTATAGTGAATTTTAATAGTGTGACTATATTTTAATTTCTGACATTTAAAAATACCTAAATTTAGCATATCAGTGAGGGAGGAGAAAGGTGGAATGTCAGCCGTGAAGCCTGGATATGCCCTCCTTGGGAGAATTATGCTAATTCTCATGGCCAATACAAGCCAAAAGTGTTCCTAAAGTCACATTTTCTCTTTTAGAATTTCTTTGGGGGCTATGAGAAGGCCCATGCTGTCTAGGAGACTGAAACTTTCAGGCAGGCTGGGTCTCTGGCATACAGCACAACGCTGGAATATAGTAGACACCCAAAACGAGTAAAGAGAATGGACCAACTGTCCTGTCGTCAAAGTGTTTACATCCCGGGAGTAAGGAGACAAAAATTATACAATACAAATAAGTGAAATACATAGTATGTTAGTGAAAAAGTAGAGTGAAATCAAATACTGATATTTTATTGAAGGGATCTGAGAAAGGAAAACAAAGATTAGCTCCAGCACTTTGCTCTTTCTTCTCCAGACATATCTGCCACTTTTCTTGAAAATATCTGACATGACTCTACCTTAGATCTTGTTTATTCCCTCTGGCTTTTCTTTCACATCGACATGACTTCCTTCTTCACCTGACCACCTAATTATACCTAACTCCCATCCCCATCTCTTTTTATCCTTCCCTGAATAAACAAACTGGGTGGCATGGATTTACAGTGTGGTTGAGAAAAAAGGAGGACTCATGTAAAATGTTAGTGATCTGAAATTGTCTATTATTAAGCACAAAGTTGCATGATGTAGGCTGTTGTGTGAGTTAAACAGAGACAGAGATCTGTTAGAGCAAGCCTAGTAGGGTATTAGTAGGTCTACAGGCAAAGTAACAGCATAAGAAAGGGCACTAATATGGGAAAAGCAGCCAACCACCTGGTAACTTTTCCAATGAGAACTGTATTATGATAGATGCTAGGAAGATAAAATTAGAACTAAATCAGTTACTGTGGGGAAAATGTAGATCCTCTTTGGAAATTGAAATGACCTTTTCTTTGTGGGATCGTAGATTTTTAAGGACCATTCAGGGCTGAAGTTCCTGGGCATTAGCTTAATACCACCAGAGAAGCGAGAGTCATGAAGAGGCAGAAAGCCAGTGATGGTTTTGAATAGTTCCTTCTTCCACAGACATCCTTTAGATTTCCTTCTTTAATTTTTTAAAAATAGTTTGACTTAGAGTAATTAAGGTTTGGCTAATATAGTACATAATAATGAAAGACATAAAAATTGATTGAAGCAGAGGGGCTGGGGAAATTATTGAGAAAGAGTATCCCAAATTATCTCATATTAATACGGAAACTCATTTCATTGTAAATAGCCACTCAATAAATACTTTTATTTGTATATGTTAATAAGATCCTGTAAAAATGTAGCCTAGCTGAGCAAATTTTGAGATCTCCAGGTAATAGATAAAGCAGGAAAGGGCCAGTAGTTGTTACGTAACATCCAAGACCAGTCTTAACTTTTTTTAATTTATGGGGAAAAAAACAGTAAAGGCGTTAAATACACACACACACACACACACACACACACACAGCAGTATGGTGATATCCAGAGGGAAAGTTGGGGGAGGGTTAGAAGGAGGTGGAAGTGGACAAAAATGGGGGATAAATGGGGATGGAAAGAGACTTGGCTTTGGGTGGTTAGTGCATGATGCGGTGTGCAGGTGATGTTTTATTGAGTTGTACACTTGAAACCTGTATGATTTTATTGGCCAGTGTCACCCTAATAAATTCAATAATAATTAATTAAATTTAAAAACAAAAAAATGATAATAACTTTAAATGTAAATGAATTAAATGTTCCAATCAAAAGACAAGAGGTGGCTAAATGGAAAAAATATATATATATTAAAGTTTGGCAGATATTGAGAAGAAATGCATTTTTCAATAATGAAGCATCATTTATTTATCTTAGAATAGCTGCAATATGATTTGTTTTATTAGTAACTTCACCAACTAACTTCTGCTTTCAGAATAGACACTGTCTTTCTGGTCTACATGCCCTCATTTCTTGTGTCCCTTCACAAGGTAGTCAGTCAGTCTTTCTCTTTTCTCTCATCCCTACTCTCTCATTTCTGAGAAAGAGGGAGAGAATGCTAATATAATTAATATGAACTGGACAGGTGACTGACAGATAACTTGCACATGATAATTTTTTTAAAGATTTTTAAAAATTTTATTTTTAAAGAGGGGAAGGAAGGGAGGAAGAGAAGGAGAGAAACATCCATGTGTGGTTGCCTCTCACAGGCCCCCTACTGGGGCCCTAGCCCACAACTCAGGCATGTGCCCTGAATGGGAATCAAACCAGGACCCTTTGGTTCTCAGGCTGGCACTCAATCCACTGAGCCGCACCAGCCAGGGCTGCACATGATATTCTTAAGGGAATGTCATTATATCTGTGCAGTATCTACTAAATGCCACACTTTCCACTCTCCATCCTGCATACACCCCAAAAGTGAGTAGTGGTTTGTTTAAATGAAAGTAAACTTTGCTGAGAAGCTCTGGTGTCTGATGGTGATATTGTATTCTGATAAAGGTTGATGTAATGAGTGGAAGGGAGGTATATTTGAGTTTATAATGAGGATGATCCTTCATCATTTCTGACAGATCCTGTGCTCTGAATAGGCAGTGATGAAATAAGAGCCACAGGACTCATAAAAACATAAATAAGCTGCCTAGGAACAAATTCATTGAAACTATGCCGTGATTAACTCCAGAATGCCCACATAGGCTTCTCTTGCCAGAACTCATGAAAATTACTCAGGTAGGAAGGAAATTAGAACAGTATTAGTGTTCCTTCCAAGGGGCAGCTCTTCCCTCAAATATCTTCACACACGTAGATCAGATTTGAAGGGAACTATGAACTATTAAAACATGTGTAGGACGTCCTCACAGTTTCATAAGGAGAGGTGAGACCGCAGAACCGCAGCTGTGACCAAGGCAGATGTAAATCCAAAGGCATACCCTCTCACGGATTCCTCACCAAAAAGCTATTGGACTTCGTTCAGCAGTCATGTAACTACAAGCAGCTTCGGAAAGGAGCCAACGAGGCCACCAAAACACAGCACGGGCACCTCTGGGTTCATTGTGAGGGCTGCAGATGCAGAGCCCCTGGAGGTCATCCTGCACCTGCCGCTGCTGTGTGAAGACAAGAACGTGCCCTACATGTTCGTGCGCTCCGAGCAGGCACTAGGGCAGGCCTGTGGGGTCTCCAGGCCTGTCATCGCCTGTTCTGTCACCATCAAAGAAGGCTCACAGCTGAAGCAGCGGATCCAATCCTGTCAGCAGTCCATGGAAAGGTTTAGTCTAAAATGGTAGCTTCTGCCACACTCTCCCACTGAGTCCTTCCCCTGGGGCTGGGTGTCATATTGTCTGTGTTAGCATGTAGTATTGCCAGCTACCTGCCATTGTTATAAAATATTCTAGTAAATCTAGTTTGTACATTTTTGTATTATTTTTTATTTTGTCTTACAGGTCATCACCCCACTCTCACCCCCACCCCTGTCCTAAGTCTCTGCCATCCTTGGTCCTTCTCTCTGCCATCTCTCCTCCCTTCTGAAAAACGAACTAAGGTCCAAAAGAGGTGGAAGCAGAGTGGTGACACCATTCAGCAGCATGGAAGAGTCAGGATGCAGATCTGGCTCCGGCTCTGAAGCACTAACACCCTGCTGTGTGCAGGACAGGGCGAAGTAACCACCACCCACTTGATTTCCCTCATGCCTGGCCTACAGAATCACTCCATACATGTTTAAATGGTATAGGGGTTTCCTCTGCTCTTTGGGGAATCATGTATCATTTGGGGAGGAAGCATGTGTTCTGTGTGGCTTTTAGTTGTATGCCCAGGTGTCATTTGCTAATGTACCCCTGCTGTTTGCTTTTGATAATATGATGTCATGTCCAACTTGCTCCACCCCCAGCTCCCAGCTGTGCCCCTGAGGGTGGCAGGGCAGCAGCATACCAAAGGGGCGTGTACTGCTAAATTCCAAAAGTGGCCTGGGCTAGTGAGACATGCGACGGTTGGCCTGGGTCTTAAAGAAGTCTGGAATGACAAGAGAAAATAGGGTCAGCTGGTGCCAGACCGAAGGAGTCTGGGCAAGCCATGGAGACCTGGAAGCTGCAATATAGATGATGCAATCCAAGGAAACATCCTCTCTCTGGGGAATAGAGGTTTCTTCAGTGGACACTTGGTTCCAGCTCTGAGAGCCCTTACCCCCACTTCCTGCCATGATGTGGGTCAGATGTATGTAGCTTTATCACATCAGGACAATGCTAATGTGTCATTCATGTGAGAGTTTTAGTAAAGAAATATGTTCATATTCCAAAAAATAAAAATTAAAAAAAAAATAAAGCATGTTCTTGAGACTGGGTCTCAAGAAAAGGCTTCAGACTAGGATGATTTGAACCAAGAGTCCAAAGGCAAGTGGACATGAGAGAGATGTCTCCTTGTGAAAGACTATTATAGGATAAAAGAGTGACCGGTAGAGTCTTAAAGACAAGAGATTAAGAAAGGGAACTGTTACCCACACCATTAAAGAAAAAAGGCAGCTGGCTTTCTCTGCATTATTCCTTTTCCCTGCCCAGGAGCATGAATGAGTTTTTCTGCCATTCTGAGAGAGGCACTTTTTGAGTTGGATTATATCTATATGCATTATAGGGAAAGGGCTTAAAAGCTCCTCAAAGGAATATTATTAATTTTTTTTGTTATTTTTCTATTCACCTTCATTAAATCTCTATACTGTGATTTAACTACTTCCCTCAGCTGTGAGTCAGAATAATGGCATCAGACCAAGCTTCCATGAAAGTAAATTTAAATAGGTACCTCTCCTGTGCTCCAATCTAATTATTGTAGGCATTGAGAAGGATTCTGAGGGCTGGCCTGGTCTCAGAGAGAGCACCAGGAATAAACAGTGGTGACCACTATGGGCATGCAAAAGTAGAGAGACATCGTGACTTACATTTTTTAACCCTTCATCTTTAAAAGTATACCTAAGGACAAATATGATTTAAATATATATTATAAAAACCATATGTTATCAGGACTGATGCTAGGGATCTGAAATTATATGGACTAGAGGTGGCCCTTGACATTCTGTAGGGAATCTATTTAGATTCCCTACAGAACGTCATCTTTGCCTCCATCTTTGTAACAATGTTCAATTTTTACTAATCATTTACTATGTGTCAGACAATGTTAGCAGTTCTCTATATGTATTCTCTTTTTTTAATCTTCAGAACAGCATTATGAACTAAGTATTTTTATAAATGAGAAAACAGGCTTAGGGAAGTAAAGTAATTACTCTTGGTTACAAAACATGATTAACTACAGTACCATTAGGAAATAGCACTAATTGAGATAAAGATACCAGACTGTCAGGTAGGAACAACCTCCAGCTCATAAATGGATCTTTCTTACCAATCTCAGTACTAACTCGTTCACACTCCTGCTAGGTATGCCGAGTGCGCTGTCTCACTGAACCTGCACAGCGACTCTTTTGGGTCACTGAATATTCCTAAACAGTAGCTGGCATACTCAATAGTAAATAGTTAGAACTTAATTGATACACGATAAGGAACAGTCGTAGTCCTGATTATCTCTCTTGGCTACATTTAGAATATTACCTTTTTGAGAACAGAGGAGCAAGTGGGCAAGATATTGAAGGACGATGTTCATTCCCTATAATGGAATCATTCAATAAACTTGTGCTCAAGTATGACTATAGAGGAGATCTGGAAGTAGTGGAGTGCTGTATTTGTCTTTATTGGAAGATAATATCAAACACGACTTCAAAGCAGGTGAATATTTTATAAATCTCACTTGTTTTTATACTTTATTATGCATCTCATTTCTTTTTTTTTATTTTTTTTAAATTTATTTACTTTTTAAATACATTTGTCTATGCCTCCCCCCTGCATCTCATTTCTTTTTGGCCAGTTTTATATGGTTTACTTTAAGGGCCAAAACAGCAATGGAAATTAAAACATTAATAAAGAGGAGGAGGAAGATGTTTTCTGTCAGCTATGCCTCCATTCCTTTATATAAAGTGTCTTGAGAATCCAGTTCAAGTGATGAGTTTTCATCAGAACTTTAAAGTACCATTTCTGATTTGACTAGAGAGGTCAAATCATGCTATGCTCATCCTCAGTCCTTTTGCCAGAAACCTCACATACAGATGGTTATAATTCATGCAAGTAAGCAACAGACCACATAAATAATCCTTCAAATTCAGGCATCATTATGAATAGAGTAACCGCTGACTTCTTCCACTATTTCTCACATGCATCCTCTTTTGAAAGGAAAGCTCTACTTTCCTTTACTCCTGTAATTATTCTGTTATTACACCTGAGAAACAGAGAGCATGCTGGGAAGAAGACTCTATAGATAGAAATGTAGTCATTTATGTACCAGGTTTCTAGAAAGAAAAGGTCTTTTAATTAAGAAGTGACAGAAAAGAGCATAAGGCCTACATATCAAATAGAAAGCATCCAAATTATCTAGATGGAACTGTAAGTGCAAGTGAAATAGCTGACAAGGATGGTAAGCACTGTGCTGTCATGAATGGAGAAGGGACTTTGGACTTCCACACATCCCGCATCAAATCCTGTAAGCAGATCTAACCAGCTAGGAGACTGGGCAGGTTACACAGTATTGCTGAGACCTTTGGTTCACCTGTGACATTGAGACCTGACAAACCAGGATTGTAGTGATCATTACATGATTAAATGTGCACAAGTACTCTACATCATAAGAAACAAAAACAAAAAACAAAACAAAAAAAACAACCAACAACAACAACTTGGCAAAAGAGAAGGGAGATACATAATGAACTATGATGACAAGTGAAATTTATAAACTATAGCCGTTAGTAGTTCGATAAACACTAGTTCCTTTCCTGGCACTGCCCCACGCCTCAAAAAGACATATGGGGTTTCATTTTTGCTCTAAATCCCTATCATTTCAGGAAAGATTTGATTATGTAATAAAAGAGGAAATCAGAAACAAAAACAAATCTGCCCTGGACGGGAGGGAGGTTCAGTTCTTTGCTGAAGAATGTTGATGGCCACCTTGGGGTAGAATAGAAGGCTTATCAAGTTTTGTATTTTCCCAAGAAGACTGACAATTGATCTAGTCCACTCTGATGTCCTCTCATCTTTTTAGATAACAGAAAATAAATATCTCTGTAGGAAACATGTTCTCCCACATACCCCTGTCTCCCATCTGCCCAAATGTTTAAAGCAGATGCTGGTTCTAGGTTTAGGCTTCTGTCCTAAGATTCATCAAATGAAAAATTTCAAGAATATCTTATTTGAAATAAAAAGAAAAAAACATTTCTCTTCAGAGATGGTAAGCCAGGGGCCACCATATGATAACATTTAATCCAAAAGGAGCCGGGTACAGAAATAGAGGTGTAGCCTATGTAAATATAAACATAAACACCAGGAGGTGCTATAGAGACACAAAGGAGGGGTATCTAAACCAATCTGGATTTTGGGAGCCACAGAAACTTTCCAGAGATGTTCTGAATTAGCTAGAAATCTAATGCTGGTAAAGGACGTCATAGAAAAGAAACAACACGTGCAAAGATGTTGGGGAATCATAGAAGAGATTGGAGGTTTTAGAAATGGAAAGAAATTAAGGATCTTGGAGTCATAAATTATGAGCAAGGACCTTGTATTTTTGTGATGTTGTAGGGCTTCACATAATTTGTTTAACTTTATTTTAAATCCACATCCCTTAACTGCAAAAGACAAAGTTAATATCCACCGTAAATAAGTAAGGCAGATAATAGGAGTCCTAAATTCTGAAGTGGAGAACTAGAATTTTTTAATAATATGCCAATTCAAGGATATGGGATGGAATATAGTTATAAAGAAGGAAGGTGCTAGATAGAAGGTACTACCAGGAAAATAGTTTACACTCTTAGTAAAGAGATACATTCAATCTTACTTCTATAATATTTGCTTAGACTGTTTTCTTGTGTGCATATAAAATGCACCCCCTCCAACCTCCATTCTATGTCTTTTCCCTTCTTTAAACCCTCAGATGTGACATCCTATACAGAGCTACGGGTTGGCAAGTTCTTCCTACCTGTGCCTGACACACGATTATGACTTGTCTGTCACAAATGTGGCTTTATCATTTTCTGTATTATCACAAAATGCCTGTACATGAAGCTCTCCTAAGTGAAAGAAATTCTGGGTTTGAGAACCATTCTAGGAGAAAATCTTCAGAAGCAGCCTTACCTGGAGCCCCTGGAATATATGATTTCAATTGCTATGTATCCTGGCCACAAAACATTCTTTCCCTCTATAATAGTTCCTTGACAAATATCTATATTTTTTTAAAATTTCATTCTAGGTTTTATACTGGGCACAGGAACAGACTTTGAAACAAAGTCATCATTTGTATAATTTCCGCTCTCACAACAGTTCCTTTCTTATCTAGGCTATATCTTTTTTTAATCTTGTATGACAGTTATTATAACAATGTTGTAGTAAAATGAACAGGGGTTTTGGAGACAGGCTTTCCTGAGTTCAAACTGGAACTCTTAACGCAGATATATCTGTGAACTTTAAATATTTTTGCACATCTCCAAACCTTAGTTACCTTAGAGAATAATAATACTGACTTTGTGGTAGAGTTAAACAAAATAATGCACATAAACTGCCTTGCCCTGTGCATAGAAGTGAACCACAATGGTGGCTTTTTGTTTTAACCTCCTATTAATCTGAATATTCCTTGAAGGCAGCAGCCTTTTGTGTTTTGATCTAAATATCTTCCAAAGCACCTGGCTGAGTGCTAAGCAAATAGTGAAGATTCAATAAAAAGCAAAAGGATACATAGCAAAGAATATATTCCTGGGAGAAGTAACTTAGTTATTGACATTTTCAAATATATGGAGTTTGAAAGTAGCTGGGGGGTTATGAGAGACATCTGCGTGCGTGGGTGTGGGTGTGTGTGTGTTTGTGTGTGTGTGCGTGTACCCCCTGCATGCACAATGGGTGAAAAGACTGAAATGTCAAACTAAACCAACCTTCACTATTTTACCAAGATACAACTCTACCATAGTTTGCTATGAAAGTCCAAATTGCCTTCTTCTGTTGTTTGGTAGAGGGAAGAGCATTTTTTTCAGAACCAAAGCGGGCATCTGGATACAACCTAGAAACTGATGTGACAATGGCACTTCTTTCAGGAGCCCATGCCATTCTCAGCTGGGTCACAGAGTCATGATGAAGAGTATCTGGTATGATACACAAGTAGAGACAGGTATCCTCCAATCAGGGATGTGTCTCAGACAACGGGGCATTCTGTCTTGAGGTGCTCTAAACACCCAACATATAACCTCGCTAGAATTGACCTTTCCCCCACCTACCATGATACTGCAATTTAAATGCTTCCTATGGTCATGGAAATTACATGTCAGAGTAACTAATTACAGATTATAAACATAAAAAGGGAACAGGAAAGAAGACTTACAGTAACTACTGAGCAGACAGAGTTAGGGGTGGACCTAAGCTAATTGGCTTCCTGATAGAATTCTTCTCCAGGGTCTCCAGGGAGCCCTTTAATAAAATTAGTGTTTGCCAAGATTAGAGGCTCCAGAAAGCCCTCAGGTACAGTGCAGAGTGGCTCAAAGGAATAAACTGTACTAGGCCCCAGGGTTTCTGGACTCAAACAGGATGGCATCCAAAAACGTCTGATACAGCTTAGTTTCAATTATTGTATTCAATTTCTCCTGTAATGAGGAACAAGGAAACCTTATTTGCATTTCATGGGTAAGATGAGGCTGAGAAGCAGAAATATTTACTCTGTTAAACAATTCTTGAATTGAAACTCAAGTGGTCCCATGATCACAGGTAACACTCTACCTATAATATCTCACAGCCAGGCCATTAATAAACGACTATTGTTTTAATAATTCATGAAATGTATATTGCATTCAACTCTGTCATTTTTCTAGTTAAATGTGCCTAATCACTTTAATTAGACAAATGATCAAACACAGATAAAGCAGAGGTTTTTACATTGAAGTCATTGTTACCCTCCAGATGCTCTAATAATAATATGCATTCAGAAAATTATCTAACAATACATTCTGAGTCAGATGAATTGTAGAGAGTAGGTACACAGAGATAAGCCCAGGCTGTGATTCTAAGGGATATATTCTCAAAAGACATGGCATTAAGGTGAATAAGTCCAACTCAGATGTATAGAAAAATGAAATAAGAATTTGTAAGCCTGAACATTATCTTTACTGATGTATAATCTTGTATGATGGACTGGAAGGGCTCTGTTTGCCTCTGAGGCTTTATCCTGGGATAAAGAATAAGAAACAACTGGCCAGCATGGTTATGCCACATTAAAAAAGACTTTGCTTTTGGGCCTAGGGTGTTGGATTCTTTTCCCATGGAAAAAGAAAATAGAGTGATTGTCAATGGGAGAGACAGCCTTGTGAAGTAATTCTGGCCTATGTGTGCTGATCATGAATTAAAATGAAGGCACCAAAACTGAAGCTTCAGAGTATATGAAACATCTAATGGTCTAAATAAGATGGAAGAGTGAAAGCAAAGACAAGGAGAAAGATTCTAGACGTAGTAAAGAGGGCAATCTCACTGTGACTACACTGTTTTCAAGGAGTCCTGGTTTGTCTTGTTTTCTTTCCTCAGGAAGCCTTACCTAGGTTGTATACAAGGTAAGCACTCAAGGTATTTGTGGTACAGAGAGTCAGGGATTGGCTTAGAGGAAAGAGCATCGAATTAAGACAGGGCAATTTGTTCTATTTTTTGAAATTATCATTTACTGGCTGCGTAAACAAAAGACAAATTCATAATCTTTGGTAACTAATTTTTCTCAGTGTAAGTGGTCTCAAAGAGCTGCTGTTGTTCTTCTGGCTTTACCACATCCCTCATCCTTCCCAGGAAGCTGTATTTTTACCCTGGCTTTTGTTACCACTTAAAAACAGATAATATCTAAACTGTCTCTTCAATCCAGATTTCTCTCCAAATTTTGAAATCATTCTGCCAGCCTGATTGCCTAACAGCTCCAGCCAGATGAGCGGAGCTGTCTCCCAGTCAACAGGTCAGAAAACAAAAAGAAAGACCCCCTTCCCTTTTTCGTCCCATCGTCATCAAGAGTCTACGTCTCCTCCTTCACTCTTTATCCTAATGGATAGTGACTTCTCTCCTTCAAGCCTTTCCTTTCTCAGAGGAATGTGTATGTAAACTAGCTGGGGAAAAAATGAATTTTTATCAGTAGCCTAAAGATGGTGAGTAGAGACAAGAGGGAAGGGAGGGGCAGGGAAAGGGAAGGGAAGGGGAACGTCAAGGAACATATAGCAAGGACTCATGGACAAAACCAAAGGGGAAGAGCTGAGGGAGGGAAGGGGGGAGGGGGCAAGGGAAAGAGGTGGGGGGGAGGCAGAGACAAATGTATTTAAAAAGTAAATAAATTTTTAAAAAAAGGAAAAAAAAGAAAAGAAATACAAATGGCCAATAAATAAATAAAAGATAAAAAAAAAAAAGGTGAAAACCAAATACGTTAACTCTTCCAAAGGCACTTTTGTATTATTATATATAATACTTTACATTGGTAGGAAGCTGTGTAATCTATGAAATGTATTTTCAAAGAAAATCATGACTCAAAGACATAATAATCAATTTTAATGATAAAATTTATTCTGTAATGAGAGATTATTAGAAAATAAAAGTGTTTGATTAGGAAAACCATCAGACATCAATTATGCTTCAAGAGACATGGAACCAACTCTCTTTTCTATCCAGAAACAGTCTGGACATATTTACCACAGTTTTTTAGTACTTGATAGTTGTTTACAAAATACTGACTTTAAAAATGAATAGATGCTTGTCTAATTTTCATTGTGTAAACATATGATTCAAGAATTAAAGACATATATACCATTATGCACAAGCAGCTAAAACAGCTGCCTCCCAAACACAAAACTCCAGGATGCCAAATGCAGAGTAGGCTGAGGACAGTGAGCATCATCCCTTGATTCATAAAACTATACATTCGTCCCTCTATATTTTCTCCAGCTAAATCTCTATGGCTTTTGTTTATAAATTTCAAAACATCGCAGGGACACTAGACTCTGTAGACTCCCAGGGATCATGAAATGAGAAATATAATAGGGTACAGGATATAAAGGGAGGGGGGAAAATGAACCCCTCTCTGAATGAAAAATATAATGCATTCAGATCTACCTTCCTAGATTCAGAGTGGAACAGAACCTAAAAAAATCTTCAAGAGTTATTATTTTGTATATTCTGTGTTAAGATGACAGGGATAATTGGACCAAGAGATTGTAATCTTTCATTTTATTTTATTAATGTATTTAATAGCTTTATGGTGATATAATTCACAAATCATAAATTTTACCCATTTAAAGGGCACAATTCAATTTTTTTGGAATATTTCAAAATTTTGCAACTACCATCACTATTTAATTTTAAAACACAATCTAATTTTGTCACTCTTCAAGAGCAGTTTAGAAGTTAGATTGATCTATCCCCTTCCCACAGCCCCAGAAAACATTAATCTACTTTCTGTCTCTATAGATTTGCCTGTTTTGGACATTTCATATCAATGGAATCATACAACATGTGCTCTTTTTGTCATGAGTTTCTTTTACCTATATTAAAGTTTTCAAGGTTTATCTAAGTCTCAGCATGTATTGATGCTCCATTGATATTACTACCGAATAATATTTCCTTGTATGAATATATGACATTTTATTTTCCAGTTAATGAGATGACAGACACATATGGGTTCTTTACACTTTGCCAATAGTGAAAAATGCTGCCAAAAACATTTAAGTACAAGTTTTGATGTGGAGCTGTTTTCGGCACTTTTGGTATATATCTAGTATTTAAATTCTTAGATCATATTGGTAACTCTATGTTTAACATTTTGAGAAACTTCTAGACTTTTCTGAAGTAGCTGCACCAGTGTACATTCTAAATGGTGGTGTGTGAGGGTTCCAATTTCTTCACATCCTCATCAAAACTTGTTATTATCCGTCTTTTCAACTATAGCATTTGGTGGGGGGTGTTATATTATGGTTTCTATTTTTATTTCCCTAGCGACTAATAATGTTAAGCATCTTCCCACAAGGTTATTGACCATATGCATTACATCTTTGAAAAACTTGTATGCTTTGAGGATGAATCATGAGCCTAGATTTTTGGCACAGGAGAATTCTCTAGATTGATGATTTATAATGATAAAGCCAAGCATCTGGTAGACTAATCAGTTTTTCAAGGCTTTTAGAAAGATTTGAAAAGGACCTCAGCTACAATCGTATGGCCAATAATTTACTAACTGAAGTATAACATTCAATTACCCAATTTTTAAAATATGTATTTTACCTATCATTGTTAATAAGTCACTAAAACACATTTGGTCTCACTCAGAATCCACTCTGAGTATATGATTCAGGGGTTGGCCTGCACACACAGCACTTTTCACATTTCTCAAAAGGGAATAAGGGAGTGAGTTGAGATGTTGAAGTCACTCATCTGGTACCAAACAATGAGAGACTGCTCATTAGCAGCCCAGTGGAGGCTTTCATTTTGAGAAACTCCAGAAACCAGATGCAAGAGATGAACATGAGTCGTAGTGGGTATGACTAGTATCAGCTTGCAGGGATCCTTTTATTATCTACCAGAACATGGGTTCAACTGCCTAATCTGAAAGGAATGGCCATAGCGAACATTTGTTAAGAATTTGTACTCTAAATCAGTATGCCACCCTATCCCTACTTAACGCATTAGACATCTCAATACAACTAAAACACATGTGTCCTGTTACAACAGTCCCATATATTATATAGCATCGTCATGGGCTCAAATAATAAAGGTAGATGTGCAAATGCTTATAAAATTCTGTGACACTGTACAAAAAGTAGCATAGTTAAGTTATATGCACACAGAAGCTATCCAGGTCACATGGAGAGAGCGATCCCTTCCCTATGTTTCCCTATGGCACAGGCACCATGGTGCACCATTAACAGCTGAAGTGCAGATTCAGAAGTTCAGATGATGCACATTTTAAAAGAGTCTAAAGAGCTATAACTTTAATGTAAAATCTGAATTTTATCTTAAAAAAAGTATTCAGATAGAAAAAATATGTCTGGGCTCTGTCTTGAGATAATAATACCAAGTCTGTAGAAAATTCTATTGTTATAATGAGCCCTTGAACAGTGGGGAGGAAACTATTATTATTGCATGAATTTAGGCGCGTGAGGCATACAATGATTATGGCAACAGGAATTTGGGCCAAGTGTTCTTTTCGATGGATGCTCTTCACCCCTACTCCAGTCTCAACTTTAAGGTCTTGGAGCGTAAATTTAATAGAATAGTCTTTGTCTTTAAATATCTTGCATTACTGGAAAATATAAAATGGATTTTAAAATATGGAAATCATTTCATTGTCCCGCTCCCTGAATTAAGTAAACAATCCTGCTCCCTGAATTAACTTCGGTTTTCACTTATCAAGGAAAACAGTGATTACAACAGAAAAAAGAGAAAATTCCAAAGGTGGATTAATTACCAGAGAACAGTAAGAACATAGACAACTAAGACATGGAGATGTATTTGGCAAGAGCATTTTAATCAGGAAGGTAAACAAAAGGTTGATTTCAAAGCCTGAGATGTCAGGACAACATACAACAACCTTAGAGGAGAGAAGCCAGGGGAAGACATGGTAGGTGTCTTCAAATATCTAAAAGGGTGTCAAATGGGAAGAGAGGTTAACTTTGTTTTTTTGGACCCCAAGGGTAAAATGAGTGTCAGCAAGTGGAGTGCCCTGGGTTCAGCCTTGCTTGGATCCTAGAAAGATTTTCAAAACAGCTCAAAATGGACAAGGCTTCTGATAAAGTAGTGATTTGCTTCCTTCAGTCAAGATATGTAAATGATGTTTAAAGGAACACTTGATGGGGCTGTTCCAAATGAAGACTAGCATTCAACATAGTTAGGGTGAGGTAGATAATGACAGAGGAGGGGTCGAAGACCCTTAGCACTGTCTAGTTCATTTCAAGCCTGAGTGTCCCAGGGAATAATATAGAAAGCAGATTTTTAAAGCCTACTTTAGCCCAGATATTCCCTTTTAAAATACTCCGTGAAGTATATACTCTGGTCTAGATATTGTGATAGTTCTCTTTATATTCATTATATTATCTTTATTCCATCTCTCAGGGGTATACAGGAATTTAAAGATGAGAAAAGTGAGGCTTTGAGAGTTTATGTAGCTGGTGCACAACGGAGCAGGGATTTTATTTTAGACAATTTTGATTTCAAAGCTTCTCAAGCACTACACATACTGCTCACGGTGTCTTTTTTATGCCTAGAAAACACAGGATGCTCTTGAATACTGGGTGACAGATTTGCCTTCAGGTTTGTTAGCAGAGCACTCAAAGAAAACATTTCAGATTGCCAGGTTCCCTACCTGCCCCTGGGATCTCAGCTGGTTCCTTTGGGTTTATGAGTAAAAATTAATTCAAGGGGAAAGGACAAGAGGCAAGGCCAAGGAGGCAAAAGAAAATCTGAGAAAAATTTATTTTTAAATGGAACGTTGTTTATGTGATTAATGCCCCAGAGTGCCTGCCTATGTGTAATGCAACTCCACTCTCAATGCAACACAGAGCTTTCTCCAAATGAGCTGAATGGGCAGAATGTGATGTACATGTAAAGCACCCCCCCAAATACAAACACAATCAGGACGACCTGTTCCAAAGGTGGGAGCAGGCCCTCGGTGCTGTAAATTTCAATTTCCCATGTCTTCACATCAAAGGAAGGGCAAGTGCCCCTTTGTGATAACAGACAGCTCTGTTTACTTCTTCATTCTTTCCCCCAGGAAAGGAAAAGGGAAATAAGAAAATCATGTTTCCTTTTTTTTCCATTTCAAGCTGATGAAATTTTTCTAAATTAAAATGGGATCTAGATAAGTAAAGGTTGGTTCAACCTTGACACTTTCTTCATTAACAATAAATCGACTTCTAGCTGTCTCTGCTTCTGGCTCTTTTATTAAATCAAGAGGCTTGAAGCTGCCAACACTATGGGCTAATGCAACATAGAATATATATCCAGAGTTATCAAGAGTAGAGGCAAGAGGCCATTATTATTTAGGTAAGTATACTTATATTATATGTATAACAGCACTGTAAATATACTGTCCTATTAACTTTAAAGATAACTACTTTTCTGCATAAAACAGTGAGCTATGTTAAGAGAAAATACTGTTTTTTAAACACCTTTTTAAAAATTTTTTATTGATTGATTTTATAAAGAGAGAAAAAGAGAGAGAGAGGGGAAGAGAGCAAGCCATCAATTTGTTGTTCCATTTATTGATTCATTCATTGGTTGATTCCTATATGTGCCCTGACTGGGCATCAAACCCACAATCTTGGCATATTAGGATGATGCTCTAACCAACCGAACTGGCCAGCTGGGGCTGAAAGAATACTATTGACATGACTTATCACAGTTGTTGTGAACCTGACTGTCTTACTGAGGTAGTGTTCATTAGCTTCCTCTGCTGCAAAGTTAACTTCTTCCCCAGATGACTTGCCTTAAGAAGTGGGGAGTTATGCACAACCTCCCTGAAGGCAGAGTATCTACAAAAATTGCCAGTAGTTAAAATCCTGCTCATAAGAGATTTGAGGAGTTTTTGTTTTTATTTTGATGAGATGCAATGTACTACTTTTCATATTATGGGTTGTACCTTTGACATCAGGCTTAAAGTAATTTTGCAAGCTTAGATCCTGCATATTTGCTCCTGTGTTTTTTTTTATAAAAAATATTATAGTATTTCATTTAAATCTGTAATTTATTTGGTTTTCTTGTACAATGTCTGAGCTTTCAGTCTGGTTTGTATATTTAATTTGTTGATACCCACCTGCTTCAGTACCATTTGTTGAAGAGACTATTCTTATATTGAATTGCTTTTGCACTTTATCCAAATCCAGTTGGGCA
This sequence comes from Pteronotus mesoamericanus, assembly GCF_021234165.1. NCBI lineage: Eukaryota > Metazoa > Chordata > Mammalia > Chiroptera > Mormoopidae > Pteronotus > Pteronotus mesoamericanus. The sequence continues at coordinate 10,336,480 of NW_026555229.1, forward strand.
TATTTGTGTGAGTCTGTATATGGTTTCTTCATTCTATTCCATTGATCTATGTGTCTATACCTCTGCCAAGATGGCACTCTCTTGCTTTTCATAGCTATCTAGCAGACTCTAATATTGGGTCGAGTATTTTCTCCCACTTTACTCTATTTTTATAGAGTGTTTTAACTATCCTAAGACATCTGCCTTTACATATAACTTTAGAACAAGCTTGTCTGTATCTAATAAAACATGCTAGGATTTTGGTAGGAATCATATTAAACATCTTCCAAACCATGATCATGATATGTCTCTTTACTTACTTATGTCTTCTTTGGTACAAGAAGGACTTGTCTGTGTCTGTTGGCAGTTCTGAATTGGAGACTTTTGAAGTGCCCTGTCTTGAGACAGGGGAGAAAATAAGGAGACCCAGAGGACACACCACTTTGTCATTCCTCGAGTCTGAGTGTCTGAGGCAGCACGCCTTGTCTCTCCCACTTCCCAGAGGCTTTCTATGTTTGTTGCTGTGCTAGTCTCAAAACTTTTCAGTTGTAGGTGGAAGGACCTAGAAAGGATGGGAATACTCCTTCTTGGCAGAACCATTATATTTTCTTAGGTATAAATTTTAAGCCCCGAATTTGTTAGTTTATATTTATTTATTTATGCATTCATTTATTCACTCATTTATTTCTGCAGCCCTGTGGTAGGAAAAAAACATATGCTGTCAGCCTATACACATGTACATACACATATGCTTAATGGACATGTGCAGTAAGCAACTGCTTTTTCTGTGCTCTCATTTAGGTAGGCACTTTATCACAATTAATCAAAAGTGATTATTTAATTAATCATGAATCTGTTGCATGATTTGGATTTTTAGTATTCAATTTCCTACTGAAAATAAGTTCATCACTGTATTCATAGCCAAGGCCATTACTAAACTATTCTCAGCATCTTATTTTAATGCTATAGTCCCTAGATCTGTATTTCATACAATCATGGTTTTAAAATCAAATTATAGTCAGAATATAGGCTTATGTATTTCTAAATGAATGAAAATAACTTTATTAATGAATAAAATAACATTAATTAATGTCAATAATTAAGGTGCTCTTTTGGTTCCAATATCTTTCTTTTAAAAAAAAGGAACAATGAGTCTTTTAACCATATTTCTCCACAAATTAGGAAGGAACATGTAAGTGCAAGCAGAGGAAAGCATCTAAAGAATCATCAACAGTGAAGCTGTAGAAACAGAAAGAGAATTAATCTAAATATTTTATACAATAAGTTATAAACAAGGTGTAGCAAAAAGAATGGAGGAGCATGTTTCAGAAAATTGTTAAGGCTTATATGAATATAGCTGAAAACCAGTTCTGTATGTGTGCTTTAGATTCTCATTTCTGCATAGCAGTATATTTATTTAAACATAAAGTTATCTTGCATTCACATTTTTCCAAATCAAATTGTTTTTCAATTTTTATAAAATTACTTCAAGTATATAAACATAAGACAGTACAATATAATAAATCACTGCACCACAAGTCGTCAAACATAACCTAAATATAAAACTGTGAGGTAGTAAGAACTGATAGAGATTACCCTATAACAGCCTTTTCTTTCTAAAAGAATTTCTTTTTAAAATAACATAATGGTATATTGTTACTCATATCCAATAAGCTATCTGATTTGTATATACATGAAGAATAGAATAAAGACATTTTGATTTCTCACTTGACTACCTCATTGTATTTAGTGTAAAAAGCCATCAAAAATATGTTGCTGCTAATATTCTGTTACATAAAAAATAGTAAAATTATCCATTGCAAAAGTAGAAAGTATTAGATGCATTTTGCAAGAGTTAAGGGTTATATATCAACCATGTCTTCATGAATTAAGACTAAGTAAAAAAAATAAAAAGAATAATTCAGGAAATGGTTTACAGGGATGAATAAAATGTAAAATGAGATAGAGCTAAGATTTTTAGAGCCCAAACTTTAAGTAATCATGCACACATACTGGGTCTGTCAAGTTTCTGGGTCCTCCCAACAGCACGCTAGTTTCTACCGTGTGTTGCTGAGCCATCAGAAGGGCTGGATGCAAAAGCAAGTTTTCTGAAAATGAGCCTTGAATGGTTGGCAAACCCTCCTGGACAGATTGATAGCCAAGGTCAGATTTCTTGCCATGGCCTCCTCCATGTTCTGCATTCAGATTGTACTGTGTGTTGCCTGCCCTGTCCTGCACTTCCATCTTCAGTCATTCCTTCCACTTGGGGTGCTCTGCCTTCCCTTTTGCCTGTCAAAATTTTTTCCCAATCCAGATATCACCTCTTCAAGAAGCTTTGCTTGATCACCTCATATTGCCTCTACAATGTGAAGACACCAGTCTTGCCTTCCCCAGAGTGGCAGCCTTTTAGAGCCATCACAGGGACCAGCATATGGGGTCTTCTTAATACAAATTAATTGCAAGAAGGAACCAATGACCAAATCTTTTACTTCATAGTCTGTACATCTCGTAAGACTCTTAGCTCACATTATCTTGTTCCTAGGCCGTATTTTTCCCCCCCTCTTCTTGCATGTAAGCCATGTGAGGCCAGGAACTGTGTCAAGAACTTAGTGTCTTTCCCCTCCTCTCCGCCAGAAGCTAACACAGTATCTTTCATTGAGGAGGTATGCAATATAAGCTGTTTAAATGAAATAGTGCATAAATGAATAAATGAACTTGTACGTTGAATGGTTCAGCACCATATGACTATAATACCTAATCCCTTGCATCATTTGCCGGTCTTTCCTACCTTATTGAGGTGGCAGTTTTGCCAATAATGTACATGAACCACAGCAGCACCTGACCCTACACCCACTCTCCAAATGTAAACCTCACTTCTGTTTCATATCTGTCTTCCAAATCTCACTCCAGTTTATTTTGTGAATAATTATAATAGAGAGCCCACAGGGGAGGGAACTCTGGGAAACCTACTTCCATCTTAGCAAAATTGACATAGGGCAAAGCTACCAACAAGGCCATATAAACATATTTGGATATTATAAAGGATACATATAATAGATATGGTTTTTGTTTTGTCTTGTTATTTTTTCCCACAAAAATGTTGATCATTGAGACCACATAATTGAATCTCAATAGTGTTAATTTATTAATGCTTTAGTAACCAGTACGCAAAACAAATCAAAATGAACCCTCTCTTATTTATTTCATTAGTAAAGCTTTTAAAAGAAATTTAATGTGATACAGAAACTCTTTGACACTTCACTGAATGAATTTATATATTCCTCTCCTAATTCTTTCATTTTACTTTAGGCTCACAAAATACTTCCATTGTACTCTGAACGATGATTCAAGACATTACAAACACATATGATGTGGATTTTCTGCCCACAATCCATGTGGAAAACCAATAGAATAGCACAGTAGCAAGGGTTCAACTCTTGGGCAGTACCAGGTTTTCTGAGACCAGCATGGTGGGTTCAGGTGCAGAAATTTGTGAACATCTAAAATTATGTTTGCCTTACATCTGTCTCCACTCTTCTTTCTCCCCTCACTTTTTAGTCCCTCATTCTTTATCTAGTTATCAATTTTTATCAGCGTTATCTGCTTCTTTTCATTCTACTTTCCACCACTCTTCATCCTCCCAATCAATTCAAGTTCATATACGACAGGTTCTGTGATTAAGACCTCCTCTTATTCGCATTTATAGAATTTTTATTAATATTTCTTCATTTCTTGTCTATATTTTGGGGGGGTTATACCCAGCTTTTGAAGCCCAGTTCTGTTTTCCTTCCCCCAGGAAATTTCTCCTATGTTCTCTATTTTGGCACAGAACTCTTCTTCTAGAGAAATCTCAGCCACTAAGAATTTTGTCATGCCATACTCACAAATTCACAAAAATTCCTGCTTAGTATTCCCAGGAAAGCATATATGCAGGAAATAGTAGAAGCTTAATATGAGCTTGTTAATAAATCAATGGTTATTGCTGAAATAATGCTCTTATATAGACCCCCTTTTAGTCTCTCTTCTATTTATTTCTTGCATTTCTCCATTTTCTCTCAGTTACTACTTGTTTTTCATTTATTTCTTCTTGACCTGTCAGTTTCCTTAGTAGGAGATTATGATGTGTGCTCAGCTTGGGAAGGACCCTTCTAAACAGTCATCTGAAAGCAGGGTGCTGGCCATGTACAGTGCATTATTTTACATTAATAGGAATATTATGTAATAAAGCTTCAGATCACCTGTTCAGAGTTACTGTTATAAACAAATGCATGTTCACTATGTATCATTTGTAAGTGTGCATGCACTTGCTAATGGTACTAACTCTGCAGGGTGTTCCTCATGCAACTTTTGTTGCAGAGCCTTAAGGAAGGTTGCAATTTACAATTAAGATGATAACAGAAACAAATCTCTCATGGGGAATGCAAAACATTGGCAAATTCTTTATTCTCTTAATCTATCTGCATCCCTTCTGGGAAGTGAACAATTTCAGGGAGATCTTGAGAAGGGTCCTGCTACTCTGCAAGGTCACCCCTTGCTTGCTGTCAGTCTGCAGCTTTTGTCATCGTCACCTCTGTTTTCCCGCTCCCCTTGTTCCCCCTCTCTTGAAGACTCTCCGTGGGCGGCCTGGATAAAAAGTCTCCACCTTTCCCTCCTGCTTTTCCAGTCCCTCTCACCTCTGTTCTATTTTTCACTTCCTCTCTTGCTCACTCACGTTCTTAATTACACAACTTTTATTAGAAAAAAGGAATAAAAATAAAAGCACTTCATAGCTCACACCATGTAGGCCTAACCTTGCCAGGAGAAAATGTCCACAGCCCAGGGATATATCAGGACTATTTCTGAGGAACTGAAAGGCTTTTAAGTAAAGCAGGGAAGAAAACATCATAAGAATAGCTGGAAGTAGGACAATAAAGGTGTAATAATTCCAGGAACAAAACCAAGTATGTAAATTGTAAACAATATGGAGAGTTAATGCAGTCAGTTTGGGAATGAAGGTAAGATAAAATGTGGCAGGGAGAAAAGACACTTAGGAGATGCCAGCCAGAAAAAGCAGGAATGAGATAGTTCCCTTTTCCAATTAGTCAGTATTTAGTTTCCTACCACTTCTATAACAAATTACCAAGAACTTAGTGGCTTACACACACACACACACACACACACACACACACACATTATTGTTCTGGAGGTCAGAAGTCTGAAACTAAGGTCACTGGGCTGAAGTGCTGGCATGGCCGCTTCCCTCTGCAGGTGCTAAGGAAGAATTTGTTTCCTCGCCGGTTCCTGCTTCTGCAGGCTGCCTGCATCCATTGGCTCATGGCCCCGCCCATTATGCTGAAAGCCAACAAGGTAGCAACGTCTCTCCTTTCTCATCTATTTCCATCCTAATATCTCTTTGACTCTGACCCTCAAGCCTCCCTCCTATAAGGCCCAGATAATCCAGAACAATCTTCCCATCTCCAATCCTTAAGTATATCTCCAAAGTTCCTCTTGCCATGTTCTATAATGTGCTTATAACTTCTGAGAATTAGGAAATGTATGCATACCTTGGAGGGGTTGCAATGTTCAGTTTACCATAGTCGATATGGTTTGAATTTTTCTATCACTTAAATTCTGAAGAGTTGTTCTGAATTTTTAACCTACGCTCCTTAAATCTTGCAGAACCTGTGTCTGTAGGTTGTGGTCATGGCTGAAGGTATAAGAAGAAGGAGGAAGAGAATGTGTATGTGACAAGAAATAAGCAGAAAATTATATATAAAACACAGGAGTTTCATATACATTTTTGAAAGGGTGGTTGTATACTGTGTATGATGTAAATGATGCCAACCTGTCCTTGGGATGATGTCTGTAGACAGGGTCATCTACCTTTCGACTATATTCCTATGCCATCCATTAATTTCTCTGTAACCTTAGAAGTAACCCATTTTATAATTAGGGTGACATTATAATTGATCATCCAAATCAGAAGTTTTTGAAAGTGATAGAGGTGCTTTTTAAAAATTAATACAGAATAACTGGCATAAATTGTGGCTCTCCTGGGAAGTTAGGGCGTGACTTAACCCTGTTTATAATAAGATGTGGTGACAACATGGTATCTAAATCAATTTGTTCAAGTTCTAGGAAAGAGGAACTTATTTCTGTTCTTTAGAAAATAAAAGTGTAGAAAAGGTCACGATATTTTGTGGGTTTCTATCCCCCAAGGTTCAAAATAATTCATAAACTTAAGACATTGGACTCTTATACAGTCTATAATACTGGGAAAACCTCCAATATAGTGGGATTCTTCTAGAAATCATTCAATTATTAAATATATTAATTAATTCATTCAGTAAATATTTCTGAGCACTTAATATATACCAGTCTCTGTGCCCATACACGTTATAGCTACAGTAGAAGTAGATAAAGAATGCTGAGTGACAAGGATGAGGAACCAGGGAGGCCCTGTTTGAAAGGGTCAGGAAAGCATCTGACAAATTAGAAGGACGATGGAGGGGGTATTGAAGACGAAGGTGATTGGGTCTAGATCTTGAAAATCCAAGACTGAGAGATTCGGTTATCTTATTTTTCACTCAAGTGTGAATCAGCAGGGATGTTGTCAAACTCAGAACGATATGATCAAATTTACCTTCTAAGAAAATATTTCTGAAGACGTGCAGGGCAGGGAAGTCAAGTGGAAGAGTTTAGAATAGGGAAGACAACAATGATAGCTATGACATTTTCTGAGCAATTACTGAGTCTGGGTCCTGTTATGTGTTTTTCATATTGTGAATTCCTATGTGCTGACAACTTCCTAAGCTAGTAATGATTGCTTGTCCATTTTTTAGAGGACACTAAGGCAGTAAATTATTAAGCATTAATTATATAAGGCCAAATAGCTAGTTAGCACAGAGTGCTGCTAGGATTCAATCTTGATCTGTCTTCAAAATTAGTCCCTTCCTACTATTTTCTCCCTGCATGAATAATGCCTGAATTAAGAGAATAAATTGTGGCAATATGGAGAAGAGACATAATTTCAAAGACAACTCCCTTGTCTTAAGAGTTTTGATATCCCCATCTTCTGAGCAGTGGTTTGCAGGATACAGGGTAGGAAACAAATTAGAGCTGATTTTAAGGTCCCTAATTTAGGGCACTGGATGTGCAGTGATGATCATTGAAACAGAAATTCTAGGTCATGCCCTATTTAAAGATCATATTCTCAGCTTCGAGTGTATTGGTTTGAAATTCCTACAGAACACAGTGATAGCTGTACATGCTCAGGGGCAGTATGAGGGACTGGGGAGTAGTGACAGATAAATAAGAATCATAAGTAATGGCAGACAAGGAAAGGAAGACAATGTGTAACAGTCAAGTTGCTACTCATTCTTCAAGACCCAACTCAGACATAACATCAGGCACAGCTCATGGAACAACATGGACATTTATTTAATGATAGCAGCTGCTCAACTGACTGGCTGGAAGAGTGAATTTCTGCCAGAAACTTCAACAATTCCCTCCCACAGTTGGTGACATTTCCCGTCCCAGCTCCTACAGCACTTGCCACCTGGGCCCTTCATTAGGCACCCATATGTATCTCCTTCTGTTAGATACCATCCTCTGCATATGCTCCATCCTACCAGCTGGATTGGAAGCTAAGGACAAGGCCACAATGTAAACATCTTTGTATTCCCCACAGCTTGCAGCAAATCCTCTTGCCTGTGATCAGTGCTCAAAAAAACTCTTCACATTGACACGGACCAACAAAGCTTTCTGAAAGTCCCCTTCTATGTCCATGATCTGCAAATGGAAAGCAACAGTGGTAAAAGCAACTGTATTTGAATACTTGAGAGGAGTTCATTGCCGTGCCAATTTCTTTATCCATTAACTCAAGCAATTCTCAGGCCAATCAAGAGAGGTTTACATTATTTTTTCTCGTAGAACAGATGGGGAATCTGAAACCCAGAGAGATTATGTAACACCCTGAAGAAATAAATCTAGACCATGACAACACAGACCCCAAAATCCACATAAGACCTATAAACCAGTGCTTTCTCTGGGGGAACCCATGCTTTCTCTAAGGCTTTCAAAACATACAACTTCCCTTTCAGAAAACACAACTTTCTTTGTCATGTGCCTGGAGTCCGGAGGTACAGAAGACTGCTGGTGAGTGAATAGCCGCCTTCCCTGTATTCCATGCAACATAAAGGCCTCCAGGTCACAGCACTGAACAAGCCCCAGGCTCAGCTCCACACCAAAGGAGAGGGCAACACAAATTGCAAGGGAAGCCTTGATCTTACTCCAAGAACTTGGTTACCTGGGCTCTTCACAGCAAGAAGCTGCTGCAGCTGCTCTTCAAAGGGTGAAAAGGTCATAGCTGATGAAAGCAGACTAGTATTCTCTGCCAAGGAAAACAGCAGGAGCTGGCCTAGCCCTTGCTCAGAGCCTGCTGTACCGTTCATAATATCCATTCTTCAAACCTTGTTAACCCTTCCATCCCTAAAGGTGGTTTCACATCCCAAGCTGCTCTGGCTCCTCTAACCCACTCATCACCCCTTAAGATAGGTAACTTGTGTTTTACACAGAATGAACTAACAGGCTTCCAAAGAAATCCACTCATACAGAGTCTATTTGCCAAGTCAGTATATACCCTCATGATGTGTTTTGGTTTTTTATTAGAAAAAATTAATGTATATTAATTGATCACAGTAATCAATGATGGCATATATTAAAATGATATGTAGTTTAGTTTTAAGGAATTTTATTGCTTTTATCTTTACAGCCCTGCTGAGAACAGTAGATTTTACATCCTTTGTCATCAGATGAAAAAACTGAGGCTCAGAGACTATGAGTCACTTGAATAATATCACATAGTTTTAAGTGGCATCACTGGGACCTGAATTCAAGTCCCATTTATCTACCCCATTCCTTTATGCCACAGCTGTTCTTAAAAAGAAAACAACGATTAGCATCGTAGCGCTTTATGGTTCATAAATGCATTCCATATTCCTTACCTAGTTTGAATCTTCCTGGAATTCTGGCACGGAGGAATGGCAGGCGGTTTTCTCTCTTTGTTGTTGTTGTTGTTGTCGTTGTTGATTTTTATTGTTTACACTATCACAGACGTCCCGATTTTTTTCTGCTTAGCCCACCTCCACCCCACCCTCACCCCTCCTTCCCTCTGGCCATCCCCACGCTGTTGTCCGTGGCCACGGGTCACGCATATATATTCTTTGGCTGATCCTTTCTCCTTTCATCCAGTCCCCTCCTCCCCATGCCCTCTGACGGCTGTCAGTCTATTCCATGCACCCATCTCTTTTAGAGATGAAAAAAACGGTGACTGAAAGCAGTTGTACTATTTGTCTGAGGCAACATGGCCAGTTAGTGGATGTAACAGAGCCAGGTGTTTTTCTGTGGGACATTCTGGGATGCTTTTTTCACCGCATCCTTTTAGGCCATCAATAACTAAAAGGCCACTGAATATGTGCTTCTGTTCTCTCCATGCCAGGGAGATAGGTCCGTTTTTGTTTTGTTTTGTTTTGACTTGTTTTTTAATGGACATATTGTTAATCACAAATTGGTGGCCTGCGGAAGCCATGCAGAGTGACACAGGGGAAGGGCCGGCAGAGGGCAGCCCAGGAGGCCCCGAAGCCCAGGTCCTCAGGAGCAGCTTCTGGACACCTAGCCTCTGTCTTCAGGGCCCCGGCGGTGTCAACGTGGAGGCTCCGTGTAAAAGTGGTCGATGGCACAGGCTTTGGCTTTAGAAAAAATATGGGCTGGTTTCCAGGTGTTGCTTGGCCCACTGTGGATTAGGTAGCTTTGAGCATCAGTTTCCTGATTTGTAAACTGGGGCCATGGCACTACTTAAGGGAGCAGCGGTGCTGGCTAACTGCAATAACGTTCAGAAGGCACTTAGCACAGTGCCTGGCACTGAGGAGGGATGAGAAGGAGAGGGTATCTATCCATGGAGAGTTGACAGGGTTGGAGCTGGGAGGGAAAGAAGAGACAGCGGGGCACAGAAAGTTGGATTTGTATTCTGTTTTTTCCTCAAAAGTGATTCTTAGTGTGTCTTATTTTTCTTTCTCTAGCATTGACTCAGTCCCTGAGAACTCACAGGGTGCTTCCCACAGAGATTAGTTCGTGAAATCCACACAGTTGGTCTGTGGGAGAGATGCTGTGAAGGGAGTAGGGGTCTGAGAGAAGGAAGGGGACTTGCCCATGGTTACGCTTTGAGTATCTAGCAGGATAGAGACCAGAAGTCTCCTCTTGCATCTCATTATTCCCTTTCTGGGGGCTATTCCTTGGTTCTCCATGGCCAGCGAAGAAGAGTCACAAATCTGAATATCTAATAGATATCAAAGGACATCCACCCATCTCCAGCTCAAGGTGGGACTTTCCAATGACAATGTCAGTGCCTGAGAGCTCCCTGAAACCATGGGCCTGACATTTTCTTGGCTGTGCCATTCCTATCTACATTTGCTCAAATCAGACTCTAAGCTTCAATTTCACCATTAACCCAGGTTGTTAATCTTGTGTTTCCCTCTGTTTTTCAAAACAAAGGGAACCTGTAATGTCCAAGAGGACCACTCTTTGTTACTTAAAACCATATGTTGCTGTGTATAATGTGAACTTTTTACCCAAGTTTTTGAGGGAAAATAAAGATGTGCATTATACATGGGTAATACAAATTCTGTATCTATATAAATGTGTTCAATTCTTTTATTTTTCTTTATGCATTGAAAGTGTTACTCTAGAAAGCAATAATGATATCCAAATGCAAAATAATACCCTGGAATACAAGAATTGGTTTTGTTGAAATTAGGGCAAACTTGCAATGAGAGTAGTCTCAGCCAGTGATCCAAAGAAATGAAAGAGTGACAGAGTGAGGTCGGTGATGCTGATTTTTATCCACGTGATAAGAGACGTGATGCCAGTTGTTATGCACATGATAGGATCTACCAGTACAGAAAATTTCTTGTACCATAATATGTTCCAAAATAAATGCTAAAATTCCTTTATAACACAAAAGCAAGTATCCAAATGTAAATAAATAAAAAATTGAATTAAAAAATTAAAACAAAAGATTGTTTTTCTGAAAGTTTGGGCCAGTCATATGCGTGTGCATTATACATGGCAAAATATGGTATTTTGTTTGTTTATGTTTTCCATTTGTTTGGTTTTAATCACTAGGAGGTTTATAATCTTGGCTTAGTTGGGATTCAAAGGGCTGTTAAAAAAGGAGAGAAACAGATTAAATGTTTTTTGACACTTTTTATGGGAAAGTTAAAGACTTTTTCTCCTATGAATTAGACTTTGATAGCACCCCAGAAACAGGTATTGTGACCCAACTTTCATAATAGATGTGACTTGAACAAAAAAACTTCACTAACCTATCATAGTTCACATGGGAAGGTCAAAGTAGCAAGTACACCTTTCACTCTTTTAATGAGGGAAATCCGTGTTTCATATTTACAGAATGAAAGCAAGTCTAGGACAAATGGACTTATGCCTCATGGTTCCCAAACTGCAGAGTGTCTTCCATAATTACCCAACCTTTATGATCTCAGATTTCTTGGGACAGATTTTAGAATAGGGAAGTATGTACTCCATGATTTAGATACCACAGACATGGGATGGGACCTATAAATCTGGAGTGTTAAGAGAAATCCCAGTGAATCTGGTGGCTACCCAGGCTTGGAAGGTACCGATTTAAGTCAGGTGCAAACCATTCCAGCCTAACCGCACCTACTCACAGAAGGCTCCTCAGTGAATAAATACCTCTGACCAGGACAGAGGGGTAGGAGGGTTTAGTATTACTTCTGGCTCAGACGTCAACTCTTAGGCTTTGGAAAAGTCATCTCACAGCTTTGTTTCTTCATTGGACAAGGTAAGGTTTCGGTGACCTTGCTAGCTCTACTGTCCTATAATAAGAGAAAGCAGGCTGAAATGAAAAGACATAAGTATCTTGTACAGATTTACGCTACCCTCCCTGTTTCCATCTTTGTCACTTAGAAAAGAAAGCCTGCAGCCACCCCAATCTCCCTCTGACTTTGAGGAGTGCTTGAGACAAGGAAGGGAAAATTAGCAAAAAATGGAAGAATCTCTACATTTATGTCACAAGGGAGAAGGCACATTTTTAGAGTGGAGGGAGTGGACTGGGTTTGGAGAGAGAACAGAGATGAATTCTTGCAGAGCTGAGACCATCTATAGTGGGATTTTGAAGGCACCTTTCCTCCGAAACGACCCTGCTGAAAAATCTTAAATTTGGGGAGGGCTCTTTGACGCAGTGTCTGTTTGTAATCTTTTGTGTGTGTATGTGTGTTTTCTTGTAAGAGAAATATAGCCGTGTATTAAATAGCAAAAACAACGTGTGTGTGTGTGTGTGTGTGTGTGTGTGTGTGTTGGGGTATAAAACAGGGGTTATAAAAGAAAACATAAGTGGAATTCTTCTTTCCAGGGAAACCTTCACTAAGAGATGTGTAAGGTATTACTGGTAGGGTCAGCAGTGCTATTTCCTTAAATAAGTGTTTCTCCAAATTTGTTCCATGGACCATTAGCCTAATTCTCTGCAAAAGCTCTGGAAAAAAGTTTTTGTTTGTATTTTGTCATTAAAAACTTGGATACTGAACATATAAAGCTCCATAGTGCACATTAAAATAGTAAAGAGACTGATGAGTTCAGCAGTTAAGACAAAATATATGCTTGCTAAACTTAATTATAAAAAATGCAACTTACCTCCCAATAAAAGCCTTTATCAAGGACCTGTACAACTAATGTTCTGTGGAGAACTGGCTGCCACTTAGAAGGATTTAAGTTGTACCCTTAAATGCTCAGAGTTACCTTTACCCTTGTAGTTATCACAAATCTGTATAGCTTGTAAACCATTGTTTGTTTTGGCAGATGGCAAAAGGGAGTGTCATCAGTTGAGGATGGGATGTGTTTTCTTCCCCAGGAGTCACAGTGATTGCCCTTGTAGGGTAGTGGCAGGGGGAAAGAAATGCCATTTTAAACTAACTGGAGTCCATCCCTTTGACTGGGGCAGGGGGAGGGGGTGTTGCCTCTCCTATAGATATTTATTTTAAATTGCTAACCTGAACTGTATTCTTCCAGCATTTTTTAAAGGTATATAACTGCTTTCATCAGGATTAAAGTCAATTGCTTTTGGATATCCTTTATATCCATCTGGAGATATTTTTTACTTGTGTTCTTCTGAATTTAATTGAAAACTGCAAATGACCATCACCTGTGACTTGGCGCAATCATGTTCCAAATGTGCAGCTCTCTTTTGTTGCAGAGAGTGGAATTCAGAGTCAACTAGTCTTTAGAGATTAGTGTAGTGCCTATTAGGTCTGCATCTGGAGATTATGGTGCGCAGGTAGACAGTCTCCTAGGCTCTAATGCTGGTTCTGCAACATGTGTGATGCTGGGTGTGTAAATGGTATGTGGCTTAATCCAGTTCCTTCATGTGGAACATGGATGTCATCGTGTCTGCTATGTGAGATCAAATACACTAAGTGACATACGTATGAGAGAGCTTTGTAGACCAAAACACACTCGTTACTAAATTACTAGTTAGGTAAGTGCCCACTATTAAAATATGATCTCCCAGGTATAGGACTGGGACTTATACCACATTTCTGGTTTGCCAGCTGCTTCCTGTTAAATTCTACTGAGAGCATGGTAATGGGAGGCTGGGGTGCTGGAGGAAGGAAAGGTATTTTCTCTGTCTGTCTCCTATTGTCATATTTGCTTCTTGTCTTTTTTGACTTCCTATCCTGTTAGTGATACCCTAGCAAAGTTTCTTCACCCCAGTAGTAGCAGGTTATTCCATACCACCACTTAATGCTACTGGGTAGTTTTCCCAGCCGTTGCAGAGCTACCTGGGGTGACACCCCCCCAAAAAAAGAATTTATTTATAAAAATTGTGATTTATGCTTACATGTTTAAACTTTAGTCACCTTCAAAGTAATCTCCATTTGATGCAATATACCTATCAAGTTGTTTTTTCCATTGCTCAAAAGTTTCTTAAACTTGTCAATTTTGATTCCTCTTAGTGCTTCTGCCGTTTTTTGTTTTACCTCTTCCACATAGGCAAAGTGTTTCCCTCTAAGGACTTTCACATCTGAGGGGAAAAAGAAGAGTCGCTCAGGGGGTGATTGGGTGAATAGGGAGGGTAGGGTATAGAGGCCATGCCATTTTGGGTCAGAAACTTTTCTTAAAAAATTCAGTGAAGCCAAACGCAACCTCTCACAACACCACCAGCTGGTACACTGATACAGGTGGGTTCTTAGAACACCCACCTAGAGGGAGAAGACTATACTACAAGGGGCCTGTCCTCCAGAAGATAATTCCTGTTTTTTGGCTGTCCCCCCCTCCCTGCCCTTTTATTTTCATTGTGCCCTTCCCAGCACCACTTCTTCAGAGTTCCTGATTTCAGCCAAAGGGTCAGTTCATCTTATGTTAGAGACACCAGTACCACCAAGCAGCGACCCCTTTTTCTCACAGGTCAGAATTTCTTCTCTGGGTAGGGAGGGGGCTCTGAGTTTCCAAGTTTAAAGAATTCTAACCTATCACTATTCCTCCAACTCTTGGTTTGGTAGCTGCTTTCTGTAATATCTCAGGCCTTGTTAGCATCATAATACCTTAACGTTTTCCCTACCTTTTCAGTTCTTCAGTATGTAAATAATACTTCTATCTAAATGACTATATATATTTTTTTTTGTTTCTTGGCCCCTTACTGACAGAGAAAATTGTGAACTAGGATTGGTTCGCCACCTCGAATTCACATTTAGTGTGCATATTTTAACACAAAGACATAATCTTTACTTCTACAGAAAAGTATGGTCTCTTGTTTATTCATTAATCATTATAAACATCTTTTTTTGTTGTTGTTGAACAGTGGTCATGCTTCTGCTAGAAACATGAATCTAATAGATATTTTCCTTTGCTTTTATAACTACTGAGAATTTAAATGTAGCTACTAAATTAAAGGAAAACCATCTCTTGGCCTCAGAGTTGAGAAGTAATTAGGAATAGTTGTGATTGTGAAAACTGGAAAGTGTAGTGTAAAGGATGTCAAATCCAGAAATAGTAAAAATTAAAACCAGATCAGTGAAATAGTTTATTGTGTATAGAAAATTAGTTTCTGAACTAGGAATCACACATCCAAAACTGATTTGAAGCTCAGAGACCTGATGATATGGGATGGCTTATAAGGTGAAAATGAAGTCCTTTAACTTGACAATGACTCATTACTACGGGAAGGAGGATTGATCACAAATGATTTATCTTATACTAT
Source organism: Pteronotus mesoamericanus (assembly GCF_021234165.1). Lineage (NCBI taxonomy): Eukaryota > Metazoa > Chordata > Mammalia > Chiroptera > Mormoopidae > Pteronotus > Pteronotus mesoamericanus. Next base: position 10,351,727 of record NW_026555229.1, read on the forward strand.
TTTAGGAAGATGAATTAAATTTATTTTTTGATTATCAGATCTAGTTTTGCTTACATGGCTTAAACGATTTTTCTGTTCAGGGCATTTTCAAGTTTGGGCTCCATTTTATATTACCAAGTGGTAGGCTTTTCATCAGCTATGGCCAACTGTTAATATGGGAAAGTGTGGGCTTGGCATTTCTGGGTCTTTTTTGTTTATTTACACCTTCTTATAAAAAATTTCTATTTGACTCCCTCAGTTTGTGAATATTGGCCACTATATTTTTTAAAGTAAATACTGTGTAGGCTGCTTCTGTGCAGGACATGAAAATCTCTCCTGTGGACCAGGTATGGTCCACTGAGCATCAGTTGGCAACTTTTAGAGAATTCAAAACCTTGACTGCCAGCCTGCTTTGAACGCATGCTGCTACATGATAATTGTGGTTGCAGCAGAAGAGGAAGAAAAGACCCTCTAATGAAGGAGAAAGGCTCAGTTATTAATAGAAGCAATTGATAACATAATCACGATTTCAAAAAGATCTATTGCTGAATAAGTGCTCTCTATTTCTGTAGCAATTTAGGAAAGTAAAATATTGCAAGAGTCCCTGTTGAGAAACTCCAAGAATTTAGAATTAGAAGGATACTCTTAATACTACTTTACAATCACTTAAATATAATTAACATTTCCTTCCAAATTTAGACCTTTAAATACTAACATCAAGTTTTAGACAAATGGATGGTATAGAAGTTACTTGGAACAAGTCTCTATGTTGTTCTCCATGGCATGTTTGACAAGTTTGGATTTAATTTGATGAGAGGCACACACATAGAATGGCTTTTTTAGAAACATGTCCTCAGAACTCTTTAGGTGATGGAATTGGTCAGTAAGGATCAAGACATATTTTGCATGTGGTAGCAGATGGTGACTATAGTATTTATATTGAAGACAGTCCTGTTTGAAATGTAAATGAATTTTAATCAATCAATACATCAACAAGTCAGTCACTTAAATTCCTATTGTTGCTTAGGAGCCATCAAAAGCACTCCATTCTCCTCTTTCCTCAGCTTTTGTTCAAATGCTTTCATTTTTCCTGTTACCCTGTGTCCACCTGCCAGTTCTTAACTATTTTCTAAGGCACAACTTCTCACCAACCGAACAACGTTTTTTCTTGCCTCCTTAATAAAAATTAATTACTAGTATTTCTTTTTCTTCTTGTCACAGTATGTTATTTGTATCATTGACTCCCTCACCTCCATATTCTTTTTTCCTTCTTAAAGTATTTCAAGTCAGATTTTAATAACCTTATAAGTTATTTTCATGTTGCATCCTCAGCCTTTTATCCTTTTCTTTAGATACTTATTATGACAAATTCATAAACACATATTATAATCATAACTAATGGCTGAAGAATTCCAAAACTAAAAACTGGTACCCATACCTTCTGAAATACAGATGGGTGATATTACCTGACTACGGAGCATATTCATCAGAAAACCACACAAGCATCTTCAGAAAATAATATGAACAGAATTTTTTATCTATTCCAACAAACTTTTCAATTCTCTAATGATATCTATTTCAACAGATGGCATTATCCTCTATTCTGATGATAAGAAAATCTATTATTTTCTTCTATTATCCAAAGCTAGTAAGTCACTGTGGAGCCACAACTTCAGGAGTTTCCCAGGGGAAAACTGCAACCAAAGAAAGAGGCAGACCTCTCAATATTGGTAGGTGGCAAGTTTTATAAGCAAAAGAAATTACACAAAAGGCTTGTCTTAGATGGCTATAAGGCAAGTAGATCTCCAAGCCAGCTCACCAGAATCTTAAATTTATATAGAGGCCTTGACGGGGCTTATAGGATCCAGATGGTCTCAACAACATCTTACTTTCTCAAGGCTACATCTTTGAAACACCTACTATGGGACTAGTAGGTAGAGTGTACTTTCCAAGGGTGGGGGTGGGAGTGAGTGAGCAACATTCAGTTCCTAGTTCTGGCTCTTGGGTCAACTGGCATCATGTCCTTTTGATGACCTCCTACAGTCACCAACTTTATTCTCTCTTCTTAGTATTTCTTTCTCTTTTTTTTAAGCAAGAAGGGAATAACCTATCACAAATACCTTAGATGTATCAACTACCTGCAGTGAGGGACCTTGTCTGGCTCATATTCTGAAGAAACTATCTATTTTTAAAAAATTGAGACAATAGCTGGAAAAACAGATAACAACATATTTACAAATACTTCTGAGCACTTCTAAACATTGCCTACTTCCTGACATTCCCAGTAATAATTTCCTTAGTTGTTATTGCAGTCCCACTGTGGAAGCCATCAGTCACCTCTTACCTATATTCCTGCAGTAGCTCTGAGGTGGTCTTACTGTGTCAAGTATTTCCCCAGCCAAGCCATTCTAAACACTTTAGACATGTTTCTGAAAACACAGAGTTGATCCATTTCCCTGCTTAAAATCCTCTGGCACAAAGTTCAATTATTTGGCACAGTTTACAAAGGTATTTATTGCCTGCTTTCTCTTTGACTATTTTATCTCTATATTACCTATATACATTCTACTCATGTAAACAGATAATTTTCTTCATTTCATTGGGCTGAACATATTATGTTATTATCTCCTGTCACATCAACACATTTGAGAAGCCATTCCTTAGTGCTTTAGCTTTTTTCCAACATATACAAAATATTTTTATGCTTTTTAGCTAGAGAACTACATCATAATTATTTAATTCCTCGTTATTCCAATTAGACCAGAGATGTTTGAGGTTGTTAGCTACTTGCCAGCTCCTATTAGTTGGTAGACATTACATGAACTTCTGTGTTGAGAGTAATCTTAGGATTTGCCTGGGCTCAGTGGGTGAAAACTATGCCAAGAATAATTGGTAATGTCTGCAAAGAAAGAGAAAAGAACAGAGGAGAAGTTGAGTGCTCGACTGTTTTTGCAATCACTGAACTGTACTTGAAAGCAAGTACTGTGTGAGACCCATGCCATGTTTAATTTTAACCTTAAAAGTGTATAGTGAACAAATAAGTTGCTCATTACATCTTTGTCTAAGGACACAGAGTAAATGGCAGAAACTGGATAAAACTATGTCTATTTAACTTTGGAATCCATGTTCCTTTCAGGGGAAAGGAATAAACATGCAATGACCATGTTCTGTAAATTGATTGCTGGGGATACCTTAGAGTAGCTGAACAAGACTGTAAAAATAGAGAGTTTGTAAATGAAGACATTGTTCCTGCTCTCAAGAGGCTAGAAGCCATTTTGAAACATGACATAAAACATTAAATAACTGGGAAGAAATTAAGTGCTAGACTTTGTTCAATATCCATAATTGTTTGGTAAAAGCCAATTAGAAACAGGAGAAGCATTCGGAAATTAATGACTTCTATTTTACCCATATTTACGTTGGCCATGTCCTAGCCCTGCTTACCTGCCAAGGTGATCTACGCTTTCTGCTTCTTCTCTATGGTGGGATTGAAGAGCTTCTTACCCTTTGGATTTCAGTTCATTAAATTGCTTTGTGATTTCATCTCTCTCATGTCCCCCGCAAATCTGTGACCCTCACTGACTGTCCAGTTTGTGTTTGTTGTTAGACTCCAGGGAGCGGACCTCTGCAGCTTTCCACAGCCTCGGTGAAGGCAGAATGACTCTGACCTCACCCGTGTGCCTCAGTTGTAAACAATAGGCCTGAGATCACGGTGATGTGGATGGAGAGACTGGGGACTCTCAGGGAGGCTATGTCCTTATTATAACAAATGCCTTTTTCTTAAAGTCTTCAGGT